>NC_090921.1:697193834-698494334 GCF_040938575.1 Ambystoma mexicanum
GATTACGCTGCTGGGGCACAGCGGGTGCACTTGGGGCAGTTAAGGGCAGATGGGCAAATTGCAGCGGCATCCGTTATGGGAGGCGTTTTTCGATTTTTTTGGGGCAAGCGTGCCCAGAGGCCTACCTTATGGCAGGTGATGCCCCCGACCCTCTCCGGAGGGGGGGGAACTGCTCCTGCAGTGTTGGGAAGGCACCAGCTCCTCCGAGGTGCGGCTCAAGGTGTGCAGGCTCAAGACAGGAGCCGAGCCTTGTTGGGTGAGCCTTAGTGGGTGTTGCCGGCGTTCGCCTGCCGGCGTCTGGTTGGCTCCAATGTAGCGAGAATAGGCCAATCGGGTCGCAGGGGGACCGGTAAAGGGCACCGGTAAAGGGGGCTGATATACAAGGCTTTTGAACAACCTGGGATAAAGCCTGACTGATCAAAATGGACAAGGAACCATGAGGATGCAGTTAGCCCACCAAAATCGTGACAAAAATCTTAATCCGTATTCATCAAAGGTAATGGCCTAAGGAACCACAAAGTAGAGGTTCCTTAGTTGGTATGTGTCTTGAGCTTCGCATATGGAGGGCAGTGATGCATAGTCTCCTCCCAGAACTTTACATGGTGAGGTGCAAGAATAGCTCTGAACTTCTTATAGAATGTGGATGGTAGTTCAAGCTTTTTGACGATGGAAGGGAATCAACCACCCTGCGAATCTTCTGCACTCCTATTTGTTCACACAGAAACCGTAAGGCAGAATTTCTATTTTGGGGATTCTCTGACTCCTCCTTAGGGCCCCTGAAATAGATTGCCCTTTCTCATCTTTATTTCTTAAACCTGTAACCTATGGTGGGCAGAGAGTGTTGGGTAGGATGTTCATGGTAATGATAAATCCTCCTGACCTGTGTCAACCCCAGAACTTTTTGATTTTACCGGTGGTTTATTTTTCCTTCTACCTCAGAGTGGGAACCTTTTTCCACACTCGCAGCATCTTTTACTCTTTTTATGGGTGTCATTTTTTAAGACTCTGCATAGTTTCTTTTAAAAGTTAGCCTCTTGGACTACGTTTTGGCAATCATTGCCTATTGTTGCTGGGTTGCCCTAGGGCTCCCCTTTAGTTTCTGTGGCTAACCTTGTGAGAACTACAGTTCCCAAGGGTAGAAAGGATATTTGGATCCCTTTTACATTTGTATTAAGTGAGACCAGTACCCCCCACCTTATGCGGAATGCTGGGAGATACCTGCGTTTTCCCTTTCTCATTTATTTTAAATGGAACATTTATGATACAAGGACAAACTTACCTTTAATGGCTGGTAGCAGTGAACCTTTTTATTATTTTGGTGCACCCGGTGCACCTTTACTGCAGGCTGTTTGCACAGCCCTGGTAAAGGCACCCATGGTTGCTCATTTTACCAAAATGTCCCTATCTTGTCTTTTTTCCATTTTAGTGTTCTTTGTCCTTTCCTGTTCCGTCCCCTGACATCCAGGGCAGGAAATTCCTTTGTGTGATTTTAAAAAAAAACATTTTTTTATCTTCGGCGGGTGTCCTGTGGACTCCCCGCCCAGGCTCGAGTGTCTGTTAAGGCAGGAAGCGAGGGAGGAGTCCAAAACTCTGTAGCCCCCCTCCCAAGTTTGAATGTTGCAAGGCTGTTTGATTGGCTGGGTTCCTGCATAAAAGTCTGAACCCTGAAGATAAAGCGGTAGTCGACCACTGGAACTAAAACCGAAGAGGAAGATGGAGAATTTGCGGCTGAAATGATTTCCAGCGACCAGAGAGCCTGGTGTGTAACCGGAGCCTGGTGTAGCCCTTTCTTCCAATCGACCTGGGCACTCCATAAATGACGACCCCGACCCAGAGCTTAGAAATGTTTGCAAATTCTGAAAAGTATATGCAACCTCTTTCTATCCTTAATAAAATCTTATGCCACCACGCAGCTTGCGCCAGTTGAGACTGGGTTTATTTGTAACTAATAAGTAGTGTCCGTTAGCGATACGTGTTTTGGCCAGTGGCCTTCTTCACAGACGGACATGTACTAGTAGATGTATTATTGGGTAAGTAGTGTTTGAGATGTCTGCGTGATTGCTTGAAAGCATGCACTTTCAACTCTAGATGTGGCAGCATTACAGCTCTTACAGCATTAGAGCCTCTAGGCCCAATCGATCTCACTACGCCAACCAACTGATCTTCCCCCACCATCAAAAGGGCCAAAGCAGGCGGCGCCAGCTTCCCCTTCATAGCTCTAAGGCAATGGAACGCTCTTCCAACCAACCCAAGGAATACCACTTCTCCAGCATGGGGTCTGGCATGGATTCACATGCTCATGAATATTCCCCGTCGTCAGGCTGGGAATCCTCGGTAAAGAAAAAACCAGTATCAGTTTCGTTTCTGATCTGTCTTTCGTAGTAATAACCAATCACTGGTCTCTGCGTCATACTGACCACAGCCAATGACTGCCCTCTACCTAAGCACCGCCTCTGGCAGCCATCTTCAGATTTTTACCGCACGTTCATGTGTTGGGATCCTCGTGCTATTGCTCTCGAGCGTTAGTGCTATTTTTCGCGCTTTTTTCACAAAAAACTTCGATTCTTTCGGTCAAAGAGCCTCAAGCTCCACCGATCCTACATCCGATCAACGGGGACCCGTGTCGGATTCATCTGTGCCCCTCAAGGGTGAAGATTTCGTCGAGCTACACTTCGGAGGAATCCAGAAGCTTCTCAGGCCCGGTCTCGGAGATGGCCCAGGAGAAGGGAAGCTCGACGCCCGGAAAGCTGTTCAGGGTCTGCCCTGGATGCCAGCTGCAGAACGTCTTCAAGGAGGACGAACACTCTTTCTGCCTTTACTGCCTTCATGAGGACAAGACGCACGTGGAGAAGGACTGTGCGTTTTGCGGGAACATGTCGGAACGGACCATGAAGGACCGCCATCAACGTCTCGCCAACTGGCTGGAGGGTAAGAGCCCGTCTGGCGAGAAGAAGAAGAAATCCGAGCGGTCTTCTAAGACCTTTGAGGGCGCCCCGGCGACGGGGGCCCAACATAAGGCCAAGCACTGCGAGTCCGCTGGCACCGGGAGCGCCGAACGGTCGGGCTCTACGGGCGCCAGGCAGGGCGCACCCTCCCCGGCACCATCAACCACGAGCCAACGCTCTGGGTCGGGTAAGAGGAAGGCCGAGCACCCGGCGAAGCTCCTGGAGAGGCCCCGGTCGAGCTCTAAGGCAGAGGAGGAGCGTGGCAGTGCCCCCTCCCTCAAGGATAAGGCGGTGAGCGCACCTAAGGTGGTGAAGGCCTTGATCCATCCGACCAAGCCCTCTATCGAAACGGTCGCGGCGGCCCTGGCTCAGCCTGTGGTGGCTGCACCAGTGGTGGCGACCTCAGGGCCCAGAATCTCCCTGCCTCCTCGGAGGGAGTCTTCCTTTGTGCCCATCGATAGGACCCCCGTGAAACCCTCCGTGGGGAAGAAGAAGGGGGGGCAGGGCGTCGTCGGAGATTCGGCCTCAGCCTCAGAAGAGGAGCTGATCGAGGTCTTAAGCCACGGCCTAGGCGTGGAAGAAGGCCAGCCCGTCGGAATGGACCCCGACGCAGGTGACGACGACGACATCGTCGAGGATACCGACGGGGCCCCTGCTCGCCCGTCGGATTCCCCTCTGCCAGCGCCGCAAGACAACTCGGCGGCCATTTTGTTGGCCATACAGTCCTTATGCTCCGAGATAAGGACGAGGCTACCGTTACCGACGGAGGAACCTCTCCCGTCGGGGGGATCCAGAACCGGGACCTTCTGGTGTTCCCCCTACCAAGAAAAGAAGGATCCATCCACCACCTCCTTTTCAACCGTCGCGCCCCTTCCAGCCCTCCTCCCCGTCCACCCGAGGGGATGATACGGGGACTGACACGGCAGCGACGGGTACGGACGACGAGGCATACGACGAGGATTTTCCGTCGTCGCCTCCCACCAGGGCTTCTCCGCCCGACGAGATCGGATCTTTCCACTCCATGATCTCCAGGGCTTCCGAGCTTTTCCAACTCTGCCCTGAGGAGAAGAAAAAGGAAGGCTTCCTTTATCAGCGGCGCGAGGCCAAGAGGAAGACGGTCCTCTCAGTGCCTCTGTTGGACGACATTTGGGATGAGGGCCTTTCCCTCCTCAAGAACCCTTCCACGACGCCAGCTAGAAGAGACCGGTACGAGAAAAAGTACCGGGTCCCGGACACGGCCCCCCTGTGCCTCCGGGCGCAGCCTACCCCGGACTCCGTCGTCTCCGCGGCAGCCAGGAAGAAAGCAGGGGGGGGTGCGGCCTCCACATCGACTTCCCCGCCGGACGGCGAGGGAAAGAAATTGGATGCTATGGGACGTAGAGTCATCTCGTCGGCAGCGACGACGATTAAAGCGGCCAACGCCTTGGCTATCGTGGCCCGCTATGACAGGGAGCTCTGGTACAAGATAGCTCCCCTGCTGGATTTTCTGCCGGACGACAAGAGGGCGGAGGCCCTTGAGATCCTGCAGGAAGGTGAGGTGGCCTCGGACCACGCCATCACCGTGGCGACGGACATCGCCGACACCGGGTTCCGCCAGCTGGGCAACGGCGTTTGCCTTCGACGTCGTGGATGGCTCAAAGCTACGGATTTCCGGCAGGACGTCCAGACCAGAGTCCTGGACATGCCCTTCGACGGGAACAACCTGTTTGGGAAGACAGTGGATGATTCCCTTCAGGCCATCAAGGCGGATACTGAGACGGCCCGGGCCCTTGGAGTCCTGCAACGACGGACGCCCTTTCGGAGCGGCGGAGGCAAGGGCGCCTCCAAAGGTTCCGGCGGCGGTTTCGCTTCCTACCGTCAAGCGGCCCGCTCGTCGTCGCAAGAGGCCTACAGAGGACGAGGCAAGTCTAGCGGACCCCGCCGTCGTCGCCAAGGAGGTCAAGGCGGCAAGGCCGCGCCGAAGCAGGATTGAACCGGCCGTGGGGTCGGGCCCCCACCGAAGCACCCCGGTGGGAGGCCGGCTGGCGGGCTTCGTCAGCGTGTGGGAGTCCATCTCCACCGACCGTTGGGTGCTGGACGCCCTGGCCCGGGGCCACGCGCTCGAGTTTCAAAGAAGGTGCCCGCGCGTCCCCCCCGTGGCCAGGAAAGAACTTCACGTCCCTCAACTTCTCCTGGAGGTAAAGGCGATGCTCAGAAAGGGCGCCATCGAACTCGTCCCAAAGAGGCTTCGGGGCTCCGGAGTCTACTCGAGATACTTCCTCGTGAAGAAGAAGACGGGAGGATGGCGCCCCATCCTGGACCTGCGACGTCTGAACAAGTTCATCAAGGCGCAGAAGTTCCGGATGGTCACCCTCCAGCACGTCCTGGGTCAGCTGGAGGAAGGAGACTTCCTATCGTCGTTGGATTTGGAGGATGCCTACTTCCACATTCCCATCCTAAAGGGGCACCGCAAATTCCTCAGATTCGTGGTCCAAGGGCGTCATTACCAGTTCAAAGCCCTTCCCTTCGGACTACGGTCGGCACCCAGGGTATTCACCAAGTGCCTCGCACCGGTGGCGGCGCAGCTGCGCCGCGAGGGGATTCACGTCTACCCCTACCTGGACGACTGGCTCATCCGTGCCAAGACGAGGGAGCTCGCCGTGGTCCACACGGCAAGGACCGTCCAACTCCTCACGGACCTGGGATTCTCCGTGAACTACGCCAAATCCCACCTGGTGCCCGCGCAAGTCGCACTGTTTCTGGGAGCCAGGCTCGACACAGTGTCCCTTCTGGCCTCCCCGTCGGAGGAGAGGACCAGGACCATCTTGGGCAAGGTGCAACGGATGTTGGTGGCCGACGCGGCCAAAGTGAGGTCCATCAAGTCCCTCCTCGGGATGATGTCTTCCTGCATCTACCTCATTCCCATGTGCAGGCTCCGGATGCGCCCGTTGCAAGAATTCCTGGATGCGCGCTGGATCCAGACGACGGGCAGCTTCTAGGAAAGGATCAAGCTCGACGAGAGTTTCCGACGAGCGATACGGTGGTGGGGCACCCGGGCGCATTTGACGGCGGGCATGGACTTCCAGACCCCAGCCCACCAGGAGACCGTGACCACGGATGCCTCCCTGGAAGGGTGGGGAGCGCACACCGAAAATCTGCACGCAAGGGGACTCTGGCTCCCGACGGAGAAGTCCCTGCATATCAACTTCCTGGAGCTCCGTGCAGTGTTTTGGGCCCTCAGGTCCTTCCTTCCGTCCCTCAAGGGCAAGGTGGTGAGGATCTTCACCGACAACACCACCACCATGTTTTACATCAGGAAACAGGGCGGAACCAGGTCCCCAGCGCTGTCCAAGGAGGCGCAGGACCTGTGGCATTGGGCCGTTGCCCAAGGGATTTTTCTGGTGCCGTTTCATCTGGCAGGAAAAAAAAAACACCATCGCCGACTCACTCAGCAGGGAGCTGCGCTCGTGCCACGAGTGGGAACTACGGCAGGATCTGGTGGATCGCCTCTTCCGACGGTGGGGCACACCCCAGATCGACCTGTTCGCGACGGCGACGAACAACAAGTGCCGGAGGTTCGCCAGCAGGTTTCCCCAGACGAGGAGCATGGGCGATGCTTTCTCGTTCCCCTGGGAGGGCCTGTTCCTCTACGCGTTCCCTCCCTTGCCTCTGCTAATCCGGCTCGTCAACCAGCTCAAGAGGTCACGGTGCAGGATGATCCTCGTCGCACCTGCGTGGCCGAGGCAGATATGGTTCCCGGACCTTCTGGACTTGTCAGCGTCCCCGCCGATCAAGCTGCCGGCGGACGCGGATCTACTCTCCAGGGAAGGAGGCGCCATCCTCCACCACGACCCGAAGTCGCTGAACTTGCAGGCCTGGCTCCTGCAGCGCTAGAGTTTGGAGGATACGACATACCGGCCGATTGCAGAGAGGTTCTTGCAAAGGCCAGGGCGTCCTCGACTCTTAAATGCTACGGACACAAATGGAAGAGGTTCTCTGTCTGGTGCCACGCACAGAAGATTAACCCTCTACGGATTACGGCCCCCCAAGTACTGCCGTACCTGCTGACGCTGGCCAAAGCTGGTCTGGCACACGCGTCCATCAAGATTCATCTTGCTGCGATCTCCCGATACACCAGAACCACGGGGCGGACGTCCTTGTGGTCTCATCGTCTGGTGAAAGAGTTCATGAAGGGACTGTTCAGATCGTTCCCGCCGGTGAAGGCTCCGGCCCCGGCGTGGGAGCTCAACGTGGTGCTGACCAAGCTCATGGGACCTCCGTTCGAGCCTCTGCACTCGGCCCCATTGAAGTTTCTATCGTGGAAAACAGCTTTTCTTGTGGCCATCACCTCCGCACGACGAGTGGGAGAGATCCAGGCCCTTTCCTGCAAGGCCCCGTACTTGACTTTCCACAACACGAGGGTAGTGCTCAGGACGCACCCCTCCTTCATGCCCAAGGTACCGTCGGACTTCCATCTCAACGAACCCTTGGTGTTACCTGTGTTCTTCCCGTCGCCTTCGTCGCCGGCTGAGAGGACTTTGCACTCGCTGGATGTAGCTAGAGCGCTGAAGTTCTACGTGGACCGCACGAAGGGTTTTCGGAAGACGTCACAACTCTTTGTGAACTTTGGACCTGTCAATCAGGGGAAGGCTCTCTCGAAGGCTTCCATTTCCAGATGGCTCTCCGGCTGTATCATGTACTGTCATCGGTTGGCAAACCGACCGCTGCCTGGCCGTCCGAGAGCCCATTCCACCAGAGCGATCGCAGCTACCACAGCGTTCCTTTCTGGTGTGCCCCTGCTGGACATATGCAGGGCTGCTACGTGGAGGTCGACGCACACCTTCACAAAGTTCTACTGCGTCGATCGGGATTCCAGGGAGGAGTCCAGGGTCGGCCAAGCAGTGCTGCGCAACCTGTTCGCCTGAGGTGAGCCTGGTGAGGAGGTAAGATGCTTAATGTTGAGTTTGATGTAATGCTTAATGTTGAGCCTTTGCCACCTCCCGTGGTTGTGCATGTGTGTACTGCTATGTATTCTTTATTCATGAGCATGTGAATCCATGCTGGAGAAGGAACAAGTTACTTACCTGTAACTGTTGTTCTCCAGCATGGGTCTGGCATGGATTCACATGCGAACCCTCCCGCCTACCCCTCTGCGGCTCTTCACTTGGTCATACTGCCACTTCACGTGCTTCCAAATCTGAAGATGGCTGCCAGAGGCGGTGCTTAGGTAGAGGGCAGTCATTGGCTGTGGTCAGTATGACGCAGAGACCAGTGATTGGTTATTACTACGAAAGACAGATCAGAAACGAAACTGATACTGGTTTTTTCTTTACCGAGGATTCCCAGCCTGACGACTGGGAATATTCATGAGCATGTGAATCCATGCCAGACCCATGCTGGAGAACAACAGTTACAGGTAAGTAACTTGTTCCTTCTCACTTATCCTTCGGCAAAGCCCTCAAAACTAGGCTCTTCATTTATCCCATACACCACAGCACGACCACTCCCGTTCACCACTTGCCTCCTTGTTGTTTCCTGTAGCCGGTTCACCTGTAACCCACTTAACAGCATAACCCTCGACTCTTAAGTATTGCTGATGTTAACATCTACCTGTCTTTTTTTTAGGTTCCCTTGTAACCACGAACCTCAGACAGGGTGTCTTTGTTGTAACTAAGTAAGCCTTTCTTGTAACAGCGCCACGATGCACAAGGGCTACTTTGTGCGCTTTATAAATGTAAAAAATAAACTAAATTGTTCATAAAGCCAAGGATGTCTGTGGCAATGGGTTGAAGGCACACACTTTATCTGCTAGGTGGCAGCAGTATTCTCCAAAGGCTGAGGCAGCTGTGCTACTGTCCATAAGCCAATGCTGGTTGATCTATAAACTCCCAAGCATGCTATTTGAAATGACGGTGTGTGTGCACCCGGTTCACATGCCTGGCCCCTTGCTTATTCCAAACACTCCAACAAGTTTGCACACATGCCAGGCTATGCTCTCTGCCACAGGCTTGCCTACCCCAGGCACACAGCAAGCCTAGGCTCCCTCTACCTGAGACCAGGTACAGGTCACAGCGTTGCTTACTGAAGCGGGTTGGAAAAAGGAGCCGGACACTTCAAGGACCATATTAATGCTGTTTATTAAAATAATAAACGGAAGGCCTATTTTTCTCTAATGCAAGAGGCGTATCCCTGCCAATATAAATAACGCAAAGGGCTCATTAGTCATCAGGAAGTCCCAAGTAAATATGTCCAATGTCCAAAACTAGTTCTAACTGACCCTACCACTATTTCAACAAACTTAAATTATACTTGGAGAATGTCTCCCCTCTCATGGTAATCTATTATCGCAGCGTCTTTTCTTGGTCATGGTTCTCTCCAGTACGATATCTTCAAATCTCTTGCCACCATCTGGACAAGATCTTGTAACTCGTTTACAATGTACTTGGGTTTGGTCTCCCCTTTAGGGACAGTTGTTCCACAGTACTTTGTATCACTCATCCTTAAACTTTTGATCCAGGCGTATATGCCTTTCTGATACTTGTAATTCAAGCCTTCTTAGGTTGGTTATCTTTTGTAATGACTTGACCTTCCACCTTCTCCTGGGTTGCTCAGTGTATTTTTCCTCTTATCTAGTTCACTTGATTTAACTTCCCATTCATATTTATAAACTTCGCGCTCTGGTTTCCTCCACTCTTTATTTCTTAAGCTTGGGGTACTGCCCCTCTTCCTAGGATGTCCAGTTTGATATCCTTTCTCTTCCATTCATATTCGTTATTCTCTTGATCACATTAACACTGTTCCATTTTAATGGCTTTATATTTAGTACCTCGTCAATTTCACTGGGATGAGTTTCTCTTCCATAACGATGCCCCAGCAGCCACCCGGTACTGTTCTCCCCGTGACCTCCATATCTGCATGGAAACTGTCAGGCTTGGCGCTGGCTCGGCCCCTCTTACTTGATCTCATGCTTCTTGTCGAAGGCCCTCACTCGGTCCTCTTTCTTGTTGCGACCGGGTCTGGATGCAGGTCACTGGGTGTCTTTGACTCCTCCGCTCAGTGATTTGGGTGCTGTTCAGTGGTCGCACGGCCCACCACAAAGTCGTTGTGGTCACGCTACCACCAGGATAAGGATTCCCTTCTCTGGTTCTCTCTGCTCGGAAACATCGGGCCTCCAGCATTTCCTTCTGATGCTCAGGACTCCTTTTAAAGTCTCAGGCTATGTGGCTCTCCTCCACTCTGCCACCTCCAGGCGTCACCTCGTCAGGGGGCTTCCCCTGCTTATGCTCTTCTCTGTCTGTGCTACGCCTCTCTTCGGCGTGCTCTCCTTTTCCAGCCAACTCAACTAAATGTAAGCCTCACTTTAAAGAGACAGGTCATCTTTGTGCATAACAGGATATTTTAGTTTTTTCTTCATTCAAGTCCCTGGATCTTATAATGTTCTTCACATCTCATAATCTCATATATGTGCAGGTCTAGAGAGTTCCTCACAGGAACAGGAGTCCTTGTACCCTAAGAGGGAGTCTCTCTCCCAGTGAGGTCCCACTTGCCCAGACCCTTAGGGAAGATCTTGCGGAGTGGGCTCACTTCCCTAGTTTCAAAGGGTGAAGCTCCACCTTGGGGAGAAGGGACGAAAACCCTTGATTCGTCGCACTATCTTAACTCACTCTCCCACAGACAAACCATGGCCACAGATTCACCCACCTCTTTTGAATCTTCTACATTCATTATCATTGGTATCCCTCTGTCCCCCTCTGAGTCACTGACTCTGGTTTCATATTGTATAGCAACACTAGTGTTGTTTTGCACGTTTGTCACCCACAGCTGCCATTTCTCAGAACTTGCATTAGGTAATGAATGACTGGCTTTCAAAATGAAATTGAAATTAATGGTTGGCCTTCTCGGAGGCGGCTGGAGTCCTATTATAATGGGTTCTAATGTGACAGGTGACTGAAGCCAGAGCTGCAGCAGGCCTTGATTTAAAGGTACTGCATAAAGCACTGGTGGGGATAGCAGAAACCGCTGTTGGGCAGCATTATGCTTGTTTTAAACGGCATCATTCTGCCTGGTTAGGGTGATGAGTGGGGTTGTCCGGCAGACCTGGTGTATGAGGCCTTTGGCCACACATATTCTAAATAGAGAAGACTAGTATCCTGGTAGTGCTTGTTCTCTTGCTTCCTGATAAGTCTATGCCATCATATGCTCCAAATCCCCATAGGTTTCTTTGATTATCACCCCAGTGTTCAGTTTCCATTGGCAGTTGTATGCCACCTTGGCTAGTAGCTGACTATAATTTACGTTATTGTTGGCACAGAGGTTGAACCCCCAGGTTTGTGATCCAGACACTCAGTATTATTATTATGATAATGAGTATGGACCTAGCTTTGGGAAGCAACAGAGCGCTTTTCAGAGGTACACAACAGTACAGATGCATAACGGGGTGCTTTTCAGAGGTAACAGATATACGGAGGGGTACAGCTGTGCAGGCTGGCAGGGAGTAGAGGGGCTGATGGCATCTAGTGAGTCAGGTGGCGCGGGGAGGGGGGTCGACGTGATGGCCTATGTTTTTGGGAGAGCCTCCTTGAATAGGTGCGTCTCGAGTATTTTTCTGAATTGTAGGAGCATGGGGGCGAGTTTGATGCTGACAGTATAACATCATAAATATGTTCACGCCTTCTGCCGAGAATTTCCAGATGTCTTGTCAGAACGGCAAGCATGATCACACCCTGTTTCTCTCGGAGGTGCCTGGCCATTATTTTTTTTTTACAATGGTTAATCTTATTGACACAGGCTGAAAAACAAGCCTGTAGGCAAAGGGGCCTACTTTTGTATCCACTTGGTGTTCGATCAGTCATCTGAATTGTTTACCTATATTTTCCTTGCGGGGGGGTAGTGGGGGGGCTTTTGGCAATCCTTTCCGGGCAGCCAGCCTCCCAGTTTGAACTGGAATCTCGCACTCTGGCTGGAAGACAAAGGGCTACAGAGTGTTGGACTCCTTCCTCGCTTCCTGCCTTAACAGACACTCTGGAGCCTGGGCGGGGAGTCCACAGGACACCGGCAGAAGATAAAAAAAAAAAATCACACAAAGGAATTTCCCGCCCCGGATGTCAGGGGACGGAACAGGAAAGGACAAAACACTAAAATGGAAAAAAGACAAGATGGGGACATTTTGGTAAAATCAGCACCCATGGGTGCCTTTAACAGGGCTGTGCAAACAGCTTGCAGTAAAGGTGCACCTAATTAATAAAAAGGTTCACTGCTAGCAGCCATTAGAGGTAAGTTTGTCCTTGTATCATAAATTTTCCATTTAAAATAAATGAGAAAGGGAAAACTCAGTTATCTCCCCAGCACTCCACATAAGGTGGGGGGGGGGCTACTGGTCTCACTTACTACAAATGTAAAAGGGATCCAAAGATCCTTTCTACCCTTGGGAACTGTAGTTCTCACAAGGTTGGCTCCAAGGAAGGTTACAATTTGGAATGCGTTCAACACCTCTTCTTGAAAGCAGATCACTATACCTCTAAATAAAAGCGCAGAGACCATGAAAGATTAGATTTAGGGACAGTGGATCGAGTGAAATTGTCAAGAAACCAAGTTGAGCATTGGTTCAATGTATTTAAAAGTTGGCCCACTATGCGATGTGTGTGGATAGGAGGGGATGCTGACTGTTCAGGTACCAGGCTGAGAAGAGCCTGGACATTATATGAAAAGATTGTAGCATTCATGCTGAAAAGATCCACTGTGTGCAATTGTACATAAAAGGTCTAGACAAAAAATAGCCTGGCATCGAATGTATTAATTGAATAGGATTAATTTCCCTAGTCTTTGAAGATTTCAATAAATAGCTGTAAAGAAACGTAAACTGAGAAAACACGCCAGTGTACAGAATAGAAGCTCATGATTCATGTAACTTGCCACCTGTTCAATCTTCCATCCACCCTTCTTATAGGATTTTCTTGATATGCTGCCCTGATGTATGTGAATGTGTTTTTTCGTGGGTAATCTGTTGAGAGTTGTGCACTTGTGGTGGAAAATGAGACCCACGTATGAATTCTAAGCATAGATGCCTTAAGCAAACTGTCTCCGATGCACTGGATACTTCCGTGTTCTGTGAGCACTGGTGGCATGTCTTCCTCCACTTTTTAAGATCTTGTGGGAGGCCACCCTTTCCCTGCAGTCCTCTCGTGTTCAAGAAAGTTATTTCTGTGATCCTCTCTTTTGAGGAGTGTCACTGCAACATGCTGTGTTATTGACCATTTTCTCTTTGTTCACTTAAGTCGCCCATCCCTAATCTTTATACTAACGTGCTGATTCATGGGGCAAAGTTAAGTACATGGTCTAGTGGTTGACTGACACATTCCTTAGCAACGGCAAATCTCACACTTGGACTCCAGACTCATTCTGACAATAGCACCTCCCATGGCTGCCCCCCCAGTACCCTTTTTGACTTAAGGAAATAAATCACAAGACACAATTTCCAGTCGATAAACGTGGACCGCAGTGGCTTTATTTGGCAGGTGAACCATAACAGACAACATAGCTTCAGCTTTTCTATGCTGAGCTTCCGTCATAAAACTCTCCCCCGGAGGGAGGGTCTCCCCTCCTAATACTCCCGAATAACCCTTTTTGCGATTCACGTTACATTCTTCAAGGAGACCTCTTTAGACTTCGGTCTTATTTTTAACAATGTGTTTGTAATAATGCGTGTTTGTTGTTAATTATGCAGGTGCTAGAAGGAGCTCCAGTCCCCTCGTACCCCCGCCCCCTCAACTGCCAGTGGCCTCGCAGCCGTCCTGTACTCCAGAGCGCCATGACTAAGCTGGTGGCTGTGCGGTACTTTGGGTTCCCTTCTAATTCCGCTGCGACAGCCTAGGATGAAAATAAGACACCGACATACGTCAACATGATGATGATAAAATGAGGGATGGGAAGGTGGGAAGCGAGAATCCCTAGGACGTCGGGAAGACTGTCTTCCCACCAACTGTAAAGCCACATGAATGCCCCCTTTTTATTCTCTCCCCCTTGCCTTCTGTCCAGGCCACAAACACCCCCTTTGCGTTTTCGGGACATGCTTCCTATATTGGAGCGCAACCAGTGCTTAATTTGTAAAAAAAATAAGTGCCAGTACCCAAAAAATATTGGCCCCATAATACCGGGCGCGGCGCCACCCCGCATTGCGGGCGCGCGCCCCGCGCCAGTTTAGTGCTAGACCTACCTAGATCGGCCCACCAGCAGCCCATCACACTGCTGCTGCTCCATGTCACATGTTTGGCACTGCAGCAACTGCTGGCACAGGCTAGTAGTGGGATGGATGGGGAAGGGCACACATGGGTTGAGAAAGTATAATGCTTTAAAGTTTACCCAAGCTCTAACTTAAAATTAATGGGGGCGGTGGTGAGGGGGTTGGGGAAAGGCAGCCAACGTTGAGCGGTGCTATACAACCATTCTCCATTGCAAACTGTAACGGGGTGGCTCTCCCTGCTCACATGGTAATTGTTCTGCTTTATTGTTTGCCCCACTACAGTGTTTGCTGGCATTTTTTGCAACCAAGCCAAACCACTCTCCAAATAAATTACGTTCACCCTTGCGAACTGGATGAAAGACATGTTCTCCATGTGGGTGGAAATACCAACCAACTTCAATTGGCAGATGCCAGTGCTAAACCCGCTGAGCTATCTTGCTAGCCCAGCACACCTGGTCCCTCAGTAAACCTGCCCGAGCTCTTAATTTGCCTGGAGCTATGCACCCACACAGCCGCCTAACTGCTACACACAATCAGGCGCGGACACATTTGGAGCCAGATGCACACATCTTTATTCTTAAAGTGCTAGATCGTAACTACTATTACTTCCCCGAAAGCAACAGTGGATGTGGGCAGCATATTAGATTGCTAATATCTAATTAATAAAAGAGATGTGCCGTGGGGTGGGCTTGCCTTGCAAAACACTTCAATTGAGCCTGGTCTGGCCTGTCACAGCCCAGGTGTGGGGAACGCACGCATCAGGCAAACTACTGCTAGCCTTAAAGTGGCAATACTAGAAAAGATCATGGGCGAGCGTTTCTATTCATATTTTCCATTCCTAGTTATGGACATAGGGGTGGGAATACAACATGGCCGTCCAAGTGACCCACTCTTTACAGTGCTTTACTCGAAGCGATTAACCGTGTGGTGGTGTGCTGGCCCTATTCCTCCATCCTTCACCAAAATGGCTGAGGGGTGGAGTCAGTATTTATTTGGATATCAATATAATATCACATTTTGTGACCAAAATTCAGATATGGGGGGGGGGGTTGGGAGCAGTGTTTTGAAGCAGGTGCGCTTCCTTAATCTTCCATCTGCAAGCAGGTCCACTTTATGAATCAAGAGTCCCGCGTGGTGGTCCGGTTGGTCCCAGGATTCGATGAGCAGTATGATCATTGAATTGAGTGTTTGGCTGCAGTTTTCATAAAACATGCCCTTCCAATTCTACTACGTTATGGGCAGAAAATAAAGCAACAATACCACTTAATTTAGAACATTCATGAGATAATTGGCAGTTTACCAATTACAGCATTGATGGTCTGATAAATACCTGTTGCCAGATATTTCTTAAGGTATAAACAAACAGATTTGAACACAGTTCTCCAAACTCTAGTACTAAAACACCATCTGGATTCATCGAAATATACGAAATGGAAGCGCACATCTACATTAATAACTAAGGGCTGTAAGACCACTGATGCTATGGCTGATGTCTGTTTTGACAAATGATCTGTTCTACTGGCTTAAAAGAAGGATGCTCTTCAAAATATTGCAGCATTATGGCTTTGTGAAGTTATCATGTAAACCTGTCAACCAACTGATCACGTAGGAAACCTTAATAACCAGAATATAACAACGCTCTCCACTCTTGCTTAATGTAATAACCTAATAACTATTATAGATTGAGCCTGTTAATGTAAGTTAATTTATGCAGCAATCATCAAATAATCACAAACAGTTGCACAATCACTCCACACGTATTTTCCCAAAGTGATATTTAATACATTTTCTGGACCCATATTAGGGAAACGTATAATGCAAATTGTGTACTGTGACAACTATAAGGGTACAACATTGAAGTTTGTGCTGGATGGAAATGTAAGTCCGCCTCACAACGGTGGAGGTGTGGTAATAGGAGGGTGGTGCCGCCTCCACCTATACATATTGCTTCATATCCCAATGTTACCCACGTAGCACCAGCTTGACTGTGCATTTGGTTGGACTGTTGATCAGATGGCTCTGCTGAGCCCCACAAAGTCGAGCACACTTGTTTAAAGCATTGCAGTTTCCCAAGAGGGGAAAGACCAAGGCTGCCGCGGGGGCGGGGTGCTTTCCACACTTCTTCACGCTCGACTTATTGCGGGCAGCGGCCGGCGGCCGCACTGGCTATGGGATCATCTGCATCATCCATATTGATGCATGCAGATCATGATCCCATTAGCCAGTGCCGCCGCCGGCCCGCTCGCATTCTCCTCGTGGGCTGTGGCCTGCTCGCATTTGCCTCGCGGGCCGTGGCCTGCTGCTGAGCGGAGCAGGCAGGGCGGCCACGGGGCGGGCCGCGGCGGCACACACTGCTGCACCTGCAATGCATGCAGCATGCTGCATTGCATTTCATGACACCGGGGTCAAAGTTGGAGGGGGACGGGTGTGCGGGTGGGGTCGCACTACACTCGCCATCATATCAATGGATGGATGGATGGCGGGCGTGCGCGCGCAGGGCCCGCCGCCGTGGATGTCACAGAACTGAGCATCATGTACATTCATGGCGGCGGGCGGAGACACGGTGGCACTGCAGGCCCGAACAGATAGGAAAAAAAGACATTCAAAGGGATTGTGTCCTCCAACTTATTCCTTATCTTTGATAGATCATCTCCCAGCTTGCTGGCCTTGGAATTTCTTTTTCAGTAGAGGTCGCTGCGCGTCGACGTCCCTCAAGCCGATGTCCCTCGACAGCCTCCGTATCGGCTTCGACGTCATCACGCGTATAAATAGACTTGCGCAGCGTCCGTTGCTCAGTTCCGTTTCTCCGCGCTTTGTGTGGCCTCGGAATATCATTGCTCAGTTCTTCAGTCAAATAGACTTCATTATTCCTTGTGAATACCGACTCGTAATCGATGGCTTCCTCATCCGAACCGACGACTCCACGGTCCGGCTTCAAAAAATGTCGAGACTGTGGAAAGAAAATGTCGTTGACGGATCCTCACAGGATCTGTTTGTGGTGCCTGGGAGTCGAGCACCATTGTTCGGAGTGCGAGGACTGCATGTCCATGACGGCGAAAGCCTTGAAGGAGTGTAAGGGGAAGCTCGAGAGAGGTAAGGCAGTTAAAACTTCTTCGAATGTTTCCTCGGCGGAGTCGAGACATTCGTCTCCTCGCCATCACAAAAGACATTCTCGTTCTAGGTCTCGAAGCAGTTCCCATCACTCGAGATCTAAGCATTCAAAAAAAGAGACGTTGAAGATCCCCTTCCTCGTCTTCTTCTTCCGTTTCCCCGAAAAGGGTCTCCTGCTCCACGAAACATAGCTCTCGGGCTGAGTGGGAGGAATTCAGGAAAAAGATACTTGGCGTCTTCGAGAAAGCGGCCTAGACCCCCTCGAAGACTGCTGAGAGTAATAAACCCGAAAAATCAAAATGCCGCGAGTTGCAGCAATTGGCGAAAGAAGCCACTCGAGAGCGTCACGAACCCTCGAGTAAAGGCAAAGTCGCGTCTTCGCCGTCGTCGAAGATCCCTTCGACACATAGATCGGCGTCTCCGACGCCGTTATCGAAGGGTTCTTCGAGGCACAGGTCAGTCGAGTCGATGCCGTCTACGACGCCGAGAAAGGGCAAACCCACGGCCACCTCACAGCCAGTGGCCATACCCAGAGCCTCGATCACGAGAATGTCGTCGACAACCTCGAGTAGAATTCTGATACTCTCGAGTTCGAGGCCTATACCGCCTTTTTCGATGGCTTCGAAGCCTTTAACATCCGCGTTGACGTTTTCTCAGCCAATCATGACGAATTTGGCCCCTTCTGCTCTGGAAATGGGGATTTATACCATTTTCAAGACCTGATCCCTCCAGAGTCTTATCTATTTATGAAGAAGGGGAGGATTCGGATCAGGAAAGACCTTTTGAGTTGCAGGGATCTGCAACTCCTGTACCAGAGGAATTTACCTCTGAGGAAGGTAGGTTGAAAGACCTCCAAGAATCCTTACAGGAAGCAAGTGGGTTGGACAATTCCCCAGAAGTGGAATTTGCCAGACCAGACCCAGGGGAACATGCTGAAACCCCTTATAGAACCTTGATGGCAAGGATAATAGTTTATGGGGTGGTCCACACCCTCACCTGCTTTTCCGCAAGACGACCTCACAGACATCTTGGTCAAAGGTCCACAGGAGGATCCTGTGGTGCCATTTCATGCGGCATTACAAAGGAGAATATTGGCAAACTGGGAAACACCTGAGGTAATCCCGGCGGTTAAAGAATTATCAGCTAAATATAGGGTGTCTTCTGCTGACCCTGAATATGTATCCAAACATCCAACTCCGGAGAGTCTGGTTGTTCAGGCAGCTACTTCATCAGGTAGTAAATCGGCTTACCCTACTGTTCCACAGGACAGGGATGATAAGAGATATGACTCTATGGCCAAAAAAGTCTTTTCTGCATGTAGCATGGCGTTGAAATCCATCAATGCTACTTGTACGCTTGCAAGGTTCAGCCACACACTTTGGGAGTGTGCTTCATCAGCGGCTGACTGCCTCCCGGAGGGAGAAGAAAGGGAAGCATTCCTAAACATCATCAAGGATGGTAAAGACACTATGTGCGTATCCCTTCAAACTGACATCGATTCTGCTGACAGCATCAGCAGCACCATGGCGGAAAGTACAACAACCCGGAGATTTGCTTGGTTACGAAAGTCTGGTTTTGCTCCAGATGTGCAAAGCAGACTCTTGAATATGCCCTTTGACGGCTCTTTTTTGTTTGGTAAGAAGGCAGATGACAGTTTAGAAAAGCTACAAACATCAAAAGCAGCAGCAAAATCCCTGGGAGCTGAAATC
This sequence comes from Ambystoma mexicanum, assembly GCF_040938575.1. Taxonomy (NCBI): domain Eukaryota; kingdom Metazoa; phylum Chordata; class Amphibia; order Caudata; family Ambystomatidae; genus Ambystoma; species Ambystoma mexicanum. The sequence goes on from NC_090921.1 coordinate 697,212,818, forward strand.
CGTCAGACACCATATCGCCCCTCAGGAACCTCTTGGAGAGGTAAGTCCTTTCGCTTCTATTCCGCATTCGGAAGAGGCAGAGGCCAGCCAGTTCAAAGGGGTCTGAAAAAATTCACCCGAGGTGAACAGGTTAAAAATACAAAACCCGAAGCAGGTGCCTCTTTACTCTCGGCATCTGCATCAGCCGCCTCCAAACCACTCTGAAGACTCTCCTCACAAAACACTGCTAGGGGGAAGGTTAACTCAACATCTGACGGAATGGCAGGCTATTACTTCAGATGCTTGGGCATTGGAGACAGTTGCCCAAGGTTACTGCCTGCCTTTTGTACGAATCCCTCAGAGTCATCCACCGGGGAACAGCACTCTGAAAGTTCCAGATCTGCTCCTCTTGCAGGAAATTGTAGACCTGCTAGAGAAAGGTGCCATAGAACCGGTACCTGTAGCGGAGAGGAACAAGGGCTGGTACTCCCCCCTACTTTCTCATACCGAAGAAAGACGGAGGACTGAGACCTATCTTGGACTTACGAGAATTGAACAAGTTCCTCAGGAAGGACAAGCTCAAGATGGTAACTCTCTCTCAGATCCTTCAAGCCCTCCAGCTCCAGGACTGGCTGGTATCTCTGGACCTCCAGGATGCTTATTTCCATGTGCCAATCCATCCCAAACACAGGAAATACCTGAGGTTCGCAATTGGCGGCTCTCATTATCAATTTAGAGTTCTGCCATTTGGGTTGACCTCTGCCCCGAGGGTCTTCACTAAGCTAATGTTGGTAGTGGCTGCAAGTCTAAGGAGGGAAGGGATTCACGTCCACCCCTATCTGGACGATTGGCTGATCAGAGCTGCATCTCAGAAACAAGCTCAGATTCAGCTGGATTATGTCTGCCACTTCCTTCACAAACTGGGCTTCTCCCTCATTTTAAAGAAGTCACAGATGATACCATCACAGAGACTCCAGTTCATTGGAGCGGTCCTCGACACTTCCCTGGGAAAAGCCTTGCCACCAGAGGTGAGGGCTCAAGATATTCTGCAGATGGTCACCAAGTTTCAAAATGCCCAACGTCTCCCAGCCTTCAACTTTTTGAGGTTGCTAGGCCTCATGGCATCCTGCAGCTTCCTTGTGCCAGAGGCTCGCCTGAGAATGGCATCTCTTCAGTGGGCACTGAGAACTCAGTGGTCGCAATTCTCAGGGAGAATGACAAACCTCCTTCAGGTTCCGGACAAGGTGGCTCGAGACCTTCAGTGGTGGGCCTGCCAGGAAAACATCTTGAAGGGAGAACTGTTTTGGCAACCATGGCCGGAGATAACGGTAGTCACAGATGCCTCACTCCCGGGGTGGGGGGCCCATACCAACAACTTGACTATCAGCGGTCGTTGGTCTCCATCGGAGTCCAGACTACATATCAACCTGTTAGAGCTGAGAGCAATCAGACTAGCGCTGAAGGCTTTTCTGCCATCAGTACAGGGAAAGAATGTCCTGAAAATGACGGACAACACAGTGGCCATGCACTACCTCAACAAAAGAGGAGGCGTAGGATCACTGCCACTGTGCAGAGAGGCAATGCAGCTCTGGTTTTGGGCAATTCAAGAAGGAATCTCTCTATCAGCAGCTCACCTAGCCGGAGAGAAGAACTTGATGGCGGACGCTCTGAGCAGGCAGGGCACAGTCTCCCACGAGTGGGAACTAGCTCAGGAAGTCCTTCAGGAGATCTTCGCCCTTTGGGGAACCGCTCAAGTGGATCTGTTCACCACCAGTACCAACAGGAAGTGCGATCTGTTTTGTTCTAGGGAATTTTCCCCGAGAGGAGCTCTAGGGGACACGTTCGTAGTGGACTGGGAGTTTCCACTCCTGTACGCGTTTCCACCAGTCCCCGTCATTCCCCAAATGATCAGGAGGTTGAGAAGATTCAGGAGGACCATGATCCTAATTGCCCCAGACTGGGCCAGGAGAACGTGGTACCCGGACCTTCTGGACATGTCCATCTGCCCTCCAATTCGTCTTCCACTCAAGGAGTATCTTCTCTCACAGAAGCGGGGGTCAGGTTCTCCATCCAGACATCGGAACCCTCAACCTTCACGCTTGGCTTCTGAAAGGTTGAGATATAAGGATTGGGACCTCCCTGATGACGTCATGGAGGTGTTGCTTTCGGCCAGAAGGCCAGCAACTAAGTCTTTATACAGCTGCCGTTGGAACAAATTTTGCAGCTGGTGTAGAGAAGAGAATATCGACCCTTTTTCATGTGGTACACCAACGGTGTTATCCTTTCTACTCTACTTGGCAAATTCAGGCCTTCAAGTTGGCACTATCAAGGGCTATCTCGCAGCGCTATCGATCTTCAAACGCACTGCAGAGGAGCCATCGTATTTCAAATTACCCTTAGTAGTACACTTTCTAAAGGGCTTAACTAATGTCTATCCTCCAAGACCGTTCCAGGTTCCTTTTATGGGACTTAAATTTAGTCTTAAATTTCCTGATGGGTACTCCTTTCGACCACTCCACTCTTGTTCGCTAAGATTTCTCACCCTCAAAACTGTCTTATTAGTGGCTTTAACATCTGCTAGAAGGGTGAGCGAATTACAAGCTCTATCTTGTAAACCCCCTCATACAATTTTTCATAAAGACAAAGTTGTCTTACAGGTGAAGCCTAATTTCCTCCCAATGGTGGTTTCTGAATTCCACATCACTCAGAAAATTACCTTATCTTCATTCTATCCGCCTCCCCATCCGGGGAAAGAGGAAGAAAGGCTACATAGGCTGGACCCAAGGCGGGCTTTAAGCTTTTACATCAGCAGACTTGCTAGGATTAGGCAAGCAGACCAGCTGTTCCTAGGTTACTCAGGGCACAAATTGGGACTACCGATAACAAAACAAACCATTTACAGATGGATTATTTTGGCCATTCTGGAATGTTACAAACTAGCAGGGAAAGAGCCTCCTCAAAATCTTAGGGCTCATTCAACCAGGGGTATCGCAGCCTCCTCGGCCCTCCAAAGAGGGGTTCCGGTTCGAGACATATGTGCGGCTGCCACATGGTCGTCCGCACATACCTTCACAAGATTTTACAACCTGGATTCCTCCTCTAGTCAAGGGACTAGGTTTGACGAAGCCGTATTACATTCTGTTCATTCTTAAAAGGAAACATGGCGTTTTACTCCCATCTCCAATTACACACCACTGCTATGGGAGTCTATCAAAGATAAGGAATACGTCGGAGGACACAATCCCTTCGAAGAACAAGTTACTTCTTATCTGGTAACGTTCTTTCGATGGGATGTTCCTCCGACATATTCCTTATCGCCTCTCCCATCCATCCCCATAGTAATACTTTGCTTGTGGTTGCAGCTTACGCTCCTTCAAGGTCAATAAAACGTGTCTGGGGTTTCTGTTGGTACTCTTGTTCAGAGGAGAATTGCCTAGCATTTCGGTGCTGGATTGCCCCAGGGCAGGACAAAGACTGATATGTTTGGGATATGTCTTCTCTGTGAAAGATAGCGAGCTAAAGACTCTGGGTAAGTCTTTCGTAACCAGGACTAATGTCTGGCAGAGGGACTCCCAGGACCCCCCTTGTTAATTTGCATATTTACATAACTTTGGGTCTCACCCTAAGTTACTAGGGGAATCCAGACGTGGACCCCTTGCTAACTATTCTTAGAGAGGCACAGATCCACCCTACTGATGAGGTCCAACCAGACCGAAACACGTGTCTGGGGTTTCTGTTGGTACTCTTGTTCAGAGGAGAATTGCCTAGCATTTCGGTGCTGGATTGCCCCAGGGCAGGACAAAGACTGATATGTTTGGGATATGTCTTCTCTGTGAAAGATAGCGAGCTAAAGACTCTGGGTAAGTCTTTCGTAACCAGGACTAATGTCTGGCAGAGGGACTCCCAGGACCCCCCTTGTTAATTTGCATTCCTAAAAGGAAACATGGCGTTTTACTCCCACCTCCAATTACACACCACTGCTATGGGAGTCTATCAAAGATAAGGAATACGTCGGAGGACACAATCCCTTCGAAGAACAAGTTACTTCTTACCTGGTAACGTTCTTTCGATGGGATGTTCCTCCGACGTATTCCTTATTGCCCCTCCCATCCATCCCTGCAGTAATACTTCCCTTGTGGTTGCAGCTTACACTCCTTCAAGGTCAATAACCAATTCATGTAAAACATCTGTTAACGTCAAAATGGAACTTAGCAACGGACGCTGCGCGAGTCTATACGCGTGATGACATTGGCGCCGATACGGAGGCTGTCGAGGGACATCGGCTCGAGGGACGTTGACGCGCAGCGCCCTCTAATGAAAAAAAAATTCCGAGGCCAGCAAGCTGGGAGATGATCCATCAAAGATAAGGAATACGTCGGAGGAACATCCCATCGAAAGAACGTTACCAGGTAAGAAATAACTTGTTAGTCTGAGTCAACAAGTTAACTTTCTTCACTTACCTTACCGCCGGCGGCGCTGCGTTGTTCAGCAAGTGCGGCGCGGCCTGGCCTGCCCCTGAGGAACTCAAATAGGCCTGGACGCGGAGGCAGAGCACAAACAGAACACGAGTCTCACTCTCACCATGCCTTAACAAGTGTGCTCCTGCCTCTGCTTAACAGACCCACGTGACACCCACCCCCACACACTCACATCGTCATGTTATTTCACTGGCTGGAGCCTGGAGTCAACAAGTTAACAACACAGCCAATGAAAACTGCATTCTGTGTTACTATACAGAATGTATCAGATACTGCATAGTAACAACAGAATGTTGGTTTTCATTGGCTGTTGTTGTTGTACTCTGTAGGCCCAGCCAGCCAGGAGCCAGTCATGTCTCTGCAATGAGTGCAGCAGGAGAATGATTTATGATGATCATGAAACTAGTTTAAGTGTGCAAACAAAGGAATTACACGTGCGGCAGCCGCCCAATGATGTTCGGGCCCCCAAAAAATAGTGCCGGTGTTGGGGACCGGCAACCATCCCCACATATTAAGCACTGAGCGTAACCCCTGCCTGACCCCCCGGTGCAGCTCCGTCCCTCCCCACACGTCGAAGCCTAGGACCTCTGTGTACAATGGTACGTTCACCGGCATACACCATATAATTTCCTGTTCATTGCCTGCCCTGCTCCATGCTGAAACATCCATTTGCAGATTCGGGATGCTTTAGTGTCCTTTTCGGTGCTTAATGCAAAACCCCTTTAAGATTGCTTTGGGACTGGTTATCAGCAATGCAGTTGTGCATGTAACCAGCAGGCGACCAGTCCCAGTCCTGATCAGCCTGACTCGGCCTTTCATCTTTTTGAGGTCCAATAAAATGACAACGTGTTTTGAAGCCTAAAGAGAAAGTTGTGTATGGTGTCTTGTGTGGTGAGCCATATATTTTTGGTCATAGATTGAGTTTGTGTTAAGGAATGCCTTATTTGCTGTTTGAGCTGCACTCTTGAATGATACGTGTTAAATGATGTATTAATTACTATTTCACGACTCAAAAGTCTACAATTCTTGTATTAGCGCAACATTCATTCCCTATTGGACTGAATGTTGACATGTTGCTTGCTGCACTGTATTTACTGTGATTCATGCATGTCTCCCGCTAAATCCAGGCCTATGTCACTGAGCACAAGCGCAGAGCATAGAGTGAGTGTAATTGGTGCTGAATGGTATTAGGAGGCAGTTAAGCAATAGGCTTTTTTGGGGGGGTCGGTGGCATGCCAGGCATGGGTACTGAAAAAACAGGGATATGGAGTAATGACTTCAGGTTGGGGAGGGATCATGTGAGCCGGGCTATTTCTGGGGGCAGGTGAATCTGGAAGCTGCTCAGTGGGAATTGCACCTGCAAAGAAAGGTGGGAATCAACCCCCAGACTGATGTTTTTAACGTCCTAATTGGGTAGTAGACCGAAGCCTGCTTTGGCATGGTCCACTGTTTCCTAGTCCCTCCCCAAACTTGTACGCAGCATAGGTTTCTTTCATCATCCATCTCAAAATTAGGTCCCATCTCAAATGTCACTCTAAAGGCAACTTTACTTGGATGGTCCCTGCCATCCTTGGCAAAGTGTGACAGTTGGCACCCACAGGGAGAGACTGACCAGTGCCCAGTGGATGGGAGGGGAGCAAGCAAGCGCTAAATAGCCAAATGGTGTAGATGGCAACAAAAGCCAAATAAGATTAAAGAGAAAGCAAAGTGAGAGGTGGCATGGACAAGGATCAATTATGGGAGGAGGTTTGTAAAATAGAGGGCGAAGTGAAAGACAGGATGAGGTTAAAGAAGAAAAGGAAGGCCAGAGTACGATATCAGAAAGGTGATTGACAATGCTAGAATGAAAAAAGAAAGGGATAAAGGAAAAAGTTAAGCGTGGAAATAAAGGCAGACTGAGTGGGCGAAACAAGTGACTCATGAGAAAGGGGAGGGGGTGGCAGTAAAGTAAAGCATGAGATTGAACGAAAATGAAAAGGGAATGCGTGAAATGATTAAAAAGAACCGGAGGAGAGAACTCGGTGGGTTGTGCAGTTTGCCGTATGGAAGTTAGACGCGTGGGGGGCAAACTAAATGTTTGTCCTCTGCATCTTATTGCCTGAAACTGCCCTACATGCGAATAATAGGTGCTGCAGATGGAACGGGAATGTTTGGTTGTAACGGAAGCATTCCAGTGAATGGGATAGACGAGAGCAAACAGACATGCCAGTGATGGTTACTGATGTGGACATGCTAGCAATGAGTTCCGAGGGAGATAGTATGGTTTTACGAGTGATGGTACGTTTGGTTGGCGGGGGTATATGAGCAATAGGTGATTAGGGGTCAGGGATGTGAGTAATTGTTGCTGAGTGGGAAGAAGGATTTGTTAGTGGTGGTGGAGCGATGGGGTGTGGAGGGCTAATATGCCGTTCACTAAAACGGAATAAGTTGTGTTTGTATGAAAAGGCAAACAAGCGAACAATGTGCATCTGTTTCCCGTCTGAGTGAGATCGGGTTGTTGCGATTATGCTTGTCCACGTCCCCTCTCGATGGTTGCTAACGTACTTTGCCAAGGGCTTGTCTTACATTTGCGTTACTGCTTTTTTACAATTACGAAGATGACTCTAGGCACCACAATTCCGAGAACACTGTTGAAAGACATAATGGTTCTGAATGTTTTTTGCAGCTCTGTGCAACAATCAAGTAAGTGCTTAGAAATATTCAATTCACATTTTATCTGACCTAAACGGGGAAAAAGCAGACCTAAATATGGGTACAATGTCTCTTTAGTATCCCAAGGTATTTGCAGAATAAGCTTGTATATTGGCAGGGGTCTTGCATGAAATATAGGTTCAATGCAATGCAGAGTTCTTGAAGTCTCAGCTACTGGTTGTGTTTGGCTTAATTCCCTTTAACAGTATGATGTTTTGAATACTGCAGACTGTCTGTTCATGCATGCATGTATGTTGCTGCATGTTGTCAGTGTATGAAACCAGTACATACAGAGTACATCTTGCATCTGAGAGCGTTTGCCTCAACAATCTTTGCTTTTCCCTTTAAAAAATGTCTTTCCACCTCGAAGTCGAAGCTGCACAAGCTCCATCTTTTATTAGAGAGTTACTTCTATGATACTTAAAAGTTCGCAAAGTTATTCTAGCCATGAACTTTAAGTATAACATAGCTGTGTTCTGATCATCGGACATCGGTCTGCAAGCAGCAACATGTGCGGATACTGATGCCGGACTTTTCTTTCATCAGAACTCTGCTAAATCCATAAATGTAGGTTCTGAGATTATTTTTCAGTAAATTAAAACCTCTACTACAAAGACTGACCATAATCTGTCATTTTGTCAGATGAGAAGAGGCGGAGCCAGGTACACTGACTTACAACTGACTTTGTCCAGTGCCTCTAAATCTTTCCTATTGTCGTTGCACTTGTTAACTTTACTTTTGCTGCATGAGATACTTATCTTCCGCCCTTACACAATAATCAAGCCCCGCAGTTTAGCAATTTCTAAAAAAACTGTGAAATTGGCATTTTTAAAAAACGGTGAAATCGCCCGTTTTTGAAAAACACTTGTGAAAATGTAAATTTTCGCTCAAACGGCCATGTTGGAATAGTCACCATATGAGAGGGAAAGGAGAGCGAAGGGCAGCAATGAGCCAGATGGGGAGCCAAGGGCAAGAAATCAAGTGGGAGTTGTTGGCCTGAGGGGTAGCAGTCTCTGGTGGGCAAGAAAGCTGAGGGGGAGTGGTGGGCCAGAAAAAAGGTGGTTAGCTGCAGATTGTGGGAAGAGTTTGATGTACTGGGAGAGACGTTGCAAGATGGGGAAAGAGGTAGAGAATTAAGGACTGTAGACTGCAGGAGGAACTGGGGAGTGTAAAGTGTGAGTTGAGGCCAAGATTGGGAATGTAGCATGAACTGGGAAGAGAGTTGTCACTTGGCAGAGTGACGGAGCAAGTTAGTATGTGCATTACTGGCAGAGAGATTTGGGAGCCTAAGTGATGATTGAAAATTGGTGGGTGTGGGGACTGTTGGTGAATGATGGGGGGGGGTGGTTGTCGGTGCTTGGAGGACTGGAGAACATAGAAGGGGAATATTTGCACCATTACAACTGATAACGATCAATAATGTTAATATAAAACAGGCATGTGCATTCAACTAAAATAGTAGAACATGATGACCACTTTTCTGTTCAGATGTGGACATACAGGACCCTATTAAGTTGATGGCAGGAACCAAATTCAAAAGGTGCAAATGATGACAACCTAGACCTATAGTAAGTAGCCTCTCACTCACTGTCTCTTTCAAGCAACCTGGCTCTCTTACACCATGACTCTCTAGCACTGCATAGTCAATAACAAAATCAGCCACTAAAATGCTGCAATGAATACAATTGTGTGGCAAAATTTGCTTTTGTGCCACAAAACGTTCAATTTCATGGTGCAATATTATGGAGGATCTGAATAACGAAGTTTATTTTTCTCCATGGAAATGCAGATTCACAAACGGCAAGTTTGAAGGTTTATGTGGGGCTGGAGGCCATGAATGGTGCAACTCACTTGAAATTGGTTAGCTAGATAGACCTATGAGGGGGGGGGGGGCTACATTCCAACAACGCTTTCAGTATTGACAAGTGGTGCAATAACATGTCCACCCTGGACGTTTATTTGGCAGGGGTTTCAATTCTAGTTTAGCTTTTCCCAAATGTGTGTGCCGCAAATCAAAAGGATATTGGAATTGGCTGCAAAGCGAACACTAGTCCTCTTGTTTCCCACCACTGCCGCCCTACTCTCAGGGGTAGTCAAGCTTTTTTATGCTGTACCCCCTCTGGAGTAAAAATATTGTTGCCAGGCCCCCCTGATGCCATATCTGCTTATATTTTCTATTAAATGCAATCCCCATACTCACTATGTGAAGGGACTCTTCCCCCAACCCTCCCCCACCCCACCCCCCTCGGCACTCAACCACCGACATTCATCAGGCTTCCCTCGGACATGGGCCTGCCGCACCGTTTGAGGACCACTGCCTGGGCTATATGGTCGTTGTGAAGCAGAAATGTATATTCCCTCGCGCCATGTCGGTCCATTGTGAGTGGCGCCTCCTGCGCTAACTTGTTCTCTGTATTCTGGTATTCATGTCGCAGAGATGCAAGTGGCAGGATGCAATGCAAACGAGGAACCATGCTTGCATGTCCTACTACTCGCAAGTGCATCAAACCTGTTAACCTAGGCCACCTCGAAGTTCAAACACATTTTTGGTTGCATATTCATTTGTTGAGAGGGAAATATATAGGGATTATTGGAGACTGCATCAGGTGTGGCTGCAGTGCATGAACCTTGGCGTTCTCATTACATGCAGTTTGATGGGGGAAGGATTTGGGCTATTAGTATAGCTCTTTTTGTTTTCACACCTGAAATAGGACCTGGGGAACATTGAGCTATAGTTGCACTTCCAGAGCACTGAGTTGTTTTCTCTGTCATTCCACTATTGAGCGGTTTTGTTAAGCTTTAAATTTGAGCTTTCTAGTAATCTGTTAGTTGGAAGAGGCAAATCGTGCTCCCCTCGGCAAAAGTGGGGGTCGGGGAGGGGGGCGGCGCAACTGACAGGTCAGCAAGTGTGGTTTGTTGGTTGAGATCACCGTTGTTCAGTGACTCAATAATCCCAAATCCAACGTGCACTAATTACATTTATGCTGTCCAACATCCTCTCAAGGGCCCTGCTCGTTTTTAAACATCAAGAATGCCATTTTGACTGTTAGTCTCAAGGTGAAAGTTGAAACAACATCGACAGGTGCAGTGACTGCATAAAGATTGAAGTGTGCATAACATTTGTTGCCATCTGGCTCATGTCTGCTGTGTTTGTGCAGCGCGCGTGGCAGCCTGCACGCACAGCTCCCTGGGTTACAGGCCTTTGTCGTCAGAATATCCTCTGAAGTCCTGATTCATCTTCAGATTGATTGTCTTCTGATGGCAGCCGCTCAGCTCTGCTTCTGTCATGTCAGCCGTTGTCTGTTTTTTAATGAATTCAATGTTTGCAGTTTATTTGAAGTTTTTATAAATTACATAATCTTTTTTCAATATTATTTATGTAATGTTATAGTTCACAACAATCTTCTCACATATAAAGTCAACATATTCCAAATATCACAAAAAAAGGACATACGTTCAAGCATAATTAAAAACATAGAGCAACGCTTTAATGTCGACATCACATCAGCACATTTCTATTTGACCTCGCAATACATTACAAGCCTAATAAAACCTATAGAAATCTGCTCAAGCTATCAATTCATTAAGATAGTTAATACTAGATAATGAACATCCTCTTGGTTGACCTCTGATAGAATTTCAGTTGTGCTCCCAGACAAGATTTTTAACAAAGCATTAAGACCTATTTTATAAAGCGTATAGCAGCCAACGACCATTTAAAGGATTATCTGTGAAAATGCGTTGCCACACCCAACCTGGGTGTGCCTCCTTGAAATCCTTTAAGAGCTGCAAAAAAATGGGTCTGACGTTGTGGAATCCGTTCAGGACAGTCGAGCATCATGTGATGTATAGTTTCAATCGAATTTGCCCTTTTACAAAATCTACAGCACCTTAGGTTGCTGGAAATGCCACAATGGGCACCCAAAATTTTGTTAGTGGGAAACCTATTCAACTGAAAGCGTAGGCACTGCCGACGCCAATATAGCCGTGGACATTTCCTCAAGTAGTGCGGCAGTGTGTAGTAGGGTCTGACATTTAACGGCCCCGAAAAAAAAGTGGTACTTCCTAACGTGGTCAGTTGTCTCAATCCAGTTGGTCTCCCATACACTTTTTATTTATTTTATTTATTTTTTTTACTTTCAGTGGGTTCGTTAAGAGGAACTCCACCGAGGAGTCAATGGCACTTAAGATTTCAAGGCACTGTTGGTGCCATTCTATGAGATCGACTGGCAACTTAGACTCTAACCCACGCTTTAACATTGCCAACATGATCCCTCTTCTGCCAGGTAGATCTTTCGCAGGAAGTTGAGGTTTTTCCATTTCAACAGAGCTTCCAGCAAACTCTGACCCAATTTGTACCTTAAAGATGGTACTGGCACACTAGTCGTCAACTTTAGACTTCTCCAAAATACACCTTCAATCTTAGCCCATGGCCCTCTGAGAGAAAAGCATGTTGTCTCAGCACCGTAGGTCACCACAGGGACCAACTTCTTACAATGGAACTCATGCACAGGGGTTATCGAGAAGAACCCATATTTCTTGTTTAAACAAACTGCATGTGCGGCCAACGCCGTAATCTTTTGTTTCTTTTCGTTGAACCGTCGGGCTCTGTTGTCATTCGGGATTATTGAAAAGCCCAAATATACAAAATAGTCCACTTTCTCTAGGAGTTTACCACCAATGAACCACTTGAAGTTTCCTCTTGCCTTTCCTGGACCCTTTTGCATGATAAAGATTTTCGATTTGGGGACAGTGATCGTTAAATTATTCTTTTTGGCATACACCTCCAAAGCATTTAACTGATGCTGCAACGCAATGGGTGTGTGATCCATTAAGATTAGGTAGTCTGAGTATAGTAGGTAGTTCATTATAGCGTTTAATTTTGGAGGGAAAAACTATGAAGACAACCTAGAGGTTTATTTTTTGTCAACAAACCCATTTTTATTAGTTCCAGCATAAAATCGTTAATTTCGGTCCTTACTCCCTGAGAAAACCCTGTTTGGAAAGGATCGATCCTTCCGTTCTCTTTAGCCCAGTTTCGCAGGTCTCTTAGGACTAGGCCGGTGAAAATCTTGGCTGGGCAGTCCAACAGGGATATCGGCCTGTAATTGGAGGTGCTAAAACGGAGAGCCCTTTTTAAATATTGGGACAACAATTGCTGGTAGCCAATACTTTGGCATAGCTTTCTCCCCAAGTATAGTTCTAAACATACTATCTAGGACACATGTCCACATTTCTGGGTTATTTTTAAGAACACACATCGTCGGGCCATCTGGTCCTGGAGCCATAGATTTGTTACTCCTTGAGATCAGTTGAAGGAGGTGTTCAGAGTCCCAGGTTAACCCCCACTATGTTGTTGTTCTCATGACCCCAATCCACTCCTGCTCAGTGTCACCCTATGATTTGTAGATCTCAGAGAAATGGGCCTTGCAGGATTCTTCAGATATCTTGTATATTTGGGACCCTGTTTGGGTCTTCTAGTTATCTTTAATTAAATTCCAGAAGACATGGTAATTGTTGCTTGCCAGGACCTCCAGCATCTTGCAAGCGTCCCTCAGGATCATCTGATGGTGGTAATGTCGTAGCCAAACCTTATACACCGCCTTCAGTCACTTCTTGCGCATCTGATTATCTTGTCAGATCTCCTTGAGCGAGCTCTGTAGTTCTCTTTTTAAGCAAGATAATCTGGTTAAATGTATGTCTATCGTTTTACCCGGTTTCTTTTTTGGCAGTCTGTTTATAAATCGGTTCCCAAATTTCTCGGATGCCCTTTCCATTGAACCCTGGTTCGAAGTAGGTGTTAAATTCCTCAGAAGCCAAAATGCTATTAAAGACCGTCATTTTGTGCTCGTTCCAACTTTATGGCTTCGATTTAGATGTAAACGTGGAAGGAAATAAAATAGACTTGTGGGTTCTGCTTTCTAGAGGGCACTTCCCACGCAAATGTCAGCGGCAGATGGTCGCTCACCGAGGTTTCCACTAATTCAATCGTGCGGTAAATGTCTTCCGAAACATACACATATGCTAATATATTAGTTTGAGCACCCCTCACCCAAGTGTGGCACTTAATCACCCTTGATATTCCCATTTAGTATTAATAGCCCCGATTCTACCATGAGATTCCCCCCATGCCCGCCATCTTCTCCAACTTCTTTTTTCATGTCTAGAGGCGCTTTTAGCCACCGGCCTCTCCACGCACCTAGTATATCCACATATTATAATGAAGTATGGACCTTTATCGACCCCCGTTAAACGGGATCTCTTCGACAGAGTCCAGCAGGTCTTGTTGTGAAATGTTTACATTGTTCCACTGAATGTTGATCAACAAGGTGTCTGTTCCACCTGGGAAAGTTTGTGTTCCGAATAAGCTTGATCCCTTGGACTTAGGAATTGGGGTTAGCAAAGTTCTCTACCTCTGTCCAAATCTTCTTTAATGCGCCTGCCAACAGACCAGCTGCAGGGTGCCCCCTACCACCTCTAATGGCTGGTGTAAAGAACAACAGAATGCCTATCGCTGACAGGAGCCTCAGTCATCCAGCACTCTTGTAGGGAGAACAAATCAAAATTAACGAGATACACACTATGCGGCTGGAACAAGTGTGAAAATCCCCTACCGTTCCAAGAGATCAAGGCGACCTATGTGTGCAAACCACGTGTGAGGCCCTCTTCAGATTGAGCCACTGGGCCTCGCATTTAAAGTGGCCGCCACCCAGGACCAGTCTACTTGCCTTACCGGGCGAATTAAACCATCAGTCCACACTGCAAGTTCTCTCCCGTTGGAACTTGCTCTTAGAGTTGTTCTAGTTAATTTCTCCTTTTTCAATACGGGGGCAACCTTAATGGGGTCCGCCCAGTGAACCCTAGTTTCTGATGGCTGGACCACACTCCTATTTTGTAGTTTATAAGATGTCTATAAGAGGTTTTAGACCCAGACTCTTTATCACGTCTGCCTCAGCCAACACCTGGTTGAGGACCATACTGGAAGCAAAGTGAAAAGAATCACGTTGTCCCTGTTAAAACAGTTCCAGAATTCCAACCATGAAGACCAGTCTGCCAGAGCCTGTGATTTCCGCAAGATGGCCAACACCTTTGAGCGGTTTAAGACAACATGCTTGTGATCCAAAGGCAGTTTCTGCAGGACCATTTTGTTATCACCTCCCCTATGTTCATATCCCCTACATTATCTAGGTCTCCCCTTACCCCTAATCTGAGTTCCTCGAGAGTCCGAAACGGATAACGTTCTGAAGAGTCAGAAGCGGATAACGTTCTGAATGTTAAAAACTCCCGGTCCATGATTTCCTCCTGGGGAAGACTGGGTTCTATTGATCTGTGGGGCCCCAGTACAACTGCGACCTGGGCCCCTGGAGTGGACAGGTACGGCACCACTTGCCCCATACAGTGTCCCCCCTGCTTCCCTCTCTGATATCTATGGGTTTACCTGGGACAGGGTGCCGGCCCGAAAGGGAATCTGGGTGGAGGTACGTGGGGAGTTCAGACTCCTCCCGTTACCAGAACGGAGAAGGCAAGCTTTCCTCATGAATTCAAAGAAAGCTTCTTCGGATGCCTGTTGTGAGCGGACCAAGGATTTAGGGGCATGTATTTGGGCACACGCATGAGACCACTTCCATGCAATGGCCGATTTGGCCAACCTTTCCTCCATAGGTACCTCTGGGGTCATTTTACTTCTTAGGCTAGATGCCATAACAAGTAAATCAGGCCTTTCAGGATTTTCCTAGTTGTCAAACAGGCAACCAAAAATAACTCCCCCTAGGAGTAGCCTAGATTAGACTACCTGCTAGGAAGTAACCAGTGCAAATTACACAATTAACGTTCAGTACAATGATCACAATCGGATTGCTTAAGCGAAGATAATATAGAAAAAGAGGAAAGTTACATTAAAACAGAAATAAAACAGCAGTAAGAATAAAACTGGTTGCAATGCTTGACAGGATTTTAACGGGTCATATAAAAGTCATGAAAAAATCTCAAGTCTCGTAACATTTTTGTATAAAGTGCTATGTGTGAAAAAAAGAAGTGGATGAGCGTTTCAAAGGCCTATGCCTGTAGCCACCGCCCCTACTGACTCGTGTGAAAGCAAATAGAGACAAACCCGAGAAGCACTCCTCCCGGGCACAGGCACAAGGATCACTAGCCGAAATCGTCACCGTTCCAAACCCCACTGCTGAATATAGGTATATCGACTGGTGGGAGCGCTGTACCTCCTGTGTAATTGAGAGATGCCTCAAAGGCGAAACCCACAGTCCCAGCTCTCCACAAGCACTGGACACAGGGGGCGGCGGGTGCCCTTTAAAAGA
Organism: Ambystoma mexicanum; assembly: GCF_040938575.1. Taxonomy (NCBI): domain Eukaryota; kingdom Metazoa; phylum Chordata; class Amphibia; order Caudata; family Ambystomatidae; genus Ambystoma; species Ambystoma mexicanum. The sequence continues at coordinate 697,228,281 of NC_090921.1, forward strand.
TGATTACAACACACATATTTATAGGCAGTGGGGTAAGTGCGGTTTGCTCAAGTGAACGTGCTCCGTCACGTGTCAGCCAGAAGACCCAAACCAGATTCCCCCCCTCCCTGCTTTCTCTCATGAGGTACGTCGCCTCTGGTAGGATTATTAGGGCTTGTATATAGCTTCAGTTTGGCAGATCCAAAGCCGTTTCAAAGCAAGATACGCCGGTGACACAAAGTCTTGCAATTGCCGCTCTGAGATGGCAGCATAACCGGACAGACGTGGCGTTTACTGGAGTCAAAACCGACTGTGTGCACCGGTAGCCAAACTCACTGCACCCCTCTCACTTCTCTCCTCGGTCGCAAACTGGAAAGTTTCACGCAAGCAACTCCGCAAATCAGGAGGCTGTGAGACAAGTTGTCAGGTAAACAGATGAACAGATAAGGGGGGGTGGGCGTGTAAGAGCACTACAAGTAGCGGGTCCCAAAAGGCTGACTCCGCCTCGAATGACCAGGCCCCTGACAAACACCTAACTCCACTTTGCTCTGCTTCGCGGGACTGGAGGGTTTTATGCCTGCATGCTGGGAAATCCACTTAAAGCTGCAGTATCCCCCGAAAAGCACGTTAGTTTTGCAAATGCAGAAAGTAGGAGCTCGAGCCATACACCTCCAAACACTTAACTCCACTTCGCTTTGCCTACGAGTCCTCTGTTGTCCCGCTTTTAATGACATTTGTATCCCCTCAGTGGTTGGCAGCGCATCATAGACCTGTGTCCCTTCTGCCATGCAGAAAAGAGGAGTCCGTTAAAGCCATTGGAAGGAGGACAGCCTAGCTCCATCGTCTGGGTGTCCAGTTTGTTTATTTATAATGCGCGCCTCACCCGTAGGAAATGTATCTGGGCGCAGTACAAGATGATGCAAATTCTTCATTACAGGCACAGATACATTTTTAAACAATAATATTAACGTAGTTACAAAGGCAGAGTAGTCTATACAGTACAATTTTATATAAAAGAATTTAAAAAGTGTTTACGGTAGAGAGGCAGATTAAGGAATAGCATAGGTAATTTACAAGCGGAGCATGAGAGAAAGAATATTACAATGTAAAATCAGTAATCGCAGTCGGCCAGTTCTTCCAGAATATAAACTTGAAGAAAGAAGATCCAATCTGACAAGCACATTTTCACCTGTCTAGACACAGAAGCGCAACAGATCAGAATTCCTCTGGGATCACAAACTCTTTGAACGACAAACTTTGTTAAAACTGTGAAAACAGTTGAATCAAATAAAAAAAAAAAAAAAAAAAAAAATATTACATATATACATGGTAAGGCTAGTGCATTAGTGGGGGGTCATTGTTGGTGATGAGCCAGTTCTTCATGTTATGTCTGAAACTGGAGAGGGATTGGCTGGTTCTGAAGTTGGCGGGGAGAGAATTCCAAAGTTGGGCAGCCAGGACCGGGAAGCTATTGCCGCCTGCCTTTTAGAGTTTGTATGTAGGCACTTGTACATGTCCTAAACTGGATGATCTGGTGAGTCTGGTCTTTTGTTTAGGAGCAAACTTGTCAGAAAGATATCGGGGGGCTTCGTTATGGAGGCATTTGTGGGTAAGGGATGCGGTTTTAAGTTGGATTCTTTCTTTAATAGGGAGCCAGTTGTGATCCCTTCTTATGGAGGAGATACGTTGTCTACGCGCAATGCATCATTCAGGAAGAGACCGTGTGTTGCCATCCACGCCTGAATGATGAGCTAGATTCTGTTGATCAGGGCTAGGTCCTTGACATAGTTACCTGTCAGGGGAATGAGGATCTGGGTGTCATCCGCATAGTTTGTGCAGGTGACACCCAAGTCGTCACCCAGTTATGCCTCTTGCCCTATATGTGCCGATTTCCCTCCGAGTAACTGAGTCCTGCATATCCTGTGACATGGACGGTGGCTGAGCATATGGCTTTTTTCTAATCATAAGGCTCAGAGTTGCATTCTAGCGACTCTCTGAAGCAGATTACCCCTTAATGCTAACTGCACGGGAGCGGCCATCCTTTGAGAGACCTGTTCATTTCCAGTGGCATTTGGCCTTGTTGCAGACTTCCCACAAACCCTAACCTGCCCACAAAAAGTCGACACTGATCTCACACCATCCTTTTTTCTAGTAAATACGCCTTTACCTTGTATATTTAAGATATATTTATTTATATCACGTTAAGAACACTGATTAACAGTTGATGAGTCGAGACACTAAACTAAAAGCTTTTAGGGGAGGAGTTGGGCAGACACAGGACTGGGCAAAGCTTCTGCAAAGTTTTCCTTGCTTTGGTTTTGCTAGGTGGTGGCCCGAGGGCCAAATTCTGCTGGCTAGCTAGCCAAGCAATTTCCGAGATCTACTCTCGAGTGGGCGATCTCTTTCACCCATAAGCAGTCCCTCAGGAAAAATGCGGTAACTGAGCGGGATTTGAATGATGACTGGTTAATTTGCAAAGCCTCACAGCCATTGACATGCACTGTCCAAATGAGTGTCTTGTGGTTAATAGACTCTCTTATGTGCACATAGCTCGGTGTGCATTACTTGCTCAGAAGCTTTCCATGTTCGAACCACTTTTGAGGGTACAACGTCCTTTCAACGCGGGACGTTTTTTCGCAGGTTTTTTACCGTGAATTTTTTAAACGATAAAACAAATCGAATTCTTTTTGGGGTGTTAAAAAATTATATATATGGGATGTGGGTGTTTGTGAATAGATAAAAACTGAAGGGGAATGGGCGTTTGGGGGACCCCAAAAATATTTCTTTTTTTAAAAATGGATGGGTTTTTTGATTTAAATTTGCGGTAAAAAAAACAGCCAAAAAACATCCTGCAATGAAATGACATGGAACCCTTTTGAGGACCTATTTGAAATAGACTTCTGTGGTCATTTTATGCAAATCACCAGAACACACTCTTTCTGGTGCCCCACAGCTGCACTTGATTTGTTTCATTCAAGGGATCAGACGCTGCTCAACGTGGGCAGAGGCTCCACCCCTCAGCACTGTCCACATCACTCTGACCACAAACTGCTCACCACCCCCATAAAGAGGGAGAGGTGTTGCCAAAGTAAATGTTGTCCTTATTCAGCACTGGGACAAATACAGTGCTGGGCCAAAATAACAAACCAGGGAATGACAGTGTTTGAGCTGTAACCAACATTTTCGATGCTTGTTAATCTACTTAGAATCACATGCTGTGCATATAGTCCGACATCCAGTGGTGACCACAGAGTATTGTATCTTTTCTTTGGAGAATCGAAAGGGAATGTCGACATGGTCGTGCTTGTAACACTATCCCTAACGTGACGTGTAGTGTACCCAAAATCCCTCACGCGTCAAGGTCCCTCAGATTGTTTTTTTCTGCCCAGCTATCGGGTCGCCCTAATGCAGAGCTCTTCATAAAACATTGCGTTGTTATATTTCTCGACCTTCGATCGTTTATTCTCATTGTCACTCCCTTCGACGGCTGATTTCTGTGCAACACCACCAAAGACTGCTGACGACGGAATTTCGACAGCTGTTGATACGGTCGGTGCTGCCGATCATGTGGCGAGGGCCTTCTGAACGGCCTGTACAGTAGGGAGAGTGGGGTTGGGTGGTCATATTCTTTTCAAGGATGCCTTTCCCTTTCCCCCTCTTTTTGTTCCCTTGTGTTTGTCGGCGCTATCTCGTTCCTGTGCTATGGACAGGACTCGATTTAGATTTTATCCTTCCTGCAAGGCAAAATACTGGTGGAAAGATGAGCACCGTCGGTGCAATAATTGTCTTCCCCACGACCACAACAAGGTGTCCTGTGCGGCCTGTAAACTCCTACGGCCCAAGACTATTAAGGAGCACCGTTTGAAGCAGTGGGCGGCCTACGGTATGTCGCAGGCCGAGAGTAATTCACCTGCCGCCTCAGCCGCCGAGTGTGACAAAGGGATTAGTGATGACTCCACTTCGGTAACCATTGACCTTACCGCGGAGGGTTCTCGATCCGCAGCATCCATCCCCGGCCCCGATAGGCACGACTTGAGTCCTGCTATGTGGACAATACATCCCGGCGATAGGGACGCACCCGATTCCCACACTAAGCACACAACTCAGTTTCGGCAGTCCAGCCGAAGCGCTCCAAAGCACCAACGGGCACGTTGGATACTTCGGCAGTGCCCACTGATCTTTATGATCGGCAATCCTCCCCGCAACCGCGTCAGCGGCATGCATCCGGGCAGTCCAAAAGTAAGGGCGCTAACACCAAATCACATGCGGCTGTCGTGACGCTTCAGAAGAAAGCTCTGACACCGCTTAAGGCCCCAGTGGCACTAAAATCCACCACACAGCCACCGGCTCAACCGGCACTCCTCCCTGTAACCCCGAGCATCAGCAATGGTATCACGAGGATCGCTTTGGCGGTTTAACAAAAGGAACAGTCGAAACTGACGTCGAAACAGAAGGGCCTAAAGACGCGTCTAGAGAGCCCGCTGTCGTTATCCAAGACTTTAGAAGGATCGCTGTTCTGAAGAGGAAAGTAGTCAAGAGCATCCCTTTCCTCCCCTGGACTCCTCTGGTTCATCATGATCACGGACCAGGGAAAAGCTTGAGGGGTGCATGAACAGACTGGAGACGTTTGAGTGCTCAGGGAGGTTTGTTCCCAAGAGGCCTCCTGAGGAGCTTCCTTTTTACGCCTCTGGCTAAGTTTCAGAGGACCTTTGAGGATCCTCATGAAGAGAATGTTTTTGACCTTACTGATTACGAGGTGCCTATCAATGCCTACATACAGGATGACTTTGGGGACCCTATTGTTCCTGCTGATCCCATGGATAATTGGGTAGACAGCCATTCGGTTGATAATCAACCTTGGGCGTCCCCTACTCCTACCCTGGACCCTGATGCTCTGTGGATGGATTTCCCTCCTACCACTCCAATCTGTTAGGCCTCACCGGTGGATGATCAGATGGCGTTTAACGCCATCTTAAAGAAGGTGGCTGAACATTTTCAAATTGCCACACAGGAGGCTGTGCAGGATTCGGATTTTGTAGAGGACATTCTGAAGGAAAAGCCTCCTGCTAGTCAGGCCATTCACTTACTGAACTCTATCTAGAGACGTCTGGCGCCTTCATTGTTAACACCAGACCAGGGCAGTTAATCCCAGGGTACAGTTGTTTCGCCCTTCTCCTACCGACACCTTTCACATCAGAGGGCATGCCCCTCCAGATTCCCTGGTAGTTAAAACTACGAGAAAGAGGGAAGGCGTCCCCCCTGTCTACAGGTGAGGCACCACCTGATAAAGAAGGCAAAATATTGTATGGACTGGGGAAAAGGCTTACGACTGCTGCTGCATTCTCCACCCGAATAGCCAACACCACCACTCTGTTGGCTAGCTACTCAGATGTGCAGTGGAATCTACTGCAAGAGGGCCTTCAAGAGGTCCCTGAACAACTGCTCGCGATTGTATCGGAAAGGCAAGCAAGTCAACCACAACATTCTTAAGAACACTTTGAACGCTGCTGAAACAGTGGGAAGGACCTTGGCCGAGGGTACACTACTAAAATGGCAGGCCTGGTTGCAGAACTCTGGTTTTAAGCCTGAAACCCAAGCAGCTTTAATAAACCAGCCGGTTGAAGAGACCAACTTATTCGGCAAAGCCACGGACGAACAGCTTGAGACAGCTAAGAAGGAACATGAGACTCTCGACCTTAAACCAAATGACCTAAAGGCCTTCACAACAGAGAGGGTGCGGCTCTCGTTGTTCCTTTCGTGGGCAATCTCACTCCCCTCAAAACCAGTATGAAGTTCAGGAAACAACTGGTCTTCAGGACAAGGATCCAACACCACCACCACCACCACATATCCACGTAGAGGATAATGCTGTGGAAAGGGTAGAGGCCGGAATTCCACCCCCAAATGCTCCCCTGCCTCTTGTCAGAAATGTCCCTCAGATCAGGGTCCCCTCCCATGCCTGCCCAGTTGGGGTACGGCTAACCTCATTCCTTCATGCATGGGAGGGGATAAAATACCAGTGGGTGCTCAAGACCGTCGGCCACGGATACTGCATAGAATTTTGACAACCACCTCAATTCAGACTGCCAAAATCAAGACTCTTGATGCCAGAACACCTACGCATCCTGCTGCAAGAGGTCGAGATCCTGCAGGAAAAGGGCACCATAGAAGTTGTCCCTCTTCTACAGTTAAACAAGGGTATTTATTCAGTGTACTTCCTTGTACCCAAAAAGGATCTCACCACGCGCTCTGTGCTAGACTTGCATCCAGCGAACAAATTTGTCAAACCTCAAAAGTTTTGTGTGGTCACGTTGCAGGAGGTAATCCCTCTGCTGAAACAAGGGGGTTACATGGCAACACTGGATATGAATGATGCATACTTGCATATTTCAACGTTGCTGGCACACAAAAAATACCTAAGGTTCATGATGACAAGCACTATCAGTTCAAAGTACTCCCCTTCAGCATTGCCTCGGTGCCAAGGGTGTTTACGAAGGTACTGGCAGTGGCAACAGCGCACCTGCGCAGAGAATCTGTTCCGGTTTACCCTTACCTCGACGACTGGCTCATAACAGGGGATTCCTACGCAACATGCCTGTTGAACACTCAAAAGACGATGGATGTAGGGGGCGCTGTTGGGCGCCGAGCAAGATGGCCGCCTGATACGTGTGCTCCGAGGCGGGCGGACCTCCAAATCCTGATTTAGGAGGTTTCCACGGATTACAGCTGGGCGCGGAGCACACGACTTTTCCCCCGCTGCTTCTGGGATCCTGGGGATCTGATCCCGCTTTGAATCGGAGCCGGGAAGTGCATCCCCGACTCCACGCTGCCCATCCCCCTTCCTGCGGCGCTCCTCCGCGCCTGAAATCCAGCCCCGGCGGAGGGTGGTCGTTCCCGCCGGGGGCCTGCTGCGCTCCTCCTCGCGCTCCTCCTCGCATTCGCCGGGCATCGGTGGGAGCTGGCGCGCCTCGACCTTCCTGGCGGCGGGGTCGTCGGAGTCCTGGGACCGTGACCCGCCGGCCAGGCCGCTGGTCCTGCTGAGTCGCTGCTCCCGGGTCCCTGGAGGGACGTCGGCCCAGCGGTGCGTCCACCCTGCCTGCATCCGCTGCCTGCCTGCGCTACATCGGGGCCTCCCTGCCGCCCCCGCGGCTCCGCAGCCCGTGGTGAAGACCTAGGGCCCCCTCTTCCCCCCGACAGCACACGCCGCGCTGCTGGAGCGGCGCGGCTCTCAGGTACGTGCTGCTGGGGAACTTCGCTCTTTGCTGGCCGCTCCTCCTTCCTGTGGTGACCCCGCGGAAGGCGCACAAACTCTCCCTGCATCTGTGCTCGGCTGGGGGGGCCGTGCTTTTATTCTCGCTGTTTCTGGCCTGCCTCTCCCCCCCCAGCCTGGTGAATCGCCGTGGGATCTCCTTTCTTCTCCTGTGGAATCCGGCGGGGGGGTTGTGGAGACCCTTCCCCCCCAGCTTGCACGCGCCTCGCTGCCGGAGCGCTGCGGCCTCCTGGGGTGCGCGGGGGGGGCTTCGTGGACTGTTGGGCCTGGATACCTGCCTCCCTGCCTTGTGGCTCCGGGGTCGCCCCTCTCTGGTGGGACGTCCCTGCGGCGTTGTTGGAGGCCCACGGTCGGTGACGTCTGGATCCGCCTGGGGGGCCCTGACTCTCGTGGCTCCTTGTCTTGTGGCCCAGCGGCCCTCTCCCCCCGCTGGGAAGCCACTGGGCCCTCACTGCCCTCGCACGTCTGGAATCCCACGCCCTGAGCGACCCTACCGTTCACTGGGGGCTTGTTTCTCCTCGCCTCGCCGCCTTGAAGCTGCTGTCCCTACACCCGGTTTGTTACTTGGCGAAAGGGTGCCGCTAACATCGCTGCTTCCTACCCTCCATCTTCAGGCACCCCCGTCCTCGAGGCCCCCTGCCGCCGCTTTCGGCGCCCTCCCAGTCGGGCTGTAGCCTTGCGGCCTACACTTCGGGACCGCTCCCCGCTCCCCTTTCGCTTACGCACCCTACCTGGAGTATCGGCTCTCGCGGCCTGGGATCTCCCCGTCTCCTACTAGGGGCTGCTGGCGATCCCCCCCTTCTTTACCCCACACTACCATCACCCTTGTCAAAATGACTAAGGGAGGCGCGAGGAAGCAAAGCTCCATTAACATGTTTGCGAGGGCGGCTGTGAGAGCTCCGGAGGACCCTACTGAGCAGCCACCTGTTGCGTCATCGTCCGCGGTGACACCTGAACCCCAAAACATGATGGACTTCATCAGGGAGGGCTTCACCGCCCTACACTCAAAACTGGATGACATGAACGGTACAATATCCTCGATCAAGGCCCACATGGAGAGGACTGATGGTCGCGTGTCTGAGGTCGAGACACGGGTCGGCTCTGCCGAGGAGGCATTGGGAGCACTGCGCTCTGAGTTTGTCGCTCTCTCCGGCGGAGTCCTCGAGGTGGAGAAGAAGAACGAAGACTTGGAATCCCGCTCGAGGCGCAATAACCTGCGTATAATTGGGGTCCCTGAGGACGAAGTCCATGAGCCAATGGAGGACTTTGTTGAGCACACGTTAATGACGCTTCTGGACTCACCCAAGCTCTCCCCTCATTTTGCTATCGAGCGTGCACACCGTGCCCTTTCCGCCAAACCCAAGCCTGGGGCTCCACCCCGCCCCATCATCGCTCGAGTCCTGAACAACCGGGACCGGGACACCCTACTCAGAGCCGCGAGGGTCAAGGGCGAGCTACTACTGGGGGGAGCAAGAATTCATCTTTACCCCGACTACTCGACTACCGTCCAACGGGAACGTAAGACTTTCCAAGCTGTGAAGCGCAGGCTACGAGATCATTCCATCAAATATGCCATGCTCTACCCAGCTAAACTGCGCATAGAACATGCTAACCAGGTGTTCTTTTTCACGATCCCGGAGGAGGCTTCCAAATTTATGGATGAACACTTCCCAGGTTGACTTCCCCCTTCGATCTACAGTCTTGCAGCTTCCCCCTCTGGGCCGTTTGGGGGGCGGCCGGGCCCGGCCTTCCCCCTGTACTGATGCCGCATTGATCCTCTTTCCCGGATTCGACTTGTTCAAGATTCTCCTCTTATCTCAACTATGTGCTATACTGCTAAATGCAAAATGCCTTTCCTAAGTTGTATAAGTTATTGCAGTTGCACCTCGAGCTATACTGGTTCCGCTGCAGCCCGGAGCGCTGCGGTCAGCACGGCCTACAGGCCCCCAGGCGATGATGCCGCTAGTTTGGTTTTGGCTGAAGGGGTTTGGGATTGTCATTCCTCTGTTTGGGAGGGGGATGTGGGTGGGGGTGGGACATGTTAGGGGTGTTATTGTTAGAAAATTGGCACTGGCAGCGAAGGCGGACCGTGGCGCAGCACACACCCACTGGTCCTGGTCACCTTTTTCGACTCTACCACCACCACATCTATGGCTGAGGGGGACTTAACCTTTATGAGTTGGAATGTACGGGGGTTGGGGAATTATAGAAAGATGAGACAACTCCAGCTGCAGGCCGAGCGCCATGGGTCCAAGATCCTCTTTTTGCAGGAGACACACGCTAGATCAGCCCAATGCGTCCGATTTGCCAGGACCTGGGGCTCTCATAGATTCTTCACCGACTACTCGACTCAAAGTCGTGGGGTCATGACTCTCATTCATAAGAGTCTCCGGTTCACTCTCTTCTCCTCACACATTGACCCCCTGGGCAGGTATGTTCTGTTACACGCTACGCTTCAAGGGAGGGAGGTGGTCTTGTTGAATATTTATGGCCCCAATCTCGATGACCCGGAGTTCTACAGACAGATCACGTCTCTCCTAGATGGCTTCCCCCTTGTACCAATTCTCTGGGGGGGTGACTTCAATACTATCTTCGATGTAGCCCTTGATAGATCTGGGTCCAAGCCCTGTCATCTTTCCAGGGCAGCCTATGCTGCATTATCATCCCTGCCCCGGTTGGCCATGGTGGATGCATGGAGATTCTTCTACCCCGATTCCCGCATCTACTCATTCTATTCCTCAGTCCACGACTCATACTCCCGCATTGACCGCTGGGTGATCTCCAATGTCTTGGTCAAGGACGTGAAACAACTAATGATTTTACCCAGAACCTTGTCCGACCACTCTCCAGTGACCATCACCGTGAGTTGGGCCCCTGATCCTGGCCGGTCCCGCTGCTGGAGATTGAAACCCCTAGCCCTGCTCGATCCAGAGTTCCACTCCGAGCTCGAGGACTCAATCGTGGAGTTCTTTGAGCTGAACACGGGCTCGGTATCATCGCTTGCCACACTGTGGGAATCTTTTAAGGCCTATGTCAGGGGGATTGCACTCTCCAAGGAAAACGGGGTTCTTAAGTCAATTCGGAGAGATATAGCCTTGAGTGAAGCTAGGTTGTCGTCACTGGAGGCTGCATGTTCACTCGATTCTACCACGGGTAACCTAGCTGCCATCGGGGAGGAGCTGGACACGTTTCGCTCCCTAGCCGACCGTGAACAGAAGTTTCTGGATAACCCAGGCATCGCACGGAAATACGGTGAGGGCGAACGCCCTGGCCGCTTCCTCGCGAGGTTGATCCGACACGAGACAGGTTCCCCACACATTCCCGGGATTGAGAGACCGGACGGCTCTTTGGCTGTCTCCTCCCGGGACGTCAACACGGAATTTTTCAACTTTTACGGGTCCCTATACTCCAACTCAGACGAGGTGTCAGTGGAGGAGATTGACTCTTTTCTCGACTCCCTTCCGTTGGCAACATTATCCCCTGAGGCCTCGGGCTCTCTCGACTCTCCGCTTACACAGGAGGAGCTCTCCGACGCTATCGATTCCCTATCCTCCGGGAAGGCTCCCGGGTCGGACGGTATCCCAGTTGAATTTTATAAGTCCTATAAGGCACTTCTCCTTCCCCACTTGTTGGCAGTGTGGGAGGAGTCGGTGGAGACAGGCGTGTTCCCCCCCTCACTGCGTGAGGCCACGATCACTGTATTGTTAAAGGCTGGTAAACCCCCTTCACGTTGTGGTTCGTACCGCCCACTCTCCCTCATAAATTGCGACGCCAAAATATACGCAAAAGCCCTGGCCCTAAGGTTAGCTCCCATCCTTCCATCCATCATTCACCCCGATCAAGCGGGCTTTGTTCCGGGGCGGTCTACCTCCTTGAACCTGAGGCGTATATTCAACATAATTGACAGAATTAGCCCGGAGACTTCGGCTGTGGCGGCCACGTTGGATATGCAAAAGGCCTTCGATTCGGTATCATGGCAATTCCTCTGGCGGGTTCTCGAAAACTGTAAATTTGGTCCCTCCTTTCTCTCTTGGGTCAGGCTACTCTATTCGCTTCCTGTGGCTAGAGTCCGCACGGGCGACCACTGTTCTCCTCTCTTTGGGATCGCCAGGGGAACAAGGCAGGGGTGTCCATTTTCTCCCTTGGTTTTTGCGGTTGCCATGGAGCCGTTTGCGGACATGCTTCGTCACCGCCCTGCTCACAGAGGCCTCCGTTCTGCCGGGAAGGCAGACATAGTTTCCCTATACGCGGACGACGCGTTGCTGTTCATCCGCTCCCCATCTCTTAACTTGTCTCCGGTCCTTGAGGATATCATCTACTTTGGTCGGGTCTCGGGCCTCAGGGTGAACTGCTCGAAATCCACCCTCTTCCCACTCACGGAGTGCACTCTTCCCCCTCCTGACACTCTGGGATTCACTTGGGCTCAATCTGCATTCACCTACCTGGGAGTAGAGGTGACGCGTCAACAGACACTGACCCTCGAAGAGAACTTTCGGAAGTACCTTTCACATCTGTCCGTTAAGGTTGCAGCCTGGGACAAGCTCCCGATTTCTCTTGCGGGCAGAATGGGTCTACTGAAAATGGTGGTGCTACCTCAGTTGCTCTACAGGTTTGCCAACGTACCCTTGTGGCCAGGCGCAGACTTTTTCCGAGACTTGACTCGCACAATTACCTCCTTCCTCTGGCACTCGGGGGCGGTTCGACTTAAATATGAGACCTTGTCCACCTCCATGGCTAGGGGGGGCTTCGGGGCTCCGGATTTTCTCAGATATTGGTTGGTATCTCAAATTCAATATGTCTCTTATTGGTTCGACACAACTGACCCCCCCCCTCATGTCCGGCTCGAGAAGTTGGCGGTCTGTGACCGCGAAATCCGCTCCTTACTTATTCAACCCGCTCCTCAGGTACTGGACTCAGAGTCCGGTCGCCTGCACATCCCTGGCATTGGCCAAAACATGGAAACAGCTCGGAATAACCCAGGCTTTCCACGGCAACCTTCCCCTCTGGAACTTCCTCCCGGGGGTTCCTCAGGTTGCACCATCTACCGTTCGTCGCTGTGCCGAGGCAGGCTACGAGCTGTTGCGGGACGTGTTTGACCAGGGCACATTCATTGAGTGGGCTGATCTCCCCCTACCCTTGAGAAGTGACCGGAGCGTCTGGCTTCAATACGCGTCTCTCCGAAGGACCCTTAAGCGCAACTATCAAACATTCCCTGCGTTACCACCAGACGACCCGGCCATTGAGGAGCTCACTTCCCCTTCACCCATGAAAGGCAAAATCTCCAGGTTGTACTCCATGCTACAGTCCAGATCCTTTCCAGGATTTGCTAAACTTAGGGGGTCTTGGGAGGAAGACTTGGGGGTAGAGATATCGGACGATCGCTGGGCACATTTATGCGACCGCACTCACCGGGTGTCCTTTAACTCCCGATTTAAACTCATTCAGTTTAAAGTGTTGCACAGGTTCCACTACACCCCGGCCAGACTGCATCGCATGTCCAGCGGGCGTTCGTCTAGCTGCCCCCGCTGCGGGCATGTTGATGCGGACTACATCCACATGATCTGGTCCTGCCCCCGCCTCTCACAGTTTTGGGGTATGGTTTGTTCAACGGTTTCCGCTGTGCTCGATCACCCCATCGATCCTTCCCCTGCATTGTGCCTTTTTCACGACCTCCCGGGCCTTCCTCGAAACTCCAGGAAGCTGGCCGGCCTCTGCATGCTCTTAGCGGTTCGGTCCATCTTGCTCTGCTGGCTTCGCCCCTCTCCCCCCACGCATGCCCAATGGCTGAGGCCGGTCACTTGGGCCTCTGACACCGAGGAAACTTGGGCACACATGCAACCCACTCACTCCAGGCCTAGGGACGTCTGGCTTAGGTTCCGTTCCTACATGTCCGACTTCGTCACCTCTCCGGTGGCTTCCCCGCCTGCTCCTTCTCACTAGTCTGGCATATTCCCGGTGGATCCCCCACCACCCCCCCCTTCTCACTGGTCTGAGAGCTCCTCCCGTATCGTTTGGTTTAACTACTTTCCCTCATATGTGGATTGAATCTCTGTGCCCGTATCATATTGTATGTAATCTTTGTGACCATATCATGAACTGTAATGCTAATCTATATTTGCTGGGCGCTGTTCGCCTGTTGTTATGCTGCCATGCTGCCTAATAATAAAAAGAAGTTTAAAAAAAAAAAAAAAAAGACGATGGATGTCTTATTCAGCCTGGGTTTCTCCATCAACGAGAAGAAATCCAGCCTAGACCCCAGTCAAGTCAAATATTTCCTAGAGGTTCTAATTAAAACAGAAGACATCCTTGTCTTCCCCTCCAACGAGAGGGTTCAAAACATGCTGTTTCAGATCACTCAATATGCAGCAGGTCGAGAGGTGACAGTACGCAAAGCCATGTGACTGTTAGGAATGAGGGCGTCTTGCATTTACTTAGTTCCTCACGCGCGTCTGCGCATGCGTCCTATGCAAGAGTGGCTCAACAGCCAGTGGTGTCAGGCCAGCGGACAATGGGAAGATCTGGTGGTTGTCTCACCAGCCCTCGTTCTCTCTCCAGTGGTGGTCGAGGGAAAACCCCTTGAAGGCAAAGCCCTTACTCACCCCCACAGTAGCAGCCACTCTAGCGACAGACTCATCCCTCATGGGTGCTCGCCTACTTCAGCAGACGGCGCACAGCGTGTGGTCCCCAGAAGTAGCATCCAACCACATCAATCTGTTGGAGCTGTTTGCCGTATTCAAATCACTCAAAGCCTTTCAGACCGAGTTACATGGGAAGACAGGCCTGATTCTCACAGACGGCACACCTCATAATTGTGCTAATTCCCTTCACCTTAGAGACCCCCAGCAACTTTGCTGGATTTTTAGGACTTGATTCTTTTTACCTGGAAAGAGTGCAAGCCTTTTTTCCCCACTCTCATGTATTTTTCTGTGTTTTACTCTTGTGTTCTTTGATTATGGAGTTTTAGATAACTTCATAAGCATCATCTTTTCGTGTTACACAGCACCGTCTGTGCAGTGACACAGGGATGTCTTTTTAGACTTCCCAAAGGTTTAAATACCTTCTCTGGTATAAACTACTGTTTCCCAGAGAATGTAAAGTTAAATTTACTTTAGTCTTTTTAAATTGCTAGACCCATCACACACTATCTTCCTATTGAGTGCTGGAGGGGTTACCTAGTATCCTCTGTGTCTAGAAACTCCTGTAGCAGCCAAATGCTACCCTTTTCTATCCAAATGGCTGGTGGAAGTGGTTTTACAACGAACTACCATGATTTTTCCCAAACGCGAACACGGTATCTAAAAATCGCATGACCCATGTTTTTATCAAGATGGCGCCTTAAGCCCCTTTGTTTAAACAGGTCCCGGTCTTCTTTTTTCGCCATTTTCTTTTTGGAAAGGTGCTTCTAGTGTTTGTCTCTGCGGGCCAAACTAGGTTGGGTCCTTTATTTCTATGCCTTTGGCGGCCTTCAGGACTGAAGACCGCCTGTGACGTCTGAGTGTCTGGGGTGGGCAGGAAGTGAGGGAGGTGCCCGAAACTCCCTGTGCTTAGTCTCCTAGGAGACCCAAATGCACTCTGGCGTGATTGGCTGGCTGACTGTCCAGCAAGGACAGCCACCCTGCTGGGCAAGTGACGGCTAAGCTGGAATGAATGGGAGAAAACTGTTTAAAGGCGAGTCTCTTGGACTGGAAAGCAGTCTCGACCACTGGAATGAAAGAACAGGAGACGAGTTGGAAGAGGACGGCTGCTGCAACTCCTGGACCGTTGGTTAGCCTGGTGAAGCCGTGCTGCAGGTCGGAAATTGCCAAGTTTATCTCGACAGAGAAGCCCCTTCAAGGACGACTTCTTCCTTTAAGTTGGTGGGACCAATCAACTTATAAGCCACCTGGATACCATTCTCGGAGCTGGTTAGGATTAACCAGGGGGAAGGACACCAGCTTGTGCTTGACAACAGGTACTCGAACCGAAGATCTTCCATTTTGCCAGCTTGTTTGACCCATCCCTGTGCAGTGCAGGAGTTCCCTGACGTCCTCCCTCTTGTCCCCATGACTGAGGTTCAGGAACAGTGAGATCTGCAGGAACTGCCAGGAACCAACGCCTTCAGCTGCATCTTTTTCTTAATATTAAGGTACTGTGCCAACCCGATTGAGAGAACTTGCCCCTCGTGGTAAAAGTTTGTGAAACTTTCCCAAGTTGCAGACCTAGTCAGCTTGTGACCCAACATATGATTCTTTTTCATACAAACTACTTCGGAGAACTTTGCCAAAGACTTTACCGCTTACTACAAGAACTGCTCTCTCCTATCCTAGACACTAGCCCATTGACTTTAGCCAAGCCTATTGAACTGAATCGAGTCCTCTAGTGAACTGAAACTATTTGCAAGAAAGTATTTCTGATCTATTCTTTTAACCTGTGCCTTTGTCCTCCTATTTAAAGTGACTAAAATGCCATTTTGCTCCTATTTCAGGGTAGCCTAATGTACGTAGAAACTTATTGGTTTGGTACTGAAGAGTATTTGTGTATGATATTAAGTTGTCTCCTTCTAGTGAATGGTTTCTAAATGACTGTGTAATAAATTAATAAGTATTTTACCAAGAAATCTTGAGTGTCTACATTCCCTCTTGAGATAAGCCTGGCTGCTCAGCTCGCCTTATACCAAAGGTTGGTTTTGCTTACAATTGTAGTCCTAATTGTATGTGGTGGTCCCAGAGGGTACTGCCTGCAATTCTGCCTAACATCCTCCAATGAAACTACCCTGCCCGTACAACATGTAATCTCAGGACAAAGGGAAGACTCTTCACCCATGCCCGCACACCCTGACCTTAGCGACTTGGCTACTGATGTCATAGAGTTCAGGAACTTACAGCTCCCTCAGAGATGCATGGACATACTTAGGGAGGCGAGAGCACCTAACTTCTGATACTGCTACTCCAGTAAATGGAAGCAATTTGTTATCTGGTGCAATTCCAAGGTCGTCAATCCTATTGACTGCTCTCATACTCACATTGTATTGTACCTGACTCGCCTACTACACTCGGCCTGGTTTTTAATTCCCTGAAGGTTCCCTTAGCTGCGCTCTCTGCCGACACTACGTCACAACAAAAGGTGTTGTGGTGGAAAATACCAGTTAAGGCTTTCATGGAAGGGGTTAAAAGGATTCATCCCACCATTTCTAACCCGGCTCTTGGATAGGACCTAAATGTGGTTTTGACTAGAATTATGGGGTCTCCTTTTGAGCCTATGCAGAAAGCAAGTCTCAAAGATCGTACCTAGAAGACAGCCTTCCTAGTGGCTATCACTTCTATAATGAGAGTTGGTGAACTACAGGCCCTTTCAGTTCTAGACCCTTTTGTTACAGTTAACAAAAATAAGGTGGTTCTGCGCACTCGCCATCGATTTGCGCATACATTTATTTCAAATTTTCATGTGAATCTATAGAACTGCCTACTTTCTTCCAGAATCCCACTAACATGGTCAAAAGAAGCCTACACACATTAGATGCGTGCAGGGTGGTCATGTTTTACCTGGAAAGAACTAGACCACTGAGGAAAACAAACCAATTTTTCATTTCAATGGCAGCTGTTAGAAGGGGATCCTGTCTCTAAATCGGCCATCTCAAGGTGGATTGTCAAATGCATCATACTCTGTTTCTCTCTTGCTAAGAAAGAACTGCCCTTCAAGCCTAGAGCACATTCTACTCGAGGCACTGGGACTTCATTGCTTTCATAGCAAATGTTCCCCTAGAGTCCTTTTACAAGGCGGCAACTTGGAGTTCTGTACACACCTTTACAATACACTATTGCTTAGACACTCATTCTAGGTCTGATTCTCAGATGGGACAAGCAGTATTAAGACATCTTTTCACTACTGTTCCTTCTCACAACCCACCTCCAACTCCGGGCACTGCTTGCTGGTCTATGCACAGCATGTGATTCTAAGCAGATTAACAAGCATCAGAAGACATGCGTTACTCACTGTAATAGCATTTCTGATGATTGTATCTGCTTAGATTCACATGCTCCCCGCTCGGGTGGAAGGAACATAGACGTCTTACTACTTTCTCTCTTTTATGTACTCGCTCACGATAGTCATTGGGCTCCCTCATGGCAGAAAAAATGCAATCGGAGGGACCTCGACGCGTGAGGGATTTTGGGTACACTACACGTCACGTTGTGGATAGTGTTACAGGCTCGCCCATGTCGACGTCCCCTTTTGATTCTCGAAAGAAAAGATGCAATACTCTGCGGTTACCACTGGATGACGGACTACATGCACAACATGTGCATCTAAGCAGATAAAATCATCAGAAATGCTATTACGGTGAGTAATGCATGTCATATAGAAAACCCATACTCTTTCCAAGTGCGTTGGTAATCGATTTCCCTTCCCGACTGTCAAAATGGTATCAAAGTTCCAACCGCAATAAACTATATGCCTTTTTCTGGCAGTTTCCGGTTTTCCAGAGGTTCCTGTGACCTGGGTGAGTGCAGTACTTGAAGGAAAATCCCAACCAACATCTAGCCAAGGTTATTGGGTTTCCTGCGCTATTGTTTTGTCTCTCGAGGCTGTTCTGTCCATGACCTGCAGGTCGCACTGTCTCCTCGAGGAGAGAGGAATGGAGTTAGCTCTCTCTCTCTGATATTCCAGCCTCTATGAGGACCTGTTCTTCTGCGGTCGGCGAGCCACGGAAGAGGGTTCTCTGGTCTTCCTCAGGGCAGAGTCTCCCTAACCTTCCTGGGCGTCTCTTCTGGCCCTCTGCTTTGCAACTCTGAGCCTGAGCATATGACCAAACCTACCTGATGTGACCATCTTCCTCCAGCTGCCCTTGTGATTTACTGCTTCTTTTCTCCCATTGTTGAGATTGGTTGTTGATTCTGTGTGCACATGGCCTCACGTTTGGCCTAGGGTGCTGGCAAAGCCTTTATTTGGCATGTATGCCATTTTGGTTTCCATTCTGCCCTTGTTGACTGAACGTGTTGTAGCCTTGTTTTGTGGTTGTTTCTTGGGTGATTGACTACAATCTTTCTTAAACCCACATCGTCCTATGTGTGAGTAGTATGCAGTTTGTACAGGAAATGGGTCTACTAGACATCCCAATCTGCATCCCTATGTGTATTCCCATGAAAGAAGCTTGGCTGGCTTGTCCTCAATTGGATGACTGCCGAAACCTTTTTTTTAGCATCTACCTAAAATCGCACCTTTACAGCTGAAGGAATATGCGGTCCTTGGCTTTCTTGCATTGGGTTCATTCTGCTTCCTCTAAATCGGGCAAACCTCTGCTCATCTCTTAGGGAATCCTGTTTCGTGCTCTTCCTTACTCTGATACAGCAGGAACAGCTATATCCAGCATCACTGCAGATCTGTGTACCTCTTTCAAAGCTTATGCTGCCTTTGTCTTTGACACAAGGTGGGTACCCTGCAGCTTGATAGTGCTGTGTTTCCTTTGTGGAGCATCACATCTGCAGCATGGCCTGCTGTTCTTCACGGAGGAACCAAACTGCGTCCAATCCTTTGTCTCTACTGGATCATTAGTGGCCTGCTGCAGAATGGCTAATCTCATGGTGTTTCACTTCTGCAGAAGTCCTGCCGTCCACCACACTGAGAAATGTCTTCTGTGGGTCCCCGGATACCATCTGGGTTGCTGGAACCATTGTTTTGTGACCAAGGATGCGTGTGCAGTCCCTGGATAATCTTATCGAACCGAAACCTGCAAAACATATCTCCTTCGTTTAATGCATCCCTGCACAGTGAGCTGTTTTTGCAGCAGCTCCTTGGTATTTTTTGGCCTCAAGTCTATCGCTGGTGCCAGTCTGTCTTTCGGGGCTCTGTGTGCAGACCATCTTACAGGCTTCTGCCACTGCAACCTTGTCTGCTTCTGATCCTTTGGGTCAGCCCTGCAAGCTCCATCTTCCCAGTCTCTGCCTAGAATGAGTCAAGAACTCCTCTGCTGATGTCCTACATCCGTGCCAACCTGAAGATTGCTTCATCATCCTGTAATAAGAGCTGTACTATTAAGTTTGTTGCTTTCTATGAACACATTTTCCAAACTTCTTAAACACCTCCAAAGACCTTGATGTTTTGTGACTCTTCATTGACCTGTTCCAATTGTTCTCCAGTAGTTCAAGTACTTTGGGGATTATTGCCTACCTGCTATTTTATTAATTCTTATTCAAATCACTGCTTAGCACTCTATGAAGCCCTTTTTAAAGTATTTCAATGGTGCCTACTTTTACAATCTTTTTCTCACTGGTTTCTAAGTTAATTTAGGTATGCAAGAGATGTTTTTACTGTTCTTTCAAGTATTCAGTTGTTTGTGTTACAGAACTACTGTTGGGAAAGAATTTCACTTTGTTGCATTCCCTCGATAGACCTCTATGGAACCCCCAATGTTTTGCTGTTTTGAACATGACCTGATTTTGTGGGGGTAGTAAGGCTTATTTGCTGTACTTAACTTGATAAGCTTATCGGCTTTGGGTACACTGATCAGTCCCTACGGCTATCAGAACAGGGGAACTCTGTTTCACATCAAGACATTCTTTCTTTATTGTAGTGTGGTAGGGATGCTTTGTGTCCCTTTTAACTTTGCCTTTTTCAACTTTGATTCTCCAGCATGGGGTCTTGCATGGATTCAAATGCTGATGAATATTCTCCATCGTATGGCTGGGAATGCTCAGTAAAAATAAACCCGTTTAGCTTTAAACTGCGTGTCCCCTCTATAGTCTATCAGCATCCAAGCCAATGATACTTGTCTTCCTAAGCTCCATCCCTGGGGGCCATCTTCAGATTATTGGTTTGTTGCTGTGTTTTAAAGAAATTCTCCTTCTCCAGCATGGGGTCTGGCATGGATTCACATGCTCATGAATATTCCCCGTCGTCAGGCTGGGAATCCTCGGTAAAGAAAAAAACAGTATCAGTTTCGTTTCTGATCTGTCTTTCGTAGTAGTAACCAATCACTGGTCTCTGCGTCATACTGACCACAGCCAATGACTGCCCTCTACCTAAGCCCCGCCTCTGGCAGCCATCTTCAGATTTTTACCGCACGTTCATGTGTTGGGATCCTCGTGCTATTGCTCTCGAGCGTTAGTGCTATTTTTTCACGTTTTTTCTTAAAAACTTCGTTTTTTTCGGTCAAAAGAGCCTCAAGCTCCACCGACTCTCCATCCGATCAACGGGGACCCGTGTCGGATTGGTCTACGCCCCTCAAGGGTCAAGATTCGTCGAGCTACGCTTTTGGAGGACTCCAGAAGTTTCTCAGGCCCATCTCGGTCATGGCCCAGGAGAAGGGAAGCTCGACGCCCGGAAAGCTGTTCAGGGTCTGCCCTGGATGCCAGCTGCAGAATGTCTTTAAGGAAGACGAACACTCCTTTTGTCTTTACTGCCTACATGAAGACAAGACGCACGTGGAGAAGGACTGTGCGTTTTGCGGCAACATGTCGGAGCGGACCATGAAGGACCGCCATCAACGTCTCGCCAACTGGCTGGAAGGGAAGAGCCCGTCCGGCGAGAAGAAGAAGAAGACGAAATCCGAGCGGTCTTCTAAGACCTTTGAGGACGCCCCGGCGACGGGGGTCCAACATAAGGCCAAGCACCGCGAGTCCGCTGGCACCGGGAGCGCCGAACGGTCGGGCTCTACGGGCACCAGGCAGGGCGCACCCTCCCCGGCACCATCAACCACGAGCCAACGCTCTGGGTCGGGTAAGAGGAAGGCCGAGCACCCGGCGAAGCTCCTGGAGAGGCCCCGGTCGAGCTCGAAGGCGGAGGGGGAGCGAGGCAGTGTCCCCCCCCTCAAGGAGAAGGCGGTGAGCGCACCAAGGGTGGTGAAAGCCTTAATACATCCGGCCAAGGCCTCTATCGAGGCAGTCGCGGCGGCCCTGGCTCAGCCTGTGGAGGCTACGCCGGTGGTGGCGACCTCAGGGCTCAGAGTCTCCCTGCCACCGCGGAGGGAGTCCTCTTTTATGCCCATCGACAGGACCCCCGTGAAACCTCCGACGGAGAAGAAAAAGGGGGGGCAGGAGGTCGCCGTGGATTCGGCCTCAACCTCTGAGGAAGAGCTGACCGAGGTCTTAAGCCACGGCGTTGGCGTGGAAGAAGACCAGCCCGTCGGGAGGGATCCCGACGCAGGAGACGACATCGTCGAGGGTACCGACGGGGCCCCTGACCGCCCATCGGATTCCCCTCTGCCAGTGCCGCAAGACAACTCGGGGGCCATTTTGTTGGCTATACAGTCCTTATGCTCAGAGATAAGGACGAGACTGCCGTTACCAGTGGAGGAACCACTCCCGTCGGAGGACCCGGAACCAGGCCCTTCGGGCAGCCCCCCTTCTAAGAAAAGAAGGATTCACCCTCCACCTCCTTTTCAGCCGTCGCGCCCCGTTCAGCCCTCCTCCCCGTCCACGACTCGAGGGGATGATACGGGGACTGACACGGCCGCAACGGGTACGGACGACGAGGTGTACGACAAGGATCTGCCGTCGTCTCCTCCCACCCGGGCTTCCCCGCCCGACGAGATTGGATCTTTTCACTCCATGATCGCCAGGGCATCCGAGCTCTTCCAGTTCTGCCCTGAGGAGAAGAAGAAGGAAGGTTTCCTTTATCAGCGGCGCGAGGCCAAGAGGAAGACGGTCCTCGCGGTACCTCTACTGGACGATATTTGGGATGAGGGCCTCGCCCTCCTCAAGAACCCATCCACGACGCCGGCTAGAAGAGACCGGTACGAGAAGAAGTACCGGGTCCCGGACGCGGCCCCCTTGTGCCTCCGGGCGCAGACTACCCCGGACTCCGTCGTCGCCGTGGCGGCCAGGAAGAAAGCGGGGGGGGGGGGTTGCGGCCTCCACGTAGACTTCCCCGCCGGACGGCGAGGGAAAGAAATTGGACACGATGGGGCGCAGGGTCATCTCGTCTGCAGCGACGACAATTAAGGCGGCTAACGCCTTGGCTATCGTAGCCCGCTACGACAGGGAGCTGTGGTACAAGCTGGCTCCCCTGCTGGACTTCCTACCGGACGACAAGAGGGCGGATGCCCTGGAGATCTTGCAGGAAGGTGAGGTGGCGTCGGACCACGCCATCACTATTGCGACGGATATCGCCGACACTGGATTTCGCCGGTTGGGCAACGGCGTGTGCCTTAGGCGGCGTGGATGGCTCAAGGCTTCTGACTTCCGTCAAGACGTACAGACCAGAGTCCTGGACATGCCGTTCGATGGGAACAACCTGTTTGGGAAAACAGTGGACGATTCCCTTCAAGCCATTAAAGCGGACACGGAGACAGCCCGGGCTCTCGGGGTTCTCCAGCAACGGCGGCCGCCCTTTCGGAGCGGCGGAGGCAAGGGAGCCTCCAAAGGTTCCGGCGGCGGATTTTCCACCTACCGTCAAGCAGCCGTTCGTCGTCTCAAGAAGCTTACAGGGGACGAGGCAAGTCAGGCGGACCCCGCCGTCGTCGCCAAGGACAAGGCGGCAAAGCCTTGTCTAAGCAGGATTGAACCGGCCGTGGGGTCGGGCCCCCACCGAAGCACCCCGGTGGGAGGCCGGCTGGCGAGCTTCGTCAGCGTGTGGGAGTCCATCTCCACCGACCGTTGGGTGCTGGACGCCCTAGCCCAGGGCCACGTGCTCGAGTTTCAAAGAAGGTGCCCGCGCGTCCCCCCTGTGGCCAGGAAAGAGCTTCACGTCCCTCAGCTTCTCCGGGAGGTAAGGGCGATGCTAAGGAAGGGCGCCATCGAACTCGTCCCAAGGAGGCTTCGGGGCTCCGGAGTTTACTCAAGATACTTCCTCGTGAAGAAGAAGACGGGAGGATGGCGCCCCATCCTAGAACTACGACGGCTGAACAAGTTCATCAAGGCTCAGAAGTTCCGGATGGTCACCCTCCAGCACGTCCTGGGTCAGCTGGAGGAGGGCGACTTCCTGTTGTCGTTGGATTTGGAGGATGCCTACTTCCATATTCCCATCCTAAAGGGGCACCGAAAATTCCTCAGGTTCGTGGTCCAAGGGCGTCACTACCAGTTCAGAGCCCTTCCCTTCGGTCTACGGTCGGCACCCAGGGTATTCACCAAGTGCCTTGCACCAGTGGCGGCGCAGCTGCACCGAGAGGGGATCCACGTCTACCCCTACCTGGACGACTGGCTCATCCGAGCCAAGACGAGGGAGCTCGCCGTGGAGCACACGGCAAGGACCGTCCAACTTCTCACGGACCTGGGATTCTCCGTGAACTACGCCAAGTCCCACCTGGTACCCGCGCAAATCGCACTGTTTCTGGGAGCGAAGCTGGACACAGTGTCCCTTCTGGCCTCCCCGTCGGAGGAAAGGACCAGGTCCATCCTGGGCAAGGTACAGCGGATGTTGGTTTCCGACGCGGCCAAGGTGAGGTCCATCAAGTCCCTCCTCGGAATGATGTCTTCTTGCATCTACCTCATTCCCATGTGCAGGCTCCGGATGCGCCCGTTGCAGGAGTTCCTGGACGCGCGCTGGATCCAAACGACGGGCGGCTTCGAGGAGAGGATCACACTCGACGAGAGTTTCCGCCGAGCGATCCGGTGGTGGGGCACCCGCGCGCATCTGACGGCGGGCATGGACTTCCATACCCCAGACCACCAGGAGACAGTGACCACGGATGCCTCCCTGGAAGGGTGGGAAGCGCACACCGAAAATCTGCACGCGAGAGGCCTTTGGCTCCCGACGGAGAAGTCCCTCCATATCAACGTCCTGGAGCTCCGTGCAGTGTTCTGGGCCCTCAGGTCCTTCCTTCCATCCCTCAAGGGCAAGGTGGTGAGGATCTTCACCGACAACACCACCACCATGTTTTACATCAGGAAACAGGGCGGAACCAGGTCCCCAGCACTGTCCAAGGAGGCGCAGGACCTGTGGCATTGGGCCGTCGCCCAAAGGATGTTTCTGGTGCCGTTTCATCTGGCAGGGATAAAAAACACCATCGCCGACTCACTCAGCAGGGAGCTGCGCTCGTGCCACGAGTGGGAACTACGGCAGGATCTAGTGGATCGCCTCTTCCGACGGTGGGGCACACCCCAGATCGACCTGTTCACGACGGCGACGAACTCCAAGTGCCGGAGGTTCGCCAGCAGGTTTCCCCAGCCGAGGAGCATGGGCGATGCTTTCTCGTTCCCCTGGGCGGGCCTGTTCCTATACGCGTTCCCTCCATTGCCACTACTGATCCGGCTCATCAACCAGCTCAAGAGGTCACGGTGCAGGATGATCCTCTTCGCACCTGCGTGGCCGAGGCAGATATGGTTCCCGGACCTTCTGGACTTGTCAGCGTCTCCGTCAATCAAGCTGCCAGTGGACGCGGATCTGCTCTCCAGGGAAGGAGGCGCCATCCTCCACCACGACCCGAAGTCGCTGAACTTGTAGGCCTGGCTCCTGCAGCGCTAGAGTTTGGAGGATACGACATACCGGCAGACTGCAGAGAGGTTCTTGCAAAGGCCAGGGCGTCCTCGACTCTTAAATGCTACGGACACAAATGGAAGAGGTTCTCTGTCTGGTGCCACGCACAGAAGATTAACCCTCTAAGGATTACGGCTCCCCAAGTACTGCCGTACCTGTTGACGCTGGCCAAAGCTGGACTGGCACACGCGTCCATCAAGATTCATCTTGCTGCGATCTCCCGATACACTAGAACCACGGGGCGGACGTCCTTGTGGTCTCATCGTCTGGTGAAAGAGTTCATGAAGGGACTGTTCAGATCGTTCCCGCCGGTGAAGGCTCCGGCCCCGGCGTGGGAGCTCAACGTGGTGCTGACCAAGCTCATGGGACCTCCGTTCGAGCCCCTGCACTCGGCCCCGTTGAAGTTCCTGTCGTGGAAAACAGCGTTTCTTGTGGCCATCACCTCCGCACGACGGGTGGGAGAGATCCAGGCCCTTTCCTGCAAGGCCCCGTACTTGACTTTTCACGACACGAGGGTGGTGCTCAGGACGCACCCCTCCTTCATGCCCAAGGTGCCGTCGGACTTCCATCTCAACGAACCCTTGGTGTTGCCTGTGTTTTTCCCGTCGCCTTCGTCGCCGGCTGAGAGGACTTTGCACTCGCTGGATGTGGCTAGAGCGCTGAAGTTCTACGTGGACCGCACGAAGTGTTTTCGGAAGACGTCACAACTCTTTGTGAACTTTGGACCTGTCAATCAGGGGAAGGCTCTCTCGAAGGCTTCCATTTCCAGATGGCTCTCCGGCTGTATCATGTACTGTCACCGGTTGGCAAACCGACCGCTGCCTGGCCGTCCGAGAGCACATTCCACCAGAGCGATCGCAGCTACCACAGCGTTCCTATCTGGTGTGCCCCTGCTGGACATTTGCAGGGCTGCTACGTGGAGGTCGACGCACACCTTCACGAAATTCTACTGCGTCGATCGGGATTCCAGGGAGGAGTCCAGGGTCGGCCAAGCAGTGCTGCGCAACCTGTTCGCCTGAGGTGAGCCTGGTGAGGAGGTAAGATTGCTTAATGTTGAGTTGATGTGATGCTTAATGTTGAGCCTTTGCCACCTCCCGTGGTTGTGCATGTGGGTACTGCTATGTATTCTTTATTCATGAGCATGTGAATCCATGCCAGACCCCATGCTGGAGAAGGAACAAGTTACTTACCTGTAACTGTTGTTCTCCAGCATGGGTCTGGCATGGATTCACATGCGAACCCTCCCGCCTACCCCTCTGCGGCTCTTCACTTGGTCATACTGCCACTTCACGTGCTTCCAAATCTGAAGATGGCTGCCAGAGGCGGGGCTTAGGTAGAGGGCAGTCATTGGCTGTGGTCAGTATGACGCAGAGACCAGTGATTGGTTACTACTACGAAAGACAGATCAGAAACGAAACTGATACTGGTTTTTTCTTTACCGAGGATTCCCAGCCTGACGACGGGGAATATTCATGAGCATGTGAATCCATGCCAGACCCATGCTGGAGAACAACAGTTACAGGTAAGTAACTTGTTCCATCTCTTCATCGTTAACATCACATCGCTGACAATGCGTCCGCGGTGCCGGTAGCTGCGAAGTTCAATCCACTGTTGGATCATCAGCCTATGGTGCCACAGGCCCATGCTTAGGTCAACACGGCGACTATGGCTGATGCCAGGAACAAAAGCCTCTTCAGGTCCTGTGAAAGCTGCAGCCTAAAGAATATCCTAATCGATGGTCAGCACCTCAAGTGCATTTGTATTCATCCAGACCATGATGCGGATGGATTCTCAATCTGTCAATTATTTTTGTCGAAGACTCGGAAGGACTAACACCAGCGGTTGGTAGCATGGATCGAGCAAGGGAAGAAGGCCTCTAGGTTTAGTCATGCCTCTTCCAGGTCCGGCAGGTCCACTGAGCATAGAGGTCAAGATCCTTTGAGAATTCTTCCTCTGCGACGATCCCCCCCCCAAAAAGCTAAATCCCACGCTCCATCTACTTATGATCTCCTTGGCTGCGGGACCAAGTTCTGAGAAGGGTTGGTCGCCGTCACCAACTCAATCGATGGTAAGCCTGCCGGCTGGTGGGTTACCTCGATCTGTGCTTGGACCATGAGGTCAGCGATTTCCTCACAGATGGTCAAAGACTCCATCTCGAAAGCTGCCAAACTCGTTTCAACCTGGTTTGAATGGCGGGAGTCTGATAAGAAAACCATCGCATCGGTCCCTTTGTTGGATGACATATGGGAACATAGCTTGGCAGTCATGAAGGCTCTAAATAACACGCTTGATAAGCGTGACTGGTTGGAGAAAAACGTACTAGGTTCCAGATTCGGTCCTAGGTGCCTTAGCTTTCTCTGGACTCTGGTATCGGCTGCTGCCAGGAAGAGGTAATCCAACTCTTTTGTTGTCCATGGTGCCTCCAGACCAGGCAAGAAGCTTGATGCTGCAGGGAAGTACATCATCCCCACGGCATCCTCCACCATAAAGTCTGCCAACGCCCTAGCCATCCTGTCACGGTACGACGGGGAGCTGTGGTAAAAGCTGAGGCCCGTCCTGGACTTCCTCCCTGATGGCAAGAAGTCCAAAGCCTTGGCCTGATTCCAAGAAGAAGCTGCATCTGACGTGCCATCACTGTCGCTCTCGATATAGCGGACTCCTGCTTCCACCAGATGGGGAATGGTGTGGCTCTTTGACGCCAAGGTTGACTAAAGGCCACGAAGTTCCACACAGGTGCGCAGACCAAAGTCATTGACGTGCCGTTGGATGGGGACGACCTGTTTGGAAAAGCGATTGATGACACACTCCAGGCCATCAAGACCAACACTGAGACGACACACTCTCTGGGGACCTTGCAGCATAGAAGACCGTCCTTTCGTTTTCTGAAGGGGAGGGTCTCCAGATAGTCTAAGGCTAGCCCCATCCCCTATCGTCAGCTTTCTCGCTCCACCACCTAGTAGGCTTATAGGTGTCGCTCCCATGCCTGCAGCAGTGGCATGCAGCGTCACCGCCCCATCCAGGACACAGATGCCGAAACAGGGCTGAAACGATCCAGGATCCGCGCCTGCACTTCCGCACCCCTGTGAGAGGCCGACTGTCGGTACTCTTATGGTACGGTTGTACTAGAAGAGTGCCCAAATGGTGAAAGATGGTAACATCAAGAAAATTAATACTATTTTGCTTGATAGTCATGGTAAACTGTAGATGGCGATTCCTCTGATTCAGCCAGCTTAAAAAGTCTTCTGCTTCTTGACTGGTGCCTTTCCATACCACTATAACATCATCAATATAGCGTGCCCAAGAAATAATATTGGCCATATAAGGATGATCTGTGTAAATGTACAATTTCTCGAAGCGTTCCACATATAAATTAGCCACACTGGGAGCCATAGTGGCTCCCATTGCGGTATCTTCTGTCTGTTGATAGTACACTCCTTGAAATTCGAAGAAATTGTGTAAGAGTCATTTCCAGACACCACATTATAAAGGATGTGGGGGCAGGATCATTATCTGTGCGAGTTAGAAGAACTTCTTCGAATCTAAATTGATTGCAATTTTTTGCAGGGTGTATATCCCACGCTTGGGAATTCTCATCCACAGAAGCCCCTTCTTGCTTTAATCAAGTCTGCTTCTCATTTAACTCCAGATTGGACAAGGTAATTTTTATTCCTTATCCATTCTAGAGATAATTCTCTCATAGAGACCATAGCAATAATAGCTTACAACTACCCGAAAACACGCAAGAAATAGCGTGCACACTACCCACAATCAGTCGGAAGAAACTTCGGCTTAATAGACTCAAAGTAGAGATTGTGTGTTTTTAATTGAAGTGACAATACTCCTGATGAAAGTTCTGCACATATAGATATAGAACAGAAACATGTCGAGACAATACAATGGCTAATTCAATCACCATTGTGAGATAACTGTCTAGATAAGGACAATACTAGACCAGAGGCTCAAACTTGAGGCCCTCTGGAATAATATTGATCGGATTTACATTGATGTTAGTCTTACCTATTTGGTCACGGTTTGTCACATTTTTATAGTGTTCTATCAAGTGATTTTTGATGAATTTGTAATTATTTATGTCTTTATTAAATACTTAATGTGTCTAAATTAACAGTTGATGTTTAATGATTACAACTGTTGTGTAAACTTTAGCTATCTTTCTCTTGTTTAACTAGAGGTGATTCTGCTCCAGGGGTAAGTGTATTGCTCCTGTGAGCCTTGCCACTTCCTGTGCTAGTGTATATGTACTGTTGTGTAATCGTATTCATGAGCATGCGAATCCAAGCAAAACTCTGAACTAGTTACTTACCTATAACTCTTGTTCACATGCAAACCCTCCCTCCTTCCCCTCTCTGGCTTCTTGGTTCATACTGCCACTTTACATGCACTACCAAACCTGAAGATGGCCACTGGGGTGGAGCTCCAGAGGACGAGTGTCATTGGCTGGTGGCAGGATGACCCAAAGTACATTGATAGGCTATAGAGGAGATGGGCAGTTTAAAGTTGAACTGCTTTCTTTTTACTGAGGATTCTCAGCCTGACGGGGAATATTTATGAGTATGTGAATCCATGCTGGAGAAAGAGTTACAGGTAAGTAACTAGTTCCTTGCTTGCATGATGTGTCCAAGATGGGCTGGTGGAAGCAGAGATTTTTCTATTGTGATTTTTCATATTGTCAAGTGCAATTTTGCATTTTACAGCACAATGCCTTTTAGAGTAGCATTCACTCTCTGAAGTTGCTGTGCTATGAGATTTAACCTTGTCCTACGGCCTTCTTCCTGCCCTCATAGGGCATACATTTGCTATGTATGGTAAGCCCTTTACTAGGCAAAGCAATGGATGTGTTTGTGGCTGGATGGTGGGGGCTGGGACGGTCTGTTCACAATCCACATCCTGGCGAAAGTATGTCCCTTGCTGGACATGTATGGTGGCCATAATTTGTCTGATTGTACAGCCGCTGCCAGTTTGGTGTAGATAGTTTGTTGATGGTCTTGGACACAACTCCTTCTTGAATCCTGCATAAAATGAGGACTCCTGCAGCCATTGTACAGATAGTCATTCCAGCTGTACCCCTTTGAAGAAGAGCATCTCACTGAAAACCTGGAAATATTTGTTTCAGCCATCTAGCATGGTCTTCTTAAACCATCTCTGCAAAGCCCTGCTTCTTTGCTGATCTCCAGTAGCCTTTCATCAGTACTTTGATCCCCAGACCGGTGGGAACAATCAGTCTCGACCCCTGCTTTTAAGTATCTTGCCCGCGGAAACGTCCCTGAACCATCATGTGTGCTTATCAGCTTGCTTGTGGGCTACCACGCTGGATCGGCCGTCGTTCTGAGTTCGGACTTGGGACGCTGCAGACCCTTGACGTGTGAAAAAAAATGCCTCTGCCCACAGTTGGAGCTCTCCACGAAAAGGAGCCTCGGGGGGCCCATCTTCTTTGTTTCTGCCACAAGGGTCGACTTCTGCTGTTTGATGGCAGTGGCCAACACTGATTTCTCCTTACATAGTGTCCTGGGGGTCCTCCAAGGTTGTCTGACGAGTCAGGGTCGTCCATCAGTCAAGCACCAGGTTACTTTTCGCTGGAGTGCCGACTAGCTATACCTAAATTTTGACACTGAAGGCTATCTCTGCACCAGCAACACCAAAACCATCTCCAACAGAACTAACGCATGAAGCCCAGGGGACCAGCGATTTCAAGAGGCTCGGAAATGGTCCCAGAGTGAGTCGAGGGATGAGTTAACATACCGGTTTCTACCACGCTTTCAATAGGTTTTAATAGGCTTAAAGTTCTTGCCTTGCCTCTCATGCCCAACTTTGATTCATGGCGTTCTGGTCAAGGATCCTATCCTGGGCTTCTCCTAGGATTGGGAGAGTTTAACTTCTATTGTTCTTAAACTTTAAAACCCCAACAAATTGCCGCCTAATGGCTCTGCTGAAACTTAGACTCCTAGCCTCCTGCAAAGGGTTTTAGCAGGACTTTTGACACTAAGGGCCATAGATCCTTCTAGCAAAGGAATTACTTTTAAAGTGTTGAACCTTATAATTATAAGGTTTTGTATTGTGTTGTAACTCCTTTCTTCTCGCATAGTACTTCTCAAATTGGTTTATATATCTTGTCTTCTTCATTTGCTTTGCTACACTACAATATTGGATTGCTGAACTTTGTTTAGACAGAGCACCCCGAAAGTGATTATGGGCCTCATTCCGAGTTGGGCGCAAAGGGATACTGGGCACCGGTAAGGACACCGGCGCCGGTAATCCCTATGCGCCCTATTCCGAGGTCCCTTTGCGGGTCCCGCTAAAGACCTTAGCAGGACCCGCAAATGGTCCATGGAGCAAATAACGGTACCGCAAATTGCGGTACCGTTATTTGCACCTTCCCCATTCCCATTGAGCCCTATGGGGGCTCAAATGGGAATGGTATTTTCAATGGGGACTTACCGGTCCCGCAAAGGTCAGACTAGACCGGTAAGTCCCCATTGAATGAGGGCGGACTCGGTACCGTTATTGGAGGCAGCCATGGCTGCCTCCAATCTCGGAATGAGGCCCTATGTAGCATTTAGCGATTTACTTCCTTGAGTTGTTCAAGGCTTCTAAATAAATAGAACTGTATTTTGATGCATTTTGCCTAAATTGTATTATGACACCTCTGTGTTTTGTTAACGGAACCCTTCTCCACTCTCAAGTCTAAGCCTTACTGCTCAGTCACACTACCTTGAAAGTTTGGCTAGACCTTCCTGTCCTTCCCTGTTCACCAGAATAGGGTGGCCTCTTAATCTGTCCACAGGGCTGATTCTGATGATACATATTTACTACTCTGTCAAAAGGTTAAGCAGAACATGCAAAAGATTGAGCTTAGACTGATTGATTAGTCTTATTGCAATACAAGTCCATGAACCTGGGGAGCGCAAACACCGATAAAGGCCATGACACTTGCACTGAGGGCCTGATTCTGAGCTTGTGATAGTGTGTGGAAAGAAGATATTCTCCCCTCCAGTTTCCAGCACCATCATTCTGATGTGGGGGGGATGTTGTGCTTTCCAGCAGCAAAAGCTGCTAAAATCACACGTTGTAGGGGAAATGTGCTCCAGTGGCATTGCAAGCATTTCTTAATAGACTGCACCAGTTTCTTACCAACTTTGAAGCATATGCTAAAGACAATTTATTTTTTATTTTTTTATTATTGTAACATTTAGTTTGTTCAAACATTTATTAAAAAACAGAAACAACTGTCAATACATCACTGTAAATATTCACGGCTTCCCCTCATTGGGTAAAATCTTATCTAAGAAATTAATCACAGCACAAGTTTGATGGACATTGTTACTTGAGAGCATTGTGAACCACCACTCCTCAGTATTATTTTTTACAGGAGCAAATTTTCCCTAGAAAAAAGATCGCTCATTTACTAGCTCCACACATTCCGTTATCAGGTGTTTCAAGGATTCTTCAGCGGACGAACAAAATCTACAGATGTTCGTTGTGTCAATGTCATGTTTGATCCAGAGAACATCTTGTGTGGTATACATTTAGACATAGTCTCAAATTTGTTGCAGTGATATCTAGACGGAAATCTCTTTAGATACTTTGGTACAAGGTCTAGGCTATTTGCCACTTGACCTAGACACAGCGAAGTCTTCAAGTCAGCTCGGTTTTCAATGTTCTGTATCCAACTCCACTGGCGCAGTTTTTTTTTAGCCACTTGCGCAGTAGCCATCCCAGTCTCCCACTTTATTTCGGCAGTGTCAACAATAGATTTTATTTTGTTAACCCAACAGCTCAGAATACCTTTGTGCGGATGTTGAAGTGTTGATGTCAAAATTCTGTATACAGGCGCGGGCTCGTTCAGGTGTATTTTCCTTACCGTTGTGATCGATCTCCATAGCACGATGGCATATAAAGAATTAAGACCTAGCTCGTGCTTGATCGCTTTTATTGAGACGTATGAAGGCAGACTGAGGACGCGTCTCCAGAACTTCCCTTCTAGTGTGTCCCAACAATGAAAACTCGACCTGCTTCGACACCAAAACTAATTGCTGGGACCACTTGCTGCTTATAGAATGTCAGCACTGGGATTACTGTGAATTTACCATATTCAGCATGTATGCGAGCTCCCTGCAGTGCAAAGACGTCCATGTGATTTTTTTTTTTTTTTTTTTTAGATCTAGCAACCAGTCCCACTCTCTTATTGAGTTGTTGAAAAGTATCCCGAAGTAGCGAATAGAGGAGACATTTTCAATGTTCTCATGACCAATCGACCACTTAAATACATGGTCATTCTTAGTTAACACTTTTCCGATGGTCAGAATCTTTGTATTTTTTTCACTTATTGTCAGCTCATTTTCCTCACAGTAGGCTTGGAATCTAACAAGAAGCCTCTGTAGTCCAATTTGTGCGAGATCCGTTAACACAATGTCATCGGCGTAGATGACCCAACTAAGGTGCTGCCCATTCACTTTTGGCGGGAAACATTTGACATCCTCAACTGCTATTGCAATGTCTGCAATGAATATTTTAAACAATAACGCTGCCAGGGGGCAACCTTGTTTCACACCCTTATTGGTGGGGATTTTGTTCGATAGCTCACCCTGGGCATTTGTCCGCACGCACATTGTGGTATTCGAATGTAGAGCTATCACTGGGTGTAGTAACGACGGTGGACAATTCCACTTTGCCAACTTTTCCCACAATTTGGCTCGGTTTATTGAGTCAAAGGCTTGACCCATGTCGATGAATTCCAGAAAGAGCTTTGACTTTTTTTTCAGCGTCTCCAATTTTAACAAATTTAATATTAGAAGGTTTACTTCAGTCCCGAGACCTTTGGTAAAACCAGTATGTCTACAGTTCATCAAACCTGCACAGTTGGACCAACTCGTTAATTTTCATTGCAAGCATGTTGCGAAAATGTTTCCAATGGTATCGAGAAGGGCAATCGGGCGATAACTTGATGGAATGTCCCGACTTCCCTTCTTAAACACTGGAACGATGATCGCTGTTAGCCACGAGCAGGGTACTACTTTCGCTGTTGCAATTAGTTCGAACAGGTCTGCAAGGAGGCTGGACCATTGCTCTTTTTTTTTCTTTCAGCATGACGTTCATAATACAGTCAGGTCCTGCTGCTCTCAAATTTTTTAGATGTTGAATTACCAAAGCTATGTCCTCGGCACTCTCGATCACGTCCCAATTTTCAGTGCATGTTGCAATCGGGGCGTTTCCACGAGATAGTGAGGTTCCAAATACATTACTAAAGTGTTCTTCCCATTTCATCCTAGGAATTCCATTTAGCTGCATCACCTCTTGATTTAAAGTGCCATGGTTTAAGATCTTCCAGATTTCTCTTCACTTGCGATTCAGGATCAGATTTATCATGTGTTCGCCTCTTTCCTGGTCTCTTAATAAGGCAAATGATTTCAACCAATTTCTATATCTAATCTTCCTCTTTTTGCTTTCGGGTTCGGCATTGCTGCCCAGTTGTTTCCTGAGTTGCCTTAGATCTTTACGTAGCCTATTTTTTTCATGAGATACAGTACGGCTAAATTCATGTTTCCGTACTTGCGACGATCTAGCTCCTGGTTTTTTTACGAATTTTGTTAGCATCGGCGCAAAATTTATTTTGCTTCTTGGAGATTTTCCAACCGTATATTTTGGGATAGCTTGTTTAGTTGTGCTGCGCTTATTCTCAATCTGTTCCCGCCATGATTAACTTCAATGGTGGTTTCAAATAATCCATCGGGTGTCAGACTGTCGAGCATCCAGGACAATTCCAGATGATCATGGTCACTATTGCAACACTTACAAATTTCGAGGTCCTCCATATCGGACCACACATTGTTGGAAATCCAGATGTAATCTAACGTTTTGTGTGTTAGCCCACAGTGCCAAGTTGGCTTTGGTGGTTTATCACTTTTCCGTCATCCTGTTATAGCCAAGCACCACAGATGTCTTCTCTCGGCATTGGAGTCAGCCGTTACCTTTGTAAGCCAATTCCCCGGCTGTTTGTCATCAAACCATGAACAATTTAGGTCACCACATATGATTATCTGCAATTTGTGGCATATTAGCAAGCCGTTGTCTATGACTGACGTTGGGGCCTTCAAATAACAGGTAGTTGTAATCATCTTTGGGTTCCAATAGGGATTTATCAGAAACAGCTTTTTTCGATCTTTGTTAGTTGGCTTGAATTCCATCAGAATCCCTTGAACAAACAGATTTGGCATATATGTTTTACTCATTACCCATCCAAATGAATTGTTCAGCATAATTGGTAGCCAAGAAAATGGGCGGCCAAGCCGGTTTTTCCCGGCAGGATTTAGTAGTATAGAATATCCACTCTGACCTGTGGCTCTCGCAGCCACGTCTCCTGTAAACATAGCGCAAAATTGTTTTCTAAGGAGAATGGAAGCTCTTGAAAGAGATGGCTAAAACCTTGTGTATTTCATGAAATCAACCCGCATTGTACTTTTCCATTTTGCAGGTCTATTTAATTCCGACGTTTCATGTCTACATTTGGTCCCGGTTTGGGCTGAGACACACCATCAGATGCTGCAGGATGTATTTTAAAGACATCCTTTAGTATGTCTCTCTGTTTTTTGTTGGTACTCCGGAAGTCTTCCACCGAGGACATACTCTCAGACCGCTATTTTTTACCTTCTTCATTTTGGAGTGAAATCTCAAATCCATAAGAAAGAAGTTAATCTTTCGCTGACAATGGTGTTTTTTTCTACAGCTTGTGAGCCAATGTGTAGTAGTACTTGGTCGGAACAAGCCTCCGATATATATTCTACAATTCGGATGTCTTCTGAGGTGGTTGTTCGCAATGAGGGAATTACATGAAGTAAGCGCATCACATTACTTGCATTTAAGGTTACTTCATTTCCGTCCGGGAAGATATGATCAATCCGAACTTTCCCAGTCACACCATTGCGAACATTATTTTTTCCACAATGCACTTGTGATTGCTGAACAGTATTTTTTGACCGTTTGGCTAATGTCAATCTGGGATTTAGCGTTGTGTGAGACTGGTTTTTATTTTTTGATGCCACATTTGATTGCTGAACCGAACTTTTCGACGTTGCAATCAAGCGCCCCGTTGCTATTTTAGGGTCCAAGGTTAAATCCACCTCTCCCTCAGGCATATATTTTGCTTTGCATTTGTTCGCCCTATGGTCACATGACTGGTGATTTAATATTTCCGGCGCAGGAATCGAAGGAAGCGGGTTCACTGCCTGAGGGCCGTCATTTTCCTCAGTTTGGGACTCATTGTCATCATCGATAGAGTACGTTGACCATTCACATAGGTCCACTGCCTCCTTTGTTATCTCAATTGACTTTGATTCAGCGTCCAACCGTAGGCATTTTTTTGGATTTATTACCCGTCTTCCATTCTCCCGCTCAGTTTTCTTCAGATCAAGGTCCTGTTTGGCTTTCGCTACTGAGGGAGCTTGTATCTTATCAGCAGTCTTGTGCTGGAATAGACCCAATTTTCGTGGTGTTGAAAGATTTCGTATGAATTGTTTGGTTTTAGCCGTGTTTTGCTTCAGCCGATGTTTGTTTGTGGCTGCCGTCTGTTTGACGTTTTCTTTTTTTTTTTTCGTGGTTAGGTCCAATGTCTTTGCACTCCCCAAGAAAATGCTGAAGGTATTGCACTGAATTTCTTTTGCGACATTTTGCAGGATCGCTGCCGGAGGTTCAGAAGGAGTCGATGACTCCTCCACTAGAGTGAGTGGTTTTGCTGCAGTCTGTTCATGAATTTTTTCCACTGACTTTGTTGTATCCTCTGTTGAAACTGCTGTTAACCCTGCATTTGCCAATTTGGCCTGTGCGATTGAGGGTGTGCACTGACTATTGGGGACAAGCTCTTCCCGTGGAGCTACTTCCTTGTCTGATTTTGCTCCGGCACTAGAATGCCGACACCCATGTGAGTTAATGCAGTAGGGTGATTTATTCAGATGATTTTTGTCTAGATGGCGAAACCATTTCATTCAAGAATGGCATCCATAAGGTTAGCAGAATTAGTGTGCTCTTTCATTGCAAGATCGCTCAATCTATGTTGCCATTGCAATATGTTGGCCTCCATTTCGCTCTTTTGTTGTAATAGGGAGGAGCTGTGCGTCAGATTAATTTAGTATCTAATTGGGCCAGCACAGCTCCTTGATCCTTTGAGTCGTTCAGTGATTCGTATAATTTTTTGAAAGGTATCAGTGGCAGGGACGTAGCGGCCAGCACGTTATTATGTATCTGGATTGAGGCCGCTACTGATAAGTAGGCTTACCGGGCACTTTCCGTATCTTGCTCTTTATGTAGCTGATTTATTGTATAATCATTGGATGCAGTTGATTCGTCTAGATTGTTTTGTGACATCTCTGGCATAGAACCAGAACAGTTGTGATGTACTGACAGATTTGAAAATCCTCTCTCGGCTCGGGAAGTGTCTTTCACTTGCACGCTTTTCAACTGTGGCGTGCTCGTTCTTTCTCTATTATTGGCTGAAAAGCGGGCCTCGACGGATCTGACCATTTTAGAAGTTGAGTTTAATTCCTCTACGTCCAAAGGTGTCTTTTTTTTTTTTTTTTTTTTTTTTTTTTAGCAGATTGTGTATAACTCTTGACGAGCTTGTCTTTAATTTGCGAGTAATCTTCAATTAGGGGTTCAATCAAGCGGGCTTCAGGCCCGGCAAAGTCAATGCTCAGTTTTGTCCGATCTGACATTTTGTTCGGAGTGAGGTCGATGGCAGTGTTTTTGGCTTTAGTTAGATCGCTTCCCGGTAAGTATGGTGCGTCTAAGTTGGATGCAGTAACTCTGCTTCGCTGCAAACAGGCAGCTCCATTTCCAACGCCTTGTGGTCTTTCAACTGAATCTCGTTTTAGGCAGGCCTTGACATTCAAGCTGGCGACCGCATGATTGCTTAGCCGCACCTTGTTTCGACCATCTGGGAAAGCAAACGCCGTCAGCTGGGGTTGACTCGCAATTGTTTGTTGATGCATGTAGACGGCGTAGTTGGCGTTATAGACCGTGCCGCCGGGACTTGGTCGACTTACACCGAATCGGACACAATTTGAAATGCAACCAATGGATCAACATGCGTTGTCGGTCGGGTCGCATCAGATCTCATATTGCTTTTCTTGTTTTGTTCGTTTTGTGTTTGAGGATCGAATGACACTTCGCTTTGCTCAAAAGAGCTTAAAGGCACTTGTACTTCCAATAGTTCCACATCGGTGACATCAAACGGAGATTGAAACAATATAGGGTCAATGATTATACTGTTAGGAAGTCCGCATATTGCTTCCTTTTCAGTGCCGTTAAGCGAGATGACCTCGATTGCAGGTGAGTCGGACTGCATTCCATGCGATGACTGTGTTATGTTGTTAGGGAGAATTCTCTCTAAAGGCTAATTTCCCAAACCTAGTGAGTCCCCCAGCAGCTTTGCTGGATTTTTGGGGTTTATTTCTCTTTTACTCCCACTCTTACACATGATTTGAGGTGTTCCTTTGTCTTTCCATGTGTTTTATGGGCTATGGGGTCTTTTACTCCATAGGGTCTCATGTGTTTTTGATGTGGGTTACACAGCACCCTCTGTGCCGTAACCCAGGGTGTCGTAGCGACCCCCCAACATAGACTCCATACCCTGGGACTGACTACTGTCTCGGAGGGCATGTAAAGCCACCATTGGCTTTACTAGTCCCAAATTATGAACAGAAACCAGTACAAACCATCATATTGTGGACGTACTGGTCGGGGCAATTCGATTGCCCCGGGGTCCGTCCCCCCTGATCGAGTTTTGGCTGGTGGCAGTGGATACTACTTTTTATATTCGACCGCGAATATATCTCTATGGGATTTTCCCATTGTTTGAGTCTACCAACTTTAATTATTTAATTCCTATAGCCTCGAACATACCGCCGGGTTATTTATTTAATATTAATTCACCGGTTGGTATTTTTTTGCCAGAACTCGATTCTAAAATGGCGTTTGTGTTCTCTTCTGTGACTCCAACCCAAGTCGAGCCCTTTGTTCCACTTTTTGGCGGGCTTCTCCACAGAAGCCTCCAAAAGTGGTGCCACTCTCTCTGGGTACCACAGGGGGTGTGAGAGGGGGTTTAGGCACCCTGGGCTGAGTTGCCTTGACAACTCAAGTCGCACTCTTGTGTGATTGGCCCAAGTGGCGAGCCGGCCGGCTCACCACTTAGCATGTTTGATTGACAGCTAGGCTAAATGAATGGGGGTTTGTTGCATAAAAGCAGGGCTTTGGGGACTGGAACTTGAGAAGTCGCCACAGGACCTAAGAATCTGAGGAGGGAGAAGCTGAGCCGACCTACAATGACGACACCACCGGTGGAGCCCTGTGAACCGTCTCACCACTTTTCCCGACGACAGAGGAGATCTCCAGTCCGGAGAGTCTTCTTCCTTTTACTGGTGGGGATAACCAGTTTTGCCTTCTTTTCACCTTCCTGGAGCATCTCGTGGCCGCCTTGCCCGTGCCAAGCACCCCGGCAACCGGAATACCACGGCTTACCACTACCGCAAATAGGAGGGTAGTACCTTTTAACCAAAGAACTCCGTGGCTGGTTTCTTCCCTGGCAGTGCAACAACCTTCATCTTTCCTCCACGTCGAGACCTCCTCTTCCTCTGGACGAAACACCGACTTGCACCCGCTGCCAGGAACAACTGCCCCCGCTGGAGCTTCCTTCCCACTTAAGGTACTGTGTCCCGCCTGGCTTCCCTTGCAACAGATCGTTCGGGGTGACAGTAAAGCCTCAACTTTCTAACCTGGGCTGGCCTGGGACAACCTAGCTAACTTTTCCTGACTTTAATTTCATTCTTT
Source organism: Ambystoma mexicanum (assembly GCF_040938575.1). NCBI lineage: Eukaryota > Metazoa > Chordata > Amphibia > Caudata > Ambystomatidae > Ambystoma > Ambystoma mexicanum. The sequence goes on from NC_090921.1 coordinate 697,267,750, forward strand.
GTGTGCAAACTATCTACAAGACTCTTTGGGCATAACCCCACTGTGTGAACCTGGACCCCTTCTGCTTGCTCTCTCCAAGAGTGGGCCTTGCAATTGACTTCCTTTCTCTCCAGTAGAACTCTGCCTATCCTGCCTTACTGTGGTTCTTTAAAAAGTATTGAAATTTGTATGCTTCCATAACTCTGCCTTTTTCCCTCCCTTTTTTTAATAACTTATTAGAGTGCCATTTTATGTTAAGCGCTCACCTCTGTCTGAACATAAGTGGTGTTTCTCATTAAGAATTGTCTAATAAGTAATTAGGGTTGTATATATATAATAGTGACTGTGTGCTGAATTTACTTACCTCTTTGTGCTAGTGTAATCTACAAGTGTGTCTTTAAATAAATAACTATATACTTTTACACCAACGCTCTGGTCAGTGTTTGCTTGTGCTACTGTATCTCTGTACCTATTGTGTATGCTCTACATACTGTCTAACTCTTCTTGGGGGAAGTCTGACTGCTCAGCCACAGCTACCAAGTCAATCTGTGTGGTACAGACTGCTACCAAGTGGGTTTACTGCCAAACACCTGTAGTCTTAAATCTTTTGCAGTGGTCCCTAAGGGAACTGCACAGGTTTCTGCCTAACATATGTCACCTAACGGACTTAGTGTACCGTCAAGCTGCACAGCGGGGCGTGGCTGCAGAATAGTGGACAAAGTACTTGGAGTGTCCTCCGCATTGATAATTATATGAACAGAGGCAAGGGACTGTAAGGTTGGTACAGCCGCGTGTGTGCTACAAATTTGCAACTTTCCAACGCTTACCTCGTCAGTTGCCTCGTCGTTCAACGCGAGTCCAGGCTTTTAGTCAGTTTCGGCTGCCGGCGCTTAAACAGCGTTTTCAGCCCTGTCTGAGGGCCCAGCATCGCCATTACACCACAGTTAGTGGGAGGGACGGAACAAAGGAGGACTCTGGTCTGCTTTCTCTTCGCCGTTCTGAGGCGGACTGGGCAGACTGGGACTCTACGGGACTCCGTGCGGCACTCCGCGCCAGCCAACACTTTTACGGTGGAGTCTATGGAGTTCAGCAGGGTTAAAGGACCAAACACGTCGCAGTAGCAGCAGCTCCTCACATCATCAGAAAGACTGGGCAGACTGGGACTCTACGGGACTCCGCGCCATGCTAAAGACAATGGGTTATTAATTCCACTAAAACAAAAATCTTATCCTTTAGGAAAGCGAGGGCAAAGACATCAGGGTTTATTGGTAAGTCGGGTGAGACTCCCCTGAAATTGGCTAGGGCAGTGTGATACCTGGGGTTTAATTTTTCAGCCTATCCGGGTTCGAAGGTAATAATTGAACCCATCTTACATAAGGCGAAATTGCTGGAGGCTCAGGTGGTCAGGATCGATCGAAAGTTTGTAAAGTTCCCCTTGAAACCTGCTTTAATTTTCTATGAGAGCAAAATCATTGCTAAATTAATCTATGGCCTGGAATTGTTATCTGAGAGAGTGAGCGAAACACTGAATCGAATTGAGGGTCACATTTGGAGTAGATTTTTGGGTGTGCCAAATGCGATCCCTGTTTCCGCAATTATCTTTGAATTGGGCATTGTTTCGATGTGGGCATGGGTACAGTGGGCATGTATTTCCTTGTACTCCAAAAATAAAACTGGAACTTCAAATACACTTTACCATCTGATGGGTAGAAACCTAGATTTCTCTCGTACACTGATCTCTTTGAGGGATCGGTCTGAAGCCATCCTTGAGGAGACTGGAATGTCCATAGAGAATTTGATTTTTAATCCCATGTATGTAAAATGAGCCTTATTTGATTTTGATTTGTGCCAAACTGTTGACAAATTTCACTCCTACCCCTCCTTATTCCATTTGACCCATGAGCATAGAGCCCGAGGCTCGCCTACCCAGGTTATCCTGCAATGTCTGGATAGATTTTTCCAAGGTACTATTCTTAGGGCCAGATGGAATATCTTACCCACAAGGGACATTTTAGCAAGATCATCGTTGGACCAAGCCAGATGTAGATTTTGTTAGGTAAACTGGGAGTCTGGTCATGGAGTGTGTGCCATTACAGCCGCTTAGGCTACATTTTTGGAGCCCCTCAATGTAAATTCTATTTTATATTAAGAAGAGTTTGCATGGAAACGTTGTCTGAACATTCAAACTATCCATGAGGGCTCAGCGTTAACAGGATTTATCAAAAGTCTAAACTTGTAATACAGAGCCAAATTTCTTCTATTTTACTTCTAAAGATGTATTGTGCTAGGTTGATGACTAAGGTCATAAGAATTGGATATTTGTTTTTATTTGATTCACATTAGTATTTTTTTAGGCAGGATTTATCTTTTGCTTGGAGTTATTTGAAAAGCTTGGTTGTATTAATTACTGTATATACTTTTTTCCTGTTTTAATTTATTATTAATGGTGATGATGAATTGGAATTTGTTTTTTTATCTTTGTAAAGTTTTTGGATTGTATTTGTTTTCTGATGTTTTGTAAAGGTTTGAATAAACCAAATGCAAACAAAAAAAGAAATTGACACTTTCTAATTTAAGCACGTTTTCTTAAACTTTCATGAAACTAGAAAAGTGGTCCTGCACTCTAAGAAATGCATGGTTTATAAAGGGAAAAAGTGTGCCGTGGAGATTAACGGCACCTCAAAGATACCATATTTTTATGCCTTTTTTTGTCATGCAAAATCAGTGCTGCTTGGAGGAGAATCCCCTCCATGTGACTGCTCTGCATTCCTCATGGTTGTTACGGCTATTGTCAAGCCATAAATCAGGCACATGCAAAGCTGAAGCTTTCATGTCCCTGCACCACATTCTTTTCATCAGAATATGGTGTTTGTAAGTAAAGTGTTCCTCCTTCATGGAGGAACACTATCTTAGATTTGCAAGCAACTCTGAATCGGCCACTAGTGCGATAACGCCTCGCTACCCAGTTGCATTTTGGGTTTCCCAGGGTTTTCTGAACCCTTTTTTTTTACATCTTTTTTTACATCTTGTTCCACTAGCGCAAAGGTCTCTCAGCCAGTTGGTCTGTCTCTCTGACGAGATGCTGTTAGAGCTGCATTTTCTCAGTTGGGTCACCGCTGCAGACTGTCAAGGTCTCACCTTTCCTTGACTCTGGGGTTTCCTTTCCCTCGAGGCGCCTTCCCCATTACCATGATGACTTCTCCACTGTCCTTGCTTTGTTCTCATTCTTTCCCCCACATGCTTTTGGCCAACTAAGCCTCCTCATGCCTTCCTGTCTCTTCTGGCAAGGGGATAACCCTCCTACTGCCCCCCCTACCCGCTGTTGGTTCTTCTACTTTCACGCCCTTCTTCCTTTTTGTCATTGCAGCTTCTGCTCGACTTCCTCTGTTAACACCATTCCTCCCTTTACTTCCTCTTCTTCTGTTACCGCCACCTCCAATTTTGAAACCACTTCTTCTACTCTTGTTACTACCACATCATCTGATGTTACCTCCAGTTCCTTCTCCCCTTCTTGCCTCCAGTGATTCCTTATCGTTCCTTGTATCACAGCCCAACACCTTTCTTTCCCTTGCCCCAAAATTCTCAAACAACCCATATTGAACAGCTGTGATTGGGTGCTTTTTGGGCGAACCATGAGTGAATGAAATCATTTGGAAACTGTGCATTAGATCTGCTTTGGAACTTACCTTAAGACTGCTGGGTAGATGGGCTGCTGCTATGGACCCTTGTCTGCCGATACCGTCTGGGCCTGGGCTCTTTTGTCCTTTGCTTCTTGCTGTCCCCCTAGTCAGCTGGATGGATGCCCTTGCTTCATGCTTCCTCTACAGTTGCTTGGCATTTTGAACTCATTTGGGGTTCACTCATTTTCTTCCTATCTTGGAAATATGAGTAGCCTGATCTTATTCCATCTCTGCTTTGCATCGAGACATCTTTGGTCTATTTCCCTGCTGTTTGGCTGTACCCTACTGGTCATCTGGGTTGACACATGGCCCTGGATTGTTCCTACAGTGCTCCTGTCACTCTTCACTGCTGTTCTTGCCTCATGTTATAGCTTTCATGGGTCCTTTGTTGGGCCTTCCTCATGTGGGCCATTGTTTGGTTTGAGTTACACCACATGGAACTCCCAACCGCTGCTAGCCAGACCTAAGCCCACAACCCAAACTTAACTGTGCACCAGCCGACTAGGTGGAACTCTGAGCAGCCAGCACGGAGTACCTGTCTGTGGGTCCTGATCCCATTTTGGGTTTGGTTCTCCTACAATCTGTGCAGTACCACATCAACATGCAAGCCCAGTTACCATACCCCCCACCCTTATTTTGGTGTGTCCTGAGTGATCCACCACCCAACACTGACTGTTTCTCCTACATCCAAGGGCAGTGGGCAGTTGAAGCCCCACTTTCTAAAGTTGATCTCTTTTGTGCCGATTGGGTCTTTTGCTCTCTCCAATTCTTCCTGGCTTGCTGGTTCATGAACCCTGGAATAGAATCTTTCTTTGGCGGTCACTTTGGCTCACCTCCAGACTGGTTGCCTTTCCTGATACATCTGTGAGGCAAAAGCAGAACTAAATAAACTTTTCCCATTACCGCAGCAGGCCTATTGGATTTGTCCCATTTAAAAACCATCCGAATATGCATCAAAGTCACTACCTGTGGCAGGACTTGAAAAGCCAATTCAGGTTTAGCAAGTTATTCACATCCCCTGTTATGCTAAGCCACTCTTAAGTAGCGCAGATACAGGCTGAACTAAGGAAGAAGGGAGTACAGTCCTGTAGTGCAGTTAACAATTAGCAGAAATAGCAGATATACCCACACAGGTAAGTACAAACATAACCCTATTTCAATACCACACTAATGCACACCTGTCAGGACTGATTTTCTATTCTCTGGCCTGCTGGACGGATGTATAGAAGGCCAACCTATATTGTGACGGGGACAACTCTGGGGAGCTGTAGCCAAACCAGTTCAAGGTAGCAAGGCGAGTGGTCTGGGCTAAGTCTCAAGAGGTGGCAAGCTCCACAATGAGCACACACCAAAGCTGCCAAGGAAAAAACTGGGACACACTGGTATAAAAATACTTCCTTACTTATGGCGCCAAATAACGGTTCTATGTTATTTCATCGATAGCTATTTTTTCGACAGGTTTTTTTAACGAAAACTTTTGTTGAAAAATGTTTTTTTTATTTTTGCTCCCTCCCTAATTATTTTATTTTCAACTATTTCCGACCCCCAACCCTTACATGCCCCTTATTTTTGTCAGCAAATATTTGTGTAAAAAAAAATTGCTGTCGATGAAAGGACATTGTACCCAAATAACACCGTGAAAAATGACTACTAACAGGTAATATTATCACACAATGCTAAAAATTAGATGCATATATATACAATTATTGGTGTAGGTCAAAATACATATCAAACACCTGAAAAGGTACAGATTAGTACTAGAACTTCAAGTCCACAGAAAATCACCCCTAACTTCAGAAGTACAACCCTAAGTTGTCTGGGGTCTTGGGCCCAAATGTTCAGCAAACTTTCCACAGTTTGTGAAGCTGGAAAAAACTGACACCAACCCGGAATGTTGTCTGGGTTGGGATTACTCAGACGTCTGGAAGGACACAGGGTGAAATTATCACTCATGGTTTCTTTCTATTAGGTGATTTTTCAACATTAGGTAGTAATTTAAGCAATGATTTTTGTAGAGATTTACAGCTAAGTAAATTACTTTTCTTGGCTTCTACAGCACTTTTCTCACTTTTCTTAACAGACGTTTGAAAAGCAAGGGAATGGAATGACAAATAAAAGTTCTTCATAAACCTAATAATGGAGGAGATAATGGCACCGGTAAGTATTGCGACTCACTCCCTGTGCTCAGATTTTCCCAAAGAACTGTAGGTCGAATGGGGGGGGTCGCCGCAGGTCCTTTTTCCCGCCGTTGGATCCAGTAGCAGAGGCCCAGGAGCGGCAGGTGCAAGTGATGTTCTGGGCTGGTCCAGGAGCTGAGTGCAACCCTTTCCAGTGGAGAAATGCAGCAGGCACTGATGCAGGACTATAAAAGGCATTCTACCAGATGGGGAATGGCCAGTTACAGCGACATCACCGCACACTGACAGCAGGCATATCGGTAGTCGTGAACAAAGGAAGCCTTCCAGAACAGGACCTGGCGATGTTGGGATGCTGAAACCTGGCAGGTAGGCGGCTTGCAGAACTAGCTAGTAACCCCCGTAGTTCGGGGCCAAACGCAGAACAGTGACTCGCCTAAAACTAAGCTGGTCAGTCCACTGGGTGTTCCAGGGACCATTTCTGAAGGCTACAGGATTGTGAGGAGGCGTTGAGACTGGTTGGTTCCACCAGTCCAAAGGGTCTAAGAACCAGCAAGGGTCTTCTGAGTTCAGGTAGTCCAGCAGGGTTTCCCCGGGACACAGCAAGAATGTTCACCAGGCCTCTTCAGGATTTGCACTTGGGTCTTCCGTCATCTGCACAGCTACCTCATACTTGACTCCTTTTCTGATCTGCTGGAATGGCTGCAGGACTTTGCTATTTATTATAATTCTGGTGAGTGATCAAACTCGACCCTCTAATTGGATAATCTTTCCCTCACAGCAGTGGTCTAATCAGGGACACTGTGGGGCTGACTCATGCATGCACACTAGACATACTGGCAACAGTATGTGGATTGGGACCGGACCATCCCAGCCCACTTCCTGAGCCCAGGCACACATCGCATGCACTAACCTGCGAAAACAGCAGCTTTCCTGGGCAAATGCATGATCATAAAAGGGAGTTCCTGACCTGAGAAGGCAGGAAGAAGGCCAAAGAAAATAATGGCCTGAGAACAAGCAAACAATGTGGTTGCAAGGTCATTTTAGGACACTAGCCACAGTTAGTAGCCAAACGCGGTAAACACGAATGAGCTCATTAAAAATATAGCAAAAATTGTAAAAATAGAACTGTCACAAGCTTGTCTTTAGGCACATTTTAAAGTAACCAAAATGTTCTTTTTGGTATAAGTCTAGAATGATACAAAAGTATCCCTATTGCACTGCATTGAAATATGCCTTGTGCTACATGAAAGTTACTCAAGCAGGTAACGTGCCTTAAAAGACGACTAAAAGGGAAACCTCGTTTCCCAGTACTGACAGTCTGAAGGACAAGTCAGTTTCCCCATAACAAATTAGCAAAAGACCAGTAACTTCACTTCTCTGCAAAAAGTCAGGACACAGTGTAAAACGAAAGCAAAATGTTTTGGGGTTCATGGAATATGGAGGGAAAGTTGCCTAAAAGAGAACTTTCCTAACGCTCTCCTTCACAAATACCTCACCTCGCAAACTGCCTGAATAATCTGCCTCCACTCGCCTCTGCAATGTCCTTCCTCCGCCTAGTTTCTTGGTCTGATGCTACCTCCTCTTGCCTCACCTGAGCTTCTGCCTCCTTTTATACTGTCTTCCTTCTGTGCCTTTCTTTTCGCCATGGTCTGGTATACAGGTGAACAGGTGAGAGGCTTTAAAAAAAAAAAAATACTCCAAACCCCTTCCAATTTTCCAACATGGTTTTTGTAACCGTTTCTTTCTCTGTCATGCGGTGGGTTTGAACTTTCATTTTTCTGTTGCCACTGAGTTATTTGCTTTTCTGGGGCACAGGACGGTATATGGTTGTGGTGGCCGTTCAGTCCATATTAGTTGCAGTGTTTAATGTTTTCTGCTAATTTGGTTCCAATCTGGGGTTTTCCCTTGTTGCTCCGAGGTGCTTTCTGGGAAATGTAGTCCTAAAAGAGGAAAAAAAACACTTGCCAGAAAAACTGCCGGGAGGCATTTTGTGGCAAAGGATGACACCATTAACTGGCATGGCACATGAGGGTCTCGGAGATTGGGGTCCATACATCTCCGACTACTCTGTCAGGTTCATTGCCCTGACCCCGTCACATAGGTTTGGATTACGCAATCAGTTGTCTGATATGCTGGAGGGCCAATTTGAAGAGATGGGAACGCTGCAAAAAAGAAAATTCTAACCGACAACCACCAGGCAGTTGATTCCTGGAGAATTGCCTAATTCTAAAACACTTCTGACCTACTTTAGTTCATAGATTATTTTATTTTAAATTTAATGTGATCTAGTTTTGTAAACAAAAACTTTACACATATGATTCAACAAACAACAATAATTAGTTCCTTAAAATCCAAATTCATAATCTCTAAATAGTCACATAAAAGAACATATTACTATTATATATAAATAATCATAAAATCTAAAATAAAAGAAAGAAATTCTCAGAGGAGACGGACACTACTTAGACAAACAAATCAAACAAATCAACATGTAAGTATATACATATCCACCAATAGATCAATACTGTGAATATTAAGGCTGTAATGCATGTATTCATATTCATCACTTACAGGTGGCTTTCAGTGCTTTTCCGGAAGGAGAATAGCAAGGCTCCACCCCCTCGTGGGCATAAACAGTAACTATACTGCGAGACAATTTAGACCTCATAGTGTTCATGGTTAATTGGTTGTTACTCAGTCAATTATCATCGTCGGCATGTTCTCGGCGACTATTTAGACCTCCTAGTATTCATAATTAGTTGTTACTCGGTCGTTTATCAACATTACACCAAACTCTATATAGCGCTAAATGTAGACTGGCATTCAAGGTGTTTAAACACATATACCAAAATTAATCTTCCTTGATGTGATTCAGGTTGTGAACGTAACTGCCATAATGTTTAATATTTAATGAGCCCAATTTTGGGCATAACATTAAAACATGTCTGGCAGTTTCCAGTGCAGTTCTCCTTTTGCAAATCCGGCAAAAACGTTCAGCTTTAGGGATTGCTCGTTCACAGCCATTGACACCGGAAGATGATTAATACGTAGTATTAATAGGAAACGTCTGAGATTATCAGATGGGCACAAATTTAAATATCCTTGAGGTTTTTTTATAAGTATATCGGATATGTGAAGTGAATCTGTAACTTCTCAGACTTTCTAAGTGTTTGAAGTTGTTTGCCAGTCCCATAACTTCACTCGCTCCCCCAATTGGAATTTCAAAACTTCAAAATCTTTACCCCACTGTGGCTTCCACCCTATGTTCCTGAACAGTGTAGTCATTTCGTCTATGAACTTAGCCTGTTTGTTCCCACTGATATCTTCTCTCAATAATTTCAATAGTGGATTAGTAGTATTCACTTGGAATTTAACAAAGAATTCCGCTCTTTTTTTAAGAACCATAGATTTCAGTGAGAACAGCCCAAGTTCAAGTCTTAGTACTGCCATTGGAATCCCTTGCAATAATCCCAATATTTTACGCCAGAACTTGCCTTCTATTACCTGCAGCCAATCTAAATTCATATTGACCAAGACCTCTAATCCATATATTACCATGGGGACCAGGCATTGAATATATAATTGGCGTGCGGCCCAAATGGAGTACCCACTCTGATTACGAGTGAACTGGCAGATCATGGCAGTTAATTGGCCAGCTTTTGTTTTACGATTTTGGGAACAGGAGTCATACATACTTTTGGAATCAAATTCTACTTCTAAATACCTATATGAGGGGGTATAGAGGATTTCATGGCTGCCAACATATAGACGTGGGCGGCTGATTTTCCCATGGGAATAGAGAATTAATTCCGTCTTGTTCTGATTTATTGCCAATTCATTCAATTCTGCATATTCCCAGAGCCTCGCTACAGACCGTGAAAGACCACTGACTGTATGGTCAAAAATTACCAAATCATCCGTGTAAGCCATCACCAGACAGTGTTTAGTACCTACTTTCGGAGGACAGTTATGAGCAGCTCTAATAAACTCAGGAATGTCAGATACAAATAAATTGTATAGGGTCGGTGCAGTAACACAACCCTGTTTTACCCCCCCGAAGTCGTTTTATAGGTCTGATAGTTCCACTGCCATCCAGTCTTCTAAGTTGGACTGAGGTGTTGTAGTGAAGAAGCTGTAAGTAATAAAGCAATTCCGCAGGGCAAGCCATTCCTCTCAGCTTATTCCATAACTTCTCTCTGTTGACAACGTCAAATGCCACCTTAAAATCAACATATAAAGCGCACAATGGGGGATTATTTGGTAATAAGGCTTTGTCCCTTAAACTGTTCATAATAAAAAGATTATGAGCGGCGGAAAATTCAGCCCTAAAATCGCTTTGAAAGCAGTCTAACACCCCTATTACTTCAGCCCATGTTTGAAGTTTCTGTAATAATGAGGCAAACATTTTCCCAGAGCAGTCTAACATAGACAATAGTCTATAATTGCTCGGGTCAGATCTGTTCCCCTTCTTGAGTACAGGAACTAATATTGCAATCTATCAAGTTTCAATTAAGATTTTTAATAAGTTTGCCCGGAAGGTAGGATTATTTTTCATGACTATATTTGCAAGACCATTTGGTCCTGGTGCACAGGAAGCCTTAAGGGTCAGAATTTTATCCTGAAGTTCAGACACACTTACTGTGAAAGGCGGGGTGATATGCTTATCAATGAATGGCCGTACTGTAGACTCCACCATGTTCCCATTGCGTTTTGTCAAGGAATCTCACCCATTCTTCAGCATTTATGGGATTGATCTGAGGTGTTAACCTACTCCCCCCTCACCTCACCAAGTAAAGCCCAGATATTACGGGTATTTCTTGAACAAATAACTTGCACTGTCTTTTGCCAGCATTTCAGTTTTTTTGTTCTTTTCCTTTGTTTGGACCAGGATCTATATTGATTCTTTAGTTCTCTAATTTTACTATGGGCCACAATCATAGAGCTAATCGTGGTCTTTATTTTACGTATTCCACTTCTAAGTTGACGTTTAGCATCTCTAATTACTCGATCATAGACCGGAATAGAACCCGCCTCCCTGATAGGACAAAGTAGCTTTTTGGTGGCATACTTGCCCGTAAAGGCATAAATCCACCCCTCCATGTCCTCTAGGGTCATGGAATTAAATACATACAGGTGCCATGTCTCCCAGTCTTCACTGTCGTGGCTAGCTCTTATAATATTCTTTTCTGACCAGACTAATCGTGTGGCTGCATGCTTAACTAGAGTAATGCCGGTCGGGATCACTGGAGCAGGGCTCATAGTGCTTTCCAGTTGTAAACTGAGAATCTCGTGATCGCTCCAATCATTTTCCAGAACTTTCATATCTTTTACTGAGGATGCCACATCAGCGCTAGTACAAACATAATCAAGCATACAGCGCTCCTACCCCTCCCTCCAGGTGAATTTCCCAGGACGTTCACTTAGAGTGCGCCCATTTATAACTTCAAGATCCCATCTCTCGTCCTCCTCATCACAATTATGTTACATGTGCGGGAGCGGATGTAACAGTTCTTTATTCATAGTTCCCTCTCCTCCTTTGTTTGACAATTAAAATCACCCGCAAGTATCAGATAATTACTTTCGAATTCACTCCTCCATACACACAACTCATGCAGAGCTTCTTGGATTCGTTCTCTGCCAGTTGCACCATGAGGATTGTATAGATTGACCAGCAATAATTTCACCCATTTATCTTTCATAGAAATAACCACCTCCGCAGCATTAATGTTGTCCTCACACTTAGGGGATATTTCTCTAGATACAATCGATTTTTCCACCCCAATCATTAGTCCTCCATAAGGTCTTCCAAATTGTCCCTTTTTTGCTGAGGTATGGTATAGCGTATACCAGTCTATTATAATGGGAGTGAGTAACCAGGTTTCCTGCAACATAAAGAGTATTCTGCAATAAGCGGGAGTGAACCGTTCGTTACCATAAAATGTTGAAAACCCCTGATGTTCCAGGACAGTAATGTAAAAATTGAAGGCTTATTCACCACCAGGGGTAAGGCGTCAGCTAACCACTTAAGGGTGTTCTGGATATCACTCATTTGTACATTGTTCCCAGTGGTTAATATGGGCTTTCCGATATGGTTTTCCTTAATGGGCTTGGCCTTCACGTTTATCAGCGGATCCTTGTCATCAGGATTAACGTCCACCCCCAGCCCCACTTGGGCTAGGCTGTTCCTGTGCTTCCGTATCAATTGCGCAGAAGCCAAGACCTTGCAGTGTAAAGCTGTCACATTAGGGTTCGAGGAACGTAGGGGTTTGACAAAAGAAAAGTCCTCAGAGAGAATAACTCTCAATTGTGGTATTTAATGTAATTTGGCAAGCATAGGTACTCTGGATAGCCACTTGCCGCTTGTTTTTTGGTAAAGATTTTTCACTAAGCAGATCTTGTTCTCTACTTTACTTTCCTTCCTTATCTCCTCTATACTTTCCATATCAGAGTCGAAACTCTCTTGGTTACATCTTAAGGTATTCTTATGAGGGGTAGAGGATCGAATATCTCTAATCCAGGAGTAACTTGGCTGTTATTACTAACGGTGGATATTTCATTAACTTTTTCAGTTAAAATCCAACTAGTTAGTGTCCCAGAGCTCTCTTTCTTCCGTTTTCTAGCCTTTAGGGCTCTCTTCTTAGCCTTTCTCGATTTTTGCTGTGGGTTAGCTGTGTTAGGAAGAGGGGATGCCACCACCACTGGTACATCTTTCATGGCTGCTCTCTTCGCAATTCTGCGTTGTTTCTTAGTGAGGTAATTTCTTTGTTCTTCCACGGGTATTACCGGTACCTCAATGTTCAAGGGTACCTCAGAAATATAGCCTGTTCTTTATCAGACTCTCTATCACATACCAAGTCAGAATTAGGTAATTTGAGCTGTAATACCGTGTTCACATGGATTCTCTCACACAATTTGAGAAGAAATTGACGCCTGTATATCGGTAATTGCAGTGGCATTAGAGCGTGATAAGTCATCCTCAATGTCAATCTGAAGATTAGGGGACTCCGATAAACGACCGGTGCAGGGTACATCAGAAGAGCTATTTGCTGGTTGAAGAACCTGCACCTCAATCGTAATAGCTGCTGCTTTCTGGGGTAACCCCATTGAGTTATCATCTTCAGTAGTGATCTTTGGAGCCGGCATCATTGACCTCTGAATGGATAAACAAAGATCTAGTAATTAATTGTTATCGATATCCTCATAGTTTCTCGAGTTCAAAGGCTGACTCCCATTATTCATAGAGGAAGTAATATCTTCTCTGTGCTTATTCGTGGGTGCTGCTGCAGCTTTATTGAATAATGCTGGAATAGTACCTCTCTCCTTGGGAGGTGATTTAAAAATGTCCCCCTCTGTGCTTTTATTTGTAGTCGTATTAGCTTTGTTCAAATTTCCCTTTCTTAAGTTATAATTTGTTCTTGCACTACGTGCCTTGGGAGGCATAATCACTATCTATATGAGGTGGCAAGTAATACTCAACATAATTTGATGTTCACAATTCTGCTCAGTGGGGAATCGGGAACTTCCGGTGATGAGTGCTTCAAAAGGAGCAGGATCAAAGAGGAAATAATATATAGGTATACGTGCCCTACAACAGATCACCACCCCTTTCTTTCTCAGAACTTGTTTTCCAACTTAATGGTGGCAGTAGGGAAATGAACAGATGAACATGAACAGATTTGCCGTGCACGTAAAGAGTGCTCTATCACAGTACCTTCCAGTCCTTTCCCAACCTATCAACCTACTAAGCGACCACCAAGGTCCGCTTGTCTTGTCCAGTTTAACCCCCTAAACAAGGGGGACGAGGGAAGAATGGAGGGGTGGGAGTAAGAGGGAGAATAGGCGGGTAAGACGGGCAAAAGCAGGAGAATACTTCACACCGGTAAGACACACCAGTGAGGTAGCCGCATACTGGTTAGAACTATACCTCGGCAGGCGGTAACCTCCGCTTCAAAGCTGCTGCAGATGACCCAGCAGTTCGCCCAGCTACCAACTCTCCTTCTCACAGGATAACCTCCTCTCACCGCTTGCTCGCCTGCAAGCGCTGCTCCCCGTCAATTCACAGCTGCTCGCTCGGCATCTCGGGCTCTCGAGCCACTCGCGTCTCTCGCCGACTCGAGGAAAGGACCCTGTCACATTCCCATGCTGTCGCAGAGTCAAGCCGCACCTCCACCGTACTACGCATAATGTAACAACTCTTGTAGCAGAATGAGGTTGCTTCCGACTAATTAAATTATTATCCAAGTGCTTTGTGAAACAGATTACAATGATGATTACCTTAACGTACATGTTAAAGACTTAAAGCACAGTATAGTCAAATACATATGTTAAATGACACCCAGTAGTATAGTATGTACATGATTCCGCTGTATTCCCAAAACCTTTAAAAAAAATCACCATCAATACCCCGAAATCAGCATGACTTTGCTTGCAAAGGAAATAGCATAAAATCTCAATGTGAGCACAATCATTCCATCATAACGGGCACATCGTTTGAATACCTGATCTGCAGGCTCTCTATCTCTCCTGCCCTCTCTCACTGTGGCCACTATCTATAGGCCGCCTGGCCTGGGTGCCCTTTTCCTCTGAGTGGGCTGGCTGCTCCTCCTTGCTTCTTCCTCTCACCTTCTCCTCCTCTGAGACTTGAACATCCACTTGGATGCTACCAGCCCTTCTTCAGGACTCTTTCGCAACCTCTGCGATTCTCAGTATTCTTCCCTCTGCCCGACACACACTGCAAGGCACACGCTGGATGATCTGATCTCATCAGACCCCCCTTCTCTTACCCTCTGACCACTCCTCTCTCTTGGAGTGACCACTTACTCCTTTCTTCCGATCTCTCTTCCCCGCAGGTCAAGCCGACTCCATCACTGCCACCTACCTTCTCTATCATCTGACCCATGAAGTGTGTCAATTGAGGCTTTCGCCGCTACTTTCTCTGCTCCTCCTGCACCTTTGGCTGACTCACACCCTGACACAGCCATCTCTCCATCTCCAACGCTCTGGATGTCCTTGCCCCTGTCATGCGAAACCGATTGAAGCCCAAATCCAAGTGCAACATTTGGTATGATTCTGGCCTCCCCGCCCTTAAAAGCAAGTGTAGGACGGTGGAGATGAAGTGGAGGGCATCGGGCGCATCACCTGACAAACTGACCTGCCACCGCTCCAGAAGGCAGTACAGACTATGTCCTCTCTAAGAAGACTGCCTACATCCAAGCCCGCACTCTGCAGCATCTAGCAACTGGGCCAAACTTTTCAAAATCTGCAAGGAGCTGGCCAATCCTGCTGCAGTCTCTACCTCTCCTGTTACCTCCTAGGCACTCTGCACGGCCTTGGCTTCTCATTTCACTACTCTAACTCAGGACAACCTGTCCTCCCTCTTCCACCTCTTCTACCACTCCTGGCCCATCTGATGCTGTCTCTCTTCCTCCTTTCTCCTGTTCACCCTGGATGATGTTTCTAGACAAGTACGATCTATGAAAGTCTTGTTGAAGCAGGTTCTCCCCTGCTCATCGAAAACCATCAAGAACCACATTGACACCCTTGCTCCTGCCTTGGCCGATATCTGCGATCACTCCTTTGCCACTGGAACTTCCCCTCCCCCTTAAGAACTCTTGTGCATACCCTTCTAAAAAAAAGTCCTCGGTCGATCCTTCCACTCTGGTTAACTATCGCCCAATCTCCATCACTCCTTTATTGGGAAAACTCTAGGAAAAGCTGGTCATCTCCCTGCTTAATCTACATACTGAATCTGTTGGTCTCCTCCATGACCACCAGTCGGGCTTCAGAGCTGCCAGCACTGAAACTGCTCTCCTGAACACCCATGAAGACTTGGGCTCCAATCTTGACTCTAATCTCCCTTCTGTCCTCATTTTCCTCGATCTATCCTCTGCTTTTGATAGTTAACTATGCCATCCTGTTAAATCGTCTCTGCGACAATCTTGGTATTTGTGGCATGGTTGACCTCCTTTCTCACTGACCGACCCTCTCAGATCCATCTGGGGGTCTTTCCTCTCTTTTATCTCTCTCCCTCAATTTGTGGTGTTCCCCAGGGGTCTAAGTTCTCTACCTGGCTCTTCAACCACTACCTGGCACCTCTTGCCCAATGCATTGCTACTTTCTGCTCCAATTTTCAATGTTATGCAGATGACACTCGGTTCTCTTTCAGGCTCCCCTCAGCCAACTCTACGTCTTCTCTCATACCAGACTGGCCACAATTCAGGAATGGTGTTCCGCCAGTGAGCTCTACCTTTATGCCAGTAAGGCTGAGATCCTCCTCATTGGGGACACTAGCTCCTTCCTTTCCCCTCTCTCTCTCTGGCCGCCCATTCTGGGTCCTCTTCCTGTGAGGCTAAGAACTTTGGTGTCATCTTTGACTCCACCCTCTCCTCACATCTCTGTCTCTATGAAGTCAAACTGTCAGCGGCACCTCCTCAGAGGTATTCTTCCTTTTCTCCCTTTCCCCCAGAAGCTCACTGTCTCCAGTGCTGTGGTCCTCTCTAGGCTGGACTATTACAACAGCTTCTTTCTAAATTTTCCTGCTTCTACACTTCGACCATTCCATCTTATCCAGAACAGGACTGTGAGACTTGCCTTTGGCCTCAAACCCAGGGATCGTATCTCTCTAGCTCTAGAAGCACTTAACTGGCTCCCAGTGACTGCAAGGATCAAGTTCAAGACCCTCTTCATTGTCCACAAGGCTTTCTGGGGCCTGGGACCGCTCTACCTCCAACTTTCTCTTCCAAAGCATCTTCCTTCTCGTTATCTCCGCTCATCCACCTCCAACTCTGAGGGTCAGACGCTTCTCCAAGCACAGTTGGGGGCAGATCTATGTCATCGGCTGGGGCTTCCCTCTGGAACAGCCTCCCTGTCTCTCTCAAACTTGAGCAGAGCTCTCTCCAGTTCGGGACTTTCCTATTCGCTTCCGCTTTCTTTCTTCCTCTCCCCTGCTGATGCACCTGACTGCTCCATGCACTGGTCACCTGGTCACCCTCTGAATTCGGGCCCAGGCTCCTGCATGTCCAGTTGCCCTTGCACGGCATCCAGGCTCCCCAGCACTTGAATGTATCTGCAGCCCTACCGTCCCTTCTCTCTGCACTTATGAGCCACCAGCTAGCTGCACTTGTGAGTAAACTGCACTTCCCCCTTACGCTCCCCCTGGAACTTCTCCCCTTCCCTGCACTTGCATGATCTGAATGACGCAAGGCCTAGTAAGATCGTTATTCTGTCCTCCTTTTGTTTCCCCCTCCTTGTCTTGTCGCGCCTAGAAACACTTGTGTACAGGCGCGTTATAAATGCCACATCATAGCACATATCACATCATTGATTTTTTTCTAAAATCTGCACATACTTCCCACAATATCAACATTCAACACGTTACTTTGTTTCAGATCCGCCTGAATTTAAATGTTTATTTAATTGTCCCTGTCCCAAAATGAACTTATACTATTAAATACATTGGCTAACTTGATTCTATTGTATCATTTTGAAATGACTTCTAAATTCAATCATTCAGCCCCCAAACCCTGCATCATTCAATAAATCTACCCCCATATAGAAGGTTGGTATTTTGAGCAAGTATGTGAATTATTTTTGTCCTAAAATATGTGAGTTCTTTTAAATGTTCACCCAGCCTTGGTCTAGTGAACTGCTCAATCAACAGTTTAGAAGATTCCATTTAAATGAAGCCTTTATAGCTTGCTTTCTGTTATCTCCACCTTTTTGCAAGAACTCATTCCACTTTGAAATATTCATTGTAGTAGGTTAGGAGACCAGTGGGCACATCTTCTGTTACTGGTTCAAAGGATTATGTTCTGTTTAGCAATTAATCGACGCATGCCCTGCTTCTATTAATTTGTTTTAAATGTTTTCTTTTGTAGACGAGGGAGACGATGAGGACGATCCAGAGTATAACTTCCTGGAGGACCTCGATGTCCCAGACACAGAGGATCTGCGGAATGACAGAGCAGTTCGTATCACAAGTGAGTGTTTCATGTTTACCTTGCCCCATAGACTAGCACTCTTGGATTTTGGGAGCAAAGATATAAAAAATATTGTCACTGCAATGGTCAGGTGAATGGTTTTCAAGGTTCACTTTTGTGCTCATTGAAAAGGATTTCTACTGTTCCATTCGGCCACTCAGACTTGATCCGAAGGCCTACAAAAGATCCTAAACCACTGAATAGCAGACCTAACAACGGGCTGCATAAGCACATTTCGTGGGACACAGACGTTGGGGATCAATATCTGGACGAGGGGTGGATGCAACCAAACAAGCTCAAAATTGCGATAGATGACCCCATTCAGCACTGGACAAGAGTCGGCCTCAAATGAAGAGGCATTGGTTGGCCGGGGCCTTGGCATCTCAGTCATGACACCCATAACCTGGTGTGAGGGCCTCACAGGGCAACCTTACACTGGTGTGTTGGAATATGAGAGGCTTTAGGCACCGGCTGGATAAAGCAAGCATGCAATTTGAAGACTTTGATGTGCTATGTCTCCAGGATACCTGGTTAAGAGACACGCCACTTCTCGATGGCTTCGCCACCTACTTAAATCTGGCTATAAAAGCACTAATGGGAAGACCCATGGCTGGCATCCTTATAATTTTAAATGACACCAGTGAGCTGAGGGTAACATGGGCACGGAACATCTCCCCTCTAGTCCAAATTGCGCTATTAGAAACTGCTGCGGCGCTGCTAATATGCAACTTGTATTGGAACATCAAAGCAACGACATCCACAAACGTCGTCCAAAAAGTCATGGAGGAGATTGATAACGCCAGAGTCATTAGGCCAGACTTGAACATCATTCTGTGTGGCGACCTAAACGTCCACTGCTTTCATAATGCCATAAGTCTCAGAGGTTGGCACCAAACTCAAGCGAAACCGAGCGACGAGGCCTGACATGGAGAAAGGAACATCTTACTATTTAATGGTGCAGTTGCTGGTGACACCTCACCCAATCCGACTTGGAAGCGGGGAGCTGACACCCAGATACTGGATTATGTCTTCCTCTCTGATAATCTGCACACACATGTAAAGGATATGGCGGTCATTCATACCACTCTGTGACCATAATATCTTAAGGATGCGAATTTTGTATGAGTTGACTAGAGAGCAAGTGACAAAGACCGAAACTATCGGAATCCAACCTGGAAGGAACAGATTGAGATTGACAAGTGAAAATGTCATGGCCCGAACAGCAGCCCTGGGTGGCTCTGATGGTCAATTTGATATAGACTACCCTATAGACATGTCTATATATGTAGAGAAAGGACCCACAGGAGGGAAAAGAAAAAAATGTGTATGCAAATACAAGTTTGACTTGGCAGTATCTGTGAGGAAGAAAGAGCTGAACCTCCTTAGGAGTCTACAAGAAACAACCATCACCACAAACCCTGGAAGAGGTTAGGACAGGCAAATTAAATTACAAAAACTGGTTGAAACAACACAAATACACACTAAATCAACAAGAGGCAGAGCACATGCTGAAGCTTGTAGCAACAATAAATTCTAGGGAAATGTGGCAAATCTTTAACTCCATGGATGCTACTCAGCAATCTATAAACAAATAGAATTCCGGAGTATGGATAACTCACTTTACTGACCTCTTTTTGCAGCTCACAGCAACCCGTGCAAATGGCCAAGACTCGAACCTCCAAAAATGGTCTTTCGAGATAAGTAGGGGAGACATTTTAGACCTAATAAAAATTCCAGCAACTCGAGAAGAGCGGGCCCGGACAGCCTGACCAACTTGACTCTTAACAAGAATACGGAAGAATGTGCTTCCTTTGTGTATGATCTGCTGAATCCTGTGAAACTCGATAGGAAAATACCAGCCTCTTGGACCACCTCAATTGTGGTTCCAATCTTCAAGAAGGGAAATGGGTCACTTCTATCAAACTACAGGCCTATCACCCTCTTTGACGTCATTGGCAAGATCTTTGCTGCTCTCATCTTGAAACACCTCATTGCCTGGAGTAAGGAAGCAAGCCATCACAATCGGTGGCAGGCCGGATTTGAAAAAGGCATCGAAACAGCTCTGAACCGGTTTCTAATTAATTTCCTGAAGATAAGATTGAGGAAAAGCAAAAAGCTTTACTTGGCTTCGGTGGACTTGTCGCAAGCCTTTGATTCAGTGAACCGCCAAATTCTATGGAAATAACTAAGGGCTTGGGGCTGTCCGCCGGATCTGTCGCCTCGCACCAGCGATTTTCAGTCTATATATTTTGGATATGGAAGATGCATTTAAAAGGGTTAGGTGTTTCCTGCTTTCTATATCTGGAACATCCGTAAGCAGACTTCTGTATGCCGACGATGTAATGAAAATTGACGAAACTCCAATCGTGCTCCAGCGCCAACTAGAGGCATTGGCCTCCAATTTGTCAGTCAATGAGCTTTGGATAAATGCATCTAAGTCTGCTGTTCTAACACTCGGCAAGCACTCGGGGAAAGCAGTCAAGACCAAGGGCTGGTTCATAAATGGAGTAAAAATCCCAGAGATTAGCCAGATGACATATTTAGGCATTTCAATAAATGATGGCTCTATTGACGCCCCAAGAGAAGCTGACCTAAGAAGGAAATCGAAGATCATATTAGCCCAAGCCAAACTTATTGGAACTCTGTACTGCAAATGTTCGCACATCCCTGTAATTACATTCTACCGTATGAAAGTCATTCCCATCTTGACCTACGGGGCAGAGGTGTCACTCGCACCAAGTTGGAAAGTGTGGCAAGTCCTGGAGGGTACTTTTTGGAGATACCACCTCTTTGCCGAGCTGCACCCCAGTTGCAGTAATCCGAAAGGAGTTGGGCCTTACCTCACTGCTTCACAGTCTGGAAGACTCATTTTATCGGAAATACTTACTGCCGCCCGAGGAAGGAGGATTCGCCTTACTCAGCCAGGCACTTCAGGCCAATACGGAACGCACATAGACAGAATGGAGAGACAAATGCAAAGGAGCACTTGAGCCCATTGATGCCTCAGAGAAATTGCTCATGGAAAATCCTGATCACATGAAACAAAAACTCTATGATCAGTACTGGATCGACACTCACTTCAGTTACTACCCTAAAACTTTATGGAATGTACTGTAGTGCTCCTAATAGGCGAGGATCCATCCTACCATATCTGTCAAATTTCTGTACCACTTACGAAGTCAACTATTAAGACTATGGCTTAATCTGCTGCCCACACACAAATGGCTGGAAGTTAGGGAATGCAAAGGATGCAAGAGACTTCTGTTGCAGATTATGCAACCTCAAAGTAGAATCTTTGCATCATGTGATTATGACTTGTCCGGCAGTTGACCACATTAGAACCAACTTGATGGGCAAGTTCTTTGTTGGAAATCGTACACAAACAAAAGGAGATTTGGCACCTACTGGTGCAAGGAACCCCGCTTTCATTGCTCTGCTGGAATTTGTTGTCCAAATGTTATGCTTTTAGAACCAGTTATGTTCATTATTTTCTTTTCTTTCTCTGCAAATGCTGTTGTATCTTATAAACTATGATAGTCTGATCTGTAATAGCTAAAAGGTTTCACTCAAAGCATATGCTTATAATAAAATTTAAAAAAATACTGGTTTCAATTGGAACAGCGGCAGGTGATGTAGATTTAGAAGAACACTCCAGATGGGCATGTGGCCAGTGGGAAACCATTTAAACCACTCGCTACCCCGATTTTCTGATCGATAAGGGGAAATTAAGTGGTGCATGCAAGTGTGTATGATTAGGTTGAACAGTGGTAATAAATGTTTTGAGGCTTCTGCATCGTAAACGGCACTAGATGCAGATGTAGATCTAGGTTGCTCTCTCTATAGAGAGAATCGCATACTTTGCATAGGCCAACATCTAGTGGAATTCGCATAGTATTGCACATTAAGTTTTCGAGGTTCGAAAAGGGACGCCGACAGGGCATGACTAATAAAATCCCTAGTGTGACGTACCCTGTACCCATGATCCCTCACGCGTTGCGTTCCCTCCGATTTGTTTCCGTCATCGTGGCAAGTTCTTTCGTGCAGCCTCTAGCTTGAGCTACTTTGTGAGTTTAAACTCATCCAAACCTTGTCTTTTGCATTGGGACGCACTCATTCGATGGCTGTTTCCTTTTAACATCTCAACGGCTGATCCCGGTTTCAGAAACGGACGTTCTGTTCCGACGACTGGCTTTGGCCTACACCGGGCTTCGGCCTAACAATTGGGGAGAATTGGGGGGGGGGACGGATCCTTCTTGGTTAAAAATTGTATACCCCCCATTTCTTGACCCTACTACATTTGCCCTGCTGTCTCTGTGTCCGCCTTCCACTATGGAGCACACCCATTTTTAAATTATGTCCCAAGTGCAACAGACAATTCCTGTGGGTCGACAAACCGTTTGCAAACAATTACTTCCACGTGACCATCTCGAATCCTGTTGTGCAGCGTGCAAGCTCTTTAGGCCCAAGACCCTAAAGAAGAGCTGGATCAAGCGGTGGGCAGCATACGCCATGTCGGCCGAGTCGGAAAGAGCCGCTGGGATTTTTGAGTTGGACCATGAAGGCTGAGGCAGCCGCAACTCCCGATTCGGAGCTTAAGGACACTAGCCTGGAACAATCTAGTTCTCTCACACCTGTCTCCAGCGTTGAAAGGCAGTCGCAGCGTGCTGCTATGAGGAAGGCCTCTGGCGAAGCTGACCTACATGCACACACTTCCCATAAACACCCACACCCTAGACGTCCCTCGACTGACCAGTCGAGGGAAGGCTGTGCGCTGTCGGGTGATGCTTCCCAGCCCACCGACTTAACGCAGATCGCATCCGCTGTGGTTCAGACTACGCACTTACCACAAGGCGATCACACAGACACACTGGCGAAGCACGACGGCTGACGCAGATGCGCCGAAACAGTCACAGAAAAAGCAAAAATCACATTTACACCCAGAAATGCATCACAAAGAGCATTCTGAGCAAGACAAACGGGCCTCTCGGCCATCTGGATGTCATGCAAAGTCCTCATCTTTGTCTTCCGTCCTCCACAAGAAGCACTTTCAGGAGTTTGAGGACTCCCCTGGAGCGGATTGCCCGGAAGGTCACTTCAGAGCTGCCAAGATCCATCTTGTCCACTGCCCCCCTGGGCTCATTCACAGTTTGAGGACACTATGGGCAAAATGTTATTCTTGGTGGAATCCATGACTAAGCTGTCCACTCACTCAAAGCCTGCCGAGCAGCCTCCTATACCTACCCAGTGTCAACACCACCTTCTCTCCCGGCCCCAGCCCTGCCACCTGGGGAGCTTTCATATGGATCTCTTCAGGAGGGCATGCAGTCCACACAGTTTGACCCAGGATATGTGGGTGGATGTCCACAATGACCCCGGCCAGGCAGGATGACTAATTTAAACACCTGGACAGCCCATACATCATCTTTGTCGAGCCCTCTGTGGTTCCGGGCGGTCACTAGTGTACAATTGCAGACCAACCTCTCTACATTGAGCTCATGAATAAGGCTGCTCACCATTTTGGCATCCACACTGAGGAATCCAGTCCTGCTGTGACCGTTGAAAATATTTTGAAGTCGAACGAGAAAAAGCATGTTGGCCAGGCTATTCTCTCCTAGAGTCCATCAAAAAGAGGGTTGCTCCGTCACTCTCTTAATAGACCGTTTAACCCACGGGTGGAGAAATCATTTAGGCCCTCTCCTTTAGATCCTCTTTACATTAGGGGTCACCTCAAGCCAGATTCTCAGATGACCACTGCCAGAAAGAGAGCTGGTGTTCACTCTCAACCTCTGAACACCTCCCAAGAAAGAGTGCAAAAGACTTTATATGCTGGGAAAGCGTATTACGACCTCTGCTGCGTACCTCGTCGGCATAGCAAACGCCACCACCTTGCATGCCAGCTACAGCAGCATCCAGTGGGATGTGGTCATGCAGCATCTAGACCCGGTACCAGAGCCAGCTCGCTCCCACCTTCACAAGATCACCACTGAAGGCAAACCGGTTTCCCTAAACATCCTCAAAAATGTCTTGAATTCCACAGACACCTCTAGAAGGGTAATTGCAGAGAGTACTCTCTTAAAAAGAAATTCCTGGGTCAGAGACTCTGGATTTAAGCCAGAGACGCATGCAGCCTCAATCAACATGCCCATCAACGAGGGTCTCTTCTTTGGCAAAACTGTCGACGACCAGCTGGAGACAGCAAAGAAAGGAGGATGAGACATTTAAGACACTTGGTCAGATCTCTTAATTCCCAGAGGAGTGTTTAACAAATGCTGTAACTTTCAGCGCAACGCCATGCACAGGAGCAAGCGCATCTGGTGCCTCTTTTTACAGCCCCCATGGTCAGTCATCCTACCAATGCCAGCAGCGTGGGTTTAATCGCGGGAAAGGACGAGGCAGAGCTTTAGCCTTTCGTGGTGCAGCAGCCTCTTCCTCCAAATTACATGGCGATCCACGTTCCCTCCCATGCGTCCTCAGTTGGGGGTCGCATAACACTCTTCGCCTAGCAATGGGAGAGAATGTCAGACCGGTGGGTCCTTGATACTGTGGCCAAAGGATACTTGGAGTTCCTTAAAACACCTTACCACTATCCTGCACGTGTGGGACTAATGTCCTCCGAACACCTCCACATCCTCGAGGAGGAGATATAAATCCTATTACAGAAAAGGGTAATCGAGCTGGTGCCCTTCATGGAACAAAATCAAGGTATTTATTCAATGTACTTCCTTGTTCCAAAGACGGATCTAACAATGTGCCCAGTGCTGGACCTGCGCCCTGCTAACATATATGTCAAACCTAAAAAATGCAGGATGACAACACTGCAGGAGAGGTCATCCCACTAATGAAAATGGGGGATTACATGGCAACATTGGACATGAAAGATGCTTACTTTCATATTTCAATGTTGCCAGTGCACAAAAAATGCCTCCTATTCAAATTGGAAAACGAGCACTACCAATTCAAGGTGCTACCATTTGGCATTGCTTCTGCTCCCAGGGGTATTTACAAAGGTCCTAGCAGTGGTGACCGCCCACTTGCGCAGTAGACTGGCTAATTACTGGGGACAATCCCCAAGGTGCCTTCAAAACGCGCAGCAAACTATCAATTTGCTGTTCCAATTGGGCTTCTCCATAAACGAAAAGAAGTCGTCTAATGCCCAACCAAGTAAAGCAATTTCTGGGGGCATTAATCAAAACGGATGTCACACTAGCCTACCCCCTCCGAAGAAAGGGTCCAAAACATGGTGTTTCAAACACCTCAGTATGTAGCTGGACGTCAAGTGACGGTACGTAATACAGTATGGCTTGCTGCATCTGCCTAGTGCCTAATGCTAGGATGCGCATGCGTCCAATGCAAGAGTGGCTAGCGAAACAATGGTCGCAAGCAAGCAGATTGTGGGACAGTTTAGTGGTGGTTTTCCAACCACTTGTTCAATCGCTACTGTGGTGGAACAGAGCCAATATGCTAAGGGGATAGCCTTTCCACACACCAACAATCGAGGCCACTCTCGCGACACACTCACTTCCTGCATCACACTGCTCACAGCCTGTGAACACAAGCGCTAAGCAGGAATCACATCAACCTTCTCGAACTACTAGCGATTCTCAAAGCACTTCAAGCATTCAAGTCTCAGCTACCGTACAAGACAGTCCTAGTCCTTATGGACAGTTCCACGGCCATGTTCTATGTTAACAAACAGTGGGGGTACTCATTATCCAGTGCTGTCCAAACTAGCCCAGAACATCTGGCGGTGGGCACTGTATCACAACATATTCCAGGGGAAATGAATGCTCTGGCAGACGTTCTAAGCATAAGCAGGAGTACAATGTTACCCTCGGAGCATGAATGGCAACTAAACACAAACTTGCTAAACAAGGTCTTCTCAAATTGGGTGTTCCCAGAGATGGAGCTTTTCACAACCCTGGAAAATGTGCAATGCCAAGATTACGCATCTAGTTTTCCCCAGAAAGTATCCCAGGGGAATGCGCATTTTGCTTACACCCCCATCCCCTTTCCGCCCCTGACACCCTGTGCTCAACATAATAGTCCACAAGCTACAACAGTGATCCTAATACTCCAATGTGGTCCTGCCAGTCCTGGTTCTCACACTTACAAATTATGTCCCTGTGTCCTCCCATGAAACTACGCTGCAGGGACAACCTGCTGACCCAGGATCGGGGGGAAAAATGCAGCACCCATGCCTTCAGAAGCTGAACTTAACAGCTTGGCTCCTGAGATAATAGAATTTGGTCATCTTAACCTAGACCAAAGGTGCATGGAAAAACTCAATGAGGCACGCAAGCCTAACACAACAAGGCACTGCTATTTTAACAAATGGAAATGCTTTGTTATGGTGCAGAACACGGTCTCTCAAACCGGCGACTTTTCACTCACTAATATAGTCAACTACCTGCTCTACCTACTTGATTCAAGATTAGTCTTTAACTCAAAGTACACCTAGCGACTCTCTCCGCTTACACCACGTCTCGGAACAACATTTTGTGGTAGAGGGTGCCCGTAGTTGAGGCTTTCATTGAGGGCGTCAAAAAACTGTACCCTCCCATCTCTAATCCTACTCCTGGCTGGAACCTCCATGTCATACTCACAAGTCTCATTGGTACCCCCTTCAAGCCTATGCACAAAGCCAGCCTTTAACACTGTACATACAAAACTGCCTTCCCAATAGCCGTTACATCGATGATAAGGGTTAGTGAACTACAAGCTCGGTCTCTACAAGACGCTTCGTAGTTATACACAATGACATGGTGGTCGTTACAGACAGCACAACTGCCATGTTTTACATAAACAAACAGGGGGCACTCGTTCTCAAAATCTGTCCAGGCTTGCCCAACAAATTTGGAAATGGGCCATCAAACGGAAGATGTACCTGTCATCCCAACATGTTCTGGGGGAACTCAACTCGCTAGCAGACTTTCTGAGTAGAGATCCCCTTCCAGAGTAACACGAATGGTGACTACACGAAGACGTCATAAAACACCCCACAATAGACCTATTCGCCACAAGCAAAAACAGTCAATGCCCAGACTTCGCATCCAGGTTCCCCCAGCCAGGCTTCAAGGGGAACGCCCTATGGATGAACTAGTCAGGGATATTTGCCTATGCTTTTCCACCAACCCCTCTCAGGAGGAAGGTGGTGAACAAGATCCAAAAGGAACCGATGACGCTCATCCTAGTTGCTCCTATATGGGCGACACAGCCATGGTATCCACACCTGAGCAAACTGGCGGTGTGACCCCATCAAACTCCTGTGCAGGTACAACCTACTTTCCCAGCAAAAGGGACTAACAGTGCACCCGCAGCACCACTCGATGAACTTGGCAGCATGGCTCCTGAAGTGATAGAGTTTGGCCACCTCAACCTTCCACAAAGATGCATGGATATCTTAAAAGAAGCTAGAAAGCCCAACACTAGGCACTGCTACTTTCACAAATGGAAGCGCTTTATCTGGTGCCAGTCTAAATGTATTAATCCCTTAGAATGTACTTTATCTCACATTCTAACCTATATACTCCATTTGTTTACTCAGGGTTAGTATTAAACTCCCTAAAAGTCCATCTGGTGGCTTTGTCTGCTTACACCACTTCACAGAGCAAACTCTTGTGGTGGAAAATACCCGTTATCAAGGCATTCATGGAAGGGGTCAAAAGACTTCACCGCCCAGTTTCAAACCCACCACCAGGTTGGGATCTCAATGTGGTACTTGCTAAACTCATGGGTCCCCCCTTTGAGCCTATGCACAAGTCTAGTCTTAGACACCTGACTTATAAGATTGCCTTCTTAGTGGCTGCTACTTCCATAAGGAGTGAACTTCAAACTTTGTCCGTGCAGGATACTTTCTTTACAGTACATAAGGATAAGCTGGTTTTACATACTCACCCTAGGTTCTCACCTAAATTCATCTCCAAGTTTCATGTAAACCAGTATATCGAGCTGCCAGCTTTCTTTGAAAAACCCAAGAGCTCGGCTGAGATGAAACTCCACACACTAGATGTAAGGAGAGCGGTCCTCTACTACGTAGACGAGACCAGACCGCTAAGGTAAACTGATCAATTGTTTGTCTCCATAGCGCCAGGCAGGGAGGGCGACCTCATTTCTAAATTTGCTATCTCCAGGTGGATAATCAGTTGCATCCAACTGTGATATTCCCTGTCAGTTAAAACTCTGCCTTTTACTCCCAGGGCTCACTCTACAAGAGGCACAGCAGCCACTCGGGCATTCCTTGCAAATGTCTCGCTAGACAGTATTTGCAAAGCAGCTACATGGAGCTCTGTTCACACCTTTATTCAGCACTACTGCATTGACACTCCTTCCAAGACAGATACACAAGTGGGACAAGTGGTTCTAAGACATTTGTTCGCTCATGACCCTTCTCACATCCCACCTCCTTCTTTTAACACTGCTTGCTAATCTATGCACAGCATGTGATCTAAGCAGATTTCACAAACATCAGAAGGGATACATTACTCACCCTGATCGTATTTCTGATGCTTGTATCTGCTTAAATTCACATGCGCCCGCCCTTCCTCCCCTCTGAGAGAAGGCGCATGGATGCTTGTGGTCTTATCTATCTTATCTGCTTGGATACTCTGTACTCGCGCTACTCCTCATGCTACCTCATGTCCGAAAAATACAATCTGAGGGACCTACACGCGTGAGGGATCATGGGTACATGGCACGTCACAGTAGGGCTAGCATTAGTCACGCCCTGTCGATGTCCCTTTTAGAACTTTGAAAAATTCACGTGCAATACTGTGGAACTTCCACTAAATGTCAGCCTATGCAAAGCATGTGAATCTAAGCAGATACAAGCATCAGCAATATGATAACGGCGAGTAATGTATCACATATAGAGTTAACTGTTGGAGCAATGGGTTTTTGGAGAGTGATGTAGAACTTTAAGCTGACCCATAAAGGCATTTTAAGGGTTCTGTGATGCTTTGCCACATCTTTGTTTGCCGAATGGCAACTTCACTGATTTGCATTTTATTTTATTTTTTACCACAATCACAGGGAGTAGACCCCACACCCTCCTCCTTCCACCCCCAAAATATATCTTACACCAACTTACCATCTACTGCTTGTGTTAGTAAAAAAGGCAAATAAAAGCAGCAAAAACGTATTCAGCAAAGTTGCCCTTCGGCAAAAGTGATGTATACCATCTTAAGTGTATATAGTTATTCTGGACATGTGGCACACGTTGTAAATTACCAGTATTGTGTGCGACACATAATACTGCTATTTAGCCTGATTGTGAACACTCACCAAATTTGAAATAATGCTCAACTTGAGACACAAGTGGTTAAGTCACTTGACACAACCATACAATATGATCAAGTTTTGTTTTATAGTGCCTACCTGTACAGAACTTATTGTGTTTTTACAGCGGCTTCAAATAGCTTAGGCTAACCAGTGGTGATGTCTGATGTTTTAGCTTATAATGGACCACAGTCCCCCTGCTAGGGTGCATAGGGAGGCAGTCTTCTTTAAAGCAATTTTTCATTTGCTATTCATATACACTGAAAATAAGCACTTGATACTTGGCATATGTTTTAGTCTTAATTTGCCAGACAAAGCAGCTTAAATTGTCTTCTATTTATTTTTATAGAAAAGGAAGTGAACGAGCTAATGGAGGAGCTGTTTGACACAGTAAGTGCAAGTATTGATGTTTTGTATCAACACATTTCATTTGATATAATTTGTTTCTAAGAAACGATTGGTATGATTGGGAATGGATCTGTGATGTTTGATCGAAGTCAAACAGTTTGCGGTGGAATGGATCGTAATCTATTCCGCCGCAACTCTGTTTGATCTTCAGTCAAACCCCAAACCCCTGCCCCCAAAGCAGCCCCCCCCCCCTATTTACTTTCTACCCGACCGCCGCTACTCCTTCCACTGGCCCACAGCGTCCGTTCCATCCCTTAAACGTGGGCCGGAGCTGGTGCTGCAGGGTCCCTTTTTTTTTTTTTTAAACATGCGGACCCGTGGGGGACACCCCCCCGGAACCCCCGTTCCTCATGTTCGATATATTAGGCTGCAAACAAACGTTACTACGCAAGTTCGAACAAAACGTTTATACAGACAATTTTATTCGAACTAATTGGGTAGTGCCTTGTGAATAAGCTAAAACCGAAGGAAGAAATAAAGCTACTTTGATTTTTTTTAAAACACAAAATCCATACAAAACGAACACTTTCAACATGAACAAGTGTGTATTAAAGCAGGCGAGCTGAAGGGGCGGGGGGTATTAAGTATGTTTTTCTAAAGTCCAACTTATGTTAGACTTTATAAGATGTAGCTCTTGTTATTAGGGACTTGCCTCTTAATATAGGTGTGTACTACACAAGTCGGTATAGTGGATGAGCAGCCAGGATTATTTTAGGAGGGAGTCATGTGAGCTGTAGAGCAGTACAAATAAATCGCACACAAGCAAATGTGAAATGCAGCAACTAACAACATTGCATTTAGAAAATGGAATCAAATTATAGAAGGAACAATAATGCAGGTGAGTCACTTTTCATATCCAGAACACAGTGACTTCAGTTAAGGCACTTATGAGTATCACCTTTGCAAAATCGGGAAATAAAGGTTGGACAGAACACAGCTAGCAACTGTTCAATAACAAGTACTCTCTCAGAGGGATACAGGCAGTTTGTTTCCTAACAAAAGAAGTGTTCACAATTAAAGTTTATGGAGGAACCAGCATTGCCCAAGCCAGTAGGATCAAGAAGATGGACCTTTGACAAACAGCAAAGCCACAGTCAAATGGACGGCACCAGTTCGGATGATCTTTAGAGGAAAGTTAAGTAACCAGTCGGTTGTTCTTGTAGAAAACACAGGAGCTCAAAAGGAATCTTCCTGATGGCATGCAGGCTGTAATGCCTGCACAGTGAAGTTGAGGTCAACTCCTGATTGAAGAAAACGGCACTCCCAAAGCAAAGGAGCACCGAAGATGGCCTATGGTAAGTACATCCCAAGCCCCACAGTACCTTAAGAGTGACAATGAAAATGTAGCTGTTTGCCTTCTAGGTGCAACGATGCAGACCCTGATTTCTGTGTCTTGGTCGTGGTGACGAAAGGGGGGACCTGCGACGGGCATCTGCGGCAGCACTTGGGAGAAGGGGTCGGCAGCAAAGGATTCAGCTCACTCCAGCGGCTTTTGTGGTTTTGGTGTTTTTTTTCTTAGCGCCATGAAGAAACTAATAACCCTAGTTGGATTCTCTTCAATTACTCGGTCCTGAACTCTTGTGAGGGGACCTTTGGTGAGGAATTCCTTCCTCTGGCGGTCCACACGATGCCTGCAAAGTTTCAACCGTACTCGATCTTTGGAAGACGATGCACTCGGTAATGGTCCAGGTACCCCGGGTATTTGTGTTCTGCAGCCCAGGAAAGTCACAGGACGTCAGGGGATGGCCCAAAATGAAGGACTTGAGGCTAGTTGTTCCCAGCAGCCTAAGTGAGGAAGTTGTCCTTGGCGATTTTTCTCTGTCGAGATGAATACAGGGTCAGCACTAAGGGACAGCAGGATTTAATCCACTCCTGGATGAATCTCTTGGTTCAGTCTTTCATGCTTCCTGGCGAGACCATCCACATTCTTTTGTTTGATTCCTGACCTATGCTTAATGGTAAAATCAAACCCTTGAAGGCTGATAGACCATCTGAGCAGTTTAGGATTTTCCCCCTTCATTTGCATTAACCCTCAAGGGTTGTTGGTCTTTCTGAATAAGGAAAGTAGAACCATACTAGTATGGCTTAAACTTCGACCACACAATGGGCAAAACATTCTCGTTCTATGGCTACATACCTTCTTTCTGTCTTTGTTTCCTACTGATGAAGCAAATAGGATGTTCCCTGCCTTGCTCATCCAGTTGACTCAAGACTGCCTCTATTCTTGTGTTAGATCCATCTGCCTGCACAATAAGGGTTTGGCTATAATCTGGAGTTCTCAGTACTGGAGCTTTGCAGAGGGCATCTTTTAGCCCTTTAAATGCCTTGGCATACTCTTCCTTTCATCTCACATTCTTAGGGTACTTGGGTGAAGAGATGACATTTAGCGGAGAAGCTATGGACACATAGTTCTCTCTAAAGTTACAGTCATACCCTGTGCAAACTAAGAAGGCTCTCACTTGGGTCTGAGTAGTAGGGGTAGCCCAGTTCTGTACAGTTCGTGCTTTAGTAGGCAAAGGCCTAATCTCACACACTCCTACCGCATGTCCAAGGTAGACCACCTTACTCTGACCAGTTTGACACTTTCTTGCCTTTATGGTCTGATGGGCATGTTCAATAGCCTGGAACACTTGACCAAGGTGATGAAGATGTTCTTCCCAATTAGGGCTGAACACTGTAATGTCATCCAAGTATGCTATACAGAAGTCCTCTAACCCATTCAGAACATTGTTTACCATCCTTTGGAAGTGGCTTGTGCATTAATTAGTACAAAAGGCATGACCTTAAACTGGTACAAGCCTTCAGTAGTAGAAAATGTAGTTTTCTCTTTGGCATGGTCTGTCAGAGCTGCATGATCTGTCAGAGCTATTTGCTAATAGCCTGAGGTTAGGTCAAATGTGCTGAGGAACTTGGCAGCTTCAAGTGTTTCCACCAGCTCATCGGTCCTACGTAAAGGATGGGCATCAGTCTTGGTGACTGCATTTAGAACCGTATAGTCCATGCAGAACCTCAACTCTTTGGTACCTCCTTTGGCACTAGTACCACAGGACTTGACAGTGGACATTAGACGGTTCAATAACCCCAAAAACAAGTATCTTGTTGACCTCTTCCTTTATATGATTCCTTACATGATTAGACATTCTGTAGCCCCTGCTTTTCACAGGGAGACTGTCACCAGTGAGTATATCATGCTGGCCCAAAGGAGTCAAGCCTGGTGTTGGAGAAAACAAAGCGGCAAACTGAGTCAACAGAGATTTGCACTCCTCCTGCTGCTGCATTGTCAGATCAGAAGAGTTTTACTCCTTCTATCCTGGGAATGGGGAGAGGTTCACTCTCCTCCTTGTGGTTAAAGGCTAAAAGCAAAGCTCCTAGTTCTGGTCTGGAGACATAAGCCTTTAGATGGTTATTGTGAAAGACCCTGCGTGCCTCCTTGGGTTGCCCAAGTCCACTTAATTATTGACCTCCTCAAGTTTGCCTACAGCTTTTAAGTACCTGGACATTTGTCTGGAGTAAACTCCACAATGTTAGCATTCTGGTCACGCCAGTGCTTGACCATGGCTTGAACAGTCTTCAAGTTTTCGGAATCGTCAGTCATAAACTGCACCATCCTCTTCCTGAGGCCTAGTACATAGCCAGTTACACAGATTAGCTTTAAGGGTGGAGCACTCTCCAATCCTTCATTGATCAGAGCCAAAGGGCCTCTGACAGGATGACCAGAAATCGGCTCAAAGGGGCTGGAACCAACTCCAGCATGAGGCTCCTCTCTATAAACAAAGAGAAGGCATGGACAGTATAAGGGTCCTTCTAAGGCACATATCATGCTCTTCATTGTATGGATAAACCTCTACACAACCCATTTGTTTGAGGGTGGTAGGTAGTTGAGAACTTGTAAGTAACTCTGCAGTTTTTCCACATGACCTGCATGTAGTTGGACATGAAATTTAATCCCCTGCCAGAGACTACTTCCTTAGGAAACCCAACCCTGGTAAAACTACCAAGTAGGGCCTTAGCCACTGCCTGAGCAGTTACTGTCCTCATGGGTATGACCTTATGACCTAGTAGCATGGTCTACTACAATCAATATAAATTGGTTGCTTGAGGAGGTTGGAGGGTGTAGGTGACCAACAATGCCACTCCCCACACTTAAAAGGAACTCCCATAACTGGGAGGGACACTAAATGTGCCACATTCTTGGTACCACTTTTACCACAAAGCTGGCAAGTGTGGCAGCTTCTACAAGGTTTGTCCACTTCAGCACCCATCTTGGGCCAGTAAAAGTACAATGAGAGTCTCTCTTAGGTCTTCTTGGAACTCAAGTGACCAGCCAGAGGGATCTCATTTGCTAGTTGTAGAAACATTTGTCTTGTCTCTTGGGGAACTACCAGTCTCCTGAATTGCCCTGAAGTTGACTCGGTAGGCTCACTGTAGAAGAGTCCATCCTCCCAGTAGACTCTTTGCTTCCCTGGCTCTTGTTTCCAGCTGGGAAGCTATCTTCTGCTGCAGACCTTATGGAGAGGGACACTTTGTCCTTTGCTGAAATCTGCACTAAAGGGTCCACCTTCTGCACTCAGTCTGCAGCTCAGAATAGTCTAGGATCCAGATCTTCCAAGCAGGGAAGGATCTCCTCCAGTTATGTTTCACCAGTAGCTGGTCCATTCGGAGTATTTTCAACCACCAGTTTAGCCTCAGCTGGATGCCCCGTCAATGGTTTGGGCTTGAGGCTCTTTCTATCCTGAGTCTCTGGATCTCTCCTTGGTCTCTTTCTACTTGTGAGAAGTGGAAGGTTGGCCTGCCTGTTGATTTGAGGTGCTGGATTGCTCCTGGATCTCGAACTGCGAGTCTCTCAAGGTTGCCTCTCTGGCCAATCTTGTCAGCTCCCGTTTCTTTTTACTAGGAGGCCTTGGTGTACTGGAGACTACTCCTAGAGTCTTCTGACGGGTGTTCCTACAGTCCCATTATGCTGAATTGAGGGCTGGCAATATGGGGACCATATGGATAGGGCCCCAGCAAGCTTAGTGGCAACTTTTGGGGGGCCTTGGCTACATCCTCCGGTTTGAAAAAACTTTCATCCACCACTGTGATGCTGGTCTCGGTGACTCTGATGGCAGGAGTCTCCTGTCCATTTACAAATTTACAAGTGCACTGTCCTTGTAATATTCTTTTGTGTTGTCATATATTGTATTATAAACATCAATATTCCGGTGTTCTCACAGACCCAAGGACTCTAAAGAAACACTAGCTTGAACGCCAATGGGTTCCACAGCTAGTAAGTGAAAGTGACCACCTGTCCATTGGAGCTTCACCCTCAGGGATGAAGGCTAAGGCGACAGATTGGACCCCTGAAGTTTTACCCTTGCATCTGGGATCCCCTTTCACATGGTCAACAGACCCTCAAACCACACATTTACCAACGCTCTTTTGGAATGGGGGTTTCTGATAACTTCGCTCTGGTTTGGCTTCAGAGGTTTCACTATACATGTATGGTTTTCCTTGGAATTTACCCTTATGGTGTTTGTGGCTCTTTGGTTGGTGGAGGATTTGAATTTTCTTTACCTTCTTTCTTGTGCTTTTCCCGTCTTCCTTTTTGAGTGGCCCTGAGTGTTGGGGAGAATTCTCTCTTTAGGCTGAATTTCCTAACCTAGTGAGTCCCCCAGCAGCTTTGCTGGATTTCTGGAGTTTGTTTTTTCCTCCTGCCTAGAGTGAGACTCTTTTTCTCCCACTCTTGGACATGATTTATGGTGTTCCTTTGACTGTTAATGTGTTTTATGGGCTATGGGGTCCTTTACTCCATAGGGTCTCATGTGTTTTTACTATGTGTGTTACACAGCACCCTCCGTGCAGTAACACAGGGGTGTCATAGTGACACCCCACCATAGACTCCATACCCTGGGACTGACTACTGTCTCCCAGGGCATGTAAAGTCACCATTGGCTTTACTAGTCCCAAATTATTAACAGAAACCAGTACAAACCATCATATTATGGACGTACTGGTCGGGGCAATTCGATTTCCCCGGGGTCTGTTAGTCGAGGGGGCACGTCTCCGTCCCCCCTGATCGAGTTTTGGCTGGAGGCAGTGGAAACTACTTTTTATATTCGACCGCGAATATTTCCCAATGGGATTTTCCCATTGTTCGAGGCTACCAACTTTAATTATTTAATTCTCATAGCCTCGAACATACCGCCGGTTTATTTAATTAATATTAATTCGCCGGTTGGTATTTTTTGCCAAGACTCAATTCTAAAATGCCGTTTGTGTTCTCTTCTGTGACTCCAACCCAAGTCGAGCCCTTTGTTCCACTTTTTGGCGGGCTTCTCCACAGAAGCCTCCAAAAGTGGTGCCACTCTGTCTGGGTACCACAGGGGGGTGTGGGAGGGGGTTTAGGCACCCTGGACTGAGTTACCTTGGTAACAAAAGTCGCACTCTTGTGTGATTGGCCCAAGTGGTGAGCCAGCCGGATCACCACTTAGCATGTTTGATAAACAGCTAGGCTGAGTGAATGGGGGTGTGCTGCATAAAAGCAGGGCTTTGGGGACTGGAACTTCAGAAGTCGCCACAGGACCTGAGAATCCGACGAGGGAGAAGCTGAGCCGACCTACCACGACGACACCACTGGTGGAGCCCTGTGGAACCGACTCACCACTTCCCGACGACAGAGAAGATCTCCCGGCTGGAGAGGCTTCTTCCCCTGACTGGTGGGCACAACCAGTTTACCTTCTTTCTTCGCACCCCAGACCAGTTTGTGGTCGAACTGCCTGTGCCAAGCACCCCGGCGGCCGGATAGCCATTCACCACTGAACCGCGAAACAACGGACCGCTCCTTGTACCTGAGAAACTACGTGGCTGGTTTCTTCCCTGGCAGTGCAACGGACTCCTGTCTTCCTCCCCGACGAGATCCTCTCTTCCCCCGGACGAAGCACCGACTTGCATCTGCTGCCAGGAACAACTGCCCCCGCTGGAGTGTTCTCACCACTTTAAGGTACGGTGTCCACCAGGCCTCCCTTTCTAAAGATTGCTACAAGGTAATAATAACCCCTTAACCTTCTGGACTGGGCTGGCCGCCTTGACCCTCTAACTTGTCCCTCTCTTTGATCCTACTCCTTTTTGAACCGTTACAAGACTTTTGTGCACTGCAACCGTGTCACTTTGGGCACACGGTTACAACCGGCTACGCCGTAAGGCCTAGCCGGCTTCTGCACCATGGCCTGCACAAAGGCTTACTATCCTGTCCGTGCCTGTCCACGCCTTCCCAGCCGTCGGCCAGTTACTCTGCCAGCTGAATTGCCCACACAAAGCACATTTAAAACACTGACCTCATACCCTAAGGTATTGCATAATTATGTATGTTGTCTTAACTTCACCCGCCACTAAGCTAGCCTGCATGCATTGTTTGGACTGTACCACGTTACCCACCATGTATTCCGCATCCTGGTGTCATTCAACTGTTCTCACATGCTAGCCTTAGTTACTACACTGGGACTCCCACATACCACTGCCTGCTTAAACCTGGCTTTGACTTCTACACCTAGCCTGCCTTATGGTTCACTTACTGGCCCGTTACACTACTGAACGACTCTGTTTCCTGCATTGAATAGCAGCCATCTGTTAGCTAACTATAGACAGAGTATAACTGTGCCCATAACCCTGCACCAGCATAGAGTACCCTACTCACAGTTCTATTAGCCCTCCTTCTGCCTTAATTAATGTGACAACCGCACCAGATGCCTGCACTGAGTACAACCTACCTAGAGTGTTTTTGTAAACTTGCACCAAAATCGAATTTAGCTGCCATGACATTTTATGCTCATGCTAGTATCCCCAATGTTTAGAGTGTCTTTGCCAGCTTATCAACTACCAGTTAGTGTCTCCCATTGTATTTGATCTAGAAATGCTGACTCAAACCCAGATGTTGCCATAGGGCACTGTATTGCTAAGTGCCTCCCAAGCGCTTTGTACTTTGGTCTAGAAGTGTTGATTCAAACTTAGGTGTTGCCACAGGGCACTGTACCGCTAATGTGTTACCTAATGTCACTGCATCTTAGACTAGGCGTGCTGACCCAACTTTAGATTATACTGCGACACAACTAACACTACTAGTATTAATCAGTATTAAATGCCCTAACCTAGCCCTAGCGCCAGTCCAACACTCCCAACCATCTGACTGTGTCCTCTGATATATTGTGCCTACGCCTGGCCCAACCTACCTTTAGCACTCCCAAAATACACACCACTAGGAGCCCATTGACCTGCCTTATTCTTGCTCTAGCCACCACTTTCTTAGTAAATATATTGGTAAACTATCATCCCCCCACTATTATACTAGCATCATACCCACCTAGTATAAACGCAGAAAGACCTTCTAAATTAATCATGCAAGAACTACTGTTATCACAACCTTGCACGACTTCTGACAGAAATAGTAGACTCCGCGCAAGACTGTCTAAATTGTATGAACCACCTGCCAGAACATTAGCACCTAGGAACAATAGATCCCATCCTTTACCTGTCACCGAGACCCATAAAGCCAAAGGCAACATACCTCAAACAACACAGAGCTCATCTCCAGCTGGCTCACCCTGCCATACTCTCAAAGGAGCCTTAATAAATGCTAGATCCCTGGTCGCCCATGCCATTGAGATATCGAAGATTATACAGCTAGAACAACTAGACCTACTAGCAGTCACTGAATCCTGGCTGCAGGCCCAGCACTGTCATTAGCTATCCCCAAAGGCTACACCATCCTAAGATCAGACAGAACTGAGGCACGAGGAGGAGGCATTGCACTGATTGCAAAAGACAACCTACCAATCAGACTTATACCTCACCTGGATACTAACTCCTGTGAGAACTGTAATCAGCCAAACCTAACCTAAATAGTACCCAAACTCTTACAATCCATCTAATATACAGGCCACCAAACTCTATTGGAACTTTCGAAGATGATTCATCTAATATATCAAATAATTTAAAAATTCTCCTCAAGTCATTCTACTAGGAGGCTTTAACTTAGGATACAACGACCCAAAAGATGCACATGCATCTACTGTGGCAAAGATCCTCACAGAACAAGGTTTCACCCAAAAAGTACTCGACCCTTCACATTCAAAAGGAAGAACCCTGGATTGGATAGCGGACTATAACTGTAATGCGACTAACTCTTCCAACTCACCTGTGATATGGTCAGACCATCATCTTATAACTTTCACCCTCAACACTGGTAAAACTATTGCCCTGCCTGCTGTACCAGCTCCCCCAGTCCCTACTCGCAATAAAAAAAAACTCACTTGTGACAAACTACTCCCTCTCATCTTACCCACCCTGAAAGCCCTCTCAGAAAACCTGGGACCAGATGCCCTGATCAAAGAATTTAACAATATTGTGACCACTTCCCTAGATACAATTGCGCCACTTAAACTCAGAAAAAGTAAACCCAAGGCTCACCTCAACTCTTGGTACACTCTCTATTTAAAAACCCTTTGCACTAAAAAAAGATCTTGCCAGTCTCTATGGAAATCTCATCCATCCGAAGAAAATAAAACGAATCTGAGTGCCATTTCTGCCCTCTACAAAAAATAAATTCTCCTAGCCAAACGCAAATCCTACAACACAAGAATAGCCCAAGCTAACTCTAGCACTAAGGAACTCTTTGTTATCCTCAAAGAACTTGAAGCACCTATACCTATACCTGACAACTGTATTAAGGATAAACCTTGGTGCTTGAATATCCAACAAGCATTGACAGGCAAAGTCGCGACCCTTCAAATAAAAATTAATAATAATAAAGCCTCACTATCACCCAACTTGCCCAATAATACTACCTCAACCAGTCCCACTATCTCTGACACATTACCTCGATTCAAATTCTCAAAAGTTACTATTCTCGAAACAGAAAAGACAATACTCTCACTCAAACCCTCTAATTGTCATGGTGATCAATGCCCTGCCCAACTCATAAAGGACGCAGCCAGAGAACTGTCACCTTTTATCACCAAATTGATTAACGCATCATTCAGGACTAACTCCATCCCCACTAACCTTAAGGAATCCTCGGTGCGCCCCCTACTAAAGAAACAAACTTTAGACCCTCTAATTCCCACCAATTACCGACCTATTACCACGGTACCATTCCTTCTGAAAATCATAGATAAAAAATGGCTTATCTACAAATTCAAAAACATTTGGAATCTAATCATTTGCTAGGATCTAGACAATCGGGCTTCCGGCCTCAACACGGGACTGAAACTGCACTAATTGACTTGAAGGCCCATATCGATGACCTCAGGGACAAGGGTGACCTAGCTCTCCTCTTGCTCCTGGACTTATCGGCTGCCTTCGACCTGGTCGATCACCAGGTCCTGTGCAGCCACCTGGACTCGGCAGCACACTTCTCCCCAGAAGCCATTGCTTGGTGTTAGGGAGAATTCTCTGTTTAGGCTGAATTTCCTAACCTAGTGAGTCCCCCAGCAGCTTTGCTGGATTTTTGGGGTTTATTTTTTTCTCCTGCCAAGAGTGAGACTCTTTTACCCTCACTCTTGGACATGATTTGAGTGTGTTTCTTTGAATCTAGAAGTGTTCAATGGGATATGGGGTCTTTTACTTCATAGGGCTTCATGTGTTTTTGTGATGTTACACAGCACCCTCAGTGCAGTGACACAGGGGTGTCATAGTGACCCCCCAGTATAGGCTCCATACCCTGGGACTGACTACTGTCTCCCAGGGCATGTAAAGTCACCATTGACTTTACTAGTCTTAAATTCTGAACAGAACCAGTACAAACCATCATATTGTGGACGTACTGGCTGGGGTAATTCAATTGCCCCAGGGTCTGTTAGTCGAGGGGGCACGTCTCCATCCCCCCCTGATCGAGTTTTGGCTGGTGGCAATGGATACTACTTTTTATATTCAACCGCAAATATTTTCTTATGGGATTTCCCATTGTTTTAGGCTACTATCTTTATTTAATTATTTACGGTAGCCTCGAACATACCGCCAGTTTATTTAATTAATATTAATTCTCTGGTTGGTATTTTTTGCCAAAACTTGATTCTAAAATGGCGTTTGTGTTCTCTTCTGTGACTCCAACCCAAGTCGAGCCCTTTGTTCCACTTTTTGGCGGGCTTCTCCACAGAAGCCCTCCAAAGTGGTGCCACTGTGTCTGGGGTACTTAGGAGGGGTGGAGGGGAATTTAGGCACCCTGGACTGAGTTGCCTAGGCAACTCAAGTCGCACTCCGTCCTGATTGGCCCAAGTGGTGAGCCGGCCGGCTCACCACTTAGCATGTTTGAGTGACAGCTAGGCTGAGTGAATGGGGGTTTGCTGCATAAAAGCAGGGCTTTGGGGACTGGAACTTCAGAAATCGCCACAGGACCTAAGAATCCGACGAGGGAGAAGCTGAGCCGACCTGCCACGACACCACCACCGGTGGAGCCCTGCTGGACTGCCTCACCACTTTTCCCTACGACAGAGGAGATCTCCCGCCGGTGAGTCTTCTTCCTTTGACTGGTGGGGATAACCAGTTTCACTGTCTTTTCGCTTTCCCGAGATCCTTGTGACTGCCTTGCCCGTGCCAAGCACCCCAGCAACCGGGATACCACGTTTTACCACGACCGCAAGACAAAGGTACCACCTTTAACCGGAAAACTCTGCGGCTGGTTTCTGCCCTGGTAGTGCAACGACCTTCATCTTTCCTCCAAGTCGAAATCTTCTCTTCCCCTGGACGACGACGCAACTTGTACCCACTACCAGGAACAACTGCCACCGCTGGAGGATCCTTCCCACTTATGGTACCGTGTCCCGCCTGGCTTCCCTTGCTACCGACTGTACGGGGTAGATTTAGCCCCCGGCTTTCGAACCTGGGTTAGCCTGGGACACCTTGGCTAAACTTTTCTAAGCCTCTCCCAACGCTTTTCTGAACCCTCTGCAAGACTTTCTAAGCCTAGTGTAACTGTGTGATCTTGGGCGCATTTGTGCTCTGCTCTCTCTAAGAGTGGGCCCAGCCTTTGGACTTTGACACACCAGTGACTTTTTGCTCCCTGCCTTGCTAAGAGTGTTCTGGAATCGTAGAGTGGTGTGCCTCTTCCTATTCTGTCTTTTTCCCTCCCTTTTTCACAAACTTATTAGAGCGCAATCTAGTTAAGCGCTCACCTCTGTATGAAAATAAGTGGTGTTTTACTGTGATTTCCTAATAGGGAAAAAGGGGTGTATATATCATAATAGTAACTGTGTTTAGAATATTTTACAATAAGAGTGCTGGAGTGTTTCAACTGTGTGTTTTTAAATAAATAATTATATACTTTGATACCAAAGCTCTGGTCAGTGTTTGTTTGTATTATTGTATCTGAGTGCCTATTGAGTATACTTTGCATACTGCCTAACTCTTCTTGAGGGAAGTCTGACTGCTCAGCCACAGCTACCAGGTAAATCTGGGTGGTACAGACTGCTACCAAGTGGGTTTACTGCCAACACCTGTAGTCTTAAATCGTTTGCAGTGGTCCCTAAGGGAACTGCACAGGTTTCTGCTTAACACTTGGATACAATCCTTTCTCAGTGACCGTACCATGAGAGTATTCTCTCCCATTGCATCAGCTGACCCTATCCCTATCACGTGCGGTGTTCCCCAGGGTTCTTGTGTCTCGCCCACCTTATATAACATCTTCACGAAGCCCCTTTTCGATGATTTGGATCATCTGGGTATCGCCTACACTAACTATGCAGATGATACACAGATCCTCCCACCAATTACTGGTGATTATGAAAACGATTTGACCTTGGTGAATAAGGTTTACCTCATCATCCAAGCATGGATGGGCTCCCATGGACTATGCCTGAATGATGACAAGACAGAGATCATCATCCTGGGTACACAATCTTCTCTCAAAAAGCTAAGTCCAAAATATTCTGCCTTCAGCGTCGACAATAACATTATCACAACTGCTAAGGAAGTAAAAACACTAGGGTTTTACTTGGATTCTGCCTTAACGTTTAACAAACCGGTAAATACGCTGGCCTCGGCAACAGCCTACACATGCAAATTAATCAGAGCCGGCAGAGCCTTCCTCTCCAACAACAGCTGGATCACCCTTGCTAGAGCTCTCATATTATCAAGACTTGATTACTGTAATGCTATGTACATTGGGGCGAGCAAGCAAACCACCAAGAGAATCCAACTCCTGCAAAATAACGCCCTTAGAGCTGCGCTTGGAATTGCCAGGAGAGATCATATTTCGGACACTAGAAGCGCTAATAACTGGCTGTCCACAATGGACAAAATAAAACTTAGTCGCCTCCCTTACTCATAAATGTGTAAACAAAGTAGCCCCTCGCTATCTTGTGGATAGAATCATTACTGAACCTGAGACAAGATTAACCAGACATTCCAATACTAACTGCCTCTTGACCCCTAGATTCAAACTTGCCAGAGTGGGAGGAAACAGCTTCCAGGTTAAGGCTACCGAACTATGGAATTCACTCCCAACTCCACTCATACTAGAACCATCATACACAAAATTCCGCCACAACCTTATAAAAATGCTCAAAGATTCTGACGGCTAAGTGAGAATCTGGCCTTTGTCAATTCTACCAGCATTTACCTTCCTTTACTTCGGACTTCTCTCGGTATGCCCATTGTAAAATCTTGTATAAAGCTCATATTGTATATATATTCTTTGTGCAATCACCTTGTAAAAATGTGTTTACTGTAATAATGTTTTTTGACTTTATATAATAACACTACAACTGTAATGTCTTCTTATGTACAACCAAGCTGTGAGTAAACCTTTGCGATGCGCCCGACTACCTTCGGGTTTGGTGCGCAATACAAGTAATAAACTAAACTAAACATTTCGTTTGGATCCTCTTAAGCGGATCCGGCCTACTGACTCTGAATTCCTAGTATTACTTTGCCTTCCTCCCTTGTTGTGTTCGCAAAAAAGTGTTGGGATCTGTTTCAATTTATTCTCTGCTTTTCTCTCCCTTTTAAAACAAATTATTAGAGTGCCATCTATGTTAAGCGCTCACCGCTGTCTGAAAATAAGTGGGGCTTTACTTAAGACTTGTCTAATATTCTTTTAAGGGAGTGTATATCTTTTAGTGACCGTGTTTTTGAATTGCTTACTATTAGTGCCTGTGTGGTTTTCTAGATGTG
The DNA here is from genome assembly GCF_040938575.1 of Ambystoma mexicanum. Taxonomy (NCBI): domain Eukaryota; kingdom Metazoa; phylum Chordata; class Amphibia; order Caudata; family Ambystomatidae; genus Ambystoma; species Ambystoma mexicanum. Next base: position 697,311,349 of record NC_090921.1, read on the forward strand.
GTTTTAAATAAATAACTATATCTCTTTTACACCAAGCCCTGGTCAGTGTTTACTTGTTCTATTGTGTTCTCTTGACCTATTGTGAATACTCTGTATACTGCCTAACTCTTCTTGACGGAAGTCTGACTGCTCAGCCACAGCTACCAAGTGAATCTGTGTGGTACAGACTGCTACCAAGTGGGTTTACTGCGAAACACCTGTAGTCCTAAATCTTTTGCAGTGGTCCCAGGGGGAACTGCACAGGTTTCTGCCTAACACTGAGTCCTTGCAAGTGGCTTTGTTGGATACCCACAAGTCAGCAGCTTGTGCTACTCTCTTGGGATCAACTTCTTTTGAGTCAGAAAGGTGCTTTCCCAGCTCTGGGTAGCAGGCATCAAAAATACTTTCAAGTAAAAACATATTTCTCATTCCTTCAAGAGCTCACCCATCCATCTAAGCTTTTCAGGCATTCACACACCCAGGTAGTTCAAAGAGTACTATCCTCTTTCTTATGGTCTCTGAACCTTTTTACATATTGAGAAGGAGTCTTCGCAAACCTGGCTATAATATCCTGTTTGACTATCATAGTCTTTTCTGTCTTCAGCATTCAACTCCATGACCGCATCACAGCCATTCTGGGGAAGCCTAGACATAACCCATGGAACTAAATAATTCCCACTAAGATCTTGCAAACTACAATTAAACTCAAATGGACGCAACCTATCCAACACATCAAGCTTTGGATCATACATACTCACCCCCTCTTGTGCAAGGTGAGGTTTCTTGGGACAGTCCGACTGAGAAGGGGGACATTTTCTTCATCTCGTATTCATGTTTCATTTCCCTTTCCCTCTGCCTTCTTTCGAAAAGTCAGTTTCCTGAATTCAAGTTCAATTTTAATTTTCCCAAGAGATAATCTGGGATTGCATTGTGGCCCAACGGGGTCATGGTAGGAGGTAACTGATGTACAGGGGGGGGGAAGGCTGTCGAGGTGGGGGTTTGCAGACCCATGAGGACACTCTCCACCTTCTGATCCATTATTCAGGTTAGAACTTAGCTCTAAACCTTCATCCTCGGAATTCTCTTCCGTATCAATGTAGGGAGTAGGGGTTACAAGCATACTCCCAGGATTTTGATGATTTAACAAACTTGGAATGGAATCATGTTTTCATCCCTTACAACTGAGGCACCTTGGTTAACACAGTTCTTTCAGTTCTACTGTAATGGATGTAATGGCCTGTTCATTAAAATTATCAATTTCTTATAAGTTACTTTTCTTTAGTGGAGCTAGCCTTGTGGATGGATTTCTTGGACACTAGTATAACTAATAGTCAATGTAACCCACTGTACACTAATCCCACCACCTACCACCATTGTTTGGTACTTTTTTCCTAAAGTCCAACTGGTGTTAGACTTCAAAATAATTTTTGCATGGATTGTGTCCTCCCACGTATTCCTCATCTTATGATATTCGTATCCCAGCTTCAGCTGCTTCAGAAAATCTTTTCACCAGGGGGCGATGTGGTCGAGACAGCGGAATCGAAGTCCCCCGATGGCCGCTGTCTGTCATCCGCTGTATAAAGGGCTCGAGCAGCGCCTGTTACCTCAGTTCCGTTTTTCCGACGCAACTGCTTCGTGTTAGGAATAGCGCATCAAGAAATTCTTTGATGTCTTCGTCTTCAATTCCTCCACACCCAAGACCGGGTTAAAAAAATGGCTGAAGTGTGGCAGGAAGATATCAATAACCAGCCCCCATCGGAATTGCCTCTGGTGCCTCAGCCCAGACCATCGGGTTGAGTGCGGGTCCTGTTAGGCCATGTCAAATAGGGCTCTTCGGGAACGCAGAGGTAAGCTGGCGGTGGGGGAGGAGAAATGGAAGTCTTCAAAAAGACAAAAGGATTCAGATGAATCCGGTAGAAACTGTCGTCACGAGTCGAGGAGGTCGAGATCGGAGAGTCGCTTGAGGAAATCTTCCTCATCTTCGACTAAAAAATCAAAAAACCGACGTCATAGGTCTTCTTCCTCCTCGTCCTCTTCTGAGAGGAGAGTAACTTACCCTTCAAAGCACGATTCTGTAGAAAAATGGGAGGCCTTCAGGGCTTCGATGCTTAAAATATTCGAGAAAGCGGCCCAGACCCCCTCGAAGCTGCCTCGTGGTGATCATGCCTCTACTCGCTCTAAAAGTGACAGAGGAAAATTAAGATCTAAACACGCAAGGGTTGAAAAAGAGTCAAGAGTGTCTTCAAGAGAAAGCTCCCTGACGCCTCGCACTAAATCAAATCCTCCCGTGCATAAATCGGGGCTAGCGGAATCTGCATCGAAGTCGAAGCCAAAACTCGACTCGCAACCGTCAACGACCATAGCGTCGAGACAGATGACGTCGACACATTTAGCTGTATCGAAGCCTCCACCATCGAAGCCTCCGTCGACACCATCGAAGCCTCCGTCGACACCATCGAAGCCTCCGTCGACACCATCGAAGCCAGCGTCTTCCCTATCGACGCCTTCAACGCCTTTATCAAGGCCTTCTTTGATACCAAGACCCAAGCGGACGTCGATGCCCATGCCTAGGCAAATTCCACCTTCTTTGCCTGAAAAGACTTTCCACCCTCAACCTAGACAGGCATTTTTTAGAACCATGTCATCTATATATGAAGAACATTCCTCTGAAGAGGATGCCACTCCAGCTGGAGTTAGATTTGGAGCCAGAGAGGTTTCTGAAGAACTAGTGGACTCACAATCTAAAATAACAGACCTTTGACTGTCTCCAAAATGCCTGGGGCTTAGGCACTTCACCTGAAGTGGATTTTGGAATTTTATGGGACGGGTCATTGATTTTATTGGTTGGAAAGTAGCTTCCTCGGATTTTGACCAGGATGACATGACTCACATCCTGAGTGAGGGTCCCTTAAAAGATCCTGTGCTCCCATTCCATAAAGCACTGCAAAAAAGGGTAATTGTAAATTGGAATACTCCTGATTCGATTGCAGCAGTAAATAAGAAACTGGTACCCCAAATATAGGCCAGCTTTATCAGATCCAGAATGATTCTCCAGCATAGGGTCTGGCATGGATTCACATGCTCATGAATATTCCCCATCGTCAGGCTGGGAATCCTCGGTAAAGGAAAAAATCAGTATCAGTTTTGTTTCTGATCTGTCTTTCTTAGTAACCAATCACTGGTCTCTGGGTCATACTGCCCCCAGCCAATGACTGCCCTCTCCCTAACCCCCTCCCCTGGCATCCTCAGATTTTTACTGCACGTTCAAGTGTTGGGAGTCCTCGTGCTATAGCTCTCGAGCTTTTACTGCGTTTTGCGTTTTTTCAAAGAATTTTATCTCATTTTTTCGGTCAATCGATCCTCAAGCTCCACCGTCGCTCCTTCCGATCAACGGGGACCCGTTTCGGAATTTTCTATGCCCCTCAACGGCGAAGTTCCGTCGAGTTACGCTTCTTAGAGGATTCTAGAAGATCTGAGGCCTACCTCGTGGACATGGCCCAGGACAAGGGAAGCGCGACGCCCGGATCCAAGCTGTTCAGGAACTGCCCTGGATGCGGATTACAGAATGTTTTCAAGGAGGATGAGCATTCGAGATGTCTCTACTGCCTTCACGAAGACAAAACGCACGTGGAGAAGGACTGTGCGTTTTGCAAGAACTTGTTGGAATGTACTATGAGGGATCGTCGGATCCGTCTCGCCAGCTGGCTGGAGAAGGGCCCAGCAGGTGAGAAGAAGTCAGAGCGGTCTTCTAAATCCTGTGAGGGTACCCCGGAGACGGGGGCCCAACAGAAGGCAAAGCACTGCGAGTCTGCGGGTACCGGGAGCGCCGAAGGGTCGGGCTCCTCGGCTGCCAGGCAGGGCTCACTTTCACTGACGCCATCAACCACGAGCCAACACTCTGGCCCGGGGAAGAGAAAATCTGAGAACCCGGGTAAGCTTCTGGAGAAGTCCCGGTCGATCTCGAAGGAATCAGCCGAGGGGGAGCGAGGCGGTGATCCTCCCCCCAAGGTGAAGGCCTCAAGCGCGCCCAAGGTGGTGAAGACCTTGATTCACCCGGCTAAGGCCTATATTGAGGGAGTCGTGGCGTCCCTGGCGAAGCCTGTTGAGGCTACCCCAGTGGAGGCGACCTCGGGCCCAGAGTTTCCCTGCCACCGCAGAGAAAAACCTCTTTTCAGCCCATCGATAAGACCCCCGTGAGAACCCTGGTGAAAAGAGGGGTGGGGCGGCGGTGGCATCACGGACACGGATTCAGCCTCTGAAGAGGAGCTGGTTGGCGTTGTGAAGGTCCTCAGCAAGAGGTTCGAGGAGGTCTGTTCCCACGGGAGGAATCCCGACGAGGCGGACGAAGAGAGCAACAGTGGCACCAAAGAGCCTGTGGAGGAGGAGGGCTCCATCCCCCAACCGTCGCAGCCAGTGCCCGAGACTCGGGACCACTCGGGGGGGGCCATCTTGATGGCAATCCAAGCTTTATGTACGGCGATAAGGACGAGGTTACCCTTACCCCCGACGGACAACCCAGCAGAACCGGGGCAGCCAGGAAGTGTTAGGCAGAAACCTGTGCAGTTCCCTTGGGGACCACTGCAAAAAGTTTAAGACTGCAGGTGTTGGCAGTAAACCCAATTGGTAGCAGTCTGTACCACCCAGATTTACCTGGTAGCTGTGGCTGAGCAGTCGGACTTTTCTCAAGAAGAGTTAGGCAGTATATAGAGTATACACAATAGGGCTACAAATACAGTAGCACAAGCAAACACTGACCAGAGCTTTGGTATAAAAGTATATAATTACTTATTTAAAAACACACTTGTAAAAATACACTGGCACTAATATGTCAAGCAAGTTCAAACACGGTCACTGGAAATATATACAGCTCCCTAATTAATTATTTGACAAGTCTAGGTTAAGACACCACTTATTTAGCAAAACAGAGGTGAGCGTGTAACCATAGATGGCACTCCAATAATTTGTTTAAAAAGGGAGAGAAGGCAGAATAGGAAAATCACACAGTACACACTTTTAAGAAACCACAGCAAGTCAAGAAAGGCAGGGTCTACTGTAGAGCAAAAAGTTCATAGGCCAGGCCCACTCTTGGACAGAGCAAGGCGGAATGTGCCCAAGATCACACAGTGGAAATGCACTCAAAGTCTTTGCAGGAAAGTCAAAAAGAGGTTGGATAAAGTTAGAAAGGTAATGTTAACGGGTCCGAGGTCAGCCCAGGATAGAGAGTCAAGGATTTACGGGGCACCTTGGACAGTCTGTTGCAAGGGAGACCAGGCGGAACACAGTACCTGAAATGTTGAGGAAGCTTCAGCGGGGGCAGTTGTTCCTGGCAGCGGGTGCAAGTCGGGGCTTCGTCCAGGGGAAGAGAAGATCTTGACGTGGAGGAAAGCTGGATGTTGTTGCACTGCCAGGGAAGAAACCAGCCGCAGGGTTTCCCGGTCAAAAGGGACTACCCTTTTATTTGCGGTAGTGGTGAAGCGTGGCTATCCGGCTTGGCACGAGCGATTTGACCACGAGACGGTCCAGGAGGCGAAAAAGGCGAACTGGTTGGTCCCACCAGATCAAAGGGAAGAAGACTCTCCTGGAAGAAGATCTTCTCTGTCGTTGGGAAAGTGGTGAGTTTCGTACAGCAGGGCTCCACCGGTGGTGTCGTCATTGTAGATGGCTCAGCTTCTCCCCTCTTCGGATTCTTTAGGTCCTGTGGCGACTTCTCAAGTTCCAGTCCCCAAAGCCCTGCTTTTATGCAGAAAACCCCCATTCATCAGCCTAGCTGTCAATCAAACATGCTAAGTGGTGAGCCAGGTGGCTCACCACTGGGCCAATAACACAAGAGTGCGACTTGAGTTGCCAAGGCAACTCAGTCCAGGGTGCCTATTCCCCCCTCTCCCACACATCCTGTAGACCCAGACATAGTGGCACCACTTTTGGAGGCTTCGATGCAGAAGCCCGCCAAAAGTGGAACAAAGGGCTGGACTTGGGTTGGACTAGACAGTGCCCCCTTGAAAAACAGACCCAGGGGCAATCGAATTACCCCTACCAGTACTTCCACAATATGATGGTTTGTACTGGTTCTGTTCATAGTTTGGGACTAGTAAAGCCAATGGTGACTTTACATGCCCTGGGAGACAGTAGTCAGTCCCAGGGTATGGAGTCTATGTTTGGGGGTCACTATGACACCCCTGTCTTACTGCACTGAGGGTGCTGTGTAACACACATGAAAAACACATGAAGCCCTATGGAGTAAAAGACCCGATAGCCCATAAAACACATTACAATGTCAAAGGACATTCTCAAATCATGCCTAAGAGTGGGAGAAAGAGTCTCACTCTTAGCAGGAGAAAAAATAAACCCCAACAATCCAGCAAAGCTGCTGGGGGACTCACTAGGTTTGGGAAATTATCCTTAACAGAGAATTCTCCCTAACAGGAAGCCCTCCAGGTAAGCAGAGGAGAGTTCATCCACCCCTGCCCTTCCAGCCTTTGCGGCCCTCTCAGCCTTCATCGCCTTCCCCTGATCCTAGGGAGGAAACGGGAACGGATACGGCCACGACGGGGACGGATGACGAAGGTGGTGACGGGATGGGCCTGCCATCACCACCCCCTCGTGCCTCCCCTCCCGACGAAATTGGCTCCTTACACGCCATGATTGCCAGGGCATCCAAGCATTTCCAGCTCTGCCCCGAAGAACAGAAGGAAGGCTTCCTCTATCAACAGCGTGAGGCCATGAGGAAGACGGTCCTGTTACTTGACGGCATCTGGGACGAAGGGCTGTCTCTCCTGAAGAACCTGTCCACGACGCCTGCCAAGAGGGACCAGTACGAGAAGAAGTACCAGGTCCCCTTTGTGCCTTAGGGAGCAGCCGACCGCGGATTCGGTCGTCTCGGCGGCGGCCAAGAAGAAAGCGGCGGGACGACGGCTTCAAATTCGACCTCCCCACCGGATGGTGAGGGGAAGAAACTGGACGCCATGGGACGACGAGTCATCTCGGCGGCGACGACAATTAAGGCGGCCAACGCCCTAACGATTGTGACCCGCTACGACAGGGAGTTGTGATTTAAGATCGCTCCCCTGCTGGACTTCTTCCCGGACGACAAGAGGGCTGAGGCCCTGGAGATCTTGCAGGAAGGTGAGGTGGCGTCGGACCGCCATAACAGTGGCCACAGACATTGCTGACACCGGTTTCCGCCAGTTGGGCAACGGTGTTTGCCTTCGCCGATGGGCGTGGCTCAAAGCGACTGATTTCCGTCAGGACGTACAAAACAAAGTTTCGGACATGCCCTTCGACGGGAACAACCTGTTTGGAAAGACAGTGGACGAATCTCTGCAGGCCATTAAGACCGACAGAGACGGCTCGGGCCTTGGGAGTTTTGCAGCAACGACGGCCGCCCTTTCGGAACTCTGGAGGCAATCAAGGTGCCTCCAAAGGATTCGGCGGTGGCTCCTCGACATACCGCCAGGCGGCTCGTTCCTCGTTTCAAGAGGCCTATAGAAGACGAGGCAAGTCGGGAGGATCTCCTCATCGTCGCCAAGGAGGTCAAGGCGGCAAGTCCGCTGCCAAGCAGGACTGAACCGTCCGTAGCGTCGGGCCCCCACCTGAGCACCCCGGTGGGAGGCTGGCTGGCAAAGTTTGTCAGCGTGTGGGAGTCCATCTCCACTGACCGTTGGGTGCTGGATGCTCTGGCCCAAGGGCACACTCTCGAATTTCTAAAGAAGTGCCCCCGCATTCCTCCCGTGGCCAGGACGGAGAACGTCCCTCAACTGCTGTTGGAAGTAAGGGCGATGCTGAAGAAAGGAGCCATCAAGCTCGTCCAAAAGAGGCTCCGGAGTGTACTCACGATACTTCCTCGTCAGAAAGAAGACGGGAGGATAGCGACCCATCCTGGACCTGCGTTGGCTAAACAAGTACATCGAGGCCCAAAAGTTCCGGATGGTCACCCTCCAGCACTTGCTGGGACAGCTGGAGGAGTGCGACTTCCTGTCGTTGTTGGATTTGGAGGATGCTTACTTTCACATCCCCATTCTAAAAGGACACCGAAAGTTTCTCAGGTTCCTGGTCCAGGGACAGCACTACCAGTTCAAGGCCCTTCCATTTGGTTTGAAGTCGGCGCCCAGGGTATTCACCAAGTGCCTAGCACCAGTGGCGGCGGGGGATCCACGTTTACCCCTACCTGGACGATTGGCTCATCAGTGCAAGGACAAGAGAACTCGCTGTCGAGCACACAGTGAAGACCGTCCAGCTGCTCATGGATCTGGGATTCTCCATCAACTACTCGAAATCCCGCCTGGTTCCGTCGCAGGTCGCTCTGTTTCTGAGAGCCAAGCTCAACATAGTGGCGTGATTGGCTTCTCCGTCGGAGGAGAGGATGAAGGCCATCTTGGGCAAGGTGCAGCGCCTGCTGGCCATGGAGGTGGCCAGGGTGAGGTCCATCAAGTCCCTGCTCGGCATGATGTCCTCATGCATCTACCTGGTGCGCCTGTGCAGGCTGCGGATGCGTATTCTACAAGAGTTCCTCGATACCCGTTGGATACAAGCAGCGGGTAGCTTCGAAGACAGAATCCCGCTCAACGAGGCCTTCCACCAAGCTATTCGGTGGTGGGGCACCTGCGTGCATCTCGCGGCGGCCACAGACTTTCAGACCCTGGCACATCAGGAGACGGTGACGACGGACGCCCCTCTGGAGGGATGGGGAGCGCACACCGGAGATCTCCACGCAAGAGGCCTTTGGCTCCCGGAGGAGAGGTCACTCCACATCAACATCCTTGACCTCCGAGCCGTGTTCTGGTCCCTCAGGTCGTTCCTTCTGTCTCTCAAGGGCAAGGTGGTGAGGGTCTTGACCGACAACACAACCACAATGGTCTACATCCGAAAGCAGGGAGGCACCAGATCCCAAGCCCTATCCAAGGAGGCCTAGGATCTGTGGCACTGGGCTGTCGCCCACGGGATGTTTCTGGTACCCTTCCATCTGGCAGGAATAAAGAACACCATGGCCGACTCACTCGGCAGGGAGCTGCGCTCGTGCCACGAGTGGGAGCTGCTTCAGGATCAAGCGGATCGACTCTTCCAACGATGGGGCAAACCCCAGATCGACCTGTTCGCGATGGCGACAAACTCCAAGTGCCAGAGGTTCGCCAGCAGGTTTCCCCAGCTGAGGACCATGGCCGATGCTTTCTCGTTCCCCTGGGACGGCCTGTTCCTGTATGCGTTGCCCCTGTTGCCGTTGCTGCTGCGACTCATCAACTCAAGAGGTCCCGGTGCAGGATGATCCTCGTTGCACCTGCGTGGCCGAGGCAGATCTGGTTCCCGGACCTTCTGGACTTGTCAGCGTCCCCCCAGTCAAACTGTTGACGGACGAGGATCTTCACTCCAGAGAAGGAGGCGCCATCCTCCATCACGACCTGGGGTCGAAGAACTTGCAGGCCTGGCTCCTGCAGCACTAGAGTTTGGAGGGTACGATATCCCGGCAGACTGCAAGGAGGTGCTTGCAAAGGCCAGGGCGTCCTCAACTCAAGTGCTACGGACACAAATGGAAGAGGCTCTGTGTCTGGTGCCGTGCACAGAAGATTAACCCCCTACGGATTACGGCCCTGAGAGTGCTGCCCTACCTGCTATCGCTGGCCAAGGCGGGGCTAGCGCATGCCTCCATCAAGATACATCTAGCGGCTATTTCCCACTACACCAGAACTCCTGGGCGATTAACTCTATGGTCCCATCGCCTGGTGAAGGAGTTTATGAAAGGACTGTTCCGTTCATTCCCGCCGGTGAAGGCTCCGGCCCCGGCGTGGGAGCCCAACATTGTGCTGAGCAGGCTCATGGGGCAGCCATTCGAGCCTCTGCATTCGGCCCAGTTGAAGTACTTATCGTGGAAGACAGCGTTTCTTGTGGCCATCACCACTGCACGACGAGTAGGAGAGATCCAGGCCCTCTCATCAAGCCTCCGTACTTGACTTTCCACAAGACGAGGGGGGTGCTGAGGATGCACCCCTCCTTCATGCCCAAGGTGCCGTCGGACTTCTACCTGAACAAGCCCTTGGTGTTACCAGTCTTCTTCCCGTCGCCTTCGTCGTCGGCCGACAGGACTTTGCACTCGCTGGATGTAGCTAGAGCGCTGAAGTTCTACGTGGACCACACAAAGAGTTTTCGGAAGACATTACAGCTGTTTGTGAACTTTGGACATGTGAACCAAGGGAAGGCCCTCTCCAAGGCTTCCATTTCCAGATGGCTCTCCGGCTGCATCATGCACTGTCACCGGTTGGCAAACCGACCGTTGCCTGGCCCTCCGAGAGCCCATTCAACAAGAGCGATCACTGCTACCAAGGCATTCCTATCTGGTGTGCCCCTGCTGGACATCTGCAGGGCTGCTATGTGGAGATCGACACACACCTTCACGAGATTATACTGCGTCGACCGGGATATCAGGGAGGAGTCCAGTGTCGGCCAAGCAGTGCTGCGCAGCCTGTTCGCCTGAAGGTGGGCCTAGTGTGGAGGTAAGAGATGCTTAATGTTGAGTGGATGTAATGCTTAATGTTGAGCCTTGCCACCTCCCGTGGTTTTGCATGTGTGTACTGCTATGTATTCTTATATTCATCAGCATGTGAATCCATGCCAGACCCCATGCTGGAGAAGGAACAAGTTACTTACCTGTAACTGTTGTTCTCCAGCATGGGTCTGGCATGGATTCACATGCGAACCCTCACTCCTTCCCCTCTGCGGCTCTTCACCTGGTCTTACTGCCACTTTACATGCTACCAAATCTGAGGATGGCTGTCAGGGGAGGGGTTTAGGGAGAGGGCAGTCATTGGCTGGGGGCAGTATGACCCAGAGACCAGTGATTGGTCACTACTAAGAAAGACAGATCAGAAACGAAACTGATACTGATTTTTTCTTTACCGAGGATTCCCAGCCTGAGGACAGGGAATATTCATGAGCATGTGAATCTATGCCAGACCCATGCTGGAGAACAACAGTTCTCCAGCATTGGATCTCTCATGGATTCACATGCTTAGAATATTCCCCGTCGACAGACTGGGAACCCTCGGTACGCTTATAAAGCCGTTTCCCATAGGAAAACTTCCGACACTTTTGTGCCCTATCTACGTCGTTTTTGGGGCCACCCACGCATGCCCCACTAGGACGTAGCGGTATAAAAGCCCCGCCCCCGCGGCTCCCTTCAGATTTCAACCGTCTCCAAAGTAGTGGGAGCACCTTGTGTAGTCTACTATTTTGTCTAGGTTGTGCTGCTGGAGTTTTCCCCTGATGTCAGGAAAAGCGCTGTTCCGCCCGTGCGCTACATGCGGGTTGAAGGTGTACGAGGGGGACGGACATATGGATTGCATATATTGTCTACACCTCATCATTCGGCAGACAAGTGCAACATATGCAAGGGCTTCTCCCAGAAGACTCTTAAAGATCGAAGTCGAAGACTAGTGGCATGGTTAAACGATGGAGCGGGGGCATACCCGGAATCATCGAGAAGTCATTCTAAGGAGTCTTCGTCGAAGAAAGCCTCGTCATCCTCCTCTTCAACGAAGAAAGACAGAAAAGAAAAATCTAAATCCTCCTCAGGCGATCATCATAGATCGACCTCGAGTCGAGATGCAGAGAAGCTTAGGTCGAGTTCAGAAAAGGCGGAACATCTCAAGGACCTACTGTAACGCTCACCTGATTCCCACGGAGGTCTGGCTTCGAGTGCTGATGCTTCTTCAATGGTGAAGCGCAGGACTCTGAAGATGGACAGGAAGGGCCCTCTACTCTGGCTTCTCCGGCTCGCAGGAATATTCCCCTGTGCGTGAAAAGGGAGTATTACCTACTGACTGAGTTATGCTCAAGCCTCCCACTCTCTTCCAACCCTCCACGATACCCTTCCACGATTCCCCGTGAAGTCTCACCTTAGGGTCTGAAAGGACGAGCTCTCCATCATGCTTCTGACGCAGGGGTGCGTTGAACCCAGTTACTTCACTGGATTGAGGTTGGATGGGAGTTCAGGTAAGCTTGATTATACTGGTAAGGCGCTGTAAAAGTTCTGTTGCAAGTTCAAAAGTTCAAGCTTTAAATAATATTGTTCATTGTCTTTTTTCAGGTGATGAATGAAGATTCCTTTGGAGACTTCTTGCAACAAAGCGCTGATGTTGATGTCTTTTCCCTATAGGGGCCGGGGTTCGGAATGCCGGAGATATGGCGCCGACCCGAAGTGAAACGTGCAGTTCCAGTAAAGATCTGGTAAGTCCTAGATGAGCGCTCAGGTAATGTTTTTGCATTCGCTCATCTAATGTCTTTGTCTTTTTTCCCCATAGGGGCCGGGGTCCTGCTTGGAAGCAGCAAGACCCGAAATGAAATGGGAATGACCCAACAGGTAAGTCTTAGAAGGAAACTGAGCTTTTCCTATTCCCTTCCTTCTCTCACCTCTTATTCTTGTCTTTTTCTCTAGGCTCTGGGAAGTGGCTTTGTATCCGGATGATCGCTGCTGAAGATGGAGGAACCCAGGAAAGATGAGTGAAATGCAGCGCTGCAGCAATCGTAACAAAATGCTTTTAAAAATGTCTTCCCTTTCAGGATCGTCGGTGATGTCTCTGTGGTGCAGATTAGCTGGTAGGTCTCTTGTCTCCCTTTGCAGGTGACCCAGGATGCTGACAGGCGTGGCTGAAGTCCAGATGCAGGAGCTGACACGGTGAGCGTCCAGCTGCGAGGAGCAGAACAACGCGAAGCGTGAGTTGCTGATCGGGTGTGGTTTAAATAGCTTTGGAAGAAGTTCCAAGTGTGTATCCTTCCTCCGATCAGGTATGTATCCTTCCCTGACCACACCCGGGTGGAAAGTAGTCCCACAGGTAAAGTAGTTCCTATTCAGGCCTCAAGAGGGCCTGGATGTGGCAGCATGGTCTGCATCAGGTAAGTGCACATTAAAACACTTGAACACATGTCTAGCTTTATGAGCCTGGCGCCTAAGGCGCCAGGACAGAGGTCCAACATGAGCCTGGCGCCTAAGGCGCCAGGACTGAGTCCAAAGGGCCCCAGCTTGGGCCCGCTGGCACTCCCCTTGGGGAAATGATGCCTGCCTCTGGGGTTGCTGGGTCGGACCTGGCTCCTTGGAGGTAGGCATCATGACACCTACACGACCACCACTGTCTTCGACGGCAGGGCAGTCGTCGACCACTTCTCTGCCACTGACACAATTGGTCTCAACTGTTTTTGGGACTCAGACGGTGATGACGACGACAGGGCCAGCTTTAACCTCGTCGATGGAGATCCCGCAAGAGGCCTGGAGGCCTGGCGACCAGAAGTATTCGACCCAGTTTTGCCAGAGACCCTACTGCAGCAAGAAGCCTTGTCGGTGTCCTCGGGAGGATGTGAGAGTAGCTGGCCCTGCAGACCTCGCGTTACGAGGGATTACCAAGCCTCTCTCCGGGAACATTCCGGGGTCTACCCCTCTTCTCAATCCGCAGTCACTCTTGTCGCTGGAGGTTTTATCCACGTTGCAAACGTTGCTGAAGACACTGGACGGGAGACTACCTCAAGCAACTCGGGCCAGGTCGGCCATCGACGAACCGGGCCCGTCTCGTCGGCCACCTCAGTCTACCCCCACGGCAGTGCCAGCGGGTGGAGACCTCTCAGCTCCACGCCACGAGGAAGGAGAGCTGATAGATTCGGATTCGGACAGTAGAACCTTATCGGATGTCTCACTTTCCCCCTCCAGGGATCCAACCTGGGAGTCTGAAGCGGAATTAGAAACCCCGAGAAGCCCGGCTCAGCCGTCTTCCCCCGGACGACATCTGGTCATTTCACACCATGATGGCCAAGGCTTGTACAGAATTCGGGTTGGCCCAGGAAGAGGAGAAAAAGGACTGTTTTCTTTTTGACCACATGGGAAAGAGAAGGTCGGCGTTTTCAGTACCCATCCGGGATCATGTGTGGCAGGAGGGGTTACAGACCATGCGCCACCCTATCTCGGAACTGGCAATAAAAGGTCGCCTGGAGAAAAAATGTAAGGCCCCAGAAGCTACCCCCAAGTGTCTCTCCTACCAACCAACCCCTGACTCGGTGGTGTCGGCGGCGAGAAAGGCGAGGGCCCAGCACAAGTGCACGACCCCCCCCAGAAAGTGAAGCCAGAAGACAGGATGCCTTCGGCAAAAAAGTGCTGTCGGGAGGTGCTACCACAGTGAAAGCGGCCAATTCTCTGGCCATAGTAGCCAGATACGACAGGGATATGTGGCACCGACTGGCTCCTATGCTGGAGCATCTTCCGGAAGAACATCGTAAGGCGGCGATGTTACTGGTCAGGGAAGTCGAAGAGGCCTCCAATCATGCCATAAACATCGCGGTGGACCTCGCGGATTCGGGGTTTAAGCAGGTGAATAACGGTGTGGTTCTCCGAAGGCAAGCATGGCTGAAATGCACCAACTTTAGACCAGAGGTGCAGTACAAGGTGCTGGATATGCCTTTTGAGGGGGAGACCTTCTGTTCGGCGAGAAGGTGGACGAGGCCCTGAAGGGCATGAAAGAGGACTCGGACACGGTGCGTTCCTTGGGGGCCCTCCAAAGTGGTCGAAGTTTCAGGTCTTTTCGTCCCTTTAGGGGAGCATCGGGAAACTCCAGATTCTCGGCATAGAGAGACAAATCCTTCAGTAGGCCAGCATACCCCTCCCAGAGATACAAACGGGCTTTTCAAGCGGTAAAACGACGCTGAGACTACCAGGCCCCCAAGAAGAGAACAGGTTACTCGTCGACGAGGGATAAGCGGACCAAGGACCAGCAATGACGGGCATCGGAACGTTCTGGGAGGCAGGGTATCGTGTTACATCAACGAATGGGAGCAAATAACAACGGATCAATGGGTGTTAAACACTGTAAGATACGGACATTCCCTGCAATTCAAAAGCAACCCTCTGCACATTCCACCGGCGTTTGTAGCTCAACCCTATCTGAGCGTGTTGCAGCAGGAAGTAGCACTTATGCTACAAAAAGGTGCTATAGAATTACATCCGTCATCGCAGAGGGGCCAAGGGGTTTATTCCTGATACTTTGTGGTGAAAAAACCAAACGGAAAATGGCGTCCCATTCTAGACCTGCGCGATCTAAACAAGACGTTGAAAAGCCTAAAATTCAAGATGCTCACGCTCCAGGAAGTGATCCGGTCAGTTCAGGAAGGGGACTTTCTGGCATCTCTGGGCCTGCAGGACGTGTACTTCCACATACCAATGTGTCGGCGACACAGAAAATTCCTAAGATTTGTGGTAGGACGGACTCACTACCAGTTCACAGTACTTCCTTTTGGGCTGAAATCCTCTCCCAGAACGTTCATGAAATGTTTGACCCCGGTGGCGGCCTGGCTGAGAAGGCAAGGCCATCATGTATACCCGTATCTCGACGACTGGTTGGTGAGGGGGTCCTCCCCTATGTCGACTCACACAAGTTTGCAGGCCACCATGCACCTCTTACAACGGCTGGGGTTTGTGGTAAACTTCGAGAAATCCTCGTTAACGCCGTCAAGAAGCTTGGTGTTCCTGGGCGCACAATTTGAGACCCAGTCAGGGTTAGTGAAGCCATCCCTCGACAGAATCACCAAACTCAATCGATGGGCAGGTCAGCTGAAAATCAATACCAGACTATCAGTTAGAAAATGTGTCAATTCTGGGCGCTATGGCGTCTTGCATTCCTCTGGTGGGCAACTGCCGCCTGTTCATGAGGCCGGTTCAAGAGTTTCTGGCGGACCGGTAGACTCAGGCCCAAGTGCTCTGGTCGGACAAACTGACCGTCGACGACGAGATCCTACTAGCTCTTCAGTGGTGGCAGAAATGTCGGAATCTATCCAGAGGGGTACCCCTACAGGAGCCGGAGTTTCGGCTAACCATAGTGACAGACGCGTCCCTGACAGGCTGGGTAGCACACATGGGCACTCTACAAACGTAAGGTTGTTGGTCTCGGAGGGAATCTCTCCTGCACATCAACATTCTGGAACTGAGAGCAGTGCGCTGGGCCCTGAAGTCTTTCCTGCCGCACATCAGAGGGTCCATAGTGAGAATATTGACAGACAACATGACGGCGATGTTTTACTTGAGGAAGCAAGGGGGCACGCGATCCAGAACCCTTTCCACCGAGGCTCAGAAGGTGTGGCATTGGGCTCTGAAACAAGATATATCCATCGTAGCTCATCATCTTCCGGGAGTAAGAAATGAGCAAGCGGACTTACTCGGCAGAAAAATGGACCAAATACACGAGTGGGAGACGGCGTTCAGTTGTCGAAGGTATTCGGGAAATGGGGACGGCCTACGCTGGATCTCTTCGCTAAGAAGAGGAACAAGAAGTGCGAAATGTATGCCTGCAGGTGGCCACAGGAAGGCTCTCTGGGGGAAGTGTTCTCCTTCCCGTGGACGGACAAGTTCCTCTACGCCTTCCCTCCGTTCCCTCTTATACGGAGAACTCTGCAGTGGATACGCAGGTACAGGTGCCGGGTCATCCTAGTGGCACCGTGTTGGCCAGGGCAGCCGTGGTTTTCCGACCTGCTTCACCTGTCAGTGGATCAACCAATAACGTTCCTGAAGGTTCCCAATCTCCTGTCCCAGGATGAAGGAACAGTGTGGCATCACAATCCAGACAGTCTCAATCTCACAGCTTGGCTCCTGACTTTTCGGAATTTGGTGCCTTGAGCATTTTGTCGGATTGTCGGAGAATCCTGCAAGCAACGCGGGCCCCTTCCACCAACAAGTCGTACGATTGTAAGTGGAGAAGGTTCTGTAGGTGGTGTCAAGGACAGACGGGAGTGCAACCTCTAAGGGTAACGCCGGAAAAGCTTCTGCCGTATCAGCTTCACCTGGCGAAGAGCGGATTGTCTTTTGCATCAATAAAGGTACACTTGGCGGCCATCTCTAGGTTCACGAGGAGGAGGCAGTCGTCGCCCTTATTTAGTGACAGGTTGGTGAAACACTTCATGAGGGGTTTGTTCCGGACGTTCCCTCTGGTTAAACGTTTTCCACCAACGTGGAGCCTTAATGTGGTGCTAGCAGGGTTAATGAAAGCACCCTTTGAACCAATGGCCACATAATCGATCTTGTCATGGAAAGTGGCTTTTCTAATAGCTATAACATCAGCTAGGTGGATCTCGGAGTTGCAAGTGTTGGTCGTAGACCCGCCGTACCTAAGGTTTTTTAAGGACAAAGTGGTTCTGTCAACTAATCCTTGTTTCATTCCAAAAGTTTCTACGGCTCATCACAAACACTCATCCTTTGTCCTGCCCACTCAGCAGCTTAGATCTACGCAATAACTCTTCGTTGCATATGGTCCTTCGGCGAAAGGAAAAGCAATGTCAAAGCAGGGACTGGCCCGATGGGTCTCGTCGACGATTGCCTTCTGTCATTCCAAAGCGGGAAAACCGCTACAAGGGCTCCGAGAGCTCATTCCACAAGGGCAACTTCGTTGACGTCGTTGTGGGCAGGAATCCTGCTGACAGACATTTGCCAGGCGGCGGCATGGTCCGTGCCTCACACGTTTACCCGCCATTACTGCCTCGAACGGCAGCATGCGGACGAGATACAAATGGGAAGAGCAGTCTTATGCCATCTGTTTCAATAAGGTAAGCCCCTTTTCAAGAAGGGTTTGTACTTATTTTGACATATGTATGTATCGATGTACATAGGGATATGTGTGTATGTATA
The DNA here is from genome assembly GCF_040938575.1 of Ambystoma mexicanum. NCBI lineage: Eukaryota > Metazoa > Chordata > Amphibia > Caudata > Ambystomatidae > Ambystoma > Ambystoma mexicanum. The sequence goes on from NC_090921.1 coordinate 697,328,966, forward strand.
TATATAATCTGAAATGTGCATGTACTGTTGCATATTTTTGAATTGGCATTTTACGTAAGCGTGGTTAGCTATACATATGCTTAGGAGGGTGCCGGATTGCATTCACACCTCCTCTTTTTCAGGATCACTGCTGTGCATTCTATTCTAAGCATGTGAATCCATGAAAGATCCAATGCTGGAGAAGGGAATAGTTTCTTACCTGTAACTCCATTTCTCCAGCATTGGTATCTTTCATGGATTCACATGCGCCCGCCGGCCTCCCCGGAATGCAATCGTCTTGTATAACTAGGTTTCACCCCATTCTGCTTTGGAGGGGTCGAAATCTGAAGGGAGCCGCGGGGGCGGGGCTTTTGTACCGCTACGTCCTAGTGGGGCATGTGTGGGCGGCCCCAAAAACGACATAGATGGGACACAAAAGTGTCGGAAGTTTTCCTACGGGAAACGGCTTTATAAGCGTACTGAGGGTTCCCAGTCTGTCGATGGGGAATATTCTAAGCATGTGAATCCATGAAAGATACCAATGCTGGAGAAATGGAGTTACAGGTAAGAAACTATTCCCTTACAGGTAAGTAACTTGTTCCTTATCCAAACATCCATCTCCTGAAAGTCTAGTGGTGCAAGCTGCAATCTCCACTAGGCAATCGGCTTACCCATCAATACCACCAGACAGGGACGATAAAGTTGATGCTTAGGCCCGGAAAGCTTTTCCTTCGGGCAGCATGGCCCTGAAACCAACTAATGTCACTTGCACATTAGCAAGATTTACTTATACCCTGTGGGACTGCATGTCGTCAGCGGCTGAACGCATCCCAGACGGTGAGGAACGGGATGGTTTCCTGGCTATAGTGAAGGATGGTAAAGAGGCTATAGAGGAATGCCTTTAGTGAGGATTGGACACTGCGGATACTATAAGCAGGTGCATGGCATCTAGTACAGTCTTGCGCAGATTCGCATGGCTAAGGAAATCTGCTTTCGCACCCGATGTGCAGTCTAGATTACTTAATATGCCTTTTGACGGCTTGAAGTTGTTTGGCAGCAAGGCGGATGACAGCTTGGAGAAGCTGCAGACCTCAAAAGCGGGAGCAAAATTACTTAGCGCCGCTATAAGGCAACCTCAACAACACTCTTACACAGGCTCATCTTCCTGGAAGAGTCGCCACTTTGGCTGCTATTCCTCTTTTGGAAAAGGGAGGGGGCAGGCCAGTCGGGAGAGGCCAACAGAGAAAACCCTTTCGTGGTGGAAAAGGGAGAGGTGCTTGATCAGCCATAGCAGTGGCTACTACCTCCTCAGCCACTGCTGCAGCAGCTGTAAAGCCACTTTGAGGTCATAACCCACAATAACCCCGGTGGGAGACAGAATCACTCGGTATATAGACGAATGACTGGGCATTCAGTCATATGCCTGGGCACTAGAAATAGTGACCCATGGTTACTGTCTTCCTTTTCATCAAAGACCTCAAGATCATCCACCGGGAGCCAACTCTGTAAAAATTCCAGACCCGCTCCTTGTGCAGGAGATTTTAACCCTGCTAGAGAAAGGTGCAATAGAACATGTACCTGTAGCAGAGAGGAACAAGGGTTGGTACTCCCCTATTTTCTCATCCCCAAAAATGACAGAGGATTGAGACCCATCTTGGACTTGAGAAACTTCAACAAGTTCCTCAGGAAGGACAAGTTCAAGATAGTGACCTTTTCTCAGATCCTTCAGGCTCTTCAGCTTCAGGACTGGCTGGTTTCATTGGACCTTCAGGATGCTTACTTTCATGTACCAATCTCTCACAAGCACAGAAAGTACCCGAGGTTCGCAGTTGGTGGTTCTCGTCAGTTTCGGGTTCTACCATTTCAGCCCCGCCCGAGGGTTTTCACCAAACTGATGGTGGTGATGGCAGCGAGAATCAGAAGAAGGGGGATTCACGTCTACCCTTAGCTGGACGATTGGCTAATCAGGGCGAGTTCCTCCGAACGAGTCCAGGAACCATCTGGCCTTGACCTGCCACTTCTTACACAGTCTGGGATTCTCCCTCAATTACAAGAAGTCACAAATGATTCCAAGCCAAAAACTCAAGTTCATTGGAGCGATCCTAGACACTTCCTCGGGGAAAGCCTTGCCTCCAGAGGAAAGAACTCACCACATTCTGCAGATGGTAATGAAGTTTCAAAATGCCCAACATCTACCGGTTTTCGACTTTCTAAGGTTGCTAGGCCTCATGGCATCCTGCATTTTTCGGGTGCCAGAGGCCAGATTGAGGATGAGATCCCTTCAATGGGCCCTCAGGACTCAATGCTCCCAGTTTTCGGGGGAGATGTCAGATCTTCAAGTCCCGACCAAAGTGGCACAAGATCTCCTATGGTGGGCTTGCAAGGAGAATATCCTAAAGGGGGAACCTTGTTGGCAACCATGGCCAAAGATAACGGTAGTGACGGATGCCTCACTCACGGGTTGGGGAGCCCACACCAACGATCTGACAATCGGCGGTCGTTGGTCTCCATCGGAGTCCAAACTACACATCAACCTTTTGAAGCTGTGAACAATCAGACTAGCGCTGGAAGCTTTTCTGCCCTCTGTACAAGGAACAAATTTCCTGATAATGACGGACAACACGGTGGTCATGTACTACCTCAACAAAAGAGGAGGCGTAGGATCACTTCCACTGTGCAGAGATGCAATGCAGCTCTGGTTATGGGCAATGCAAGAAGGAATCTCTCTATCGGCAGTTCACCTCGCTGGAGAGCTAAACATGGCGGCGGATGTCTGAGCAGGCAGAGCAGTCTCCCACGAGTGGGAACTAGCTCAGGAAGTCCTTCAAGAGATCTTCACCCTTTGTGGAACCCCTCAAGTGGATCTGTTCGAGACCTGGGCCAACCGGAAGTGAGAACTTCCCCCAAGAGGAGCTCTAGGAGACGCTTTTGTAATGGACTGAGTATTTCCACTCCTTTATGCGTTTCCTCCAGTCCCCGTGATTCCTCACGTAATGAGGAGGTTGAGAAAGTTCAGGAAAACCATGATCCTAATTGCCCCGGATTGGACCAGGAGGACTTGGTACCCGGACCTTCTGGACATGTCCATCTGCCCTCCAATACGTCTTACACAAAGAGAGGATCTTGGGGGTGTGGATAACTGCCATGTAGAGAGGACGCGACTTCGGCGAGCTGCGCTAGATGTGCCACTTATAAGCTGGTTTCTACGGCTCTGAAACATTAAACAGACCCTGCGAAGCACCACGATGGTTGCGGACGCCGGCGTGAAGCTCCAGGACCCTCCACATACGAGGGTGTAAGCCCGAAAGACCCTTTTTTTTGCCGCCCGCGGATAACCGCTCAGCAAGGAGCCAAGATGGCGGCTCTCACACACTGAGCCCGGGGAGCCCAGCGCCAGCCCAACGGATCGCGAAACTACAAACTCGCACAACCGCTCGTGAGAGGAAGAGCGATTTGGGGGCACAGCTGCCGAACAGGGCATCGGCGGCGTTGCATGGGCCACCGAGACACCCGAGGGACCGTAGACGATAGGCACGACACAGGCCTACGTACCTCGAAGCCACAAGCCTCACCCGAGGCCACAGAGGAAAGCGCACATCGCCGAAACAGCCCTCAGCGCCCGAAGCTCACAGACATAGCCGGAACCAGGGGAATGTCGCGCTCGAACAAATCGACGCCGAAGGGGGCTATGTCCAAGCAGCGCCCGACCACCATAGACGCTTTCACCGCCAACGAACTCCCCAACCCCGAGGCCTCAGATACGCCATCTGTTGAGATGGAAACCGGCCCCACTGTAGCGGGGGCCGAACCCAGCAACACCCAACTACTGGAAGCCATTAAGACATTCCAAGCAACAATGGTGAACAAAATCGACGCTGTGGCCACAGATCTGGGCCTCCAACGTCAAGATGTCCGCTCCTTGGCTGGCAGAACCGAAGCGCTGGAGACGCAGGTATGCAAAAATACGGAAGCTAAAATCCAACTCCTAAACGATGTAGATGGCCTCCAGCAGAGAGTCAAGAACTTGGAGGACAGAGCGGAGGAGGCAGAAGAGAGGGCTCGCTGCAACAACATCCAGCTTCTCGGCCTGCCGGAGGGCATTGAAGGCCCGGATCCCACCAACTACGTGGAGAAACTCCTGCTGCAGGAGATTGGCGCGGAAAAACTGTCGCAAGGCTTCTCCATAGAGAGGGCTCATAGGTCACTTGCGAAGAAACCACCACCAGGCGGTCCACCTAGGCTTATGATAGCGAAAGTACTGAATTACAGGGACCGAGAGATCATTTTGGCATATTCACGATCAGGTGGCCAGATCAAGAGGGACTCTGCCAAGATTGCGATTTATCCCGATTACACCTTCCAAGTACAGATGAGCAGAGCTCAGTTCATACATACGAAAGCCAGATTGAAAGCGGCAGGATTGCGATACATGCTTTTATACCCCTCAAGGCTAAAGGTGATAGACAACAACAGGGCCCTCCTGTTTGACACCCCAGAACAGGCACAGGACTGGATGGACGGGCAGCAACTACCCGACATCCAAGACAAAAGACGGAGGCCGCAACGAACCGCCTCCCAAAAACCGCAGGAGAACTTTTCTTAATACAAGTGAGTAGCAGCAGAAGGACCTAGCCTATTAAATGGCTGATATGATCCCACTATGAGGAAAGCCGAAGCAAGTGCTCCCCGAACCCCCAGGAGTTTCTTTTTCAGGGTACTTTTACCTGCCCGTAGGGCACCCGAAAACCATGCCTGGTCCTAAGGAGCGGAAACGGGACAGTCAGAACGAGGGTCACCTCGCTGGACCAGTTCTATGTTGGGGAAGTTTATTAAATGGGAGGGAGAAACGGAGACCCATGTTAGGAAATTTTAACAAAAAATACTGAGACTTCAGGATAACTTCACGACGGATGCATCATTAACAAGACCTCGGCCGAGGAGGAGCTGTTAAGCGACTTCAATTCAGCACTCCAACTAAGTCAATGCCGAGTCTGGGATGCCCAAGGGAAGCCCTTAATTATATAATTTTATGACAAGTTCATAGATCTGGATGATAAACCCTTGTATAACGCCCCTCTCTTTGAATCCCCCTGACCTCACTGAGCCAAGAAGTAGGTTTGTTTTGCAAATTAAAAGATTTATTTGAAAATTAACTATCACACTTTTATAATTTAATATTTGATGGCACACTTATGAATATGACAGTGATCAACAATGGATAGTATTACAATGGCACACCTTTTTTAATTTTACTTAGGAGTTGGTATGGAGAGGATAAAGTAGCTGAGCATGCTTTTATGATTTCAAGGAAAAACAATGATGGAAAGAATGCAGCACAGAAATAAACTGATATGGTTTCAACAAGAGAGAATATAATCACTTTTCCCCTTGTGGCAATTCACTCCCCCTGCCCCCCCGTATGTAATGTAAAGAGATGGAAGGAGAGCTCACAGTTTCAGGAATACAATCAAAATGCAATTCAATGTTCAATTCCCCCAGCCAGCCTAGAACAACCGGTATGCTTTTAAACACAGGCAAAATACTTTTCATGGGATTTGCAATGGAGTGAAAATATGCTAAAAATGATTTTAATTCCCTATAGGAGATTCAGGGTAAGTGGTAGCTACTTAAGATTGGTTCAGGTCAACACTACCAATTATTCCTGAAGGATTATTAGGTTGAAACGAATCTCAGCAATGCAAGCAAAAGACAGCGATTTGATTTTTTTTTTTTTTTTTTTTTTTTTTTTTTTTTACAAGTGGTGAAATGAGCTAGTTGCAATTCGCGGCACTTTTTCCGAATGCGTCGAGCACGGTTACGGAAAAGCTATAAGGTTCGTTGGATAGCTCATGAGCTTTAAAATGAAAGTTAAATCTTGTTCCCAGCACATGCGGTTCCAAAGATACGGACAATTTTGTGGAGGTAGATTTTCAGAAATGAAATAATGATTCAGAATGGCAAATGACAATTTCACAGGTTTGAAATCACAAATGAACACCCGATTTCTATGATGCAGTTCTAAATTATGGAAATGGTTTGAATCAGATTATTTTAGACTAAGATTGGTTCTGGCACAGTTTTCAGGATACTCCTAGTCTTGGAAGGAATGGGACTTCGTCACCGATCTGGTCAACGGGTTTGGACTGGACACCGGGCGGTTGGTTCTGAAGTCACAGCTATCTGGGTCAACTCTGCTCTGCTGGTCTGGATCTCTGGTTCTGGCAAAGGTTCTTGGCACTGCACAGCAGTCTGGTCTGGGTCTGGTTTTCTGGAACTGGATCAAGTGGTTCTGGATACAGCACTTCTTTCTGGGTTCTGGCACAGGGTTCTAGCCAGAATCAAACAGCACAGCCTGGCTGTTGAAGAGTTGAGTTAGGTTGCAAAAGATTTTGAGGCCTGCTGAAAAAGTATTCAGCTGGTGGTTCAGGCCCCTCTGCTACAAGTTCTGGAATCTGGATTCTAAGTTCTGGTCTCTGGAGATTGTCTCGGTTTGAAGTCGTCTGGCAAAATGCTTCGCAAGAAATCAGTTTGAAATGGAAAAGTGAATGTCCCTTCCTGGGTCTCAGTGGCTCTTTTTTATGTATTTTGAAAGTGGGTGGGGAAGCTGACTTTCTATGCCCCACCCTCTGAGGATCCTGATAGGCTTGATAATTCTCTGGGCTCTCACTGGGGAACTACGTTGTGAGTCATCCAGTGGCATTTTTATGGCATACAGAAAGAACACTCCCCTTTGGTTTCACTTAGAAAATCAATTTTACCCAAAACACATAATTCCCAGATACAGTTTGTTGAAATTACATATACACTTCCTAGATTGATTAAGGTACAGTTTGGTTCGAGGCACATGTTTCTACGAGCTTGGGTTAAAAAATAACAACATTTTGCGCTTTTTAGTAGCTTTTGCAACATTGGTTTTTCCTCAAAATTTACAAAGACCTGTACCCTCTCCCTGAGCATACTAATATAAGTTATCATGTCTCTAGCATAAATACAGTGTCTACAGCATGAATAAATTGTGGGGTTCAGTCCCAGAACATCATACGGAATTGAGTTTAGACTCAAATTGTAGGTACATTTTTCATATTAAGGATCTCCAAATTGTACATTTCTGTCAGCTTCATACAATATTTTATAAGCAATTTAACAAAACATACATTTGGTGCAATATGAAATCCACAACCCATTCTGGCCCGCCCCCAGAAACTTGGTGAGTCAGAGATCACATGTCCTTCCTTCCAGGCAGAGCACTTTTTACAGTCGCACCTCAAATGAGCATATTCTTTTCAATTGAGTCTATTGTGGTGTTTCCTGCAGGCTGCAGGGAAGTCCCCTCCCTCCCAATCACCAGGGCCATGTGATATCCTGGGCTGTTGCTGGGAATGCTAGGTGTTAAGACTTCTCATGAACAGAAGGCCTCTTGAACTTTTAATTAAGTAAGACCACCTTCTGATCAATACAGTTCTGCAAGACAGCTCTCCTGTCAGGATTTATAGAGCACCAGCCAGTGGCGTGCAAGGGTGCTGCACCCGTTTTTGACAGCTGTCTTCAATTAATGTCTTTCAAAAAGGGGGTTTAGCTTGACAGCATATGATTTTAGCTGACATCATTTTAATGGGGATCCTTGCAGTAGTGTGATGTGGAACACCCAACCAGAAGGTTGAATCTTTATAGTGGTCTTGTGGGCCATGATTTTAGCAAATTTTGCCACCAATGAAACGAATTTGGAACAGAACCATCTCTCTTTGCACTAGTTGGTGGCAGGTTAGGCGACCATTTTGGTGTGCGCAAAACTGCATGGTTTTCCTGGATTCTGGCGCAAATGTGGGCTTTTCAGCCATCTGGGATTTTCTAAGCCCACAGCACCCAATGTTGTAGAATGATAGTTCAAACGTGGGTCAAGACACCCGACAAGCCCCCCCCCCCGCCCGACTGCATTTTGATTTCGAGTCGAGGGGGAGTCTGGTGCAAAGAATGTTTTGATCCACGTGCTGGGATGTCCGCATCATCTTCTTCCGATTCCGTAGATGGCACAGTTCAGCATCTTTTCCTCCATAAGAGTGGATCAATCGGTTCTCCTCGCCGGTCCTGATGGGATTTTCGGGCGGTACCTCGGGCCCCTCGGATCTTTGCTCCTGGTCACCGGGTCGTCGTCCTTGGTCAGTCTCCATGGTTTATCTCTCCTAGTATGACAAAGCAAAGCGGCAGAAACCTATTCGTAGACATTTCCCCACCACTATTAATGGTGGGGCGAACATATACATTTTATACATCAGGAGACCTTTGCATTCAAGAATCATAGGATTCTATAGGCTATATGTGGAATATTTTAGGGTTGGACTTGTATTAATCTGTAGCGGCCCCCTCTGGGATTGCAGAGGACTCCTCCAGTTGCTGCAGAGTGTGCCTGGGATGGCAATACATTAGCTGATTTAGATGGACCCACTTGTCTTCCCCTTCCGCCGAACTACCTTTGGGGATGCAGATCTTGTAGGCGACTGGAGAAATCTTGTCTACAATTTCAAAAGGTCCCTTCCATGTTGGCAAAAATTTCCGCTGTTTGGCCTGGTTCCTTTGGAAATTGTATAGATAGACCCAGTCTCCCACATTGTATTCTTTCCTAGTAGTCTTCAAATCATAATGCGTTTTCATACTCTCGGCTGATCTTTCTAGATTACGCTGAGCATAGGCAAAAGCATGTTGAAGGTGTTTCCTTAAATTCTCCACATACTCATGAGTTGTGGAGGCATTAATCAGTGTCTGCTCTTGGGTCCTGTAGAGCAAATGCTGGGGAAGCACCATCTTGCGTCCAGTCATCAGCTCAAACGGTGACATTTTAGTTGCAGATGAAGGGGTAGATCTGATGGCCATTAGGACCAGAGGTAATCGGATATCCCAATTTGGCCCAGAATCTGCCACAAACATTTTTAAGATGCTCACAATGGTTCTGTTGTATCTCTCCACTGCACCAGAAGAGGCTGGCCGGTAAGCAATATGTAGCTTCCTTTTAACCCCCAGTATCTCCCACATCTTAGTCATTACTTAAAATGGCTACCTCTGTCTGACTCAATCTTTTGGGGTAGACCAAAACGCGAAAAGATGTGGTTGATCATCAGGGCAGCTGCTGTTTCTGCATTGCAGTTTGGGGCCGGGAGACATTCCACCCATTTAGTAAATAAGCATGTCACCGTCAACATGTACTTATTTCCCCTAGAGGAGCAAATCACAGGGCCTATGAAGTTGACTTGCAAATCTGACCATGGCAGTGTCATCCCCCTCTTTTGGAGAGGCGCACGGTGGGTGAGGGATGTTGGCTGAAATTGTGCACACACAAGACACCCCTTCAAGTATTGGTCGAGGTCTTGCCCCATGTGTGGCCAGTGTGCAACCTCTCTTAAGATTTCAAGTGTGGTATGAAACCCCCTATGACCGGCGGTGGCCGCATTATGGCCGTGACTTATCAGGCTTCGGAATGAGGTAGAAACCACCCACTGATCATGGCCAGCTTGGGGTTTCCTTACCAACAAACCGTCTTGGATTCAGAACATTTTTGGACATTTCATCAACACTCTAAGGTCCTCTTTCCCAATGTAATTGGTATCCGTCAGGGGAAAGTTCTCGGGGTCCTCAACGTGCTGGTAAAATTTACCAATTATTGGATCCACCTTCTGAGCCGTGATCAAATCAGCATTTGGGGTCTCCTTACTCCATTGTGCAGTTGAAAGATCATTGTGAGCGTGTGTCTGGGACCCAGTGATAGCAGTGATATGGATTTCCCCCAACAGGGACTCAATCTCTATTAGATCCCCTTGGATGGCCCCGGTTTTGGCCAGCTGATCAGCTAAGTCATTTCCAGTCTTGTCTGGTCCCTCTACTTTGGAATGACCCTTGATCTTTTTCCAGTAGATGGTCATCCCATTCACGGTGACCAGATCATCAATGTTTTGGATTAACTTCCCATGTTTCAAGGGTTTGTTATTAGCACATAACATGCCTCTGGTTTTCCAATTAACCAGGTGCTCCACAAACCCGTTCCGTACATAATCAGAGTCTGTGATTATGACCAGTTTGTGGAGTTGATGTTGGACAGCAGTGGGGATGGCTTGATGCACAGCCATCAACTCTGCCACCTGACTACTTAGGGGACCAATTTTGTACCCAGCGTAGGGTTCTTGGGACTCATTCACCCATGCATTCCCTACGCCGGCCACCAGTTCTTTTTCCCCGTTGTTGTCAACATGGTAAGAGCATCCATCCACTTAGACAGTGGGCATTCCCTCACACTTGTCTTCCTCAAAGACTTTGTGTGGGGAATTAAGGTATGCCTTCATATTGTCCTTGATTTTTAGACTTTCGTCCTCGAGACAGTTTTCTCTGGCACAATCATGCGAGTCAGCCAGAACTTGCGCCAGGGGACTCTTCTTGTTTTGGTCATATCTGACCTCCACAGGAAAGCCTTGCATTGACAGAATCCAGGAAGTAATTCGGGAATTACTCACATTTCCAGCACGGATTCTGTCACTTTGGAGATATTGCAGAGGCTGGTGTGGAGTCTCCACTATGATGTGTTCACCCTGGATAAACGGGCGGTAATTCTTCAATGCCCACACCTTTGCCAGGAGTGCCTTCTCACAATCGTTGAATTTCTCCTCCACAGAGGATAAGGTTTTGCTCGCATAAGAGATTACTTTGACCTTGTCATGCTTTTGATAGAATACCGCAGTCAAGCATGTATTGGAGAACTCTGTCTCCAAGAAAAACTCCTTGTTTCTGACAGGGTAAGCTAGGCAAGGCGCTTGTGAGAGGCTTCTTTTGAACTGTCTTACTGCCTCGGATTGTTCTGGACCCCATTCCCACTTGACCCCCCCCTCCTTCAAGAGATGAATCAGGGGTCTGGTGATCTCTGCGTAGCCCTCAATGAACTTTCTGCTGTAATTGGTCAGTCCAAGGAAGCTCCTTAGTTCCCGCAGAGTTGTGGGGTCTTTCAGTTTCTGAAGTGCTTCCACTTTCTTTTCTTGGGGACAGAGACCCTGAGGAGTAATCTCATGCCCCAAGAAATTAACACAGGTTCCACACCACTGTGCTTACTGAAAAGAAAGTTTTGCTCCGGCGGCCCTCAACTGTGTCAGAACATAACGGATCTCTGCTATGTGTTCCTCCACAGATGAACTTTTGATGAGGACATCATCTACATAAGCCAGGTTCCCCCTTGCACCCAGGTCAGTCATGGCCTTATGTAGGAAAATGTTGAATTCATTGCCGGTGTTGAGGTATCCGAAGGGAATCCGGGTCCATGTGTACTGCTGGCCCCCAAAGGTTAAAGCAAGTTTGTATTGGTCCTCCCTACTGACGGGCAAGGTCCAGTATCCATTGGTCAGGTCTATTGCTGCGAATACCTGTGACCCCTGTATCTGGGCCAGCCCTTGGTCAATGTAGGAAAGAGGCCATCGGGAAGCATGGACCCGTTTGTTGAGCTCCCTAAGGTCGGCGCAGAGTCTCCACTGGCCGTTTGGCTTCAATATTCCCAGCACCGGATTATTGAAGGTGCTGTGAACTGGACGGATTATCCCCCCGGTACTCAAGGTTCTTAATTATTTCAGTAAGGGACTCCATGGATGCGAGAGGCGAGCGATATTGCTTCACAAACACTGGAGTCATGCCAGGGTCCGTGGGAATTGTTGTTGTGTGGATGTCGGTGCGACCACAGTCATATGAGCCCACCGCAAAGAGATCCTGGAAATCCAAGAAAACTTGTTTCAACTTTTGCTTCTGCTCCAGAGTCACACGGGCATCAGCTAGGTTGACTCTCTCTTCAACCATCTGCCTGAAGCCTGGAAAGACTTCTGGTTTTGCTTTCTCAGCGGCCTCCTCCAGCTGGGTGGAGAAGTCCCTAGTCAGGGTGCTGATTTGGACTGGAGGCTTCAGGCGGGAACGGCAGCCCTCATGGACCTGGAAAATCACCTCATCCCTTCTGAAGTCACAAGTTACATCTTCCTTACCATAAGGGCAGGAAGTGTACACCAGGAAGTTCCCCCCATGCCGGGTAAAGATCCTGGCTGGTGTTGTGTTGTCATTTCTGTCACTGTCAAAACAGTCCTTGGGGATTGTTCCTAACAGTTAATTTCCTAAATCAATGGAAAAATGTCGGTCATCAACCGCCATTACAATAATGGTGCCTGCGACTAGAGTAATACTCTTTAAGTCGCTGTTATCCACCTCTATTGGAATGGTGTCATGTTCTATGTTGACTAATGGTGTTGGGTTTACCCCCAAACCTTGCTGTTGGAGAGAAGCATTTAGATGAATATAAGCATCAGGGTTTTTCATTTTTTGTCCTCTTTTAACTTTAGCTTCCAGGGAGAATTGTCGGGTCCTTTCTGGGATGGTGACTTCCTCTTTAATCTGAATTTCAACTGCATAAGGTAGCAATTGAGATGACCTAAATGCTTTTTCTGGATCATCAAAGCCCATGGGATTATCCGCTAATCGGGACCAAGCTTTGAAGTTTATTAGGTCCAAACTAATGGCAAAGCGATTGAGAATGTCACTGCCTAAGTAAAAGGCAGCAGTGACGTCTCGCACGACCCAACAATTATGGACTATGCTCTTGTTGCCAATGCAGATTTTGAGTATACACCTGCTTGGCAGGAGATTTTGGAATTGGGTGTTTCCAGATCCATTTCCCATTTGTCTATCAAGTTTGAATGTGGGAATGGCTGGATCTTTTGGGAGTTGGCGGAACATGGCTTCGCTGATGAAGCTCTTACCATTGTTCACACACACTCGGGCGAGAACAGAGTCCTTCCCTTCATTTAACTGAAGGGGGATGAACAACTGCTCTCCAATTTGCTGAATATCAGCCAGGCTTTGAGCTGATTTCACATCTTTCTGGACTATCGGAGTGGGAATGTCTGATTGTGGATTAGTAAAGAATTTCAGAGTGTTTCCTTCCAGTGTGGAATACCACCTTAAACGAAGGAAGGTTAATTTTCAGAAATAGAGAGGACCCGCCATCACCAGTCTGTTGCCCTACTGCTATTACCGTCACGTCTGGAATTTGGTTGTTCTGGAAGTAAAATTCTACTTGGTCACTCTGTTTTAATTTTATTGGTCGGCTAGTCTGGGTCCAGGGGACCTTGTTTACACAATCTATTAGGGGTGACAACCTTCTTAGGAGGTCATTCCCTAGTAAACAAGGGGTGCCCTCTGGAGTCACTACTATGACCGGGTGTTTCACCTTGTGTCACCCAATTTTGATGTCCAAATCTGCAGTCCTCTCAACGGGAATTTCCTTCCCGTCAAAGTTCTGAAGTTGTCCAGGAAGAGAGGTGAGAGGAATTCGGTAATTCTCCCCCTTTCCTGCATTTAGTTCATCAAAGGCCCTTTTGGACAGAAGGGTAGCTTGGGATCCAGTGTCCACCAGTGACAAAATTGTACCCTGCCCCTGTACTTGTACCGGGGCATAGTATCTTCCCTTCTTCTCAAGGGGGCACAGATAATGCACATTTTTGGACAACTGGTGGGCTAATTCTGGTTTTGGACATTGAGAGAGAAGCGATTTGGGCAGAGTTCGGCAGGAAGTTTTGGGAATCTGAAAGAAAAAGTTGGCAATTGGATATTGATGCGGTTTTGGGTTCCCCTGGTTCCGGTTCTGGGCCCCCCCGACCCCCCTTTTTGGAGGTAGCCACCAGGATGGGTTTGAACCAGGGGTTTTCGGTATTCTCCAGCATGGGGTCTGGCATGGATTCACATGCTCATGAATATTCCCCGTCGTCAGGCTGAGAATCCTCGGTAAAGAAAAAATCAGTATAATTTTCGTTTCTGATCTGTCTTTCTTAGTAACCAATCACTGATCTCTGGGTCATACTGCCCCCAGCCAATGACTGCCCTCTCCCTAAGCCCCGCCTCTGGCAGCCATCCTCAGATTTTTACCGTACACTCAAGTGTTGGGAGTCCTCGTGCTTTAGCTCAAGTTTTCGCACTTTTTCAGGAGATTTTCTCATTTTTTTGGTTTAATCGAGCCTCAAGCTCCACCGTTTCTACTTCCGATAACGGGGACCCATTTCAGAATTCTTCTACGCCCCTCAAGGGTGAAGTTTTCGTCGAGTTTAAGCTTCTTGGAGGATTCCAGAAGATCTGCGGCCTACCTCAACGGACATGGTCCAGGACAACGGAAACTCGACGCCTGGATCCAAGCTGTTCAGGTGCTGCCCTGGATGCGGATTACAAAATGTTTTCAAGAAGAACGAGCATTCGCGATGTTTCTACTGCCTTCATGAGGACAAGACGCACGTGGAGAAGGACGGTGCGTTCTAAAAGAACCTTTCGCAACGGACCAAACAAGATCGTCGTTCCCGCCTTGCCGCCTGGCTGGAGAAGGGCACAGCAAGTGAGAAGGCGAAGAAAAAGTCTGAGCGGGCTTCTAAGTCCTGTGAGGGCGCCCCGGCGATGGGGGCCCAACAGAAGGCCAAGCACCGCAAGTCCCCGGGCACCGGGAGCGCCGAAAGGTCGGGCTCTTTGGCTGCCAGGCAGGGCACGACTTTCCCGGCACGTTCAACCACGAGCCAGCGCTCTGGTTCGGGGAAGAGGAAGTCCGAGAACCTGGGTGAGCTGCTGGAGTGGCCCCGGTCGATCTCGAAGGGACCCAAGGGGGGGAGCAAGGCGCGGACCCTCCCCCCAAGGCGAAGGCCCAGGACGCACCTAAGGTGGTGAGGGCTTTGATCCAGCCGGCAAAGGCCTCTATCGAAGTGGTCGCTGCAACCCTGGCGAAGCCGGCTGATACTACGCCAGTGGAAACGGCCTCTGGGCCCAGAGTATCCTTGCCACCGCGGAGGGAATCCTCTTTCCAGCCCATCGTTAAGACCCCCCCGTGAAGACGCCGGCGGAAAAAGAGGGGGGGCGGTGGCCATTACAGACTCGGAATAAGCCTCTGAGGAGGATCTGGTGGAAACCGGGAAGGGCCTCAACGAGCGGTTCAAAGGGCTCAACGAGAAGTTCGAGAAGGTTCGATCCCAGGGGACAGATCCCGCTGATGTGATCGAAGATAGCGACGATGGCGACGAAGAGGGCCCAGTGGAGCAGCCATCCCGTACGTCACAGCCATTACCCGAACCCCAGGATAGCTTGGTTTGCCATTTTGTTGGCAATCCAATCCTTATGTACTGAGATAAGGACGAGGTTACCACGGACCCCGACGGTGGATCCAGAACCAGGCCCGTCGGGAAGCCCTCCGAACAAGCGGAGGAGAGTCCACCCCGCTCCTCCCTCATCCCCCTCGCGGGACCCTAGAGAGGATACGGCGATGGATACAGCGATGGGGACGACGACGACGACGGCGGTGATGACAAAACGGACATCCCGTCATCACCCCCCACCCCCTCGGGCTTCTCCACCCGACGAAATTGGCTCCTTTCACGCCATGATAACCAGGGCATACGAGCTCTTCCAGCTCTGCCCTGAAGAACAGAAAAAGGAAGGGTTTCTTTACCAACGATGAGAGGCCAAGAGGAAGACTGTCATCGCGGTGCCGTTGCTCGACGACATCTGGGACGAGGGGCTGGCTATCCTCAAGAACCCTTCCACGACACCCGCCAAGAGGGACATGTATGAGAAGAAGTACCGAGTCCCCGATGCCGCCCCCTTGTGCCTCAGGGCGCAGCCCACGCCGGCCTCTGTCGTCTCGGCAGCGGCCACGAAGAAAGCAGCCGGTGCGGCGGCTTCAACTTCCACTTCCCCGTCGGACAGCGAGGGCAAGAAGTTGGACTCCATGGGACGACGAGTCATCTCGTCGGCGGCGATGACGATAAAGGCGGCCACTGCCTTAGCGATCGTGGCCCGCTACGACAGGGAGCTTTGGTTCAAGATAGCTCCCCTGCTAGACTTCCTACCGGACGACAAGAGGGCAGAGGCCCTACAAATTCTGCAGGAAGGAGAGGTGGGGTCGGATCACACCATAACGGTGGCAACGGACATTGCTGATACCGGATTTCGCCAACTGGGCAACGGAGTTTGCCTCCGACGACGAGGATGGCTCAAGGTGATGGACTTTCGCCAGGACGTCCAGACCAGAGTGTTGGATATGCTGTTTGACGGCAACAACCTTTTTGGGAAGACGGTGGACGAGTCGCTCCAGGCCATCAAGACCGACTCGGAGACGGCCCGGGCCCTAGGGGTACTTCAAAGGAGGCAAAGGCGGCAAGGCCTCCTCCAAGCAAGACTGAACCGTCCGTGGCGTCGGTCCCCCACCGAAGCACCCTGGAGGTAAAGGCGATGCTCAAGAAAGGTGCCATCGAGCTTGTCCCCAGGAGGCTCCGGGGCTCCGGAGTGTACTCGAGGTACTTCCTCGTCAGAAAGAAGACGGTTGGCGCCCCATCCTGGACCTGCGTCAGTTAAACAAGTACATCAAGGCGCAGAAATTCAGGATGGTCACCCTCCAGCATGTGCTGGGACAGCTGGAGGAGGGCGACTTTCTATCGTCGTTGGACCTGGAGAATGCTTACTTCCCCATTCTATAAGGACACAGAAAGTTTCTCAGGTTCGTGGTTCAGGGACGCCACTACCAATTCAGAGCCCTGCCGTTCGGATTAAAGTTGGCACCCAGGCTATTCACCAAGTGCCTGGCACCAGTGGCGGCGCAGCTGCGCCTGCAGGGGATCCACGTCTACCCCTACCTGGACGACTGGCTAATCCGGGCAAGGATAAGAGAACTCGCTGTCGAACACACAGCGAGGACCATCCGGCTACTCACGGAACTGGGATTCGCCATCAACTTCCCCAAATACCACCTGGTTCCGTCGCAAGTAGCACTGTTTCTGGGAGCGAAGCTCGATACAGTGGGACAATTGGCCTCCCTGTCAGAGGAGAGGACGAAGGCCATTCTGGGCAAGGTGCGGCGCCTGCTAGCCACGGACGTGGCCAGGGTGAGGTCCATCAAGTCCCTCCTCGGGATGATGTCCTCATGCATCTACCTTGTACCTCTTTTCAGACGTCGGATGCGTCCGCTACAGGAGTTCCTCGACGCCCCGCTGGTTTCAGGCGACGGGCTGCTTTGAAGACAGGATCCCTCTCGACGAGGAGTTCCGTCGGGCGATCCTATGGTGGGGTACCCGTGCGTACCTCACTACAGGCACGGGCTTTCAGACCCTGGCGTTTCAGGAGACGGTGACGACGGACGCCTCTCTGGAGGGTTGGGGGGCCCACACCGGAGATCTCCACGCAAGAGGCCTTTGGCTCCCGGAGGAGAGGTCACATCAACATTCTGGAGCTCCGAGCGGTGTTCTGGGTGCTCAAGTCATTCCTCCCGTCCCTCAAGGACAAAGTGGTGAGGCTCTTCACCGACAACACCACCACGATGTTCTACATACGGAAGCAGGGAGGCACCAGATCCCCCGCCCTATCCAATGAGGCCCAGGATCTGTGGCACTGGGCCGTCGCCCAGGGGATGTTTCTGGTTCCCCTCCACCTGGCAGGAATAAAAAACACGATTGCCGACTCACTCAGCAGGGAGCTGCGCTCGTGCCACGAGTGGGAACTATGTCAGGACCAGGTGGATCGGCTCTTTCGACGATGGGGCAAACCCCGGATCGACCTTTTTGTGACGGCGACGAACTCCAAGTGCCAGAGGTTCGCCAGCAGGTTCCCGCAGATGAGGCGCATGGGCGATGCTTTCTTGTTTTCTTGGGACGGCCTGTTTCTATACACGTTCCCTCCGTTGCCGTTGCTGCTCCGCCTCATCAACCAATTCAAGAAGTCCAGGTGCAGAATGATCCTCGTCGCACCGGCGTGGCCGATGCAGATCTGGTTTCCGGACCTTCTGGACTTGTCAACGTCCCCACCAGTCAAGTTGCCGGCAGACGTGGATCTTCTCTCCAGAGAAGGAGGCGCCATTCTTCATCACGACCCGGAGTCGCTGAACTTGCAGGCCTGGCTCATGCAGCACTAGAGTTTGGAGGGTACGATATCCCGGCTGACTGCAGAGAGGTTCTTGCAAAAGCCAGGGCGTCCTCAACTCTCAAGTGTTACGTTCATTAGTGGAAGAGGTTCTCTGTCTGGTGCCGTGCACAGAAGATTAACCCTCTGCGGATTACGGCCCTTCAAGTACTGCCGTACCTACTGTCGCTGGCCAAAGCTGGACTGGCTCACGCCTCCATCAAAATAAATCTGGCTGCCATCTCCCGATATTCCAGGACTACGGGACGGTCGTCCTTGTGGTCTCTGCGCCTGGTGAAGGAATTTATGAAGGGACAATTCGGATCGTTCCCGCCGGTGAAGGCTCCTGCCCCGGCGTGGGAGCTTAATGTGGTGCTGACCAGGCTCATGGGGGGGCCCCATTCGAGCCTATGCATTCGGTGACTTTGAAGTTCCTGTCATGGAAGACAACGTTCCTCGTGGCCATCACCTCCGCACGACGAGTGGGAGAGTTCCAGGCCCTATCTTGCAAGCCTCCATACTTGACTTTTCATGACACGAGGATGGTGCTGAGGACGCACCCCTCATTCATACCCAAGGTGCCGTCGGACTTCCACCTCAACGAGCCCTTAGTTATACCAGTTTTCTTCCCCTCGCCTTCGACGCCAGCCGAGAGGACTTTGCACTCGCTGGATGTAGCTAGAACGCTGAAGTTCTACGTGGACAGCACGAAGAGTTTTCGGAAGACTTCACAGCTGTTCGTGAACTTTGGGTCTGTGAATCAAGGGAAGGCTCTCTCAAAGACTTCCATTTCCAGATGGCTCTCCGGCTGCATCATGCACTGTCACCGGTTGGCAAACCGACCGCAGCCCGGCCGTCCGAGAGCCCATTCGACCAGAGCGATCGCTGCTACCACGGCGTTCCTGTCTGGTGTGCCCCTGCTGGACAATTGCAGGGCTGCTACGTGGAGGTCGACGCACTCCTTCACAAGATTCTACTCCATCGATCGGGACTCCAGCGAGGAGTCCAGGGTCGGCCAAGCAGTGCTGCGCAACCTGTTCGCCTAAGGTGAGCCTGGTGAGGAGGTAAGAATTGCTTAATGTTGAGTTTTGGATGTAATGCTTAATGTTGAGCCTTTGCCACCTCCCGTGGTTGTGCATGTGTGTACTGCTATGTATTCTTTTATTCATAAGTATGTGAATCCATGCCAGACCCCATGCTGGAGAAGGAACAAGTTACTTACCTGTAACTGTTGTTCTCCAGCATGGGTCTGGCATGGATTCAAATGCGAACCCTCCCGCCTACCCCTCTGCGGCTCTTCACTTGGTCATACTGCCACTTTGCGTGCTACCAAATCTGAGGATGGCTGCCAGAGGCAGGGCTTAGGGAGAGGGCAGTCATTGGCTGGGGGCAGTATGACCCAGAGATCAGTGATTGGTTACTACTAAGAAAGACAGATCAGAAACAAAACTGATACTGATTTTTTCTTTACCAAGGATTCCCAGCCTGATGACGGGGAATATTCATGAGCATGTGAATCCATGCCAGACCCATGCTGGAGAACAACAGTTACAGGTAAGTAACTTGTTCCTTGTTGGTTCTGGGATAGAATGATGGGCGGCGACAGCTCAATATCCACATCTTCCCAGTTTATGGATGCGGTTTTGGATTCCCCTGGTTCCGGTTCTGGGCTGCCCCCCCCCTTGTTGGAGGCAGTCACCAGGGGTTTTTAGTATTGTTGGTTCTGGGATAGAATGATGGGCGTCGACAGCTCAATCCCCACCTCTACCCAGTCTGGATTGGAATCCCTTGGGACCCATTTTTCCTTGGGAGGAGTTCCCCCATCTCTGAAGGACAAGATCCTTTTCCCAGGATCCTCTGAGGATCCCTCTCCCTCAAATTGGAAGACCTGTACCACCTCCACAAAATGGGTCTGTTTGGGTTCTTTGTTTCTCCTACCTCCTCTCTGCTCCTTGGGTGGCAGACTTTCAGGGGTAGGAGATTTTGTTTCCGGTTCCTGGGTTTCCAGGGGCTGTTTACAAGTGGGAAAGGAAGCTTCCTCCAAGGCTTTACACCCCCTTCCTCTTGTGCCTCCTCCTTGGGAACCAGTGGGTTATCGGGGTGTGCCCCCGTCATTGTTCTGGAGCACCAGGCCCAGAGTTTGGAGCATTCTGCGCCGGCATGCTCGTCTGAGGGTTCTGTTGAGCCCTCAGCACGTGACCCAGATCCTGTGCCATATTTTGGACCTGGCGCTCTGTGAAACCCGCTCGGGCTGATAAGGGGTTCCATTTTCTCCCCTGGGCTGATCCCAGGTAGCTATCCCTTCTCTGGTAGTACCCCGGGTTGGGAAGATTTGGGTACCCCTCCACCCTTGACCTCCCCTCTCCCGGATTAGGTGGTCTGGGCTCAGGGAATTTGGGAAAGAAGGATGGATGAGTTTGGGGCTGGAAATTGGGTGGATACCTGGGGAAAGAAGTTCTGCCCAGGGTTTGGTGAATTTCTGCCCTCTTGTGGGAAGTTAGGAGGGAAGTTTCCTGGGTTCGGTGCCTGGTTGGATCCCCTCCCTTGGGCTCGAGGAGTCCACACATATCCCAGGATGGGTCGGTTTCCCTTGTAGCGGGGATTTACATAGTGAGGGGAGCGAGGGACCCCATTTGTGGGACTACCTCCTTGACTCCCTGTCTGTGACTGGCCCAAGGGCCTTCTGGGCTGATAGTTATTCGGTGCAGGCAGGTTTTTAGGCCCCCCATCTCCAAATCTAAAATGGGGGCAACCTTTACCTCTGCCACCTTGGCAGCAGCAGGGGTGCTGGTCGGTTTGGGGCTTTTCTGGCTGTTATTTTTATTTTCTATGGGCTTCTGCACCTCATAGATCTGGCTAGCCTGTTCAATGACCCAGTCTAGTGACCTTTTCTCGTGAAAATCTCACTAGCTGGGTCATTACGTATTTGGGTAAGGCATGGAAAAACGTATTTGCAAACTCTTTGCTGTCCGTGTGCACCCTTCTGGTAGTCTGCGCAAAGGCACGCTTCAATTCCTGCACAAATTCTTGTGGGGCCTGATCCTCCCCACATTGCCAATTGTAGGCTGCCTTGCGAGCTCTTGGGTATTTCTGTGAACAGAAAAATGTTTCAAGATGGCCGCCCTATATGTGGACCATCTTGAATGGTTTTGGTCCTACAGCCCCGCAAAGAAACTGGAGTATTGTGGGGAGAATGTCCATTTGACATACTGAATGCAGCTACTGCTGTCCTTCAAATGGAAAGTCTCCATCATTTTCTCGTAAAGCTCCAAGTGTTCCCAAAAAGAATGATTGCCGTTCTTGTGATAAGGGGTGATGACACTCCTTATTGCTTTCATCTGTTTTAAGGGGTCCTTAAGCAAGGCCCTTTTTGCCTTATTGGCCTTTTTGGTTCGGGTAACCCTGGTCCATTCATCCTCTGACTCAGAAGCACTGCTCCCAGAGGTGCCCGTCTGATCTTCCAGGTTTTCCCAGATTCTGCATGCCTGGGAATGGCTGGCAGAATGCGGGGACCTGGTCTCCTGTGTCCTGTGACACTCGGATGAGTCTTCAGATTCCTCCTTGCTGCCAGGATTTGATGAGTACCCCCCCCCCACTGACCTAACTGGGCAGAGGTTTTCAGGATGCCCTTAGTGGGCCTACTCTCCTGGGGTTCCCCACTAAATTGCATTGTACCTAGGTGCCCATACCCGGATGCCCGCCCATCCATTCCTGGGTCGTACTGGCCTATGAGCCCCATACTTTTGGCTGGATGGTAATATGCCATCCCCGTGGCCCTGGGCTCATGTGCGCGCCATTGGACATGGGGGTGGCAGAGTCCAAGGACTGGGAGAGATGAAGGCCTCTGGTACTAGGACTCCTGAGGTTATGCTCAGGCGTTTCCCTTTCCCAGCGAACCTCATCTCTATCAGCCCCTGCTCCCTGTTGCCATGCAAGAGCCTGTGCTTTCAGTTTCTCAGTTAAGGCCTTGCTAGACTCTATAGGTCTCTCCTGCATGGCTACCTGTTGCTGGAGCCTATCATTGTGCTGACAGAGAGCCTCATTCTCTCTCTGTGCCTCCTGGTTGGTCCTGGAATACTGGGCCGGTCTTTGCTGCAGGAGGGTTACCTCCTGAGTCCCATCTCTACTGGCCTGTTCCTTTCTTGCCAGAGCATCTTCGACCCTCCTGGTGTGCTCTAACAAGTGCTGATGCTCTTTTTGGAGGTCACCCAGTCCCTGGAGGGCCAGGTGATTTTCTTCAATTTTTTCTTTTAATTGGCAGACTTCCTGGCCTAAGATGTCCCTTTCCTGACTAAGAACATGCATCTGTGCCGCCAGGTCGTCCCTCTGCCTTTTAAGGGCCCCAGCTTTCTGGCGCTCTTCTTCAAATTCTGTCTGGGTATCCAGGTCTTTCAGAATCAGTTTGTTGCTCTCTGCCTTCTCCCTATCTAGGTGGCTTTGCAGGGTGACTACCTGCTCTGCGCATGCCCTATTGAAGTCCAGTTGTTGCTCCAGCTTTTTCTGGCTCTGCAGTAGGGCGTCCAAACCTTCTTGGTACTCCTTCTGCAAGGCCAGAAATCTGGTATCCTGGTCAGACTTTTCCTGTTGCATGATACCCATATCCTCTTATCTTAATGATATACTGCCTACTATCATTTTCTGACTCCTGGCTCCTCTGCAGCCTCTGCTCAGAAGAGGACAGATCAGATTGGGCCTTTTCTAATGCAATCTGTTGCCTATTTGCCAGATCTTGGCCTTCAGCACATTTGTCCTGTATGGCTCCCATATATAAATATAAATATGCCGTTATCCTGACAATCTTGTCATGCTCATCTTTGGCCTTAGGGGCCATGTATAGTTCGTTCCGGGCCACATGTAAGGGACCCTGATCTCTCCATGTATCTGACCCAGTTACAGTGACCTGTTGCGCGATTGCCTGCAACCACACATTCTGGTCCTGTTCAGTCCACTCACCTCTCACAAATAGTTTATGTAAGAGGTGCTCTCTAGCTATCTTCATATCTACCAATGTCGTCATTCTGGAAATTGATTTCCTTCCTGATTTACAGAAGTTTGTATTTTATTTTGCAAAACAGACCGTCTCCTTAGAGGGTTCCTTTGAGGAGTGTTTTTACAGTGTAATACAGTGTGGTGATCCAACAGGATTTATGTATCCTATCAGTTAGCACACTGTATCAAGCTGCACAAGTGGTAGATTTAATCCAGATGTCCCGGCTCAAGCCCCCACTCTGTTAAGCGACTTCAATTCAGCACTCCAACTAAGTCAATGCTGAGTCTGTGATGCCCAAGGGAAGCTCTTAATTATATAGTTTTATGACAAGTTCATAGATCTGGATGATAAACCCTTGTATAACGCCCCTGTCTTTGAATCCCCCTGACCTCAGTCAGCCAAGAAGTAGGTTTGTTTTGCAAATTAAAAGATTTATTTGAAAATTAAACTATATATATATATATCTTATAATAAATTAATATTTGATAGCACACATGAATATGACAGTGATCAACAATGGATAGTATTACAATGGCACACCTTTTTTAATTTTACTTAGGAGTTGGTATGGAGAGGATAAAGTAGCTGAGAATGCTTTTATGGTTTTAAGGAAAAACAATGATGGAAAGAATGCAGCACAGAAATAAACTGATATGGTTTCAACAAGAGAGAATATAATCACTTTTCCCCTTGTGGCAATTCACTCCCCCCACGCCCCTATGTAATATAAAGAGATGGAAGGAGAGCACACAGTTTGAGGAATACAGTCAAAATGCAATTCAATGTTCAATTCCCCCCAGGAAGCCTAGAACAACCGGTATTCTTTTAAACACAGGCAAAAATACTTTTCATGGGATTTGCAATGGAGTGAAAATATGCTAAAAATGATTTTAATTCCCTATAGGAGATTCAGTGTAAGTGGTAGCTACTTAAGATTGGTTCAGGTCAACACTACCAATTATTCCTGAAGGATTATTAGGTTGAAACGAATCTCAGCAATGCAAGCAAAAGACAGCGATTTGATTTTTTTTTTTACAAGTGGTGAAATGAGCTAGTTGCAATTCGCGGCACTTTTTCTGAATGCGTCGAGCACGGTTACGGAAAAGCTATAAGGTTCGTTGGAGAGCTCATGATCTTAGCTTTAAAATGAAAGTTAAATCTTGTTCCCAGCACATGCGGTTCCAAAGATACGAACAATTTTGTGGAGGTAGATTTTCAGAAATGAAATAATGATTCAGAATAGCAAATGACACTTTCACAGGTTTGAAATCACGGATGAACACACAATTTCTATGATGCAGTTCTAAATTATGGAAATGGTTTGAATCAGATTATTTTAGACTAAGAGATTGGTTCTGGCACCGTTTTCAGGATACTCACTCCTAGTCTTGGAAGGAATGGGACTTTGTCACCGATCTGGTCAACAGGTTTGGACTGGACTCTGGACGGTTTGTTCAGAAGTCATAGCTATCTGGGTCAGCTCTGCTCTGCTGGTCTGGATCTCTGGTTCTGGCAAAAGTTCATGGCACTGCACAGCGGTCTGGTCTGGGTCTGGTCTTCTGGAACTGGATCAAGTGGTTCTGGATACAGCACTTCTTTCTGGGTTCTGGCACAGGGTTCTAGCCAGAATCAAACAGCACAGCCTGGCTGTTGAAGAGTTGAGTTAGGTTGCAAATGATTTTGAGGCCTGCTGAAAAAGGATTCAGCTGGTGGTTCAGGCCCCTCTGCTACAAGTTCTGGAGTCTGGATTCTAAGTTCTGGTCTCTGGAGATTGTCTGGATTTGAAGTCGTCCGGCAAAATGCTTCGCAAGAAATCAGTTTGAAATGGAAAAGTGAATGTCCCTTCCTGGGTCTCAGTGGCTCTTTTTATGTATTTTGAAAGTGGGTGGGGAGGCTGACTTTCTATGCCCCACCCTCTGAGGATCCTGTTGGGCTAGAGAATTCTCTGGGCTCTCACTGGGGAACTAAGTTGTGAGTCATCCAGTGTCATTTTGCATACAGAAAGAACACTCCCCTTTGGTTTCACTTAGAAAATCAATTTTACCCAAAACACATATTTCCCAGATACACAATTTGTTGAAATTACATATACACATCCTAGATTGATTGAGGTACAGTTTGGTTCGAGGCACATGTTTCTACGAGCTTGGGTTAAAAAATAACATTTTGCGCTTTTTAGTAGCTTTTGCAACATTGGTTTTTCCTCAGAATTTACACAGACCTGTACCCTCTCCCTGAGCATATTAATATGTTATCATGTCTCTAGCATAAATACAGTGTCTACAGCATGAATAAATTGCAGGGTTTGGTCCCAGAACATCGTACGGAATTGAGTTTAGACTCAAATTGTAGGTACATTTTTCATATTAAGGGTCTCCAAATTGTACATTTCTGTCAGCTTCATGCAATATCTTTTAAGCAATTTAACAAAACATACATTTGGTGCAATATGAAATCCACAACCCAGTCTGGGCCGCCCCCGAAACTTGGTGAGTCAGAGATCACATGTCCTTCCTTCCAGGCAGTGCACTGTTTACAGTCACACCTCAAATCAGCATATTCATTTCAATTGAAAGAGTCTATTGTGTTGTTTCCTGCAGGCTGCGGGGAAGTCCCCTCCCTTAATCCCTCCCTCCCAATCACCAGGGCCATGTGATATCCTGGGCTGTTGCTGGCAATGCTAGGTGTTAAGACTTCTCATGAACAGAATTCCTCTTGAACTTTTAATTAAGTAAGACCACCTTCTGATCAATCACAGTTCTGCAAGACAGCTCTCCTGTCAGGATTTATAGAGCGCCAGCGCCGGTCATTGGTGTGCAATGGTACTGCACCCATTTTTGACAGCTCTCTTGAATTAATGTCTTTCAAAAAGGGGGTTTACCTTGACAGCATATGATTTTAGCTGACATCATTTTGATGGGGATCCTTGCAGTAGAGTGATGTGTAACACCCAACAAGAAGGTTGAATCTTTATAGTGGTCTTGTGGGCCATGATTTTAGCAAATTTTGACACCAATGAAACGAATTTGAAACAGAACCATCTCTCTTTGCACTGGTTGGTGGCAGGTTAGGCGACCATTTTGGTGTGCGCAAAACTGCGCGGTTTTCCTGGATTCTGGCGCAAATGTGGGCTTTTCAGCCATATGGGATTTTCTAAGCCCACAGCACCCAATGTTGTAGCATGATAGTTGAAACGTGGGTCAAGACACCTGACAGAGCAACGGACACCACGGTGCCTATGGCTGAAAAAATAAAAGTAATGACGTGGAACGTCAGAGGCATGAACAGCTTTGTGAAACAACGCCAGATACACGCATATTTGCGACGATGCAAGGTTGGAATTGCTATGCTTCAAGAGACACACCTGACGACGGAAAAACTGAAGGCGCTAGCCAAGACATGGCGAGGGACCCTGATCAGATCCTCCTACTCCTCTTATGCAAGAGGGGTCCTGATTTGGACCGACCCGAACATCCCATTCAGAGTGGTGAGCACCAACACGCACGACGAGGGCAGGATGGCACTTCTGCAAGGTACCATGGAAGGGAAGGAACTATGCCTGGTTAGTACTTATGCTCCTGATGATTTGGGGGGGAGACCATAATTGCACCCTTGATCCCCTCAAAGACGGGTCTGATACCAAACACTCCCGCCCATCCCCCCCAGCCAAAATATTGTCTAAGTTAATAAGCCAGCTGTCGCTATGTGATCTGTGGAGGGAACAGGGTCCTGAGCGAAGAGAATTTTCCATCTCCCCGCCACACAACGTCCACACTAGGCTGAATTATATTCTAGTCAGTCTGGGGCAGCAAGCCATGTTTAGCGATGCACAGTATTTGCCAAGGGTTTTGTCAGACCATTCCCCCATATTGGCCACCTGGGAGGTATACCCGCCCAGACCCCCAATTCCCACGTGGAGACTTGGGGCCGAAGCCCTGCTCGATGCAGCCTTTTGCGAACACATAAAAGACAGTACCGATGAATACTGGCAAAACAACCTGGACAGTGTTGAATGCGTTAGTACGGCGTGAGAGGCATATAAGGTAGTCGTGAGGGGAGAGATGATGGCCGCGGTGGGGTCGCCCAGAGGTCCATCACTAATTCCCTGGAGGGCGCAGAAAGGGAGTTGGTGGAGCTGGAGAGTAGGACAAATTCGACTCCAGAACATCTACAGGAAATTACCAAACTGCGACAAA
Organism: Ambystoma mexicanum; assembly: GCF_040938575.1. NCBI lineage: Eukaryota > Metazoa > Chordata > Amphibia > Caudata > Ambystomatidae > Ambystoma > Ambystoma mexicanum. The sequence goes on from NC_090921.1 coordinate 697,356,056, forward strand.
CCTGCCTGTCGCACTGGGAAACCTTGGGAAAACTAAGTTATGTTCAGCACACTGAAAGAACGCACATGCTGGGAGATAAACCCGGTAAACTCTTAGCTTGGCTTTACAAGAGGGAAACCCCTAGGACTCCCATTTGCCACATACTCAGACCTGATGGCACCACAGCGCACACCCAGGCAGAGATTAACTCGGTCTTTTCCGAGTTCTATCGTGACCTATACTCCAAGACCCTGGCCCCCACTGACACCGAGATAGAGGACGTCCTGGATAATATAGAGCTACCCAAAATAGATTCACAAATGGCTGAAGCCCTAGACGACCCAATCAGCCTAGACGAGGTGAAAGCAATAATTAGATCCCTACCATCTGGGAAAGCGCCGGGCATGGATGGCCTACCCGGGGAATTCTATAAGTCATATGAGGAGACCCTTGCCCCACTGCTAGCACAGGTATACGAGGCTTACGAACGCGGTATCCTCCCTTACTCCATGAGAGAAGCCATTATAATCCCCTTGCTGAAGCCTGGAAAAGATGGGACGGACTGTGGGTCATATAGACCACTTTCGAAGGGATTGTGTCTTCCGACGTATTCCTTATCTTTGATAATACATTTCCAGCTTGCTGGCCTTGGAATTTTTTTTTCTGTAGAGGGCACTGCGCGTCGACGTCTGCCGAGTCGATGTCCTTCGACGGCCACCGTATCGGCGCCGACGTCACCATGCCCGTAAATAGCCACGCACTGCGTCCGTTGCTCAGTTCCATTTTTCCGCGCTTCGTGGGGCCTCGGAACGTCGTTGCACAGTTCAGTCAGGATAACTCTGTCTACTTGAATAATACCTACTCGTTCTCGATGGCATCTTCATCGGAATCGACGACGCCGCGATCTGGCTTCAAGAAATGTCGAGACTGCGGTAAAAAAATGTTGATAATGGATCCACACAGGATCTGCTTGTGGTGCTTGGGATCCGAGCACCATTGTTCGGAGTGTGAGGACTGCATGTCCATGACGGCGAAAGCCTTGAAGGAGCGCAAGGGGAAGCTCGAGAGAGGTACGTCAAAAACCTCCTCGAAGGTTTCTTCGGCTGAGTCGAGGCATTCGTCTCCTCGCCGTCAAACATTCCCATTCTAGATCTCGAAGTAGCTCCCACCATTCGTCGAGATTAAGACAATCAAAAAAGAGACGTTGAAGATCCCCTTCCTCGTCGTCTTGTGTCCCCAGAAAGGGGTCTCCTGTCCCACAAAACACAGCTCTCAAGCTGAGTGGGAGGAATTCAGAAAGAAAATGTTAAGTGTCTTCGAGAACGCGGCCTCGACCCCCTCGAAGACAGCTGAGGGTGATACCCCGGGTGAAAAACCCAAAAAATCAAACCGCCGCGAGTCGCAGCACCCGGCGAAACATTCCACCCGAGAGCGCCACGAGCCATCGGGTAAGAAGGCACCATCTTCGATGCCGTCGTCGAGGATTCCTTCCACGCCTTCGTCGAGGATTCCTTCCACGCCTTCGTCGAGGATTCCTTCGAATGGATCGGTGCCATCGACGCCATTGTCGAAGGGTTCCTCGACGTCATCGTCGACGCCGATGAAAGAGAAGACCAAGGCTACTCCACAGCCAACGGTGATTCCAAGGGCCTCCGGCACGACGCCGAGACCGTCGTCGATATCCTCGAGTAGGATCCCGATCCTCTCGAGTTCTTAGAGAACCCTTCCAGTTTTTTTTCGACGCCGTTCTCGGCGCCTTCAAAGCCTGTCACATCAGCGTCGACGACATTGACGTTTTCTCGCCCAATAATGAAGAGTCTGGCTCTTTCTGCCTTAGCGATGGGTTTTACACCATTTCAGAGGTCAGAGTGCCCTGGACTATCTTCAATTTATGAAGAGAGGGAAGATTCTGACCAGGAAACATTTGGGTTACAGAGGACCACACTGCCTATTTCAGAGGATTTCATCTCTGAGGAAAGAAGGCTGAAGGACCTAGAAGAGTCACTACATGAGGCAAGTGGGCTGGACACTTCCCCATAAGTGGAATTTGTTAACCAGACCCAGGGGAACATGCCGAAACACCCTATAGAACCCTTATGACAAGAATTATTGAATTTATGGGTTGGTCTGCGCCTTCCCCTGTTTTTCAACAGGATGATTTAAAAGACATATTAGACAAAGGTCCACAGGAGGACCCTGTGGTCCCCTTCCATGCAGCCTTGCAAAGGAAAATTACATCTAATTGGGAAACTCCAGAAGTTACCCCTGCGGTCAATAAAAGATTGTCGGCCAAGTATAGGGTAGCGGCTGCTGACCCTGAATACTTATCAAAACACCCGACTCCAGAGAGCCTGGTGGTTCAAGCAGCAACTTCATCTAGCAGTAGAACCGCTTACCCAACTGTCCCACAGGATAGAGATGACAAGAGGTACGATTCTATGGCGAAGAAAGTCTTCTCTGCCTGTAGTATGGCGTTGAAGTCCATCAACGCCACCTGTACGCTCGCCAGGTTCAGTCACACACTATGGGAGTGTGCTTCATCAGCGGCTGACTGCATACCCGAAGTCGAGGAAAAAGAAGCCTTCCTTAACATTATTAAAGATGGCAAAGATGCCATGTGCGAATCACTTCAAACTGGCATCGATTCCGCTGACAGTATCAGCAGGACCATGGCGGCAAGTACAACAATCCGCAGGCATGCGTGGTTGTGAAAGTCTGGCTTTGCTCCAGATGTGCAGGCCAGACTTTTGAAAATGCCCTTTGATGGCTCTTCACTATTCGGAAAAAAGGCTGATGACAGTCTGGAAAAGTTAGTCATATAAAGCAGCAGCAAAATCTTTAGGAGCTGCTATCCGCCAAACTCCTTTTCGCCCCTCAGGAACCTCTGGGAGAGGAAGGTCCTTTCGCTATTATTCCGCATTCGGGAAAGGCAGAGGACAGCCGGCTCAAAGAGGCCAAAGGAGATCCACCCGAGGTGGACGGGTCAAAAGTACTAAGGCAGCAGCAGGTGCCTCTTTACCCTCGGCATCTGCATCAGCCACCCCCAAACCACTCTGAGGCCTTTCCACACAATACACCTTTAGGGGGCAGGTTAACTCACCATCTGACGGAATGGCAGGCTATAACGTCAGATGCTTGGGCATTGGAGACAGTTGCCCAGGGTTACTGCCTACCCTTTCTACACATCCCTCTGTCATCCACCGGGGAACAGCGCTCTAAAGGTTCCAGATTTGCTCCTCTTGCAGGAAATTATAGACCTGCTAGAGAAAGGTGCCATAGAACCGGTACCTGTAGCGGACAGGAACAAGGGCTGGTACTCCCCCTACTTTCTCATACCAAAGGACGACGGAGGACTGAGACCCATCCTGGACTTACAAGAATTGAAAAAGTTCCGCAGGAAGGACAAGTTCAAGATGGTAGCTCTCTCTCAGATCCTTCAGGCCCTCCAGCTCCAGGACTGGCTGGTATCTCTGGACCTTCAGGATGCTTATTTCCATGTGCCAATCCATCTAAAACACAGGAAATACCTGAGGTTTGCAATTGGCGACTCTCATTATCAATTTCGAGTTCTGCCATTTGGGCTGATCTCCCCCCCGAGGGTCTTCACCAAGCGAATGTCGGTAGTGGCTGCGAGTCTAAGGAGGGAAGGGATCCACGTCTACCCTTACCTGGACGATTGGCTGATCAGAGCTGTATCTTCGGAACAAGCTCAGATCCAGCTAGACTATGTCTGCCACTTCCTTCACAAACTGGGCTTCTCCCTCAATTTAAAGAAGTCACAGATGATACCATCACAGAGACTCCAGTTCATTGGAGCGGTCCTGGACACTTCCCTGGGAAAAGCCTCGCCACCAGAGGTGAGGGCTCAAGATATTCTACAGATGGTCACCAAGTTTCAAAATGCCCAACGTCTCCCAGCCTTCGACTTTTTGAGGTTGCTAGGCCTCATGGCATCCTGCAGCTTCCTTGTGCCAGAGACTCGCCTGAGAATGAGATCTCTTCAGTGGGCACTGAGAAGTCAGTGATCATAATTCTTAGGGAGAATGACTGATCTCCTCCGGATTCCGGACAAGGTAGCCCGCGACCTTCAATGGTGGGCCTATCCAGAGAACATCTTGAAAGGAGAACTGTTTTGGCAACCATGGCCAGAGATAACAGTAATAGACTCCTCACTCACGGGGTGGGGAGCCCATGCCAACGACTTGACGATCAGCGGTCGTTGGTCTCCATCGGAGTCCAGACTACACATCAACCTATTGGAGCTGAGAGCGATCAGACTAGCGCTGAAAGATTTCCTGCCATCAGTACAGGGGAGAAATGTCCTGATAATGTCGGACAACACGGTGGCCATGCACTACCTCAACAAAAGAGGAGGCGTAGGATCACTGCCACTGTGCAGAGAGGCGATGCAGCTCTGGTTTTGGGCAATTCGGGAAGGAATCTCTCTATCGGCAGTCCACCTAGCCGGAAAGCAGAACTTGACAGCGGACGCTCTGAGCAGGCAGAGCACAGTCTCCCACGAGTGGGAGCTAGCGCAGGAAGTCCTTCAAGAGATCTTCGCTCCCTTTGGGGAACCCCTCAGGTGGATCTGTTCGCCACAAGCACCAACAGGAAGTGCGATCTGTTCTGTTCGAGGGAATTTTTTTCGAGAGGAGCTCTGGAAGACGCGTTCGTAGTGGACTGGGAGTTTCCACTCCTTTAAGCGTTTCCAACAGTCCCTGTTATTTCTCAAATGATCAGGAGGTTGAGAAGATTCCGGAAAACCATGATCCTAATTGCCCCGGATTGGGCCAGGAGAACGTGGTACCCGGACCTTCTAGATATGTCCATCTGCCCTCCAATCCGTCTTCCACTCAGAGAATCTTCTCTCGCAGCAGGGAGGTCAGGTTCTCCATCCAGACACCAGAACCCTCAACCTTCACGCTTGGCTTCTGAAAGGGTGAGGTACATGGATTGGGATCTCCCTGATGACGTCATGGAGGTGTTGCTTTCGGCCAGAAGGCCATCAACAAAGTCTTTATACCGCTGCCGTTGGAACAAATTTTGCAGCTGGTGTAGGGAAGAGAATATCGACCCTTTTTCATGTGGTACACCAACGGTGTTATCGTTTCTACTCTACTTGGCAAACTCAGGCCTTCAAGTTGGCATTGTAAAAGGCTATCTCGCAGCGCTTTCTATCTTCAAGCGCACTGCGGAGGAACCACCGTATTTCAAACTTCCTCTAATGGTACAATTTCTCAAAGGATTAACTAATGTTTATCCCCCAAAACCATTCCAGGTTCCCTTATGGGACTTAAATTTAGTCTTAAACTTCCTAATGGGCACTCCATTCGAACCACTTCACTCTTGTTCGCTGAGATTTCTCACGCTTAAAACTGTCCTATTGGTAGCACTAAGATCTCATAGGAGGGTGAGCGAGCTACAAGCTCTCTCCTGTAAACCTCCACATACAATTTTCTACAAGGACAAAGTTGTCCTACAGGTGAAGCCTAATTTCCTCCCAAAGGTGGTTTCTGAATTTCATATTACTCAGAAAATTAGCTTACCTTCGTTCTACCCTCCTCCCCATCCGGGGAAAGAGGAAGAAAGGCTACATAGGCTGGACCCAAGGCGAGCTCTCAGCTTTTACATCAGCAGAATGGCTAGGATCAGGCAAGCAGACCAACTGTTTGTAGGATACTCAGGTCACAAGTTGGGACTACCCATAACAAAACAAATCATCTCTAGGTGGATTATTTTGGCCATTCTGGAATGTTACAAACTGGCAGGGAAAGAGCCACCCCAAAAGCTCAGGGCTCATTCAACCAGGGGTATCTCAGCCTCTTCGGCTCTCCAAAGAGGGGTGCCGGTCCGAGACATATGTGCGGCTGCCACATGGTCGTCCGCACATACATTCACAAAATTGTACAATCTGGATTCCTCCACTACTCAAGAGACCAGATTTGGCAAGGCCGTATTACATTTGGTCTATCCCTAAAGGGATACATAACATTCTCACTCCCACCTCCAATTACATGCCACTGCTATGGGAGTCTATCAAAGATAAGGAATACGTCGGAGGACACAATCCCTTCGAAGAACAAGTTACTTCTTACCTTGTAACGTTCTTTCGACGGGATGTTCCTCCGACGTATTCCTTATCGCCCCTCCCATCCATCCCTGCAGTGATACTTCCCTTGTGGCTGCAGTTTACGCTCCTTCAAGGTCAATAACCAATTCAGGCATGACTTTTCTTATGCTACAAAACGGAACTGAGTAACGGACGCAGCGCGTGGCTATTTATGGGCATGGTGACGTCGGCGTAGATACGGTGGCCGTCGAGGGACATCGACTCGGCGGACGTCGACGCGCAGCGCCCTCTACAGAGAATATTTTCCGAGGCCAGCAAGCTGGAAAAGTATCATCAAAGATAAGGAATACGTCGGAGGAACATCCCGTCGAAAGAACGTTACAAGGTAAGAAGTAACTTGTTCATCTATGTTAAATGTAGCTAACAAAATACTGACTGCACTCCTTGCTAATAGATTACGTAGAGCGATCCCCCTGTTGATTCACCAGGACCAAACTGGCTACGTGCCAGGGCGCTCTATCACCGAAAACCTCAGCAGGTTACACCACATAATATACAGCACCGAGCGAGGGCCTCAGAAATATTCTTTTGCGTCACTAGATGCCACCAAGGCCTTTGATTTGGTGAGATGGGAATGGTTATATGCCACCATGGTTCAGATGGGGATCGGACCCGCCTTCCTTAAGTGGACCCAATTGGTCTACACCAAACCCACTGCCAGAAATGGCCCCTCTACAGAGGCACACGGCAGGGTTGCCCACTGTCCCTTATGCTATATATTATTGCCGCGGAGCCTGTAGCTGCATAACTCTGGCAGGAGTACGGAGACGGAGGCATTGAACTTGACGGGGAGACACACCTCGTCTCTATGTACGCAGACGACATGCTGCTGTACCTGCACAACCCGGAGCACCTCCTGCCCTACATTTTAGAGACTTTAGATGGTTTCCACAAACACACAGGCATTCAGATCAACAAAGACGAGTCTTGTCTCTATACCCTTGCTGCATTGTATAGAGAGGAGCACAGATCCCTGCCCCCTCTAGACCTTCAGTGGCAGGTGACATCGTTTAGATACTTGGGTGTTACCATACACCGTAACCCTAGCATCGAACACATTCTTAACACGGTTAGGGCTAAAGATGCCCTTTCAAAGTCCATAGATTTTTGGGGTAAGCTCCCACTCTCAGTTGCGGGGCGGGCTGGTCTCCTCAAAATGGTGGCACTCCCCCGGTTACTGCATTGCTTTTCCAATGTCCCCTTCAACATCCCTCGCTCCTTTTTCAGAGACATAAACAAGCTCTGTAGGGGATTCCTTTGGCAGGGAGGTAGGCACAGGGTGGCGCTGGACGTTCTCCATAGACCCTATGAGAGGGGGGGATTGAAGGTCCCTAATTTCGAACTTTATTACTTGGCTAGCCAACTAATGCATGTGACGCAATGGATGGCAGATGAAACCACCTCAGACACCCGACTTCTCCAACCAGCTCTGCCTCATCTGTTACTCCGAGACTTGCTATGGGTTGACAAGGGGGCTCTGAGCCATTACCCATACCTGGTTAGACTTGGATCCCAGCTCTGGAAGCGGGCCTGTAAATCAGTGGGGGCGACAGACCCGTATTCCCCGCAGATCCCCATTGCAGCAGTCATGGCTAAAATCTCATGGGGACACACGGAAACACGCACCCAGTGGGAACCCTATGGGGTGGCAGTATTAGGAGACCTCACTTACGAACAGGAGCTCATGACATTCAGTGACCTCAGCGAGTCCACAGGCCTGCCCACGGGCCAGTTTTTGCTCCACAGAGCTGTGACACAGGCCATGAAGGACAGATGGCCGGAGGCCACCGACCAAGTCATGGAGAACGATATCATTGAGTCGATGTTGGAAACCGCTGAGGGGGGCCACGCAACCTCCAGACTATACGAAGCCCTACTGGAGGGCACGACCAAGAATGAACTTAAATGCAAAGAGAGGTGGGAGAGGGAATTGGGCCTTGAATTTGAGGACAAAGCATGGGAGAAAATAACTCGCTACCATAAAAAAATCTCTAGAAATGCCCGTCACCAACTCATCCAACTGTACATTACCAACAGGGCCTACCTTACACCTGACGCCATATCGAGGTTCAAAGGAGCCACAACCCAGACATGCCCCAAATGCAATGAGCCGAGGGCGGGAATGACGCACATGTTCTGGGGCTGCCCGACGATTCAGAGGTTCTGGGCCCAGGTGAAGGAGAGGGTAGCAAACGCGTAGATTGAAGTGGAAATTCACGAACCTGCAGCCTGCATTTTGGGAAGTTATAAGCTAAACAGTAAGAATAAGCCCCTAAATAAACTCAAAGACTTGATATACATCACAGCGAAAAGACGCATAGCCATGGAATGGAAAAGCGCCGGAGGCCTAAGTGAGGCCCTTTGGTGGGGTGACCTCAAAAGATGGATAGCCGCCGAGACCGCGGCCTGGGAGACAGCCATTCATGTACAGAGGCTGGACTCCAGTGATGAACTACTCTGTTGGGTGGCGTTAACAGTGCCATTGCTCCACCCAGCGGCTCAAGACGGCACCTCGGTTAGTATGGACAGTCCCGGCCTGACACGAGGTCCAGAAGAATAAAGTGGATGTACCTGAGGTCTCGGAGGGAGGGGGGCGGGACGGGAGAGTTGGGAATGTTATATTATGTTTGTTCTTTTTGGATTATGCATATTGCATTGACCAATCAATGATCCTTTGTTTGTCATTACTTGTTGAAAATCCAATAAAGATATTTAAAAAAAAAAGAGGATCTTCTCTTGCAAGAGGAAGGTCTGGTTCTCCATCCAGAGGTCTAGACACTCGGCCTTCACGCATGGTTTCTGAGAGGCTAAGATATAAGGATTGGGACCTCCCGGGTGACGTAATGGAGATTTTACTTTCAGCCAGAAGGCCAGCAACAAAATCCCTGTATCTGTGTCGTTGGAACAAGTTCAGTAACTGGTGCAGGAATAAGAATGTAGATCCATTTCTTTGTAATACTCCAACAGTACTTTCTTTTCTCTTACACTTAGCAAATTTGGGGCTCCAAGTTGGAACTATAAAAGGTTACTTGGCAGCGTTATCTATCTCTAAGTGCTCCTCAGAAGAGGTGTCCTATTTTAAAATGCCTTTATTCATTCAATTCTTGAAAGGGCTGACAAATGTATACCATCCGACACCTTTTCAGATGCCCATCTGGGATTTAAATCTAGTCTTAAAACTTCTCATGTGTGCTCCTTTCGAACATTTACATTCTTGTCCATTAAGACTGCTCACTCTTCAGACGATTGTTAGTGGCTATAACATCAGCCTGCAGGGTAAGTGAGTTGCAGGCACTGTCTTTTAAGCCTCCTCACTCCATTTTCCATAGGGACAACGTTATTCTAAAAGTCAAACCATCTTTCTTGCCTAAAATAGTCTAATTTTCATCTGTCACAAAAAATTGTCTTCTCCTCCACCTCACACTAGTAAGGAAGAGGAAAGGTTGCATAGACTGGACCCAAAAAGGGCTCTGTTTCTACATTTCCAGATTGGCAAATCTCCAACAGTGTGACCAACTATTCGTTGGACATACTGGGCACAAATTGGGCCTTGCAGTATCTAAACAAACACTATCCAGATCGATAATTCTAGCAATCTCTGAATGCTATAAACTAGCTGGGAAAGAGCCTCCAGATGGATTAAGGGCTCATTCAACCAGAGGCATGGCAACTTCCACGGCTCTTCAGAGGGGTGTCCCGGTGCAGGATATTTGTGCTGTGCCCACCTGGTCGTGAGTGCACAACTTTGTAAAGCATTACTGCTTGGATTCTTCTTCATATCAAGGAGGACTATCTGCAAAAGCTGTCCTTCATTCAGTCCATAATTAAAATTTCTAGTATTCCCTCCTCCAAAATTACCACTGCTATGGGAGTCTATCATAAGATGAGGAATACGTGGGAGGACACAATCCATTCGAAGAACAAGTTACTTACCAACTGTAATGTTCTTTTGATTGGATGTTCCTCCCACGTATTCCTCATCAACTCTCCCATCCTACCCCCTCCTTACAGTTTACGCCAGTTGCACTCTAACTTCCTTAAGAGCCTAAGGACTTAAGACCTGATCAGCTGATGCGACCATGAACACTGTAAAAACAGAACTGAGGTCACGGGCGCTGCTCGAGCTCTTTATACAGTGGATGACTTCGACGACCGACTGCGGCCCTCGAGGGACTTCGACTCCGCGGTCTCGAACACAGCACCTCTGGTGAATTTTTTTTCCAAAGCAGCTGAAGCTGGGATACGAATATCATAAAATGAGGGATATGTGGGAGGAACATCCAATCGAAAGAACTTTACAGTTGGTAAGTAACTTGGTAATCTCTTGGTATTGGGGACCCAACTCTTATAGGCCTGTACTGCACAAGTTCTAAGTGTGTCAGCAGCCAGGCTTATTTTAGGAGGGAGCTGTGAGCTATAGGGCAGTACAAAGAAATAAGTCAATAGACTCAAGAAAACATTGACTCACTTAAAGCTATATTAAAATATATTTTTAGACACAAGCAAATCTAAAATGCAGCACCTAACAATATTGAATTTAGAAATGTAATCAAATTATAGAAAAAACAATAATGCAGGCGAGTAACTTTTTATATGAAGTCAGTTAAGGTCAGTAGAAGCACTTCTAAGTATCACCTTTGCAAAATTGAGTATAGCAGGAAATAAAGGTTGGACTGAACACAGCTAGCAACTGTTAAATAACAAGCACACAAAAGAAGTGTTCACAGTTACTTTATGGAGGGACCAGCATTGTCAAAGCCAGTAGGATTAAGAAGATGGACCTTTGGGAAACCAGCAAAGCCACAGTCAAATGGACAGCACCAGTTCTGATAAATCTTCAGAGGAAAATTAAGTAACCAGTCAGTTGTTCCTGTGGCACACGCAAGCGCTCAAGAGGGGCCTTTCTGATGGCACACAAGCTGTAAGGTCTGCACAGTGGAGTTGAGGTCAACTCCCAATTGAAGAAAACGGCACTCCCAAAGGAGCAACGAAAATGGCCTAGTGTAATTGCAACCCAAGCCTCACAGTACCATAAGAGCGAAGATGAAAATGTAGCTGGTTGCCTTCTATGTGCAACGATGTAGACCCTGATTCCTGCTCCTTGGTCGTGGTGACGAAAAAGCAGGATCTTTTAAAGGCTTCTGTGGCAGCACTTCGGTAGAAGGGGTTCGCAGCAAAGGATTCAGGTCTCTTCTGCGGCTCTTTGTGGTTTTGGTGCCTTTTTCTTAGCGGCAAGAAAAAACTAATTGGTTGGATTCTCTTTGATTACTTGCTCCTAAACTCTTGTGAGGGGACTTTTTGGTGGTTTGCACTCGATAATGGTCCAGGTGCCCTGGGTATTGGTGTTTTGTAGCCCATGAAAGTCGCAGGATGTCGGGAATGGCCCAAAATGAAGGTCTTGAGGCTTGTTCGTCCCACCAGCCTAAGTGAGGAAGGTGTGCTTGGCGGGTCCTTTGTGTTGAGATGATAACGGGGTCAGCACAGCTGCAGAGCTTCACCAGTACATCTGCAGTTGTTGAAGGTGCTGCTGGCGTCTGCCAGTCTTCTGCTTTGGATTCCTTGTTCCAGTGGTCGACTCTGCCTTTAGTCCAAAAATCCTCGCCTTATATGCTGGAACCCATTCATTCACTCCCTGGTAGCTGTCAGTCACCTGGGGGTTGGCTGTCCTCCAAGACAGGGGTATCCACGTACTGGACCTAAAGGGCGGTCTAGCACCCTAATCTTCTCTTAAATATGATTGTGTCACAATAGGATTCAGGTATTTTTATTATTCAGTGATTTTAATAAGAAGCCAGAGTTTGGTCAAATTTCATTGTTTGTGTCAAGACTGTCCTCTACGTGAAACACTTCATAGTTTTATTCGGTTTCTATAGAGGGCAGATTTTCTTTTAAAAGCCCACAGTTTCCTGGTTGGTGTCGTAGCATTTTTGCCATGCAAACGTGGTGTTTATAGGTGGGTATAGATAATAGATAATAGATGATGGACCAGGAGTCCTCGTATACATTTCTTTTTTTATCCTCATGTAAAAAATCTCAATTGATTTTAAGTCCCTGTGTATTAAATGCACAGCAGGATTCCTTGATCTGTCCTATTTCTTATTTTATGGATAGATCAAACTGTAGTCTGGCGTTTTTTGTCCAATTTGGTTGCACAGGTACAGTGTAAAGATGAGCCGACTGGTTTCAGTGGTAAGAACCACTTTCATCAGGGCTTTAACAGCTGATAGTAGATGAAACGCTGTTATTGATGTTTGTGTATCGCAGCTGGATCTAGCTCTATATATTCAAAGGGCCTGCCCTAGACACTGGGGAATATGAACGTTTCGTTGCGGTTAGGTGGCGTGCTAGGCCCTGCAGCACGGCTGTGTAGGAAGTGTCCCGATTTTCAATTTGTCAAACCTGGAACCGGTAAATCGGGACACTTCCTACACGGCCGTGCTGCAGGACGAGACGAGATGCCCTGAATGCATGCTTACAATCCACCTAGCTCTCCACCTAACCGCGACGAAACGTTCATATTCCACACGACTTGTTTAAAGGAAAGAAGTGCAACAGGTCACCTTGCACGTGGCTGAGTACTGTCACCACCTGCAGTGTGACTGAAACCATGCAGTCACACATCTGTACCACCACGATGTGAGAGGACACCAGTGTCTTACAATGTAACCCCCCAGGACCCCGCATAACATGGTGGGTGCTGGACCCACAAAGGAAAAGGTAATTAAGATAACTTTTATCTTACTACTCTTGGGAGCTGTAGTTCACACAAGAGAATGTATTTCAACATTAAAGAGAAGTCCAAAGGACTCCTCAGTGACACTGCACAGTCATAAAGTAAAAAGCAGATAACTGTATTAAACAGTTTAACAGACTCCATAAAACAGTAACAATTAAAATTCCAGTCAGAGAAAAAGAATCAATGAGTGAGTGGTTAAATGTTCCACTCGCTCAGGATACTAGTATCCAAAAAGTGCTGGGGGTCTGTCAGGTTTAAGGGAATTGGAACAAACTGAAAATTCCCCCGGGGGAGTTGGGTGGGCTTGAATGGTGTTTAGGTGTTGGGTATGATTTTCATAACTGATAAATCTTCCTGACCTGTGTCAACCCCAGAACATGTTGCTGGACTGGTAGATAATTTTTCCCTATACCTCTGCGAGTGAGAACCTTTTTCCACACACACAGAATCTTTAACTTTTTTTATGGGTTTAATTTTTAAGACTCTCCATAGTGTTTTAAAAGTTATCCTCTTTGACAACATTTTGGAAATAAGTGCCTATTGTTGCTGGGTTGCCATAGGGGCTCCCTTTTTAACTTTCTCTGGCTAACCTTGTGAGAACTACTGTTCCCAAGGGTAGCAAGGATCTTTGGATCCATTTTACATTTTAATAGGTGAGATAAGCACCCTCCACCTTGTGTGGACTGCTGGGGAGATACTGAGTATCCCCTTTCTCATTTTAAATGTAACATTTATGTTACAAGGACAAACTTACCTTTAATGTCTGGTGGCAGTGAACCTTTTTAGTAATTCAGTGCACCTTTACCGCAGGCTGTTTCCAGAGCCCCGGTAAAGGCAGCCATGGATGCTCATTTTACCAAAGTGGGCAGTCTTCTTTTTTCGCCAATTCTCCGTTCTTTGTCCTTTCTTGTTCCTTCTCCTGCCATCCAGGGCGGGAAATTCCTTTGTCTGATTTTTATCTTCGGCAGGAATACTGTGGATTCCCCACCCAGGCTCCAGAGTGTCTGTGAAGGCAGGACGCGAGGGAGGAGTCCAACACTCTGCAGCCCTTTGTCTTCTAGGCTGACTGCGAGAATCAAGTTCAAACTGGAAGACTGGCTGTCCTGAAAGGACTGCCAACCCCCGCCCCGTCGCACCCCCCCCCCCCCTCCCAAGTTTGAATGATGCATGGCTGTTTGAATGGCTGGGTTCCTGCATAAAAGTCAGATTCAGGAAGCTGAAGAGGTAGTCGATGACTGGAACCAAAACCGAAGAGGAAGATGAAGAAAACGCAGCTGAGACAATTGCCAGCGACCGGAGAGCCTGCTCTGTAACTTTTGCTTGCTGTAGCCCTTCCTTGTTTCCAATCGACCTGGGGGGACTCCAAAAACGGTGTTAGGACAGTTTTTCTGAAGTGCAACTACGGGCTTAGTAGCACCATTCAACTGAGGCAGTACAAGACTCCACTCTTAGTATAAGGCTGTACCACCACCAGAGTTCATGGTAGCATAGACGGAGCAGCCAGGCTTGTTTTAGGAGGGAGAGAGGGCTGTAGAATCAGTACAAATGAAATTGTAATACAAATGGTCCAAAGAAACACTGAAACACTATTGTAAAAATAAATGATTGATTTAAATACAGGTAGGCCCAGATAAATCTAGGGATAAATAAGTACGAACACATTATATGAATCGCAATATAAAAACACAACACTATACTTGAAGGTACAGAGACCTTCAAATATTGACCTTATTTGGAATACCTAACAGTAGTTCTTGGGAAGTCAAAACGTTTTTATACACATTCAGTATAGGTCACACCTATTCTTGGGAAGTAAAAACCAATGGTTACTTTAAGAATTACATTTAGGAATGCAAGGGCAGTAGACCCTATCAGTTGTAAAGTGACTCTCGGTACAAATCACATAATCAGTCAACTGGACCATATACTTTTTGTGAATAGTGGAACACTTATTTCAGGTACAGTAAAAACCTATAACTACTTTTGTGATTACACACAGTTATACTAGGTTAGTAAAACCTAAGGATGTAATATTCAATTGCAGGTGCTTTTGAGTTCAGCGAAACACAGATTGAGATGAGCAGTAACTCTGGTAACTTATTTGTGGGGTGGCACACAGCTAACTCAAGATAAGTAAAACCCATATACTTTTTATATCTCACAAGGAGTCCAGGTTAGATCTTTCCCTACTATACAAGTGACTGATGTAGGATTTATAAGGGACAGTCAGAACCACAATCTTGGTTAGATAACACAGGGAAAGTAAACCCTAATGTTACACTTTACTGAATGACTCAGTAATTCTAGGTGG
This sequence comes from Ambystoma mexicanum, assembly GCF_040938575.1. Taxonomy (NCBI): domain Eukaryota; kingdom Metazoa; phylum Chordata; class Amphibia; order Caudata; family Ambystomatidae; genus Ambystoma; species Ambystoma mexicanum. The sequence goes on from NC_090921.1 coordinate 697,371,212, forward strand.
GCAACAACCTAATACAGACTTATTCTGGAAAGGTTAACAGCAAGTCGGGGGACGCAAGACCCAGTTGGGGGGACACATACAATTATCCACACAGGACTAATCTGGTGATGCCAACAGTTGGAGGACACTCCTACAATTATCCTGCCGGAATAATCTGGTGGAACCAACACATTACTTTTGGCAAGAAGCACAACCTAATCACAGGTGAGTAATATACCTTCACATTTACTTTCGATTTGAATGGCAAAACAGTTTCTAAGGAAAGAAAGATTTTAACCATACTTTTAAGAATAGTGCCTCGCACATCCAAGGTAAGTAAGAACTTTTATCTGTTCACTCTTAGAGTTACAGTCACCAACCAACTCTTTACATGTAAGTAACTTTTAAACACTTGTTTTCTTTTCTAGGCAAAAGTCCCAATCCTTTAAGTCTTTCCTTTATTCTTCGAGCATGAGTGTTCTCAGTGGCAGAAGGGGGTTGGGGGCGGGGGGATCACTAGGAACTAGTGACCGACCGACAGGCAGTGTCAGGATAGGTTCTTAAGTAGCAAAAGTCAGAGTTCCTTAGGAAGACTGGGCAAACAGGTGAGTTCTTTACTGCTGAGCTAGGAGAGGGTCCATGGGCTTCGCAGAAGACACCCTAGCACGATTCTAGCAGTGGACCTGGGCGCACTGGATGAGAGGCCTCCCTATCACAGAAAACACCCCACAGCTACACAGAAATCCTAACAGACTTAAGGTAAGTACATACTCAAGCCAACACAGTACCTCAGCATTGAAGACTTTGCAGCAGGAGGACTTCAGGGTCTGCAGCCAAATACCCGGTCAATGGATTCCTTGTCCTGGTGGCTGAAAACAAGACCTCAAAAGGAACTTCGCAGCAGGGATCGATGAAGAAGGCTCTAGGCAAGGTTTTCCTCGCAGCTGAATGCGGTTCTGCGGATTTGGCACCTTTTCAAGGCACACTGAAGAAGACAGACAATCACAGTTGAATTCTCGTCGTTACAAAGGTCCAGCACTCTGTTGAGGGGACTTTACGGACTTGATTTGTGTCTCAGGAGACCTGCCAGGATGCCCACGAAGTTTCAGCGAGATTCAGAATTCGGAACACAGTGCACTGCACAGTGGCTTGAGTGCCCAGGGTATTGGGGTATTGCAGCAACGCAAGGTCCTAGCACAATGTGGGATGGCTCAAAATGCAGGTGTTAAGTCTAGTGGGTCGCACCAGGCTCTGGGTCGGGGTCGCTGTTTGTTAGGTTTTCACAGAACTGGTCAATCTTCCTGACCTTGGTCAACCCCAGAACTTTTTGTTTTACTAATGGGATATTTGTCCTTAATATCTCTGAGTGGGAACCTTTTTCCACACTCACAGAATCTTTTACTCTTTTTATGGGTGTCATTTTTTTGACTCGCTATAGTGTCTGTTTAAAGTTATCCTCTTTAAGAACTTATTGTCAATAAGTACCTGTTATTGCTGGGTTGCCCTAGGGGCTCCCCTTTTAACTTTCTTTTGCTAACCTATTTGCTATCCCTCCGCAAATAACTCCCCTCTCGAGCTCTTCGCTCCTCTACCTCTAACTCCTTCAGGGTCAGTCATTTTTCAAAGAAACAAGCTGGGGGTAGATCTCAGTCTTCGGCTGGGGCCTCCCTCTGGAACAACCTCCCTGCCACTCTAAAATTTGAGGAAAGCCATCTCTGGTTACGGAAGCACCTCAGGACCTTCCTCTTTACTTCTGCCTTCGCTCCCCCTCTCCCCTGCTGATCTGTTCTCTCTTGGCACTGTGCAACTGGCCACCCTCTGTCCTCTGGGCCCAGGTACCTGCTCACACTGCCACCCTCCCGCACTGCCTCCGGGCCACCCCTTGCACTGGGGTCTGTATCTTTGCCCATACACCTCCCACCCCTTTTTTTCTTCCTTCACTTATCAGACCTACCCTATCTGCTGCCTTAAACCCAGCACTAGCCAATTGCTGGCTGCACTACCACTGTTTGTTGCTGTTATTATTTATTTATTCATTATTATTTACCTGTTTCTCCTTTGCTCCGCACCTTCCACTTCTCCCCCCTTCCATGCACTTGCACGTTCTTAATGTCACTGGGCCTAGTAAGATTGTTGTTTTTGTTCTCCCCTGTTCCCTTGCCTTGTTGCGCTCAAACACTTGTTTACGAGTGCGATAGAAATAAAATATCAATAACCTTGGTGAAATCCAGTTCCCAAGTGTAGAAAGGATTGTTGGATCCCTTTTACATTTTATTTTGTGAAACCAGCACACCCCACCTTATGTGGAGTGCTGGGGAGATGCAATATATCCGCTTTCACATTAAAACTAACAGTTATGTTACAGGGACAAGCTTACCTTCAATGGCTGGTGGCAGTAATATCTTGTATTAATTTGGTGCACCTTTAGGGTTCCTCTACTGCCTCTGAGTGAACTCATGCTATAGAATAAGGGAAGGTCTGTATAGGAATTGGGTTCTGCCTTGAAAAGAATAACAAGTGTTCAAAAGTTACTTGTAAAAGAAGTTGGTTGGTAACTGTAACTCTTAAGCTCTTACGTACCTTGAATGCATGTTGCACTATTCTGAAACGTGTATATACAAGGTTGTTACTCACCTGTGAATTGGGTGTGCCTATTCCCCAAATGTAATGCTGTTGGTTTCACTTTACTAATCCTATTAGGATGAATGTACGAGTGTTCCCAATTGGGTCTTGCTTCCCCTGACTTGCTGTTAGCCTGTTCAGAATATGTCTGCCTTAGGTTAAAGTATATAGGTTGTACTTACCTTGTGTTAGCTGTGTGCATCCTAAAACAAGTTCAAAGAGTTATTGCTTACCTCAATCGGTGTTGCACTGATCGAATAAGCAACTGTAATTGTCTATTACACCAAAACTGTCTTACTCCCCTACTATAACTGTGTGTTATCACAAAAGTAGTAGAGGTATATACTGTTTGTGTTCCACTATTCAGAAAAGTATATTTGCAAGTTGGTTGACTGTTATTCCCTTGTTCAGTGTCACTGCATAACTGACAGGGTCTACTACCCTTGTATTCATGAATGTAATCGGAAAGTAATCTATGGTCTTAACCCCCTGGAAACACTTCTCAGTGTTCTAAATAAGGTATGTGCTTTGATCTGTGTATGTAAAGCATAAGGTCTGTGCTTTGATCTGTGTATGTAAAGTATAAGGTCTGTGCTTTGATCTGTGTGTGTAAAGCATAGAGTTTATTTTAAATAATGTGTTTATATGCTTTATAATAGTACTTACTAACCCAAGAATCTCTTGGTCTGCTTGTATTTAAAATAAACCCTTTATTTTTACAATGCATAGTGTTTCAGTGTTTCTTTGGACCATATGTATAATACAATTTCTTTTTACTGGTTCTACAGCCATCTCTCCCTCCTAAAATAAGCCTGGCTGCTTTGTCTACGCTACCCTGAACTCACGTGGTACCTCATAATACTAAGAGTAGAGTATACCTTCACAGATCATTGAAAATAGTGAAGTGCTGTGGGAGAGGTGAATAGTTGACCTCTGGGGGTGGGGTTGTACGGTAGGCATATGGTGTTTTACTAAATGATGGAGAACCCAAAACGCAAGACTCCTTTTTACAATGAATATTTTTGTTGTGCTAATATTTACTGTTTTCTGAATAAACATAGAAATAGACATTACTTTAACTTAAATGTCTTTGTTTTTGCATTTTATATTGCTTCTCGTGTATACTTAGTCATTTTCCGTCTGTGTAGTATTCTTGGAATATTATAACTGCCGCATGTGGTTGGACAACTCCACCTGCCTGCATCATCACCAGAATGTGCTGGAGGCGTAGTGACTGAGGACAAGAGTGTACTCCCATTTTTTAATTGACTTATTTTATTGTTTAAAGTGCAGAGCTAGCTCAAGAGCAGGAGAGCGCTGTACAGAATCTGGGTAGCTGGCATTTGAGCTGGAATCGTTTAACAGTAGCACAGTACTGTGAGGCCTGTGCGTCCATTGGCATTAGTCCTTGGTCAGGTGTTGAAAGAGCCATGCTTTGAAAGATTTGTGAAATTGGAGAATTGTGGGTGTGTTGGGGAGAATTCTCTGAAATGTGCTAATTCCCTTCTACCTTAGAGACCCCCAGCACTTTTGCTGGACTTTAAGACTTTTAATTTCTAACCTGGAGAGAGAGATCTTTTTCCCACTTTCTTGTATTTTTCTGTGACTTGGACTTTGTGTTTCTTTTGACTTTGGAGTTTGACAAACTCCATAGGCTTCATCTTTACATTGTGACACACAGCACTTTCAGCGCAGTGGTACAGGAAAGTCTTAGATTTCCCAAAGGTTTAAATACCTTCTCTTGGTAAAACTACTGTTCCAAGCGCAGTGAAGTGAAATTGACTTTACTTAACATTTTGTAACTTTCTAGACCCAGCACACAGTATCTTACAATAGGGTGCTGGAGGGGTTACTTAGTAGACTTTTTGTCTAGTTTCTCATGTAACATTTCTGTTACCCTTTATACAATTAATGGCTGGTGGCAGTAGTTTACTTTTTCCTACCATTGTGTGTTTCTACCGCAGGCTGCAATTGCAGCTGCAGTAAAGCACCCATGGGTGCCCATTTTGTCAAAATAGCCCTTGTCATCTTTTTTTGCCATTTCTTGTTGGGAAGGTCCTTCTTAAGATTTACTCTCCCTTTTGTTTTGTCTTTGGCAGGATTCACTGGTCAAGCCCGCCTCTGGCTCCAGCGTGTCTGTCAGGGCAGGAAGTGAGGGAGGTGCCCAGAACTCCCTGTGCTTAATCCCCTTGGTTACAGGAATGCAGCCAAAGGTGATTGCCTGCTGTGTGAGTGACAGCTAGGCTGCGAATGAATGGGAGAAACCTGCATAAAAGGCGAGGCTTTTTGCTTGGAAGGCAGAGCCGACCACTGGACAAAGGAATGCGGAGAAGAACTTGGAAGAAACGCTTGCTGCAACTCCTGGACCGTTGGTTTGCCCAGTGAAGCCCTGCTGCGTTCTGAAGCTCCGAATTGGTCTCGACTAGAGAAGCCCTGCAGTGGATGTCATCTCCCGTTGGGTTGGTGGGACCAATGAACCGCAAAGCAAACTCGTCTGGACATCCTCTCAGAGCTGGCTGTACTTCCATTGCTGCTGCAGGAATCGATTGCCAGGGAGAGGAACACCACAATTGAGTGTCTCATTTTTCAGACCCGAGCTACAGGAAGATCCTCCGGACTCCCATGAAGCAGGACTGATCAAGCCTGAGCCACCTGGACCCCAGATGTGATGAAAGTCAATAAGGTATCCGAGAGCCCCAGTGGTGCTATTTGCGAGAGCCGCAAGAAGCTGAAACCGCGAAGTGCTGCTGATCTGAAGTTTGCCCATTGCTGCCGCCAACTTTCAATTTCGTAGTGCAGGAACCCCAGAAGTCCTCCCTCTTGTCCCCTCGACTGAGGCAAAGGAACAGGATCTGCAGACCTACACAGGAACAGAAGCGAGCTGGACCCAATTTCTTTAGACCTAAAGTACTGTGAACTAAGGGGACTTACCTCTTGTTGTGTAGCCTTGCTATCTCTCAGTTCAGATTTGCCTTGGTTACTTTTGCAGAGTTGCTTGCAGCTTTGCCCCTCACAAGCCTCCCAGCGTGTGGCCCTAGAGTGATTTCATTTTCTACAAAGAGTTCTAAAGCATTTTGCAAGACTTTTTACTCACCTGCAAGAAGTGCTTCAGCTCACCTAGACTTTTGCTCAATTAACATTGGCTGTTCTGGCACCCTGAAAGACTCTTCTATCCTCTGACTTTGTACTTTAACTATCCCGCAACAAAAGTCACACATCCTATAACTTGTGTAGCTGGGAAAGGGTTAATTTACTTTGCATTGGTGGGGGTTTTAAAAGTACTTACCGGCTTAAGAATATTTGTTATCCTTTGTTTTTTATTCCCTAAAACCTTTTCTTTGACACCAAACTCAGTATTGCTCTAAATGTATCGGTGATATATCAATGTCCAGTGTCCTAGTTATTTAAGTCACCTCAGGTTGTAGGAAGTGTCTGTCTACTGATTTAAAAGAAACTTAAAGTATATTTTTGTGTTGCCTATCTTTTCTCCCGTCTAAAGAAGGCTCATTCAACTGACTGTTAAATTAATAAATAATTGTTTAATCAAGAAACCATCAGTGGAAGTGTTTATTTGAATACTTGTCACTGTGAATCTCTGTTACAACCCTATAGCTCACACTGACCCCTCTTGAAATCAGCCTGGCTGCTCAGTCACTCTACCAACTTGTGTAGTACAGGCTTATACAAAAGGTTGGGTTAACTAATGCCAAGAGGACAAGGCTGATAGTCTCCCAGAGGGTACTGCATACAATCTTGCCTAACATGGGGCATTCAGAGCCGACACTGGGATCGAGCTCCAGTGAGTGGGTGTATGATGAGAGAAGGCTTGGTTGCGGGTCCCCTTTGTGGACGAGTTGTGATTCAAGCCGGTTGGTTGATTTGCTGTGCGAGGAGTGTGTGCCACCAGATAGGTGGAGCTTAGCTGCCAGGTACGCTGGTGTGCTACTTGTGACTGCTTAGTAGATGATGCATGCAGTCTTGGACAGCATCCTGACTTGGAATGGAAGCCAATGTAGTAGGCCTTTTCTGCCAGACCAAGGCCGTCTTGGTCTGCCCTGCAGCCAGTGGGGCCCACCTGCATGTCTCCGAAGATCTATTCACCTTCCCCTTGTGCTAGAACAATGATGCATGCAATAATGACTTATGGTGGTTTAAACAGAATAGTTTTATTATTGGTAGTAAGGTGAGTAGGTGGTTGGATAAACTTCTTTTGGTTCTAGGGGGAGGAACTGCAAACAATTATTGTCCGAAATTAAACCGTGCACAGGGTGCATCAACACAAAGTGGAGTGTTCCTGCAAGTGTCTTATACTGTAGCTGATTCTCATTCAAAACATAAAGTTCTTAACCTATTCTTCCTAGTGATTCTCTCTCCTTGAGCTGTCTTATCCTAAAAAGTTTTTGTTATGGCTAAATTACATTTTTGGGGTTTCTGCTCGAGTCTCATTTTATGGGACCCCTACTCTGTCTGCTTTTTCCCGTCTTTGTTTTTTTGTTATTGGTGGTCAGAGTGACTTTTCCTTAAGTACTTGGATGTATAACTATATCTCGGAGAAAAAGAAACCTACTCTAGATCTGTTTATTTTTGCTCAATTTCTTTTACCACAGAATGTGGCGGGGACCTCCGACCACATCTTTCTTGCCCCAATATTGCCGGACACTCAGCCCACCATCTGCATTTTGGTGGTAACATTTTGGGGAAAAAGCAAAATAAAAAATTTTGGGCCGATCAATACACCCACTACCAAGTCTCCCTGTCACTACATCACTTTTTACTATAGTAAAGATGTGAAATTGGTTTGCCCATGAGGTCTCCAGTCTTGGGGTGGTTTTATCACCTACATTGGTTTTTGGGTGTAGACTGGGGGAAGATAATTTGTTTTGGCTTTACCAGGAGTGCAAGCAGATTCACTTTATTAGTAGCCAATGTAGCTTTATGTGTGCTACTAATGGATTCTTTTCATTCCTACTGATGGCCATTTTGTTTTAGTGCCTCCTTTGTTCAGGCAAACCACAAGGCGTTCTGCCACAAGGTGTTCTGCCACATGGGCTCTTTGTGAGCCCAAGATGTCGGCTCCATAGTGGTTTGTACTGGTTTTAGATCAGCTACTGGCCCTGCCACTACACTTACCTTGGGTGTTTGGTGGTTTTTGGGACCATCCTGATTGGCTGGCCACAAAAACCTTTTTAAATCCTCTACTTGGATTGGTGGGCTGTCGGAAGCTTGTCCTCATGAGTGATGTATGTCATACAGGGGAACCCTGATACCGAGCTCAGTAGCCTCTTCTGGCCATTGTGGCTCGATGCAGTAGTCTGGGCATGTCTTGGTTTCCTTCCCGAGTTTTCCTAATCCTGCTATTGGTTCTCATCTGCTCGGCCCAGGCCCTCCAATGTGGGACAGTTTTCCAGGACTGTTTGGTGCATTTTACTGCCATTTCCTGCCAGGGTCTACAACCTTTGTTTTGTAAGAAGCTGAGCGAGGAGAGGTGTTGGGACTCTTCACATCCCTCCAAACTTCCACATATGCTTGTCTGGTAACCACCACTGTTCTACTGCAGGGGCTATTGTATTTTTCTGATGTACCATCCATGTTTTCCTCCTGAGCTGCCGGAGTCTGCTGTGTGCAGGTTTGTCTGTCCTCTTGGATCCTCCTTGGTTGTGGATGCCAATTCTGGATGGTGGGTTCCACTGCTGTGAAGGAAGATTTATCCTTTCTTTGCATTGTCTGGGTCATTGTTCTGGGTGCAAGCCTCTGGGTCACCAGACCCTTCATTTCACCCTTTAAAAAGAAGCCTTTACTTTTATTGTTTGGATTGCCTGGAACATTGTTTTTAGTACCCCACACTGTAGATATACAATTCTGGGCTTTGGGTAGGCGGATTATTGAAAATGCTCGCCTTCAAGGCTCCCCCATAGTCTGTGGTCATCGGGTTGTGCAGGTCTCCTTTATGAGAAACCTGACTGTTTCCCTGGCTAGTCCCCGGGGATCTGTCACCCAGGTGGCCAGGACACAGCCATCGATATTTGATAGAGTTCCTGGAGGGGTGAACCAGTGAAGGAGAACCACCTGGATGGAGGGTCCTTGGGGAGTGGGAGCGGGACCCCGCCGTTTAAGACGTGGCATCCCCCTTCTTTCAACACCTTTACCCATCCTACCATGTAGGATATTCCAAAATACTGCCCCCCCAAACGCCTTTTCTGACATGAAGACTTTTGCAAAACACGAAAGGCAACAGACTAACACAAGGAGCGTTTACCTGACATGTCCCAATACAAGGGTCTGGCAAAGTCAGGCAATTGACCAGAATCGCACACACCCACAGGGATAAAAGGTGGAGCGGGAGCACACACTACGAGCAAGGCAGACCGCAAGACGTGAGAGCTAACTCAGCACAGCAGTTCGAGAGGAGGAGAAAGACGGCGCAGCCCGAGAAGGTGACAAGGAGAGAATCGAGCTTGCCCTTTCCAACAAAGGCCTGTGAAACCTCTGCAGAAGGAATTAAGTCTGAACAATAGCCAGCGTTTGTTGCAGTAGATGTCAACGGTACATGAAACCCTCCTCCGCTGATTACCAAGCCGGGGAGAGTGATCGTCTCTGTGGTACCAACCTTGATTCCAAGGAGAAGAAAAGGCAGGCGATTAATTAGAGCCTGTGAGTCGAAAGGAGCGTTGATAAGAAGCCGAACTGTTTGAACGAGAAATGGTCAAAGGCTAATTTGAACTTTGAAAAGCACAAAGGTACTATTGGATCTAGAGGTGGAAAACCAGTACCAGGAAAGTCAGGCACCACTTGGGTGCTCACTTAAACTAAAGGGGGTCTTGGTAAATCCTCTGTACATTCAAATGTCTTTGACCGACAGATTGTGAAGTGAAAGGGAAATGAATCCAGCTTGATGAAGTGAGCGCATGAACAGTGTGTTATAAAGGTTGCAAGAGTGAACCCGGCAGAGGTATGTTAACAAAAAGGGGCGAAGCCTGAAATCCCTATGAGCAGTGTGTTGACCGAAGTTAACCCTACCGAGGGATGTGCAAACTGAACTGTTTTACAAAAGGAGCCCACAGTGAACCCGGCAGAGGGAGTGCGACAGAGATGAATCCTGTGCTGCTGTTTAAAAATACATTGTGATTCGTGAAAACTAGACGTATTGCAAGACAAGAAGTGAACTTTCCAGCTTGTCATTTAGGGCCGAGCCCGGTCGAGGAAGATCTAGGGTTGAAAAGTCATTGGTGAGGGTTCTGTGCCCAGAAGAGGGGGGGTGGAGGGGACCTTGGGGTGAAGCCATCACCTAACCTATTTGTGGAATAGAGATTTGTGTTTGTGTGTTAAGAAGGCAAGAGACTTTTAATGAAAAAAGACTTACCCATCGAAGAACCTGATAGCTGGAACAGAACTGTCAACTCTTGCTGGGAAAGCTTGAGCGTGTGCTGTGCTCAGGAGATTCACCTTGTCCCGTGCTCAAACCGTGGGGAAGGAAGACGCCGGCAGTCACATCCTGACTTCTTATTGAAAATCCTATCCCCCACTCTTTCTATAATTAGTTGTAAGGAATTGGCAATAGTTTTTTTTTTTCTTTTTTTCGTATAGGCCTTTTTTCTTTGACAAAGATGCCACAAGGACTGCCTTAGTTTTCATTTGATGGTCGACACTAGCTCCCATCTTAGATTTAGGTTTAGGTTGGGCGTTTTTCCACCTGCACTTACAGTTTAATAAACACCCTTGAACTGTGATCATTTGTGTCTGTCTTTACTGTTGTCACCATGAGTTCCTTATACCTTCTACCGCCTTTGCACTTTGGTTAACATTGGGGTGCTGAATCCTGCCCTGCTTCTCTCTTCCTGGGTCTTGAACCATTCATTGGGTCTCTTCTCGGTCTCCACTGGTGTCTCCTGGGGTCACTTGCTTTCTTCTGGGCACCTTAGAAAGAGACTAGGACTTAACTGGCTTCTCCTACTTCCTATTGGTACCGTTCTCAACACAGGAACCCTACAAGTGACACTGCAAGATAAAAATCCTGCACTGTGGTATTATTCTAGGATCTGGTGATTTTTAGTGATGTCCTCTGATTTATAAGGGATTTTGCAATCTGTGTATTGCACTCTCATCAAAGTAAATTCCTTGTTTTGTTGTGGTGCTACTGCTTCCCTCCTTGGTGTGTAATATTCCTTTATGGGACTATCTTAATAACATATATGCTGGACTTTGGTAGCCTTCCTGGCTGTGTTCCCTAGAGCGAAATGCTAAAACTGTCATTTGCATATGTACATACTCTGTACGATACTTTTTTTGAGAATGTAGTAGGAAATCTGTGGTAGGTTCTGTGTGGCCTTTAGGTTCAGAACTTGCTGTTAATTACTGTGAGTAACATTTTCTATGGGTCTACTCTTTAACTTGCATCTGGAAGTCCTATGCCTTTTGACTAGCACCAGGTATGGGTCTTCCGTTTTAGGGTAATGCAAGATGGAGGAAGGTCTTAACTGGCCCTTTACTGTTTATTTACACCGTGCATGCATATGTGATGATAACCAGACTAGTCTTTTTTCTTGTCACTGCTTTCCTCATGTGACCAGAGAAAGACAGAAGCTACCCGACTCTGACCCTGGGTGTGACTATCTGCGGGAGCACCACATGGGGATGACAACCCTTGGGGAGGTGGAGTAGACTCGCTAGGTCATGGCAGGCATTTCCTTGTTTCTTTAGCCCCTGGTAACACCCACGTATCTCCCCATTCCTGTATGGTAGTGTGGAGGTTTCCAGTCATGGCCAATCATGAGCTGTATTTACATTCCCCTTTGCTTGATTACACTAAGTCGAGGAAGAGGACTGAAGTAATGAAGGTCACTAGAACTGGAAATCAAACGCTGCACTCTAGTTGTTGGAAAAGTTTAACATGTGCCGGGACATTTAAAAACACACCTGGCAAGAAGCAGACACTCACTTCTGCTGGAGGTGCCATTCGGGGATGTCTGGAAGCGGAGGGTTTGCTGTGGTTGTGCCATGGACCGCAGGAGCTGTCAGGTGAAAGAGGCAAAGTGTGGAAACAGAGAGCAGAGTTAGCCCTAGGCCATCTCATCAGGCCCTGGGGCTCGAAGATTTTAATCCACCTATTCTCAGAACATCTTCATAATCTGACAAACAGTTACAATCATAACACCAATCTTTACTGGGCGCCAACCTTTAAGTCGTTTTTTTTTTTTTAAACATTTAACAGATCACCTTTAAAATATTAACTCTTAATATACTCAATCCAAATGCCATCTGATATTGGATTAGACTCCATAACATTATTTGCCATATGCTGATTTACAAGGGACCCAAACTTTAGTCCTAGGTTGTAAGGCCTCATGAACATCGTGTTGAGATTGTTTATAGGACCTAACCCAGATTTATGCTTAGTGTTTTGATTTGCAAATGCTCTAATCTTAACTAAAGGTTCAATGTGCGTACCTTTCCCAATCTTTCTAAGTGAAGCCATGTACCAATTTCCTTTTCTCAGCAATATTATGAAAGCTGGTGTTATTTACCTTAACAACTGAAAGACCCATATCATATAATTCTTCATATGGGTCTTTGCTATATATATACAACGTTATATTGCCCAGATCCAATCACCATACTTAGAGTTATGCTTTCCAAAACCAGGGCCAAAATGTTCCAAATACCTATACACAAGGGTGTTAAATAATGTAATATTACCAGCCAACCATTTTTGCCGATTCCGCTGAGTTACAGATAACGTCACTAAAGAATAGATTACATCTTAGGCAGTCTTAGATTTGTATATTTGCTTTAAGTAGAACATTGTCGCTTCTGCTGGTAATAACAGTAGAATAATCAGTGACAATATCAACTAATGGGTAAGATATATATATATATATTTTTTTATTTATTTCTGAGGCTTGTGGAATCTGCTTAGATCACATGCTGTGCATAGGCCGACATCTAGTAGAAGCTGCAGAGTATTAGTTTTTCGAAACTCAAAAATGGGCGTCGACACAGGGCGTGCCAGTAATACTATCCCTAGCGTGACGTCCACTGTACCCATGATCACTCATGCGTCTAGTACCCTCAGATTGTTTTTTTCCGCCATACTGGTCGGAAGCATCCTGCGGAGTTCCCTGGCCTTAGCCATAATTTTTAAGAAAAATCTTAATATTTCACCATTTCTCCACCCCAACGTCGAGACACCGACTTAGACACTCTGAGCCGGAGAGAAAAATCATCAGTCAACAGCTGCACGACGGACTTGGGCCTCGGAAGGCCTCTGGCCTCGGCCCGGGCCTTGGAAGGCCTCTGGCCTCGGCCCTACAAGTAGGGAGAGTGGGGGGTGGCACACATCGCTACATTCTATATATATAGGCTCTTTTCCTTATATTCGTACACACACTAGCCCGCTGCCACAAGGTGCGTATGGAGGGTACCCCTTTCCAATTTTGCCCCAAGTACCCTTGGGTTGACAGACACGCCACGTGGAACCTCTGCTTGCCGAGGGACCACCCCGAGGCGAACTGCAGAGTGTGTAGTAGGTTTAAACTGAAAACCCTAAAGGACCGTTCGATCAAGCGTTGGGCCCACCACGCCAGGCATCAAGAGACCATGGCAGCGGAGGGCGCCTTAAGCGATGGCAGCGACGCCGTGCTTTCGGACGGCGAGGGCAACGTGGCGTCGAGAGACAGCCAAACGCAAGTCCCCGACCTCGGAAGGTCGTCGGGCAGCGTTGCTATGGGGAAAACCCCAGGCGACACAAGCACTACCCACAGCACTTCCACCAAACACGCAAAGTCCCACCGAGAATTGACGCGCACGTCGAGTTCTTGGAAAGAGGCACACATGGAACGGTCCACCGAATCGGTGTCCTCTGGGCGTTCTCGAACTAGGCAGCCATCCACTGTTGCGAAAAGTGCCTCGCTCCCTAAGGTAACAGAGGTTTGATCGTCAGAAGATGAAGCCGACCTCTATCCCCAGGCTGCACTCCAGTAGTCAGCGTCAGCAGACCGCGTAACGGCGGTTCCCGAGTCCCAACCTCCACACTCGAGAGATAGGGACACTACCCCCCGAACCTCGACGCCAGGTGTCAAAAAGCTCCGAAGGGGCGAAAAAACAGGGAAAACACTCTTCCACCCACGGGGAGGGGGGAAAACGACAAAAGAAGCATTCTCTACTTTCTTCCACACCCCAGAAGCAGTCAGACAGGTCACAGTCTTCTACTCCACAGAAACAGACAGACAAGTCTCAGTCTTCTGTCATTTTAAACACCCCTGCACAAACCCATAGGTCCAGTCAGGATAGAACAGGGAAACTCTCCCAGGAAAGAGTCATTCCCAGCTCGAACGAATGGTCTAGTGACGACATAGACAGAGTTATGTCTAGGATGTCTTCATTGGCAGACTTCTATGCCAAGAATCCTGAGCACTTCTTCTAATATACCCCTGACGGGGCATCACCCTCAGGCTCTAGGGACTCGATACCCCCAAGTAAGAAGTCCCAGGTTGAAACACCAACACAGTCTTCGGACCCTTTCTGTATACAGCCCTACTAGCAATATAATGAGGATCCACCTTTTATTGAGGATCCAGATTTGGGCATGTTGGGAGACCAAACTGGGACAGGCTACTATGGGGATGACGAGGACCAAGAGGAGGACGAGGACGACCCAGAAATTTACAGGGTAGACTCCCCAGTAGACAACCCCCGGTTACCGACTCCCCTGTTGATAACCAACCTCTCCTGAATGAAGTTCTGTCCAGGACGGCAGAACACTTCCACATTGACACCCAGGGAGCACAGGAAGAGAGGGACTTTGCCGAGGAATTAGTGGGAGAAAGGAGACCTGTTGCCCAGGCCATCCCTATCCTCAAACCTATACAAAGGAGAATAGACCCTTCCCTTGTAAATCCTAACCTCACCAGGGCGGTAAACCCCAGGATCGAGAAACTATTCAGGGCAGCCCAATCAGACCCACTGTACATAAGGGGGCATCTGAAACCGGACTCCCTGTTAGTGACAAACACCCGGAAGAGGGCGGGAATGCCCCTATCCTCTTCTGAAGCTCCTCCTGAGAAGGAGAGCAAAAATATTTATGGTTTGGGTAGGAAAGTAGCCTCCACTTCCGCCTACCAGGCAAGGATTTCCAACTCCACCACCCTACTGGCGAGTTATAACTGCCACCACCAGTGGGAAGAAGTCGCGCCACGCATCGACTCTGCCCCAGAATCCTTAAAAAGCCAGTTGGCAAGGGTTGCGTCGGAGGAAAGAGCCGTGTCCGGTTGCATCTTAAAAGCAACCTTTGATGCCGCGGACAACTCCGGCAGATTGATAGCAGAGAGCACTGTTATCAAAAGACATGCTTGGTTAAAGGAATGGTTCGCCCAAAAATTTTTATTTAAAAAATAGATGGGCAATAGTCCCTATGTAAACTTTTGAGCCATTCAAGCTCAAAATTTGCAAAAGCAAGCACATGGGCGCATCCATTTTGTGAAATGGATGCCCGCCTGTGCTGGCTTTTGTTTTTGCGGCACTAATCTAGGAAAAGCTAGCCAGCTGTAGTAAACAAAAGCTACCACTGGGTGGCTTTTCCTTCATTGGTGCCGGGACTCGGAGGACGCGGACCGGAGGCTACAGGCAGAAAAGCTGCAGCTGCATCCCGGTAAGTGCTATTTTTTTTTATTTTTTTAAATAAGCACTAGCTGCGTTTTTTTTTCCTAAGTTTTCCGGGCTGGAGGAGTCCGGAAAACTTAGAAATAAAACCCCAGCTTTAAAAACATTGTATTTGTTTGCAGTCGCTTTTGAAACGACCGCAAACAAAAATACAACGTTATTGTGTTTGAAAATGCTGCGTTTTTTCTTTCTAAGTTTCTCGGGCTCCTCCGAGCCTGAGAAACTTAGAAAGAAAAACCGCAGCATTTTTAAACACAACCGCGTTGTGTTTCTGCCAAATCTGCTTTCCCATTTGGGGACCCACATGCGACCCACCCTTCCTCCCCTCTGAGAGAAGGCGCATACATGCTTGTAGTCTTATCTATCTATCTGCTTGGATTATCTGTACTCGCACTACTCCTCATGCTACCTCATGTCAGAAAAAACACAATCTGAGGGTCCTAGACGCGTGAGGGATCATGGTTACAGTGGACGTCACACTAGGGATAGTATTACTGGCATGCCCTGTGTCGACACCCATTTTCGAGTTTCGAAAAACAAACTGTAATACTCCGCAGCTTCCACTAGATGTCGGCCTATGCACAGCTTGTGAATCTAAGCAGATACAAGCATCAGAAATACGATTACGGTGAGTAATGTATGATATATTCCTGAACTAATATCACCACTATGCTAAATGTAATAGTTGCTAATCCTGTGACAATCACTTTCTTAGGATTAATAGGACATGTTCCAGTTATTCATGAACATGGACCGTGACATGACTCAGTTTCGCTTTGTACAGGGTAGATCAAGGGTTACAGAGGTATTATTATGAAAACCTCATTTCTTTAAAATCCCCCAACACCATAAACCACTGCCCTTTATCGCAATTAGTCCAGGGAGATGAAATCAGATTTATATGTTTGTATCTCACCAGTAAGAACACCCCCTGGTGGATCCATATTTCTCCAGCATTGGATCTTTCATGGATTCACATGCTTAGAATATTCCCCGTCGTCAGGCTGTGAATCCTCGGTAAGTTATATAGACATTTTCCATAGGAAAACTTCCGACACTTTTGTGTCCTATCTATGTCGTTTTGGGCCGCGTACGCCAGCGCCACTGGGACGTAGAGGTATAAATAGCCCCGCCCCCGCGGCTCCCTCAGATTTCAACCGTCTTCCAAAGCAGTGGGATTACCTCGAGTATCTACTATTTTATTAGATTGTGCGTTCTTCTTCGACCGTTTCTTTTCAAAAAATGTCTTGGAAGGCGTTATTTCGTCCGTGTGCTACATGCGGTCTTAAAGTTTATGAAGGAGACGGGCAAATGGACTGTATTTACTGTCTTCACCCTCACCATACTTCGGACATGTGCGAGATCTGTCAGGGCTTCTCACAAAAGACCCTAAAAGACCGCAACAGACGCCTGGTTACTTGGCTCAATGACGGAGCGGGTGCGTACCCGGCATCGGAGGTAGGCTCTACGGCCTCGAGATCTAAGTCTCCTGTGTCCCCTCGTCGCTCAGTGTCAGCGGAGCCTCCGGCAAAGAAATCACGTTCGTCTGAAAAACGCCCCTCGGAGAAACATCCTGCAAAGTCCTCCTCTTCACATAAGGCTTCGTCTTCCTCCTCATCTAGAAAGGAGAGAAAAGACCCATCGAAATCCTCCTCAGGAGACCGTCATAAGTCTACCTCGAGTCGATAGTCCTCGTCCCACAAATCGAGTTCAAAAATGGCGGGAACGCCTCAAGGACCTGCGCCACAAACTTCATCGACGGTCCGATCGTCGACGCCTGCTTTGTCTTCGGCGACTGCTCTTCCTACGGTTATTTCGTCAGGTCAAACAGTGGCTATGGAAAAGAACCGGAGGTTTCCGATCTTGCCTGAGGCCTTGCTGCAACCAGAAGCGGCTTTCTCCATCTCGTCTGCAGTGGATGACCGTGGTCCGGTCGCACATCCAACCGATCTGGGATTACAACCAACTGGTTCGGTGTCGCTCTCGAGTGGAAGTGCCATTCCAGTTACCGCTTCCTTACTGAATCCCCAGACAGTTTTGTCCATGGAGGTGTTGAACACGTTACAGAAGCTGTTGGAGCGGCTGGACACACGGTTACCTCATCCTAGTGTCCTGACAGTGTTACAGGCTACGCCAGTCGTCGACGAGCCAGGCCCGGCTCCTTGCCCTACAACCAGAATTCCTACCGCTTACCCGGTTGAGGAAGATCGTTCTCACCCACAGGAAGAAGGAGAACTGCCGGAGTCAGTCGGAACGTGAAGGGTCTGGTTCAGACATATCATTAGCCCCCTCAAGGGACCCTACATGGGACACTGAAGCGGAGATGGAAACTCCAAAAAGTCTGGCGCAGCCATCACCGTCTGATGACGTGGGTGCTTTCCATGCCATGATGGGTAAGGCATGTGCGGAGTTTGGCCTAGTCCCAGAAGAAGAGAAAAAAGATGGTTTTCTTTTCGATCATATGGGCAAGAGAAGAAAGTCAATATTTGCTATCCCCATTTTAGACCATGTCTGGCAGGAGGGACTAAAAACCATGTGTCATCCTTTTTCGGAACCGGCAATAAAAGGTCGATTGGAAAAGAAGTTCAAGGCTCCGTAATCGACTCCCAAGTGCTTGACGTCTCAACCTTCGCCGGAATCGGTGGTATCCGCCGCGGCGGCCAGAAAGGCAAGGTCTCGACACAAATGCACGACCTCGCCAGACAACGAAGCCAGGAGGCAAGATGCTTTTGGCAAGAAAGTGCTCTCGGTTGGAGCGACTACAGTAAAAGCAGCCAACTCACTGGCTATTATGGCCAGGTATGATAGAGAGTTGTGGCATCGGCTGGCTCCTATCTTGGACCATCTGCTTGAAGAACACAAGAAGTCTGCCATGCTGTTCGTACGTGAGGGAGAAGAGGCTTCCAATCATTCCATAAACATTGCTGTCGACCTGGCGGAATCAGGCTTCAAGCAAATCAACAATGGCGTATTGTTACGAAGGCAAGCCTGGCTTAAGTGCACGACGTTCAGACCAGAGGTGCAATATAAGGTTCTGGATATGCTGTCCGAAGGAGAACACCTGTTTGGGGAGAAAGTGGATGAGGCCTTGAAGGGCATGAAAGAAGATTCTGACACGGCTCGTTCTCTTGGAGCCCTCCAGAGTGGTAGGAATTTTTGTTCCTTTCGTCCTTTCAGAGGAGCATCAGGTAACTCCCAGTTTGGATCATCTAGAGACCGAGGTTTCAGCAGACCCTCCTACTCTTCCCAAGGCTACAGACGTGCAGCCCAAGCTACTCGTAAAGGCAGAGACTCCTACTCGACGAAGGATAAACAGGCCAAAAGCCAGCATTACAAGTTTCAAGACGTCCTGGGGGGCAGAGTGTTCGTCACGTCGACGAGTGGGAGCGCTTAACAGACCAATGGGTTTTGGACACAATAAATCTGGGCCATTCTCTACAGTTCAAGGACAAGCCCACCACACATTCCACCGGTGTTCTTGGCGCAGCCCCACCTTCAAATACTAATGCAAGAGGTGGCACTTATGCTGCAAAAAGGAGCTATAGAACTGGTCCCGGTGGCAGAAAGAGGACAGGGAGTGTACTCCCGTTACTTTGTCGTCAAGAAACCCAATGGAAAATGGCGTCCCATTCTAGATCTACGAGCTCTCAACAAACTGCTCAAGAATCTAAAATTCAAGATGCTTACACTCCAAGAGGTGATCCGATCGATACAACTGGGAGATTATTTGTCGTCGCTAGACCTTCAGGACGCATACTTCCATATCCCGATGCGTCGACGACACAAAAGATTTTTATGGTTCGTCGTCGGACGAACCCACTATCAGTTCAATGTCCTCCCATTCGGACTGAAGTCGTCTCCCAGGACGTTCACGAAATGTCTGGCTCCAGTAGCAGCCTGGTTAAGGAAGGAAGGTCATCATGTGTACCCTTATCTGGACGATTGGCTAGTGAGGGTATTGTCTCCGGAAAGGGCACAGGAAAGTCTGAATGCCACCATGTTCCTCCTACGACGTTTGGGCTTCGCAATAAACTTCGAAAAGTCCTCCTTAACGCCATCAAGGACCTTGGTCTTTCTGGGGGCGGAGTTCCAGACACGGTCAGGACTGGTAAAGCCATCCGTCGAAAGGGTTCTGAAACTGCAGAAAAAAGCATCAGATTGGAAAGTCGACACCAGAGTGTCAGTGCGAAGGTACATGTCCCTACTGGGGACCATGTCGTCCTGCATATCCTTAATCAACAATTGTCGTCTCTTCATGAGGCCGAATGAGGAATTCTTGGTGGATCGATGGGTACAGAGTCAAGGGTGTTGGTCGGACAAATTGACCATCAACAGCAAGCTCGTGCAGGCGCTTCAATGGTGGAGAGTTTCCATAAATCTGACAAAGGGAATGCCCTTGCTGGAGCCTCTGTTCCAGATGACAGTGGTGACGGATGCTTCTCTAACTGGATGGGGAGCTCATCTGGATTCCCTACAGGTTCAGGGTCGTTGGTCATCGGAGGAGTCCGGCCTTCACATCAACGTGCTGGAGTTAAGGGCGGTGCGTTGGGCCCTGAAATCCTTTCTACCACGGATAAAGGGATCAGTTGTACGGATCATGACAGACAACACAATTTTGCCATTGAGGTAGTTACTCAATTAAATTATTATGGGTACTTACTCTGGTAATAAGTCCACCAAAGGGCCTGCCAACAGATTCTTTTACGGCAAATCTCAATGAAAGTGCAAATCCATCTACTTCACAAGCAAGGCTCAATAAGCCATGTCTCCTGGACTCCCGGGGGCAAGAAATGTCAGAACCCAACAAGTAGTCATATCCTTCATCGTATAAGACTGATATATAACCCTTTGAGTTCCAGGAGAATATTTGTATGTCTCCTAAAGCCACAGACTGATTTTAAATGATCCTTCATTCAATTCAGGATAAACAGGGATCCATTATGAGCCTCCTGATTTGGAGCAAGTTTAAAGGCCTCTAGCTTTTATTCTAATTGCAGATTACCCTTACTGATATCAGTCTTAACCATTTCCAAATTACTCACATTTTTTAATTGCCAAGCAGAATCAGTTATGAGGTCAGCCTCAATCGTTTGTATTGGCGTGACTTCAAAGCCATTGATTACAAGTAATTTGGCTTGTAATAATACATAATCCACAAATAGTGGCGAAGAAAAGTGAATAATATCCCAGTTGTCATTTTACTATGTTACTAAATCGGGAAGCTCAACAGACCTAATATCCCTACAAGGTCGACATATATACCACAAACTATTAGTCGACAAACAAAGAGAACTTTGATGCACTAAAAGAGCAGAAGCTAAATCAAACTGTCCAACCTTAAAAATAAAGGCAAAAGCGGCTAGTAAAATCTATAAAGCTTGGGTAATTAGCCAAAGAAGACTATTGCTACAGCAGGATTCAGAACACATGCTTAGGGTACTAAGCAAAAGGAAGGCCAAAGACTTTTAAACTTTAATCAAGCAAATCACATCTGCAAAGCCTGAGCCTCAGCAAAACTATCTTAACGAGGCAACCTGGAAGGAACACTTCTCTATGCTCTTAAAGGGCCCAAATGACACCGCCCATGCTATAACATGAAAAGCAACAAGGGCATGGAGCTCCACTCCCGAGATCAAAGACATTCTAAACAAAATACAGAATCTGAACGCTTCAAGAGACCCAGGCCCGGACGGCCTGACTAATCAACAGAACCATCCTCATGATTGGGTGCTCTTCATCCACACAGTATTCCGGAAAGTATCCCAACAATGCCTAATGCCAGCATCATGGAAAACATCAACGATGGTGCCGAAATTCAAGAAAAGAGATAAGGAGGACCCCAGAAATTATCAGCCTATCGCGCTGTTAGATGTGGTATGGAAAATCTTTGGTACTTTCCTGTTGACACAATTCTCGAATTGGACTACTGAAAACAACTGGCTGGATCCATTCCAGATGGGATTCATCAAAAACTTAGGAACATCTTTGAACATCATGCTGCTAAGCATTTTCAAGGCACAAACCAATCAACATGGAAAAAAGACATGTATAGCTTTCGTTGACCTGGTCCAGGCGTTCGACCGGGTCAACAGAGAGCTACTCTGGCAAAATACTCTCAGACAGGTACTGCCCGGAGGACCTAATGGAACCTCTAGTCACCCTACACTCAGACTACAATAAGAGTGGGCTTAAACCGAGCAGTCCTCCTAACATCAGCAATACCACCCTCGAGAGGGGTAAAACAGGGATGTCCTCTAGCTCCAGCTATATATAACTTTTACATTTCACACATCCCTGCATTTGAACCATCCATTAGATCTTTCCCTACCGATCAATAGGCAAAAAGGTGACGAGATTGCTGTTTGCTGATGACATCATCTTAATCGACCAGACGGAAATAGGCTTTCAATGCCAGTTGGATAGCCTCCAAAGATACATAAACTCAAATTACCTGGAGATAAATCAGGAGAAGACAAAAATCATGTTACTTGACAAGGGGAAAAAACAGAAAAATGCATTCTCATGGCACCTGGGATCCACTAAGATCGAAGAAGTTGAAACATTCAAATACCTAGGTGTAAATTGTAACAGCCTTATTGAAATGCGAGCACAAGAAGCCTTAGTAACAAAAGTGAAAACACTAGCCACTCAGGTGAGACTAATGGACAGAAAGTTTGGGGGTTTCTCTATGGATGCAGTCATCAGCTTCTACTGGGGAAAGGTCATCCTAGCTCTTACCTATGGAGCAGAATCCATGCCATACATCCCTACAAAATGTTGTCACAATCTGGAAGTAATATTTTGGTGAAAAACACTCAGCCTGCCAAACTCAACGGGCAACTGTCCTAATTCGCAGAGAAATGAGTACTTCATCCCTCTCCACAATCGTCGAATGGAGCAGTCTGGCCTTGTTGCGCACTATTTTGTCATCTCTAAAACGACCAATCTTCGGGATACTGCAGGAAGAACTACTGAGCAACCATAACACCATGTTAACAAAATGGCGAACCAACAGGAAAGAGAAATTGGAGGACATAGGATGCTCCAAAGAGGACCTAATCCTGAACCCTACAAGAGTAAAGGGGAAACTCGTTGAAGGACTGGATCAATACACTGGACGACGCAGCAGCCAGCAAACTCTCGAGACCTGCCAGTAAGCGGAATCAAGCTAAACCAACTACGAGGCTATTTACAACAATTTCCGGATAGATCGTACAGAGCATCCTTTATGAGAATGAGGTTAAACCTGTTTTAAAAACCAACCAGATAAATGCAATCCGCAGCAAATCGGAGCGCAGCACATGCCAATTTAAATGAGACCGAAACCATAAAGCACCTCTTGATCTACTCTAGTGGCCTGAAAGATTTAAGCAGAAAGTACCTAAATCCATTGATTGAAAATGACAGGACGTTGGATGAAGTGGAGATCTGAAAAGCACTGATAAACGGAGAAAAGACATTGTGGCTTATAGCTGCTATGTCCATGATATGAACCATCCTCCCACAA
This sequence comes from Ambystoma mexicanum, assembly GCF_040938575.1. Taxonomy (NCBI): domain Eukaryota; kingdom Metazoa; phylum Chordata; class Amphibia; order Caudata; family Ambystomatidae; genus Ambystoma; species Ambystoma mexicanum. The sequence continues at coordinate 697,393,974 of NC_090921.1, forward strand.
TGGAACCAACAACACCTAGACAAGAAGGGCTAAGCACGTAACATCAAACAAACTAAAAATAAAGGTTTCACAATTGAAAGTCGCTCAGAACCTCAAATGGCCCACTTCAACCGGGACCTGCGGCACAGGCGGGCTCATCACACTTGGTGTTAGGAATGGGTCCAGAGATTCTGGTGACCGATGAATAAGAACAGAGATATTTTAGACTTTAGAGGATAAAACTACTCACTACGAGGTGGTGTGCGACGCAGCAGCTAAGGCAGAGGATGACAATGTTGTATATTTTGTAAAAGTTGTTTAGTCAATTAAATTCAAATTAAATAAATATGTATAGCCCTAGCAGAAATAACTGCCAGCTCAGAAATATTTTGCATAATTTCAAGAACACATGATCTATTTATGCAGGGCCTAAGATTTGTTGCACATGGCTCGAGCATTTTTAATTTTTAAACCTTTTTTTTACCTCAACTATTGGTCCAGAGTCGCCATCTTTTCAGGCAGTTTGTTGTAACTTTTCAACTTCCCTAACATAGGATGAATCTTGAATAGTATCCAAACAAGAATCTCTCATAACTGATTGGATATCGCACTGTTTTTGAACGGGGAGAGTATTTACCTTGCCTTTAATTAGCCATTGATCCATAGAACTAAGTTTTCTTTTGTAGTTTAGTTTTTGTGGATAATTGGATAGTTTCAATACTAGAATTAGGGGTCAATAAAGCAGCAACATTCAAATTAGGCAGATCATTTATTGTGCCCCTCCAAGTATCATTACTCACTTCCATACTATTCCTTCTCAATGTTTTCAACCATGGGCGTCTCCCCTGCCGCTGGAATCTTTTTATTACGTTTATTTTGTGATTGATGGATATAGTCAGAGACTTCAAAGGCAGGAATAGAAATTGAGGACCGGGCACTCGCTTGACCATTTGTCTGTTATATTAACCACATCAGGTTCAAGAATTAAGTCCTCGCTCCCAGCTAGGTCCTCCTGTTGGGGTATGTAAGATACCGATTAATTCCCCATCTGAATTCATGCCACTGTTGTATATAATATTAACCTTACCAGTAACAAACAAGAACTTTTTGGTCAGAGGCCATTTTTTAACAGAGCGCAAATAGTGCTTAACATGTGGCTGATAGTTCAATTACTTCATCATGAAGAGAGCCAGGGGTATTTAATATGTCCAACGAGTCTATATTGCTACAATTGTCCTCACTGAAATTTTTCCAACACAGGTGATTTTGACAATCTATCCTCCGCAGAATTGACAATATTGCCTTGAGCTGAGGAAAACATTTATACCAGACATACATTCTTGGCCCCCTAAAGACTCCCTCAGAAGAGAATAGCACATGTTCAATAAGGAATGGTTGTTCTCAATAGGGGGCACTGAAAAATAACTACATATTCTCTGTATAGATGGAGAAGAATTGACCAGGGCAAGCTGGTTACAGGACACATTTACTACAGCAGCAGGTGGTGTTGTGTGAAGAAATGCAGTAATTTTACCAGCATGGTACGTTATGGCATTAACCATGTCCACAGGCATGTCTTTATCCCTGTAAGCTTATTCACTGAATAAGGTTTGGCTGTTTCCTTACATGCTGCTCTTCACTGTTGATTTTTGCTTGTTGTAACCAGCATGACAATAGAACTTAATTTCCAAAAGGCATCCACAGAGCAATGGCTTGTTTAAAATCTTATCTCAATGTAACAAAAAAGAAAAACGGATAACAAAAGGCACCTCCGTTAGCTGGAGAAAAGGAGCAGTTCAATAGCTACTCTTGCATTCAATCCAAGCAATAGTTCTGAAAACAAGTTTAATAGCAATCACTCTACTTGGAGCATGCCGTTTTGACAGCAGTGAAAGTCGGGGACAAGCAGGATTTGTGAATTATCTCTTCCCCGTTTCACCTTCCAGCTGCCTCCGTGTAGCAGATTTCCCTTGACTTGTGAGTCAAAACGTTCAATAGGAGTTCCTAACATCTACCACTGGCTGCAACTGCCAAACTAGCAGACTGCGCACAGCCCCACTTGCACACAGGAAGTGTGCACGAAGATAGGACCACACAATGTGAAGACGTTCAAGCACATCCAAGCAGAGCGGTCAAGCCGCACCAGTGGCAATAAAACAAGCAACCGGCCGCTTCAGACAACTCATGGAATTGTTAACTTCCCTCTTTTCTCTAGATGCTTAATCCTAACGAGCCACTACGCCGGGTGCCATTTGCACTCACCGCACTGGCACAGACTGTATTTATTTGGGTCTAGGTAATTCGAGTCTAGGATACCAAGGATTGTAAGGGGAACAGAATCGACTGAACCCACAGCAAATATCACTTTGCTTACCAACTTACTAGCACAGCGTATCACCCTTTGTTTACAGTCCAAGCTTACCGACTGTGTAAGAGTTTTGCTTCTCCTTCTCACCCTTCACTCCCAAACCACTTCCGGGGTGGCAAGCAGGACAGTATGCTGCTCTGCGCCCAGCACGATCCTCGGTTTTTGGGTAGACCACTTTTTAGCACTTTATGGAGCACTCCAAGTTTAGAGCAGGCTTCGGATCGACTTCCGAATTCCTCCGTCACCCACTCTCCAACCGCATTGGCGGAAAGCACTGCCATCAAAGTGTCAATCTGCACTAGAGCTCTTGGAACTCAGTACTCTGTGTGCTTTGGCTAACCTCTGTCTTCCCTGTTTACCATGAATACCATAAATAGGATGGCCTCCTTAAATCCTCCCTAAGGAGCTGATTTTAAAAATCCATCTCAACACTTGCATTACGTTTGAACACTGTTTCTCCAATCTATCATGGATACTCCAGTTAGACATGCAACCCTGCAGCCACCCATGTTACGGATAATGGCGGGCACCTAAAAGCCTATGTATCTGCAAGTTTGCCTACATTAGTCGCTTTCTCTTCGCAGTGCATTTGTGGCCAGAGCAGTGCTTAAAGGTGATTGACAAGCCACCAGAGTTGAAGTAATACACTGCATCTTAGACTGCCTCAGGCATGTATTGGAGATATGATGTGTACAAATAGTGCTAATATTGCTGATTCGACTGATAAAAAAAAAAAAAAATTGCAAATGTTACTGTAGAGAACAATGTCTCGAATAATTTTTGGTGTTTGCTTGTTAAGTTTTCAATAGGCTAATAAAATGGTCTTGGGGTGCTTATCTGTAAAGTGATTTCTGGAATGCATTTTTTTACTTGTTATTAGCATGCTTTTATAACTCGGACCTCTCTCCAGTTTCAGGAAGACACTAGCATTATCAGCATGAATGACGATGGACAGGAGGATGATGAAGGCAGTGGTCCAGAGGCCTCGACTTTCAATACCCCACAAGCCATTCGGTAAGGAACCTGTGGGATTTATGGAACTGAATACAATGCCTCTCTGAGAACACCTTATTAAGTCAGAACATGCGAACTTCCCTCTGCAGAGGACAATGTGGGGCAAACGCATACATACCAACTGAAGTGTGCATTTGCAATGTACAATGGCGAAATGTTGCCGTAAATATTGATAACTGTAAGATATTTTAGGCATTGAACAGCATAAATCACCAGGACAGACAAATAGTTCCAGGGTTGGTGGGCAGGAAGAAATTTGAGAGTTCATTTCCTTCAGTTCAGATGATCAGAAAAACAGATTTTCTAGAGATAGTTCCTTAACCCTACTAACCAGGCCACTGTTCTCTTTGCAGCGAATAAAGATACTGAAAACTCAGATGTATTAAAAAACCTGGTGTTGAGCTTCAACTTTCTCGATTGGCTCCTGGTGAAAGGGGCCTCTGAGGCTTTCAAACCAGCTCTGTCCCCCAGGTTAGAGAGCAATTCCCTCTGGTAATTTCTGCCATAGGCCTAGTAAGTTACAGCTAACTGTTCAAGGAGACTTACACAGGGATAGAGCTTTTGGGATATTCGAATGGAAACTCATGGGGACTTGTCTGAAAAGAGGCCTCAGTCTCATTTAGATTGAAAGGGTAAATCTGTCTGGAAAAAGCAAAAACTGATTGCCTCTTGCTATGAGTTGCTATCTGGGCCAGAACATTTGCGTCTACAGAAATCCTGTGTCAGTACATTTGAAAGTGTTTTTGCAGTGACGGTCTCAATTTTTACACAGTGATGATACCCAAGAAGGCATCAAAAAGGCAATTTTATGTATAAAAGCTGATAAGGGATGTTAAGGGATGGTAGCTAATGCTTACTGCAGCCTGTTGGGACAGTTTTTCCGAACTCCAACTAAGGGCTTAGTAAAACCATTCAAATGAAACAGTACAAGACTCCACTCTTAGTATACGGCTGTACCACCTGAGTTCATGATAGCGTAGACTGAGCAGCATGGCTTATGTTAGGAGGGAGAGCTGGCTATAGAATCAGTACAAAGTAATTGTAGTACACACATGGTCCAAAGAAACACTGAAGCACTATGTATTGTAAAAATAAAGGGTTTATTTAAATACAAGTAGACCAAGGTAAATCTTGGGTAAATAAGTACCATCCCATATATAAACACAATTCTAAAAATACAACACTATGCTTTAAAGTACACAGACCAAAGCATAGACCTTATTTAGAAAACTAACAGTATTTCTAGGTAAGTCCGACCTTATCAAACACATTTACTTAAGGGCACACCTATTCATGGGGAGTAAAACCATATGTTACTTAATCTTACGTCCCCTCCCCTTTCCTCCATACTGCATGGGCGTCCCTTCCAAGGGACAGGAGACGGAACCTTTTTCGACAGGAAAAACCTTCTTCCCCTTTAAATTTAGAGGCGCGCAGGGGTGTGGTCCAGGGAGCATGCGCTGCCCTGACTCTGCCCTCCGGCGCCACACCTCAGTCCTCTTTTCCGCGTCGACTGAAACGGGCCGAATTCACCAGCGCTCCTGGGTTTGGCTTCAGCCATGTAATTCCACGCGTGGACACTTCTTTTCTTTGTCTTTTTTGTCTTTTTATTATTCAGGTACTCGGTCCTCAGGCGTTACTCTCCTCCCCGACGCATGTCGACTGCCACAGGGTTCAGCAGGTGTCCATCCTGCAATGGGCTCTTCCCAACTTCAGACCCCCACGCCCTCTACCTACGTTGCCTTGGCCCAGACCACAGTTGGCAAGCTTGTACAGTGTGCGGCTCACTGTCATCGAAAGCTCTGAAGAATAGACTAGCCAGGTGGAGGGAGCTCTTCCAGAAGTCGCCTCCAGAGGACCTCAAGAACTTTGTGAAACATCGAGCCAAGCCCAAGGTAGGGCCGATATTCTCCATCACACCCCGCAAAGGAGACTCCTTTCCAGGGACTCTCCCACGCGGGAGGGACCGGTCAGGTCCTTATACCAGCACGTGCACCGAGGCTGCTACAGCTATCGGGCCGAGGGATCCTTGGATCCTCCTGGTGGTAGTGTTGAGGGACCGGAAGGTTCTTGTACCGGATTGTCATCCGATGGGCTTCGCCCCATGTACCGGCAATATGTCCAAGGGGGCGCCTAAACGCAGCTCTACCGACCCCCGGGTCAAGGGTGTCACACCTACCGGGCCTAGGCCCGAGGAGCAGGGTAGGCCTTGTGATCCACACGCAAAAGTCTTGGAGGAGGCTGCGCCCAGCGGGCTGAGCAACATGTCGCAGGCACGTGGCAGGCAGCTTGACAAGATTGCCGCCGCGCCAGACAGAGGCACCCGTCTGACGCCTTTCCAGGAATTCGGCAAAGAACGAGTGTCAAGGTGGGACTGGCCTCAACCAGGTACGTGGCCTACAGCCTATTCCTCTTTTGAGTAGGGCAGCTTCCCACTGCATCCATATGGGCAGGGTACGCAGCGGCTCGAGCAGCTGCCAGCTTCCCCGTCGGCACCCTCTCCCACCTCTACAGCCTGTGAAGAGGGGTTCTTTGAGAGGTTACTCAGACTCATCAAGTCACCTCGGATGGGGGTTATCCTCAAGGACGCCATCAGGGAAGTCCTCCCCGCAATGCTAGCCCCACCACAAGTGCCTCTGCAGGCAACCCAGACCCCGGTGCAGCTGCCACCTCTGGATCCCCAGCCAATGCCTCAGGCGGTTCCGTACCAGCCTCCGCCGCCTCCCCAGCCTCCGGCGCCAACTACTACTACTCCTTCACCACAGGATCCCCCTGATCCACAGGATGCGAATGAGGAGAAGGATCCGGATAAGCCATCCTCGGCCAGGGCCTTCCGTGAACGTCTTGCTGGGCTGGCGGAGTATCTGGCCCTACCCCAGCCCGAGGTCGAGCAGCTGGCAGAGGGGGTTCTGGCTGAAGTCCTCACGCGACGCCCCTCTGCCAAAACGGGGATTCCACTGCAAACCAATGGAGTCTCCCTGGCCAAGAAGGGTTGGCTCAAGCCACACTCGGCCCAGCCGGTCAAACGACGCCTGGACGCCAAGTACAGGAAGATGGAAGGGGATACACGCTTGCTCTCGGCCCATCCTCAGCCACACTCCTCAGTGATCACTGCGGCATCACTATACTCCAAGCCTCAGTCGTCCTCAGCCTACTCCTCTGCGGCTCTGCTAGGCAAGGAGGAGAAGATCTTGGAGGCGTACAGGTACAAGCTCTATTCCAACGCGTCCTTGCATCTTCGTCAATGCAACGCTGATGCCATGCTGGCTGCCGTCAACCAAAGGTTATGACAAGAAATTGCGGACTTCCTCCCGGAACTCCCTACCCAGAGCCAATCACGTTTTGAGGCGGGGCTGGCCGAGGCCAAGCTGGTGGCGCATGACCTCATAGAATCCACTGTGGCCCATATTGACACCTCTGGCCATGCCATCTGTATCGCCATGGTCATGAGAAGGACACCCTGGCTCCGGGCAACAAAATTCAACCCGGACGCCCAGGAACGCATATTAGATCTAGCGTTCGAGGGGGAGGGACGTCTTCCACTCCTCCATGGACGAAGAGCTGGACAAAAAGAAAAACAGCTCACAAACGGCCAAGTCTTTATCCATCCTGACAAAGACCACGCCCAAATCGTACACCCAATCTCAGCAGCGCTCTGACAGGGGTCGTACTTACGGAGGGTTCCGTGGCTTCCAGGAACGGAGATCCAGGCAGCTGGACCGCTCGCCGTCTAAGAAATGGCGCAAGCAACAAAAAGGGGGTTTGGGGGTTGGCAAGGGCTTTTTCCAGTCCCCATCATCCGCGACAGCCTAAGAGAGAAAGAAGGCATCACACGCTCCTTCGGGTCCACGTGTCTCCAGTGTGGGGCAGGCTTGATCTTCATGCACATTTCTGGCACCAGAATTTCGCAGACCCATGGATCCTCTCTGTAGTATCCACAGGCTACCGCCTCCCTATCCCAACCTCTCCACTCGCACAGGATGGGACAGCATCTCATTTGGCAGAGATCCGGTCGCTCGTAGAGAGCCAGGCAGTGGAGGAAGTCCCAGCCTCCCAGCGAGGCTTGGGCTTTTACTCCAGGGTTTTCGCCTCTCAGAAGAAGAACCAAGCGTGCCTGAGAGTTGTGCTGGACCTTTCCACCCTCAACCTCTCCTTACCTCTACAAAAGTTCAAGATGGTTACGCCAGCTTTTATAGCGGAGACATTGTGCAAGAGAGACAGCATGTGCTCCCTGGATCTCGAGGACGCGTACCTACACGTCCCGATTTGGCAGCCCCATCATTCTTTCCTACGGTTCAGGGTCATGGGCTACCATTTTCAATACAAGGTCCTTCCTATTGGCCTCAACTCAGCCCCCAGGGTCTTTACCAGGCTCATGAATTTGGTGGCGGACCTCCTCAGAGTGCAGGGCCTCCACATCTACCCATACTTCGGTGACTGGCTCGTCAGGGCTACATCTCCCGAAGCGGTTCACCACTCTTCCATGCCCTTATGAACACACTGCACGATCTGGGCTTCTCGCTCAATCTCAAGAAGTCAGAGCTGCAGCCCACGCAGACTGACATTATTGGGCCTCATCTGGGACACGTGCTCCGAGAAGGTATCTCCGTCAGAGGACAAGATCTCGGCCATCAAGAGGGCCACCACTCGCTTCCTCAGCAGAGAGGTGACCTCGGCATGGTGGTACCATCATCTCCTGGGTTTCTTGGCAGCGGTCCTATTAGCCGTTCACACACGATATTAAGGATGAGGAGGATTCAGCTGCACCTTGCGGCCTCATGGAATCAGGAGCGGCGCTCTCAATCCGAGATGATCAACGTTCCTCCGTCTCCACACCGGACCTAACATGGTGGTCCAGGGACTGCAACCTACGGGCGGCAAGCCCTTTCGGCCGCCCACTCCACAGGCCACCATCACCACAGACTCCTCCCACGAGTGCTGGGGAGCCACCCTGGACGATCTCTTGGTCCGCGGCACCTGGACTCGACAGGAGCAGGAATACCATATCAATTGGTTAGAGCTGAACCCCATCTGGCTAGCGCTCAGTGCATTCCACTTCTCAGGGACAAAGTTGCTGTCCTCATACAGACAGACAACATGACCAGCATGTACTAAGTCAACAAGCAGGCAGGCACCAGATCCCCTCCTCTGTGCAGACCAGCAATCAATCAGGATGTGGGAGTGGGCCCTGGAAAACAACATCTACCTCATCGGCAGTCCATCTCCCGGGGGAATCCAACCTGGAGGCGGACAGGCTCAGCAGGTTGGGAGTGGACAATTACAAGTGGCAGCTAAACGACCTTGTTGTTCAGGAGATCTTCAACAGGTGGGGTCATCCCCAGGTGGATCTCTTCGCCACTTGGCACAACAAGTGCCCTCAGTTCGCCTCCTGTCAGGGACATGGTCCTGGCTCCCTGGGCGATGCATTTCGGCTTCAGTGGGATGGCATGACGGCTTACACCTTCCCGCCTACTCCGCTGATTGAGTGATTTGCAAGATCAAGGAGTCTCGCCAACTCAACATCATTCTAATAGCTCCATGGTGGCCGGCCAGGCCATGGTTTTTGGAGCTGCTCAGCCTCTCGGAGATGCCTCTGTTCCACCTCTCGACGGGCCCAGCACATCATCTGGTGCAGCAGGGGGGCAAGGTCATACCACCCCGCTCCACAGAAACTAGCCCTCACAGCATGGTTCCTGAGCAGGAAACGCTGCGGCACCTCAGCCTCTCACAGGCTAATCTGGAAATCATACAGGGCGCAAGGAGCATGGCTACCAGGGCCCAGTATAAAAGCAAATGGACCAGATTCTGCCACTAGGCAGACTCCAAGGAAATCGATCCCCTTGCGCGTACTTTGGACGACATGCTCTCCTTCTCGGCACACCTCCCACACTCTGGCGTGCAGGTTGACACTTGACGTACATACCTCACAACCATCCGAGCTTACAGGAACTCGGAAGAGGGGGATCTTCTCCTCCAATCCTATTGTCAAACATTTGACGGGTCTCGCGAGGCTCTACCCGCTTTAAGAGACCGCACCCGGTGTGGGAGCTCAACATAGTCTTGGGCGCCCTGGCGCACAAACCGTTCGAGCCAGTGACATCCCCGGCCATCAGGCTTATCACCATCAAGACGGTCCTGCTAGTCGGACTCACCTCGGCTCATAGTCAGCAAAATCCAGGCGTTGGTCGCCTCAGAACCATATACTACCTTTCACAAGGACAATGTAGTCCTGCGCATCACCCAGCATTTCTGCCCAAGGTGCCGTCTGCTTTCCTCTTAAACGAGGAAATAGTCCTTCCTACGCTTATTTGCCGATCCCAAGGACGATGCAGAGAGTGCTGCACTGTCAGGTGTGCCCTGAAATTTTACTTGGACAGGACCAAGGACTTCCGCAAATCGGACGCCCCTTTTGTCACTTTCGGAGGTTCAAGACCAGGCTATCAGGCCTCCGAGGCTTCCATATCCCGCTGGATGGTCTCTGCCATCAAAGAGGCATACGAGGGCCAGCACAAGCCACTTCCGGCTTACATGCACGCCCGCGCAGTCAGGGCCAAGGCAACGGCCATCGCATTCCAGCGCCATGCCCCTTGGCAAGTCATAAGCACGTCAGCCACTTGAGCCACTCCCTGGGCTTTCTGTAAGCATTACTGTTTGGATGCCGGCTCTAGATCTGATGCGGCTTTCGGACAGGCGGTTCTCAGGAACCCATTTACTTAAGGAGGGTCTCCTCTCCACCCTGGGCCTACATTCAGTTGTAATCACCCATGCAGTTTGGGGACGGGACGCAAGAGTAATTATAAGTTACTCACCATAGTGACTAACGTACTCTTAGTCCGTACTCTTAGTCCTTAGTCCCCTTTCCTCCATACGTCCCACCAACTTCCCCCTAATAATACTGGTGTCATTAGGCAATGTTAAATCTATTTTTGACGTGTCAATGGGGACTGAGGTGTGGTGCAGTGCCGGAGGGTGGAGTCAGGGCAGGGCATGTTCCCTGGGCCGCACCCCTGGACGCCTCCAAATTTAAAATGGCAGAAGTTTTTTTCTGGTGAAAAAGGTTCTGTCTCCTATCCCTTGGAATGGATGCCCATGCCATATGGAAGAAAGGGGACTAAGGACTAAGAGTACGCTAGTCACTACGGTGAGTAATTTATAATTTCTGATTGCTTTCCAGTAATTCAAGGGTAGTAGACCCCGTCAGTCATGCAGCAACACTCTGTTAAGAAATCACATAATCAACCAACCTGGTTACCTGGGTACTTTTCTGAATAGTGGAACACAGATTCAAGTAACAGCCTATATCTAGAACTACATTCAGGATAACAGTTATACCAGGTGAGTAATACCTTTTGGTGTACACTAATTTAGGATGCATCAGGCAGGCCAATGTCGGCTACACCTAAGAACACTTTTTAAGAATGGCACACAGCTATTATAGGCAGGTAAAATGTAATGTTGTAATAAACATTTACAGTTGGTTTCAAATCAGTGAAACACAGACTAAGGTAAGCAATAATTTACTCAATTATTTTAGGATGGCTCAAGGCAGACCAAGGTTCGTAAAACACATATACTTTTTAAAGGAGCTACCAACAACTTAAAGGTATGCATAGACCTAAAACTGTTTTAGCATCTGTATAAAATGGACCAGGGAAGGCAAAACCCAATGTTCCTCTTTATGAATGACTCAAGGTTATTCTAGGTAGGTAAAACCTAAGACAGAACTTTCAGGTCGTCGGATTCTCGTCATTTGTAAGGTCCAGCACTATGGTGAGAGGACTTTTTGGGCCCAATTCACATCTCTGGAGGTCCAGCAGGATGCCACCAAAGTTTCAGCTCGATGTGGAAGACCGTGCACTGCACATTGACTCGAGGTTCCAGGGTATTGGGTTACTGCAGTCCGCAAGGTCACAGCATGGGGATGGCTCAAAATGCAGGTGGTCTTGAGTCTAGTGTATCTCGCTAGGCTCTGGGTTGTCATTTTCTGAGGACTCGGGTCGCTTGGAAGGAAGGTTAACTTTAGGCTCTGGTTACACAGCAGGCTCTTTGGTTGCTGGGAATAGTTTCAGCTGCTTTTTCTTCATCTTCTCCAGCATGGGGTTTGGCATGGATTCACATGCTCATGAATGTTCACTGTTGCCAGGCCGGGAATCCTTGGTAAAAGAAAAAAGTTTGACTTTTACACTGTATTTCTCCTCTAAACCAATCACTGAGCTCTTGGTCATACTGCACCCATCTAATGACTGCCCTCTACCTAAGCCCCTCCTCTAGCAGCTATCTTCCAGTTTTTACAGCATGTTCAAGTGTTGGGAGTCTTCGTGTTTTGCTGTGTGGGCTGATCTGTTTTTTGCTCTTTCTGCAAAAAGTTTGATTTTTGTCAAACAGTCTGTGTGCTCTTTCTCTACATTGGCCGACAAGCGGGGATCCGTTTGTCAGTGAATTTCAAGCGCCCCTCAAGGGCAAGAATCGTTGCAGTTTTGTCGAAGATTCCAGAAGGGCATCAGACTTAGTCCGCACTGTGGACCATGTCGGAGGAGTAGGATGGAAGCTCCCTTTTCAAGCTCTGCTCCAGCTGCAGGCTGCAGACTGCAGAATGTGTTTGTAGAGGATAAACACCTCCAGTGCGTTTATTTTCTCCATTGGGATCACAGGGAAGCGGATTTCGAAATCTGCCTACGTTTCTCTAAACGTACCCTGAAGATCTTCACAGTAGGCTGGCGGCGTGGCTCGGCGCCAAGGCCTCTGCCCCGGGCAGGAAGCGGGGGGTCATGCCTGACCCAGGACCGGCCGGTCCAAAGAGCGGGCTTCTTAGTCCTTTGAGGGCACTCCATCCGTGGGGGCCCAAGACCAGGCCAAGCGCTGCAAGTCCGTTTCCGTCGGGGCGGCACCCAAGCTGGCCCCACGACGGGCAGGGTGCGCTTATCTTCACCATCTGCCTCCATCTCCAGCCATCGCTCCTCCTCGAAGAGGAAATCGGCTAACCTAGTGAAGCTGCGGGAAAAGCCTGAGAAGACGAAGGCGCAGGAACAGATAACTGACCTACCCCAGAAAGCCCAGGCAGCCCAGGTGAAGTAGTAGTCGACGATCGAGAGGGCAGCTGCCACCAACTCGAAGACCAAGGGGGCTGACCCAGGCAAGGTAGCCCCGGCAGTGCCCAGAGTATCCCTGCCCCCGAGATGGGAGGCATCGGCCAAGCGGGCCGAGAGGACCCCGGAGAAGATGATGACATCCCTGAGCCTGACTCACCGGGATGCAAACTGGAAGGGGTAGCACGGGGGAGATGAGGCCTCAACCGTACTCCAGGGCATGGACATTTCTTCCTCGGACGAGCAGGACCACGTCTGTCCACACGATCCAGGAGGACGTGGGAGACTACACAGATGGCGAAAACCCTGAAGGGGTGGCAACAGCAGACCTGCCGATGACGGTGCAGCGCCCAGTCAGCCTATCGCCCGACCCCTCCGAGGGATGTCTCACTGGACCTCCTTTCGACCCTGCACACCCTGGTGTCGGAGATTCAGAAACTGATGCCGACGGCACCGCCAGCCCCGGCTGCACCAGAACAACCCCTGGCGAAAGAGGAAGCAGCACCCTATGCCGGGACATTAACCTCACCCCCAGACGAGCTGAGGCCGTTCCATGCCATGGTCGCCAGAGTGTCAGAACTTTTCCAACTGACACCGGAGGAGACCAGGAAGAAAGGTTTCCTAGATCAATGATGCGAGGCCAAGAGGAAGACCATCTTGGCGGTGCCTCTCCTGGACGACGCTTGGGAGGAAGACCTTGCTTTGATGATGAACCTGGCCCCGGCCCAGAGAGATCGGCTGGAGAAAAAGTACTGGGTGCACGAGTCCGCGCCAAAATGGTCTTGTGTCAGACTCTGTGCTCTTAGGCGGCATCAAGGAAGTCGTCGTCTAACCCCTCGTCTTCATCCTCCGTCCCTCGGGATAGAAGTTGGATGCCATGGGAAGAAAAGTAATCTACTCTGCGGCGTCAGCAGTCAAGGCGGCAAACGCCCTTGCTATCTTGGCCAGATATGATGGGGAGCTGTGGAATAAGATTGGCCCGCTGCTGTTGTTCGTACCCGACGTCAAGTGAGGTGGAGGTGCTTTCCATCCTCTAGGAGGGGAGGTGGCATCGGACCATGCCAGTAAGGTGGCCCTGGACAGCGCGGACACAGGGTTCCGACAGATGGGGGAACGGTGTCTGCCTCCGTCGTCGTGGCTGGCTGAAGGCCACCAACTTACGCCAGGAAGTCCAGACGAGGGTTCTGGACCTGCCTTTCAACGGGGACAACCTCTTTTGGAAGGCCGTCAATGAGTCATTGCAGGCCATTAAGACTGACACGGCCCGTGCCTTGGGCACTCTTCAACACCGCCAGTCCTTTCTTGCCTCAGGTAGGAAGTCTGGCAGATCGTCCAAGGGTTTCGGTAGAGGGTCCTTTTTGTACCGTCAACCCTCCCGGTCCACGACCAAGGAGCCTACAGAGGCCGTTCCAAGGCTTTTGGTGGAGGTGGCTAAGCCCCGAAGCAAGATTGAACTGGCCATGTCGAGCCCCCACCCATGCAACCCGGTGGGAGGACGGCTGGCGGGCTTTGTCCTGCTTGATACCATCGCAGAATGCACTGTTCATAGGTGCCAGGCTCAACACAGTTGCCTGCCTGGTGGCACCCTCCGAAGAAAGGGTAGCAGCTCTGCTGGACAAGGTGTAGCGGCTGTTGGCACTCAAGACCGCCACGGTGCGGACCATCAAGTCACTGCTCGGCACGATGTTGTGCATCTACCTGATACAACTCTGCTTGTTGCGGATGCGGCCCCTTCAAGAATTCCTAGACACTCGGTGGATCCAGGTGTCTGGAAGCTTTGGAGACCTGCTCTCGACGAGGAGTTCCGTTGAGTGATAAGGTGGTGGGGCGTGCGCTCCAACATCGCCGGCAGCACAGGTTTCCAGAGCCTCCCGTACCAGGAGACGGTCACCAAGGACGCTTCCCTGGAAGGCTGGGGAGCCCTTACCGGACATCTCCACGCCATAGGCCTGTGGCTGCTGGAGGAGAGGGATCTCCACATCTATGTCCTGGAGCACCGGGCAGTGTTCTGGGCCCACAGGTTGTTCCTTCTGTCCCTCAAGAGCATATTGGTGAGGGTCTTTACAGACAATACCACCATGATGTTCTACATCAGGAAGTAGGGGCGCAACAGATCCCCCAGCGCTCTTCAGAGAGGCATAGGACGTATGGCACTGGGCCGTCACCCAGGAGATGTTCCTCATCCCTTTTCACCTGGCGGGGGTCAAGAACACCATCGCTGACTCCCTCAGCAGGGAGCTGGGCTCCTGCCGTGAGTGGGAACTTCGACATGATCTAGTGGACCGCCTCTTCCGTAAATGGGGCAGACCCCAGATTGATCTGTTTCCGAAGGTGACTTATTCCAAATGCCAGAAATTCGCCAGCAGGTTCCGCCAGCCGAGGAGCATGGGGGACACGTTTTCCTTCCCGTGTGAAGGCCTGTTCCTGTACACATTCCCTCTGTTGCCTCTCCTGCTTCGAGTCATCAATCAACTCAAACGGTGCCGATGCAGGATGATCCTTGTCGCCCCGGCCTGGCCGAGGCAGATTTGGTGCTCTGATCTTCTCAGCCTGTCGACGTCACCCCCGGTCAAGCTGCCATTGGTTGCGGATCTGCTCGCCAGAGAAGGCGACGCAATCCTGCATCAGGACCCAGGGTCGCTGAACCTGAAGGCTTGGCTCCTGCAGCCTCAGAGTTCGGAGGGTACGAGTTGCCAGTGGACTGCAGGGAGGTCCTTCCCAGGGCCAGAGCGTCGTCAACTCTTAAGTGCTGCGGACACCAGTAGAAGCGTTTTGCTACGTGGTGCTGGATGCAGAAGATCAATCCTCTGAGGCTCACGGCCCCGCAAATTCTGCCGTAATTGTTGTCCTTGGCCAAGGCGGGGCTGGCACACTGGTCTGTCAAGGTGCATCTGGCGGCTATCTCCCGCTACACCAGGTCTACAGGATGCTCTTCTCTTTGGTCTCGTCAAGGAGTTCCTCAAAGGACTGTTTGTATCGTTCCTGCCGGTCAAGGCTCCTGCCCACGCCGTGGGAACTCAACGTGGTACTGACGAGGCTCTTGGGGATGCGGGGGGACTCCTTCGAGCCTATGCATCAGTCCCCTCTCAGGTTCCTCTCATGGAAGACGGCTTTCCTTGTGGCCACCGCCTCTGTCAGGAACGTAGGTGAGATCCAGGCCCTATCCTGCACACAGCTGTATCTGACTTTTCACGACACAAGAGTGGTGCTGCGAACTCACCCCTCCTTCATGCCAAAGGTTCCATCGGAATTCCACGTCAACGATCTTATGGTGTTGCCTGTGTTCCTTGCAAAACCTTTGTTGCTGGCTGAAAGGACTTTGCACTCGCTGGATGTGGCTTGTGCTCTGAAGTTCTATGTGACCCGCACAAAGAGTTTCTGGAAGACGTCTCAACTATTCGTGAACTTTGACGCTGTGAACCATGGGAAGGCCTTGTCCAAGCCTTCCATCTCCAGGTGGCTCTCTGGCTGTATAACACACTGTCACCGGTTGGCAAACCGACCACTGCCTGGCTGTCCGAGAGCCCATTCCACCAGAGTGATCGCTGCGATGACGGCGTTCCTGTCTGATGTGCCCCTGCTGGACATCTGGAGGGCTGCTAGGTGGATGTCCGCGCACACCCTCACCAGATTCTACTGCGTCGACAGGGATTGCAGAGAGGAGTCCAGTGTCGGCCAAGCAGTTCTGTGCAACCTGTTCGCTTGAAGGTGAGCCTGTTCCGGAGGTAAGTGTAATTGCTTCTGTTGAGCCTTGCCACCTCCAGTGGTTGTGTAATGTTGTTCTGCTATGTATTCTTTATTCATGAGCATGTGAATCCAAGCCAAACCCCATGCTGGAGAAAGAACAAGTTAGTTACCTGTAACTATTGTTCTCCAGCATGGGTCTGGCATGAATTCACATGCAAACCCTCCCGCTTACCCCACTGCGGCTCTTCTTGGTCATACTGCCACTTTACATGCTTACCAAATCTGAAGACGGCTGCTAGATGAGGGGCTTAGCTAGAGGGCAGTCATTGGCTGGGGCAGTATGACCCCGAACGCAGTGATTGGTTTAGAGGAGAAATACAGTTTATAAGTCAACGTGAAACTGTTTTTTCTTTTACTTAGGATTCCTAGCCTGACTGGGAATATTCACGAGCATGTGAATCCATGCCAGACCCATGCTGGAGAAAAATAGTTGCAGGTAAGTAATTTGTTCCTTCCTCTTCGTATTTCGATCCAGTGGTCGACTTGTAAGCAGCTTCCAGGTTCAGAGTCTTCAGGAACTACAGGACAACCTCTGCATTCTCTCCCCACATTTTACAGCAAGGGGCAGTCTGGTTGTCCCGACTGGACAGCCAGCCCCCCACTGGGAGTTGTTTCCTTTCAGTCAAGGTGGAAGACAACGGGCTGCAGAATTCTGGACTACTCCCTTGCTTCCTGCCTTTCCTGACTCTCTGGAGCCTGGGTGGGGAATCCACAGGATTCCCGCCAAAGACGAAACAGCCACTGAGGTGGTTCCTGCCTACAATGGCAGGGGAAGACCTCAGAAACCGCATACAAACAATGGTGGAAAAAAGAGCCCACCATTTCATAAAAATGGTGGCCCTTCTTTGCATTACAGAGGCTGAATTAACAGCCTGCGAGTAATAAAGACTAAAAGTCATAAAGGTAAAACCACTACCACCAGCCATTCATGTAAAACTCACAATTGTAACAAAATGTTACCAGGTAAGTAAGAAAGGGGATACATTCTAATCCCCTCCCCCCTCCCTCCCCCCCAGCAGTCCACATAAGGTGGGGTGTGCTGTTTCACTATATAAAATGTAAAGGGGGATGAAACTCCCTCTTTACTACTTGGGAACTGAAGTTCACCCAAGTACATGAAAGAGAAATTAACAGGGGAGCACATTGGGAGCGCATAGGGGCAACCCAGCCCAAGCCCAAAAGTTGTAGCAAACTATAACTTCAACCATACACTGTGGAGAGACATAAAAAGGTGACCCATAAAAAGAGTAACATACTAGGTGAGAGAGAAAAAAGATTCCCTTTCACCTAGGGACTAGGTAAAATAGTTACCTAGTCACAGGAAAACTTTCTGGGGATGACACAGGTCAGGAAGATGTATAATTGGTATTAAAAACCTGCCTAATGGTCACGTCCTGTTCTTAAGGCACATAGCTGTCTCAGTAGGATAGCTCGGGGGGAAAAGTGCTCACCTTGGAAGCAAAACGACACAGACCATCACAGGTTTGATCCCCGGGTCCATGCTTAGAAACCTTTGGGTATTAAGCGTGTTATTTATATTTTTTATTTTATATAGTTTGTTTACAAACGTTAACATTTTGTGCAGCAATCTTTCTATTTACACCTTAAGTCACAATTTCCTAACAACAATAGGACCTCTGTGAGTCCACAAACAAAAGTATTTATAAGTTTCATGTGATGTTAGCAATGTCCAGTTTGCCATTATATACTTTTCTCTTACAGGAGGCCTATCGTCTGCTCAACTTTCTTACTGAATTAGACTATTTTCTAATTTTTCTGAATAAAATGTTAGTGCATATGGTAACTTTATATCATTTCCATCCGCCATCGGATTCCACCAATCTTCTCCACTTAAGTGGGGTCTTTTTGCCATCTCACACCCCAAATAAGTAGTTCTCAAATCTCCAGTTGTTCACTTTTCTCTCTACTTAGGAGGTTTACAATCTTTTGTTTGAAATAAATGTAGATGAAACATCAAGGTTTTCCTCTTGTTACTACACGGAAACATTAAGCGTGTTATAAATAACCTATCATTTCATATCCTGAGGACTAGAGTAGGACACCAAATAAGAGGAAAATGCTTAGCATCATATTGTCTGAGAGCAAGTGAAATGTTTGGGGAACCAGTAGATGTATAACCAACGGGAAATTGCGGGTGTGTTCCCTTTTTACACACAACCGGTGAAGCCTAATCTGTCAGGATTGCTTTCAATTCAGAAGGTGTTATCTCGTTTTTTGTATTCGATTTTCGGGGTCATACATTAATTCTTTATGCCCAATTTGGAGTGCTCCTATTGTATTACCATAGTCTTAGAAATCGCATGCTGTTGAGACCGAAATACATCCGCTTCCCGGATCACGCCCCATTCTAGCACCTTGTAATCTAAACTATTCTAACCGTTCTCAAGCACTGCATCTCCCTACTGTTGTGATGCTACCTCCATATTTGAGCTACGTGCTCTTTCACGTTCCGGTCCTACCTGGATGTGCCTGATCTCAACTCTTGTTAGTGCTCCCACTTGCCTACCTACCACTGCATCTTTACTACCCTGTGTGATCATACAGTACACACGGCTAACCCTCCCACACCCCCTCCCAGTCACTTACCCGTTGTATCGCTCCCTAGCCCACTACTCTGATTCCCTATGCCCACCACTTGTGCCTTGGCACCGGGTAGCGACTACCTAATTCCCTACAATGCAGGGTCAATACCTACCTTGTATGGTCAGCATGTTACTGATCAGCCTTGTAAATCCAGAACTATGATCTAATTGCTTGCCCAGCACCCCTCTACTGTAACCCCTCATCGATATATAGTAGTATATCATAGTAGCCTAACCACTAGCCACCCCCTACTTAAAATACTGTTCCACCACTCTTCTCAGATACCAGCGTATTCCAAATACATCAGCCCACCATTATCATGATTAACGCATTGCCATGCACAGCTGGCATGTTTGCATATTTCGGGGGAACGGCCTCGCCTGTCTTTGATGCCCCCGCCACAACCCCCTCCCCTGTCCCACACCTTTCCTATCTAAGGCACCCCTCACCCCAACCCGACAAATGGCCTCTGTACCCATCATCAGCAGACCCCAAGACATCAGCGAGCACAAACCCACGCCAAATTTCTTGTCTGCTACCACAGGAACCACCGATACCCCCAGGCCACCCCTCTACCCATCCATAGCCCTCGCTCCCCATCCCACCCTACAGCCAAATCATGCCCATTCACACGACACACCATGTTGGGGAGAATTCTCAGAAATATGCTAATCCCTCTCTACCTTAGAGACCCCCAGCAACTTGCTGGATTTTGAGGACTTGAATTTTTAACCTGGAGAGAGTGAGACCCTTTTTTCCCGCTGTCTCATGTATTTTTGCTATGATTTGGACACTGTTTCTTTTGTTTGTGAAGTCTGACAAACTCCATAGGCATCATCTTTTAAATTGTCACACAGCACCTTCAGTGCAGTGGCACAGGGAAGTCCTTCAGATTTCCCAAAGGTTTAAATACCTTCTCTTGGGTAAACTACAGTTTCCAAGAGCAGTGAAGTGAAATTGACTGTACTTACATTGGTAACTTTCTAGACCCAGCACACACTATCTTACAATCAGGTGCTAGAGGGTTTACTTAGTATCCCCTTTGTCTAGCTTGTCATGTAACATTTTTATGATACCCTTTCCTCGATGAATGGCTGGCGACAGTGGTTTACTTTTAACTACCGTGGTGTGCTTTTACCGCGGACTGCGTTCGCAGCTGCAGTAAAGCATCCAAGGGTGCCATTTTTCCAAAATGGCCCTGGTCTTCTTTTTTCGCCATTTCTTTGTGGAAAGGTCCTTCTTGAGATTTACTTTGCGCGCCAAACCAGGTTTGGTCCCTTTGTACGTTTTGTCTTTGGCGGGATTCACGAGTGAAGCCCGACTCTTGCTCCAGGGCGTCTGGCGGGGGCAGGAAGCGAGAGAGGTGCTCGAAACTCCCTGAGCTTTGTTCCCAGGAGACAGGAATGCACTCCTAGGTGATTGGCCGGCTGGCTGTCTGGCAAGGACAGCCACCCTGCTGGGTGACTGACCGGCTGGAATAAATGGGAGAAACCTGCATAAAAGGTGAGGCTTTTTGGCTTGGAAGGCAGAGTCAACCACTGGACGAAGGAATCCGAAGAACAACTTGGAAGAGATGCCTGCTGCAACTCTTGGACCGTTGGTTTGCCCCGTGAAGCCATGCTGCAGTGCTGAAGCTCTGAATTCACCTAGACTAGAGAAGCCCTGCAAGGACGACTTCTCCCCTTGAGTTGGTGGGACCAATCAACTCCAAAGTAAGCCACCTGGACATCCTCAGGAAGCTGGTTGAATTTCCCCTGCAGTTGCTGCTGGTACCGAAGAGCCAGGGAGAGGAACACCAGATTGTGTGCGTGTTTTAAGTTGGCCTCGAGCTCCAGGAAGAACCTCTGGACCCCCAGGAAGCAGGACTGACCGAGCCTGCGCCACCTCAACAGAGTGCTGGACCCCAGATGCAAGGAAACACATCTCGACAACCAAGAGTCCACGTTGTTGCTATTTGCGGAAACCCGAGGAGCTGAAACCGAGAAGTGCTACTGAATAGTAGTTGGTCCTTTTCTGTCGCTGATCGTCGCGTTGCAGTGCATGAGCCCTCAAACGTCCTCCCTCTTGTCCCCACGACTGAGGCCCAGAAACACAATTTGCAGAGCTGCACTGGAACAAAAGCCAGCCAAAGCCTTTTTATTCTAACCAAGGGTACTGTAAAGTCTAAGAACTTACTTCTTGTTGTGTAACCTCACTTGTGCTGAGTTGAGACTTGTCTTGGTTACGTCTGTAGAGTTGCCAACAGATTATTTACCTCACAATCCTAATCAGCTTGTGGCCCTGCTTTGATTTCTTCTTTTCTACAAAGATGTCTAAACATTGTGCAATACTTTTACCTACCTCTAAGAAGTGCTTCAGCTCACCTAGAGTTTTGCCCAATTGACTTTGGCCTAGCCTGGCTCCCTGAATGACTCTTCTTCCCTCTGACATTGTGTTTGGCCTTCCTTACAGGAAGGGGTAACTTACTTTGCATTGGAGTTACCCAAAGTACTTACCTGCTTCAGAATATCTGTGAGATCTCTTGTTTTGGTTCTAATAAACTTTTTCTTTGACATACTACTAAGTATTGCCCTAAATGCAACAGTGATATATTAATGTCCACAGTGTCCTAGCTATCTAAGTCACCTGAGTGTGTAGGAAGTGTCTGTGTGCCATCCCAAATGGGTATTTGCTGATTTAGGGAAACTAAGTGTGTATTTTGGAGTGTATTTGTGTGCTACTGTTATATTGCCCCTTCTGAAGAAGGCTTACTCAAACTGACTGCTAAATTAATAATTGTTTAATCAAGAAACCTTGTGTGTAAGTGTTTATTTGGATACTTGTCACTGTGAATCTCTATGCAATTCCCCTACTGCTCACATTGACCCCTCTTGCGATAAGCCTGGCTGCTGAACATGCTACCAATCTGTGTAGTGCAGACTTATACCAAAGGTTGGGTTCCTTTTGCCAGGAGGTCGGGGTTGTTGTAGTGCACCCAAAGGGTACTGCATACAATCTTGCCTAGCACACCATGATAGACAATACTCGGATCAGATAGGCCTCAACAGACCCTGCGCAGGCACAACCAGACACAATCGCCTCAGATGAAGAACTCCAACTTTCCCTCCTCCCACCACCATGCCCATTTTAAGGACAATGAGACTAAAAAGACTATCGGCACGGACGCATAGAGGCCTTCATTGCCTCCTCCTCTCTGATTGCCCACCCACAACACTGTTCCCACCTCAGACTTCCCAAGAACCCACCCCCCTCGCACCCCCAGAAGCTCATCGAAGTCACACCCACTATTAATACCACAGCTCACACAACTTTTAGCACAGACACCATCACCTGCCTCAAAGGCGCACTGATTAATGCCTACTCCCTAGGAGCGCACGCTATGGATAACCGGGATGTACTCCTCTATCAACATTTAGACTACTTAGTCCTCACTGAAACCTGGTTACAACCAGCCTCGGCCCCATACCTTGCACTCACCATACCCCCAGACTTCCCCAGACTTCGCCATCCTTCGCGCAGATCGGTATGACACGATAGGAGGCGGAGTAGCTATAATAGCTAAATCCACTTTGCAATTCAGAACTTGCCCTCTCAACACACTACCTGGATATGAACTCCTCCTGCTCAAACTCACGAATGATCCCAAAACAACAATTAAGTTCCTCATCATTTATGGACAACCCAACAACATTAACCACCCCAAATCTGATATCCCCCTACTCATCAAACCCCTCCTTAAACCCAAGACTAAATTCATCATCCTAGGAGACATTAACTTGGGCTACAACGATATTTTGGACCACAAAGCTACAGAGTTTGCTGCAGCCCTCCAAGAAATGCATTTCACCTAAATAGTTAACTCAACTACCCATTCCAAAGGCAGAAGGCTAGACTGGATCTTAACTCTCAATGTAAGCGCAACTCTAGACTCCATCTCTGAAGTCTCCTGGTCTGATCACCACCTCATACGTTTCAATATCCAGCCAACCAAAACCATGGCTCCCCCCATACATCAGCCAGGCCCAAATCTTTCAGAAATACTCGTAAATTCACCTTAGAAAAGCTCCTGCCCACGCTCACTGAATCCCTCAAGACCTACCCTTCGGTAGGTACCAACCCTGACAACATTTCTTTCTTCTAACACAATTGCCTCAATATCACCATTGATTCAGTAGCTCCCCCCATCTATAAAACACCCCAGAAACCCAAACAAGCCAACCACTGGTTCAATGAAGAACTCGCCCTCTTGCGCAGACAAAAAAGAGCAGTGGAACACATGCACAAAAATAATTGTTCAGATATTCCTCATTAGCTCCCCTGGCGGCTTCAAAAACCTACAAATCAGCTGTAATAGCTCACAAAGCTAACACCTTTAATACCGAATCATTAGTACCCGAAACGCTCGGCGCAACAGGACTACAGCGTGGTGATTGGCTCATTTGCAAGCCATACCACACGGTATTCCCATGTACGCAGTGAGTGCCGGGTTCTCTGTTCCCGGCGAGGGGTGTGGGCAGCCCCTCAGCCAATGAGGAGGCTCAAAACGGGGCAATCCCCGCTCCGAGCCTCCCCATGGCTGGAGGCTGCCTTCATCCCCTGCCGGGGTCTCGCGTAAGGCTTTTTTTTTGTTTTTTTTCCTCCCACCTCCCTGCCCTCCCCACCCCACTTACCTTCTATCCCTTGGTCTCCGACGGAGGATGGCATGTGGAGACACGGAGCGGGGCCATCCCCGCTCCGAGCCTCTACACGGCTGGAGACTTCCAACGTCCCCCGCCGGAGCCGCGGTACTTTTCTTTTTTTACCCCCTCCCAACCCTACTTACCATTTTTTTTTTTTTTTCTTTGGAGCGAACGCGCTGGAAACACTTTTGTTCCCAGCGCGTCCGCTCCGATGGCTGCCATGGAAAGGGGCTTCGGTAACTACGGCCACGGAGGCATTACCTGGGGCGGTATTGGCCCGCCGCCTCGGGTCTTATTGTCACAATAACGCCTTCTCCAACACAAGATTTATTCTCCATTCAGAGAATTTAATCCCCTATCGCCCCAGTTTACTCTGTGATCACCGACAAAGCCTGGTGCACCACCATCCAAAACACCTTAGCATATAAAATCACCACGCTTCAAGAGAAAATATTATACAAAAAAAAATTGCTAGCCGGCAAAAGCTTGCCACCCATTACACCCAATGTCACCGATAAACACACCAATGCCCAATTCAAATTCACTCTAGTTACTGCAGACCAGGTTCAAGCAAACATCGCCTCATTTGAAACCCTCTAACTGTAAAGGCGACAGCTTCCCTGCCCGATTAGTTAAACTCTGCGCTCCTGCCTTAGCTACTATAATCACCAAGTTCATCAACGCTTCCTTCTCCACTAATTGTGTCCCTCCCAGTATCAAATCAGGATGGGTAACCCCTTTGCTCAAAAAACCATCTCTGGACCTTTCCATTCCCACAAACTACTGCCCCATCACTACTGTCCCTTTTTTATTAGAAATAGTGGACAAAATTGCGTACACTCAATTCAAGACTACCTGGAAAGCTACCATTTATTTGGGCCAGACCATTAGACTTCCGACCTAAACACAGCACCGAAACAGCCCTCCTAGACTTCAAATTCCAGATGGATAGGATACGAGACATCGGGAACATGGGCATCTTCCTTCTCCTAGACTTGTCAGTGGCGTTTGATCTGGTAGACCATGATGCACTCTGTGCGACCTTATCGGAAAACTTCAAACCCTCCCCGCACCCCCACCCTCAACCCCCTGATGCCAACGGCTGGATTAAGTCCTTATTAACAGCTCGCACCTCTAGAGTCTCCATTGTTAAGGATGCTGCTGACCCTATCCGAGTACCCCGAGGGGTGTCGCAAGGATCCTGCCTCTCTCCCACTCTCGAAAAAGGGGAATAGGAACCAGACTGCCCCTCCCTTAGAGGCACAGTGGGGGGGGGGGTATCTAGAGCTAGGCATAATTGGCACTAGCTTTTGAGGATCACACTTGTAGTCATACAGATAAAACAAAGTTTAATTCAAAACATCATGTATAATAACATAAACAAATCACTATGAGAACAGATATTCATATGTCATGTCATAGATACTGAATCAAAAGAAGGGGAGGTTGATTAATGTGTAGTAGTACATTTCGAACACATCTATACTGTCGACACATTGGTGTTTCTGGCTCGGATTAACTTGTTTAAACCAAAGGAAGTCTTTAAGGTGGAAAATGGCTTTCAGGATCTCGGAGCTTTCTTCAGGACAACGTCAAGGGTGTTAAATGTAACAGTTTGGATCTAAAATTTAAACGAAAAAAGGTTGTTAAAAAAAGGTTGTGTTTAAAAAAAAAAAGTGATCTTGCCTCATCTAACTTAGAGGTGATAGTGAAAATAGGATTGGTTCAAACCTCACCTTTCAGTAATTCATAGTGTCCTGGGTTAGAAAATTCAGTTCCAACCGTCTTGCATACAGTTTAACACAGGGGTCTCCAACCTTTACGTTAGCTAGAGCTACTTGTAGTGGAGTGTTAAAGAAAAATGCTCCACACTAAGGAACTGCGCCACAGTGGTATTGATGATTCACAAAATCTTTTAATAGTTATGGTGCCCTTTTGGATAACACGTGTTTTGACACACTAGTGTCTTTCTCAAATCAGGGCTGATAACAGAACTGCAAATAGTTAATGAAGTACACATTTCCAAACATCATAGTGAACGGTAGAACAAATATCAAAGCAGTTCATGAGATCAAATGAGCAAATTAAAGTGTAATCACAGAAAAATAGGGAGGGGGGACGGGGAGGAAGTTGAAGGTAAGTGGAAAAAGAACAGATAGTCGAAAATAAAAAATGGAAAAATGAAGGTATCAAAAATATAAAAACAAACCATTAGTAGACACTCTTAATTGGGTCTTTAAGTTTTATAAACACAATGTCATGTATCCTTTAAATAAGTGGTATGGAATTATGCCCATAGAGGCCTTACCGCCATTCCAAATCATTAGTTTCAGTCGGTAGCACAGTAAGTCATGGGATAAATACCCCTGTTTTGAGAGCATACCAAGATGTCACGAAGATATATGGTGGTTGCAGAAACATGTGTATATGATAGTTTCAAATATGCCCGTATATCATTAAATACCGCCGCATCATGGTGTTATGTAAATAAATGATAAATGATAGCATTGCGTTTCTTAAATAGCATTCGCTTAAGAATATATCTATGAGTTAAGTAAAAATGCTAGCAGAAGGATGCTGGATTAGATTTTGTCACCCGGTCACTTTGGTGCTGAAATTTAGAAATTAGCCCAACATGTTACGGGTTCTAAATAGGGGATTCAAAAGTAATAAATCCGTGCAGACACCGCATAGGAAACCGGGCACAGTAGAATAGCTGATTACCAATATTTGCATGCGATATACAGCCATTCTATTTATTTTGGAAACGGAACATCATTTCCTATTTTTGTTGCCGTGCACCATCTAAGCACGGAACATTCGATTTATTTTGAAAGCGGGAAATCATTTTCTATTCTGTGGCCGTGCAACAGCCATCAAAGATGTACATGCACTCGTACGGTTAGAGTTGAATGTAATCTAATCACGGCACCGTCGTGGTCTGAAATACAGCCGTTCGACGGGCAGCGTTCGTAAGCAGTACTTGTAGTGGAGGTCAACAGCGGAGAGCTACTAGCGGGCGATATCGGGGTGGGGATATGTATAAACATCTGAATTTTTACCAATTTTTTTTGGCCCAATTATTTCCTCTCTATAAACAGATGGAATAACATATGCCTTCACGATTATATTACAAACTTCAAAAACCTCTTTGTTGCATTATTCATTAGTAGCTGTCTCAAAAAGACAGATATTTGTTGCACTAACACACACATATCCTGTAATTTTTGTGCCATTCCTTTGTGCTTTAAGAAGGCTTTCTACATGCTAGGCACACTTTTGTTTTCCAAATGTGCATTTCACACTTCCATAAATAAAAAAAAAAGTTCTTTCCAAATTGAAAAATGCTGCTTGCGTACACTAGTTTTCGTTGAAATGTTTTTTTTGTCAGACACCACACATACTTTATTTGTGTGCCCCTCTGTGTTTAGCACAGGTTATATTTATAAAGATGTTATATGCTTGTCAAACTGGTTAATCACAAATAAATGCTTCTGTTATGCTGACAGCAATTTTTAGGAAATTTAACTGTGGGTTCATGGGTGCCAACTTTTGATTTTCACTAGAGGGGCAGAAATGTCCCCTCCTCCATCCTGAATATAAGCAAGCAACCAGCCCAACCCATACCCTGGCCAAACACATTTTATAGCACTTTTCTATGCTTTCAGTGCTATGCGGATGACACTCAGCTCATTTTCAGGCAACCCTCAGCCACCTCTTCTCCCTCCCTCATCTCTGACTGCCTGTCCGCCACCCAGGAGTGGTGTGCCGCCAATGATCTCTGCCTTAATGCCAGTAAGACCGAGATTCTCCTCATTGGAACACCTGCTCCCTCCTTTCCTGTCACTCTCTGACTGGCTTCCCTTGGCCCTTCTCCTGCTCCCACCTGTGAGGCTAAAAACCTCGGGGTCATCTTCGACTCCACACTCTCCTTCTCTCCTCACATCTATGACATCTCGAAGAAGTCACACTACCAGCTGCACCTCCTCAGAGGTATTGTTCCTTACCTCTCCTTCCCCCAGAAGCTCACTGTCTCCAGAGCTCTGGTTCTCTCTAGGCCGGACTATTGCAACAGCCTCTTTCTAAATCTGCCTGCCTCTACTCTACGCCCTCTGCAACTTATCCAGAACAGGACTGCAAGACTTGTCTTTGGCCTCAAGCGCTTGGGTCATATCTCTCCAGGACTGAAATCTCTGCATTGGCTGTGAGGATTAAGTTCAAAACCCTCTGTATTGTCCACAAGGCCTTCTGGGGCCTGGGGCCTCAATACCTTCAGCTCTCTCTTCCAAAATATCTTCCTTCTCGAGCTCTTCGCTCATCCGCCTCCAACTCTCTTAGGGTCAGTCGCTTCTCCAAGAAATGAGTTGGTGGCAAATCTTTACTCGGCTGGGGCCTCCTCTGGAACAGCCTCCCTGAAACTCATCTCCGGTTCCGGAAGCACCTCAAAGCCTTTCTCTTTGCTGCTGCCTTTTCTCCTCCTCTCCCCTGCTGGCTTCCTGGCCGATACTGAAACTGCACTGGTCACCTGGAAACCCCGCCTGTTCTCAAGCCCAGGCCCCCCACCCCAGTCGCACACCTGCACTGCCTTCCTGGCAACCCCCTCACTTAGGGACTGTTCTTTACCCCTACAGTTCCACCACTAGCACTTGACACTTGATATCTGCACTACCCTTGCACTTGCCACCAGCTGGCCGGACGCCACTTATTTATTTATTATCCCATGTACTGCACTGTCCCATTCCCCTCGCCCCCGCACTTTCCTCCTTCCCCCTTCCCATGCACTTGTGCGATCTGAATGACACCTGGCCTAGTAGGATCATTGTCTGTCTTCCCTCTGTTCCCCTTCCCTTGCTTCGTTGCGCCTTGAAACACTTATGATACAGCATTTATTTTTGAATATATAACATCTCAGCATTGGTCTGTCAACCTGCTGAGCTACCCTGGTGGGCTTCTACTGAACAGCGTGTCTATGGATCGCTTAATGTACTAAAAGTGGGTTTTGGAAAGAAGCCACATGAAAGAAATTGCACATTTCAAGGCGAGCGGCAGTGCTACTGTGATATTTTCATTGCATGGTCACAATGATCCTGCCCCAGCCCCTCTGACATCTCTGGCAAACAAGAGCAGCTTGCTTAAGCAAGACAGTGTCGGGGGGGTGGGGGGGGCGCACAAGGCCAACTCTTGTACTACAGGCAGCTTGCAGGAGCAGAAAGTGATATTGACATCTGTCATGGAATTTACAAGCAGTTCCATGTGGCACAGCAGACAAGCTCCCTGCCTGCAATTGGGACGACCAGAGTTCGGAACCTGATCAAGGAAAATAGCCGCAAAACACAGCATTGAATAAATTAACATAAAAGTGTTTATTTTTCAGTATTTCCAGCACAGGCAACTGAAGAGGCTCAGGCGAGCTGCTAATCGCCCGCGATCGACTGTTTGGCAACCTCTGGTTTAACACAACCTTTTTTTTTTTAACACCTTTAAATTTTAGATCCAAAACTGTTACATTTAACACGCTTCACTTTGTCCTGAATAAAGCTTGGATTTCCTGAAAGCCATTTTCCACCTTAAAGACTTTCTTTGGTTTAAACAAGTTAATCTGAGCCAGAAACACCATGTGTCGACAGTATAAATGTGTTTGCAATTAACTACTACACATTGATCAACCTCCCCTTCTTTTGATTCAGTATCTATGACATGAAATATGAATATCTGTTCTCATAGTGATTTGTTTGTGTTTTTAAAATGTTTTGAATTAAACTTTGTTTAATCTGTATGACTACAGTGTGATCCTCAAAAGCTAGTGCCAATTATGCATAGCTCTAGATAGGTCCCCCCCTCCCTCCCTTGTGCGTCTAAGGGAGGGGCAGTCTGGTTTCTATTCCCCCTTTTCATATACTTATCTTTGCTTTCAAGAACCAGGCCCCCGTTAACCAAGAAAGCTACCACCCTGCTTTTCGCACTCTCCCACTCTCTGCAACGCCTACACATAACTTCTCTTCGCAGGCCTATACCAATTTTGCTGATGACACTCCGATTCTGATCCCCATCACAGGAGATCATAAACAAGACTCCATCACTATCAACGACATCTATGCCATCATTCAAAAGTCGACGGCATTCAATAGTCTCTGCCTAAATGATGAAAAAACAGAGATCCTCATCGTAGGTTCCCCTGCCCGCCTGAAATCTTTACATTCCGACTACTCTGCCATTCTCATCGACAGGACGTCTATCCCAGTCCTTAAACAGGTAAAAACCCTGGGTGTCCATCTAGATGCCAACCCATCCATGGTCAAACAAACCAATGCCCTATCATCCTCCACGGCCTACACTTCCAAACTGATTTCATTCAGCTGAAAATTCCTCACACCACAAAACTGCCTCACCTGAGCCCTCATAATATCAAAGTTAGACTACTGCAACATCCTATTACTAGGAACCACAGCAACCTAGCTAAATTACAACTATTGCAGAACCAAGCCCTTCGAGCAGCATTTGGCCTAAAAAGAAACAAACATTTCGAAGGGATTGTGTCCTCCGACGTATTCCTTATCTTTGATAAGCTTGCTGGCTCCGGAAATATTTTCACAGTAGAGGGCGCTGCGTGTCGATGTCCCTCGAGTCGGTGTCCCTCGAAGGCCTCCGTAGCGGCGCCGACGTCACCATGAGTACAAATAGTCTTGCTCAGTTCTGTTTTTCCGCGCTTCCTGAGCCTTGGAGACGTAAGGCTCGGTTCCATTCTTCGAAAAAAATCTTCAGAAAATCTTCATAATTTTTCAAAAATCTAAGTTTCTAACGATGGCATCTTCACTCGACACCATGATCCGGTTTTTAAAAATGTTGCGACTGTGGAAAGAAGATGGCTCTAACAGATCCTCACAGGATCTGTTTGTGGTGCCTGGGATCAGAGCATCAGTGTTCAGAGTGGGAGGACTGCATGTCAATGACGGCGAAAACCTTGAAGGAGCTTAAGGCGAAGTTAGAAAGAGGTAAGGCTATTAAAACTTCTACCCCTTCAAAAGTTTCCTCGGCTGAGTCGAGACATTCATCTCCTCGCCGTCAAAAGAAACATTCCCGATAAGAAACATTCCCGATCGAGATCTCGAAGCGGTTCCCATCACTCTTATAGATTGAGACACTCTAAGAAGAGGCGTCATATATCTCCCAATTCTTCTTCCTCTAGTTCCCCGGAAAGGGTCACCTGCTCCACAAAACACAGCTCTCTGGCTAAGTGGGAAGAATTCCGTAAAAAAAATGCTTAGTGTCTTCGAGAAAGCAGCCTCGATCCCCTCGGAGATGTCTAGAGGTGATACCCTAGGTGAAAGACCCGAAAAACAAAAACGCTGCGAGTCGTTGAACCCGGCGAGTAAAAATACGTGCGCGCCATGAACCCTCGAGTAAAGGCAAAATATCATCTGATAAAACTGTCATCAACGCCACTGTCGAAGGGACCTTCGCACAAATCTGCTTCATGAATGCCGTCTTTAAAGCTGTCGTCGACTCAGATGAAAGATGAGCCTAAAACCTCCACTACGCCACAGGCACCAGACCATGACGTCGAGTGGCGTTGACCATCTCGACGACGGCGAGTAGGATTCCGATCCTCTTGAGTTCAAGGCATTTTTCAAAATTTTCGATGTCTTTTATAGGGTTGTCGAAGCCTACAACGTCCATGTCGACAACCACAACGTTTTCACAGGCAATAACCACAAATTTGGCTCCTTCCTCTCTAGAAATGGGCTTTACTCCCTATCCTAGATCTGATTACTTCAGAGCCTTATCCTCCAAATATGAGGAAGGGGAGAACTCTGACAATGAGACCTTTTGGATTACAAAGGACTACAGTACCCATTCCAGAGGAATTCATTTCTGAAGAAAATAGATTGAAGGACCTACAGGAGTCTCTACAGGAGGCCAGTGGTATAGATACCTCTCCAGAGGTAGAATTTGTTAGACCAGAACCTGGAGAACATGCAGAGGTACCTTACAGGGCCCTTATGGCTAGAATAATGCAATTTATGGGGTGGACTACACCTACACCCTCTTTTCAGCAAGATGACCTTACTGATATATTAGATAAAGGACCCCAAGAGGATCATATCGTCCCTTTTCACGCTGCACTGCAAAGGAAAATATATGCAAATTGGGAGACTCCTGAAGTTATCCCTGCAGTAAATAATAAAACACTCTGCTAAATGCAGAGTGTCAGCTTCAGATCATCCTGAATATCTAAGCAAACATCCAACTCCAGAGAGTCTAGTTGTGCAGGCAGCGACTTCATCGAGCAGTAAGTAGGCATACCCCACTATTCCTCAAGACCGGGATGACAAAAGATTTGACGCCATGTCAAAAAGTATTTTTGACATTCAGTATGGTGCTTAAATCTATCAACGCCACTTGCATGCTAGCAAGATTCAGCCACACCCTTTGGGAGTGTGCTTCATCTGCGGCTGACTGTCTTCCAGAAGGGGAAGAACGGGAAGCATTCTTGAACATCATCAAGGATGGGAAGGATGCAATGTGCGAGTCCCTTCAAACAGGCATTGACTCTGCTGACAGCATCAGCAGAGCCATGGCGGCGAGTACCGCAATCCGCAGATTTGTGTGGTTGCGGAAGTTGGGTTTTGCTCCTGACGTTCAAGCCAGACTTAGAAATATGCCCTTTGACGGCACTTCTCAATTTGGAAAAAAGGCTGACCGCCTGGAGAAATTGCAGACATCCAAACAGCAGCGAAATCTCTTGGGGCTGCAATCCGGCAAACTCCAAATCGTCCCACAGGTACATCCTGGAGGGGGGGTAAGTCCTTTCACTTTTACTCTGCATTCGGAAAAAAAAGGACAGCCAGCTCAAAGGGGCCAGAGATGATTTATCCATGGTGGACGGGTCAAAGGTACCAAATCCACCCCAGCAGGTGCTACTTTACCCTCAGCATCTGGGTCAGCCGCTACTATGGCAGTTCAACTAGCCGGAGAGAAGAATTTGACGGCAGACGCTCTGAGCAGGCAGAACGGTCTCCCACGAGTGGGAACTAGCTCAGGAAGTCCTTCAACAGGTGGATCTGTTTGCCACAAGTATTAACCGGAAGTGCGATCGGTATTGCTCAAGGGAATTTTCCACGAGAGGAGCTCTAGGGGACGCGTTTGTAGTGGACTGGGAATTTCCAATTTTCCTCCAGTCCCCATCATTCCTTAAATGATCAAGAGGTTGAGAAGATTCCGGAAACCCATGATCCTAATTGCTCGGATTGGGCCAGGAGAACGTGGTACCCAGATCTTCTAGACATGTCCATCTGTCCTCCGATTCGTCTTCAACAAAGAGAGAATCTTCTACCGCAGAAGGGAGGTCAAGTTCTCCATCCTGATATCAGGACCCTCAACCTTCACGCCTGGTTTCTGAAAGGCTGAGATACAAGGATTGGGATCTATCGGATGACGTAATGGAGGTGTTGCTTTCAGCCAGAAGGCCAGCAGCAAAATCTTTATACCGCTGCCGTTGGAACAAATTTTGCAGCTGGTGTAGAGAAAAGAATATTGAACCCTTTTCATGTAATCCACCGATGGTGGTCTCTTTTTTGCTTTATTTAGCAAATTCAAGTCTTCAAGTTGTCACATTCAAGGGCTACTTTGCAGCGCTGTCTATCTTCAAGCGCACTGCAGAGGAGTCTTCATACTTCAAAATGCCCTTAGTGATTCCATTTCTGAAAGGATTAACTAATGTTTTTCCCCCCAACTCCTTTTCAAGTTCCAATGTGGGACCTAAACCTAGTCTTGGAATTTCTAATGGGTACTCCATTCAAACCCCTTCATTCCTGTTCATTAAGATTTATTACTCTTAAAAAAGTCTTTCTAGTGGATTTATTTTCTGCCAGAAGAGTGAGCGAATTACAAGTCTGATCTTGCAAACCTCCACATACAATGTTTCACAAAGATAAGGTT
Organism: Ambystoma mexicanum; assembly: GCF_040938575.1. NCBI lineage: Eukaryota > Metazoa > Chordata > Amphibia > Caudata > Ambystomatidae > Ambystoma > Ambystoma mexicanum. The sequence continues at coordinate 697,427,390 of NC_090921.1, forward strand.
GTTCTGCAAGTGAAGCCGAATTTTCTCCCAAAGGTGGTCTCAGAATTCCACATCACACAAAAGATAACCTTACCCTCGTTCTATCCTCCTCCCCATCCAGGGAAAGAGGAAGAGAGATTACACAGGTTGGATTGAAGGTGTGCCTTAAGCTTTTACATTAGCAGACTTGCAAGGATCAGGCAAGCAGATCAATTGTTTGTGGGGTATGCAGAGCACAAATTAGGTTTGCCCATTACAAAACAAACCATTTCAAGATGGATTATTTTAATCATTATAGAATGCTATAAATTGGCAGGAAAAGAGCCCCCTAAACATCTTAGGGCTCATTCGACCAGGGGTATTGCAGCCTCTTCAGCTCTCCAAAGAGGAGTTCCAATTAAGGACATATGTGCGGCTGCCACATGGTCGTCCGCACACACTTTACATTTTACAGTCTTGATTCCTCCTCTAGCCAGGAGAGGAAAAGATGTGTTGCACTCTGTGCATCTTTAAAGGGAAACATTTCATTTTACTCCCACCTCTGTATACTACTGCTATGGGAGTCTATCAAAGATAAGGAATACGTCGGAGGACACAATCTCTTCAAAGAACAAGTTACTTACCAAACTGGTAATGTTCTTTTGATGGGATGTTCCTCCGACGTATTCCTATCACCCCTCCCATCCTTCCCCGCAGTAAAACTTTCCTTGTAGATGCAGTTTACGCTCCTTCAAGGTTATTAACCAATTCATGCAAAGCAAAACAACATCTCAAAACGGAACTGAGCAACGGACGCTGCGTGATACTATTTGTATTCATGGTGACGTTGGCACCGATACGGAGGCCTTCGAGGGACACTGACTCGAGGGACGTCGACGCGCAGCGCCCTCTACTGAGAAAAATGTTCCGAGGCCAGCAAGCTGGAAGTGGATTTATCAAAGATGAGGAATACGTCGGAGTAACATCCCATCGAAAGAACGTTACCAGTTTGGTAAGTAACTTGTTCATCTCCAACATTGGAAGAGTAGTACACTGGCTCCTCATTCAAGCTAGAATCATTTTCAAGACCCTGACTACAGTACACATGTATTTCCAACGAGACCCCTACCTACCTGAATAACTGCGTAACCCAAAAAAAACACACGATCTCAAAGATCCAGCACGCATCTGAATGTTCCCAGATTCAACAGTAAAAGGGCAGGTGATTTCAGCTTTCCCTTAGTAGCTCCGCAGCTTTGGAATTTCCTTCCAACCTACATCAGAAACTATCCCTCCCACCAGCGATTCAAGAGACTGATCAAGACCTGGCTCTTCGATAAATACAACTAGGCCACTACCAGTTCTATCTTGACTAGTACGGTCTGACTTCCCCTATGTCTTCCTCCGTGCCTGTAACTGGGATTTTGAAGGGATTGGTTCCTCCTACGTATTCCACATCTATGACAGGTAATCACCACAGCTGTGCTGCTTCAGAAAATGTTCTGCGTCTTGCGTTGATGATGTCGATACGCTGTCCTCGAGGGCCTCCGTCGAGCCCACGTCACCGAATGTTATAAGTAGGATGCACGACACCCGTAGCCTCAGTTCTGTTTTTTCCGCGAACGTGTTAACTTCAGAGATCTCGGCGCTCCTCGGTTCTTCTGAGTTATATTCTATCGGTTCTTCGAACTTGTTAGTTTGTGAAGATATCATGTCTTCGTCTTCTTCTACCGCGCGGCCGGGTTTCAAGAAGTGTCGGGACTGAGGTTCCAAGATGTCGCTGACGGACCCGCACAACGCCTGCCTCTGGTGCCTCGGTGAAGACCACGCCACGGATGATTGTGACGATTGCCAGTCGTTAACGTCGGAGGCCTTGTGGTAGCAGAAGAAGCAGCTTTCTGTCGGTAGGGTTCCCAAGCCCCAAAAGTAAAAACCTGGGCTTTCGACCGACGATTCGAGAGGCGACTCTCGGTGTTGTCGGCGTAAGTCCAGGGGGTCTCGGTCCCGCAGTGGATCCTGCCATTCCTCTGCCTCTTCGAGGCACTCGCGGAAGCGCCATCACCAGTCGCCTTCCTCGTCCGAGGACTCTGCCCATCGGCGGGTTGCTTGTCCCAACAAGCACTCTTCTCCTGCGGAATGGGATGCATTTCGTACAGAGATGATGGCGATTTTTCAGTCGCAGGGCTCCGTTCCGTCCGTGCCTTTGAAAGAAGCCAGCAGGGAATGTGCTAGGTCCACCACTCGCACGTCTACGGGCGCGGGTGGTCGGCACGATCATCGGGCACCTTAGAGGTCCCGATCGGACAAGGTGGATCGCTAAAGCCATGCCTGCTCCAGGTCCCGGTCCTCAACGCCCTCGAGACAGTCTGAGCCTGTGAGGTCTTCGAAGAAGACATCAATGCCATTGGCGCCATGTCCGTCGAGGGTATCTCTCTCTCGAGGCTCCGCCTCCGAGAAAGTCATCGACACAATCGGTGCCATGTCCGTCGAGGGTATCTCTCTCTCAAGGCTCCGCCTCCGAGGAAGTCATCGATACCGTCGAAGGACACGTTCGGGGCTCCGCCCTCGAGGCCTGTGTTGAAGCCATCAGCGCCATGCTCGACATCGATTCTGTCGACTCCTTTCGTGGATGCTTTATCGGAGGTATCCCGTGCATCGGTGGAAACCCCGAGGAAGGCCCTGAAGAAGCCGGTGAGACCTGTCTTTGAGCCTTTTTCTGTGCCCTCCTCCACGGATTTATTTCAGCCTCTGGATTATATTTCTGAGGTGGAGGAAGGATCTGAGGAAGGTTTGGTTCCAGATGAGGTCCCTGACGAAATATTGTCAGGTCATAGCCAGATTGAAGACCTGCGTCAGTCTTTGCACAACGCCAGTGGTCTTGATACCTCCGCGGAGGTTGAGTTTGGCAGGCCTGAGCCTGGTACGCATGCTGACTCTTCGTACAGGCGGCTGATGTCGAGGGTGACGGAGTACTTGGGGTGGTCTGCTCCACCAGTATATTTTCTGCAGGATGACCTGATGGATATCTTGGACCAAGGTCCACCAACTGACCCGGTACTGCCATTCCATATGGCCTTGCAAAGAATGGTGGCAGTGGCTTGGACAGTCCAGAGAGTCTCCCGGCAGTGGGGAAGTTTTTGCCGAAAAAGTACCGCCCAGCCAGTGGCGACCCTGGCTACTTGTCCATGACCCTACTCCGGAGAGCTTGGTGGTGCAGGCGGCAACGGCCCCAGCAAAACAGGCGTCGTACCATACCATCCCTCCTGACAGGGACGACAAACGTTTTGACGGTTGGGCGAAGAAAGTTTTTTCTTCAGGGGGTATGGCTTTGGAAGCAGCCAACTCTTTGTGTGCCTTAGCACGTTTCACTCACACTCTGTGGAATTATTTCATTGGCGGCTGAACATATTCCCGAAGGGGAGGAACGGGATGGCTTTCTTGCCCTTGTACAGGATGGCAAGGATGCCATGTGTAAATCCGTTCAGTCGGGTCTGGATGTGGCAGACTGTGTCAGCCGGCCCATGGCGGCGAGCACCGTGATGCGCAGATTTGCGTGGTTGCGGAAGTCGGGGTTTGTTCCAGATGTACAAGCCCGGCTTTTCAATGTCCTTTGATGGTGACCATCTTTTTGGCAGCAAGGCTGATGAGAGCTGATGAGAGCCTTGAGAGGTTGCAGTCCTCGAAGGCTGCAGCGAAGCGGTTGAGCGCTGCAGTCCGCCAAATTTCACCTTTTCGTCCTAGGGGACAGCAATGGAGGGGAGGTTCCTTTCGATACTACTCTACCTTTGGTAGATTGAGGGGAGCTGCAAGTCAAAGGGGCCACCGTAGGAGTGCCAGAGGTGGAAAACAAGGTACTCGAGGTGCCAAGGCCGCTCAGGCAGTTGCCTCTTTGCCCTCAGGCACTGCCGCAGCCGCTTCAGCTCAGTCATGAGGCCATGTCCCAGGGTTCGACGGTTGGGGGAAGGCTGGCGCAGCGTCTTGTAGAATGGCGTGCCATTACTTCAGATGTGTGGGTTCTGGCGATCATAGCCCTCGGCTGCTGTCTTTGTTTCCGGCAGAGGCCTCACAACAATCCACCGGGGAATCTCTCTTTGAAGAAATCAAATCCCTGCTGGAGAAAGGTTCCATAGAACTGGTGCCTGTAGCGGAGAGGAACAAAGGATGGTATTCCCCTTATTTTTTTATTTCTAAAAAAGACTGGGGATTGAGCACCATCATGGACTTGCGTGGTTTGAACAAGCTCCTCGGGAAGGACAAGTTCAAGATGGTTACTCTCTCTCAAGTCCTCCAGGCCCTTCAACTTCAGGACTGGTTGGTGTCTCTCGACCTCAAGGACTCTTATTTTCATGTGCCGATTAATCCCAAGCACAAGTACCTGAGGTTCGTGGTTTCGGGTCCTGCCGTTCGGATTGACCACCGCCCCGAGGGTCTTCACCAAGCTCATGGTGGTGGTGGCATCATCTGTCCGTCACCTGCCACTCCCTTCACAGGCTGGGCATCTCCCTCAACTTAAAGTATTCCCACTTGACGCCAACCCAGCGGCTCCAGTACATCGGAGCAGTGCTCGACACATCCCTGGGGGAGTGTTTCCCTCCCCAGGTGACGGCTCATCACATTCTGCAGATGGTGCAAAAGTTTCAACTTGCCCAGTGTCTCCTGGCATTCGAGTTCTTGAGGTTGCTCGGCCTCATGGCATCCTGCATTCTCCTGGTGCCAGAGGCCAGGCTGCGGATGAGATCTCTGCAGTGGGCTCTCAAGATGCAGTGGTCGCAGTCCTCCGGCAGAATGTCGGATCCCGTTCCGGTGCCGCCCTCGGTCGCCCAGAATCTTCTGTGGTGGGCCGTTGAAGGCAATCTGATGAAGGGGACTCCATTTTGGCTACCCTGGCCAGAGGTGACGATCGTGACGTACGCATCCCTCACGGGATGGGGAGCTCATGCCAACGAGTTGACAGTCAGCGGTCATTGGTCTCCGTCGGAGTCCAGACTCCATATCAATCTGTTGGAGCTGAGGGCCATCAGGCTAGCCCTGAAGGCTTTCCTGCTGACTGCGCGAGGGAAGAATATCCTGATTCTGACGGACAACACAGTGACCATGCACTACCTCAACAAAAAAGGGGGGCTGGGTCACTTCTTCTGTGCAGAGAGGCAATGCAGCTCTGGTTCTGGGTCATCCAGCAGGAAATTTCGATCTCGGCTGTTCATCTGGCTGGAGAAGAAAACGAGGCGGCGGACACTCTGAGCAGGCAGAGCACGGTCTCTCACGAGTGGGAACTGGCTCGGGAGATTCTCCTGGAGATCTCCACCCTTTGGGGGACCCCTCAAGTGGATCTCTTCGCCATCAGTGTCAACCGGAAGTGTGAAAGATTATGCTTGTGGGAATTTCCTACAAAAGGTGCCTTAGGGGACGCGTTCGTAGTGGAGTGGTCCATCCCACTCTGTACGCGTTTCCTCCAGTCCCCGTCATTCCGCAAGTGCTGAGGAGTTTACGGAGGTTCGGTTACCGAATTATCGTCATTGCTCCGCATTGGTCCGGAGAACCTTCTGGACATGTCCATCTGCCCTCCACGCCGTCTTCCCTACCTAGACGATCTAATCTCATGGGAGGGGGGTCAGGTTCTCCATCCAGAGGTCAAGTCCCTCAACATTCATGCTTGGCTTCTGAACGGTTGAGGTATAAGGATAGGGAGCTCCCTGAAGACGTGATGGAGGTGTTGCTTTTGGCCAGAAGGCCTGCAACAAAGTCTCTGTACCGTTGCCGTTGGAGAAAGTTCTGCGACTGGTGCAGGGTTAAGAATGTGGATCCTTTTTCATGTGGCATTCCTGTGGTTCTATACCCGATTGGAAATGCACCTCAATTCTGTAACATGTCTTGTAACTGTGATTATACCCGTCTGAAAACGTACTTCTATTGTGTAGCATGTCCTATAACCAACTAAGCTTCAATGTAACCTACGCGGTGATACCTCCGGGTTTGGGCGTATAACAAATGCTATAAATAAAAAATAAAAAAATGCCTTTACAGAAGGATGAAGCCGAAGGTTTTTTTTCACCATTGGGCATCTTTTCCTACCCAATTCATAGTTTGCCATCTAGAGTTTGGTCCGGAGTATTAAAAGTTGCCTATTAAACAAAATTAGGTATCAATAGGGCTGCCTCGTTAATATGGCCACGTTCGACTACTCAGTTACCCACAATGCTCCTTTCACCCGACGCCCTCCAGAGAATATTAATTTTCTACCAATGGTCTGATCAAGGAGCGAGGATTGAGGAAGAGGAACAAAATATTTTGACAGAATCTGAACATTTTTCTGTGATTGGACAATGGCTGGACCTATGAGAGTAAATGTGTTGGCAATTTTAGATCTCAAATGTTATCATGGCAATTCCGTAATGGTGAGAGTCCTTTTTAAGATCTGCACTGCATGCAGGTTTCAGAGGATTGACTAGGATAAGGCCTCTTATTTCGGTCTTCCATGAAACCATGAAGATAGTTAATGCTAGACCTGTTAACCCCTTAAGTGCCAAGGACAAGTATGCTTATCCTGTTTGCGAGAATTTAATAGTGCTGAACCATTTAAGTGGTTAAAGGTCCAAGGTTGTCACTAAACAGCAGTAAGGAGAAATGGTGGACAGCCTGTTCCTTGGAAGCTGGCAGAACTTAAACCTTGGCACAGTGGCTACTGTTGGAGGAAGCAGAGGAGCTGGTGGCTGAAAGGACCTTGGAGCCTCAAGTCTGCTCTGGAGAGATGTATCAATTAAGACCCCCAAATTAGGGAAGGGTTAGGGACATAGTTTTCCATTCAGTAAAGGGCCCTGATCCCAACCAGGAATACCACCAGTGATCTGCCATACTGGTTTGGAAAGATTTTCTTTTTGCTGCTTTCCTCCCATAGAATTCTATGGCACACCCTTTCTTTTTACTGTATTTTGACGCTTGACCTAACCTTTTGGAGGTAAACCACCTGCTTAACTTCCGTTGTCTTCTGGCTTATCTTTATGGGAAAACTGATCAGTCCATAAGACTAACTGCACTGAGAGACTCTTCGGGAATTTCTTGTATTGTTACAATTGCACACATCACCCTTAAGTGAAGTGTGGTTAGGATGCTTTGTATAATTTTAACTTTTTCTGTAGTGACTTTTTGGTTACCTTTACAGTGTGCCTAGGAAGTATTGGTGGCAGCGGATATTTTTCTACTTTGCCGTTTACAACATTTCGCTTGTGCACATTTGCAGTTACTGCATATGGCTACTAATGGTGGCTAGCACCCACCGATGGCCGTAACACTGCGTTTTTGCCTGTCTTTTGCCCATATTGTTCTTTGAGTTCCTTCGTGCCCTCCTGGGTCTGTGATTGCCATTCATAGGAAGATCTTTCCTGGGAAATCGGCTGTTTTCCCAGGCAAAGAGGTAGTTTGTGTAAGCCCAGATGTGTAGCTGGGACTGTCTGCTCTCAGTACACATACTTGTGCCTGAATGTCTGCTGGGCAGTTGTGGAAAGTGCCCATCCATAATTGGATATTACGTCTGGTTTGTAGCTTAACCCTCTCCCTTTCACATCACGCCCAGCGTCTATCTTGGATATATGACATCTCATTTTGCGGCCATCTTGGATCGATGACATCACTTCTTGTGGCTTCCTTTAGTCGGCCCACACGCCAGCTGAAGGCCACAAGAGACTCCTCTGGGAACACCAATCAAGAAGAAACCGCCTCATGCCAGCAACACCAGGAACAAAATCAGACACTCCTCTCCATATGCTTTCTCCAATTATGTTACAACTTCCTCCTTTCCCATCCCTATCATAAAACTCAGATCTCAAAACTCCCACTGCTCTATCTCTCTTGCAGCTCATATTTCCAATAACCAAAGCTGAAGAGCTAACAATACCTCCCCTAACACCTATCAACCTCTCTTCCTCCAAGATTCACCTTCTCTACTCTTCCTTACTGCATCAACTGAACATTGCACTCTGGAATGCTGAGTCTGCATGCTACAACTTCCTTTATCACAGACTACTTAAACACCAGCTCTCCTTCCCTAGACCACCTTGCTATCACTGAAACCTGGATTTCTCCATCTGACACTACCACCCTTGCGCCCCAACATGACTCCAGACTATTTCATTCACTCTCCTCGTCTGACTGGCAGAGGTGGAGGCGTCGGACACCTACTCTCTTCATGCCTCACAAATCTTGAATGCCACATCTTCTCACTACCTCTTTTGAATTCACCAGCTCTACTATTGCTCCACCTCACTTGGTTCACATTCTCTCGCCATCTATTGCCCTCCTGGCCCCACAGGACTATTCTTTGATGAACCTGGGCAACTCCTTGATTCTCCTTCACTAAATGTCACCTCATTCTTTTAGGTCACTTTAACCTTCCCTCTCCCACCACTTCTCAGAAATCAGAACTTTTCTTATGACCACGTACTCCATTCTGTCCATAACCTAGCAAACCACACCTGGAGCAACTCTTTGGATCTCTTATTCATCTATACCTCGCTCTCAGCCATTAATACTACTGTCACACATCCCTATCTGATCACTCCATTGTTTCCACCACCTTCTCCTTTCCACCCTGTGACCTCTCCTCACCACTTGCTTTGCTTATTCCTAAAAAAAATGTAAACCTGCCATTCCTCCCTTTCTTTTGGACCTACAGTTCTCATTCTCCCACTTCACACCTGATGCCTTTTCGCCTAACACTTCCTTCTTTAGCTTCCAATCAGTAGTATATAACTCATTCTCCTCTCACTTCCAACTGCTAACTTGTATTTTTTAAATGTAATGTTTGATTCGATTTTAAACCCTGTTGCAAACTCTGGATATCCTCCGGCATAGTTGAACATCATTGACCATAAATCTACACAAGGTAAACTTGTCCCCCTCCAACTCCCCCGAACTCGCTCTTCTGGGAATTCCATCAATACTTTTAAGATCTACATTACTTTGCTAGCTCTATAATATGGTTTGCAATCCAGCATGTCATTCAGGGCATATTCACAAAGTTCAGTGCTCTCAATCGGATATGGCATGAAAGTGCATTACAATCTTTTTGCATATACTTCAAGTTAGTAGTAAGCTTTGCCATTCCCATTATGAACCAGGTCTTGTCTTACCATATGTTCACTGATGGAGGTTCAGGTTTCTGCCATAGCTGGAGGACAGATAACTTTGCAGCCAGCAAGAGATAAGTCAGTAGTTTCTGCTCCATAGTCGCGCTAAATTTCACCCCTAAGTCTCAGCATCCTCAACCATGGGTCTTCCCATTCATATGCTCTCACTGCACAGACATGTGTTGGTTGCTGCGCAAATGGAGGCATTCCAACTCTCATGAGGAACTGAAACCTTAGACCTCTGCCCTGAACTCTCTAAAGTCCTCTCTTGATAGAGCGAAAAACGGTTTTCTACTGCACATCGATTCTCACTCCATCCACCCTTGCGGTGCTACAGGGCACCCTAAACTCACTCATGACTCCTCCTAAACCTATGACTATTTACGACACTTTCACATCGAAATGACCTAGCTAAATACTTTGTTGCAAACATTTCCAAAATTAGACTCCCACTCCCTCCTCCTACATTCTACACTCTGCCTACTCTACCATCATCCTCTGCCTCCATCGCCCACTTTAGTCACACTAATATTGAACAAATATGTTGTACTAATGAAGGCTAACCCCTCTTGTGCCCCATCAGACCCTCTTGCTCCTTAGCTCGTCAATCCTATTGCCTCTTTAATGGCCTCTCACCTTGCTGAACTCTTCAACTGTCCTTGGAGTCTGCTTGCTTCCCTCCTATTTTCAAAATGGCCACAGTCATCCCTCCTAAAAAAGAAAGGGGCTGACCCGAATCTGCCAGCTAACCTTCACCCTGTGTCTCTCCTTACGCTCTACTCTAAAATGCTCTAAAGGGTTGTGTTCAGCCATCTTACCAATTTCTTAAACATCCACAACCTTCGAGACCCCCCTACAAGCTGGTTTCTGCACCTTTCGCTCAACAGAAAATAAGTTTTCATAATTTCTCCAACTTCATCACCTCTGCTAAACACTACAACCTATCCTTTATCTTAATTCTCTTTGACCTGTCCGCTGCCTTTGACACTGTCAATCCCTCTGATCTCCTTAATACTGTTTCCTCTTGGGATTCACCGTCGAGCCCTTGGCTGGATTGAATCCTACCTAGCACCTCGCCAATTCTGTCTCCTGGAGCCAACACCTCTCAACTCACTCCTCTGTTGGTGTTCCACAAGACAGTCTCTGGTTTTCTCCTCTTTACACTCTAGACCTCTGCTCTTGGGTCACTAATCTCCTCCTTATGGTTCTCATACAAACACTTTGCGAAATGCACCCAAATCTTCTCTTTTCCTGAACTCTCCTATGTTCGCTATCAAAATTTTAAAACTGTCTCACTGGCAATAAATATTGGATGGCTTTGCGTTCCGTTAAACTCTTCCAAAATGGAAGTGCTCTTCTTCCCTGCCAAATGCTCTCTCTTTCCCCCGTCCATCCTGTTCCCGCCTGACGCACTTCCTTACTCTTCTTCCATTAGAATCCTCTTTCATCTATGACCCTTCTCACACCTGCTCTACTTTCATCTCCAAAACTGAAACGGCATCTTGCCTCAACCTCCTAGATATTAGGAAAATCAGGTACCTCCTTCCTTTCAACACCACTGTTAAAAACGTTTTCTCTTTTTAGCAACAGTTCCTCAATTTCTATGGACCTCCAACTTTTTTTGCTTTTCTACTCTGTCCTCTCTTTCCAGTGAAGTGAAGCCTTCAACCTCACTCTACTGCAGGTTTGCTCACTGTTATGGGGAAATTGACCAGTCCTTCAGACTGTCAGTACTGGGAAACTGTTTCCCTTTTGTTTTGTCCTCTATTTTTTGGTTAACTTTTTATCATTGCTCAATGCATCTTGGAGTACAATGGGTTTCTTTTGTATGATCCTATTCTACACTCAAATAGATGTTTTGGTTACTTTAGATGTGCCTAAGGACTAACTGGTGGCAGCACACATGTCTGAGCACAGCACACTCCTGGACGTCTCCAGCACAAGGCTCACAATTCCAGTTCAAAGATACCAGATCCTTCAGGGGGTCAACAACTCTTCTCTGCAAAGTATCTTGCCTTAGAAGGCCTGATGGATCAAAATACCAAACAAAAGTTCCTTCTGTAATCTTGTACCTTAGGGCGATTTTTCTTCGACCCTAGCACCTCCTTCAGCCAGGCTCGGATCCTCTTTGCAAAATGGGCCTCCCTCGGTCTGGTTCACTAAGGCCTCTCAAATATCGCTCCTAACCTTCAGGAGCTTTAATGTTCTTTTGACCCTTTAAGTGCCATGGGTCCCCCCCCCCCCGTGCCAAGGCCTTTTTGGTGATTTCGGTATGTCGCCATTCAAGGCCTTGTAACTTTTTTGTTACATACGATATCTCGGGAATCCTAGGTTGCTGTAAGGGGGTGAGAGAAAATAACCAAAAAGGGCGAAAATTATGTGTTTTTTCAAAAAATGCAATAAAATGATGTACAAAGAAGCCTGTGGTTTTTTCCTTGTAAGTGCTAGGAACAAATGGTTTGCTGTGCTGAATTCCCCAATTTCCTGGCTTTCAAGAACAGGTTGAGTGGAAACAAAAACATTTTTTGATGAGGTTATCAACCGTTTTGTGAGAGGTAGGAGATTTTGGCATTTTTGCCAATTGGACATGCATCGACGGAATGCAAGGAAAGGATAGGAAATCCGAATTGGAGGACAGAAAGGCATACATTTCTGAAAATTCGACAAAATTCCAAGTTTAGGAAGGGGGGATTTGCGCAGGTCGGGCTATAACTAGGTAGGGGAAAATGCCATAGTTTGGGGGGAAAAAAGCGGGAAAATGACGGGAAAAAAATGGTATGTGGTGAATATGGTTGGCATGGTACGGCAATGGCTTCTATGAATTTTGAGAAAAACAATGCTCCACTACATTCCCCCCACTCTTGCAGTTAGGAAAGTACACATTTTTTGTAGTGTTTCACAAAACAAGCAATACCACAAGCCAAACACTGAGCCATGGTACACAGGGGTTTTATGCTTACGGACTGATCAGACGTACTTGGCATGTGTAAATCAGGAAAACCAATGTGGTGAGGAATGGCAAGCATACATTTTTTGAAAGAGCACAGGCAGACCTTTTCAAGGGTAGGTGACTTGTGCAGGTTACAAAAGTGTATGGTGCCTAAAGCAGCGAGTAAATGTAGGGCACATTTGGGAAATTAAAGGGTTGTGTGACAAAGTGCACCAGGAAATGGGTCGAAACGTTATGAAATTATGTGATTACTACTTGCTGAGTGTTACGATACAACTGCTAGTGTTTACTACTCTGTATTATTGTAAGTAATCCAAAAGTAACTATTTGTTATGAACTCCCTAGAACTACTGTTAAGTGTTCCAAATTCGGTTTTATGCTTTGGTCTGTGTACCTTTAAGCATATTGTTGTTTCTCTGTAATGTGCTTATATGATCTTTGATGGAACTTATTTCCACCAAGATTTAACTGGGCCTACTTGTATTTGACCATTTATTTTTACAGTACATAGTGTTTGTGTTTCTTTGGGCAATATTTGTATTACAATTTCTTTGTACTGATTCTACAGCCTTCTCTCCCTGATATGATATATTATTGTATATGGCATTTGTAACGTGCCTATACACAAGTGTTTCATAGCGCGACGAGGCAAGGCAGGGGGAAAAGCGGGAGGATGGAGAACGATCTTACTAGGCCAAGTGACATTGAGATCGCACAAGTGCAGGGGAGTGTGGACTGGAAAGGGGAGGGTGGGGGGGCAGTGCTGTACATGGGCTGATGGCAGCTGCAAGGGTAAGTGCAGACAGCAGATGTCCAAACGTGTAGGTAGGAGGACTGTAGGGTTACAGATACAGACCCAGTGCAAGAGTTACCGGGAGGCAGTGCAGGTGTGCAATTGGGCGGCAGGGGCCTGAAATCAAAGGGTAGCCAGGTGCCTAGTGCAGTATCGGACAGGAAACTGGTCACTGCACTGGTCACCTGGCTGCTCTGTCTACGCTACCCATACTCAGGTGGTACAGCCTTATAGTGGAGTCTTATATTGTCTCAGTTGAATGATTTTACCAAGCCCTTAGTTGGACTTCAGAGAAACTGTCCTAACACCCATGTCATTTGGATGAGACTCTATAAAGATGGATTTCTAATAACCCTGTGGGGAGAGATTTTAGGAGCCCACCCTCTTTACAGTGCACAGGGAGTCTCAGGGTTTAGCCAAAAGCCAATCAAGGTACGTGGAAGAGAGGTCAAGGCTTATTCGAGGGGATTGTGTCCTCCGACGTATTCCACATCTATGACCGGTAATGACCACAGCTGTGCCGCTTCGGAAACTTTTCGTCGTAGGCGTCGTGCGTCAATGACGTCCATACGTCGGCCTCCGTCGAGGGTCGATATCACCGGATGTTATATATAGGAGGCACAGCGCCCGTAGCCTCAGTTCTGTTTTTTCTGTTAACTTGTTTGCTTTGGAATCTCGGCGCGCCTGATTCTTCTAATTCAAGCTTTAAAAAAAATGTCGGGACTGCGGTTCAAAAATAACCATCACGGACCCGCACAACATCTGCCTCTGGTGCCTCGGCGAATGCCACGCCACCGACGACTGCGATGACTGCCAGTCCCTGACATCAAAGGCCTTGCTGGAACGGAAGAAGAAATTAAAGGTAGGTAGGGTGTCTAAGCACCATAAGTCGAAATCCGCGGGGCTTTCGACCGACGACTTGATGGGCGACTCTCCGCGTTGGCGAAAGTCCAGGGGGTCTCGGGGTGGTTCCCGCCATTCCTCTGCCTCTTCGAGGCATTCTTGGAAGCGCCATCACCGGTCGCCTTCCCAGTCCTCGTCGGAGGACACCGCCAGAAGGCGGTCGACTTGTCCCACCAAGTCTTCGTCGCCAGCCGAATGGGATGCATTCCGCCAGCAGATGGTGGCGATTTTCGAATCGCAAGGCACTGTTCCGTCTGCGCCTTCGAGAGAAGCTGGCAAGGAACGTGCTCGGTCCACCACTCTCACGCCTTCGGGCTCGGGTGGTCGGCACGATCATCGGGAGCCATCACGGTCCCGCTCAGACTAGGAAGATCGCCGTAGCCGTGCCAGATCCAGGTCCTGGTCCTCGACGCCTTTGAGACTGGCAGATCCCGTGAAGCCTTCGAGGAAGGTGTCGACGCCATCGGCGCCGTGTCCGTCAAGGGACCTTCTCGTGGCTCTGCCCTCGAAGAGGTTGTCGCCGCAGTCAGCACCTCGGTCGACGTTGCTTCTCTCTGCGCCGTTTGTGGACGATTTGCCAGAGGTGCCCCGGAGAGCTGTGGAACCTCCGAGGAAGGCTCTCAGTAAATCTGTGAGGCCTGTTTTTGAGCCCTACTCTGTTCCTCCTCCCAGATTTGGAGTATATTTCAGAGTTGGAGGAAGGGTCTGATGAGGAGATGGTTGTGCCTCCTGATGTCCCTGATGACCTTTTGTCTGGTCACAGTCAGATGGAAGAACTCGGGCAGTCTTTGCATGATGCCAGTGGTCTTGACACCTCCCCGGAGGTGGAGTTGGGCAGGCCTGAGCCTGGAACACATGCTGAATCCTCCTATAGGCGTCTCATGTCCAGGGTGACGGATTACTTGGGGTGGTCTGCTCCACCTGTTGATTTTGATCAGGATGATCTGACGGACATCCTGGTCCTAGGTCCACCCACTGACCCGGTGTTGCCATTTCACATGGCGTTTCAAAGAAGGGTGGTAGCAGCTTGGACTGCTCCAGAGAGTCTCCCGGCAGTTGGTAAGTCGCTTTCAAAAAAATACCACCCAGCCAGTAGTGACCCCGGCTACTCCGGAGAGTTTGGTGGTGCAGGTGGCTACGGCCCCAGCGAAGCAGGCTGCGTACCCCACCATCCCTCCTGATAGGGACGACAAGCGCTTTGATGGTTGGGCGAAGAAGGTATTTTCTACTGGGATGTGGCTTTGAAGGCAGCCAACTCCGTTTGTGCCTTGGCGAGATTCACTCACACTCTGTGGAATTGTGCATCTTTGGCGGCTGAACATATTCCCGAAGGGGAGGAACGGGATGGTTTTCTAGCCCCCATGCAAGACGGCAAGGGTGCCATGTGTGAATCCGTTCAGTCGGGTCTGGACATGGCAGACTGTCAGCCGGTCCATGGCTGCGAGCACCGTGATACGCAGGTTTTCGTGGTTGTGTAAGTCTGGGTTTGCTCCTGATATGCAATCCTGGCTTCTCAACATGCCCTTTGATGGTAGCAAGGCTGATTTGAGAGGTTGCAGACCTCCAAAGCTGCAGCCAAGTCTTTGAGTGCTGCAGTACGTCAACCTCTGCCTTTTCGTGCTAGGGGACAGCAATAGAGGGGAGGTTCCTTTCGATACTACTATCTTTGGTAGATCGAGATGAGGTGCCAGTCAAAGGGGCCACTGTAGGAGTACCAGAGGTGGAAAGCAAGGTACTCGAGGTGCCAAAGCCGCTCGGCAAGTTGCCTCTTTTGCCCTCAGGCACTGCCGCAGCCACATCCGCTCAGTCATGAGGCCATGTCCCATGGTTTGCCGGTTGGGGGCAGACTTACGCAGCATCTTGGAGAATGGCGAGCCATTACTTCATTTGTGTGGGTTCTGGAGATCATAACCCACGGCTACTGTCTTCCCTTCCGGCGGAGGCCTCACGACAATCCACCGGGGAAGCTCTCTTTGAAGTGTCCGGATCCGCTCCTTGCGCAGGAAATCCTATCCCTGCTGGAGAAAGGCGCCATAGAACTGGTGCCTATAGCGGAGAGGAACAAGGGATGGTATTCCCCTTATTTTTTGATCCCGAAAAAGGACGGGGGGATTGAGACCCATCATGGACTCACGTTGGTTGAACAAGCTCCTCAGGAAGGACAAGTTCAAGACGGTCACTCTCAAGTCCTGCAGGCCCTTCAACTTCAGGATTGGTTGGTGTCTCTCGACCTCAAGGATGCTTACTTTCATGTGCCGATTCATCCCAAGCACAGGAAGTACCTGAGGTTCGCAGTTGGCGACTCGCATTTTCAGTTTTGGGTCCTGCCGTTCGTATTGACCTCCGCCCCAAAGGGTCTTCACCAAGCTGATGGTGGTGGTGGCAGCGTATTTCAGGAAATGGGGGATTCCCCTACCTGGACGATTGGTTGATCAGGGTGCGCTCTCCCGAGCAAGCCCTGGATCATCTGTCCGTCACCTGCCAGTCCCTTCACAAGCTGGGCTTCTCCCTCAACTTGAAGTCCCACTTGACGCCAACTCAGCGGCTCCAATACATCAGAGCTGTGCTCGACACAGCCCTGGGGCTGTGTTCGCCTCCCCAGGTGAGGGCTCATCACATTCTGCAGATGGTGGACAAATTTCAGCATGCCCAGAGTGTCTCGGCGTTCGAGTTCTTGAGGTTGCTCGGCCTCATGGCATCCTGCATTCTCCTGGTGCCAGAAGCCAGGCTGCGGATGAGATCTCTGCAGTGGGCTCTCAAGATGCAGTAGTCGCAGTTCTCCGGCAGCATGTCGAATCCCGTTCATATTCCGCCCTCATTCGCCCAGGAGCTTCTGTGGTGGGCCGTCGAACGACATCTTATGAAGGGAGCTCCGTTTTGGCAACCGTGGCCAGAGGTGACGATCGTGACGGACGCATCCCTCATGGGTTGGGGAGCTCATGCCAACGAGTTGACAGCCAGCAGCCGTTGGTCGCCATCGGAGTCCAGACTCCACATCAATCTATTAGAGCTGCGGGCTGTCAGGCTAGCCCTGCAGGCTTTTCTGCCATCTGTACGGGGGAAGAATGTCCTGATTATGACGGACAATACCGTGGCCATGCACTACCTCAACAAAAGAGGGCGGGGGGGGGCAGGGTCATTGTGCAGGGAGGCGATGCAGCTCTGGTTCTAGGCCATCCAGCAGGAAATGTCGATCTCGGCAGTTCATCTGGCTGGAGACGAAAACGCGGCGGCGGACGCTCTGAGCAGGCAGAGCAGTCTCTCACGAGTGGGAGCTGGCTCAGGAAGTTCTGTTGGAGATCTCTGGCCTTTGGGGAACCCCACAAGTGGATCTCTTCGCCACCAGTGTCAACCGGAAGTGCAAAAGATTCTGCTTGTAGGAATTTCCTCCAAGAGGAGCCTTAGGGGACGTGTACATAGTGGAGTGGTTCTTCCCACTGCTGTACGCGTTTCCTCTAGTCCCCATCATTCCGCAGGTGTTGAGGAGGTTATGGAGGTTCGGTTCCTGAATTATCCTCATTGCTCCGGCATGGGCCAGGAGAGCGTGGTACCCGACCTTCTAGACCTGTCCATCTGCCCTCCACGACGTCTTCCCTACCGAGACGATCTGCTTTCACGGGAGGGGGGGGGTCAGGTTCTTCATCCAGAGGTTGTCTTTCAGCCTTCATGCTTGGCATCTGAAAGGTTGAGGTATAAGGATTGGGACCTCCCCGGAGACGTGATGGAGGTGTTGCTTTCGGCCAGACTGCCCGCAACGAAATCCCTGTACCCTTGCCGTTGGAGAAAGTTCTGCGACTGGTGCAGGGTACAGAATGTGGATCCTTTCCAATGTTCCATTCCTTTTGGTTTTGTCTTTTTTGCTTTTCTTAGCCCACAAGGGCCTGCTAGTGGGTACCGTGAAAGGTTATCTGGCGGCGCTGTCTATATTTAAGCGCTCGTCTTAGGAATGTTCTTATTTTAAGATTCCTTTTGGTTTCTAAAAGGGCTAACTAATGTGTTTCCACCATCACCTTTCCAGGTGCCGGGATGGGGTTTGAATTTGGTTTTAAAGTTCCTGATGGGAGCTCCGTTTGAGCCCTTACATTCTTGTCTGTTGCGACTGTTATCCTTTAAAACTCTATTTTTAGTTGCAGTTACTTCCGCACGCTGAGTGAGTTAGTTGCAGGCACTTTCCGCCAAGCCACCCTTCACTGTGTTCCATAAGGACAGGGTTGTCCTTAGGTGCAGCCTTCTTTTCTTGCGAAGGTTGTGTCGAAATTCGATTTGAGCCAGATGGTAACTCTTCTGGTGTTTTACCCTCCTCCACATCCTGGTAATGAAGGTGAGAGGCACCATAGGTTGGATCGTAGGAGAGCTTTGAGTTTCTATCTCTCAAGGATGTCCCGGGTACGAGTGGCCGATCAGCTATTTGTTGGTTATGCTGGAGGCGTTTAGGCCTGGCTGTTTCCAAGCAGACCTTGTCCAGATGGATCATTTGGACGATCTCGGAGTGTTACCGTTTGGCGGGAAAGGACCTTCCAGTAGGCTTACGGGCTCACTCTTCTAGGGGTGTGGCTGCCTCCACTGCTCTACAGCGGGGCATTCCGATTCGCAATATTTGCAAAGCAGCCACATGGGCCTCTGTCCATACTTTTGTGAGAAACTATTCCTTGGACTCCATCCATGGGCAAGGTTTGGCCTTTGGTAAGGCAGTCCTTTATTCAGCAATTTGATTGGGCATTCTAATATTATAAATCTCTAAATTCTTTTCCCACCTCCATATGTTGGTACTGCTTTGGGAGTCTGTCATAGATGTGGAATTCGTTGGAGGACACAATCCCCTCGAAGAACAAGTTACTTACCTTATCTGGTAACGTTCTTTCGGTGGGATGTTTGTTAGGCAGAAACCTGTGCAGTTCCCTCTGGGACCACTGCAAAAGATTTAAGACTACAGGTGTTTGGCAGTAAACCCACTTGGTAGCAGTCTGTATCACACAGATTCACTTGGTAGCTGTGGCTGAGCAGTCAGACTTCCCTCAAGAAGAGTTAGGCAGTATACAGAGTATTCACAATAGGTCAAAAGAACACAGTAGAACAAGCAAACACTGACCAGAGCTTGGTGTAAAAGAGATATAATTATTTATTTAAAACCACATCTAATAAAACACACAGGCACTAATATTAAGCAGTTCAAAAACACGGTCACTAAAAGATATACACTCCCTTAAAAGAATATTAGACAAGTCTTAAGTAAAGCCCCACTTATTTTCAGACAGCGGTGAGCGCTTAACGCAGATGGCACTCTAATAATTCGGTTTAAAAGGGAGAGAAAGGCAGAGTATGAATTGAAACAGATCCCAACACTTTCACAAGAAAACAGCAAGAGAGGAAGGCAGAATCAAACCGTGAAGTTAGAGTTCAGAAAGCCGGATCCACTTTGAGGATCAGAATGAAATGTGTCCAAGGTCACACGGTTGAAAAGTGCACGAAAGTCTCAAAGGTTCAGAAGGAGTTGGACCAAAAGAAAGGGACCAGTTAGATGGTCAAGGCGGCCAGCCCAGTCCAGAAGGTTAAGGAGTTATTATTACCTTGTAGCAATCTTTAGAAAGGGAGGCCTGGCGGACACGGTACCTTAAAGTGGTGAGAATACTCCAGCGGGGGCAGTTGTTCCTGGCAGCGGATGCAAGTCGGTGTTTTGTCCGGGGGAAGAGAGGATCTCGTCGGGGAGGAAGACAGGAGTGTGTTGCACTGCCAGGGAAGAAACCAGCCGCGGAGTTCTCAGTTAAAAGGAGCGGTCCTTTTATTTGCGGTCCAGTGGTAAGTGGCTATCCAGTTGCCGGGGTGCTTGGCACGGGCAATTCGACCACAAGACGTCCTGGGATGCGAGGAATAGAAGGTAAACTGGTTGTGCCCACCAGTCAGGGGAAGAAGACTCTCCAGCCGGGAAATCTTCTCTTGTCGTCGGGAAGTGGTGAGTCGGTTCCGCAGGGCTCCACCGGTGGTGTCGTTGTAGCAGGTCGGCTCAGCTTCTCCCTCGTCAGATTCTCAGGTCCTGTGGCGACTTCTAAAGTTCCAGTCCCAAAAGCCCTGCTTTTATGCAGCACACCCTCATTCACTCAGCCTAGCTGTCAATCAAACATGCTAAGTGGTGAGCCGGCCGGCTCACCACTTGGGCAAATCACACAAGAGTGCGACTTGAGTTACCAAGGTAACTCAGTCCAGGGTGCCTAAACCCCCTCCGACACCCCCTGTGGTACCCAGACAGAGTGGCACCACTTTTGGAGGCTTCTGTGGAGAAGCCCGCCAAAAAGTGGAACAAAGGGCTCGACTTGGGTTGGAGTCACAGAAGAGAACACAAACGCCATTTTAGAATCGAGTTCTGGCAAAAAATACCAACCGGCGAATTAATATTAAATAAATAAACCGGCGGTATGTTCGATGCTATGAGAATTAAATAATTAAAGTTGGTATCCTCGAACAATCGGAAAACCCCATAGAGATATATTTGCGGTCGAATATAAAAAGTAGTATCCACTGCCACCAGCCAAAACTCGATCAGGGGGAACGGAGACGTGCCTCCTCGACTAACAGACCCCGGGGCAATCAAATTGCCCACAATATGATGGTTTGTACTGGTTTCTGTTCATAATTTGGGACTAGTAAAGCCAATGGTGACTTTACATGCCCTGGGAGACAGTAGTCAGTCCCAGGGTATGGAGTCTATGGTGCGGTGTCACTGCACGGAAGGTGCTGTGTAACACACATAGTAAAAACACATGAGACCCTATGTAGTAAAGGACCCCATAGCCCATAAAACACATTAACAGTCAAAGGAACACCACAAATCATGTCCAAGAGTGGGAGAAAGAGTCTCACTCTTGGCAGGAGAAAAAAACAAACTCCAGAAATCCAGCAAAGCTGCTGGGGGACTCACTAGGTTAGGAAATTGGGCCTAAACGGAGAATTCTCCCTAACAATGTTCCTCAGACGTATTCCACATCGAACCCTCCCAGCCTGCCCCTCTACAGAATTTCTTATGCAATTGCAGCTTACGTTTCTGCAAGGCTTTCTGCAGTCATACTGGCAGGAGATTGGTGCCACACGTTCTGGGGAAAAAAACTACAACTGAGGCTACGGGTGCCGTGCGTCCTATATATAACATCTGGTGATGTTGACCCTCGACGGAGGCCCTCGAGGGACAACGTATCGACGTCATCGGCGCAGGACGCCTACGCCGAAAAAATTTATGAAGCAGCAAAGCTGTGGTCATTAACCGTCATAGATGTGGAATACGTCGGAAGAACATCCCATCGAAAGAACGTTACCAGATAAGGTAGGTAACTTGTTCGTCTCGGGCGCAAGTGAAAGTGGTCCAGGGTTTCAGAGTTAACACAGATTAGTACCCGGCAAGAGCCATTCTGATTGGCCCTCGCCGAGTCATTACCAGGCCAGGAATCCCTCTGTCGTGGCAACCCCTCCGCCAATGAGGAGGCTCGAAGCGGGGTAATCCACGCTCTGCGCCTCCGCGCGGCTGGAGGCTTCCCTCGTCCCTTGCCAGGGACGCGGGTGCGTTTTTTATTTTTTTTTCCCTTCCCTGTCCCACTCCCACCCTCCCAACCCCACTTACCTTCTTTTTGATCCTTTTTCGGGAGCGGATGCACTGGGAACACGTGTTCCCAGCGCGTCTGCTCCCAATGGCCGCCATGGAAAGGGAAAAAGGACTCAGTTTTCTCTTTCCATGGCGGCCATTTTCTTGGTTGTTTCTTTTTTTTTTTTTTGAAATGCCGCAGATATTGCGGGCCGGGTACTAATAGGAATATGACCCTTGCGGCGGGGGCATTACTGACTCGGGTAATGCCCGGGGCCTTCGTTCTATAACTCTGGGCCCCGGGGCATTACCTGAGTCGGTAATGCCCCCGCTGCTCGGGTCATATTGCTTAAATAACACACAAAATGTCAGCTTGGAAAGTCAATGTATAAAAATACAATTATGTATTGGGCCTTCAGACCACATTAAGAAATGAAGCTAGCTGATTGTATAATCACACAAAACCATATATCACAAATAAATACATTCACCAGTAGGTACACTGACAAAGCATCAGTCTATAATTAACCAGGTAAGTAGTTCGATGAAGTGTGACAAACCCAGAGGTTGCGTCCCTGTCGACAATCAAGGGAACACTGATCCACACCCGAACATCCAACTTAAAACTCAGATGTGGTACCTAACTAAATATTCCAAAGTTAAAAGTACCAGGAGCACTGCAACGAGGAAGCCCTATAGAGAGGCACTTCCAAAGTAACAATAACGTTCTATTTATCCATTTTAAAGAGACACTCTTCCTTTTAAAGGAGGAGTAGAGAACCGATCAACGGTGGTTGGAAGTCGCACAAGGTGTAGCAGTGGCAGTGGGAGTGGCAATAGCCTTAGCTGTGGAAGTGGATGGAAAGACTGGAAAGGTGGCTAGAAGGACAAGGACCTGTGGGTATTGCGGGACAAAAGGGAGACCAAAGGAATAAGGGGAAACGCAGCATCCAAGAGTGCAAACTTGTGAATTTCCACCTGAATCATCGGGCAACCACTTCCCCAGTCCAAGTGCCGGTAGAATCCAGGGCTTGGATAAGTGGTTCCGCAACTGTATGGCAGGTGTAGCAGCAGTGCCTAAATTACAGATGAGAAGCTGGAGCAGTGACCGGCTAGGAAGAACATCAGTGGGGAACTGACAGAGCAGGGAAACAAGCCGCGTCTCTGGGATTTACCGTGTAACCCCCGAGATTTAGAGAGCTCATACGGCATATGACAAATTGAAAAGTGGAGCCCTGAACCTCAGAGCTGACCGAGCCAAGCCTGCCGCACATGGAAAGGGTTTTGGAGGGGAAACGTTTGGAGACACGCTGTGAGCCCACGCTTACCAGCGCTGGAACCGGGCTGGGAGGGACCGTCGAGGCAGTCCTGACGTGGTAGGTTACAAACTACACAAAAAACAGGGGGATCCTGGAAGTCCCTCTGCCAGACATTAGTCCCGGTTACGACAGCCTTACCCAGATTCTTAAGCTCACCATCTTTCATAGAGGCGACATATACAAAACATATCAGCCCTGTGGCAGTCCAGCACCGAAATGCTAGGCAATTCTCCTCTGAACAAGAGTACCAACGCAACCCCAGACACGTGTTTCGGTCTGGTTGGACCTCATCAGTAGGGTGGAGCTGTGCCTCTCTAAGAATAGTGAGCAAGGGGTCCACGTCTGGATTCCCCCAGTAACTTAGGTTACAACCTACCACAACCCGATAGGAGCAAGGTGGGGGAAGTGGCTTTGACAGATGGTGCGGGCAGCGACTCGAATAAAGTGAGCACAGGGAGTTTCAAAGTGACGAATCAATGAGCTGAGAAGTAAACCCGTAGCAGAACAACCAAAGCTGGTACAGTCTCGGTGAGGGTGGTTGGAGGGGTGGGGGACACTGGTGGGTGTTGAGAATCAATTGTTGAAGTTTAAAAGAGGTGAAGGAGTATTGGGGAATAGGATAGTTGAATTCTTATCACTAATGCGAATGCCCTTGAACACACCACTATGACCAAACAAAGAGGATTGTCTAAAGTTGGTAAGGTACCACACGTTAATTTCCCCTACCCCTGCTCCGTCCAGTGAGTGTGATATACACAGTCTGGAGTAATCACTGGCAGTAACTCAGAATATATCAACTCTGTCAAGAACAAGGGAGTATAACATAAACAATTGTTTATATAGAAGAAGGCTGTGGGACAACTATGCACAGCGAAGGCCTGCATATGAGGCCCTTACTAGTTAGCACAAAGTTACTGGTATAAACATTGGTGGGAAGAAACCATACTTGACATTAACATAAGCCAAGTCCAGGGGAAGTGGATTGTCCCACTTGGCACCGAATATGATACAGGAAAGACCAGGGAAGGGAATTTTCCCCGTGGCATTGCAAGATTTGGGGAGTAAGACCAGGTAAGTGGATTGTCCCCTTGGCAAAACTAAAATACCTTGAACTTAGGACCTACCTATTATAGCAGTATGCTAGGGGATACCATAGGCTGTAAGAAAAAAGCCAACCATATATTATTTTCCCTTAACCTAGGTTTTGACGAATACAGAGTGTGAAGCCAGAATAGGACTTTGGCACAGGACAGGTGAACATTGATTTGGACATTCTGAGAAGGATGGGCTCATTAGTTTTGTTGAGGCTGGGAAACCCCTCACAGAATTGGGGCTAGCAAGGCGTTTTGACCACCCCTTTAATATTTAAATAAAAGCATTCTTGGAAAATCACTCACCTGTGTCATTGTCCCCTTACACCTTCGCCTCACAGAAGATCAAATGAATAGAACCAGTATAGTCCCAATTCCCTTTTACTTAAGCAGTCCACCCCTAAGATGTTTGGGGCCTAGTGCCCAAAATTCACAGGTTCCAGTATCGGATTCTCCAGGTAAAGTATTCTCAAAAAGGATGCAATGGGCTTGTGGTGGTGATTTAAAACCGTTCCAAACTATTTAAAGGTTAGGTATGTATGTGCCCAAAGACAGCTAAGTTCTCCTCCCAATCCTGGACCCAAGGCTAGTCCAGGGGCTAGGATACTTGACCCAGGTTCGACGACCAAATGCAAGCACAGAGGGGGCTGTGGGACAACGGTCTTGGGCAGGAACAGTTAGGTTTACTTATCCCACCTTACTCCGATTGTCCCAGGTCAGACTGTGGATTGTCCTGGAATTGCTTGGGACACCATCTTCCATCCTTTGTTCGGGTAAGGAGGCGTCCAGGGGTTGCAGGTTACAGTGCTTCTTCCGGTCGGGTCCAGCTGCAAGATGCAATACCAGAATGATCAAGAAAGCAGACTGTCGTGATGCAAACCCCATCAGGGCACTTCACAGGATGGAAGAAGAAATGTTTGAGAGACCGTCACCACTTGCAGGTGGCGACATGTGATCTTCCAGACCGTCACAGAAGCAGCTCCAGCTCAGCCTCATTTGAAGCTAGGACGCAGAAATTATGGGAGAAGGTAACTTATGGCACACATTGGCGAACACCAAGTTCTTGGTCGTAATGCGGCGACCACTGCAGTGAGGTAGCCCACCAGGGAGCTGGTCAGTTCACCGGGTGGTCCAGGGACGATTCCGAAGGCTCTTGGGGCAGTCAATGAGGGTCTTCGGAGATCGGGCAGAGGAGCACGGCTTCTCTGGGCAAATGACTGGAGAGGATGCTGGTCCACTGCAGAATTCGTCAACAGGCTGCTTTTCTTCACAGGAATCTTGGCTCGAACATAGATCTGTGGCTGCAGAAGTCGTCCTCCTTATCCAGAATTGGGGCTTGAAGCAAGTCCATGCCCACCAAATGGAAGGATCCGCCACATTCAACAGACAGTAGTCGTCAGGTCAGGGACAACTACTGGTTCCTTATGTGCCCAACAGCTGGCTCTCTGGCACCAAGGGAAGTTGACTGGGACCAGACAGTCCGAGGCCCTCCCTTTGGCTCACGCACACAAATATACTCACTAGCCTGCGAAAGCAGCAGCAGTTCTCCTGGGCAAGTGCATGATTTTACATGGGATTTCCGGACCTGAGGGGGCAGGAACGCAGCCAAACAGTATGGCCAAAGAGCGAGCGAAAAACTTTGTGAAACAGCAATCTTTAAGTGCTAGCCACCCTTAGTAGCCATTTGCAATAAACACAAAAGTGCACAAGTAAACTAAACACAAAACAGTAAAAATGTTATTGCTGCCACAAGCTTGTCTTAGGCACATAAAAAAAGTGACCAAAAACCCATAATACCAAAAGGTAGTGGCATAGAAAGTATCACCATTGCACTGCACTGTAATATACTGGAATCCAAACCAAACTTTTTTCAGTACTGTCAATTTTAGGGATTAGTCCTTTTCCCCATAACAATGAGCAAAAGGGAAGGGACACTCAGTTTTACTTCCCTTCAAACAGGCAGGGCCGGTTAAAAAATTTGCAAAACGGTGTCCCATAGAAAGTTGCAAAATCTTTCCTAACAGACTTGCTAGGGAATACATATTGGGGCATTCCAGAAACCCATAAAAGGTTCATTAAGCTCATCAACATATTATCAAGTGGTCTTACTTCCTAACAGCAAGGTGTTTGGGAGCCATTTCCACTGGTCACTTCTAAAGAAAAGGCACCAACTATTCAGACAGAGAACATACAACACCTGAAGATCAGAAGACCTTCGACACCCGCACCACAAGCTGACCCTGCAGTATGGAATAGGTCAGTACTCTTCAAGCAGACAGAGGCAGGGGATGGTGAGTCTCTTCCCGAGGAGTCCTGTCCCGAAAGCATTGGCCGCAACAGGCCTAGTGTACCTAATGAATTTGTATAGGGGGAGCAATTGCAGCCTAAGCCCACAGTTGGGTAGCCGTGAGGGACAGTAAAACAAATATATTGTATAGAGGTCCACAAAAAAACATACAAAATACCTGCAAAATTTGACGGGGAAAAAAACGGAACTCCTTCCTCAATTGAACTCACTTTGGACAAAAGAGCCAAAGGGGGATGAGCGAAGGAGTGAATTTGAAGTATATAAATGAATGTATTTATGTTAAAGTAAGACGGGACATCAAGACAGATAATAGCCCTCAGACCGCTCTACAAGTTTGCGAGGATTCCCAAATTCAGAATGACGACTCCACAAGAAGTCCTCCCCTCAGCAGGGGGAATATATGATCACAATGGGCATGAACTGAGCTGATTTTCATTTTTCAGTTGTGAGGGCAAATTTTCATTTCTTTGTCAATTCCCTTTAACCTTAGAGACCCCTCCAGCTCCTTTACTGGACTCTGGCTTTTTAAATTTGACTCCTGGGTGGTGGGACCTTTTTTGCTCACTCCCTCATGTGTTTTCCTGACTCTGATTTTCTATGTTCCTTACTGTTTTATGGAGTCTTGTAAACTTCATAGGCATCTGCTTTTGCATTGTGACACACAGCACTTTTTTGTGCAGTGCCTTCAAGACGTCACTTGGACTTCTCTTAAGGTTTAACTAGATTTTCTTGCGTTAACTACTGTTCCCAAGAATAGTAAGATGACACCTGTTTTAACTTTACCTTATGGGTCCAGCACACACCACCCTATGTGGAGTGCTGGAGGGGTTACCTAGTAATTCCTTTAAGCCATTCCTCATGTAACATTTTGTTCCGCTAACTCACTTGAATGGCTGGTGGCCGTGGTTTCTTTTTTACTACCTAGTGACATGTATCTGCAGGCTAATACCTCAGGACTGTACACAGGGCTGACAATTTTCCCAAAATCGCCCCTGTCTTCTGTTTTCAGCATTTCTTGTTAGTTTCTTCTAGGTGGTTACTCTGTTGTTTGCATTAGCTTTGTGTAGTAGGCCTTTGGCAGGCTTCAGCCCTGAAGCCCACCCAAGCTCCAGTGTGTCTGGAAAAGCAGGAAATGAGGGAGGATCCTGAAACATCCCTGTCCTTTGTCTCTAGTTGTGCCTGAGTAAAACCAGTTCCTATTGGCTGGCTGGCTGGCTGTCCTAAAAGGACAGCCTCACTGCTGTGTAATTGACAGCCTAGGGCTGTGAATGAATGGGAACGTGCATAAAAAGCAAGGTTTTTCAGAGCCGACCACTGGAGGACAAAATCTGAAGCAGAGGACAAGAGAAGATGCCAGCAGCACCCTCCTGGACCGTGAAGTGCCTGGTGAAGACATGCAGCTGTGCTGCCCCTGTTTTCGAATCGACAGGGAAGACCTGCCAAGGACGGCTTCCTCCCTTAGGCTGGTCGGACCAACTAGCCTCGAGGTACTCTATTTTGGCGCAACCCCCTACTTGCTGTGACTTTCCAAGGCTGCAGAAGCCCAATACCCGGTACCTCGACCTCTTGTCAGTGCATTTTCTCCCGAAGTCCAAATCCTGCTAGATCTTCGTGGGCATCCAGAGGGCCCTGCAGAAGCAAGAAATGTGTGTCCAGAGTCCCCTCACCAGAGTCCAGGACCAAGGGATCCAGGAAATCCTAACCAGAGCTTTTCACTATTAATTGGCGCTGAGGAAAAGGCGCCAAAACCACAAACAGCTGTTGATTTGATGGAAATCCATTGCTGCCAAGTCTCCCTCTCGCTCTCGGCCGCAGGAGCCTGCCAGATGTCCTCCCTTTCGTCACCACAACCAGGAACAAGGGTCTGCTGCATTGCATCGTGAAGGCAACAAGCTGGAACGCTTTCCTCATTTTCAAGGTACTGTGGGGCTTGGGTATTTTATCCTTTTGGCATTTGGGGAGCTTCCTACCTCTGGGAGTGTGTTTTAGCCCAACACCAAGTTGACCTCAACTTACCTGCATTTGCCTTATAGCTTGTGCTTTCTAAAGGTGACTCCTCTTGAGTTGCAGTGATTTATCTTTTGAACACTGACTATTAAGAACGTCTTTCTAATACTAAGAGCATCAAAACTTTGACTTTGTCCATTGATTTTTGGCTGCCCTGGCTCCCTAAAGGCCCCCTTCTAAACATACTCGCTTTGGCAGTGCTTGTTTGCTTACAGGTCTCAACTGTTGAACACTTTAATGCTGGGATAATTGTCTGCCTGCATCCCTTTGGGAGAATCCAATTGTTCTTATAACCTATCAGTCTGTTCTGATCTAACCTTTCCTTTCGGAAAAACTCAATATTGCAAACGTGATACTATATACATTTTATACTGACCTCAAATGACGTCATCTCCTGGTGCTTGAACATGTGAAATATATGAATGAATTACTCAACTGCTTTATTGTTCACTTGTTGAATTTGAACCCTAACTTGGATTAATGTTACAGCTAATTACAGCTTTTTAAAGAATGCTTTAAATATCTTTGTTTTTAAATAATCATTTTATTATAACTTTAAGTGTTTAATTGGATACTTGTTTTTACTGGTTGCATTGCACAGCTCTACAGCTCACATTACCCCTCTTAAAATAAGCCTGGCTGCTAAATCACACTACCAACTTGTGCAGTACAGGCCTCTATTAAAAGGTTGGTCTATTACCAACGAGGTGAGTCTTGTGCATTCCCACACCAGTTGGACTGCACTAATTCTTACGTTTCAGAGGGAGTGCTCTTCCCTCATCATTTCAAAATACTAAAGTGTGGTATAACATGAGTACCAGGACCATTTGCCAAAGGTGGTGTTGGTGGTGGCAGTATTCTAAGATATAAGTTTCTAAGTAAATAATAATAATAATAATAACTTGAATAACCGCTAATCTGAAAGGATACCACAACATTGATGATGCATTGTTAGGGAGATTTTTGCTCAACGAACTGCTGAGGGCTTTGTAATCATTGCACCTAATTGTAGAACAAAACCTAAAAGGAAAGAATGGTAGACTGAAAAAAATATTCACTTTATTATAACATTTGGAGCAGTACCTTTTTGGGTGCACTAAAACAACCTTGACCACCTGGTAATAGGAACCAAACCTTTGGTATAACTCTGTACTACACAGGGTAGTGTGGCTGAGCAGCCAGGCTCATTTCAAGAGGGCTCAATGTGAGCAGTATGGTGGTTACACAGAGATTCACAGTGACAAGTATCCAAATAGACACACTTTCTTGATTAAACAATTATTAATTTAACAGTCAGTTTGAATAAGCCTTCTTCAGAAGGGGCAATACAATGGTAACTCACAAATACACTCCAAAATACACTCTTAGTTTCTCTAAATCAGCAAGTACCCATTTGGGATGGCACACAGATACTTCCTTTACCCTCAGGTGACCTAAATACTGTGGACACTATGGACATTAATATATCAATGGTACATTTAGAGCAATACTGACATGAGTGTTAAAGTCGAGAGGTTTCAGAATAAAACAAGAGATCACACAAATATTCTGCAGCAGGTAAGTACTTTTGAACCCCCCAATACAAAGTAAATTAACGCTTTCCTGGAGGGAAGATAAGACACCAGCAGAGGAGAGAATAGTAATTCAGGGAGCCAGGCAGGCCAATGTCAATTGGCCAAAAGTCTAGGTGAGCTGAAGCACTTCTTGCAGGTAAGTAAAAGTCTTGCACAATGTTTTAGAAGTCTTTGTAGAAAAAGTAGAATCAAAGTAGGGTCACAAGCTGGGAGGCTTGTGAGAGGTAGAAGATGCAAGCAACTCTACAGAAGCAACCAAGACCAGTCTCAACTGAGATCAACTAAGGTTACAACAACAAGAGGTAACTTCTCTTAGACTGTGCAGTACTTTGGTTAGAAGAATTGGTTCCTGCTAGCTTATTTTCCTGTGTGGATCCTTTTGTTCCTGTGCCTGCAACACAACGAGATGGTCGGTGACAGAAAGGGACCAACTTCTATTCAGCGGCACTTCGCGGTTTCAGCTCCTTGCGTCTCAGCAAATAGCACCACTGCAGACTCTCGGTTTCCACTCTGGACTTTCCTTGCATCTGGGGTCCAGCACTCTGTTGAGGTGGCTCAGGCTTGGTCAGTTCTGCTTACTGTGAGTCTGGAGGATCTTCCACAAGCTCGGATCTGACTTAAAAGTGATGCACTCCGTTTGGTGTTCCTCTCACTGAAACTTAGCTTCCAGCAGCAGCAGTGGAAGTACAGCCAGCTCCGAGAGGATATCCAAACGAGTTCACGTTGGAGTTGATTGGTCCCACCAACTCAAGGGGAAAAGTCATTCTTGCAGGGCTTCTCTAGTCGAGGCGAATTCGGAGCTTCAGCACAGCAGTTGGGTGTCACAACGCGACCCTGGACACTGTGGGAAAGATGGAGGCTTACTTAGGCACCTTGCAGTCCTTTTACCGTTCTAGTCTTTTCTGGTCTTTTCCCTTTAAAAGGTAGCCATGCCCACAACGCTGTGCGTTGCAACTCTCATTGTCAGCCTTTCGCTAACTTCGCCTGCAGTGCCGCTCCTCGAGCTTGGTCCTTTGATTCTTTACTCCTTAGTACTTTGCCCGCTTCTGCTTTCCCTGTGTCTCGGTTCATTCCGTCTCGCGGCCTTCAGTCCGCTCCCTCGTATCTGCTCCCTCTTCCCTTTTGTGCTGGGTTCTGTACTGTTACTATCCTCCGCGTCCCTTCGCTATTTCTCTCCCGCTTGCTCTCTCTCTCTCTTTCGCTCGATTCCTTACTCTCGTTCACCCTCTTTCGCTCCCTCTCACTCTTTGACTCTCTCTCCCTTTCTTGCTCACTTTCGCTTCTGTTCGTTCTCTCATTTTCCACTCTCTCACCTGTACCAGCTCACACTCTCTCTCTCTCTTACCTGCTTAATAGCTGATACCTTCCCTCCTGACTGCTCGTGTGCAGCCTCCGCTTCAGCTTTCCTTGAACGCAGTGGACACTCTTCCAATCCTTTCCGACATCAGCATACCTCGTCCTGTTATACTTGGACTTAAGTATTGTTTGCTGAATTACTATTCATTGGCCTCCTCCACTTCCGACACTCTCCCTGCCAGCAAGGACTCGCCATCTAACAGGGTTTTTTCTGCCGTCACTGGCTTTTTCCCTGGCGTCAAGGGACTGGCTCCCCTGGGTCCACCTGACAGCTTGTTCTCACCACTATCAGGGTGGCCTCAAGCGGAGCCCGTCCCTATCTCTACGAGCGTAAGAAGGACAAGAAGGGAAGGAAGAGTTCCAAGACGGACGAAGATCCGGAGGAGATCAAGAAGGAGGTGAGAAGAAGACCTAAGACTTCTATCCAGGAGGATTCCTCTAAGGAGTCAGGTGAGGAGTCATCGGGGGTGGTAGTTTCCGATTCTGACATTGGGGTTCACCGGGCAAACCAATGGTCCAGGAGTTCCAGCAGGCGTCTCTTCCAAATTCTTCTTCGGATTCCTTCGTTCAGTAGTCGACTCTGCCTTCCAAGCCAAACAGCCTTGCCTTTTATGCAGGTTTTTCCCATCATTCCAGCCTAGCTGTCATTCACACTGCAGGGTGGCTGTCCCTGCCGGACAGCCAGCCGGCCAATCCCCTTTGAGTGCGTTCCTGTGACCAAGTGGATTAAGCAGAGGGAGGTTCGGGCACCTCCCTCACTTCCAGCCCCTACCAGACATGCTGGAGCCAGAGGCGAGTTTCACTCGTGAATCCCGCCAAAGACCAAACGAACAAAGGGACCAAACCTGGTTTGGCAGGCAGAGTAAATCTCAAGAAGGACCTTTCCAGCAAGAAATGGTGCAAAAAGAAGGGGCCATTTTGACAAAATGGGCACCCATGAGTGCCTTACTGCAGCTGCGAACGCAGCCCGCGGTAAACACATACAATGGTAGTAAACCACTGCCACCAGCCATTAATTGTAGAAAGGGTAACATGAAAATGTTACATGAGAAACTAGACAAAGGGGATACTAAGTAACCCCTCCAGCACCCTACGGTAAGATAGTGTGTGCTGGATCTTGAAAGTTCCAAATTGTAAGTAAAGTCAATTTCACTTTACTGCTCTTGGAAACAGTAGTTTATCCAAGAGAAGTAAACCTTTGGGAAATCTAAGACTTCCCTGTGCCACTGCACTTAGGGTGCTGTGTATCACAATGCAAAGATGATGCCTATGGAGTTTGTCAGACTCCAAAACCAAAAGAAACGGTGATAAATCACAGAAAAATACATGAAAGAGTGGGAAAAAGGTCTCACTCTCTCAAGGTTAAAAATGTAAACGTTCTAGAGACCAGCAAAAGTGCTGGGGGTCTCTAAGGTAGAGAGAATGTAGCACATTTCTGAGAATTCTCCCTAACAGTCACACATACATTATTTACAATGGAAAAAATAAGTGCTCCTGTTACAATGAACACCTAGCATTACTTTGTGCAAGTAAAAAAAAAAACAAACTTGCCTTTTAAGGCCTAACACAGAGTTTACATTAAAATGCAAGTCATGACCTGGTGGCAGACAGAATACATATACATTTCCAGAGGTAAGTTAGAGTAGACCCCTAGATAATATTACATACAACAATTACCACCATGTTCTGGAACCTAAGGGTACCACACAGTACTTAACACAGGTTTCCTACTACATTGTAAATACAGTATTATACAGAATACATGTGCACAAAGCATAGTAGTAGGATTAGGTGTAATGAACAGGGGAACACCATGCCCAACACAACCAGGAGGGCTACCAAAGTCAAGGATAATGTAGGCCTAGAGATCCATATTACACATGAAGTGAAGTAACACCACAGTGAAACAATATGTGTTGGGAAAGATGTTATCTTTTGTACCTTTCCCTTCATTGATTGTCATGGGACACCATTATTTTTGCACCTGCCTTGACTTTAAGTGTAAGCCTGAAGCTTTACTTACCTTGGTGTTTGCCCATTGTTATGGGGAAATTGGTCGTCATTCAGACTATCGGTACTGAGAAACTGTTTGTATTCTTTTAGTTTGGTGAACGAAAACAGCACTTTTGTTAGGAAAGTTTTCTCTTTTTGCAACTTTCCCTCCATAGTTTCAATGGACCCCATTCTTTTTGCTCTGTTTTTAAACCGGTTTGGACTTTTTGTAGGGCAGTGCAACCTTAAGCTTCACTCCCCTGTCCTTTTTTGTTATGGGAAACCGATCAGTCATTCAGACTGTCAGTACCAGTAAACTGTTCCCCTTTCGAATTATTGTACTTTTTAACATTGCACCCAACACCTTGCAGTACAATGGGGATACTTTTGCTCCACCCTAGCTTCTTACACATTGGATATTTTATTACTTTTATATACACCTAAAGACAAACTGGCGGAAGTACATACATTCTTGCAATTTTTGCGTTCTTTTTTGTGTGCACATTCACGTTTATCGCATATGACTACTAAACGGGGCTATTGCCCTACAATGGCCGTGCCACGAGATTGTTTGCTTGTTCTTTGGCCATATTGTTGTTTGGCCTTCCTCCTGCCTTGCCAGGTCAGGGAATCCCTTATACGGTCATGCACTTGCTCGGGTATGCTGCTGCTTTCGTGGGCTAGTGCTTCCTTTGTGTGTGGCCCAGGACAAAGGTGGGACTGTCTAGTCCGATTCAATATCCTTGGTGCCAGAAGGTCGAAGTATGGGACAAATATGAAACCAGTATTTGTCCCTGATTGGAAAACTACTGGCTATTTGGTGCAGATCCTTAACATTGGTGGGCTTGGCTTTGCTTCCAGCTTGGATTTTGGATAAGAAGATCATCTCTGCAGCCACTTCTTCAGATCATTGTTGGAGCCAAGAATCCCTTGAAGAGCAGCCTGCTGAAGATCTGAAGACTATCCCTGAAGTGGTCCAGCCTCCCTTTCAGTAGCCATCCTGGTGAAGCCTTTCTCATCTGCCTGATCTCAAGAGCCTGAGCTGTGCTCCAATCCTTGTACTAGTGGGACCAACTAGTGTCTGCGCTTTCTTGAGGATCCTGCTCATCTCAGTCTTCGGAAGTGTCTTTGGATTGGACAGGGGACTGACCAGCTCTCTTGTGGGCTCCATAGCCAGAAGCATTGCTGTTCTGTGTTCAATTCCAGCACTTCAGTGGTTGCCAGCTCATGCCACAAGTCGCCTTCTCCCTATATTTGAGTGTCCCCCTGCAACTCGAAGGGCACCTGTTGCTGCTTGTGTGCAGAAAGTCCCTGGAACTGGCCTTCTTCCAAACTGAAGCATCCTGAAGAGGCCTGCATCGGTGCTTCTTGCATTTCTTCACCAATAGAGGTTGCATCTTGCAGCTGCATCCGACCGCAAAGTCTTTCAACCTGCAATTCCTGGGCACTTCTCGTACCGGAACCAACGGCGGACGATCGAGCCCTGGGCGACCCATAGACGATCCATGAAGCCATCTGGGGGAAAACATAGGAGTCAGGAGGCTAAGTAAACGCAGTGAATCTGTCCCTGCTCTCCTCCCCATAGGGTAACTATGGGAACCAGTCCCTTTGTCTCCTTATTCTGTTCCACTCACATTTGGTCATCTATCCTGGGTCGGGTATCCTGCCCCTGGGTTAGGGTTGGATGTGGAATAAAAGAAAACACATACTTACCACTGGTAAAATTGTTACAGAACCTTTAAACTATTAGCAGCACAATCTTATTGAACCTACCTATAGAGACTACACCCCGGTGAGAAACATTGTCGTTCCTGTGACTTTACGGCACAATGCCCCATTCATCTTTGGTTTTTGACTTCTTAAGATAGGTTGTCTTGTGATCGGGTTGCATCCTTGACTGCATCTAAAATACTTACCTGCTTTTGCTAAGTTATTTGATATCTATTTGAACCTATGGTGACTGTATATATTCTGGGAGAATGCGACTTGTGGCACGAGCTGGCGGCCACCAAAGATCCGAGAATGAATGCGGAACAGCGATGCTTCTGTTGAGGTAGCCCACAAGAGAGCTGGTCAGTCCACTGGGCAGTTCAGGGACACTTCCAAAGGCTCCGAAGGGCAGGATCCTCGAAGGCGTAGATATCCCTGTTTACCATAACTCAGTGCCTCCTAATATCTGTCCAGATTCTAGAAATCCATCTAAACCGTATCCCTATTAGGGTCTCTGTCTCCTAATGGGAAGTTGCTTCCAGATGGACCTCACTTACCTTGGCCCCTAGGGTGTGCTAAGCTTAGCAGGCTTACCTACCAAGTCCTAAAAGGTGGCTTCCTCTTGGGGTGAGGTGACAGTCTTCCTGGATTCGTCACTGTGCAGGAAGAAGTTTGCAGACCAATAAATGGCTTATTTGTTCCCAGATTGGCTAATTTGGGTCCAGGTTCCACACACACACTTCTGGTGAACACAAGTTAGGAGTTTGCGGATGTAGTAAGGAACAACCGGATTACCTTGAAGAAAAACCGCCAATCTGTCTGATTGGGGGCTGGAATTGTTTATTTTTTTAAAAGGCTACCATTGTGGTTCATGGACTTCTGGAAGGGTCCTGCGGGCACTACGCAACCAAATCTTTGAAATGGGGCATATTGCAGCAGTGTTTCACCACCTCCCGCCCTCTCACTCCATGCCAAGGCAAGGTTGCGAGGATGTCAGAGGGGTAAGCATTATACCCCCAAAATGGCTGGTCTTACCGTAGGTTTCTCAGACCCGGGCCTGAATTTTACCCATGGCTGTGGGCCATGGGCATTAACGACAGATCTGCAATGGGGCACAGTGGCAACTGGCCATTGCCGGTGCCTTATGGACCCATAATGGGGCTAATTACCAAGCTCAGTGGTTACTTTGGGTGACTTGCTGGCTCTTCCTTGCTGGTTTGTGGGTTTGACTCTCTTCACTAGGATCCCCAAGCTGAACCTGTGGTGTAAGTACCTACCCCTGGGCCCTGATCCTCTATTCAGTTTGGTTTGCATGGCTCCTGGGGGACAGGAGTAGGGTGCTTAAGTAGCCCCAGTCTACTGTTCTTTATTGTCTCGAGTGTCCATTGTGCTACCTGTGCAACCAGCTCTTACTAGCTTTCTAGTTCTACAACCATGTGCTCCAACTCTTCTTTCTGGGTCCCTTGTGCTCATCTCCTAGCTGGTCTCCTCTCTTGCTGCTGCTTTGGGGTAGATGAAGGATTTATGTTCGTTCCCTATCACCTCAGATTGCAATGAGGGCACATTTAAAGTCTTAAACTCCTACAAAGTGACTTAAAACGTACTTACCTGAACTGAGACATGTCTCTGGTCATGCCTGTGGCGCTAGAGTTTTTAGAACAAAGATTGGAATTTTAGAAGATACCAGTGATTTATTGTAGATTTTTATACAATAAATCACTCTTTGCCATATAGGAAGTAATGGCGCTAACGTAAACACCAGTGATTACGTTTCTTTCTAAATGTTTATAGGATTGAATGTGATCTATTCAGTCCCATATCATTCGACTTATTTTACTGTGTGATTTGTTGTCCCGATTTCCTATATTGCCCCCCCCCCCTCTTTTCTAGGACTCTTGTAGGCATAGTACTTACTTGTTGGGCTTGTCGTCTATATCGTCTCTCTTGAAAAGAGGTGCAATCGCTCTTTTACCTTTTCTGTGTTTTTGCTATATACTTGCATATACAGTTAAAAAATCGAACATTTCATGGAGAATCCAGCATTTCAACCCCACCATTGAGAAAATTAATGTTGGCAAAGTGAATGTAAATCGGAATGGGCATAACCATTTTTTCTTTAAATCTGTTGGGATGGTGGGCAAGAGGGGAGTAAAAGAGGGAGAAGAGTAGGGGTGTTGGAAGTGTTGGGGATGAAAGTATGTATTATAAAAAGGCGAAATACATTCAAAGAAAATGAAGGGCAAAAAGTCTATTCTTAAAGGTCAATTTGAATGTATGGCCTAACGTTTTAAAGTACATATTTGACATTGTATTTTTACCTAATGCAATACTAAACCAGCGTGTGTGTGTATATATTTATACAGTATATTTCAAATGGTGTATTTAATTTTGTATGGGATTAATTGTACTTGGTGCCCATTCCCGCTTAAGAGCAAACCCTAACTGCTATGGTATGGTACCCATTGAAATATACCCCCGACTAAAATGCTGTGGAACAACTTCCTAACAGGTTTCATGCGGTCACTGACTTCTTTGTTTCATTTGTCCCTCATAAATATGGTGACAGTTTGTGAAAACACTGTTGAGCTAGTATTCAGGTCTCCTGTAGAGGTGCTGGGCCGAAGTTTGGGAATCAAACAGTGATGCAGAATTAAACAAATCCTGCAGTGCTGGTTGTCGCATTGCTGATTTAAACCTGCCCTGTAGGGTTGCAGAGAGGTTGTAAGGTCAGCTGGGGCACGGAGATGCTGCAGTGCTCAACACTATCTGATGTACAGCTCTGGGAACGATGTGCCATTGTCTAGCTTTACTAAAATGCTTATTTTTGTGTTAGTGAATGTTTGAGGTGCCTCCTAGCTTGTGGGGCAGAGCAGCTCGAGAAAAAAGCTGTGCTTGTTTGGGAAAGGAGGTAAAACAAAATGCTGGCAAGGTCTCACTTTACCCCTCCAAAGAAGTGTTTTGGAGTGGGCTCCCGGCCTCTCAGCGACACTTTTCAGAATGACGATATATGTATAGTCTGAATCCAGTTTATCCAGCAAGTTTGTATTCGGATTTAAGATAGAATTGTCTGATTAAAATGCATTTTACTACATCGTTTTATATAAGTAGCGTAATTGCCATTTGTCACTGCAATATCAGTTTCAACACTTTGAACCAAGAGATGCAGCTGTAAAGGTGTTCGGTCACCTTGCCCTGCACATGACTGGCTTCTTTTGATTTTCCATACGCTCTACCAGGCTCTTCAGTTTATTTTACGGCTCTCTTCTTGACACTTTCTTGTTTTTCAGGTCCAGGCTGGAGCAAACTTCTGTTTAAATGAACCCCTCAAAATAGGCTATTGCTGTATTCACTGCCTGGATAACACCACCTCCCTCTTTTGCCCAGTTGTTGCGTTCAACGTGGTTTACATTTGGCCCTTCCCTTTTATGCGTGAAGCCCCTATACGACCTATCTGCCAACTGCATTCTTGGATTCCATATGTATGCACATTATGTGTATATACAAGATCACTGGTAGACCAGTCCAAGCAAGGCAAATTATCTCCCACCACAGCTCATAACCGACTTCAACCATGCTGCATAGAAAGGTGGATATACTTTTAACAGCTTAATAACATTTTAAAACTGATATCAGCATATCCACTACTCGCTCTTGAAGGCAATTCCTTTACCCACAACAAAAAGTGTAAACCCTAGGAGCCCCGTTTGATTCTTCAAGTCATCCATCCACTTAGTTATATGTCTCTCAGAAATAACAATCATTCGTAAAAGATAGGGACATGCCCACACTAACTTAAGCTTTTACAGGAGGACAACTAGACCATGGAAACATATTGTATATTTTTCACTAAAAATGTCGCCAGACTAAAACAGTGATTTCAACTACTTTGCAGAATGTGCAGCTACTATCGTTTTTAGAAATAGTTGTGTCCATAATTTAAAAAATAAATAAAATGGGACGGCACACATTAGGATTGTTATGGAAAGATTTTGTGTGCCGGATGGAAAAACAAACAAATAAGTGCCTAAGATACAGAAAAACAATGACTCTGGAACCTTTCAGTGTTCTTTCCTGAAAACGCAACCTTCGATGATTGTGTACTCAAATCTAGACCACCGTTAGGGCATTAATGAGACCTATATAAAATGTGATTCTTGTTGGACAACCAAAGATGCTGCCGTCTTCCCCGCAAATTAATAACTTAAATTAACCTGTTTGTTTAATTTCTGAAGCCATGTTGGTTGCCACTGGTTCTTGCCAGGCATTAGTAGTTTGCAGTGTCTTAATTGATCAGTGATACTACAAAGCCTGTGATCTCATTGCGTATGTGCGCTAAGCATGAGGACTGTGGTTACTGTTATGGCAGTTTTTCTGAAGTCCAACTAACGGCTTTATACAACTGAGACAATGCAAAACTCCACTCTTAGTACTAGGCTGTACCAACTGACTATTTGGTAGCGTAGACAGAGCAGCCTGGCTTATCTTATGAGGGAGAGTGGGCTGTAAGAAGGCACATGGAACCTGTAGCATACAAATGGTTCAAAGGAAACACTAACACACCGAAGCATTCTACATAATAAAGGTTTATTATAAATACAAATAGGCCAAGATAAATCTTGGTGGGTAAGTACTTTGTCATAGAATCATAAACACAATATACAAACTGAAGGCAAGCGTCCCCAACCAGCACGATCCTCCCCGTAATGAGAGACAATGAAGGACTCTCCCAGGATGGGAATAAGGCCAAGACAAAGTGCGGGTGAGCGTAAATGGGGGGTTATCAATCAGAATAGGGCATGCAAAGAACTCTGCAAACTCCGAGAGCGCTCTGTTTGACAATAGCAAAGACAGGCGTATATATTTACAAAAAACGTCATCAGAACCTACATACTATAGGGGGCACAAGTTCAATGGGATTGGGTGGCGACGACTAGCTATAGGTGCTGCTGCGATGTGGTTGGCCTTGGCTGGAGGACGTCACTGGTCAGCCTCGTGGGTTGGGCTGGGCCTGGCAGGTCTGCTGGGTTCATCCGGGCTGTGTCGTTGTGCCACTGTGGCCAGTGTCAGAGATGAATGTCTTTTCCTGACTTATTTGCCCTAGGCCATGCACACCACAGTCATTCAGTTATTGCAATATTATCTTCTTTAGTAAATCTTTCAATAGGTTATTCTACGGGTTAATGCAACACAGGAGGAATGCACCTTGAGAGGGGTTTGATGGCGATTCATCAGTACATGGTTACCAGTGTCCTGTTGACCGGGTACCATAGGTTGTGGGGCTAGGTCTCAGGGCATGGGACAGGCGGTACATGTCTTTCTGTCTTGTTAGATGTCGTTATGAATGTGCTGCTGTATGTTGCCATAGTATTGGGTGTCCTAATTTTAAAGGGGCCATAAACCTAAGGTGATCCGGTGGGTTGTGGGGTTTAAGAGAGGGCGCCTTTGGATTTGTGTATTCAGGCGGAGGTTTACTACTGGGCTGTAAATAATGCAGTTGGCGGGCTGTGGCCTTGGGTGCTGCAGAGGGGACTACAAATCTTTGAAGCGGCTCCAGCCTAGTTGGTGGAGGTGGAGCAGCGCGGCGAGGGCCTCTGCTCTCTCGTCTGGCAGGCTCCACTGGGAGGGAGGGGGAATGGCCTTGCATATACTCACAAAGGCATCTTCCTCGTGTGTTGCCGATTTGAGGTGAAAGCATCATAAACATTCAAATAAAATACAATACTAATTGAGTCATTTCAAAGCTCACATCTTAACATTGCTAATGCCTCTCGAATATAGCCAGTCCGAGCACATTATTTGTACACTATGTTTTAACAACTACAACATTGTGTTATATGCATATACATTTGCAGTAAGTGAGGTAGTAGTGAGGTTGGTGGAGCACATAGAAAATGACTTGCCACCGTACATGACAGTAGTGGCACATAAGGGGCTTGGACTTACACACATGGAGGGTGCATTCTCGCGTGTCCTTCACATGAGCCCTCAGTATGGTTGCATTTGTCTTTCTTTGCACTCTAGCAGCATTAGTTTGGTTATGGCGCGGGACCGTGGGGTGCAAGCTTTTCAATGATGCACATAACAAATAACCCCCCGGGACGCTTTTATTATTTGCACACAACTGCAGTGGTGTGGGTGCTTCATTGCTAATGCCATGTGAACATGTATTCTGCCATATCTGTACGTTTTACAAATTTTCTAATCAAAGGGGTTTGTGGAGAAAATGCGCGCATTGCAAGTAGTTTTGGCATTAGTATTTGGGAACTTTTGCTTTTATCCGAGGGCCATTTTACAGTTCTCGTTTTCACCCAGGCTTCGCTGGCCGGGTCATGCTGGGAGCAGTGATACACTGCGGAAGGTGAAATGTTACAGTGTTGGTATCTTACACTAGCTCATGTCCGTCTTGTTCGTGGGAACGGGCTCACAGCGGGTCTGCCAGGGAGCTGCGGCCACAGGGATAATTGAAACTCTCCAAAGGTGGGGGCCGCGCTACAGTGCGCAGAGCTCACACCATCTTTTTTAGACAAAATGGTTTCCGAGGCCTAGCTAAATTCAATACGTTTGGGCAATGTCTTCAGCAGGTGAGCCATCCACCACCTGGGCCCTGGTGGTAAGGAGGGGACGCCCGATGAGCCATGGCCCTCACCTGGGGAAGGGATGTAGGCAAGGGGGGTCTTTTGGACCAATCCTCCCCTACAAAACACAACCCAATGCTTAAAGGTACACAAACCAACGCAAATACCTTGGTCAGAATCACCAACAGTATTTCTAAGCAAGTCATACCTAATAACCAGTTATTTTTAGATTACTTATAGTAGTAATTCAAGGGTAGTAGACCGTGCCAGTTATGAACCGACACTCAGTTAAGAAATCACATAGTAAACCAACCTTGTTACCAGGATAATTTTCTGAATAATGAAACACAATTTCATGGAACGGTATAAACCTATAACTAAATTTAGAAGAACTCTCTGTTATACTAGGTGAGTAAGACCGAATATTGTAAAACTATTAGTTGCTTTTCAGATCAGTGGGACACAGATTGCGGTAAGCAATAACTCTCAAACTTATTTTAGGATGCCACAAGGCACAGCAAGGTTAGTAAAACCCACAATACACTTATTAAGAATTGCACACAGCTATTCAAGGTAAGTAAAACCCAAGGCAGACTTATTCGAGACAGACTATACAGCAGGTTCAGGGGGAGCAAAACCCAGTTGGTTAACTTATACACTTAAATTCTGAAAGAAATAATTAGATTAAGCCAACAGAATTTCTTTTGGGAAGTGGGGGAACCAATTCACAGGTGATTAAAATAACCTTCTCCAGCATGGGGTCTGGCATGGATTCACATGCTCATGAATATTCCCCGTCGTCAGGCTGGGAATCCTCGGTAAAGAAAAAACCAGTATCAGTTTCGTTTCTGATCTGTCTTTCGTAGTAGTAACCAATCACTGGTCTCTGCGTCATACTGACCACAGCCAATGACTGCCCTCTACCTAAGCCCCGCCTCTGGCAGCCATCTTCAGATTTTTACCGCACGTTCATGTGTTGGTATCCTCGTGCTATTGCTCTCGAGCGTTAGTGCTATTTTTTTCACGTTTTTTCTCAAAAACTTCGTTTTTTTCGGTCAAAAGAGCCTCAAGCTCCACCGACTCTCCATCCGATCAACGGGGACCCGTGTCGGATTGGTCTGTGCCCCTCAAGGGTGAAGATTCGTCGAGCTACGCTTTTGGAGGACTCCAGAAGTTTCTCAGGCCCATCGGTCATGGCTCAGGAGAAGGGAAGCTCGACGCCCGGAAAGCTGTTCAGGGTCTGCCCTGGATGCCAGCTGCAGAATGTCTTTAAGGAAGACGAACACTCCTTTTGTCTTTACTGCCTACATGAAGACAAGACGCACGTGGAGAAGGACTGTGCGTTTTGCGGCAACATGTCGGAGCGGACCATGAAGGACCGCCATCAACGTCTCGCCAACTGGCTGGAAGGGAAGAGCCCGTCCGGCGAGAAGAAGAAGAAGAAATCCGAGCGGTCTTCTAAGACCTTTGAGGACGCCCCGGCGACGGGGGTCCAACATAAGGCCAAGCACCGCGAGTCCGCTGGCACCGGGAGCGCCGAACGGTCGGGCTCTACGGGCACCAGGCAGGGTGCACCCTCCCCGGCACCATCAACCACGAGCCAACGCTCTGGGTCGGGTAAGAGGAAGGCCGAGCACCCGGCGAAGCTCCTGGAGAGGCCCCGGTCGAGCTCGAAGGCGGAGGGGGAGGGAGGCAGTGTCCCCCCCCTCAAGGAGAAGGCGGTGAGCGCACCAAGGGTGGTGAAAGCCTTAATCCATCCGGCCAAGGCCTCTATCGAGACAGTCGCGGCGGCTCTGGCTCAGCCTGTGGAGGCTACGCCGGTGGTGGCGACCTCGGGGCTCAGAGTCTCCCTGCCACCGCGGAGGGAGTCCTCTTTTATGCCCATCGACAGGACCCCCGTGAAACCTCCGAC
Organism: Ambystoma mexicanum; assembly: GCF_040938575.1. Lineage (NCBI taxonomy): Eukaryota > Metazoa > Chordata > Amphibia > Caudata > Ambystomatidae > Ambystoma > Ambystoma mexicanum. The sequence goes on from NC_090921.1 coordinate 697,470,527, forward strand.
GGAGAAGAAAAAGGGGGGGGGCAGGAGGTCGCCGTGGATTCGGCCTCAACCTCTGAGGAAGAACTGATCGAGGTCTTAAGCCACGGCGTTGGCGTGGAAGAAGACCAGCCCGTCGGGAGGGATCCCGACGCAGGAGACGACGACATCGTCGAGGGTACCGACGGGGCCCCTGACCGCCCGTCGGATTCCCCTCTGCCAGTGCCGCAAGACAACTCGGCGGCCATTTTGTTGGCTATACAGTCCTTATGCTCAGAGATCAGGACGAGACTGCCGTTACCAGTGGAGGAACCACTCCCGTCGGGGGACCCGGAACCAGGCCCTTCGGGCAGCCCCCCTCCTAAGAAAAGAAGGATTCACCCTCCACCTCCTTTTCAGCCGTCGCGCCCCGTTCAGCCCTCCTCCCCGTCCACGACTCGAGGGGATGATACGGGGACTGACACGGCCGCAACGGGTACGGACGACGAGGTGTACGACGAGGATCTGCCGTCGTCTCCTCCCACCCGGGCTTCCCCGCCCGACGAGATTGGATCTTTTCACTCCATGATCGCCAGGGCATCCGAGCTCTTCCAGCTCTGCCCTGAGAAGAAGAAGAAGGAAGGTTTCCTTTATCAGCGGCGCGAGGCCAAGAGGAAGACGGTCCTCGCGGTACCTCTATTGGACGATATTTGGGATGAGGGCCTCGCCCTCCTCAAGAACCCATCCACGACGCCGGCTAGAAGAGACCGGTACGAGAAGAATTACCGGGTCCCGGATGCGGCCCCCTTGTGCCTCCGGTCGCAGCCTACCCCGGACTCCGTCGTCTCCGCGGCGGCCAGGAAGAAAGCGGGGGGGGGGGTTGCGGCCTCCATGTCGACTTCCCCGCCGGATGGCGAGGGAAAGAAATTGGACACGATGGGGCGCAGGGTCATCTCGTCTGCAGCGACGACGATTAAGGCGGCTAACGCCTTGGCTATCGTAGCCCGGTACAACAGGGAGCTGTGGTACAAGCTGGCTCCCCTGCTGGACTTCCTACCGTACGACAAGAGGGCGGATGCCCTGGAGATCTTGCAGGAAGGTGAGGTGGCGTCGGACCACGGCATCACTATTGCGATGGACATCGCCGACACTGGATTTCGCCAGTTGGGCAACGGCGTGTGCCTTAGGCGGCGTGGATGGCTCAAGGCTACTGACTTCCGTCAAGACGTACAGACCAGAGTCCTGGACATGCCGTTCGATGGGAACAACCTGTTTGGGAAAACAGTGGACGATTCCCTTCAAGCCATTAAAGCGGACACGGAGACAGCCCGGGCTCTCGGGGTTCTCCAGCAACGGCGGCCGCCCTTTCGGAGCGGCGGAGGCAAGGGCGCCTCCAAAGGTTCCGGCGGCGGATTTTCCACCTACCGTCAAGCAGCCCGTTCGTCGTCTCAAGAAGCTTACAGGGGACGAGGCAAGTCAGGTGGACCCCGCCGTCGTCGCCAAGGACAAGGCGGCAAAGCCTCGTCTAAGCAGGATTGAACCGGCCGTGGGGTCGGGCCCCCACCGAAGCACCCCGGTGGGAGGCCGGCTGGCGAGCTTCGTCAGCGTGTGGGAGTCCATCTCCACCGACCGTTGGGTGCTGGACGCCCTAGCCCAGAGCCACGCGCTCGAGTTTCAAAGAAGGTGCCCGCGCGTCCCCCCTGTGGCCAGGAAAGAGCTTCACGTCCCTCAGCTTCTCCGGGAGGTAAGGGCGATGCTAAGGAAGGGCGCCATCGAACTCGTCCCAAGGAGGCTTCAGGGCTCCGGAGTTTACTCAAGATACTTCCTCGTGAAGAAGAAGACGGGAGGATGGCGCCCCATCCTAAACCTACGATGGCTGAACAAGTTCATCAAGGCTCAGAAGTTCCGGATGGTCACCCTCCAGCACGTCCTGGGTCAGCTGGAGGAGGGCGACTTCCTGTCGTCGTTGGATTTGGAGGATGCCTACTTCCATATTCCCATCCTAAAGGGGCACCGAAAATTCCTCAGGTTCATGGTCCAAGGGCGTCACTACCAGTTCAGAGCCCTTCCCTTCGGTCGGCACCCAGGGTATTCACCAAGTGCCTTGCACCAGTGGCGGCGCAGCTGCGCCGAGAGGGGATCCACGTCTACCCCTACCTGGACGACTGGCTCATCCGAGCCAAGACGAGGGAGTTCGCCGTGGAGCACACGGCAAGGACCGTCCAACTTCTCACGGACCTGGGATTCTCCGTGAACTACGCCAAGTCCCACCTGGTACCCGCGCAAAACGCACTGTTTCTGGGAGCGAAGCTCGACACAGTGTCCCTTCTGGCCTCCCCGTCGGAGGAAAGGACCAGGTCCATTCTGGGCAAGGTACAGCGGATGTTGGTTTCCGACGCGGCCAAGGTGAGGTCCATCAAGTCCCTCCTCGGAATGATGTCTTCTTGCATCTACCTCATTCCCATGTGCAGGCTCCGGATGCGCCCGTTGCAGGAGTTCCTGGACGCGCGCTGGATCCAAACGACGGGCGGCTTCGAGGAGAGGATCACACTCGACGAGAGTTTCCGCCGAGCGATCCGGTGGTGGGGCACCCGCGCGCATCTGACGGCGGGCATGGACTTCCAGACCCCAGACCACCAGGAGACAGTGACCACGGATGCCTCCCTGGAAGGGTGGGGAGCGCACACCGAAAATCTGCACGCGAGAGGCCTTTGGCTCCCGACGGAGAAGTCCCTCCATATCAACGTCCTGGAGCTCTGTGCAGTGTTCTGGGCCCTCAGGTCCTTCCTTCCGTCCCTCAAGGGCAAGGTGGTGAGGATCTTCACCGACAACACCACCACCATGTTTTACATCAGGAAACAGGGCGGAACCAGGTCCCCAGCACTGTCCAAGGAGGCGCAGGACCTGTGGCATTGGGCCGTCGCCCAAAGGATGTTTCTGGTGCCGTTTTATCTGGCAGGGATAAAAAACACCATCGCCGACTCACTCAGCAGGGAGCTGCGCTCGTGCCACGAGTGGGAACTACGGCAGGATCTAGTGGATCGCCTCTTCCGATGGTGGGGCACACCCCAGATCGACCTGTTCGCGACGGCGACGAACTCCAAGTGCCGGAGGTTCGCCAGCAGGTTTCCCCAGCCGAGGAGCATGGGCGATGCTTTCTCGTTCCCCTGGGCGGGCCTGTTCCTATACGCGTTCCCTCCATTGCCACTACTGATCCGGCTCATCAACCAGCTCAAGAGGTCACGGTGTAGGATGATCCTCGTCGCACCTGCGTGGCCGAGGCAGATATGGTTCCCGGACCTTCTGGACTTGTCAGCGTCCCCGTCAATCAAGCTGCCAGTGGACACGGATCTGCTCTCCAGGGAAGGAGGCGCCATCCTCCACCACGACCCGAAGTCGCTGAACTTGCAGGCCTGGCTCCTGCAGCGCTAGAGTTTGGAGGATACAACATACCGGCCGATTGCAGAGAGGTTCTTGCAAAGGCCAGGGCGTCCTGGACTCTTAAATGCTACGGACACAAATGGAAGAGGTTCTCTGCCTGGTGCCACGCACAGAAGATTAACCCTCTAAGGATTACGGCTCCCCAAGTACTGCCGTACCTGTTGACGCTGGCCAAAGCTGGACTGGCACACGCGTCCATCAAGATTCATCTTGCTGCGATCTCCCGATACACTAGAACCACGGGGCGGACGTCCTTGTGGTCTCATCGTCTGGTGAAAGAGTTCATGAAGGGACTGTTCAGATCGTTCCCGCCGGTGAAGGCTCCGGCCCCGGCGTGGGAGCTCAACGTGGTGCTGACCAAGCTCATGGGACCTCCGTTCGAGCCTCTGCACTCGGCCCGTTGAAGTTCCTGTCGTGGAAAACAGCGTTTCTTGTGGCCATCACCTCCGCACGACGGGTGGGAGAGATCCAGGCCCTTTTCTGCAAGGCCCCGTACTTGACTTTTCACGACACGAGGGTGGTGCTCAGGACGCACCCCTCCTTCATGCCCAAGGTGCCGTCGGACTTCCATCTCAACTAACCCTTGGTGTTGCCTGTGTTTTTCCCGTCGCCTTCGTCGCCGGCTGAGAGGACTTTGCACTCGCTGGATGTGGCTAGAGCGCTGAAGTTCTACGTGGACCGCACAAAGTGTTTTCGGAAGACGTCACAACTCTTTGTGAACTTTGGACCTGTCAATCAGTGGAAGGCTCTCTCGAAGGCTTGCATTTCCAGATGGCTCTCCGGCTGTATCATGTACTGTCACCGGTTGGCAAACCGACCGCTGCCTGGCCGTCCGAGAGCACATTCCACCAGAGCGATCGCAGCTACCACGGCGTTCCTATCTGGTGTGCCCCTGCTGGACATTTGCAGGGCTGCTACGTGGAGGTCGACGCACACCTTCACGAAATTCTACTGCGTCGATCGGGATTCCAGGGAGGAGTCCAGGGTCGGCCAAGCAGTGCTGCGCAACCTGTTCGCCTGAGGTGAGCCTGGTGAGGAGGTAAGATTGCTTAATGTTGAGTTTGATGTGATGCTTAATGTTGAGCCTTTGCCACCTCCCGTGGTTGTGCATGTGGGTACTGCTATGTATTCTTTATTCATGAGCATGTGAATCCATGCCAGACCCCATGCTGGAGAAGGAACAAGTTACTTTCCTGTAACTGTTGTTCTCCAGCATGGGTCTGGCATGGATTCACATGCGAACCCTCCCACCTACCCCTCTGCGGCTCTTCACTTGGTCATACTGCCACTTCACGTGCTTCCAAATCTGAAGATGGCTGCCAGAGGCGGGGCTTAGGTAGAAGGGCAGTCATTGGCTGTGGTCAGTATGACGCAGAGACCAGTGATTGGTTACTACTACGAGAGACAGATCAGAAACGAAACTGATACTGGTTTTTTCTTTACCGAGGATTCCCAGCCTGACGACGGGGAATATTCATGAGCATGTGAATCCATGCCAGACCCATGCTGGAGAACAACAGTTACAGGTAAGTAACTTGTTCCTTATATATACTTTAAGAGTGGCAAAACACATTCAAAGGATAGTAAGAACTGTTGTAGCTGCTCATATGTCAGAGGGGATAGTTAACAAACCAACTCTATTTCAACACTAGTTGCATTTACTAGTCAAAAGGCCCAAACCTTAGAAGTCCTGCCCTATTCCTGGAGCACGAGTGTTCTCAGTGGCAGGAGTGGGGTCACTGGGTGTCTAGTGGCCAACAGACAGGTCAGGATAGGCACAGATGTAGGAAAAGGCAGAGTTTCTGAGGAAAGCTGTTCAAACAAGTATTTTACTTTAGAGTGGTAGCAAGGTTCCAGGGACGACAGAGAAGACACCCTAGAGGGGTTCCAGCTATGTCCTGGGAGAACTGGAGGAGAGGACTCCCAATCACATGAATCGCCCCCAAAGCTTCACAGGAATTACAAAAGGCTTAATGTAAGTAATACCTGTAAGGAACTCATGGTGGCAACTGTAAAGACAGAGACAAGTGATCACAGTTCAAGGGTGTTTATTCAACTGCAAAGGTAGGTTGGAAAAACGCCTAATCTAAATCGAAGATGGGAGCGAGCTTCGACCATCACATAATAAGGCAGTCCTAGTGGCGGCGTGTCAAAATAAAAAGGGCCTATACTACGAAAAGCCTATTGCCAATCCTTACACTAAATACAAAAAAGTGTGGGATAATGTTCTTATGAAAGACTGAACTGTTCACAAATGATAGGTCAGGGTGCAGTACTTGAGGTCTCCCTTCCCCACGTTTTCAGCTTGGGACAAGGGTGGATTTTGGAGCACAGAACACGCTCGAGCCTTCCCAGCACGAGCTAACAGTGCTGCTTTCAGCAATCGGGGCAATCGTGGTCAAGTCTCTTTCTATCAAAAAATCTCTTGCTGTCATGGGCCTGATGTAAACAAAATAATAAACAAAATCTCTTTTTCAGATAAAACTTGGGTAATGTCTTTTCCACCCCTGAGTGGCCCTCTTCCGGGCTCCAGACCCCTCTTGAATATCTCTTCTCTTTATCCTTTTGCATTCACAAATCTTTGGGTGACTGTTCACCCCTTGGATCCTCCTCGTTTGAGCTCAGACCCCTTTCGACTGTTTGCCTCCCTCGTTCGGGTTCACTATGGCATTCTTAACAAATCTTAATATCTTTCTTTTGTACAGTTCACTGTGGACATCCCTCGTTCGGGTTCACTCTTGCCAATCAAATCAATCGTGCCTTTTTCATTCAACTCTTACAATGCAGGATTCACTTCCCTTAGCTTCACAATCATCTGTCGGTCAAAGACTTTCGACTGAAGAAGATCCCGATATAACCACTTTGACCCTTTTCCTTGCCTTTCCCAAGGCCTTCTGGTACTGGTAGTTTTAACAATTTAGTAATCTCCCAGAGTATTCCTGAGTGAGCACCCACATGCTACTTGACTCCTCTGTTGCTGGTTTTCCCCTTTTTTTCATCAATAGTTGTTTTAACCTTTCACAGTTAAATTAACCGTTTGCTACTTTGCGTTCAACACAGTCCGGTTTCTTATCGATTCTCCCCTCGACTCACTGGCTGTGATGAACCGCTTGACTTTCTTTCTCTTTTGAGTCAAGGTTGGTACCACGGAGACAAGTCACTCCTTGACTTAGTTATCAGCAGAGGTGGGTCTTGTGTACCGTAGATATCTGCTGCAACACACGTTGGCTATTGTTCGCGGCCTTACGATTCCTTCTGCGGAGGTCTCACAGGCCTTGGTCGGAAAGGGCAAGGTCACTTCTCTCCTTGTCACCCTCTCGGTATGTGCAGTCTTTCTCTTAAACTGCTATGTTAAGTTAGCTCTCGCGTCGAGCGGTCTGCCATGCTCGTCTTGTGCTCCACCTTTTATCCCAGTGGGGAACGGAAAGTGTGTGTGTGTGTGTGTGTGTGTGTGTGTGTGTGTGTGTGTGTGTGTGTGTGTGTGTGTTTGTGTGTGTGTGTGTGTGTGTGTGTGGTTTGCGTGTGTGTGTGTGTGGTTTGCGTGTGGTTTGCGTCAATTGCTTGACTTTGCCTGGTTTTGGGACATGTCGGGTAAATAGCTAGAGTGTTAGTCCGTCTTTCGTATTGTGTGAAAGTGTTCTTATCCTACGTGGTAAATTGGGGAAAAGTTGTCAGAAGAAGGGGAATACCACGCCTCACCCGTTGGTGTCCCACTTCCACTCACTGAGGACGCCCCATCCAGGTGATCATCCCTCACTGGTCCACCCTCAGGAACTGGATCCAATAGCGATGGCTGTGTCCTGGCCACCTGGATGACGGAACCCCGGTGACTAGTCAGGGAGATACCTTCAGGTTTCTCACATACCCCAGCCAACACAGTATCTCGGCACAGAAGAGGAGTTTGCAGCTGGACGTCTTCAGGATCTGCAGCCAAAAAACCTGGTCGATGAATTCCTTGTCGTGATGACTGAAGACAGAACACTGGAAGGGAATTTGCATCAGGAATCAACGTGGAAGACTCCAGGCAAGGGTTTCTTTGTGGCTGGATGCAGTTCTGGTGCCCTTTTCAGGAACCAGGAGAAGACTGAATATCGCTGGTAGGATTCTCGTCGCTAATCTGGTCCACCCCTCTTGTGAGGTGACTTCAAGGATTCACATCAAGTCTCTGGAGGTCCATAAGGATGCTACCAAAGTTTCAGCATGTTTTGGAAGACCGTGCACTGCGTAATGGCTTCAGGTCACAGGGTATCGGGGTATTGCAGCCCGGCAATGTCAGAGCACGCGAAGGGTTGGCTGAAAATGCAGGTCCATTGAGTCTTGCAAGGCTTTGGGTCAGGGAAGTCCTTTTCGGGATCCCCAGATTGCTTGAAAGGAAGGGTAACCACAGGCTCCGGATACACAGCAGGCTCTTCCCGTCGTTGGAAATCGCTACAGCTGTCGTTTCTTCATCTTCCTCTTCGGTTTCAGCGCCAGCTGACCGCCGCAGTGACTGTAGGGGCCACCTGGTGGCAGTGGTTTTACCTTTTGACTTTGTCATTTTTACTTACAGGCTGTGTTAGACAATATATGGAATAAAGGCACAATACCCATATACTAAATGACACGCCAGTCGTGAGGTTCGAATTCCAAACAAGTCTGGTTTATTCATAAAGTACCTTAGTCGGCCGACTGGGTCTCAACGCCTCAAGACGTGTGTTCCCAGACACCGTGAGATGAGAGGGAGCGAGCAGTGCTAATTATGGGGAATACGGGGAACTGGCGCAGGGGAAGATATCATCTTCTAGCAGGGAGAAATTCCAATCAACGTTATCTGTTCGCTGCGGCCCATGAGCTAACGGTCAGACAGTTCTGAGGCACAGAAAATACCATCCTTCGTGAAGGAGCACCGTTAGTTGCATATAATTCACATTTAACTGCCTTTTACAACCACGCTTGCAAGACAAACCGGCACCTGGGCTACTGATTAGGCTCGGCTCTGTGCACAGCTTCAAGGCCTCCATGAGAGGAAAACAATGCATTTCTGTACAGCTCTACATTCCTGTCTACGTTAGCATTTCAGAGTTCAAGCTGTGGCCTCGCACCGTGTGTGGATTTGAAGCATAGAATATATTTGCAAAGCGTCATAAAAAGCAAAAAATTACCGGCATTTACAAAATGGACTCCCAATGGTCACATTCAGGTTTCACGGTTTGCAATGTTTGTCACATGATGCGATTTGCTTCTGGCCAAAATACTATTTCTCATTCAGGCTATGCAATTTCATTTACGGTATAACAAACCCTCCTTTTGGCCTTAAGCCAATAGCATCATTATCCAAACATTGCGTCTTCATCAGACCAAGTGTCACTTTCAGAACTACCCATGTTGCTATCACCATCATCATCAGAAATATATACTCTTTGATTATCTCATTTTCATGTATGAGACCACCATTTATCATATGAGGTGTGGGCTTCACCATCTTTGTACAAATTGTTTGTACACATTCACTTGTAAATTTGGAGCAAACGGCTGGCAAGCATTGTATGCAGCAACAGCAGAGTATGAGGATACTGAATATCATAACAAAATCGCAATCCGTTTCCATCCCCAGGATCGTAACAGTTCCCAGAACCATGAACTTAAGTTTATATTCCAGCCACTTGTGGGAACATGAATTTCAGAATTTAGGATGTGTTATTTCTTAATTGCTTCAAATATTGAAGGGGAGGAGTCACTTAAAAAAACGGAGCATGCTTATTTTGAAGTGCAACTAACCTGATTGCTTTTTGTTCGTGTCATGTGGTAAAGAATGTCATTGGTTCCATTAATTGTTTTTTCTAACACCCGGGACAGATTTCTAATATTCCATGAGTGTATTGCTTGTGCCCAGAAAGATATAAAGTATTTTGCTGTGTCTCAAAAAATTGGCCCAGCCGTATCCTCTCGTCGTGGCCGAGATCTAGATATTTTTGCTATTTCAGAAGTTCTGGCGAGGAATACACCAGGTAATAATATCCCCAAGTAACAGGTACCTTCCCAATTTCTAGGTAACCATGGATAAGCTTGATCTCCACACACAATAGACAGAACCTCCTATATATAATGGTTTCTCTTCGTGCTCAAGTACAGCAGTATTCATACATCTCATAAATGTTCCCACTGAGTGGTAACCTTTTTTCCGTAAGCAAAATGGAACAGAATGTGGACTATGAATAATAGTATCGGAGGGGGGCATGGCATCTTTGTTACCAACTGGAGCCATTTTGAAAGTAATTAGGGACTGGTAAGGCCTAGGGAGTCTATCAATGGGACTGGTCAATACAGTGTTAATTTTCCTCTTATTTGTAAACACAGAACAGTCCAGCGGTGTTAATACCAATCTTTCAAATTCATTTATGTTTGTTCCGTCAAAGTTTCCGGTGACACTATCCTTCCATCTTCCAGAAAATAGAGCTCTTAATGATGCAGAACAGGAAGTACTAAGGGGTAGAGGCTGTATATAACAACCCATTCCTCTTTCCCCATGCTGGGGTAAACGCGAGCTATTGGATCTATTCAAGATAGCATGTGTCGTATTCATAATGAATAATAGTGTATTGTTATCATAACCTTTTCTGTGTTTCACATCTCGTGACGGAAGAGTGTAGGAAAGCACATAGGCTGGGGTACTCATAGTGGGAGCATTGACAGTTGGCAATATGGCGTTCATGGGATGCTTAGTTTCCAAGTACCAAAACATTGGGATTAGTGCAGATATGATACAGATAGGTATAACGATCAGGAGCAAGCTAGACTTTGTAGACCAAGACTTTCTAGGAGCAGGTTCAATGTCAGTGTCCATGGTTCTATCAACGGCAGCATCCGTGCAGGCGGCAGCAGGTGCGAATACAGGCATGATCTATAAAGCTTATTTCAAGAAAAGTTTCTCAGCGTCCGTCGGAAAAGTTCAAACAAGTTCGGTTCGCCGGTGTTTACCTCAACAGCTCCAAAAAGGCAGGAGCAAGTATCAATTTCAATTTTCCATAGTGTCGGTACCTTTTGCCCCCGCTTGTTCAAGCTAGGTTGCAAAGCCCTTCTCCTTCAAATCGCGTGTCAGAGCTCTCATCGGATATAGCTCATACGCTCCCTTTCCCTAGGCCTCCGTTTCCAGCTTCATCCGTGAGCTGGAAACAAAGGCTGCTGATTATTTCCGATTTTGTGGACGCAGATTGTACCTTAAAGCTCCAGGTACAGTGTTATCGATGAACAATGCACTGTCGTTTGCAGCAGATGCAGAAACAGTGCCAACCGGTGACGCAATCAGTGATGATGATTCAGTGGATGAGCAAAGTTGAGGTTAACCTGATGTTTCAATTTTTGTTGCAATCTCCCCAGGCCCTTTCTCGGGCTTAGGAAGCAGCTCCGGCTGAATTTCAGCGAAGTCCTTGTGATCGATCACAGCTGGTTTTCTCTGCACGTCAGGATTATCGGTCTCTTTCTCATGTAGCAAAGGAAACAGGATTTTTTTTGTGTGTTACGTGGATCCAATGCTTTTGACCGTTCACTCCGACTGCAGTCTGCATGGCCAGAAGCACCTGGTACGGTCCCTTCCAACGCGGTGCAAGCAAAGATTTTCTTTCAACGTTTTTCATGAGGGCCGAATCTCCAGGTTGCAGACAATGTCCTGGGCCCGTATATCTGACAGGAAGAGCCTCCTGCAACTGTTTACAATAGTCATTGAGTAATGGGTATTCAACATCCTTACATTTTTTTGGACGTGGTACATTCCAGACATTGGCTGTCTCCCCATAACTATTTCGTATGGTGAGAGGCCAGTCCTTGCCTGCACAGACGTGCACATACACAACAAAGCCAGTGGTAATGCATCGGGCCTTTCAAATTGCTTTCGGCACATATCTTGGCCAACTTATTTTTCGAAATACCATTATCGCGTTCTACCAGACCGCCACTCATCGGGTGTCTAGCTGAATGGAATTGTTTATCGATTCGGAGCCCTGCACAAATCTGTAATATCGCGGCCGCTATAAAATGTGAGCCATTATCTGACCATATGATACGAGGCAGCCCGAACCTGGGAAAATACTCCTTTAACATGGATTTCGCTGTTGACATAGCTGAACAATCTTTCCGGGGGTAGGCCCCCACCCATTTACTAATAGAGGCACAGACCACTACAAGGACATATTTATAGTTGTGGCATCCCTCCATTTCTATGAAGTCAAAATGAATGACCTCAAATGGCATAGAGGGAGGCCCAACATGTCTTACTGGTGTCAGTGTCCCTTTTACGATGTTATGTTGTAAGCAAGTCATGCAATTCTGAACCAATTTCTCAGCAGTTTTCTTAATGTTGATGTTGTACCATACAGAATCAAGGTGCTGAGACATCTTTCTCGCACATACATGTGATGGACTATGGGCCTTGGTGACCATTGCCATTACATATGTATTTGGCATCATCCATCTATTCTTTTCTTTGTCCACCCAACAACCCTCTGGATCTAATTCTGCTGGACCTTCGGACCATTGTTTTATTCCCTCAGGAGTGGCTTCTGCTTGTATCTCTAACTGTCTCAATTCCATCCTTTATCATGCATGACAGTCTGTTGTTTCAACCTATATTTTTGTGTGCAAATCAGTGGCAGTTTGTTTCGCAATGCAGTCTGCAAAGGCTTTTCCCTTTCCTACATTACACGTTATTTTTTTCATGTGCAGCGCATTTCATTGTTGCTAACCGCTTGGGAAGTGCAAGCGCTGACAACAGTCTCACTATCAAAGTGCGATGTTGAATCTTAGTTCCATGTGATGTCAGAAAACCCCTTTCAGCCCATAATTGACCAAAATTGTGGACCACCCCATAAGCATATTGGCTATCAGTCTATATGTTAACACTAAGGTTTTCAGAAATTTCACATGCTCTGATAACTCTCATTTCCGCAGCTTGTGCTGAATTATATGGGATTTGTTTGCTCGCTACAATAGTTTGCAGTGTAGTAATGGCATAAGCAGCAGTTGATGTGCCATTCAGCAATTTAAAACGAGAGCCGTCCCAAAACAGTTCTCCATCTGGCTCTTTCAGGGGTGTATCGGTTAAATCAATTCTTCCTTTTGTCTCTTGCTCAGTAATAATTAATCGCTTCTCACTTTCTTTTTCACTGGGAGGGTTTATAACTCGGCTGGTTTCAAAGCGCAACATCTCTTAATTTGAATATGCGGTGCAAATAGGATTATTTCATACCTCGTTAGTCGTGCGGATGTGAAATGTTGCGTCTGTTTTCTATTTAGAAGAACGTCTACTGAATGGGGTACCATCAAGGTTAAAGAGTGACCTAAAACCATCCCCTCGGTTTGTCTTACTGACACGGCAGCTGCAGCAACAGCTCGCAAGCAACGTGGCAAAGCACATGCAACAGGATCCAGTGTGGAAGAGAAATACATGCATGGTCTATTTCTGCCCCCGTGTTCCCGAGTCAAAACAGCCAAAGCACATCCATCAGATGGGCGAGGGAGAAAAAGCTCCCACTCGCTCAGGAGTTAAAATCAAAGAGTCCTAAATACAGCAAGAGAGCTGGGGGTCTCTAAGGTTGAATGGAATTGGCATAGAAATGAAAATTCTCCCTAACACATGGCGCGGGTGAGACTTACCTTGCACCCCTTGCTTGTTATACGGCATGAATACAGGCCACAGCCTCAGCCCACTTGCCCAACTGTACTCTGCATAATGCACTCCTGGGAAAGGCGCTCCGCAACTCTATTTCGCAGTGAACTGGTGTTATGCCAGAAAGTCCCCACAGCAACAAAAAGACAACCATTTATATTTTCCAAATTGAATAGGTTTCGCTTTTTGTCATAGTATTTCCTTATTACTGCCTGTATCGTCAAGGTTTATCTTTTCAATGCATGAAAATTGCATGTCTTCCAGTCTGGGCCCCTGATTGTTTGACATGTTCCAGCCTTTTATGGCCTCGTGAGGTGCAGCTTGGTTCAGCTTAAGCACTTAGTTCTTTGTTTTTTTTCATACTGCAAATATAAAAAATGTCTAACTATGTGTATCTACATAGTCCAGTTTATTCACAAATGGACTTATGTACACTGAAACCTTCCTGAAAATAATAGTAGGTGTGCGTTCTGCAAAATTGAAATTGCTTGCCCTCATTAGGCGTACAGACAGCGGTGCAATAAAAGCATCGGGCATTCCATTACTGCCACATTACTGCTCCACATTACTAATGGTTTGGTGGTTAGGTGGAGGATACATCTCCAGTAAAAAACTGGTGGTAAATCCTCAACCTTGCTGCTAATAATCAGCAAAATCACCAGAATTACCGATGCCAGTAATTGCCGAAATCCCCATGGAGATTTAAACCATCCTACCACCACTTGTAATCCTAATGTAAATCTGCAGGACCAAGTGGTGGTAAAGATAATTCCGTTTGGTATTTTGCCAGATTTGCCACCGGAATACCGCCAAACTCGTAATGAGGCACACACTTTACATGTGACCAGGGGTAAAGGTCATATGCTGATCCTGCAGCTAAACCATGCAGTGGCGCTAACCATTGTCTAACGTTACCCCACCGATCAAATAAGTCCAGACTGTAAAGCACCCTACATTCAGTCAAAAGTTGTTAACTTTTGGATGTTAATTTGGTCATGTGATGGCTAGAAGGAATCCAGGATCAAATTTAAAATCACTACAGCAATGCATAAAATTGGACAATGGGGCACCCGTTACTTTCAAGTCCAATTTCAGCATGACAATTTGACCTACATTCATCTGTTTAGACATAAATAGTCAAATAAAATGTATACATTAGTGCAGAGCCCAACATGGTTTTGTTATTTAAAAGCACAAGGAGATAATGCTGTGGCTAAGAATGAAGTTAGATGTCTAGCTGTAAAGATTTCTACTGTGGTTAATGGAAAACACCCACAGGGAGCTTTACTCTAAAACAAGGTTTCAAATTAGCCCAAGTATCTACTGTACAGTAGAAAGGAATGCATAGCTTTTCAGTATGCTTAAATATAAAACACACATTGGTTATTCTAAAATCTTCTATAAACTTGTAAATACATTTGATTTCCCTCCCAGCCTCTGACATTCTGATAGCATTGCTGACCTACATGTCATATACTGTACCTGCTCATTTGATTGCTCCTTCCCCCAGCAAGTGTTTGATCTGCATACCTTACCCTTTTAGGATCCCTACACTACCCTCCAAATCATTGTTAATTCTGTCCTCCAACCATCCCTGTACCCAAGATTTTTATTCTGAACAGGATTTGAAGAGGGCAGGATGTTTTTCGAAATTTGAGGCATTAATCCAGTTTTCTGATGGCAACGGCATATTTCTGGATCCCCCTCTCACCACCCACCTAGATTAGTGGTTTTTATTTCAATTTGGGATGTTTTTGTGTGTTGATCAATATGATGTATCATTTAATTATTTATTACTTAGATTTGAAGAGCCCCTTGCCAACATGCTGACTCAGCAGCACATGACCGTGAAGAATCAGCTTAAGATGATGAGGATGAAGAAAGCAAATGGCACCAGCTTTCAGAGTGAGAAGCAGCCAGAGATTCTCATCTTGGACGCAGAACAACAGAAGAGACTCCAGCAGCAGATGCAGCAGGTTAGAGGCTCACAACACCAAACCATTACTGTTCGAATCGAATAGATTCATGAATTCATTGCACTTGGAACGTAGGTCATAGTGCATCAATAAGTGCTTTGCGACTATAAAAAAGCAAAGCCACATCCTAATGCATTTTATTTTATACCTATTTCACAGATGCTTCTGGTGGAACTGTTTTTTCTGGCTTGGTCACACGATCTCCAGATGTACTCTGGCTCTTATCTTTGTCCCCTAGTCTTGTATGTATGGTAAATGTTAAAAGGATGTTCTACAAATCCTCAAGTGAGGGCTTATGCAGACCGGTCAGTAGTGTTGGGCAGAGTTCCCTGTGAGATAAAAACTGACTCACAATGGTAGCTGTGACACAGCAGCCTGCCTGTACTTTAGTTAGGAGAGGTGACTGGTTATAAAATAAATATCATGCGCACGCACGCACGCACGCACGCACTCTCTCTCTCTCTCTCTCTCTCTCTCTCTGCCACTCTTCTCTCTCTCTCTCTCCCTCTCTCCATCTCACTCTCTCACACTATCACACTCTCTAACACACCCAGACAATCACACAATATAAAGGAAAGTCCACACAGTAGATCAGTTCAAATATACTTTTGTATATAAAGTTGTTTACCAGAAATATCTACAGTACAGTGAAGTACTTTAAAAGTAGATTAGCGATATATTAAATATCACAAACCCTAATTTAAACAAGTATTTAACACATACATTTGTAAGTAACACTTTTGAGTACATTTGGACAGTTAAGAAAGTTAGTGAATGATTGTCCATATGAATGAATGAAGAAAAGTCAATAGACTGCTCAATGTAAGTTAAGGATTATTAGAGTTCAGGGTGAGTTGCAGGAAATGTTCAGGCTGGTGGAAATGCAGGATCCCACTTGAGGCAATCCAGACTCGGGCTTAACAACCAAAGGTCTTGGAAAAGTAGTCTGCCAAGCAGGCTGAAGAATGTGAATGAGGTCACGGTTAAGCGGTCCTGGAAGGGGATCTGCAGGCACAGCCCCCAGGATGTAGCTTGGCAGTTCTCTAAAATATACACACATTTTCTCTCCATCCTTGCACCATTCAAAGTTTTATCAGCACTCCGAGGAGTACAGCCAAACTCCTCTTTCAATCACAAACACATGTTAATTGAGGTGATTTGAAGAACTTCACACAGTCAGAACAGTATCCCTTGCTCAATTATACTCTGAGCGAGAGCGCACATATGGAAAGCAGTTGCCTGTGAAAAGTACACCGAGGTTGAAAGAGAAAATGACGAGGTCATGGGACTGAAAATTGAATTGGTAGTAGATTTGCTGTAGTTCATGGAGCAAGATTGTATCCATGCAGTGAAAAGGCTAAACCATGGTGCAGCCAAAATGGAAGTACAGAGATGGTACCAACCTATGATCCTGACTCCCTTCTTAAACTCGGGCATTTTATAGTTGCCCAGCTATGGTGCCATAAGGACTTCGTCGGGCAGCACACCAAAATGCAATTGCAGCTTTCAGGGAGACTTTTTGGAAAGTCTTCCCATCAGGACACCACAAAGTTGGCTAAACCTTTAGTGCAGTACCAACGTTGGCAAAAGTAGACAAACATGGATTTCTGGCATAACAGTAACCAAGTTAAAATGTGCACAGATCATGTCAATGAGTACTGACCTTACTTTAGACCAGCCTCCTTTGTTCCAGGGGTGATTGTATATGCCATCTCACAGTACCACAACCAGTACATAAAACACTCCCTTAAGCGACATCATGAAGGGGAGAATTGCCTCTTTCTCTACCCACCTCAGTCTGGCTGTTTTTCTCAAAACCTCCTAAGCTCTTTTTAACTCCCTCCTCCTAGCAGTTTCTCAACCCCCTTCTTAAGAAGGTTTTTATTAGGAAAGCCTTTTTTCTGGGGCTTGTGAATCTGCATCGATTCACATGCTGTTCATAGTCTGCCATCTAGTGGTTGGTCTGGAATACTACATATTCTTTTTCGAATTCAAAAAACATGACATCGACAGGGGAGTTCATGTCACACTATTCCTATCATATGTGTGCAGGGACCCATAATCCATCAAGTGTCATCGTCCTCAGATTGTTTTTTTCCCCCCACCATCGGGTGAAAGCCACTTCAAGACGGAGAGAACTTGTTGACAGAAGATAGTTTCGAGACTGCGCCTAACACGGATGGCGCCAAGTGAGAGCGACTGCAACAGCCTTGAGGAGTACTGTAAGGAGAGCGAAGGGAAAAGATACAGATTTATAAATATACATATATAGACATACTTTTATAACCAGAGAGCATTCATAACACCCTCCATTTTCCATACACTAAGCCCACGTTGAAACCTTGATACCCTTATAGAGAATACACTGGAATTGCACAGTGGGCGGAACTTAACAAATTCCTCTGGAGTGATTCACACAAGGTGTGTAATAACTGTTTACCACGAGACCACGATGAGGATTGCTGCTGGGTGTGCCAGAAATTCAAGTCCAAGATGCTCAAGGAGTGCTGGAAAAAACATTTGGCAACATACGCCATGCAGTCTGAGTCGGCAGAGGGCTAGACCATACCGAAACGTTAAAAAAAGTCAAGGTTTCAGACGCAGTGGGAGGAGGCAACTCCCAACAGCCGCACAGAGACGCCGATAGGAAAGGCCTTGCAGTTGATCCCCAGCTCTGACAGCTCGTCGAACCGAGTTATGGAGGACTCCCCATATGATTGAAAGGCTGCTAAATATAAACACGATGGAAGTCGAGAAAAAGGCATTGAGAAGTAGTTTGCAATACTGAAACACAGTGGCATTTCTACAACTCAAGCGTTGAGCGCAGTAGCCCTGGGCACAGATACGGAAAAGCATGCGCACAAAAGCAAGAAAAAGAATCAACCACAACACTTAACATGGTTACGCATCGAAGGGTGAGAAACTATTTCAGCTACAATGCAGAAAAAGGCATTGGTGGATTTGGAGGATGAGGAAATGGTTAGTATCTGCATTGAAATTTTCGTCACTGTGAAGCACACTTTGCAAATTTCATTCACATTGCCTCCTTGGGACAGTCCTATGCATCGGAAAGAATGGTTCATGAAGGATTTTAGAGGTACTATGTGTAGAATGTAGCATGGTCTCCTTGAAGGAAAATAGCAGAAAGAGATCTTCTTTTCTGCCTCAAGGTCAACTACCATCTAGAAAGGTGAGTTTTCAGTACCAGGCTAGCTCCCAAGCGGACACTTACTCAGTCCATGAGTTCTGACACAGACTTGGACATAGACCAACAGGACTATATGGATCCAGATGATTTTCCTAATGGCCTCACCAGACAAGGTGGAACCACTGGTTTCGCTATCTCCTACTGAAGACCTGTTCCTGTACACAGATGTAATCACCAGAGCAGCTCAGCGCTTTGAAATACATTTAGGATCCAAATGAAGAGGTTGACTTTATAGAAGACATCCTCAATGAGAAGCAGCAGGTATCTAACTATATTCATATTCTGCTCTCAAGGAGAAAATGAACCCCTGCAAAAGGGCAGTAAATCTGGGGGTGGACGAAAAGTGTAAACCCTCGCCCATAGATCTGATCAAGAGGCAATCTATCCCAGACTCTTTAGTAGTAGCTACTGCACGCAAAAGAGCTACTTTACGAATGACAGTTATGGACTACACCGTATCGGGTAATAATATCCCTACATATATGGTTGCCGTATATAATGTCGCCGGGAAAAGTTTGTGGCAACATTGTATAGGTGACCGTATATGCAGGGACGGGGGGAGCAGGGATTACGGGGGTGTCCCCCGCATGTAATAATGTCCCCTCAAAAAAGACATTTTTCTGTTTTTTGTATTTTTCTTTTTCAGTTTTGTTTTTGGCATGCTGATATTTTTGAGGGGGCATTAATGCATGCAACCCCCTAGATCTGGACAGTAGGCTTATATAGGTTTCCCATCTCCCACATTGATTTCAGTAGTAAAGTACTATACAAAGGTGGGGCTCGGACAAGTACCGCCATCCACCAGGGTTATACTACCATCAACAAAGTACCTAAGGGAGGCACGATTCACAATTTATTCCTGTTCCTCTTTCTCCCAATTTTTCTCTCAAAACAACTGTTATAGATCTGATATATTTTATTTGTATCACGCTCATACACAAGTGTTTCAGAGTGCGACGAGGCAAGAGAGTGGAACAAGGGAGGACAAAAACAACGATTTTACTAGGCCCAGTGACATTGAGAATAGCAAATGCAGGGGGAGAGGGACGGGGGAAGAGTGCAAGGAGGAGGTGTGGAAAGTTCGGCCAGTTTGGTGGCAAGTGCAAGGTTAGATCGCAGACAAGGGATGTCTAATAAGTGCAGGTAAGGAGACTGTAGGGTTGCAGATACAGACCCAAGTGCAAGGGTTGCCAGGGAGCAGTGCGAGTGTGTGGCTGGGTGGGCAGGGACCTGGGGCCGAAAATCAGAGAGTAACCAGGTGCCTGGTGCCGAAGCGCACAGATCAGGAGGGGAGAGGTAGAGCGAAGGCAGAAGCTAAGAGGAAGGTCTTGAGGTGCTTCTGGAACCGAAGATGGTTCTCCTCAAGTTTCAGAGAGGCAGGGAGGCTGTTCCGGAGAGGAGGCCCCAGCTGAGGAAAGAGATCTACCCCCAACTTGTTGCTTGGAGAAGCGACTGACACTGAGGGAGTTGGAGGGGCAAAGAGCTTGAGTAGGAAGGTATTTACGGAGGGAGAGTTGAAGGTATGGTGGACCCAGGTTCCAGAAAACCTTCTGGACAATGCAAAGGGTCTTGAATTTAATCCTTGCAGCCACTGGGAGCCAATGGAGAGATTTCAGGGCGGGAGGGATACGATCCGAGGGCTTGAGGCCAAGGACAAGTCTCGCAGTCCTGTTCTGGATGAGTTGCAGAGGGCGGAGAGTAGAAGCAGGCAGATTTAGAAAGATGCTGTTGCAGTATTCCAGCCTAGAGGACCAGAGCTCTAGAGACAGTGAGCTTCAGGGGCAAGTAGAGCAAAGGAAGAATACCTCTGAGGAGGTGCAGTTGGTAGTTTGACTTCTTAGAGACGTCAGAGATGTGAGTCGAAGATTACCCCGAGGTTCTTGGCCTCACAGGTGGGAGCAGGGAAAGGGCCAAGGGATGCAGGCCAGAGTGTGACAGGAAAGTAGGGTGCAGGTGTGCCGATGAGGAGAATCTCCGTCTTACTGGCATTAAGGCAGAGATCATTGGTGGCACGCCACCCCTGGATAGCAGACAGTCAGAGATGAGAGAAGAAGAGGTGGCAGAGTGAAGCCTGAAAACTAGGTGAGTGACATCCGCATAGCACTGAAAGTTTGAGCAAAGAGCGGCAATGCGGTGGGCGAGAGGTGCCAGGTATTGGTTGAAAAGCCAGGGAGAAAGCTTAGACCACTGGGGAACACCACAGGTGGAGAGAGAGATAGAGGAAAGGAAGGACCCAAGTTGGACCTGGGAGGGTTGTTCAGAGAGGAAAGAGGTCAGCCAGGCCAGGGCCTGATCGGTGATACTCAGATTATCACGTAGACGGTTGAGCAGAATGGCATGGTTGACCGTGTCAAAGGGGGAAGAGAGATGGAGTAGGATGAGGACAGGTTGAAGAGCAGGTCTTCACAGATGTTCAGGAGAGCAGTTTCCGTGCTTCTGGCAGCTTTGAAGTCAGATTGATGGTCATGGAGACAACCAACAGAATTGTTGTGACGATTAAGCTAGGAGATGGCCAGCTTTCCCAGGTGTTTGCCAAGGAAAGGAGTGATGGAGATTGGGCGATACTTGGCCGGGCATGGGGGGGTTGGCTGTGGGTTTCTTGAGAAGAGTGTGCACAAGAGTGCTTCAGAGGGGAGGGGAAGGCTCCAGAGGTGAAGGAGAGGTTGCATAAGTCGGCCAGAGCAGGAGCAAGGGTGTCAGTGTTGTCCTTGATGGTTTTGGACGAACAAGGAAGAACCTGTTTTGATGAGACTTACATAGATCAGACTTGTCTTGAAATCTCGTCAAGGGGGAAAAAACAGGAAAGGAAGAGAAAGAGGGGTGGGGGGATGGTTGCAGGATGGCCAGAGGTAGCAGAGAGAGAAGGGGGAAGAGGAGGGGAGGACGAGGGGGTGGACAGAATGTCCTTCTTTTTAGATGAAATGAGAGGCAACGGACGTGTAAAGGGGCCTGGAGGCTACTGGAGGGAGACTGCAACAGTGTCATGATGCCTACCTCCAAGGAGCCAGGTCCGACCCAGCGACCCCAGAGGCAGGCATCATTTCCCCCAGGGGAGTGCCAGCGGGCCAAAGCTGGGGCCCTTTGGACGCAGTCCTGGCGCCTTAGGCGCCAGGCTCATGTTGGACCTCTGTCCTGGCGCCTTAGGCGCCAGGCTCATAAAGCTAAACATGTGTTCAAGTGTTTTAATGTGCATTTACCTGATGCAGACCATGCTGCCACATCCAGGCCCTCTTGAGGCCTGAATGGAACTACTTTACCTGTGGGACTACTTTCCACCCGGGTGTGGTCGGGGAAGGATACATACCTGATCGGAGGAAGGATACACACTTGGGACTTCTTCCAAAGCTATTTAAACCACACCCGATCAGCAACTCACGCTTCGCGTTGTTCTGCTCCTCACAGCTGGGCGCTCACCGTGTCAGCTCCTGCATCTGGACTTCAGCCACGCCTTTCAGCATACTGGGTCACCTGCAAAGGGAGACAAGAGACCTTACCAGCTAAATCTACACCACGGAGACATCACCGACGATCCTGAAAGGGAAGACATTATTTTTAAAAGCATTTCGTTACGATTGCTGCAGCGCTGCATTTCACTCACCTTTCCTGGGTTCCTCCATCTTCAGCAGCGATCATCCGGATACACAGCCACTTCCCAGAGCCTAGAGAAAAAGACAAGAATAAGAGGTGAGAGAAGGAAGGGAATAAGACTTACCTGTTGGGTCTTTCCCATTTCATTTCGGGTCTTGCCGCTTCCAGGCATTTCCAGACCCCGGCCCCTATGGGGAAAAAAGACAAAGACATTGAATGAGCGTATGCAAAGTCAGTTCCCGAGCGCTCATCCAGAACTAACCTGCCATTTACTGGAACTGCACGTTTCACTTCGGGTCGGTGCCATAACATTCCGAACCCTGGCCCCTAAGGGGAAAAAAGACATAAGCATTAGCGCTTGCTGCAAAAGACAACAAACATTATTATTAAGCTTGGACTTTTGAACTTGCAACAGAACTTTTACAGAGCCTTACCTGAATAGTCAAGCTTACCTGAACTCCCCTCAATCCAGTGAAGTAACTGGGTTTCAACGCGCCCCTGCATCAAAAGCAGGATGGAGAGCTCATCCTTCCTGACCCTAAGGCAAGACTTCACGGGGAACCGTGGAAGGGTATCGTGGAGGGTTGGAAGAGAGTGGGAGGCTTGAGCATAACTCAGTCACTAGGTAATACTCCCTTTTCACGCACAGGGGAATATTCCTGCGAGCCGGAGAAGCCAGAGTAGAGGGCCCTTCCTGTCCATCTTCAGAGTCCTGCGCTTCACCATTGAAGAAGCATCAGCACTCGAAGCCAGACCTGCGCCTCCGTGGGAATCAGGTGAGCGTTACAAACAGGTTTGTCCAGCTCCTTGCAGATTGTAAAGTTTGGCTAAGTTGTTGAATGCCGCAGGCTTGGATGTGGTCTCTTCTTAGTTCGGACAAGGAGCTGTATTGCCTTTGGAGCAGGCGGTAGGCCAGTTTGCCAGAGGATGTAAAAGAAGCCTGCCATTTCCTCTCAGCCAACCTACACACGCATTTAAGGGTAGCTAGGTTGGAGTCGTACCAAGAGTTGCACTTGGCTTTGGGCTTCAAGCGGATTCTCATGACAGGAACGAACATCAAGAATATCAAAGATAGAAGAGAAGGGCATAGAAAGGGCTGCGTCGGGATGTGAGTCAGCCGGAGGAGGAGGAGAGGGAGAGAAAGAGAAAGTGGCGGCAAAAGCCTCAACTGACACACACTTCATGGGCTGGATGACCGAGAAGTTCGGTGGCAGTGTTGGAGTTGGCTTGGCCTGAGGGCTAGAGAGGGAGAGATTGGAGGAAGGGAGGGAGTGATGACTCCAGGAGAGGGGAGTGGTCAAAAGGGTGGAGAGAGAGAGAGAGGGAGGTCAGAGGAGATCAAAACATCCAGCGTGTGCCTTGCAGAGTGAGTCGGGCCAGAGGGGAGAATAGAAAGAGAGTCGCAGAGGTCGCGAAAGAGTCCAGAGGAGGAACAGGGGTCATCCAGATGGATGTTTGAGGTCCCCAAGAAGGAGTTGTTCAGCAGTTGAGGCCAGGAGGGAGAAGGAGAGGTCCGCCCACTCGGAGAGGAAGGAGGTGATCTGACTAGGTGGCCGATGGAGAGTAGCCACGGTGAGAGGGTGGCCAGGAGAGAGAGAGCCTGCAGACAAGGCGTTCGAAAGAGGAGTAGGCCTGCATAGGAATGACGGAGGCAGGAATCCACTCCCGGAAGATCAAGGCTACACCCACTCTGTAACGGTTGGCTGTACGCATAGAGGATCTTGAAGCCATCAGGGAGGAGAGTGTCAAAGACCGTGAACCAAGTCTCGGTGAGACCGAGGACATCGAGGTCAAGTTCTTCCACGAGAAGGCAGATGTTAGGAGTGTTTGACGGCTGAGCGAGAGTTGAGACTGGCAATATGGAGAAGGTTGCAATGCAGATAGGTGGGCACCATAATATATCTTGATCTGCATGTCTCAAATAGTCTTATAGTTAATCCCAAGGATATTGTTGTAAAAAAGGTTTTAGAAGGAGCTGACTGAAAAAGGTCCAGGAACTCCTGTACTAATAGTACAGCAATGCAAGAAGCTATATGGAAGTAGTCTAGCTAATCATTCGCTTTCATACTGTACCCCACGGGATTACTGTAGGCAATTAGTGAGCGTATATAAAGTAGATTCATAAAAAGTAGGAATTATTAAAAGTAATAAGTTCATTCTAAATTAAAGAGCAAGGTCATTGTAGTGATAAAAAAAAGCATCAACTCTGATAATTTATTCTCAAGTCAAAGGACAGCAATCACTTGAAAACATACCAGGCTCAATTGCCAATGCATTTCGGAGTCTAACTGCTCCTTGTTCTGGGCGAAACCATACATTTAATTGCAATTCATAATTAAATATGTCAAATTCAATCATTCAATATAGTCAAAAATGTACAGGTAATAATAATTAAGATGATGATGATGATTTGTAATTACATGCCAAAAGGTCTGTGTGCCACAAGGTTACCCAAAGGAAAAAGACAGAAACAAAACCTGTGATGAATTGTTTAAACAGTGCTGTCCTGTTGGTATAATTGTAAATGTATGGTCGCTGTACCTTAATTTCGCATTCTTGATGCACGACTTGGTGTTGGCCAGTCTGTGTTTAAAATTGCGCTGTAAAGAAATGAATAAATGGCTTGTTGCTAATGTACTAACATTATCCAGTATGTTTAAAAGTATCACTGAGAGGGAACCGTTCAAAGCTTACCTGTGTGCTTCTTATTACAAAGTAACCGCTGTGTCGGTTGCGCGCTTGTGCACATGCAGATCTAGTAACTCTGAGAGCTGTCCCCAGAACGGTACTTCAACTTGAGAGGACGAAGAGAGGAAACTAGTGCAAGTAACCAGTAATGTGATTAAAAGTTGGAAACCTCTCTGCTTAATGAATTGCTGGATCCTCTTACCCATAGGCACTGTTCTGTACGAACGCTACAGGTGAACACATGCGTGACCGCGCTTCTGTAATTAATCCTTAGTTATGGCGACAGGGCGCCGTTGCTAGGCACGCCTGTGGGTGTGCTTCAGCGAGCGGCGTCTGACGTTTCTACCCGGATACAGGTAGTGACTAGGCAGAAAGCTGTCGTAAAAGGAATGTTCGGATTTGTTACTAGTAGCTCCCATGTGGGGAAGAATACTACTACTGTGGCCACAAGCGAGCTGAAAACAGTGACCACGCCGTGAACGGTGCGTCCATTTCTGTGCAGGTGTAACTATGGCAACCGATGTAGCCGCCGTGGTGTTGCACACTCAGGAGTGTGACGCCATCAGCGGCGCCTTGCGCCCCGATCTCCTAGTGTCAGTAAATCGGGACGTATCAGTGTGCCAAAAAATGAAACACACTATTGAGAAAGAAATGTAGCCGATATATGTTGCATGGAGTATGAAAGTACTACGGCTCATAAATTATTAAAAGTAATGAACTAGGTGAGTGAGGTGCTGTGATCAAAAGCCAATAGTCCGAAAAAACAAGTTTCCAAGGACTGTGATCCGGTGTAATAAGATTCTGAAGAACTTGCCTAAATATGCGAAGAGCGTGTGATCCACATCTTGGAAAAAATTATAAGGGAGTTGCAAACCCCTAAAAACATTTGGCTCGTTAGTCTCATAAAGTTTACATAACTTGTCTGTGAAGGCTGCATCAATTATGCTACACATAATTGAATAACATAGATCAAGAAAAGATGGTGTGCTAAATCAACGTTTGTAATCCGTCATCAACAGTGATGCAAAGAAATGTGTAACCGGTGTAATGATCCTTAAATGTAAGAATGGAAGTTAATCTCTTCATTCAATCCATTGGGCATTAGGGTCCCAAGGCGGTCTATCCAAAATGTCTCTGTCCCGTCTAATTTCAGATTAATTCATGTGGATTGTTCTTGGATATCACTTCCAGAATCTGATATCTAATTTGGGACAGATTGTGTCTCTTTTCCACCCAGTGACGTGCTACTGCAGAATTCATGTTAGAATTTCTAATGCATGATCTATGCTCGTTCCATCTAGTCTTTGCAGTATGCTTTGATTTGCCCACATAATGAAGTCCAGAGAAAGTTGCCACCCTTTAAGGACTTCCAGGGAGGGGTACAGATCAGAGGTTTTGCCCTGCGGACGTGTAGAAGGAGGTGTAGGGGTGGACAGGAGAGGGAGGAGAGGGCAAGGTAACCAAGGTAGTCAAGGAGGTAGAGGAGGCAGAGGGGGGAGGCAAGGAAGCCGGCTGAGGGACAGAAGGGACAACGGGAGAAGAAAGGAAATTGATGAGGAGTGGGAATCATCTTTCAAGGAGAAGGTTGGCCTGAGGGCCTTGGACCAAGACAGTGCCATTCAGGTAGACATTAATGATGACCAGGAGAAGAAGGTGCCACCGTTAATGGGAGAAGAAGAGTAAGGAGAGAGCACAGAGACCATATGAAGAGTCCATAGGTCTGGCGAGGGAACTACAAAGAGGATGTTGGTGAGGGTCTGTCTGGAGGATGCGCTTGTATAGGTGTCAGTGATAGGGAGAGCAGGGTTAGTGACCAAGATATATTTTTTGAACTTCTTCCTGCCAGACTTAGTGAGAAGGGAAGGATAGTCGATGGAGAAACAGTAAGAGAAGATTGGAGAAACAGAGAGCGTCATGGGTGATCTAGAGAGCGAGGGGGGAAGCAGTGGGTGGGTGGGTGGGGGCTGCGGATCAGGGTCGGAACAGTGGGGTAGAGTAGGACAATGCAGTCACTGGGCCAACCAAGTTCAACAGAACACTCCAACCTACAGTGTGTTTAAAATCTATAT
Source organism: Ambystoma mexicanum (assembly GCF_040938575.1). Taxonomy (NCBI): domain Eukaryota; kingdom Metazoa; phylum Chordata; class Amphibia; order Caudata; family Ambystomatidae; genus Ambystoma; species Ambystoma mexicanum. Next base: position 697,497,092 of record NC_090921.1, read on the forward strand.
TAAACTTTTTTTCTTTTAAAAAGTCGTGAGAAATTTTCCCAGACAATACTAAAAAGTACATCAAACTCTGTTTTTAAATATTTTTCGTCTTAAAGCTAAAATGAAATACTACAACTGGATCACCAAAGCCACCATCACTTAAAAAGAACATAGAAAACAAGATGAAAAATCCCCTTGGATGCAATAACATACTGGTACCTTCACAAAAATTATGCAATGATCTTGCATATCATTTTAAGAATAAAATCACTGACATGCCCCCTATCATACAAAGTTGACCAATCAACCAAACCGTGCCCCATCCCGGAAACACAGAACAGGCTGAACAGTTTCGCCCAAATGGCAAGTGAAAATCTCCTTAGCCTGGTGGGGAAAAAAGCAACAAGGCAGGCTCCCCAATGGACCCCTGCCCACCTGACCTCTATAAATCAATCCTTACACAGGGTACACCATCTGAATACTACCTAAACCTTTTCAACCAAGCACACTCAACATGGAGAGTACTGCGATCATTCAGATCTGCCTACATCAAACCACTCCTTAATGACACAACCGGTGATGTGGAAGACCTCTCAAACTACAGACTGATCTCAAACATTGCCTATCCAGGAAAACTATTAGAGACCTATGTCTTTGAACAAACACTGGAACATGTGGAAAATCACCAACTACTGGACCAGGCACAAGTTGACTTCAGACCTATGAGAGGGACGGAGACGGCACTTCAAAGGGATTGTGTCCTCCGACGTATTCCTGATCTTTGATAATTCGTCTCCAGCTTGCTGGCCTCAAATTTTTTCTCTGTAGAGGGCGCTACGCGTCGACGTCTGCCGAGTCGATGTCCCTCGACAGCCACCCAATCGGCGCCGACGTCACCATGCCCATAAATAGCCATGCGCGGCGTCCATTGCTCAGTTCCGTTTTTCCGTGCTTCGTGGGGCCTCGGAATATCGTTGCCCAGTTCAGTCAGATAAAATCCCTTATATTTACTTGAATAAACCAACTCGTTCTCGATGGCTTCTTCATCGGAACCGACGACTCCGCGGTCCGGCTTCAAAAAATTTCGAGACTGCGGTAAGAAAATGTCGATAACAGATCCACACAGGATCTGCTTGTGGTGTTTGGGAGTCGAGCACCATTGTTCGGAGTGGGAGGACTGCATGTCCATGACGGCGAAAGCCTTGAAGGAGCGCAAGGGGAAGCTCGAGAGAGGTAAGTCAGTCAAAACCTCCTCGAAAGTTTCTTCGGCCGAGGCATTCGTCTCCTCGCCGTCGAAAGCATTCCCATTCTAGGTCTCGAAGTAGCTCCCACCATTCGTCAAGATCTAGACACTCAAAGAAGAGACGTCGAAGATCCCCTTCCTCGTCATCTTCTGCTTCCCCAGAAAGGGTCTCCTGCCCCACAAAACACAGCTCTCAGGCTGAGTGGGAGGAATTCAGTAGGAGAATGCTAAGCGTCTTCGAGAAAGCAGCCTTGACCCCCTCGAAGACAGCTGATGGTGATACCCCGGGTGAAAAACCCAAAAAATCAAAACACTGTGAGTCGCTGCACCCGGCGAAAGAGTCCACCCGAGAGCGCCATGGGCCATCGGGTAAGACGGCACCATCTTCGACGCCGTTGTCGAAGGGTTCTTCGCATCGGTTGATCGGATCGACGCGGACGCCGACATTGACGCCGATGAAAGAGAAAACAATGGCTACTTCACAGCCAACGGTGATACCAAGAGCCTCCGGCACGACCCCGAGACCGTTGTCGACATCCTCGAGTAGGATCCCGATCCTCTCGAGTTCTTCGATGCCTCTTCAGTTTTCTCGACGCCTTTCTCGGCACCTTCGAAGCCTGTCACATCGGCGTCGACGACTACAACGTTTTCTCGGCCAATAATGACGAGTTTCGCTCCTTCTGCCTTAGAAATGGGTTTTACACCATTTCCGAGGTCAGAGTACCCCGGATTATCTTCAATCTATGAAGAAGGGGAGGATTCTGACCAGGAAACCTTCGGGTTGCAGAGGACCACACTAACTGTTTCAGAGGATTTTACCTCTGAGGAAAGAAGGTTGAAAGACCTACAGGAATCATTACATGAGGCAAGTGGGCTGGACACTTCCCCAGAAGTGGAATTTGTCCAACCAGACCCAGGGGAACATGCCGAAACACCCTATAGAACCCTAATGGCAAGGATTATTGAATTTATGGGTTGGTCTGCACCTTCACCTGTTTTTCAACAGGATGACCTGACAGACATACTAGACAAAGGTCCACAGGAGGATCCTGTGGTCCCCTTCCATGCAGCCTTGCAAAGGAAGATTTTATCTAATTGGGAAACTCCTGAGGTTATCCCTGCAGTCAATAAAAGATTGTCAGCCAAGTATAGGGTAGCTGCGGCTGACCCTGAATACTTATCCAAACACCCGACTCCAGAGAGCCTGGTGGTTCAAGCGGCAACTACATCAAGCAGCAGATCCGCTTACCCTACTGTCCCACAGGATAGAGATGACAAAAGGTACGATGCTATGGCAAAAAAAATATTTTCTGCTTGTAGTATGGCATTGAAGTCCATCAACGCCACCTGTACGCTCGCCAGGTTCAGTCACACACTGTGGGAGTGTGCTTCATCAGCGGCTGACTGCATACCGGAAGGAGAGGAAAGGGAAGCCTTCCTTAACATCATCAAAGATGGCAAAGATGCCATGTGCGAGTCACTTCAAACTGGCATTGATTCCGCTGACAGTATCAGGAGGGCCATGACAGTCTGGAAAAGTTGCAGACATCTAAAGCAGCGGCAAAATCTTTAGGAGCTGCAATCCGCCAAACTCCTTTTCGCCTCTCAGGAACCTCTGGGAGAGGAAAGTCCTTTAGCTATTATTCCGCATTCGGGAAAGGCAGAGGACAGCTGGCTCAAAGAGGCCAAAGAAGATCGACCCGAGGTGGACGGGTCAAAAGTACTAAAGCCGCAGCAGCAGCAGGTGCCTCTTTACCCTCGGCATCTGCATCAGCCGACACCAAACCACTCTGAGGTCTTTCTACACAATACACCTGTAGGGGGCAGGTTAACTCACCATCTGACGGAATGGCAGGCTATTACGTCAGATGCTTGGGCATTGGAGACAGTTGCCCAGGATTACTGCCTACCCTTTCTACACATCCCTCAGAGTCATCCACCGGGGCACAGCTCTCTAAAAGTTCCAGATCCGCTCCTCTTGCAGGAAATTATAGACCTGCTAGAGAAAGGTGTCCTAGAACTGGTACCTGTAGCGGACAGGAACAAGGGCTGGTACTCCCCCCTACTTTCTCATACCAAAGAAGGACGGAGGACTGAGACCCATCCTGGACTTAAGAGAATTGAACAAGTTCCTCAGGAAGGACAAGTTCAAGATGGTAACTCTCTCTCAGATCCTTCAGGCCCTCCAGGTCCAGGACTGGCTGGTATCTCTGGACCTTCTGGATGCTTATTTCCATGTGCCAATCCATCTCAAACACAGGAAATACCTGAGGTTCGCAATTGGCGGCTCTCATTATCAATTTCGAGTTCTGCCATTTGGGCTGACCTCCGCCCGAGGGTCTTCACCAAGCTAATGTCGGTAGTGGCTGCGAGTCTAAGGAGGGAAGGGATCCACGTCTACCCCTACCTGGACGATTGGCTGATCAGAGCTGTATCTTCGGAACAAGCTCAGATCCAGCTAGATTATGTCTGCCACTTCCTTCACAAACTGGGCTTCTCCCTCAATTTAAAGAAGTCACAGATGATATCGTCACAGAGACTCCAGTTCATTGGAACGGTCCTGGACACTTCCCTGGGAAAAGCCTCGCCACCAGAGGTGAGGGCTCAAGATATTGTGCAGATGGTCAACAAGTTTCAAAATGCCCAACGTCTCCCAGCCTTCGACTTTTTGAGGTTGCTAGGCCTCATGGCATCCTGTGCCAGAGGCTCGCCTGAGAATGAGATCTCTTCAGTGGGCACTGAGAACTCAGTGGTCGCAATTCTCAGGGAGAATGACAGACCTCCTTCAGGTTCCGGACAAGGTGGCTTGAGACCATCATTGGTGGGCCTGCCAGGAGAACGTCTTGAAAGGAGAACTCTTTTGGCAACCATGGCCGGAGAGAACAGTAGTCACAGATGCCTTTCTCACGGGGTGGGGAGCCCATACCAACGACCTGACCATCAGCGGTCATTGGTCTCCATCGGAGTCCAGACTACATATCAACCTGTTAGAGCTGAGAGCAATCAGACTAGCGCTGAAGGCTTTTCTGCCATCTGTACAGGGGAAAAATGTCCTGATAATGACGGACAACACAGTGGCCATGCACTACCTCAACAAAAGAGGAGGCGTAGGATCACTGCCGTTGTGCAGCTCTGGTTTTGGGCTATCCAAGAAGGAATCTCTCTATCGGCAGTTGACTTAGCCGGAGAGAAAAACTTGAGAGCGGATGCTCTGAGCAGGCAGAGTACAGTCTCCCACGAGTGGGAACTAGCTCAGGAAGATCTTCACCCTTTGGGGAACCCCTCAAGTGGATCTGTTCGCCACCAGCATCAACAGGAAGTGCAATCAGTTTTGTTCAAGGGAATTTCCCCCGGGAGGATCTCTAGGGGACGCGTTCGTAGTGGACTGGGAGTTTCCACTTTTATACGCGTTTCCTCCAGTCCCTGTCATTCCTCAAATGATCAGGAGGTTGAGAAGGTTCTGGAAAACCATGATCCTAATTGCCCCAGACTCGGCCAGGAGAACGTGGTACCCGGAACTTCTGGACATGTCCTTCTGACCTCCAATTCGTCTACCACGCAAGGAGAATCTTCTCTCGCAGAAGGGAGGTCAGGTTCCCCATCCAGACATCAGAACCCTCACCCTTCACGCTTGGTATCTGAAAGGTTGAGATACCAGGATTGGGACCTCCCAGATGACGTCATGGAGGTGTTGCGTTCAGCAAGAAGGCCAGCAACAAAGACTTTATACCGCTGCCGTTGGAACAAATTTTGCAGCTGGTGTAGAGAAAAGAATTTCGACCCCTTTTCATGTGGTACACCAACGGTGTTCTCTTTTCTACTCTATTTGGCAAATTCGGGCCTTCAGGTTGGCACTATCAAGGGCTATCTTGCACTGCTATCGATCTTCAAGCGCACTGCAGAGCAACCATCGTATTTACCCTTAGTAATACAATTTCTGAAGGGATTAACCAATGTCTATCCTCCAAGACCATTCCAAGTTCCATTACGGGACTTAAATTTAGTCTTAAATTTCCTGATGGGTACTCCTTTTGAACCACTCCACTCTTGTTCACTAAGGTGTCTCACCCTTAAAACGGTCTTATTAGTGGCATTGACATCTGCTAGGAGGGTGAGCGAATTACAGGCTCTATCTTGTAAACCCCCTCATATAATTTTTCATAAAGATAAAGTTGTCCTACAAGTGAAGCCTAATTTTCTCCCAAAGGTGGTTTCTAAATTCCACATCACTCAGAAGATTACCTTGCCTTCATTTTATCCCCCTCCCCATCTGGGGAAAGAGGAAGAAAGGCTGCATAGGCTGGACCCAAGGCGGGCTTTGAGCTTTTACATCAGCAGACTTGCTAGGATTAGGCAAGCAGACCAACTGTTCGTAGGTTACTCAGGGCACAAATTGGGATTACCGATAACAAAACGGACCATTTCCAGATGAATTATTTTAGCCATTCTGGAATGTTACAAACTGGCAGGGAAAGAGCCTCCTCAAAATCTTAGGGCTCATTCAACTAGGGGTATCGCAGCCTCTTTGTCCCTCCAAAGAGGGGTACCGATTCGAGACATATATGCGGCTGCCACATGGTCGTCTGCACATACCTTCACAAGATTTTACAACCTGGATTCCTCCTCTAGCCAAGAGGTAGATTTGACAAAGCTGTGTTGCACTCTGTGCACTCTTGAAGGGAAACATGGCAATTTTACTCCCACCTCCAGTTAAACACCACTGCTATGGGAGTCTATCAAGATAAGGAATACGTCGGAGGACACAATCCCTTCGAAGAACAAGTTACTTCTTAACTGGTAACGTTCTTTCGATGGGATGTTCCTCCGACGTATTCCTTATCGCCCCTCCCATCCATCCCCTCAGTAAAACTTCCCTTGTGGTTACAGCTTGCGCCCATTTTGGGTCACTAACCAATTCATGTAAAACAACTGTTAACGTCAAAACGGAACTGAGCAACGGACACTGCGCGAGTCTATTTATACGCATGATGACGTCGGTGCCGATACAGAGGCTGTCGAGGGACATCGGCTCGAGGGACATCGACGTGCAGCGCCCTCTACTGAAAAAAAAGTTCCGAGGCCAGCAAGCTGGAGATGATCTATCGACATAAAGAATACGTCGGAGGAACATCCCATCGAAAGAATGTTACCAGGTAAGAAGTAACTTGTTCTTCTGCTCACAAAATAGGAGTGGTAATTGTAGCACACCAGAATGCACGACAGGGGTAGGGATAATGGACACAGTCAATAAAAACTGAGGGGATAGGATAAGGTACTGCCATTAACCAACCCTACTAAAAAACGCATCCTTCTGCATACACCTCTCAAACACTGAACTAAACACAACCATACCTCTATACCACAACTGCACATACTTTACTACACCGCAACAGCAAAATAAACCACACATAGACTCCCCCTACAGCACATGCCGGCTACCAACCGAAAAATACACCTGTACTCAGTGAACAGTGTAAAACGAACTGAAGCTGCTAACAGCACATCACAACTCTCTTGCTCGTTCTCCTGCTAAATCCTACTTGTTTACCACCACCCCCTTTTGCTTTACAGTTCCGCCAGAGCACCAAGAAATCACACAACTTGCAACAGTGTGCGTGGGTAAGAACTTTGAACATAAAACCACTATTGCAGATCTTTGCAACATCAGGAACAGGAAGAATTGTGAAGCGTTGACCCCCTAAAGTCCTGGCAGGGTTTGTCCCAACGGACTTGCTTGCCATGGTGAAGGCAACAATCATCTTAGTGTCTTCCAGACAGGTTTCCACAAACAAATGGGAACATAATTTATTCATTTATTTAAATGTATAAAACGCACAACGGCCCTTGGGCATCATGGCGCTGTTACATTATGCTTACTTAATTGCGAGGATACAGTTAGATGGCAATGCAGACAGTAATGACAATGACAGTAATGAATAAGTGTTCCTTGGTTACAGTAGAGCCGGGACAAGTAATAGAGGCAGTTATAAGTGCTAGATTACTTGACCTTACAATGGAGTGCCAGAGCTGTTTTACATTGTAGACGGGTGGTGGTAGGTCTACGTAGCATAATGAATTGAAGAGTTTGGTTTTCAGCATATGATGTTTAATTTCCGAGTGTGTGGGTAGGGCATTCCAGTTTTTGTGTGCTAAATGTTGGATGCTGGATCCTCCTGCATTAGTTCTTTTGAAGGAGGGGTTGTATATTTGGCTGGAGTGGTGTGTTCTAATGGGTCTGGATATGTGATGGGGTTAATCAATTTGGATAGATGGTGGGGGGGAGCAGTGCGGGAGAGGCACTTGTGTGTGATGGCCATGGATTTGAATATGATGTGCTCTTTGACTGGCAGCCAATGCACATCTCTTCTCGCCTGAGATGCGTTCTCTTTTAGGGATGCTCAGTGCTGCCCTGAGGGCATTGTATTGCATGACTTGTAGCCTATTAAGGTTTTTAGAGGAGGTTCCCAGGAAGAGGGCATTACAGTAGTCGAGTTTGGCACTGACTGTGGCTCTGGCTATTGCGATGCAGTTTTTGGTTGACAAGTAAGGTTTGACCCCGTTGATGATTTTAGTGGTGAGTGCTACCGCGGAGGCAATGGCACTGACTTGGCACGTCATGGACAGGGAGGAGTCAAGCAACACACCTAGGATTTTGACAGAAGGTGATACAGTGATAGGCGTGTTGTCAATGTTGAAGGTCATGTATTGGTGGAAGAGTTTGAGTGTCTCTTTAGTGCCTACCAAGAGGATCTCTGTTTTTTCTCCATTGAGACAAAGACCATTTGCTGCCAACCAGGTCTGATGACAGTGTAAATGCTAGATAGGGCAGCTGAGTCTTGTTCATAGAAGCCAGTTAGGGGGGACTAAGATTTTGGTGTCGTCGGCATAGTTTGTGTACGCTATTCCGCGATTGTCCAGGTCGTTGAAGAGTGGTATTGTGAAAATAATATATAGGGTGGGTGCAAGCAGTGTCTGAGAAGACCCTCATAAGTCACCCTTTGAGGAAGGACGAGATCCAAGCTATGGCTTCAGGGGAGAAGTGGGCAACATTTTTGAGTTGTTCACAAAGGATATCATGGTTAACGAGATCAAACGGGGCTGATAGATCTAGCAGGAGGAGAAGTGCCGGCTTGCCTTTGTCCATAATGTCAGAGTTGTATCTTGAGATCAAGTAGGGCAGATTCTGTCCCATGACCCGGGCGGAAGCCCAATTGCCTCTTGCCCAGGACAATGTTTGCTTCGAATAACGGCTGGATTTGGGTATAGGCAATTTTGTCCAGAATTTTCAGCAGGAATGGGACAGTAGTGATAGGTCTGTAATTGTTGGGTATCTCTGGGTCTAGTGAGGGTTTTTTCAGAAGTGGGGGAACCCAAGCCTCTTTTAGGCATGCAAGGACTGTGTTAGAGTTGAATGAGGCATTAAATTAAACTTTTAAGGAATGGGGATAAGGTGTCTGCACATTCCTTGACCAACATGGCAGGGCATGCATGGCCTTTGCAGTTGGTTTGAATTTCGGTGCAATGTCCAGTACTTAAGACTCAGTTACTTCCCTAAATGAGAAGTGTTTTTTCTTTCTTGTCCTTGATAGTCGTATAAGGCGCTGTTGTGTTGTATTTGGAGAGCTCCTTGTGGTGATCATTAATCTGTTTCTGTAAAAGTATAATTTAATTTTATTAATCAGGGCTGTTGTACACTGGTGCACCAGGCTTCGTCTTTCAGTTTGGAAGGGAACCAAGTTAGCCCCTTAACTGCCAAGGGGTCCCCCACCCCACCCCCCCAGTGCCAAGTCCTTTTTTGGTGATTTCGGGGTTCTAAGTGGTCCGACTGCAGCTGATTTTGCTGCGGCCGGAATGTTCACATGAGAAAGGTGCGAACTACCAAAAGTTTGCACCTTTCTCATGTGAACACACTTACATACTACGGGGGGCTGCAGGGGTTTCCCCTGCTCACTATACTGTAAAGTATAGTGAGCAGGGTTTGCGGGGGACACCCCTGCAGTAGCTTTTTTCGGTCGTTTTGTACGGTCAGACCTTTTTTTCTGTAACATTTATTACATGTGATAGCTCGGCCAAATTTGGCCCCTGTTCTTCCCATTTGTAGGCGGTCAGAATGCCACCAAGGAATTCTAGTTTGCTGTATGCGGGTGAGAGAAAATAATCAAAAAGGGGAGCACTTGTTGTGTTTTTTCAGAAAATGCCAATAAAATGATGTACAAAGAAGCCTGTGGTTTTTGCTTGAGAGCTAGGAACAAACGGTTTGCTGTGCTGGCTTTGCTAGTTTCCAGACTTTAAAGAACAGATTGAGTGGATTTTTATAAGGTTACCATCCGTTTTGTAAGAGGCTATTTTGATCTTTTCTTGCAATAGTACATGCGTGGACAGAATGCAAGAGGAGGGTAGGAAAGCTGAATGGGAAGACAGAAAGGCATACATTTCTGAAAAGTAGACAAAATTCCAAGTTTAGAAATGGTGTGATTTTGCGCAGGTTAGGCCTTCTCTCACATCTTGACTCCATCTCCTCTTCTCTCACTTCTAGGCTGGCTCTCATTTCACTCCCAGCTCAAATTCAAGTTCCTCTATCTTGTCTTCAAATCCCTCTATGGTCTTGCCCCCCCCCCCCTAACTATCCTCCCTTCTCACTTTCTATACTCATTCTCGTCCTCTCCGCTGATCTTTTCCTACTTTCTCCTCCTCCACCACCATGTGCCCCTTCCCGCTCTTTCCACCTACTCGCTCCTTTCCATTGGAACCGCCTCCCCCTACCCATCCGCTCTTCTCCCTCCTACCCTTCCTTCCGCTCTTCCCTAAAATCTTATCTGTTCCATTCCCCTCCCTACCACCTTTTGCTTCCTCTCCTATTTCTACCACTACCTCATCCCTCACCTATTACTTCTTTACTTCCTTACCCTCTCCTTCCTCTCTACTCCCTCCTACCCTACTTCCCGCTCTTTTCTAGTCTTATTTTTTCCATTCTTCTCCCTCACACCTTCTCGCCGCCTCTTACTTCTGCTGCTTCTACCTCTACTCACACCTCCCAATCCCTCACTCTCTACTGTCACCTTTCCTCAGCAATGATGTAAATTGTTCCTTGTACTGTTTTCTGGTTGTGATTCAATTGCCATTTAATGCTTGTTGTGTATTTTCTTGTTCCTCTTGTAAAGCACTTTGGATTAAAGCACTATATAAATTCAATAAAATACAAATGCAACTATGTAGGGAAAATTCCCATAGTATGGGGAAAAATAGGAAAAATGACAGATAAAAAAAGGTATGTGGTGGACATGGTTGGACCTGTAAGGCAATGGCTTTTGTGAATATTGAGAAAAGCGATGCCGCACTACATTCCCCCGACTCTTCCAGTTAAGAAATTGCGCATGTTTCGTAATGTTTCACAAAACGAGCAATACCACAAGCCAAAAACGGAGCCATGGTACACCGGAATTTTATACTGACGCCCTAATTGGATGTATTTAACATGTGTTAATAAGGAAAACAAATGTGGTGAGGAATGGCAAGCACACATTTTTTGAAAGAGCACAGGCAGACGTTTTGAAGGCTAGGTGAATTGTGCAGGTTACAAAAGCATATAGTGCTTAAAGCAGCGACTAAATAGAGGTCACATTTGGGAAATTAAAGGGTTGTGTGACAAAGTGCAGCATCAAATGTATGAAACGTTATGGAAACCAAGAGAAAACAACAAATGTCCTCCCTTTTCACGTTCCCACAGGTGTGCCGATGAAAACGGTATCTCACATGTGTGGGTGCACCTACCTGGGCGCAAAGGGAAAAGGAAAGTCTAAACCACTGGTAACCCCAAGTGCTGCTTCAGCAGAGCAGATTTTGTGGGAATTTGCTCTTGTGGACAACCTTCAATCGCAGGCACCAAGGAAAACAGGCAACCCCATGCATTTCCGAAAAGAAGACACCCCCGTGGGAATCCAGAGGTCTGACTTGGGCGAATCCCACTTGGAAACTACTGAAACATACCTGCAACACATAGGGGGAAAATGCTAGGCTTATCAAGATCCAAACCTACCCCTTGCAGAACACTGGCAATAGAATCATCAGTTGGATGAGAAGGCTAACATACAATTCATTGGTCTACAACATGCTACAATGAACAAGAGGGGTGGAGACAGAGTTAGAGCATTAGGTCAAGCGGAAGCTAGAATAATTTGTTTTTTCAATACAACTGTGCTCGGCCTAAATCTAGATACTGAAATGGCATCATTCTTATAAAAACAAAGATGTACTTAATTTCATTAATGTGGCTAAAATTGTGGTGTATTTATGACAATGATGCCCTATTATCAGCTAATAGCCTTTGTTCTAGTTTTGTACCTACAGTTCATTATTGTTCCAATAACCGTGATTCTCATCAGCAATGTTTGTGCTGAACAATGAGCCTATTTCCCTATAACACTCCTTAATGTTCTTGATATGACTGCCTTTAAATAGTATATAACGGCCTGCTAATGCCCTTATACTATAATACTCCTACGTCCTGACCCCTTTCCTCCATACTTATGGGACATCGCTCCGTCCTGTGGGACGGGACCGGAGCACTTTGTAAAAAGCATCCAAATTGTTCTCAAAAATGTGTCCCTCTTTCCTGCGCGGGGCCCGGCATGCGGCATACTATAATACTCCTACGTCCTGACCCCTTTCCTCCATACTTATGGGACATCGCTCCGTCCTGTGGGACGGGACCGGAGCACTTTGTAAAAAGCATCCAAATTGTTCTCAAAAATTTGTCCCTCTTTCCTGCGCGGGGCCCGGCATGTGGCCGTAACCCCGCCCACCTTGGCTCCGCATCGCCCATCAGTCCTTTTCTCCGCACGATCGGGGCCGGACGCACTTGCATCCTCGGAAGATTTTCTTCCCGTTTTTCCCTCTCTGGCTCTCGCTAGCGCTAGTCTGTCTTTTAAACTAGATTTTCCAGACTGTTCATCGAGTCACCGTCGCTTCTCGAGGGCGGATCCCCATCCTCTTTTAGAGTGTTTGGGTCCGGAACACCGTTGGGACTCCTGTTTTTACTGTGACTCCCTTTCGGTCTCGGCTCTTCAACGTCGGTTGGAGCGGTGGGAGGAGATGTTCGGACAGACTCCTCCTTCGCATTTTCAGGCGTTCATCGACGAGATGAAAAAACACCCGGTAAGTTCTTTGATTTTCAGAGCACCCCGGCCGGGGGCTACCTTCCCGGGTTCCTCTCGAGTCGGGAGGGGCGTTGATCGCTCTGTTACCGGGGTTCGCCCTGAGGTGCCTGTCGGGCCTAATAATTCTACCGGAGTTTCTCTGAGGGTCTCCGTAAGGGGCCTGTGATCACCGGAGTACACTCCGAGGCCCTTCCGGTGGGGGCTGTGTGTAGACCCAGTTCTACTGAGTCGTGGGGTACCGGAGCTTGCTCTGAGGCCGTTCTTTCTGCTTCCCTCAAAAACAAAACCGGGGTACACCCCGAGGTCTTGGTTGGGCTTGAGGTTACCGAACGCATGTTCGAGGCCCGTGCCGATAAGGCTTCTACCGGGCCTAGGTCTGAGGTCCCTCTTACAGAGGCTAAGGCTACCAACAGTTCTGAGGGGCCGGGCAAGGCCCTGTCGTTGACAGCGCACTGCTCCTTCTCTTGTGGTGACACCAGATCTGTTGAGGGGGCAAAGAAGAAAATTTCTTCTTTTACCGGCAGTGCCGAGGCTCTTCCTTCGAAGGCTCAATTGGCGGTTGGTATGTCGCAGAAACATTCCAGGCCTCATAGTACCGTCTCTGCTGAGGTTCCTTATGTTAAGGCTAAAATGAAGACCCCTAATCCATCGACGGGGACCCCTGCCTCACTTCCTCACGTGCCGCAGTTCCCCTCAGATGAGGACAAAATGGCGCCCGTTCCCGCCACGACCACGGTGGCGATTTTAGGTACTACCCCTACAACTACGCCATCGGCCCCTGGTGTAGGGTTCGGTCCTTCGGGTGAACCTAAGGTCCCTTGTGCGCATCCTTACCGGCCGGTTTATGATTGGAATGCCCGAATGCCTCTTCCGCACAATGTTTTGTTGCCCGCGGGGGGTGGCCTCCTTGATTTATGTGGATACGTCGGCGGAGGGGCCTGTGTGGCACCCTTCCCCGTTGCGTCCCTGGATTTGTCCACCTCATGAGCCCTCCTCAGGTTCCGAAACAATCTCCTGAGGACGCCTTTTTTAGTAAATTTCAAGCGCTTATGTGCACCGACCCCATGAGGGAATATTTCAAGGGGCTTTTCAAGGAGATATGTCCACCCGCGCCTCCGGCTCCACCCGTCCCGTCGGTGGTTCTGCCGGCGCCTCCCTTGCCCATGGTGCCTCCCCCTGTGCCACCATTGTCCCCAGTGGACAAGGCAGTGCCTGGCTCGGCTCAGCAGGAGCCGGACTGTCAGATGACCCTCAAGGTGATCAGGACGACAAGGACCTGCCCCGCTCTACCAGAGCTTTCCATGACCGGGTACTGGACATGATGAGCTTCTTAGATGTTCCGGTGCCCGAGGCACCTGCTCCGCAGGAGGGCGTGCTTTCTGGGGCGTTCACCTTGTCTCCTTTGGAGCGTACCGGACGGTTCTTGCAGAAGGACGTTCTGGCCGAGGTCCGAAGAGTTTGGGAAAAGCCACACTCAGGACTTTTTGTAAATAAAAAGATTGACGCGAGGTACAGGCTACAATCCTCGGAAGAAGTGGCCTTGTCCGCCTCCCTCCTCTCAAAGTTGTGGCTGCGGCCACGTTGCAATCCAGACCTGCAGCTTCCTCCTCCGCGACGGTGATTCAGGTCTTGGGAAAGGAGGACAAGCTCCTGGACTCCCTCGGGAGGAAAATCTTTGCCAATTCGCCTTGCAGCTCAGGCAGGCCAATGCAGAATTGATTTTGGCTGGAGCAAACATGCGGATGTGGAGAGGTCTGTCGGAGTTTGAGGAGCACATTCCGGTCGAGAAGTTGGAGGATTTCAGAGGAGGCCTTTCCGATGCCAGGGTCTTGGCCCAGGATCTCCTGGAGGCTGCGGCTCATCACGTAGACACCTCGGCTCGGGGTCTTATGCTTGGGGTTGATACCTCGCGGCAAGCGTGGCTGCATGCCACTAAGTTCTCGATGGAGGTGCAAGACAAGGTTCTGGACCTTCCTTTTGATGGTAAGGAGCTTTTTCACTCCTCTACTGATATAGAGCTCACCAAAACCAAGACAGCACTCAGGCGGCTAAATCATTGTCTGTTCTGGTTAAAGCTCCTTTCAAGGCTCAAAGACCGTTGTCGCAAGGTCGACCTTCCTCTCGTTTTAGGGGCTTCCTCGACTGCAAATCTCGCAGAGTGGATACTCCTGCGGGGAATAACCGCCGTAGACAACAGCGTACGCAGTATTTGTCACGCTCCTCATCAGGTTCAGGTGGCACCGCCACCGATAAACCTGCCAAATGAGGGTTTTCCGCGCTCGCACGAGACCCCGGTGGAAGGACGCCTTGCGTCTCATTGGGAGGCGTGGCAGGCCATCACAGAAGACAGATGGGTCTTGTCAGTCGCTCGAGCGTGCTTCCGCTTACCCCCTACCCCACCCCTCAACCCTCCTTTTCAGCTGTCGGGCTCACCCTCCCTCAAGGCCGAGGTTCAGAAACTTTTGCACTGCAGAGCTGTGGAACCCGTTCCCCTTGGGGAGCGAGGGGAGGGCTTCTACTCCCGGCTGTTTACGGTGCCCAAACCCAACCAGGCTGGCCTGCGCACCATCCTAGACCTTTCCCAGTTCAATCTTTTCCTACCCCAAGAGAAATTCAAGATGATCACGCCTGGCTAGATACGCTGCTGCTTGCAGATGGGCGATTGGCTCAGCGTTGTGGATCTTCAGGACGCGTACTTGCATATCCTGATTTGGAACCCACAAAGGAGATATCTCCGCTTCTCTTTGGAAGAGGAGCACTTCCAGTTTCGAGTGCTCCCTTTTGGCCTCAGCTCGGCGCCGCGTGTCCTCACGAAGGTGATGTCGGTGATTGCGGCCTAACTTCGTCTCCAGGGTATCCGTGAGTATCCGTATTTGGACGACTGGCTCTTATGCCTGGGTGCGCCCCGGAGCCTTGGTGGGGCTTGGTGCTACCGAACGGATGTTCGAGGTCCGCGCGAGTAAGGCTGTTACCGGACCTGGGTCCGAGGTCCCTCGTACAGAGGCTAAAGCTACCAACATTTCTGAGGGTCTGGCAAGGCCTTATCGGTGAAGGTTGTTTCTCACCGTTCCTGCTCTTGCGGCGACACCAGATCTGTTGAGGGGGCAAATAAGAGCAATTCTTCTTTTACCGGCAGCGCCGAGGTCATTCCTGAGAAGGCTAATTTGGCGGTTGGTATGTCGCAGAAGCATTCCAGGCCTCATAGTACCGGCTCTGCCGAGGTTCCTTATGTTAAGGCTAAAGTTAAGACCTCTAATCCATCGACGGGGACCCCTGCCTCACTTCCTCACGTGCCGCAGTTCCCCTCAGGTGATGACAAAATGGCGCCCGTTCCCGCTACGACTGCGGCTGCCATTTTGAATGCTACCCCTACAGCTGCGCCATTGGCCTCAGGTGTAGGGCTGGTTTCTCAGCCTTGTGCTCATCCTTATTGGTCAGTTTATGACCGGAATGCTCGGATACCCCTTCCGCACAATCTTTTGTTGCCTGCGGGGTGGGCACCTTTGGTTGATCTGTCCATCCAGATATAGGAGTGGGCCATGCTTCATGGCGTCTGGCTGGTTGCGGTGCACATCCGGGGCCAGCTGAATGTCACAGCGGATGCCCTCAGCCGGCGGACAGTGGTCAGCTACGAGTGGGAGTTGAAGGCGGAGAGCTTCTCATGGATTTTCTTGCGTTGGGGCACACCGGAGGTGGACCTCTTCGCTACAGTGGTAAGCAAGAAGCTTCCTCTGTATGCCTCCAGAGGGGGGCTGAGAGCCTCCTCTCTGGGGGATGCTCTCGAGATTCCATGGCACAACATGAGAGCTTACGCCTTCCCGCCTCTAGTTCATCGAGCAGTTGGGAAGCTGAAGAACTCTGTGAACTGTTCCCTTTTGCTCATGGTCCCGTGGTGGCCGGCCAGTTTTTGGTTCTCAGAACTTCAACACCTATCAGTGTTTCTGCTGATCAGGTTACCAGTAACCCCAGATCTTCTTCATCGAGGGGAACAGCAGATGTGGCACCCCTCCCCACAATCGCTCAGCTTGGCGGCATGGTGCCTGAGTTCAAGTTTTAGAGCATTTTAACTTGTCTACGGATAACATGCATATTATCCAGGCAGCCAGGGAACCCTCGTCCAGATCCCAATACAGGAGTAAATGGCCCAGGTTCTGTCGTTGGTGTTGGAAAAGCGGTTGGATCCAAGGGTGGCTACGATTGACAAGGTGCCGTCCTTCGTGTCCTCCCTAGCAAAGTCGGGTGTTTACGTTCTGTCATGTAGAACTTATCTTTCAGCGGGTTCCGCTTATCTTGCTATAGACCAATGCTCTTATTCTCTGAGTAACCCAGTGGTTAAGAGGCATTTTGCAGGCTTGACACTCCTCTACCCTCCGGTTCGTAGTCCGCACCCGCCTTGGGACCTAAATGTAGTCCTGACGGCGCTGTGCCATAAACCCTTTGAGCCAATGGCTACGGTTGACCTCAAGTACGTGTCCTGGAAAGTGTCCTTTCTGGTAGCCGTTACGTCAGCGAGGAGAGTGAGTGAGCTCCAGGCATTGTCGGTGGAACACCCTTTCTTGGTCTTTCACAAGGACAAGGTAGTCCTTCGGACAAACCCAGCTTTCCTACCAAAGGTAGTGACCGAATTCCATCTGAATCAGTTGATTTCCCTTCTGGTCTTTTTTCCGAACCCTGCTTCGGAGGCGGAAAGGGTTCTACACTGCCTGGATGTCCGAAGAGCTCTTAGTTTCTACCTGGACACGACTTCCGAGCTTCGGAGCTCTTCCCAACTGTTTGTGACCTTCGGTAAGCCTCAGGGCAGGCCGGCGTCTTAGGCATCTATTTCCAGATGGATTACCGCCTGTATCACGGAATCTTTCACCGTCCAAAAGCTGAAACCTCCTAAAGGTATCCATGCACACCAGGCGCGAGACAAGGCAGCCGCGGTTGCTTTTCAGAAGTATGTTCCCTGGGAGTCAATCGCTAAAGCGGCTACTTGGGCCTCCCCATCTGCTTTCTGTAAGCATTACTGCCTCGATATGAGCTCTAGAGCTGACGCTCAGTTCGGCCAGGCTGTGCTGAAGAACCTGTTTCAGTAAGGGGTATTTCCATCCACCCATAGTTCCTGTAAGGAGTGCTTGGGAATCTCCCATAAGTATGGAGGAAAGGGGACGGGACGTATGAGTATTACCAGGTTACTCACTGTAGTGACCACCTGACTCCTAGTCCATAGTCCCCTTTCCTCCGTATGCCCGTCCGCCGTCCCCTCTAATAAGGTTCCTCTGTTATTGCTAATGGCTCTTGACCCTGCGATAGAAAAGGACTGATGGGCGATGCGCGGGGCGGAGCCAAGGTGGGTGGGGTTACGGCCGCGTGCCGGGCCTCGTGCAGGAAAGAGAGGAGGGACACATTTTTGAAAAAAATGTGGATGCTTTTTACAAAGTGCTCCGGTCCCGTCCCACAGGACGGAGAGATGCCCCATAAGTATGGAGGAAAGGGGACTATGGACTAGGAGTAAGGTGGTCACTACGGTGAGTAACCTGGTGATTTTGATACAATTAATATAAATTGCCTTTAATAATTAGTGCGTATATACCTTTAAGGAACTTGCCAATGACTAATGACAACTGATACGAGTGATTCTGATGCGAACATACCGTCGCGCAATACATTTCATAAACAGTTCGAATAATGCAACTTGATAACCTGTAAATCTCATACTGTTCTGTGACCCACCATGGGGAGAACTGGGAATATCTAACGAAAACATCATGTTTAGAATAGCAATCCGCGTGCAAGTTGCTTGGCAACTGGGCGAAGCGGCGGATTAGGCGTTGCGTCACCATGGGAACTAAATAGTCCCAAGATGGCGCCTGCTTTAATTTTCAAAGCCAACGCGAGTGACTACAGTTCTTGGCAAGTAAGTGGCATTTTCTGCTCTCGCGCATTCGCGCTACATATAATTTTGGTTCCTGATTTGTAAACATTATGAGACCTTAAAACTTAGCATGAATAGCACACGCAAGATCAAAACGAGAGTGAATACAGACTTTTTGAAATGGAGGGAGTTACGCTGAGCTTGCACATCAGTGCTTTATTTAACTACGGTGTCGGACTTGTAAATAAGATATTAGGACATTAGTCCATATATGATTTTATTAAAACAGGATGTTATATGTAGGGATTTAAATACTACACTTTCAATGCATACGAGTCTTAAATGAAATATAGCCTAGAGCGTAGTGTCTTACATTTAATGACACAGGACTTAAAAAGAAAATCTATATCTATTGTTTGGTATCAGATTATATAATAATGGGATTCGACCCAATACACAACTGTTGAATGAGGAGCTATTGACCCCCGGTGTGGGTAAGTTAAGACATGTAGTAGCCGTGGCTTTAATTGCACACCTAAGTCTGAGATAAACCGTGACTAATGCAATATCTGTTTGTTGTGTCTTGTTTGTCTGTATGTTTCTCTCCTCCTCTCTTCTTCCTTTGTTTCTTTTCTAACCCTTCCATATAAATCATCAATATATGTTTTGCTGTTTATTATAATTGTATCGATGCCTAAATAATTTTTCTTTGTTTGCATATGATGTTTTTTGATTTCTCATGGGAATTTTTTTTTCCGTTTCTAAATGTATGTTGCAATACATGATTCTGTACAATTGCTTTGTTAGATTGACATCTTTAAATGTGATCTTTTCCGTGTATCATTTATATTTTATTGTTTCTTTTCACTAGTATGATTAGACGAGCCCTGATTTGAGAAAGGCCGGCAAGGGCCGAAACAAGTGTTAGCATTACAAGGGCAAATTTATTATTGCAAGGGCAAACTTTGATATTGGATGACATGGATCAGATGATAATAAAACATACCTTTCTCAAACTTTAAAAGGTGCAATGTCCTGGATTTGTTTGTATGCTTTTGCATATTTGTATACCTGCAACACATGTCCTACCTTCCCACAGGTGTCCGGATGAAAACAGTACCTCACATGTGTGGGTGCACCTACCTGGGCGGAAAAGAAAGTGTCGACCGTCCACTAGTCCATCAACAGTCCCAAGGAGCCCCGGCAGGGTCCCAGTCCGTTCCCCGAGGGAAATTCTGTAATGCTGCCTAGCCAGAGCTCCAGGATGATCAGGGGTGATGTCTCTGGCCTTGGGTGTCTGTCCCTCAAGTGGGTTGACCATCCACAAGTCGAGCAGAGGTTTCAGGGAACCTCGGCAGGTATCCTGTCCTTTTCCAGAGGGATAAGGTGTAATGCAACCAAGCCAGAGCTCAAGGATGGTCGGGGGTGATGTCCCAGCCCTTGGACACCTGTCTGCCATCTGGTTCGACCATCCCCAAGCCCAGCACCATCCCCAAGCCCAGCTTGGAGCTCTGGCTGGGGCTATGTTACAGCTTTTCCCTCCGGGGAAGTATGAGGACCCTGCCGGGTCTCCCTGGGACTGCCGCTGCACTTGGGGATGGTCAACCCAAATGGGAGACAGCCGCTCAAGGCCAGGGGCATTAACCCCGACTATCCTGGAGCTCTGGCTTGCCTGAGTTACAGCTTCTGCCTCTGGGAAAGGTCGGGGACCCTGCCGGCGCTCCCTGGAACCAATGCTGGGATTGTGGACGGCCGACCCACATGGGAGACAGGTGCTCAAGGCCAGGGACATGACTCTCAACCATCCAGGTACTCTGGCTGGCCAGTGTTGCAGCCTCTCCCTCTGGGAAAGGTTGTGGTTGATGTCCTTGCCCTTGGGTGGCTGTCTCCTTGTGGGTCGACCAGACCGAAGTCCAGTGGCAGTTCCGGCAGGGTCCCCATTCTTCCCAAAGAGGGAAAGGCTGTAACGCAGTGTTAGGGAGAATACTCAGAAATGTGCTAGTTCCTCTACCTTAGAGACCCCAACCTCTTTTGCTAGACTCTAGAACTTTTTCATTTTTACCTGGAGAGAGAGAGAGAGAGACCCTTTTTTCCCACTCTTGTGTATTTTTCTGTGATTTGAACTGTTTCTTTTCGTTTTGGAGTCTGACGAACTCCATAGGCATCATATTTTTACATTGTCACATGGCACCTTCAGTGCAGTGACACAGGGAAGTCTTTCAGATTTCCCAAAGGTAGAAATACCTTTCTCTTGGATAACTATCGTTTCCAAGTATAGTGAAGGGAAATTGACTTTACTTGCATTGTAAACTTTCGAGACCCAGCACACAATATCTTACAATAGGGTGCTGGAGGGGGGTTACTTAGTATCCCCTTTGTCTAGCTTCTCATGTAACATTTTTATATTACCCTTTCCTCGATGAATGGTTGGTGGCAGTGGTTTACTTTTAACTACCATGGTGTGTGTTTACCGTGGGCTGCGTTCACAGCTGCAGTAAAGCATCCAAGGGTGCCATTTTTGTCATAATGGCCCCGGTCTTCTTTTTTCACTATTTCTTAATGGAAAGGTCCTTCTTGGGATTTACTCTGCGTGCCAAACCAGGTTTGGTCCCTTTGTTCATTTTCTTTGGTGGGATTCACGAGTGAAGTCCGCCTCTGGCTGCAGGGTGTCTGATGGGGGCAGGAAATGAGGGAGGTGCCCGAAACTCCCTGTGCTTAGTCTCCTAGGAGACAGGAATGCACTCTTGGGTGATTGGCCGGCTGGCTGTTCGGTAAGGACAGCCACCCTGCTGGGTGACTGACAGCTAAGCTGGAATGAATGGGAGAAACCTGCATAAAAGTCGAGGCTTTTTGGCTTGGAAGGCAGAGTCGACCACTGGACGAAGGAATCCGAAGAAGAACTTGGATGAGATGCCTGCTGCAATTCCTGGACCGTTGGTTTGCCCGGTGAAGCCCTGCTGCTGTGCTGAAGCTCCGAATTAACCTTGACCAGAGAAGCCCTGCAAGGACGACTTCTCACCTTGAGTTGGTGGGACCAATCAACTCCAAGGTAAGCTCGTCCGGACATCCTCTCAAAGCTGGTTGAAATTCCACTGCAGTTGCTGCTGGAACCAAGAGCCAGGGAGAGGAACACCAGATCGTGTGCGTTGCTTTTAAGTTGGCCTAGAGCTCCAGGAAGATCCTCTGGACTCCCTGGAAGAAGGACTGACCGAGCCTGAGCCACCTCAACAGAGTGCTGGACCCCAGATGCATGGAAAGCCTAACTCGGCAGCCAAGAACCACAGTGGTGCTGTTTGCTGAGACGTGACTAGCTGAAACCACGGAAGTGCCACTGAATATAATTTGGTCCTTTTCTATTGAACTTTTATTTGTAACTGAGAAAACAGAGCAGCATACAAGGTGGGACAATTCCCAAAGTAATTCTCATTGGTACATTTATTAGCTCTAAAAAATACAAAGATCATTGAGCGGAACACTTGATGTAGTAATTCAGACTAGACCGCATGAACTGCAAAGGAGCAAGTCTAGGGTTTCGGCTCGCAGGTTAGGTCACAAAGGTCCGTTCAAAAGTTAGCCCACGAGTCGCATGGTCTGACTCTAGCAGGAAGAGTGGCAGCATACATTTCCTCACATCTCTGAGACCAGGTCAGAGCGTTCAACCACTCTTTTCTGTCCGGGGCCAATCTGTTTCTCCAACGAATGAGAATTGTTCTTTTGGCAATCATACAGGCAATATTGGTAAATGTTCGAGAGTCTCTGCTATGCATCGTTGGCCACATTCTGAATAATGGGCCCATGGGGTCATGTTCCAGCGTCGAATCTACTACTTTTGATATTGTATCCATGACTTTAGTCCAGTAGTTCCCTAACAAGGGGCATACCCAAAGCATATGCCGGTGACCCACACTATCCAGCAGGCATTTAGGGCAGTTTTGGGGTTGTGCATTAGCCATTTTAGAGAGTCTGGCAGGTGTATAATAGTCTGTTTAAAATCTTGAATTGTATGAATTTAAACCTGAAGTTGATGGAGACTTTTTTGGTGTGAGTGCACCTTTGGGTCCACTGCGCATCAGAGATCTCAAAGCCCAACTCCTGGGACAAGCCAGCATGTGCACTGGAAGTCGGGAGTGGGGATGTGTTCTATATCATTTTGTAAAGTGTAACAAGGAGATCTTTGCAGTTTCCGGAGTTGTCGATGTAGGCTACACAAGGGGTTTCAGGAGGTTCGTTTGGATAGGACGTCCATCCAGCAGCCATGGCCGCCCTTATTCTGTAGTATTGAAGACGATCCCTGCTGTTTCCGTGTCCTTGATTTAGAGTGGCGGGAGTGATGAATCTGCCCCCTGGGAAGACATCTGTGAGGTTCTTATAGCCTAGGTGTTCCTATTTTACCTGTATTGCTTTATCCCACGTTGGTTGGAGCTCAGGGAATTTCCATAATGGAAGCCAACGGTAGTAGGGTTTATTGGCGCCAGTAATAGAGAATATCATCTTCCAAGCCCCGAGTGTGGCCATGATCGGGTAAAATGGGCAGTTGTCAAAGTAATGTTCGTTCATTATTAAGGTTTTGCGATCAGAGTCCCCTGCTACTAGGACCTCAAGTTTGATGTGCGGAGGGGGGAGATCTTGGAGTACCAATATGTTGCGTGTTGGGCTTGGGCTACTATCCAGTATAGGTTGAGGTATTCCCTTAAGCCGCGCTATGCTCCACTACAGATATGAAACAGAATACAGACTTCCAAATAAATTTGATGATGAACAGTGTTGAAGTTTATTTCAAAGTCTACAGGTCCTATACTTGAAAGAGACTCACCCCCATGAAAGTGATGATAGTGTACATGTGTATCAAAACATCAAATAGTACTTGTCTCACAAGGTTGTACTTGATTGAAAAAAATGAATGTATTTTCAAATAAGTACAATCTTCTGAGACAAGTACTATTTGATGTTTTGGTACACATTTACACTATCATCACTTTCTTAGGGTGAGTCTCTTTCAAGTAGTGGACCTGTAGACTTTCAAATAAACCAACACTGTTCATCAAATTTATTTGGAAGTCTGTATTCTGTTTGATATCTGTAGTGGCGCATAGCGCGGCTTAATGGAATACCTCAACCAGTATTGTCAGGTGGGTAGGGGTACCGATCCTTTCCGCTGCCATACTCCTTTCTTAATAACATTCCATGGTGTCATATTTCATGTTACTGTTCCAATATTAGTGAGGATCTCAGCGCACTACAGACCAGGAACCCCAACTCGCCAGTAATACTATCCAGTATAGTTCCAGATTTGGTGCTACAATACCCCCTTTCTCATATGTTAGTGTCATGTCCAACCATTTTTTATGGACAGCCCCAGCGTGCCAGAGGAATTGGACTAATTGACCATGTAGCTGGGTAAAATACTCCCTCCCGGGCCAGATAGGGACATTGGCGTACACATATAGCATTTTGGGAAGTAGTATCATTTTGATTAGAGATAATTTGGCGGCTGGTGATAATGGGAGTGCTTTCCATTTTCTCATTCTGGACTCCGAGTATGTCCTAAGAAAGTCATAGTTGTCCCGCTGTAATTTGTCATATCTCGAGATTGTTACCCTGATATTTGACTTGATCAGGTTCCCATCGGAGAGAGGACAGCCCCCGGTAGTCAGGAGTGGGATTAGTGAGGGGGAATATCTACGATTTTGAAGCATTTAACGTGAAACCCGACATTTGACCAATAAGTGTGACGTCTTGTATGATTGGGGACAAGTTGGCTAGAGGGGTCCCTGATGAGCATAATGTCCTCGGGTACAGAGATGATCTCAGAGGGTCCAGACAGGAGATACCTCAGTATCCATGATATTCCCTGTTGTACTCTGCCATGGGCTCTATGGCTAGGGTGAATTGGATGGGGGAGAAGGGCAACCCTGTCTGGTACCTCATTCTGACTGGAATTGGGAGGATATGTGCAAGTTGAACCAGACTTTGGCCAACGGTTGTGTGTGTATAGTAGCGTGATATATTGACGCACGTTGGGCCCTATACCCATCCCTTCAAGAGTTAAGAACATGCAGTCCCAGGCGACCATATTAAACGCCTTCTGGGCGTCGATCGTGACCACCACTACTTGGGCTCCCGGAACTAGCCTGGCCATCACGTTAAATAGGCATCGGATATTAAGTGAGGTGTATCTACCGGGAACAAACCCAGACTGGTCGGGTTGAACCAGTTGTAGAATTAAAGGGAACAGTCTATTGGCCAGTATCTTGGCGTATATTTTGGTGTTGCAATTTATGAGGGAGAGTGGCATATATGAGCCGCGTTCATTTTTGGCCTTTCCTAGCTTCAGCAATTCCGTAATCACATCCTCTCTAAGGGATTCCGGGAGGATATGATGCAGGAGGGACTCTTCCCAAACTTGTAGGAGAATTGGTGCAAGTATAGTGTTGAATTATTGCTAAAATGTTGCTGTTAGGTTGTCTGGGCCAGGAGCTTTGCACTTAGGGCGTGCATCTATGACTTCCACTATCTCCTCTAGTGTAATTGGGAGTTTGCGTTCTTCCCTGGCTTGTGGGTTCAGGGTTGGTAATTGGATTTTGTGGAATAGGGCGCATATATCTGCCTCACCTTTTAGATGGGAGTGTCGTGTATAGGTTATGATAGAAGTCTCTGATCACCGCCCCCACCTCCATCGGCCCATCTGTTGGTACCCTGCACTTCTTGTATATAGTCTACCTGTTCTGCTCCCCGCTCAGCTCGGACCACTCTCGATAATGTCCTACCAGGCCTATCCCCTTCCCCATATCTCCTAACTGAGGCAGGAAAGGCAAAGTATCGGGCCTCTCTAGTGGCATTAGCGTCGAACTTCTCCAGTTCGGCTTGCATCTGGGCCAGTAACGAGGGGTTAGGGTGTAGAGTGCTCTTGTTGAAGATTTTTAAGCATACTATCGGACTGGTCTAGGTCTCTCCTGATAGCCTTGAGAACCCCAGCCTCCCTCGATATCCAGCTCAGGATTGTCTACTGTTGTGCCATCTCTGCATGGTGGGGTAGTATTCTGAAAAGTGTACCAATTTCGTAGTTGCTTCTGATCCGTGCCTGCTGCGGCCTGTCAGTATTTTAATGATTTCCGCCCAACTTCTCTCATGTGTGGCACTGCTAGCGCATACGGTACATCCAGGTACCAAGGAAGATTTAACGATTAATGGACCACCCACCTCCCTCACTGCCACCCCCAAACCAGCAGTGTGAACCCTTTCCCCCATTTCTCTCCCTAACAGCCCCATTTAGCAAACCGGGCAATGGGGACCCCAACTTGGGTACATTCATATAGCAACTGCTGATGGGAGCACTGTTACCGTATGGCCTGATTCAGTGAAGGGGATAATCCCTTTTCTCTGAGACCAGTATCCATGTGGTGGCCATCGTAGATTACTATCTGCACATGGCTCGGTCGAAATCACGGGGTCAGCTTAAGATACGAATAGTTAGGAGTGTCAGTTGTCCTGATTCAGCGTGTCTTCTGGCGGATTAGTATCCAGAATTTGTGCCTCGATGAATTTGATGGCTTCACTCGGGACGGTGAAAAAGTAAAGTTTGCCACGGAATTGTAACTTCAATCGCGCAGGAAACATGGCATACTGAACATTCCTTTCACAGAGTAGCTTCTTCATCCCGGTGAATTGACGGTACTCCAGCTGGACCTGGACCGAGAAGTCAGGGAAAAATGCGATTGTTTGGGAGTCCAGCCTTAACTCCTTCTCTCAGGCTAGTCGGAGAATTGCATCCCTGTCCCGGTAACTTAGTATTTGAGCTATTATGGGTCTGGGAAAGTCTCCTGGCTTTGGTTTGGGCGACAGGGTGCTGTGAGCCCACTCGACAGTAAAGAAAGGGGATAGACTGGGCTGATCCAGGCGGTCTTTGAGCAGATTTTCGACTGCCAGGTCCATTTTACCTTTAAGTGCATTTTCAGGGATACCCACAATACGTATGTTTCTGCGGTAGCGTGATTCTAAATCATCACATTTGTTCTTTGCTAGTTTCTTGTTAGAGAGCGTAGTCACTGCATCTTGAAGTGCATGTATGTTGTCCTCATAGGTGCCTATTCTATTCTCAGCTTCCCCTTCGTCTGCCAGTTGGGTATTGATTGAGGCCACAGTTGCGTTGGGTCGTCCAATTTTTCATTTGCTGCAGCAAATCCCTTAGCCTCTATGATGCCTGACATGATGCCTGACAAGACCGGTTAAAGAGCGGGAGGGGCGGCGGCACGGGTGCATTGTCCTGGGAGGGGCAGGTCTTGTTGATTTGGTTCATTGCGTGGGGTTGATTTTGCAAATTTGTCCATAGCGCCTGTTTTCCCACTTCCATAGCCCTTGGTCATCGTTGATGACGGTAGAGTGTAGACGAGTGGATAGGCCGCTGTGTGTCTGTCCAGGAGCGACTGTCGTGGGAGGGTCGCAGTCCGGATTGCCACTTATGCAGGTCCAGTGTCTGTAGTGACTAGCACCTGGGGAAATTTGTAGCTTGTGCGATCGTGCCCCGCTGGAGTCACAACTAGGTCAGCCCGGAGGTTGGGCATGGACTCAGGTTATCAGCATTTGACCGTTATGGCTCTCCCTCCACGGTGGGTCTGCAGCACTTCACTTGAGGAAGCTACACCCGCTGGGATCAGTGAGCTGTTGTGGCTACCTATTTGCCAGTCAGACGATGAAATATCGAGCTCAGGCCGGTTGGATATCTTGTTACAGATGGGTGCACACACCAAGTGCACGTTTGAGAGATGCAAGCCCCTCCCGTCTCGATAGCAGTGGGAGAGGTACGTCGATGGTACGATGGACACTGGTGTCTGGCTCGACGATGGGTTGACGATGGGCAAGCTCACAACCTCAGCCGTCCTTTCATCTCAGTGAGCTCACAGCCCCAGGAGTCAGCCCACTCGTGCAGAGGCTGTGGCAGCAGGGAGCCCAGCGGGCCACGGCCCGTCAGCCCATCATCATGAATCAGTCCTGACAGGGCTAGCGGCATCTGAGATGGTAGTACAGTCTTTCGTGGTCAGTGGGAGATGGTTGGATCTCAAACTACGGGGACTTGTGGCTCCTTACACGTGGGCCCCTTTCAGAAAACTGTATGGGGGCCAGCAGGCCACCGATCCTAGACAGCCAATCTCTGTGCAACTGACTCTTCACGGTCCGAGAGGGCTTGGAGCTGCCACAGGCCTGCGCGGCCAGGGCTTGTCGGGGGCGAGTCGTGGTTGTCACTTCGGCCAGGCATGTGGGAGCGCATAGGGAACCACAGGTCTGGCCAGTCAAGCGTGCTGATCTCAGTGATACTGGGATAGCCGCTGGGTCAATTGCCATCCGAGTGGTCGAATAGGGCTCACCTTCAGAACGTGTAACTTCTGCCTCTTCTCTTTGCCCCAACGTTCTCAGCAGGGTGGGCGTATGTGGCCTGGCGACCTTCCCAGCTGTATGCCGCTGCAATCCCGCCTCCCCCCCAACACTGAGCAGGCTCCGCTGCGCCTCTAGGAGGGGGATAGCCGTTGGGGGCTGGGCTGGATCCGCCGGCCAAGCCTACAGGAGCACCCGTCTCCGACCACACTGTTTGCACCTGTCGCGCTGCGACCAGTACGGCCTTCCGCTCGTTAGTCCTGAGCAGCTGATGCGATGCTAGGGCATATGCCTTATTGTCTGCTGGCGTGGCTGGGAAGCCACCAAT
Source organism: Ambystoma mexicanum (assembly GCF_040938575.1). Classification (NCBI taxonomy): domain Eukaryota; kingdom Metazoa; phylum Chordata; class Amphibia; order Caudata; family Ambystomatidae; genus Ambystoma; species Ambystoma mexicanum. The sequence continues at coordinate 697,525,024 of NC_090921.1, forward strand.
GGTCAGGGTTGGCGCTGTGAGCCCAGACAGCCTTCCCCGGCTTCTGGTCTGACGGTAGCAGTAGCAGGCTACCCGGGCAGCTTGGCTACAGTTCGGAGATATGGTATTCACGGGGTCACCCGCTCCGCTCTGCACAGACATGGGCTCTCAGCTCGCCTCTTCTCTCCGTCCCACAGAGCCACCTGAGTTGATATGGATTCTGCAGCGTATGGGGCAGCACAGATCACCAGACTGAGTCGCCAGGATCAGCAGGGTTTCCCCATATTTTCACCTGTGAATTCGACCGATTCTGACTGTCGCCACCAACTTCTTCCATCTATGGCGGAGGTACGGAGCTGTGAAGCTAAGCAGAAGTTGGTCCTTTTCTGATGCCGATTGTCCCATTGCAGTGCAGGAGTCCCCAGACGTCCTCCCTCTTGTCCCCACTACGGAGGCCCAGGAACACAGGATCTGTAGAGCTGCATAGGAACAGAAGCCAGCCAAAGCCCTTTTCTTCTAACCAAAGTTGCTGTACAGTCTAGAACGTACCTCTTGTGTAGCCTTACTTGATCTCAGTTGAGACCTGTCTTGGTTGCTTTTGTAGAGTTGCTAACAGCTTCTTTACCTCACAAGCCTAAACAGCCCTACTTTGATTTCTTCTTTTCTACAAATACTTCTAAAACATTGTGCACTACTTTCTACTTACCACTGAGAAGTGCTTCAGTCCACCTAGACTCTTGCCCAATTGACATTGGCCTGGCCTGACTCCATGAATGACTCTTCTTCCCTCTGACTTAGTGTTTGGCTTTCCTTCCAGGAAGGAGTTAACTTACTTTGCATTGGGGGGGTTTCAAAAAGTACTTACCTGCTTCAGAATATTTGTGTGATCTCTTGTTTATTGTAATAACTCTTTTCTTTGGCACTCATTTCAGTTTTGCTCTAAGTGTAACAGTGATATATTAATGTACACAGTGTCCTAACTATTTAAGTCACCTGAGGGTGTAGGCAGTGTCTGTCATCATGGGTGTTTGCTGAACTTAGAGAAACCAAGTGTGTGTATTTTGAAGGTATTTGTATGTTACTATTATATTGTTCCCTTCTGAAGAAGGCGTATTCTAACTGACAAATACATTGATAACTGTTTAAGAAACCTTGTGTGTAAGAGTTTATTTGAATACTTGTCACTGTGAATCTCTGTGTAACTCCCCTACAGCTCACATTGACCCCTCTTGAGATAAGCCTGGCTGCTCAACACGCTACCAACCTGTGTAGTACAGACTTATACCAAAGGTTGGGTTCCTGTTGCCAGGAGGTCAAGGTTGTTGTAGTGCACCCAAAGGGTGTTGAATACAATCTTCCCTAACACGCAGCCCATCCAGAGTTCCAGGCTTGGCTTGGGGATGGTCGACCCACATGGGAGACCGGTGCCCAAGGCCAGGGACATCACCCCTGACCATCCTGGAGGTCTGGCTGGGCTGCGTTACATAATTTCCCTCAGGGGGTGTGGGGTGGACGGGCAGGGGGGGTGTGGCCAAGGGATGGGGTCCCTGTCGGGGCTCCCTGGCACAAAACCGATACACTTGGGGATGGTCAACCCACATGTCCCCGGCCTTGGGCATCAGTTTCCCATGTGGGTGTACCGATCCAGAAGCACAGCGGCAGCTCCAGGGAGCCCCGGCAGGGTCCCCTTCTCTCCCCCGAGGGAAATTCTGTAACCCAGCCAGAGCTCCGGGATAGTTGAGGGTAATGTCCTTGGCCTTGGGCGGCTGTCTCCCATGTGGGTTGACCGTCCCCAAGCCCAGCAGTGAGTCCAGGGAGAGCCCCAGGAGGGTGCCTATCCCTTCCCCGAGAGAACTTCTGTAACACAGCCGAGCCAGCACTACAGGATTTGTTGGTGGTGATATCCCAGGCCTTTAGTGGCTGTCACCCATGTGGATCAACGGTCCCCAAGTCTAGAGGCAGTTCCGGCAGGGTCCCCATTCTTCCCCAGAGGGAAAGGCTGTATAATGCAGCCCAGCCCAGTTCCCATGTGGGTCAACCACCCCCAAGCACAAATGGCTATCGCAGTGAAATTTACTTTGTTTCACGTCAGCATGCATTACAGACACTGATGTGAAACTGAAGGAAATCCAACCCCGGGCCATGAAGAGGAACAACCTCCTCACATAGCCTGGGGGTAGGATTTTTATTTTGTGCGATCGCCATCTCGTCCTTGCCACTGCAAACGTAATGCTAAGGACGAGATAGCTTGTCCTTGGCACTTATGGGGTTAAATGCATTTATATACTACCTCTTCCAGAGACATGGTTTGAAACGCCAGGTGAAATCTGTCTACTTGACATGCCTGGATATGACCACAGCCTTTGTATCAACAGGAACCATTTGTGGTGAAATTTATCAGCCTCAAAACTAACAACTCCTCTGCTACAAAATGCTTAACTTTTTCCATATGAACACCTCCCTGCAAGTAAGACTAAACTATTAGGGCAACTTAACAGATGAAATGTATACAAACATGTGTTTTTGCCCCCTGCCTTTTTAAACTTTACATCTCAGACATAAAGGAACATCTTATGGACTGCAGGGGCTCCCTGCCAGCCCCCCAAAGATAGACCACCTACACATTGGGTGGCTGGCTTACGCAGATGACATCTTGCTGCTGGACACTGCACCTATAGGTTTGCACAAAAAGTTATCAACTTTAAACAACATAAACACCAGAATTATAGATGGAACATCAATGTGGATGCTCTAGAGGAATTAACATAACTTGGCTTCACAATTGCAAAGGAGGCGCAAGCTCAAAATATTTAAAGCAGAGCAGCGCCATTATAAAAAGCGATGTCTTTATTGCTCAAATGAAGGTCATACTAGGGAAGTACTGCACCTTTCACAAACAGAAGAAAAGTGAGATAAGCAGAAGTTCACATGGAGTTAGCAAAGTCAACCACTCATAGCAGTAAGAATAACGTCAAAAGTCAAATAGTAAGATTTAGAGTATAATATGTTCTAAAATAGCTGATAACCCATATAAATATAATATCCACTTCCATACATAGCAAAACACATTGATTAAATAAATCCTTAGTCTCAATAAGGTTCAGATCCACAGATGAACCTGTAATAACTAAAAATGTATACCGTGCTAGGACTAAAGATCTACTGTCCCCCTGCATCAGACGGGACCACAAGGAGTCGCTAGCTAGAGCATAGTATGTATAAACAAAATGACCAAAGTAAGAGGTTCTTGGGTTAATAACAGCAGTGCAGTATACCAGAAGATGTTTTGACGGCTCTATACTTCCCTCCTCATAACTCAATCTGCATACTCTGCTGAGACCCCTCCACAGTTCCCCAGGGCCCAACCGCTCAAGGGTAGGCAGTTGTATCAGCCTTAAACATAAATAGATGTAACATGCTCTACTAGACGGAAATGGATAGATGCGTCCAGGCAGTTCATTTTTTTCCCCACATAAACCCTGCATATTTTTTGGAAGACCTATCCGTATAAAGTTGTTCAATGTTTCTACTGAACTCTTGAATGGAGCGAAATCAACCCTGACTCATGACGTATCATGGCATTTGGAATACACCGTGGAGGTTTTAGTGTTTTCTTCCAGAGGGTGCCTTATATGGTGCTTAAATAGGAACCCACGTCGCGCAAATTGGTATCCAGGCCATAAGTGATGGCCGGTTCAACTTTGGCTAGGTAGAGTCGCAATAGTTGAAGGTAAGAGGATTCACATAGCTTACTAACATGTTTATTTTTATTTTTTTTACTTAGCCAACATTGGTTGACACCTTTATACTAATCTCTCCCTCTTGTCTGAAATCGATAAGTTACTGGATAGTTTAAAGCCCAAATATCTGATCGAAGAGGCCCTGCCCAGTCTTTGATCCCCCACTATCCAGACCATCGTTTTGGGTCTTGTTTCTGGTCTGGAAACCACAATTTTAGATTTCGAACCGTCAATCAGGAGATTGTCATTAATGACGTAGTCCGAGAACACATTTGCTTTCTCTGCAGTCCCATGGGTCTTACCAAAGAAAACCAAATTGTCTGTGAAAGCAAGCCAGTCTAGTTTTAGGGAGCCAATTTTAATAGGGTAAGATGTAGCCTTGTCAATTTGTCTGTCAGATATGTACAGATTGAGGAGGGCTGGGGCCAGGACACATCCCTGCATCAATCTGACGCGAGTGTCCACAGGTCTAGTTGACATACCCTCTCTGGTAAGCCGGATGTTTATAGTTGTGTTCTGATGTAGAAATGAGAGTACCTGGACCAAAGACTGGTGGATGTTCCAAGACAACAGCTTATTCCAGAGAATGTTTCTATTTGCCCAGTCAAAAGCATTGCTCATGGCAGCAATGTGAGATTTGCCAATCAGACCTTTCTTAATCTCTGCCAAAATGTAGGACATAATGACCGTGTTTTATGAGCTGCCGAGGGATTGCCTAAAATCCACCTGGAACCGGTAAAGAATTCCCAATTGTACGACCAAACAATCCAAATCCTTCAGGATCAGGGAAGCAAAGATTTTACTTGAAGCATCAAATATCACTACAGGCCTATAATTGTCCGGGTTCCCATGATCACCCTTTTAAAAAATGGGATTAATAATGGAAGTGGTCTAGGTATCAGGGACTTTCCAGGTACAAAGAATCTGCAAGTATGCGGAGTAAGATGCATGACCTTAAATCAGTCTTTTTCAATAATAGCTGGGGATAGAACATCTGGGCCAGACGCCCTAGATAATTTTAACTTTGCTATAGCTAATCAAACATCAGCAAAGTCCCAAGGGGAGTCAACGTCAGCCATATAGTTTGTATAGAGAAATATAACTGTGGGTTCATTAACCGGTCTAGAGAATGGGGCTTCTTAAAAAGCGGCCCAAGTTTTCTAATCAATGGTGTTTGAGGTTTCAAGGCCAACAAGGTAAGTGGTAATTTCCCCAAGATTCCAAAGAATTCACATTATGAAGAGTTTCCAACATTTTTGGTTGGTCCGTAATGTATAGTTGGTGTTCTCATACATCCCGTCTCTTTTCTTTCATCCATGTGTGGTGTCCCCCAACATGGGGACGGTACCGGCCCTTTTGCAGTGAAAAATTGAGCTTCCCCATTAAATTTAGTGTAGCGCGCCAGGGTGTGGCCTCTAGTCCATTTTTCCGCATGAACGGTGTCAGACATGGCAGTCAGCGCAGAGACTTTAATAGCTTTTCGCTTGCTCCCCGTTTTTTGTTTACTCAATCTTCTTTAACTTCCCTTCGGTGCCTCGCCTCCCCAGGCAAATGTCAGCCGTAGGAGGATTCACAAGATGTGCCTTATGTGACCCCTCGTTTCTGGCCTCTGTCTCGGCCATGCACTCTGTCTTGAGTGTTTGTGGGCCCCACCACACCTGGGATGCATGCTCGGCTTGCAGCGCTCTCGTCACAGAGCATTGAAGAATTAGTGTTGCAGTGGAGGGAGAAATTCCACACTTCTCCTCCGTCACACCTTAGGGACTATGTCTACAGGACCACTCGTCAAGATGGTAGAGGCCCTCTGTTCAGCACAGCTCCACAGTGCGGCAGATCCTTTCCCAGGGTTCCCACAGATAGAGGTTCCTCCGATTCCGGTACTGGCAGGCCACATGCTTCTAAGGCTACCAGCTACCAAGCCAAGAGTGGTCCCGGGGCCTCTTCTGGGTGCTCTAGGGGTAGACCTGAGACCATCTCGGCTACCTGCTCCCAAGCTCAGGGGTCCTACCAGGCTGTCCTCAGAAGGGCGATCAAGTTCGTCCTCTTCTTATACCCCTATCGGTAAGGGTTTGTCGAGTGCCACCTCCAAGAATCTGCCCTCGGCACGAGCCAACACGGCTACCGGCACAGGTGCTGAGGGCGTCCAGCCTACCGGAGCTTGCTCGGAGGTCATGAGTCAGGGTGTTACAACTACCGGCTGTCCGACTGAGGGCTCAGTGCCTACCAGAGGGATCTCTGAGGTCGACATCTCTGCTTCTGGTGCAAGACCAAAGCTGTATCACCCCCCCCCCCCCAATGTCTGGGGCCTCTCTTGGCTGAGGCCCTCCGGACCCTCATGCCCACGGCGTGGCGCAAAGCTTCAAAATGGCGGTGAGTCATGTGGTGGAGCCAGGCAGACAGGCGGCCATCTTGGACCCAGTTCAGGGCCCCCCAGTGCTTTAGCTCATCGAATGGGCTTTGCAGGATGATTCCAGCCCCCCTTCCTCTGAAAGCAGCAACGGATCCTACGGTGCAGGCTTCTGGTCTCCTCAGGTAAACATCTCATCACAGCCGTACAGCTACACTCTCCAGGCGCCTCTGCGCTTTTACCATGAGCGCATGCCCAGCGCCTCGGAGCGCCGGGCCCCTAGAGATCCGGCTGCTTGCGATGACCGATTCTTCGAGTGCTTCCTCTTCCTAATGTGTTCCCCTCAGATGAAGGGGTTCCTGAAGGTCATTGTGAAGGTCTTCCCGCAGGTGACACCGCCGCGGCCCCCTCCTCTGGGTACTCCTCCCATTTCACCACAGCTGCCAGTTCTAGTGCTGGTCCCTCCCCCGGTCTAGGCCCTACTCATTGTTGTGACTTATCCAACTCCTCCTGTACCACCAACGTCTCCCCCTCAACAGCTGTTAGACCTGTCCGCGGGACTCTGGGGGACCCCGCTGGGTCCTGAGTTCCATGGCCCGAATTCCCCTCAGCCTGTGAAAAGGGGGAGGAGGGGAAACGGACGATGCCGCCCAGGTTGATGAACCCTCTGCATCCATTAAGGGCTTTCATGACTGCCTTCAGGGCCTGGGGGAGTTCTTGGGGGTCCCTCTGCCCGAGGAAGCCCCCCAGGAGTTGGGAGTGCTAGCAGAGGTTTGGGGAAGCACATCACGATCCGGCCTGGCATCCCTCTCCAGAAGGATATTCTGCAGGTGGCGTGAAAGCCCTGGGAGAACCCACGGCCATCGCCTAGATGAACAAGAAGTTGGACAGCAGGTTTAGGCTGACGTACCGGGAGCCAATCCTCTTTGCCTCGCACTCGCAGCCTCATTCCTCAGTGGTGGCTTCAGCCTCCTTGTATTCTAAACCATCGTGTTAGTCTGAAAAACAGAATTACCTTTGGCCTAGCCCCACATGGGTGACCACTTGCTAGTCTTCAAATCTACCTCAGGGGGGATGGGGTGTGGATCACTATGCCCCCCTGCTCTTGTATCTCAGGGCGATTGTGCACTGTGTTACTCCTAAATTACTATGTAATGGACACACAAACATACCGTAATACCATAACCCTAAGAATAGACACAAAACGAAATAACATGCACGACAAACCACACCAAACACTAAAAAATGACACGAGAAATAAGATAACAATGGACACAAATGAAACACACAAGTCAGTTTCAATTATAACAATGGAATACATTTATTCATACACAGCGAGCATGATGCAAACACTACTATAATACAAACCCCGAATTTGCACACTTTTTGCTCTGCAAGCAATCCAATAGCAATTTATCCAGTCCTGCTGGATCTATCAGGCTAATGGCAAAAGTCAGCATTCAGCATTCCTCTCCAATCCACACCACACATTACACGTTCTCTCTAAGACAATTCCTGTCTGATTTCCCCTTCTGTCAAACCCAAAGCTCTGTGTGAGTGTCTGTCGTAATTCCCCATTGCACGTATCTAATTCAGATCAATTAGGCCTCATATCAGCAATACTCCCCTCTGCCATGTGCAAGCTTCCCAATCGCGTCTCTCCCCTCTCCAGCTCCCTCTGCTTGTCTGGTCACTCAAAATGCCTCAAGCCTCTACCATTCTCCCTGCTAGATCGATCTGTATCAGCTCTCATCAGAATGCTTCCCCTTCTCCATGTCAACCAAAGCCATCCGATTCTGCTGCACCCAAAACACTTCTCCCTCAATGGCACCGCTTCCTTTCATTCGCCTCTCGATCTCACGCCAACTCACGCTCATGCCAACCAAACTTCTCCTTCCAAGTCATCTAAAAACTCCCAAACCCTCACCTCTGGATATACTATTCAATGATGTACATACATCTCTATGGTTAAATTAAGCATTCACTAGTTTCTGTCAAACCGGCATTTCTAAATCCGGACAGCGCCTGGAAATGTTTTACGCATGTCTTGTTCTATCCCCAGTCATTGTGTGTTCTGTCATTGTGACATTTCAGCCTATCTTGTACATGCTATCTGTGTTACGTGTTACCATCCTCCCATCTCCCATTTTTCTCCATTCACTCCACTCTTAGCTTCTGAAAACCCTCTATCCCCGTCTCTGTGCAAAGCTCCTCGCTCCCTACTGTGTCCCCCCACCTTCTCGTCTATCTGCCAACCCAGGGCCTGGTAAAGCCTCCTCCGTTCTCTACTCGGGCAGAGGCGATCTCTTATCTATGTCTGCCAAGAAACTGTTTACGCATTCTTCTTACCAGTGTAACTCAAAACATTCTTCGCTGTGGCGCTACTCTCTCTCTTCAATGGCTTCAGAAACAGAGGCCTCATGCATTCTAGCGTTTACTCATTCTCTCTCTCTCATCCCAAGCGCTATACTGTGGCTCAATGCATACTCCTAAGTGCACACTCATGCGTGTCTCTGCAATGCATACATAATACATATGTCTCTACAAGGCACTTCAAATATAACAGGCCTCTTTGTCTAGCAAACCAAATGGCTGAATAATATGTGGATAGTGGAATACCTAATGCCACTACTAATCAGAATGAATGATGGATAACTACTCAGGATGAAATTATAGATAAATGAATCCCTAAATGAGTCACTAATTACTAATGTTTCACTAAATGAGTGATGGATTTCTAATGATAACATACCAGGCCTATACATATAATATCTGGTTTTACAAATTTCATGTATCAATCCTGAGTCGTTATCCATCATAGAACCTTGTAGCAACTATCAGACGGACTCCGACAGGCATGCTATTTGGGGCTAACTATAAGGAATGGCACACAGACGCTTCCACACGCTCCAGTGTGGCGGCCCATCTGAGGCACACTCATGGCACAACAAACAGAATGGACCCATGGTACGATGTTACAAAATAAAGGGTATATATTCATGTGATAGGCATTAAGTCTACAATAAAAAGATGTCACAAAAAAAATAATTGACCTGCACATTGGATGACGTACTATCCTTCTCTGCGCACCTCGCACACTGGGGGTGCAGGTAGACACATGCTGCACCTATCTAGCAGCTATTGGAGCCTACAGGAACTCTGAGGAGGTATTTTCATTTCCTAACCCAGTGGTTAAAAGACACTTTTCCGGCCTGACCAGGCTTTACCCACCCATCAAGAAACCACACCCTGTGTGGGACCTCAGCGTGGTCTTGGGCACCCTGGTGCACAAGCCACTCGAACCAATGGCGTCTACGGACATCGGGCTAGTCCCCATCACGACAGCTCTCCTTGTGGTCCTCACCTCGGTACGCCGGATCAGTGACATCCAGGCGTTGTTGGCCTTATACTACTTTTCATAAGGACAAGCTGGTGCTGAGAAATCACCCCGCATTCTTACCCAAGGTTCTCCTCTTTCTACCTGAATGAGGAGATAATGCTACCAACTTTCTTTGCTGACCCTGAGGATGACGCTCAGAGGGTACTGCACGGTCTACATGTCAGGCGTGCTCTGAAATTCTACCTTGACCGGACCAAGAGCTTCCGCAAATCAGACTCTTTGTCACCTTCTCTGGATCAAAGCTGGGCTGTCAGGCCTCCAAGACTTCCATAGCTAGGTGGATGGTTTCAGCCATCAAGGAGGCATGTGAGGGGCAGCACAAACCTCTTCCAGCGAACATGCATGCCCATGCAATCAGAGCCAAGGCCACGGCTGACACGTTCCAAAGGCATGTGCCGTGGCAGGTCAGCCTCATGGGCTACTCCCTCGGCCTTCTGCAAGCACTACTGCTTGGATGCCGGCTCAATGTCGGATGCAGCATTTGGTCAGGTAGTCTTAAGGAACTTGTTTTCTTAGGAGGGGCAACTCTCCACCCTGGGGCTACATTCCGTTGTTATCGCCCATGCAGCATGGAGGAAAGGGGATGGGACGTAGGAGTAATTATAAGTTACTCACCGTAGTGACTAACATACTCCTAGTCCATAGTCCCCTTTCCTCCATACGTCCCACCATCCTCCCTCCTAATTAAACTGGTGTCATTACGCAATGTTGATATTGTCGATACGTTAAAGGGCACTGAGGAGTGGCACAGGTGGGCGGAGTCAGGGGAGCGCATGCTCCCAGGGCTGCGCCCCTGCCTGCATCTAATTATAAAGGGGAAGATGATTATTCAGGTGAAAAAGGTTCTGTCGCCCGTCCCTAGCGAGGGACGCCCATGCTGTATGGAGGAAAGGGGACTAGTCACTACGGTGAGTAACTTAAAATGCATTCTTTAATTCTGAATGAGTGGAGTCTTTTTCCACTCATTCATTCTTATGGGCTCTGTCTTTTGGAACTCTATTCTTTGCATTGTACCTGTACTATGGAGTCTATTTTCCTCCATAGCTCTTAAAAGCATTTGTCTTTTACTATTGCAGCACACAGCTCCTCTGGGGCAGTGTTTCTGGGGACTCTTATGGTCCTCCTTTCGTGATACTAGACTAACTACAGTTCTTAAGGATGTCTCTCCTAAAACGTTAGTCTTGAGAGATTGGCACACAAAACTTTAGGTGGAGTGCCAAAGGGATACCTAGTATCCCCCTTCTCTCTGCTCCAATGACTTTTTAGTCACATAGACAATCTACTAGTTATGGCTGGTGGCAGTGGACGTGTTCTACCAACTATTGTGTACGTTTTGTACCGCAGGCTAGTAACTTCTTTTCCGCCATTGTGGTTGTTTTTTGTTAGCCCTTCTTCTACCATTCTGGGAGGGGGAGGCCGGTGTGTGTTTTGCCTTTGGCGGGGGAACCCTTGGGTGTCCCCGCCTAGGCTCCAGAGTGTCTTGTCCTTTGGATGCCACAGTGCCTGAATGGGACCAGCTCCCACTGGGGGTTTGGCTGTCTTGATTGGACAGCCAAACGCCCCTTTCAGTAAACTGCTGAGGAGGATTGCAGAGGAGCGAGTGCTGTAACTGTATAAAAGGTGACACTTCTGGAGTGTAAAGCAAGTTGACCACTGGAAGCTGAAGTAACCGAAGAAGACGATGACCTGTGATGCCTGCAGACCCTTTGCAACATTGTGAAGCGACCACTGCTGCCCTGACCCCGTTTTCTGTGCGACAGAGGAACTCGGAAGAGGACTCCTTCCCTTCGACTGGTGGGAACACCTTTTCCCAAGACAAACATTGTTTTGAGCCATCTCCCGAGGTCCGGTGAGTTTCCAGAACCGAGAAACCCCAATACCAGGAGACCTGCTGCCCATTCAGAGTGCATCGTCGTGGAAAGGCCAAACTCATCCAAATCTTTGCTGAGCCCTCAAGGACACTCCAGTGATCCGACCCAACTCGCCCAGACCCTCTCAGCAGATTGTGGGACTGTGAGAAGCGAGGATGATTGACTGGTCGAATCACATCTTTAGTTGGTGTTGCAGAAAAGGTGCCAAATCCACAGTGACCCAAGAAGTTGATGAAAGCCGTGCCAGAGGTCCTCCCTCGAGACTGCTGCTGAGAGATCCTGTCCATTGTCCTGCCTTTTGTCATCTGACTAAGGAATCCAGAGGCCAGGTCCAGCACCATCACATCGAAGAGAATCCAACCACGTTCCTTTGCTTCAAACCTAAGGTACTGTGGGAAAAAGGTATTGCTTATCTTGATCTGTGAAGTCGCTCCAGAGCGTTGGAGTGCCCCCTCTTACCTCAGACCCAAGCTGCTGCTTGTCTCCCTATAACAGGGGCTCCATTGTTAGTTGTTTTACTGCCTCTTTAAAGACCAGAGACTTGAAGAAATCTTCAGGAACTCTTCGTATTCTGCTGCTTGTCAAGACTTTGAGTCCTCTCCGAACTGCCTTTAGCTAGGGTTGTGTTTTTGGACTTACGACTTGCTGTGTGAAGGGAACATCTCTAGAACCTTGAATCTTGCTAGTCTTACATTAACCAAGTTCTTTACCTAAAGTCACTTTCTTTTGTGTATGCAGAGTAAATGTCTTACCGTATTTCTGCTAAGAACCGCAAGTGCGCGTAGTTACCGATACCATAGCATTGGCTTTTCACTTTCTAACGTTGCAACAAATGTAACCGCAAACAATCATAAACTAAGAAGTGGTATTTAAAAAGTATCTGAAAATATTCCAAAGTGTTCTAGTGTAAACGTATGAAGTTTATCAAGTGATTTTGGTGTAAATATAATGTATATTTTTATATAGATTTAAGTGTCTTTATTTGGTATGCTTTGCTAATTGGGTTCAGTGTACTTGCCTACAGCTCACATCTTCCTCTTACGATGAGCCTGAATGCTCTGCCACTCTACCAAGGTACCAGCAGTAGTACAGGCTGATACTAAGAGTTAGGAATCTACAAACCACTGGGATAGTTTACTAAAGTCTTGCCTCCAGGTGGGACTCCAGGAAAACGCCCCTAACAGGGTGGACAGACCATAATATGGCATGTATGGGGGTTGATATCACAGGGGTAGGTAAAAAACGAGTCGAGATGGCAATGCAATCCTTAGTTATGGAGAAACCAGGTGCTTGCAGCTCAATTTAGCCAGGAAATAAATTAGTACTTTGAGCTGAATGATAAGGGAGATAATGGGGTTGGACGTGATTTGGGAAGTCGGGGAGGCAATGTGTCGTGGTCTGCTGATGGGAGATGGAGCAAGGAAGAAGCAAGTGAGAGGGTTGATGGAAGCCACCTTGCGTCATATGTGAGCTGGAAGTAGGAAATGCACAGCAGCGGTCGCTGTGCAGAGGAGGATCTCATGTCTCTCCAACAGAATCATTTAGAACTGAACGCAATAGAAATAGGCGACATGGTAAGGAAACTGTTTTTTAAAAAGAAAATACTGCGAGAAAGGAGACAAAGCTGACGCTCTGATAGCATAATGGATAAGAGCTCAGAGTTGAAAGGTGGGTGATAGTGCATGATAAATACGGAATGGTTCAAGACATGCCTAAAGGGGGGTGTGGTGAATCACCAGATGTCATTTCTCTTCTAAGGAGAGGCCCTTCCCATGAAGCCAGGGAGGTGTGACTGCTACCTGAATGTCCCTCTGGGGATGATACTATGCGGGTGGACCTCATCGGGACGGATGCCCCCCTATGGAATTAGTGACAACCTGGTATCCACATAGCCCACTTAACCGTAACACATGTTCCTACACATCCTCCACCTACTTTTTCCTTAGTGTTATATGTGTCTGTCATGCCATCAACATAGGAAGTACTGGGACGAGGAAGTGTGGCCTTCTCAAGGAGTATCCCTTAAGTACTGAAACAAGGGAGAAACTAATTGTCTCAGTGGGAGACCTAAAGATAAGTATTGCGACACACCGGCAGAATGGAGAAGACTGAAGCAGAGGGCGGTGTGCCCTGAGACCAACCGGGCCGAAACAGTAGACCCTAAAGGTACGTTGGAAGGGGTTCCAGACAGCACTGGCAGACGCTGGAGCTATGATATTGGGACTAAGGGAAGACCCTGTGGTACAAGCGAAGACCACTAGTGAAAAGGCACTGCAACACCAAGGCAAGAGAATACCGCGGGTCTGGGAAATTGCATCCTTCTGTCAAGTAACCCAAGGCATTTTAAAGTCACAGTACCTGGCGGGATAGTGAACCAGGTCTTCAGCACCAAAGGGAAGAATCCCACGCGTCTGCATCCTCTTATGAGTACCAACCCCAGTCATCTTCTTAGTCACAGTATCTAGCAGGATAGTGAGCCAGGACTGCTACACCCAGTCAGAAGGAACACACAGGTCTGGTACCCGCATCCATAAGATTAAGAGCTCATGTGAAATAAGAACATTTGAAGTGCAAAGTAAGCCAGTTGAAGGGACATTTTCCTCCGTGAAGATTGTTTATGAACTGTGAATTATGAAAGTCTGAGAAAGGGCTTGGGAGGACAGGAATCGTTCCGCCCAGGTGATGTAAACTGAAAGCAAGAAGATCCCAGTAGAAGGTGCTTTCCCAGAAGATTGTGCATCGTGAAACAAGTCAAAAGAAGGCCAGTGGAAGGGAGTCCTTCCCCAGGCTCTGTGAGGACATTGAGAACCGTAGACCTGCAGAAGGGAGGCTTTCTCCAGGAACCCAATAGTGAAGCACAACAATGTTGAAGAAGGAATAATGTCAGAGTTTGAACTTTTTTTTTTTCTTTTACTTTGGAACGGAACCCTTAAAGCACTACAAGCTAGAACTTTTTTTGCTCAGAAAGGAACTGAGGAGTGGAGAAGGAAGCCAATCTCTGAAGCAAAAATCTGCCTGCGATTGTAGCTGTGGCTCATCGTCCAGAAGAAGGGAGTCATTCTTCTGGACAAAGAAGACCCACTATTTTTCTTTTTAGTTGTACGTGGGAGGGCTAGAAGTAGGTATTTTGACAACACAGTGGAATTTTTATTTAATTGGACATTATGATTGACCCATTAGTTCTTTATCAGAGGCAGGGAAATCTCTTGGAGTTGGGGAGAGTTATGTTTCCTCTTTATTTTTGCGTGAATTATTCCTACAGGAAGGTCATGGCTAAATCATCAAAGGCCTTAACATAGTGTCCTCCAGTAAAAGAAATTAATGAATGATTAAGGGGGCACCTTGGAAAAGAGCCCTCTAGAGGAGCCAGTCGTTTCTTTTTAATGCAGCCCTAAGAAATCCACTTCTAGAGCTTTGGATGAAACCCTGTTCGGCAGCTGTAAAGATGGATTTCCAAAATCATCCCTGGTTTGAGGAATTTGGGAGGCCAATTAATGATAAACTGGGATGTTAGGGAGAATGTTCAGTTTAGTGCTAAATTCCTCCCACCTTAGAGACGCCCATCTCTTTTGCGAAACCTTGGGAATTTGAACTTTTACATTCTATGTGTTTTCTGTTTGTTTCTTTTGGTTGTGGAGTCTGACAAACTCCATAGGCATCATCATTTTTACATTGTCACACAGCACCTTCAGTACAGTGGCACAGGGAAGTCTTTCAGATTTCCCAAGGTTTAAATACCTTCTCTTGGATAAACTACTGTTTCCAAGAGCAGTGAAGTGAAATTGACTTTACTTACATTTGTAACTTTCTAGACCCAGCACACACTATCTTTCAACAGGGTGCTGGTGGGGTTACTTAGTATCCCCTTTGTCTAGCTTCTTATATAACATTTTTATGTTACCCCTTCCTCGATGAATGGCTGGTGGTAGTGGTTTACTTTTAAGTACTGTGGTGTACATTTCCCGCAGGCTGCGTTTGCAGCTGCAGTAAAGCACCCAAGGGTGCAATTTTCGTCAATATGGCCCGGTCTTCTTTTTTTGCCATTTCTTTGTGGAAAGGTCCTTCTTGAGATTTACTCTGCGTGCCAAACCAGGTTTGGTCCCTTTGTTCGTTTTGTCTTTGGCGGAATTCACGAGTGAAGCCTGCCTCTGGCTCCAGGGTGTCTGGTGGGGGCAGGAAGCAAGGGAGGGCCCAAAACTCCCTGTGCTTAGTCTCCTGGGAGACAAGAATGCACTCTTACGTGATTGTCCGGCTGGCTATACGGCAAGGACAGCCTCCCTGCTGGGTGACTGACAGCTAGTCTGGAATGAATGGGAGAAACCTGCATAAAAGCGAGGCTTTTTGGCTTGGAAGGCTGAGTCGACCAGTGGACGAAGGAATCTGAAGAAGAACTTGAAGAGGATGCTTGCTGCAACTCCTGGACCGTTGGTTAGCCCGGTGAAGCCCTTCTGCTGTGCTGAAACTCCAAATTTGTATCGACGGAGAAGCCCCGCAAGGACGACGTGTTAGGCAGAAACCTGTGCAGTTCCCTTGAGGACCACTGCAAAAGATTTAGGACTACAGGTGTTGGCAGTAAACCCACTTGGTAGCAGTCTGCACCACCCAGATTTACCTGGTAGCTGTGGCTGAGCAGTCAGACTTCTCTCAAGAAGAGTTAGGCAGTATGCAAAGTATACACAATAGGCACTCAGGCACAATAATACAAACAACCACTGACCAGAGCTTTGGTATCAAAGTATATAATTATTTATTTAAAAACACACAGTTGAAACGCTCAGCACTCTTATTGAAAAATATTCTAAATACAGTCACTATTGTGATATATACACTCCTTTTTCCCTATCAGATGAATCACAGTAAAACACCACTTATTTTCATACAGAGGTGAGCGCTTAACTAGATTGCACTCTAATAAGTTTGTGAGAAAGGGAGGGAAAAAGACAGAATATGAAGAGGTACACCACTCTACGATTCAGGAACACTGTTAGCAAGGCAGAGAGCAAAAAGTCACTGGTGAGCCAAAGTCCAAAGGCTGGGCCCACTCTTAGAGAGAGCAAAGCACAAATGCGCCCAAGATCACACAGTTACACTAGGCTTAAAGTCTTGCAGAGGGTTCAAGAAAGAGGTTAGAGAGGCTTAGAAAAGTTTAGCCAAGGTGTCCTAGGCTAACCCAGGTTCAAAAGCCGGGGGCTAAATCTACCCTGTACAGTCGGTAGCAAGGGAAGCCAGGCGGGACACGGTACCTTAAGTGGGAAGGATCCTCCAGCGGTGGCAGTTGTTCCTGGTAGTGGTTGCAAGTTGCGTCGTCGTCCAGGGGAAGAGAAGATTTCGACTTGGAGGAAAGATGAAGGTCGTTGCACTACCAGGGCAGAAACCAGCCGCAGAGTTTTCCGGTTAAAGGTGGTACCTTTGTTTCGCGGTCGTGGTAAAACGTGGTATCCCGGTTGCCGGGGTGCTTGGCACGGGCAAGGCGGCCACGAGGTACGTCGGGAAAGCGAAAAGACGGTGAAACTGGTTATCCCCACCAGTCAAAGGAAGAAGACTCTCCGGCGGGAGATCTCCTCTGTCGTTGGGAAAAGTGGTGAGGCAGTCCAGCAGGGCTCCACCGGTGGTGGTGTCGTGGCAGGTCGGCTCAGCTTCTCCCTCGTCAGATTCTTAGGTCCTGTGGCGACTTCTGAAGTTCGTGTCCCCAAAGCCCTGCTTTTATGCAGCAAACCCCCATTCACTCAGCCTAGCTGTCACTCAAACATGCTAAGCGGTGAGCCGGCCGGCTCACCACTTGGGCCAATCAGGATGAAGTGCGACTTGAGTTGCCTAGGCAACTCAGTCCAGGGTGCCTAAATTTCCCTCCACCCCTCCTAAGTACCCCAGACAGAGTGGCACCACTTTGGAGGGCTTCTGTGGAGAAGCCCGCCAAAAAGTGGAACAAAGGGCTCGACTTGGGTTGGAGTCACAGAAGAGAACACAAACGCCATTTTAGAATCAAGTTTTGGCAAAAAATACCAACCGGAGAATTAATATTCATTAAATAAACCGGCGGTATGTTCGAGGCTACCGTAAATAATTAAATAAAGATAGCCTAAAACAATGGGAAATCCCATAGAAAAATATTTGCGGTTGAATATAAAAAGTAGTATCCACTGCCACCAGCCAAAACTCGATCAGGGGGGACGGAGACGTGCCCCATCGACTAACCGACCCCGGGGCAATCGAATTGCCCCGACCAGTACGTCCATAATATGATGGTTTGTACTGGTTCTGTTCAGAATTTGAGACTAGTAAAGTCAATGGTGACTTTACATGCCCTGGGAGACAGTAGTCAGTCCCAGGGTATGGAGTCTATACTGGGGGGTCACTAAGACACCCCTGTGTCACTGCACTGAGGGTGCTGTGTAACGCACATCACAAAAACAAATGAAACCCTATGGAGTAAAAGACCCCATGGCCCATTAAACACTTCTAGATTCAAAGAAACCCACTCAAATCATGTCCAAGAGTGAGGGTAAAAGAGTCTCACTCTTGGCAGGAGAAAAAAAATAAACCCCAAAAATCCAGCAAAGCTGCTGGGGGACTCACTAGGTTAGGAAATTCAGCCTAAACAGAGAATTCTCCCTAACACGACTTCTCCCTTTTGAGTTGGTGGGACCAATCAACTCCAAAGTAAGCCACCTGGACATCCTCTCTGAGCTGGTTGAAATTCCACTGTAGTTGCTGCTGGAACCGAATAGCCAGGGAGAGGAACACCAGTTCGTGTGCGTTGCTTTTAAGCTGGCCAAGAGCTCCAGGAAGATCCTCTGGGCTCCCAGGAAGCAGGACTGACCGAGCCTGAGCCACCTCCAGAGTGCTGGACCCGAGATGCAAGGAAAGCAAATCTCGACAGCCAGGAACCGCCGTGTTGCTATTTGCGGTAGACGCGAGGAGCTGAAACACTGAAGTGCCACTTGCTTGAAGATTACTCGTTGCGGTCGGTGACAATCCCATTGCAGTGCAGCAGTCCCCAGAAGTCCTCCCTCTTGTCCCCATGACTGAGACCCAGCAACACCAGGATCTGCAGAGATGCACAGGAACAAAAGCAATCTGCTGTACTTTTCTTCAACCTAAAAGGTAATGTATAGTCTAAGAGAATTTACCTCTTGTCGTGTAGCCTCACTTGTCCTCGTTGGAGACTTGTTTTGGTTACTCTGTAGAGTTGCTGTGAGCTTCTTTACATCACAAGCCTTACCAGCTTATGGCCCTATTTTGATTTCTTCTTATTCTAAAACATTGTGCAAGACTTTTACTTACCTGCAAGAAGTGCTTCAGCTCGCCTTGACTTTTGCTAACTTAACATTGGCTGGCCTGGCTCCTTGAATGACTCTTCTCTCCTCTGCTTATTTGTTGTGTCTTCCTTCCAGGAAGGGGTTAACTAACTTTGCATTGGGAGGTATCAAAAATACTTACTAGACAACGAGATCGCTCACATCATCTGCAGCGACCTCAACGCAAATTGCAACCCTAACGTATCCCCGGGTCAGCAGATGAGACAAAACACATCTGAGAAAAGAGGCACGCTATGGAATGAATTGAGGACCTCGCAAGGTTTCCATAACATCGACCTGGCCCTCCCGGACCAGGGAAGACTCCCCACCTGGGAGAGAGCCAACCTAAAGGGAACGATGGACTACATCTTTGCTACAGATGCAATGCTGAAACTAATAACCTTCGAAGTAATTCAAAAATCGGCGAGCGATCACAATCTTCTACAAGCTACATGTAACTCCACCTCAGTCACCATCGTATCAATGAAGGGAAACCGCTCAGGGCAACCGCTTCAGAATGACCGCCGGGAGAGTCGAACAACTAACCCGGAGCTACCAACTTAAACTCAAAGCTAGCGACCGCCCAACAGCGTAATCTGACTACCAACCCCTGTTAAGCCCCTTCAAAGACAAATCACGACTGCACACCCGGCCACTCCCCAGGGGCACCCACCAGTACGACAAACAGGTGGTCGGCAAGCGCGCGGCCCTAAGACAACTCAAAAGAAAAGTGAGAATCTTCAAAACACCTGCACTCCTACTCCAAGTAACGACAGAAATAAAAAACTACAAAGCATGGATAAAACACCGTTGAGCCCTCCTTTACCAAAACGACTCAGAAGAAATACTAAGAAAACGGGCAGGCAGAAACACTGGGAAATTCTGGGCCCTTATGAAATCGCCAACTGACCAGAGTGAAACTGTCCCGTCAAACGGAGTCAGCGAGGATCGATGGAACCAACATTTCGGGGCACTATTCCAAGCACCCAAGCCCTACGTACCGACCCTCCAAGACAACCTCGACACCGCGTCGGCAGATGCCTCTGACACAGAGGACATTACCACAATCATCATCAAACTCAAAGCCTTGCAAGCTCCAGGCCCTGATGGAGTTACCAACGTCTATCTTAAAAACCTTCCAACAAAGTGGGCCCCGTTCATCAGTTTAGTCTTCAATAGGTGCTCAACCTCAAGATCGATCTCCAGATCATGGACCTTGTCAACAGTGGTACCTATTTACAAAAAAGGTGATGGATCCAACCCACGTAACTATCGCCCAATAGCCCTTCAGGACACTATCGTCAAGATTTTCGGAATGCTCCTCTTAAAGAAATTCCAAGAGTGGGCAACCACAGTCAATTCAGCAACCACAGTCAACCTAATGTTAAGCATCATCAAAAACAAAACCCTAGAAAGCTCTTCAAGACTCTTCCTGGCGTTCATAGACCTAACACAAGCTTTCGATCTGTTCGACAAAGAGCTGTTATGGTCAAAGCTCCACTCCTGGAACTGTCCCGCTAACATCCTAGCTCCGATCAGAGCTCTCCACACGGCCACTACTGTGAGTGTAAAACTCAACAGACACGGACTACTCATCAGAAATACCAACTTGCAGAGAAGTCGAGCAAGGCTGCACACTTGCTCCAGCACTGTTTGTTTCCTTTCTGGGGGATTACAAAGACGCATGCTCTAACATCAGAGCTTCCACTCCAAAAATAGGGGGAACACTCATCCCGCATCTCATGTACGCAGAGGACATAACATTGGTAGACCAGACGCAGATCGGCCCCCTAAAACAACTAAATCGCCTCTCAGATTACATCAACAAATCAAATCTAGATATAAATAAGACCAAGGTCCTGATCCTGGAGAAGAAAGTGAAAAGATCAAATACTTTCAAATGGAATCTCGGAAGGGCACAGATCGAAACAGTGCCTAAGTTCAAATACTTTGGCATAATCGTGGACTGTTCACCAACAGAAGCGAGCATGCAAAAGCACCTCTGGGCAAAAACACGCTCTCTAGCAACTCCGGCCCGTATGGTAGGAAAGAAATTTGGATGCTTCTACTTAATTCCAACTTTAAACTTCTACAAGGCAAAAGTCGTCCCAGCCTTAACATATGGAGGCAAAGCAATGCCCACAATTCCGGCACCTCTCTGGCAAAAACTGGAGGGCTTCTTTTGGAGATCTGTGCTTAACCTGCCCCAATCCACTTCAATGGCAATAATTAGGAGAGAACTTGGCCCGACCTCCCTCCAACGCCACAGTGGACCTTAACAGCAGCTGCCTTTTCATAAAAACAAGATTGTCTGAAGGGACTCCCCTATACAAACCGATTGACACAGAAAGGAAAGCGGATAGATGCAGCATGCTAACAAAATGGGCAACACAAATCATCCAACAGCACAACCAAATTGCCTGCTCCGAGGAGAAACTAATCGGGAACCCTTGCAAAATCAAAAGAAAACTTGCAGAGCTAAACTGGATCTGCACTTCAGAAAAATCAAAGGAAAATAAACTCTTGATGCACCTGCCAGTCCAGCAAATGAAACTGAACGAACCTCCACAATACCTCAACAGATTCCCAAAAAGACCTCTTCGCCAAGTCTTCTTAAGAGCTCGACTAAACCTCCTCCACACAAAAGAAATCCTCCACATCAGAGGCCAATCCGACAATAACACATGCAGACTTTGTAAAGAAAGCGACAAAATCGAAACTGCTCGCCATCTCCTAATAAACTGCACAAAAACCACTGAAATCAGGAGAGCATATCTACGACCTGTAACAGCAGAATACAATACTCCAGAAGAGGAGGCTTGGTGGCCTTGACTGAGTGGCTCAAACTTCCTGGACAATAGCAGCGATCCTCCAAACAGCCCTGGAAGAATGCAAGTAATACTCCCAAACTGTCGAAGAGAACAGGATCGCCCTCACTGACTGAAGAAGACTAGTCGGCCACAATCTCCTTGTAAAATCTACTAAAGTAGATGCATACAAGTATAAAAATAAATTCAAAAGTACTTGCTGTCTTCAGAATATTTGCATGATCTCTTGTTTGCTATAATAACCTTTTCCTTTGACATACTCCTAAGAATATTCTAAATGCAACAGTGATATATAAATGTCCCCAGCAACCTTACTATTGAAGTCACCTGAGGCCATAGGTAGTGTCTGTGGGCCATGGTGTTTTATATTGCTCCCTTCTGAAGAAGGCTTACTCTAACTGACTGTTAAATTAATAATTGTTTAATCAAGAAACCTTGTGTGTAAGAGTTTATTTTAATACTTGTCATTGTGAATCTCTGTGTAACTCCCCTACAGCTCACATTGACCCCTCTTGAGATGAGCCTGGCTGCTCAACACGCTACCAAACTGTGTAGTACAGACTTCTACCAAAGGTTGGGTTACTATTGCCAGGAGGTCCGGGTTGAATCTTGCGTAACATGGGAAGACACTGAGAGGTTATTGTTCGGCAGAAACCTGTGCAGTTCCCTTAGGGACCACTGCAAAAGATTTAGGACTACAGGTGTTGGCAGTAAACCCACTTGGTAGCAGTCTGTACCACCCAGATTTACCTGGTAGCTGTGGCTGAGCAGTCAGACTTCCCTCAAGAAGAGTTAGGCAGTATGTAAGGTATACACAATAGGCACTCAGACACAATAGCACAAGCAAACACTGACCAGAGCTTTGGTATCAAGGTATATAATTATTTAAAGAGACACTTGTTGAAACACTCCAGCACTATTATTGTAAATCACTTCAAACACTATTAATCTATATACATCCCTTATTCCTTATCAGATAAGTCTTAGTTAACACCACTTATTTCCAGACAGAGTTGAGCGCTTAACTATAGATGGCACTCCAATAAGTTAACGAAAAAGGGAGGGAAAAAGGCAAAATGTAGGAAAATACACCACACTAATACTTAGAAACTCTTAAGCAAGGCAGGAAAGTCAAAAGTTACTTGTGAGCCAAAGTCCATAGGCCGAGCCCACTCTTGGAGAGAGCAGGGCACAAATGCACCCAAGATGACACAATGACAACAGGCTTAAAAAGTCTTGCAGGGAGTTCAGAAAGGGTTTAGTTAGGCTCAGAAATGTTTAGCCAGGGTGTCCCAGGCTAACCCAGGTTCGAAAACCGGGGGCTAAATCTACCCTGTACAGTCAGTTGCAAGGGAAGCCAGGCGGAACACGGTACCTTATATGGAAAGGATCCTCCAGCGGGGCCAGTTGTTCCTGGCAGCGGGTGCAAGTCGCGGCGTCGTCCAGAGGAAGAGAAGTTCTCGACATGGAGGAAAGGTGAAGGTCGTTGCACTGCCAGGGAAGAAATCAGCCGTGGAATTTTCCGGTTAAAGGTACCACGTGGTTGTTTCGTGGTTGTGGTAAAACGTGGTATCCCGGTTGCCGGGGTGCTTGGCACAGGCAAGGCGGCCACGAGATGCTCCAGGATGCGAAAAAAGGAAAGCAGACTGGTTATCCCCACCAGTCGAAGAAAGAAGACTCTCCTCTGTCATTGGGAAGTGGTGAGACGGTTCAGCAGGGCTCCACCGGTGGTGTCGTCGTTGCAGGTCGGCTGAGCTTCTCCCTCTTCGGAATCTTAGGTCCTGTGGCAACTTCTGAAGAACCAGTCCTCAAGACCCTGCTTTTATGCAGCAAACCCCCATTCATCAGTCCTAGCTGTCACTCAAACATGCTAAGTGGTGAGCCGGGCGGCTCTCCACTGGGCCAACGAGAGAAGAGTGTGACTTGGGTTGCCAAGGCAACGCAGTCCAGGGTGCTTAAATCCCCCTCCACCCCTTCTAACTACCCCAGACAGAGTGGCACCACTTGGAGGGCATCTGTGGAGAAGCCCGCCAAAAAGGTGGAACAAAGGGCTCGAATTGGGTTGGGGTCACAGAAGCGAACACAAACGCCATTTTGGAACAGAGTTTCGGCAGAATATACTAACCAGCGATTTTATATTAATTTAATAAACCAGCGGTATGTTCGAGGCTATTTTAAAAAGTGGTAGCCTCGAACAATGGGAAAATCCCATAGGGATATACTCGCGGTCGAATATAAAAAGTAGTTTCCACTGCCACCAGCCAAAACTCGATCAGGGGGGACGGAGAGGTGCCCCCTCGAACAACAGACCCCAGGGCAATCGAATTGCCCCGACCAGTACGTCCACAATATGATGGTTTGTACTCGTTCTGTTCAGAATTTGCGACTAGTAAAGTCAATGGTGACTTTACATGCCCTGGGAGACAGTAGTCAGTCCCAGGGTATGGAGTCTATGTTTGGGGGTCACTATGACGCCCCGGTGTTACTGCACTCAGGGTGCTGTGTCACATGCATCACAAAAACACATGAAGCCCTATGGAGTAAAGACCCCATAGCCCATAGAACACATAGAGTCAAAGAAACCCACTCAAATCATGTCCAAGAGTGAGGGTTAAAGAGTCTCACTCTTGGCAGGAGAAAAAAATAAACCCCAAAAAATCCAGCAAAGCTGCTGGGGGACTCACTAGGTTTGGGAAATTAGCCTTTACAGAGAATTCTCCCTAACAGTTATCCAAAACCCATTCGGGTAAGGTAGCTAAGCAGTCAAGGCTTAGTCACAGAAAAAGTGTGAGTGTGGTTTAGGGCTAGAATAGGTCCACGCAGAGCAACACTAATAATTCAAATTGGACTATGTATATAAAAATACTGTTATTTATTAGGCCTTCAGTTACACGCTACGCATATACAAATCGCAGGTAAGAATTGTCACTCAAAACCTTATAAAAAAAAAAATATGCATTCCCCATTATGGGAATAGAATTCCATAAGACTCAATTACCAGTGCAATACAGGTGAACAGTCAGATCCAAGGCAAAAAAGGTAGAACTCTTTAGAATCAACACAATAACTGCTTCCATCAGTCTTTCTATTTCCAACCCTTAGATGGTGTGGTGTGGGGCTGTGTGGCAATAGTCAAAAGTTCCAGAAAATAGCTCCTTCAGTTAAGTCTATTTAAACATTAAGCAGTGTGCTTGGTGGTGATTATAGCAAAGCTAGATACAACTTTTAGTAATGTTCAGGTAAGTACTTGCTCAATCCAGTACACTAGGGTAGGCCTAGGGAAGGATCCTTAACCCAGGTACCACCACCACCAAAGGTCAGGTCAGAGTGAGTTAGGGTCAGGACTTTATGCCCAATGATACTCTGTGGGGAACAGGGGTTGGGGGGGATGGGACAGAAATAGGTATGTTAACTTAACCCCCGCCCCCTCCCCCAACTCTTTCAGAGACCAGTGCAGGTGTTCAGGTTTCCATTTGGACACAATTTTCTGAGCTTGACCCAGTCGAGGAAGGCCTATGAGTCGCGAGTGCAGAGCTCACTTTGGTTTCAGGATTTTGTTTTGGTCGGACATGTTGCACAGGAATCTGTTCCAGTCAGCTTCCAGTTGAAGAA
This sequence comes from Ambystoma mexicanum, assembly GCF_040938575.1. Taxonomy (NCBI): domain Eukaryota; kingdom Metazoa; phylum Chordata; class Amphibia; order Caudata; family Ambystomatidae; genus Ambystoma; species Ambystoma mexicanum. Next base: position 697,550,099 of record NC_090921.1, read on the forward strand.
CCAAAATGATGAAAGATTAGGACTTGGGCGGTGCAGACCCCCTCAGAGCACCTCACAGGATTGAAAGAAGATTGTTGCAATGGGAGTGACCACGGTCAGGCAGCAACAGATGATTGTACAGCGGCAAACAAAGAAACTGGTCCAGCACAGCTTCTCTTGGAGTGAGACAGCTGAAAATGCAGGAGCTGGTGACTTGTGGCACAAGCTGAAGATTTGCAAAGTCCAAGGCTCTACTCCGAACGAGTGGCTGCAGTGAGATCGCAGAGGAACAGAGTTGGCCAGTCGACTGGTTGGTCCAGGGACACTTTGAGGGCTTAGCAGTCACGGATCCTCAAGCAGGGGCTGAGAGGGGTTCTTCTTACCAGTCTAGGGGTAGAAGCACCCACAAAGGCCTTCCTGTGATCAGGACAGCAGAGCAGGACTTCACCGGGACAACACTGGAATCGATGCTGATCAGCTGCACAGGTCGTCTTCAGGTCATCAGCGGGGTGCTCTTCTTCGTAGAAGTCTTCACTCCAACAGTGATATGATAACAGTTGTAGGAGCCCTCCTTTTTATTCATTATTCAGGCTGTGAGCAAGCCCACCAATGGTAAGGATCCTCAACATTCAAACAGCCAGGGGTTGTCCAAACCTGGACAACTGCTGGGCCACCACATCTGCCCAGTGACAGACTTTCAGGCACCAGAGCATGTTGATTGGGACTAGACAGTCCCAAACTCGTCCTCTGGCTCACAAACAAAAAGCCCCTTTACCTGTGCAGCTTTCCCCAGTAAAAGGATTTCTATTTAAGGCATTTTCTGACCTGCGAAGGCTGGAAGGACAAAGAACAATATGGCTAAAGGACAAGCGAAACATCTCGTGGCATGGCCATCCTAGGTGCTACCAACCTATAGTAGCCATTCGTGGTGCATGCAAAAATGCATTTGTAAAATATCACAAACGGTAAAATCGCACATCTGCCACCAGCTTGTCTTAGGCACGTTGTCAAAGTAATCAACAGCCATTATATAACAAATTATATCGATATAAAGTATCCTAACTGCACTTCACTCTAAGGTGATTTGTGCAATTGTAAAAATACAAGAATTCATAGAGGTCGAGTCTCTCAGTACTGACAGTATTTTACGACTATTCAGTTTCCCCATTAGACTGAGCAAAACAGACAAGGGAAGTAAAGCAGGCTGTACTGATATCCACAATCTCAGGACAGGGTTGGAAACGAGCAAAACACAATGAGGGTCCCATAGTAATTTATGGAGGGAAGGTGCTAAAAGACAATCTTTCCTAACTTCATGTCTGAAATCCTGTCTGGAATTGAAAGATTCTCTTTGCCAGGCTCCAGTCTTGAGAGTCCCAGTTTACCAGAAACCCTCGTCAGTTGAAAGACAGGGAATTGAGGTGGGCTAAAGTGGAAATATAATGATTTCCATTGTGTGGTCTCTGAAGAACTTTAGACCCTACCTGTTAGGATCTACTTTCAATGTTCAGACTGACCTCCAATTCCTCAAGCGGCTGAATATGAAGGGGGAAAATCCAAAACTTTTCAGGTGGACCATAAGCATTCAGGTCTTAGGCCAGTATCCCAACATAGTAATGCTGTCTGGAAAGTGCAGCCAACTGGAGCCGGAGACCCATCCAGGGATGATTAGATCCCGCTGTCCTTTTTTTGTGTGCACATCTTACCCTCTGCCACAAGCTTCCCAGTACTACTGGTGGGCTCACTGGAATTTTGTTAATTGACTTTGAAGGGGAATGTGACTTTCTCACTCACCTCCTGCATTCACTTTTGAGGGGGACACTGGGCCATGTTTTCAAGATTCAGTTGATGGGAGACCTCTCCCCTTGTTTTGGTTTATGCCATCTTCCTATTGCAGCCCTCCCCACCTTAAGTGGTGTGCTGTCAGGGGCCCCTGTAGGCTTTTTTTTTTTACTGTCATTTTTTGTGCACTGATTATCCAATTTTGTCTACGAGTGCCCGCTTTTTTTATGACATGTTTTTACCCCTACAGCACAGGCCATCTTAGATGGAGTGCTGTGGGGAAGCTTTGTGTCCCTTTTCCTTTGTCCCAAGTAGCATTTTTGCTTTTTCCAGGCATCCTCTGATTAGGCTGGTGGCAGTCGTTACATTTCTTACACTTTTTGCGGGTGCATTATCACACGCTGCATTTTTGCCCCAGATAATGTGTTTTAAGCCCTGTTAAAGGTGGCCTGATCTTTGTTGGCTGCTCGATTTGATTTTTATATTTGAGTGCATGTACACCAGAGGCCTCTTGGTGCTAAACCGACAGAACATACAACAATTATGTGAAAAAGGAGCAGGAAATTAAAACAAAGTTTTTAAAAAACAACGAAAGGACAGATGGTCTTGGATGGCAAGAAAGCGTCTTCTAGCTTGCCAGGTGGGACTGAGCTCCTTTCGTGCACCTAGGCATACTTCTTGCAGAAATCACTCAAAGGCTCACCCATGTATGTGAGCTACCAGGAAGTGGGGATGGGGTCCTATCTGCCCCAAATCCACATTCCTCCAGGAGCTTTAAATGGATGTTCCTGGGCAGATTCTAGCACGCTGACTATTCACTATTGGACAGCCACCTCTAAGTTTGCATGTTCCAAGTGCCCTTATTCGAGGGTTGTGGTTAATCCCAGCCCAAATTCTGAATATAAGGAGATGAGATGGATCCAGAAACCAAGTCTACCACTGGAGCAGAGCGGCTGACGGATGCTGGCAGGCTGCTGCAGAAAGCAGCACAGACTCAGCCAATACCACTACATCAAAAACCATGACCACCTACTCGACATCAAAGACCTCCGGGAGGTGCCATCATCCTTTTGACTGGTGGGTGCAACCAGCCATCTGTCCGACTCACGGTCGATCGCCAGTTTTTGATCGCCTTAGCGTACATCTTTGCAGTTTCTCTGCAAGGCCCACATCCAGCTGTTCCTTGTGGCAAGCACTTCTGTCTGGTAGGACAGCCTCTAGACTCTGCTGAGGGGCAGGCAATCGGCTAAGCTGCCCTCCACCAGGAGAGACGCCTGCTAGAACCCCGAAACTCTGCCACTTAGTTGCCAAGTGCTTTCTGACCCTGCTTGGGGTCCATGCAAGATGTGAATCCATCCAGTCATCCATTAGGCTCTCTTTCGTGTTGGGACAATCTAGGTGTCTTACCCTTTACACAGCCCAATCGCTACAGAGGTACATGGAGATAACTGGTAGTCATCATTCTTAAGCGCACATCCCGACAACCATGCCCAATGACCACGATAGTGAGGCATATCTTGCCAAGTAATTTGCTGTCACCGTTTCCAACTTTCTTGGAGTTTAGGGGTTTGAGATCACTTGTATACCTTAAACGACTCCCTCTTCCCATTGGGTTTGCATTGGGCGCCGAGTCCTGCTTACCTTAGTGTTCTCTGGGGCTCCGTGAAAGTTGTGGTGTCTGTGTCAGTACCTCTGTGGGTCATCCTTTTGGACCGCAGGGTGGTAGGTGCTTCTCCCTACAAATTAATTTAAATCTTAAGTACCGATTTCGCTTGTTGTTTTTGCTCTGCTCTATCTTAAATACATTACTAGTCAAGTAGGCCTTGTCAAACCAATCACCTCATATCTCAGGACCCTCTTTAGGATTCCCAGAGACTTGTAATAGGCTAGGGATGGACTTCTAAAGACAATAGTTGTTGGGGAAGTTTTCCTAAAGTCCACTTGAGGTAAGACTTCATAAAACTATCCCAATGGTATACAGGTCCCCAACTCTTAGTACCAGTCTGTACTACTCATGGAACCTTGGTAGAGTGGCAGAGCAGTCAGGCTTATCATAAGAGGAAGATGTGAGCGGTAGGTAAGTACACTGAACCCAGTTAGTAAAGCAGATCAAGTTAACACACCAATACATGTATATAAAATAGATTTTATTACGTACACAAGATGTTTTAAAATACTTAGTTCATTAAGCCAGAACACATAAGATTACTTGTAGATACTTTTCAAAGGCCACTGCTTAGTTTGTAGTTGCTTGCAGTTACAATTGTGAGTTTGACACTAATGACAATTCCACAACGTTATCGGTAATACCGTGCACTCATGTACAGACTACCATATACAGTAATTGTATTTACTTAGCAAACCCACATAAGATAATGTCTTTGGCGAAGAACAACAGTTGGTTAGTCAAACAGTAGCAGAGCTTAAGGTTTTAGAGATGTTTCGGAGAAAACAAATGCTTTTAAGGTCCAATTCCTTGCTAGCAGCAAAAGTCAGTTCAGAAAGAGCTTTAAGTCTTACGAAGCAGGGAAACGGCAAATGTTCCTGAGGATACCTCGTCTCTAATCAAAAGATGCTTGAAGAATAACACAGCGTCATAGACCCTGTTAAAGAACTCTCAAAAGGGACTCAAGGCGGCAGCTTGGGTCAGGGGTAAGAGTGGCCACTCTGGACACCTCTTTGTGCACTCCAGTGCTCTGGAGCGACCTCTTGGATTAGGGTAAGCAAGGTGTCCGGTCATTTGGTCGAAAATAAATGGTCGAATGACCATTTGATCGAATCAAAATGGTAAAAAAAAAAGGGTTGAATTTATTTATTTATTTATATATATATATTTTAGTTTTGGTTGCTTAAAAAATATTTTTTAGTAAAGAAAAAGGGGGTTTAGGGGGTAACCCCCCCTCCCCATAAAATAAAAAAAAAATGTAAAACAAATTCGACCTTTTTTTTCTGACCATTTTACTTCAATCAAATGGTCATTCGACCATTTGGTTTTCGAGCAAATGACTGGTAACCGGTAAGCAAGACCTTTTCACCCCACAGTACCTTGGGTTAGAAGAAATGTTTGTGTCTGGATTCTCCTCTATGCTTCAGCGATCAACCTGGTCTCCGGATTCCTTGTTCTGGTGATAAAAGGCAGGACAATGAATGGGATGTCTCGGCAGTAGTCTCGCGAGAGGACCTCTGGCATGGACTTCTTCAGTTTCTCTGGTCAGTGTGCGGTTTTGGTGCCATTTCTGCAGCACCAACAAAGGACACGATTCACCCGGTCAATCTTCTTTGAAATTCCTGGCGTTCAGCACTCTGGTGAGGGGACTTTAATGATTCAGCCTGTCTCTCTGGCGGTTCACCGGGAGCTCAGCAAAGACTTGAAAGTATTTGGTCTTTCAAAGATGATGCACTGCAATTGGATCAGAGGTCTCTTGGTATTCGGGGTTTGCCGCACTGGAGAGGCACAGCACCTCGGGAGATGGTTTAGATTGTAGTTCATCTCAGGACTGGTTTGCTCCCACCAGTCAAAGGGGAGAAATTGTCCTCTTTGGAGTGCCTCTGTCGCATAGAAACTGGGTCAGAACAGCAGTGGTCGCTTCAGTGTTGCAAAGGGTCGTCAGGCTACTCTGTTCGTCGTCTTCCATGGGTGACCCTATTGTGCACAACCAAGACTGTGAAAACAGTTGGTGGTAAAGAATAGCACAATAGTTGGTAGAACACGTCCACTGCCACCAGCCATAGCTAGAAGGTTGTCTATGTGACTTAAAAGTCACAGGAGCACAGAGAAGGGGGATACTAGGCCCAGAGATTGTATCTCTACAGCTCTGAAATCTCTTCACTGGCTCCCCGCGGCTGCAAGAATCAACTTCAAGACCCTCTGCATTGTCGACAAGGCTTTCTGGGGCCTGGGACTGCTCTGCCTCCAACTTTCTCTTCCAAAAAATCTTCCTTCTCGAGCTCTGCACTCATTCACCTCCAACTCCCTGAGGGTCAGACGCTTCTCCAAGCAGTGTGTTGGGGGCAGATCTTTCTCCTCGGCGGGTGCCTCCCTCTGGAACAGCCTCCCTGCCTCTCTCAAACTTGAGCAGAACCACCTCTGGTTCCGGAAGCAACTCGAGACCTTCCTTTTCGCTTCTGCTTTCTCTTCTTCCTCTCCCCTGCTGATGCACCTGACTGGTCCGTGCACCGGTCATCCTCTGAACTCGGGCCCCGGTCACCCTCTGAACTCAGGCCCCATGCTCCTGCATGTCCAGTTGCCCTCGCACTGCCTCCACACTCCCCAGCACATTAGGGTATGTATCTGCAAACCTACAGTTCCTTCTCTATGCACTTATGAGTCACCCGCTGGCTGCACTTGTGAGTTAACTGCACTCCACCCTTCCGCTCCCACCTGGCACTTCTTCCCTTCCCTCTTCCCCGCCCTGGCGCGATCTGAATGAGACCAGGCCTAGTAAGATAGTTATTTTGTCCTCCCTTGATTCCCCCTCCTTGTCATGTCGCGCCTAGAAACACTTGTGTTCAGGCGTGTATGTACCTTTTTTAATGTGCATGAATAACTTGGTGTAAAGAAATATTTATCACTAAACATCTCGATTTTACAGTTTCATCTTATTTATACTCGCTTACAAAATACTCTTGTTCCAAATTGGACTTACTTTTTTACTCCCTTATCATATTACTTCTAACTCTCACTCCAAAATATTATCTTCAGCACTAGATAGACTGGTTCACAGGGGAATTGCAGAGTTTTACCAACATGGAGGCCATAAACATATTTTCAAGGTTCTTTTTGTATTTAAATATTTAATTTAGCATTTGTTTTCAGATCTGGGTGGTTTCTTACGAAATTGTCAAAAATATAACTAATTTTAAAGCGGAAACCATATATGGGAAACACTTTTTAGTTTGTTCTGTAATCTTGTCCAAAAGTGGAAGTATTTCATATTTTTGAATGTCGATATCCATCTTGGAGAACTAGGATTTCGAGTCAGTAACTGTTTAATCTTTTTTTTCAGCATGTCCAGCTCCTGACACAGATGCAACTGCTTTGCAGCATCAACTCCAACCTGAGTGCTGAGGCCCAGAGCGCCAGCATTTTCTTGGTGAGATGATTGCAATCCAAGTGAAGTATCACTGCTTAATCATAAGAAAACGTGCATGGGATACTCTCTGGGTCATTTTCGACTGCTATTTCCTTCACCCTTCACCCTTCACATTTTGGACCTTGACAAGAAGACCCACTTCCAGCTTCACCTCCTTAGAGGCATTCTCCCTTTCCTCACCTCTCCCCAGAAGCTCAACGTTGCCAGAGCTCTGATGCTCTCTAGGCTGGACTACTGCAACAGCCTCTTCCTCAGTCTCCCCCTTTCCTCTGTATGCCCCCTTCAGCTAATCCAGAATAGAGCTGCAAGATTTATTCTTGGCGTCAAGCCTAGGGACTGTAGCTCTCCAGTCCTAAGATCAATCCACTGGCTCCCGGTGGCCGCAAGGATCAAATTCAAGACACTCTGCATCATCCACAAGACTTTCTGGGGACTGGGACCACGCTATCTCCAACCTTCTCTTAATGAATACTTCCCTGCTAGAGCCCTCTGCTCCTATAACTCCAACCCTCTGCTTGCCAAACGCTTCTCCAAGTAGAGAGTGGGTAGCGGGTTTCTCTCTTCGGCTGGTGCCTCTTGAACAGCCTCCCTGCCCCTCTGAGACTTGAGCCATACCCCCTTGAGTTCCCAAAACGTATAAAAACCCTGAAAATCCTTTCTATCTCTTTCCCTGCTAATCAAGGCACTGCTGCTGAGACTCGCGGCCTGGACCTTCATGCATCTCACAGGTTACCAGGCCCCTGCCCGTATTGACACAAACCTCCTCCACCCAGCACTGCCCTTGTGGGCCCCCTAGCTGGCAGCTGTGCATCCCACTCTTGGGATTTCTCCACCCTAGCACTTAGCCAGCAGCCTCCTCCCCTGGAACCCCTCAGTGCTTCCCTCCAGGGCTCTCACCAGCACTTGCCCATACCTTGCTCCCTCACCCCCTCCCTCTCCGATCCCCTGCACTTCTCTTCACTGCACTTGCACGTCTGAATGTCACAAGACCTAGTAGGACCACAAATGTATATTTACTATTTTCTTTTGCCATTATTTACTACCTTGTTCTCTCCCCACTTTGTCTTGTGGCACCTGGAAACACAATTTTCTTGTATAGGTGCCTAACAAATTCTCAATTTATCAAATCATTGATGTCCCTGACATTCGCCTCATTCATACAAGTGTATTGAGTCATGAATTTTTGCCACCATATGCTAATTTTTTCAACATTGCCAGTACGTTCATTTGCGTTTGTTCCTTCTACCAATATACTCATCTTTGAAATGTCACCCAAGCACAGTCTGGTCCCGAAATATTTCTCCTAGCCATTGACTGGCCTCACACCGCTTTGTGCTGACTCACAGCATCAGAGAAACCTCTTGCTTTGGAGGGTAAGTTATTTTTACTTGTACAGATCTATGTTAATCTTCTTCACACGGTTCCTTTTTTCCACAGGAGGAGACATGGTATTTGGGACCGACACTACTATACCGTTTCTTATTTTTGACCACCTTCAGGCCTTAAATCCTGTTGGGAAGGATTTCTCTTTTAGCAATTTCCCTCCATGTTCCTATGGACCCCCAAACGTTTTGCTTTTGAACCTGTCCTGACTTTTTATAGGGAAGTGAAGCCTTCAACTTCACAACCCTGGCATTTTGCTAATTTTGTTATGGAGAAACTGATCAGTCGTTCAGACTATCAGTAGTGGGAAACTGTTACCTTTATGTCTTTCACCCTTTTACTTTTTAGTGACTACTTTTTAACAATGCACACAGCATTTTACCATGCAGTGGAGTGGGGATACTTTTGTATCGTCCTAGTCTTTTACACTCGGGAGTTTTGGTTTCTTTCATATGTGCCTAAAAACAAGCTTGTGGCAGCAAATATATTTTTACAATGTTTGTGATTTCTAGTGTGCGCATTCACATTTATCGTGTTTGGCTACTGAGCGTGGCTAGTGCCCTAAAATGTCCACCCCACAAGATTTTCGATTATTCTTTGGCCATAGTGCTGTTTGGCTTTCTTCTTTCTTTGGCAGGCCTGGAAATCCCATATAAGGTCATCCATTTGCCCTGGAAAGCTGCTGCATTTGCTGGCTAGTGATGCTTGTGTGTGTTGCTCGCAAAGGGGGTGGGGCTGTTTGGTCCCATTCCACATCCGTGGTACCTGAAGGTCTTGGTGTGTGGTATGAGTGAAACCCTCTGTGGTCCCTGATTGGACCACTGCTGGCTGTTTGGTGCAGATCCTTACTATTGGTGGGTTTGGACTTGATTCCAGGAATAATCTTGGATAAGAAGATGAAGCCATTTCTTCAGATCCGCGTTGGAGCCAAGTATCCTGTGTAGAAGAGCAGCTGACTGAAGGTTCTTGGACGACTCCCGAAGCGGCCCAGCATACCTTCCTGCATTTGGCCCGGTGAAGCCCTGCTCGACTACCTGATCTGTGAAGGCCCTGAGCAGTGCTTCAACCCTTGAACTGGTGGGACCTACCAGTCTCAACTCGTTCTTGAGAATCCAGCTGTCCTTGACTTTCCGAAGAGTCCCTGGACCACCCAGTGGACTGACCAGCACTCCAATGGGCTACCTCCCTAGAGCCGTCGCCATTCTGTGTTCATCGCCGGAACTTCGCTAGTCACCACCTCGTGAATTTCAGCCTACTAGCTACAAGGGATTCTGCCCTGGAAGGTCTTCTTAAACCGTGACCGGAAGGAGGCCAGCCGTTGCCTGTGTGAGGTGGCCGTTGCTGGAACTCCCTTTCTCGTCTGGTAAAGTGTCTTGAAGTCTGCGTCGGTGCATTCTGCATTCCTTCATCTCCAATTGTGGCACTTTTCCTGGAACCGAATGGAATAATCCTTGCACCCTCAGTTCTTGGGCACCTCTACTGGAGCCAACGGCGGTAAAACCGACTTCCAGCAGCCCCCAGTCAATCCGTCTAATCATCTAGGAAAATTGGAGCCTAGAGGGTGGGGGGTTGGTGGGTGGGTGGGGTGGTATGTAAGTAATCGCACACATAAGTTTCCCCCCTATTCTCTTTAGAATAAATGTTGGTTATTCCATTTCATCGCTTTTTGATAGTGTGTAAAAGCCACTATATCTAAAGATGGGAATATCATTTTACCAACCAGAAACTTTGTTGAATATCTTCTGGTACATTTCACCAACACAAGAACTCTTCCTATATCACACCCTTTTTCTAAGAAGAAGCTTTGACATTTGGGGACAAGGTCCCACTCATCCTAGGGATTGGACTTAAAAAGCTAGGGTAGGTTTTTTGTGACTGAGTTCCGTTGTACAGCATCACTACTTACCTTATTTTAGTTGAATATGTTATTGAAGGCATTTCTAAGAATGTGTGTGTGTTTGGGCCTGGAATAAATATTGTATTTTTGTATTAACCTGTCTAAATTGGATTGTGTGGATTCATTGTGGACCCCCTGACCACACCCACAATCTTGAGACTAATCTTGACTGCTCTCAATTGCTACATTGATTGGGTTTTGGCAAACCTCTGAGTTAACCTGTTCATTATAACTAGGGGGTCCTACCTAAAATCTGTCCACCAGGCCAGATTCTAGAAATTCATCTCAGCACCTCCAAGTCTGTCTTCTAGCCCTGGAAGGACTGTGGGTGGCATATGTTGGTCTCTGAACCACCCGCTTGCTGTGACTGGTGCTTTGGAAAAGACCAAAATAAGTTAGGTTTGTGACACCCTCTCCAGGCTCCTTAAATCAATGCTGCAATATATGGCCTGTGTTTTCCTCGCCATGAACAAAGACTGTGGAGAAGGGCTAACCAAGCAGATAGGAGCTGAGAGGGAGAAAGGGATAAAAACGCTACTTTTATGCTGGAGTCTTATTCCACCCATACCCACACTACATCTCTGAAGCAGCACCACTGGTTCATGTCCCAGTGATTGAGTGACCCTATCACTTGCCCCACCATCACAGTGATGGAGTTTATTCTGTCACTGGTCTCTTAAGGCCTTCCGTTTACCACAGTCAAAGAGTATTTGGCGGCCCTGTCTGTGTTCAAGAGGTCCCCAGACCAAGGTTCCTTTTTTTTTCTATTCCGGTCAGGGCCCAGTCCCTGAAGGGCCTTCTAAACATGTTTCAGATAACTCATTGACACTCCCACGCATCCCGCTCAAAAGGTTCTGTGGGTTGTCACTTCTGTCCAAACGAGAAGGCATCTGGGGATGGCTCTTGGATGACCACTTGGGGGTCGGATGGGGGTAGAGGGGGGGGCTTAGATCACTCTGTTGGGATGTATCCTTGTTAAAGTTTTTACCGACTGATTAGCCTCCTGTGGTTTTTCCTTCTGCAGCATTCAAACGTGAAGGGGGAGGGAGGAACTGAAGCATTGGGCGTAGTGACGTGCTATATATACACACAATGCCTGACGTCACTTCGGTAGCTGACAATCGGGAGGAGAGTCTGTCCACTACGCCCCATGTCGACAGGTTTTCCGAACAAGAGATTTAACAAGGGGGGTCCTGGGAGTCCCTCTGCCAGACATTAGTCCTGGTTACGAGGGACTTACCCAGAGTCTTTAGCTCACTATCTTTCACAGAGAAGAAATATCCCAAACATATCAGTCTTTGTCCTGCCCTGGGGCAGTCCAGCACCGAAATGCGAGGCAATTCTCCTCTGAACAAGAGTACCAACAGAAACCCCAGACACGTGTTTCGGTCTGGTTGGACCTCATCAGTAGGGTGGATCTGTGCCTCTCTAAGAATAGTGAGCAAGGGGTCCACGTCTGGATTCCCCTAGTAACTTAGGGTGAGACCCAAAGTTACTTAAATATGCAGATTTAACAAGGGGGGTCCTGGGAGTCCCTCTGCCAGACATTAGTCCTGGTTACGAGGGACTTACCCAGAGTCTTTAGCTCACTATCTTTCACAGAGAAGAAATATCCCAAACATATCAGTCTTTGTCCTGCCCTGGGGCAGTCCAGCACCGAAATGCGAGGCAATTCTCCTCTGAACAAGAGAGCTGGATGATGGATATTTATCAAGATGAGGAATCTGCGGGAGAAGAATCCATAGAACGATCATTACGGTGTGTAATTTCTCCATCTAGAAGGTTGTTGGTCAAATAAGTACTAGCAAACATGCTTCCAACAAATCAAGAATATAGACAACAGCCTTAAGTAATGCAATCTTGATTCTACCTCACTCCATGAAACACAATGTAGGAGACTAGACTAACATAACCACTAAGTACTTAGAGGTAAAGGTTCCTAGAAAGGAAAAGGGTTAAACCATTGTAGGAACCTGGTCCAGAGTGATAACTGACAACCAGAAAGATTAGACATCCAGTACTGGGCCTGTATAGGTCAACGTTCACCCCACTCTTATTGTTAGAAACACTTGAAATAAAAATAGTTTACTATTTATTTTTTTTGGGCATGTTTTAGCAGAGGCTTTCAATACCATTTTACAGTTGTAATAATAAAAAAGATTACTATTATACAAATACATTACAACGCAATAACCACATTTCAAGTTATCTACAATTAATCACTTGCATATAAATTACCATTGACAAACACCACAGTTAAATGAACTCAACCTAGGGATTATACTTTGTACACTTTAGAATCCCTCTATATAAAGCTGAATGTATGTATATATGCGTTTGTCCGGCTATGCAAATCCACACCGTTGAACCCATGTCTACCAACATTTGCATAGATCCCTCTTTTGTCTGGGGCAAGCAAGATTGTAGTCCATGTTCTGGATGCAAAAATCTTATTTTTATATCGGGCCACTCCAAATATGGGAAATGGCAAGGTTACAGTTTACTTAATTTCATTCACAAGAAGAGAGCAAAATCATTCTTTCTTGGACATTTTCTCAAATGTGCGCAAGCCATTTTGTGGCTGAAACATGCCGCACAAAAAACAAACATCACTTGGAAAAGCTCCATCTGATGCAAAGAGAAAATCAATATCAAGAGCTTCTGAAACGCAACAACAAACAGCAGCACGACTTGCCGACCAGAGGACAAGAGCAATTTTCTCGAGGGCAAATGAAATGGCAGAGCAAGCTGAAGCAAGACTTGCTGACAAGAGCAACATCCTCCAGGGCACATGAGACGCCACTCGATCAGGACAGTGGCAAAGCTGGATACCCCAGCTAATTTCTTATATTACCATACATCATTTATATAATTGCTTCCTAAAGGTAAAATCAACGTAAACATTTGATACATTACTACAGAGCAAATTGTTATTCAAATTATCTGTAATTTTAAAAACAGTTCCTTTCAAATTTAACATTCTTTTTTTGTGAAGTGCATTTCATATGCATTACAACTTTTCATCCCATTTAAAACCACCTACCAGAAATTATAAAGTGCAATTGTAAATGCTGGGACATTTCCCAATAGGCATCTGCCCCAAAACGATAAGGTGCTCATAGTCTCATTATTATAGACAAATTCATTTAGAATTTCTTCCCTTATCGCGGGGCAAATAGTCGGAACATGCCTCTCAATCTTGTTAATGTTGTGACACAATCAGCAGGTGCTCCCTTTTTTTGGGATGTCGCCTGGCTCCCTCAACAGCAGGGTATGGTAGCTCCGATTTAGCATAGCCAACAAACAAAATCTAACCAAAGGGCAAGGATATTTCATTAAGTATCCTTGATCTCTCCCGAGCATGTGTGTGCACAACCATAGGTGAGAGAAGTGCCTGATCACACGTTCCATTTTACTGTGGTAGTCCCAGCTCTGTGCCTTCTTTCGTAGCTGAGATATCAATTTATAGATATTTTCTTTGAGGTCAGGCTTCCATTCAGTCCGTCCCAAAAAGTCCCAACATGACTTTCTTAGCCAATCATGATTTTCGTTAACAGAATTACTTGCTTCTTCTTTCAATAGTCCAAGAATAGGAGTATCCTGTGGTTTGGCAATGTGGCGCCATAAAGATCCTCGTCTTGTTTCTATCACAGTACTCTGGGAGGTCAGACCACACTAAAGTCTCCTCATACTAACACGGTCTCCATTTGCAACACCTAAAATTAGTCACAATATTATTCCTTAAAGTCGGTCCCACCGTTTTTTATCCAATCTGCTCCAGGTTTATTATCCATATAGAACCATAGGTACCAAATTCTGTCTGTAAATAAACAGTAGTCCACCGTTATTGAATCCACTTCTGGATTGGAGAAATAGCATTATGGATCCAAGCTTCTTGTGTACTTTTAATTCTATGTCTACCATGAATGCACATTCAGTGTAATAATGTTGCCCAAATACATATATTCTGCTGTCTGCTCTATCAGTAGATTGTCCACTTTTATGTTTTTGTGTTGGACATCTGTTGCCATCGAAGATTATTACTCTGGTCTTTTTTAGATTTACTTGTAAGTCATCCGCAGCAGCATAATTTATCAAAGTATACATGGCTTGAGTTATGCCAGTTTTGGTATGGTCCATTAAAATTATGTCATCTGCGTATCACAAGAGTGCAATATGCATAGGACCCAATTTAGGTGCAAAAGTTTAGTTTTGGCAATTTGATCGGGAAGATCTGCCAAAATAGAGGTTGAATAGCAGGGGTGCTAAGAATAGAAACCTGAGCAGACGTTCCTGTATGTAATTGGCAGATCATATTGAGGAGCCCTCTGTTAAGGGCCCAGTTTAACTTTATCCTTAATTTGGTTCCGATTACACAATCCAAGGATTTGCTAAAGTCCACAAAGCTGGTGTATGTGCGGGGACCTTTCTTCAGCTTAGACCCATCTATAAGTGAGCACAGACTTACAATATTATGTATAGTGGAACATCTAGCTCGGAATCCTACTTGTGTGACATGCAAGATGTTGTGCGCTTTAGCTCTCCCATCCAAAGTGTTTCTTAAAAATGGTAGTAAATGCACAACTGAAGACATCTAACCTAGAGAGTAAGCATTAGTTCTTAACACTTTCTCTGTCCAGATTTAAAAATAGGTACTATTAATGACTGCTTCCTTGATTGGGGTATTTTATTCAAATAAATTATATACTTATGTATTCAAGGAAAAATGCCTAAGAATAACATCTGAAACAGAATGAATACGTTTAACCAAAGTCTCAATATAGATATTAAAGAAAAGAGGAATGAGAGACGAACACTGTGGGGCCCCGCAAGAAATGGGAGCGGGAGCTGAAAAAAAGGGGAAGAAGAAGATTGTGAACAACCAGACAGGAAAGAGCGGAACCATGCGAGGACCAAGCCGGAAATGGCTGCCGAGATCAGCCTGCATGATCGTTAGTGTCCATGGCGGCCGACAGATGTAACAAGTTCAGCTCTCTGACACCACACGGATCCACAAGACAGACCATTAACAGCTACTGTCCAGTAACAGTTTGCCAAGTGAAGAGCGGAGTACACTTTTGATCCTTGCATCTGTACCAGTCATTGGTCGATAAAGGGAAGAGGCCATATTGACTTGTAGACACATTAATTCAACTCCCTCTGGTAAGCACAACATCTCCATTGTCCATTGGGTTTTAGGCTCCCCAGTACTGATTTGTTAAAGTTACTGTGGCTAGGACAAATTACGCCACAGGATTATAGATTTCTTGTGATCCCAGTGAGTGATTCCATGGACGCGAGAGGCAACCAGTGTTGTTTTACAAACACCAGAGGCATTTCAGAGTCAGTTGGAATGGTCATAGAATGGATAGTTTATGCCCACAATCGTAGGAGTCAACTGAGAGAAGATACTCTGGAAATACAGGAATACCTGTATCTGTTGTTGTCGCTGTTCGTCTGTCATCGGCCAGACTGATCTGTTCTTTGACCATCTGCTGTAAACCCAGAACTAACTCTGGTGTTGGATTTCAGAAGCATCCTCCATTGGGTGGTGAAGCTGAATATGAAAATATGGGTGAATATAGTCAGAGTCCTAAACGTGCACGTAAATACAAGCTATGAAAGTCCCTATGGAAAGCATGCAGTAAAGATGTGAGCAGCCTCATGTAATGAAAGGGTTTCCTGTTCAGGCCCACCAAGGCCCCAGTAACTACACTTTAGTTGCACTATAACACACCTCTTTTAGACCAGCATAAATATGTACTCTTAACCTAACGCAGCAGCATCTAACATCAGTAGAGAAATATAGAAGTATTTATATTGCTGAATAAACGATTGCAGTTATTTTACATTAGATGAATACAATACATGTAGGCCACAAGATCTAGTTAGCTTTTCTTGAAGCACAAACACTCACCATCACCCCTCAGTACATAATGTCACAGTCCCTTGCAGAAAGGAACACACACATTCTAAGTTGCAACAATTTGCACAAGTCAAAGGTTGAAAGCCACACAATGATTGATCGATGAAAGGGTGGTGAACAATTTCCTCGTCTTTAGTTTGCGATAGTGAAGTCCAACAAGAGCAACCAGAAAAGATAATGGGCCTCAGAGTTTAAGCACAAGACACTGTACGCTGATTGGCCAGGACGCCCCAGGTTTACATAGTTACCACAGTCATATTTCAGAGAGTTATAACAATTTATGTTCCTACGCAGAACAACCAAATGCAACTTAATTAAGGTCATAAACTTGCAGCAGTTGAGCAGCAAGATATGAAGAAGCATGGTTGCAGAGCTAGATCAGTTAGCACAACACTGCTCCCTGTAGGGTAAATTGCACTTGCTGAGTTCTCTGTGTCAAAGAACCAGTTCTACAAAGCACCATAAATCTAGAGAGTAGCCCTAATTAAGAGTTGGAAAACAATACAGAGGCTTACATCTAACTTGCAACGTGTGAATGCAGAGGTGATGGGGGGCCGTTAATGAAGCTATACATCACATGAGCACGACTGCCCCCTGCACTAGAACCACATGTGATCCAGTAATCAGTATAACACTGTTACCTAATTCACATCATATGAAGGTAATCGCAAATACAGATAATCTCATGATCATTGATAATGCATGAACAATTAAACATATATTTTTGAGGCGTGTGGATCTGCTTGGAATCGCATGCTCTGCTTACACCAACATCTAGTGCAAGCTGCAGAGTATTGCACATGACGTTTTCGAAGTTCAAAATGGGACGTCGACGGGGCGTGACTGTAATACTATCCCTAGTGTGACGTACCCTGTACCCATTATCCCTCACGCGTCGAGGTCCCTCAGATAATTTCTTACTGCCATTCTGGCAAGTTATTTTGCGGTGTCTGTAGCTTGAGTTACTCATCCATTCCCCGGAACAACATTGACGGCTGATCCCGAGTTCCGATGTTCTGTTCTGACAGGCTCCGACCTACACTGGGCTTCGGCCTAACCAATAGGGAGAGTGGGGGGACTGATCCTTCTTTTTTAAAGAATGCATTTCCTGCCCTTACTACCTTTGTCCTGCTGCCGATGTGTCCGCCTTCCACAATGGATGGCCCCCCCTTTACGTTCTATCCCAAGTGCAAGAGAAAATTGCTGTGGTTCGACAAACTGAGTTTGCAACCACAGCCTTCCATGTGACCACCTCCAATCCCATTGCACAGTGTGCAAGCTCTTTAGGCCCAAAACCCTTGGGGAGCACTGGATCAAGCAGTGGGTGGTATACGCCATGTCAGCAGTCTGACACAGCCACCGGGATATTAGTCAGATCACGAAGGCCAAGTCAGCCAAGACTCTGATACTTAGCTTTCTTAGAATCTTGTATTTCACTGTATGGACTCATTGTTGACTCCTGACCCCACACCCATCTCCCTCCTGAGACCTAGCCTTGACCACTCTCACCTTGATTGTGTTTGGCTAACCACCCAGTATTCCCATGTTCACTATAGCTAGAGTGAGGCTCCTGAAATCTGTCCACCAGGCCAAATTTGAGAAATCCATTTTAACACTCAGTAAACAGGGTGTGCCCTCTGGAGCCACGGCAATCACTGGATGTTTCAGACGGTGTCGGCCAACTTTGATTTCCAGATCCACAATCGCATTGACAGAAATGGACTTTCCATCAAAATTTGATAAATCACACTGACCTTGTATCTGGACAGGAGCATAGAACATACCTTTGTTAGACTCTGATCTACAGGTACAGTGTGAGTTGACAGCTCAGCATGAATGTTCTTGATATCGTTTTTTTCTGTATTTCCGTCCTTGAAGTCAAGTTCATGTGAGTTGGCTTGGGAACCTGTCCGGATAAACACGCATTTGGAAATAAGATGGGGAGTAGGTGTATCCCAAAAAGACTTCTCTTTTAAGAGGACAATCCTCTGAATCTCTTATGGGGGAGGGTACCTCTACGGTTTCTAGACTTCCGCGGTTTAGAAGATCTGCATTATCACATTTGTATGTAAGGTTTTCTTCGTACTTATTGATCTCTACATTCTCTGATACAGGGTTTTGTATTTGTACCCACTTTACTTTAGGAGATGTAACTCCATCTCTGAAAGAGAATACTTTTTCCTGGGTTTCCTGCCTACTCCTCTGTCTCAATAGAGACTATTCCATTTTTCTTTTTTTGAAATTTCAGTTTTCTTCTCTGTTCTTTTGGTGCTTGTTCACAGTGGGTAGTGTTGCTTCTATTTTCTGGCATTTCTTCATTTTATTCAGGGGTCATTGTATGCGTCGGAAAGGAAGCATCCTCTAAGGCTTGGAATATCTTTTCAACCCTATCCCTTTTTCTTCTTCCTCTAAGATACTATCACTGGGATTGTCTGCCTCTTGTCATAGTCACCCCGGGGCACCTGGCCCAGTTGCTGGGGCACTTTGGGGAACACTGATAGTCTGAAGGTTCTCTTGAGCCCCCAAAATTTGTCGAATGTTCTGTCAATTGCTTGACCCGTCGCTCAAGCTGAGTGATATTTTCTCCTTCCTCAGAACCCTAGTGAGGCCTTTGATCATGCCTTTGGTATTCCCTGCAAGGGTAGCTATCTCTCCTAGCAAAGTAACTTGGGTATGATTGAAAGTTATTATATCCTTCATTTATGTGTCTCCACTTCCCTTGATTCTGGGTTCTATTGTTCCGGAATCTAGGTGGAGGGAAATCATTTTGGAAATTCTCATTAGGGGGGGTGTCAGATTTAATTCCTGTGACAAAATCTAGAATTTTGCAGGCGAACGACCCCTTGGGTTGGCTTATCCCTGTTTGGGCAGGGGGGTAGGGGGGTTGGGGAGGGTGTGTATCTGTAGCTCACGATGGTACTAGATCCCAGGCAGCGTAGGTACGAGTGTCAGAAGGGTCCGTATTTTGCAACACTGGTTGAGTGTCGCCCCATTGGGCTGGACATAGAGCCTCCTCTGTCAGTCTTTCTGTTTGTTATCAAGAGCACCACTCTTCGCACCCCCTGACTCCAGATCCAAAGGAAGGGCACATTTCACTTCTGCGTTTTTCGTGGTGGTAGGGGTTGAAATTGATTTGGGAGCTTTGGGATTCTTTTCGCTTTCTACTGGTTTTTGGACTTTATAAAGTAGTATGTGAAATTACCCATTCAAGAGTACACAAATCGAAGTCCTGCAATATTTGTGAGATTATGTATTTCGGGAGAGCTTGGAAAATAAATTACCTACGGTTAGTATTTACCAGCCGAGAAGTCTGTGCAAATGCAGTCTTCAAATCTTGGGAAAACTGAGATTGGTCCTCACCACACACCATATTATATGTATCTTTGGTTGAACATTTTCTTTAAGTGGCTGGCTTATAGGCAGACCATTTATGGTGAATTTAGTTTTCCAGCCATGCAAAGAAGCTTGAAAACTCTGAGGAAAATGTCAATTTGACATATTGCATGTTGTTGAAATCACTGCTTATTCGAAATGAGGAATGATGTTCCCACACTCAATATTTGGCCTTTTTAGGATAAGGGTTCATAAAACATTTGATGACTTTAATTTGTTTGATAGGGTCTTTGATGAAACCCTGTTGGGATCTGCCCTTCTTGAGTCTATGAATCTTAGTCCACTCTGTGTAGCTAAGTCAGGACTACTGCTGGGACCCCATTCCCTATTGTCATCTGGACCCTCTCTACTGTTCTGATTTCGGGAGTGCCATCTGGATGCACTGGAGACAGGCTCCTTTCTTTGTTCCTTCCACTCGGAATTCTCAGGATCCCTTTCCGAGATCCCTGTTTAGAAGTCGGATAATATGGGGTTGCTTCTTCTGAGGGCTGAAAATAAACTGTTGGTGTTCCCCTACATGGTTTAGCAGAATCATTCCAGTCTCCCTGAGGAGAAGAGACGTTTAAGATACCCTTCCTTGGCTGAAGTTTTTGCCTTTCCAAGTCAGCTAAGTGGGCTAAATTATGTCTTTTGTTAATAAAGAGATAAAAATATCATGACGTGTAGAGAGATAATTTTCTATAATTCCAGATCTTTCAACCCTTCATGATACTTTTCCCCATGCCCAGATGTATCTTCATTTCCACTGCTGTCCCTTCTTGACATGCTGAACGGGGCACCCTTCCCCTTCTTGCTGGTGATGGCGAGAAGTAATCTATAACAGATATGTAATGTATTTGGACACGGGCTAGACACCTCTCAGCCGCCTGCATATAAGAAGTTGTAGGTGTGTGGAGTGAGGCCTTTGGCAAGAGGGAAGGATCCCCCCTGTCCAAAGATGGTTGTCTGTTGGGTAATGGTAGGGCCATTTTAGGATCCCTTACTACTTAATTCATTTCTTTCCATAATCATCTTCTGTTTACACTGGGCTAACTGTTTTTTCAAATCACATATGCTGGCCTGATGAGCTTCCTGTGTTTTGCTATTGTAAGTCGAGAAGTACTTCTTATTTTCCAATTCCTGGTGTAAACATTCATTCTCGAGCTGGCAATTGCACTAGCCCCTTCTTGACTTTTCTCTTGCCAGTGCATCATTTCTTTCTTAAAGTATTCTTTTAATGGAACTCCCAGTTTCAGGTCTTTTTTTATTTGTTCAGTTGGTCCTGCAGATGCGAATTTGCGTCTTTCACCTTGTCTAATTCTTGGGAAGAGACTTGGTTCAAACCCTCCTTTTCCTGTGCCTGAGTTTTTGGATCAGTTGCTGCTTCTCATGAGCTAGAGCACTGTTAGGGAGTTTTGCGAAAGTCCTCCTGTAGTACGCTTTCAGAAAACTCACTCTTGGGCATTCAGGACTCCATCTCTTAGGTCTGGCCTGGCCTACCCAAAAGGTTTGGTAGCTATGGTCGAGCAGCCACGCTCAGTCTAGGAGGGAGAGGGGCTGTACGTGTGTACCAAGACCTTTGAACACACTTGTAGTCAAAGAAACACTTACACACTATAGTTATATAAAAATATGGTTATTTATTATATAGAATAAGGCAATGTTAAACTCAATATGCAATTCAGGTAAGTAGAAATAGTTTGCACAGATATCTAAAGTAGATATTTGCTGTTGCAATACTCAATTCAACAGTAGACCGTTAGATGAATATTTGGTAAGTAGCAAAAGTAGCTTCAAGTTAGCATATCATTTCATCAACCAACATTTACTGGAAAGAGCAATACTGGTAGGTAACTAACTTTGTGTAAGTCTTAACTGTAGAACGCCAACCTTATTTGGGGAATCAGTTTCTCAAAAGTCTAATGGGGCCACTGGACGGCCAGTAAGAGACAGAACAAAGGAAGGCAGATACTGTCAGTTATACGTTCTCAGAAGATGCTTTTTGTAACAAGTAAGTAGTGGAAATTGATTGAGTATTCAGGGGAACGAGGTGGGCCGCCTGAAAGGTTTGAAGCCATAGGACGGATGTTCTGTGGCCACTGAACTCCTTCTCCTCGGTGACCTAAATATACATTTAGACTCTCCTTGCTCCTCCTCCTGTACTCTTCCGTGACCTCTGCGACTCCCTCTCCCTGTCCATCCTCCCCTCTGGCCTGACTCACACTGCAGGGCACGCACTCGATGTCTTGATCTCCTCTGACCTCACCCTCTCCATCCCTGCGATCACTCCCTCCTCTCCTATCATCTCATCTCTCCCTCTCTTTCCCCCCCAAGCCAAGCCTACCCCAACACTGCCACCTACCTTCTCAGACATCCAGCCCATGAAGCGTGTGTCAGTTGAAGCTTTTACTGCCCCCCAACCCCACCCCTCTCCCCCCCTTCCACCTTTGGCTGTCTCACATCCTGACACAGCCCTGTCTCTGCTCTACTCTTCAATTTCTGATACGCTTGATGCTCTTGCCCCTGTCATGAGGATCCATTTGAAGTCCAAAGCCAAGTCAATTCCTGGTATGATTCTGACCTAGCTACACTTAAACATAAGTCTAGGGCAGCTGAGAGGAAATGAAATTCCTGTTCATCCTCTGACAAGCTGGCCTGTCGCCTGCTACAAAGGCAATACCGACTCTCTGTCCTCACCAAGAAGAGAGTCCACATTCAAGCTCGTGTCTCTGCGGAATCCAACAACTCGGCCGAACTCTTTAAAATCTGCAAGGAGCTGGCCGACCCTGCTGCAGTCTCTACCCCTCCTGTTGCCTCCCAGGCTCTTTGCAATGCCCTTGCCTCTCACTTTGTTTAAAAAACCCAGGACATCCTGTCCACCCTCTCCACCCACACCCCTCCTCTTCCCTCTCCCTCTGTGCTTGCTGACCCTCCTTTAGCCACCCTCCCACCATCCTTTTCGTCCTTTCCTCTTTTCACCCCTGACGAGGTTGCTAGACAAGTCCGATCTATGAAAGCCTCTTCAAAACAGGTTCATCCCTGTTCCTGTAAAACCATCAAGGACCACATTTGACACCCTCGTTCCGGCCCTTGCTGATTTTTGCAACCACTCCTTTGCCTCTGGATCCTTCCCCTCCCCTCTGAAGCACTCCTTTGTGCATCCTCTTCTCAAGAAATCCACAGCTGATCCTTTTTGTCCAGCTAACCATCGCCCAATTTCCATTACTCCCTTTCTTGGCAAACTCCTGGAAAGGTTGGCCATCTCTCAGCTTAACCTTCATTCCAATTCTGTTGGCTGTCTCCATGACCACCAGTCTGGCTTCAGAGCTGCCAGAAGCACGGAAACTGCTCTCCTGAACATCCGTGAAGATCTGCTCTCCAACCTTGACTCTAACATTCCCTCTGTCCTCACCCTCCTCGATCTCTCTTCTGCCTTCGACACGGTCAACCATACCATCCTGCTCAACCGTCTCTGTGAAAACCTGGTTATCACTGATCAGGCTCTGGCCTGGCTGACCTCTTTCCTCTCAGATCGACCCTCCCAGGTTCAACTGGGGTCCTTCCTTTAATCTATCTTCCTCTCTACCTGTGGTGTTCCCCAGGGGTCTAACCTCTTGCCCTGGCTTTACAACCAATAGCTGGTAACTCTCGCCCACTGCATTGCCATTTTCTGCTCAAATTTCCAGTGCTATGCTGACGACACTCCACTCATTTTCAGGCTGCCCTCTGCCACCTCCTCTCCCTCTCTCCTCTCTGATTGCCTAACTGCCATTCATGATTGGTGTGCCGCCAATGATCTTTGTCTGAATGCCAGCAAGACGGAGATCCTCATCGGCACACCTTCACTATCCTTTCCCCTCACTCTCTGGCCGGCCTCCCTTGGCCCTCCTCGTACCCCCACCTGCGAGGCTAAGAACCTCGGGTCATCTTTGACTCCACCATTTCCTTCTCGGGCCACATCTCTGAGGTCTCTAAAAAGTCACATTTCCGACTGCACCTCCTCAGTGGTACTCTGCCTTTGCCCTCCTTCCCCCAGAAGCTTATGGTATCCCAAGCTCTGGTTCTCTCTAGCTTGGACTATTGTAACAGCCTCTTTCTAAATCTACCTGCCTCTACTCTCCGCCCTCTGCAACTAATCCAGAACAGGACTGCAAGACTTGTCCTTGGCCTCAAGCCCTGGGATCGTATCTCTCCAGCTCTGAAATCTCTCCACTGGCTCCCAGAGGATGCAAGGATTAAATTCAAAACCCTCTGCATTGTCCACAAGGCTTTTTGGGCCCTGGGTCCAAAATACCTTCAGCTATCCCTCTGCAAATACCTCCCCTCTCGAGCTCTTTGCTCCTCTACTTCCAACTCCCTCAGTGTCAGTCGTTTTTCTAAGAAATGAGCTGGGGTAGATCTGTCTTCGGCTGGGGCCTCCCTCTGGAACAGCATCCCTACCACTCTAAAACTTCAAGAGAACCATCTCCGGTTCCGGAAGCACCTCAAGACCTTCCTCTTTTCTGCCTTCGCTCCCCTCATCTCCTGCTGATCTGTTCTCTCTTGGCACTGTGCACCTGGCCACCCTCCGTCCTTCGGGTCCAGGTACCTGCTCATCCTGCCACCCTCCCGCACTGCCTCCGGGCCACCCCTTGCACTGGGGTCTGTATGTGTACTGATACAGCCCCCCCCTTTTTCTTCCTGCACTTATCAGACCTACCCTGTCTGCTGCCTTAAACCTAGCAATTGCAAATTGCTTGCTGCATTACCACTGTTTGTTGCCTTTATTTATTTATTGTTATTTATCTGTTTCTCCTCTGCTTCGCACTTTCCACTTCTCCCCCCTTCCATGCACTTTTCCCCTCCACCCTCTCCCATGCACTTGCGCGTTCTCAAGATCACTGGGCCTAGTAAGATCGCTGTTTTGTTCTCCCCTGTTCCCCTCCCTTGCCTCGTCGCGCTCTGAAACATTTGTGTACGAGCGCGATAGACATAAAATGTCAATCAATCAATGGGAGAACATGGTTGCGTCGTCCACCCCAAAGTGACTCAAGAAACTCTGGAGGAGCACGGAGCACACAACAAAGACTCGGGTAAGCACCTGTAAGGGAAACATACCATTTCTAGTGTAGAGCAATGATGTCAACGGCGGTCCCCAAGATAAGACAACAGCCGCTCTGGTTCGGGTCTCTGGCCTTGGCTGCTGGAGGAAGAGCTTTTGCAGGATCAGATGGTCAGACTCGGTCACATGGATGCCCAGCAGACTATCTTCGCGGCACCCGATTTTGGAGGCTAGACACAGGCTTCGTAGTAGCAACGGTCGTCACCCGGCAGATTTTTTACCTTTAGTCAGTCCACGACTCAGCTGAGGGGACTTCTATGATCGGGATGAAGTCTCTGTAGGCCCAGACAGATGCCCACGAGTTTGCAGCTGGAACTACGTTTGACGAGACGATGCACCACAACAGTACCAGAGGTCCCAGGGTATTCCGAGATTGCAGGCCCGGAAAGTGGCAGCTTGTCGTGGGATGGCTTAAACTGTAGCTGGTCACGAGACTGATTTTGCACACCAGTAGAAGGGAGGAAGGTGTACGGTCTGGATCTTCCTCTCTTCTGTGAGACGTGCTGGAGCTCCAATGGTCGCTCCGGCCGTTGCTGAAGATGGCTGCAGGCGTCCTTTCTTCTTTTGGTCGACTCTGCCTTCTGCATCAAGACCCAGCCAATTAGCATGCATGCTACATTCAAATCTGGGGTGGTGGCTATCCCAAGGGGACTGCCAGGCTCCCAGTCAGAACTGGTTCCAATGAGGCATACTTGCGGACAAATACCTGAGGAGTTTGTGTCCTCCCAGCTTCGTGTCCTCCCAGACACACTGGCACCTCTAGCGTGCTTTCCCATGGAAACCCACCGAAGATGAGACAGATGAGGAGCTCCCTCAGCCAGTTCGGCAGAAGAAGGCTCAAGTAAGGACAAGTCCTCGAGAGTTGGTGAAAGAAGAACACTGGCATCATTTCTGTTCAGTGGTGGCCCCATTTGCGAATACAGCCTGCGATGTAAGTTTCACAAAATCAGCCACTAAGATAAACTTGTCACTGTAACAAAGTTTTACAGGACGAGTGAGAAAAAGCATACTTTGTTTCCCCTTAGCACTCCACGTAAGGTGGTGGGGTGTGCTAATCTCACAGATCAAAAGTATAGGTAAGATAGACAGTATCCCCCCCCCCCATCCTGGTGTGATGTTAGCACAGGAAAATAAAATAAAACCAAAGACGGAAACTCAAGGCACATCCAACAACACTGCACAGAAGGTGCTGTGTGCTGCAATAGTAAAATACAGATGCCACAAAAAGATGGAAGAAAGCAGAACCCATCAAGTAGAACCAAAAATGGTTCCTAAAGTCACAGAAAAAGAATGAGTGAGTGGGGAAACATTTTCCAACTCGCTCGGGAGTGTCAGACAAAAATCCACTAGTCCAGCAAAAAGTGCTGGGGGACTCACCAAGTGGGGAGAATTACACACTAGGTGGAATTTCTACCCAACAAGCATCAGGCTCTTGTGCAAGCTGATCTGTCTTTTTGTGACACATTTATGATTAATTTGTTGAAATGGGTTTTCTTGTTTTAATTCTGCTAAATGGAGTTTGTGTCACAATCTTGTCTAAGAAAGGTATGGTTATGCACAGATTGGTTGTTACATTTACCTTGAAGCTGATTTTTGACCTCCATACAATGAAGTGTCCTGGAGACTAAACATTTTCTGTCACTTAGTGTTTCAGGTCATTGCAAGAGGTCTTAATTTCAGCCTGCATTTGGTCCATGACATTTTGCTGTTGCAGTATAGAAACCTGACTTTAGTTCAGTCATTCCTGCAGCCACACAATGTCTTGCAGTTTGTCACTACCCAATTGGTTGGTGCTCAACAGCTCTTCAGAATTTGTTTTGGCTGCTTTTTGGCACAGTTGAATTTGAAAGTCCCTTTCTGCCAACTGGCCTTCCAGCAATTGGAGGTGAAAGTAAAGGTCCGCAGAAAGAGAGATCAGTATAAGGATTTCTTCTTTGACAGTGGAAGTCATATATAACCTCTGTAGGGATTGATTTAATGGGCAACGTTCATCCCAAATGTCCCCGCCCACTGAGGTGATTCTGCCTAATATGTCTTCTCAAGATCAATATCTGTGGCTGTTCAATCCCATTTCAAATCTAACTTAAAAGGGGCATGAGCCTTAATCACAGATACTGCAATGTCAGGCATCTTTGTATCAACTGTCAATTTAATAGAATTGATTCCGTACAGCCTCCCCCCCCCCCCTTTCGCGACCAGAAACATATTTGCACTTATTCTGTTTCTTGGGTTGGTAAATCCTCTTCTACATTTTCCCTTCATCACGGTGTGCTGCAAGGATCAGTCAACTTCCACTTCATCTATTCCTTATGGTATTTGACCCAGTGTCTCTGGGTCTTGGTAGTTCCATAACACAATCAGCAAAGTTCAAAGAGATCTTTCTCTTAAAGCATTCACCTTTTAACTTCCCCTTTCGATGGGATTAATCTTGACCATTGCGCATTTCAGAGTTCGTTCACTTACTGCTTTAAAAAAAGACATCAAACATTTAGCAGATATTTTCGAGTGCGCTACTTTTCGCTGGACCACTCCTCTACTCTATCACTGGCTCCACAGTTATCAGTAACTTTAGAGTTTCTTTTGCGTCCCAACAGCATATGTATTCTTATTTATTTTTATTTGCATTTTTAAAGTACAACCTTCAATTGTGAGATACACTGCTGCGGCTTCAATCTTTCCTTGACACTAACCGGCCTTTCATGTCTTTCGCTAACTCACCGGGTGTGTGCATTCCTTTCTTGTCTCTGCGGCTTTGATTCATGAGCCAAGATTGATACCTCAGGCTTGGTCTCGCCTCCCGAACTCTGTCGTTCACCCGCGAGGGTCGCTGGCATCCTTGACATCTCACCATCAGTTGGCTGCATTGTGGCTTCTTCTTGTCTGGGATTTGGCTTTCTCTGCGTATCCTTCATGTTTGTGATTAAGGTGAAGTGACTGACTTGATTAACAGGACATGTCCAATGAGATATGGAAGCGTTAGCCTCTTTACTCTGTCGCCCTCTTCCTCGGCCCAGTGTTCGTGTAGAAAGGGTGTGAGGAAGTTGGAAGTTGGAGAATCTTATAAAATAGGATGCGGTATGGGCATGAGAAGGGAGGGATACCACGTCTCACCATCAGTTGTCTCACCCACAATCCCTCACCCAGGTGATCGTCCCGCACT
Source organism: Ambystoma mexicanum (assembly GCF_040938575.1). NCBI lineage: Eukaryota > Metazoa > Chordata > Amphibia > Caudata > Ambystomatidae > Ambystoma > Ambystoma mexicanum. The sequence goes on from NC_090921.1 coordinate 697,577,792, forward strand.
GGTCCACCCCCAGGGTATCGATCCAAAGGCGATGGCCGTGCCCTGACCACCTGATGAAGAGATCCCTGGGGACTAGTAAGTGAGAGACACCCTTTGGTTTCTCACTGTTAGGTAAGAATTAGTGCAGTCCAACTGGTGTGGGATTACACAAGACTTCTCTTGGTATTAGGTAACCCATCTTTTAATATAGGTCTGTACTACACCACCTATATTAAGTTGGTAGTGTGTGACTGAGCAGCCAGGCTAATCTTAAAATGGGTAATGTGAGCTGTAGAATAAATTCAGTTAATGGCATTTACTTTTTTTTACGAACCAGTGGGGACACACCACACTGAATGCCATTGGTGCGGTTGGAAAAGCCTGAGTTTTTATTTTCTATTTTTAATGTAAAAGGATGAGGGTAACTCAGTCTCTGTAAGTGACTGGACTGGAGTTTAAGAGCACACAAAGCAGGCTGTTTAGGATAACTCTGCTGTTACCGGCTGATCATGGGGAATGATTCCTCTGGTTGGAGAGAGTCAGAGTACCGCCTTTAGGATAAGGCAGCTTTGATTCCAGCATAGTCATCTGCATCCCTTTGGCCTTTGAGCTACTTCTGGCTACATTCCAGTAGTCAAAGAATGGCTTGAGGGTCCCTAGTTATGCACAAACAAAGGGCTGGAGGTGACCCCATCCATCCAATCACAATACATACTACATTCAAAGTGTTAGCAGTAGCATAATCTGTAAAGGCCAACTTCACTCCTTCTTTTGCAAGCAGTCCCATGGATTTTGATTGGGTTGTCTGGTAGACCACCCAGTTAGAAGTGGATTCCATTCAGACATGGAAGCCTTTTTTATCAGAGTCATAGCTCACATACGACAAATGGCTAAAATCACAATTGCTGCTGTAGAACTCGTAATAGTACCATACAAATGGTCATTTCACAGCGAAAGACGAAGTACAATTTTTCCCCTTTTCAAGGAGAATGTCGATGCCTTAGCAGTAAATAGGCTACACCACGATGAAACCAAGTAAAAAGCAAGTTTCTGCCACCATTCTCTAACACCAACACTTTACTGGCGATGTATCTGGCCCAGGTACAATGCTGGTTCTTTGGATGTACCCCTACCCAGGCAGTCTTATGGGCTACCAAGACAGCACATCAAAGTGTGTTAGTCTTCACGCTCTTTTAAACTATCCAGAAAAACACAGCACAAGTAATAGGGGGCTCCTTAAGTAAAGAGACGTTTTGCCATAACCATAGTTTGTATTTCTTCTCCATCACAATCTGTTAAGAAAATATTGATTTGCTCAGCAGGAGCAAAAACAATCCACTGATATCGTGCCTCATTGAGTAAGCACAAGCTACATTTGGGGAAGGAGGAGTTGGTACATAGTGTGAAAAACCTGAGGGTTTTTCACAACTCAGTCCCTGGGGATCCCTTATTCAGGTGACCAGGGAAAGGCCTTTGCTATTGGATCCTGACCCTGGTGGTGGATCACCTGGGTAGGGGTTCCTTGGGGAGGAGACACCGGAAGATGAGACATGTTTTTTACCTCCTGTTTCCACTGCCATTATGGGATACTAGAACTCCCCTCTTTTCCTAGTCAGCCCACCTACTGAGACGAGGAAGATTGAAATTAGGAAGATTACCACTAGTAACATGTACTGACCTTGTCCCACTAATAAGGCCAGGCAAGGTCAGGCACTCGGTCACAATCACACTCCTGAAACTCGAAACTATAAAAGGTGGAGCACAGAAAGGCACAGAGGAAGGCAGGGGCCAAGAAGGAAAGCAAGCTGGATGGTGAGACAAAGGAGCAGCTGAGCGAGAGCTGCAGAGAACCTGGCCAGGAAGAATGGGACGCTGAGACGCTGGCAGGCTGCGAGTTGAGGCAGGAGAAAGCGTGGCCCATTTACCAGCAAGCTGCTAGTTTCCTTCCCTGTGCTGCGAGGCCTCCCAGGAATGTCTGAGGGGCAGGTGGGCAAGACCCTGACCTCGAGTTGAAATCTGAAGACGCACAAAAGCAATTACACCGGTGAGTTCTAAGAAAGGGAGACCCCGGGTTTGTTATAAGCGCTATTTGAAAGCTTTAGTGTTACACGCAAGACATTGCAAGCAAGGATAAAGACAATAAATTGAAAGTATTTGGCCGGCGAGGGAGCTTATGAGAAACAAAGTAACGGAGCGGTACTCTGTGAGAAGGACCGCTGTTGTACGCTTTATGAAAGATAAAGTAACAGTGAATAATGAAATTGAAATGCGTTGAAAGCCATTCAAAGGGAAGGGCACGAGGGAAAGACAGCGTGCAGGGATCCCGAAAGGCTAACCTTGATGAACATTGTTGTGAAACGAGGAACAGAGTGGCCGTGGGCCTGTCTTGATGAACTATATGCTTTTGTGAAATGCAGAACAGAGTGGCTGAGGGCCTGTTCTGTGAAACTAAGTGCTAGAGGCTCGCATAAAAAGAAACAAACCCTGTTGTCAGAGTGGTCACGCATTGGGTTGAGAATACTGTGCGGTTGCAAATGTCTCTGGCAAGGTGATAATAAGGACCCTGCTGTCGGAGTGGTCACACATGGGGATGATAATACTATGCGGTTGAGTAGGTCTCTGACCGGTGAACATTGTGAAAGAGAAGTACAAAGGTTGGGAAGGGAGTTTTCCTCTGCGCGAGTCACTCAAAGTTAGAGGATATTAGTGGCTGTCAGTAGCTTTGCTACCCCCCCACAGTAGCTCTAGTGGTAGCGCCCCCTCACATCCTCTTTCCAAGTATCGGGGATGGCAGGGAATTAACATTTGCTGAACTGCATTAGCTGGCAAGCTGAGGAAATTCCTTTGGCGTCTCAGAGATGGAGAGAACAGGAGTGAGCCAGCTCCCATCATACAGCCGGTGGTACACTACCCAAAGCATCTGGTTCTGCAGGGAATCCACCTGGTAGATTTTCTGACCAGGCAGACTACCGCCAATAGGCTGCCGTTCGGGCCAGACACAAAAATGGGGCAGTATCTGACTCCTAGCCAGGCTGCCATATTGTGGAGTGGAGATGTGGTAAAAGCTCTGCTTCTACTAGCTTTTATGAATAGGGGCTTTAGTGTGCTGGGCATCTAGGAGTTTAAACCAATTTTACTGGCCCAATGTTCTTTAAAATGTCCTATTTCTCGCAAACTACCCAAAAAGTACCTCCTGGTACTACTCGGCTTGCTGTGTTGAGATGGATTTCTAAATTCTGGCCTGATAACAGATTTCAGGAAGCCACCCTATTTATAAAGAACAGAGGAACTCTGAGAGGTTAGCCAAACCCAATGAATGTAATCGTGGAGAGTGGTCAAGGCTTAGTCTCAGGAGTCAGTGAGTGTGGTCAGGGGTCCACAATGAGTCCACACAGTGAAGCACACAATTCTGCTTAGACAGACAAGTACAAAAATACTTTATTATATGCACGTAATACACTAGAGAAATTAAACAAGCAGCACTTTTCGTATACAATCACTTTAGGTTTGTGGAAATGCATACAATTCACTTAAACACCTGAAAGGAAGGTAAGTAATGATGGTGGCCACAAGGAATGAAGAGATTAAGTGGTGCAGTAGTGGTTGCTATATAGACTTTTATTAAATTAAAACCAAACCTATCTATCTGTAACTCTAAGGGGGTTTCCCTACCTAAATTAAAGAATCTTGCCTGCTCGTCAAAGTCTGTAAGAGTCAAAACAAAAATCCACCATACTGGTGACAAAGGCTCCTATTCTATCTCTGCCACTACAGCAAAACACCATGAAGTCCAGCTACTTTCTTAATCCAGGAGAACGACTGCCTTATCCTAGGTGTAAAGCATCCAAACTCCTCTTGGGTTGTTCAAAGCAACATTTCTGGGTTCTTTGTGACCCAACAAAGTCAGTTACTCACGTTCTCGTGGGGCTTGATGAATTGTTCCCCAATGGCTTTTTCAATTCTTGATAGGTTTTGTAGCTCCCTTATGGAGGTTTTCACAAACTCTTAAGCTTTGTACAATTGTTGATCTTCCCCCACTGAGAGGATGAAGCTGTTCCTGGAGTTCCTCTTGACTCCCCAGTACCTCCCTCCTGTGGGACTGAAAAGGGAACTATCACAAAAATGCTTTACTGTCTTCTCTGCTTCTTTATGGCTTATATACTCAAAGGGTGCTTGATTTTATTTTTCTTCTGTTTTTTCAACCGCAAAGAAAATAACGATAAGGGTTTTCTTCATGCCTTGAGAAAGGCAATGTTAAGCCATGAGCTGCAAAGATGGGGCTCTTTGCAGGACCTGGTGTTGACCAATCAATGTTTAGCGGACTGACGAAAGAATATAATTGGGGTCTGGCTCAATGGTCCTGCCCAAGATGATTCTGTGGTCTACTGTGTCCCTCTTTTGGCAGAGGGTTCCCCAGCTATTCAATGTTCAGATAGAGAAGGGGAGCATAAAACATCCCTGAGCCTCCAGCCCTTTTAGGCCTCTGTTGTACTGTCCAGTGGTAGAGAAGATAACCCCCTTTTATGGCGTTTTAGGGGAGTTTAGGTTTTGGGTTCATGGACAATGTGTCTTCACAATTTCTGAGGTAGGTGCTCTCCGTTCATATTATTCACTGTTCTCCCTTGTTGCCTTAAGTTTCATGGAATGGCTAAACAGTTCCTTGAGCAGCTCATCCACTCTCTTCGGGACTTTTGTTCACTCCCATTACCTTTATTGGGGTTGGGATGCTTCACCATGTTGGCAGGATTTCGGATGATGCAGTCGGCTTTCTCGGTTGCTGGGCGCCAATTCTTGGAGCCTTGCGCTGCTCATTCCTCTGATATCGACAGTGTCTTTGACCGTCGTCATATAGGCCTGGCGCCACTAGCACTCTGTAGATTTCCCCAGCTCGTTCTCACTTCTCTGTAGCAAGCCGGGGTAGCAGTCTCTGCGTAGTTGTCGGACCCGACGGTCCACCCCCTACAAGGCACGCCACCACCATACACTGTATTTATCTTGGGCCCTCTGCCAGCACTCTGAAGACACGCTTTCCGCTTATCGGGGGAATTCGTCTCACCGGGGCAAAAGGCCACTCGTTCTTGGTTGCGGCCTTATTTTCACCTGCTGGCCACCAAGTGTAATTCTGATAACGTTTGGCATTCTGTCTTCGTACAGAAAGCGTGCTCCAGTCTCTACATCTCCTCCCAACACCGGAGTGGCCTACTGGACGTCCTTGTGTGTTCTCCTGAACCACACCCTCCACGTCCCTCTGTCGGGCCATCCTGTTCTTCCTTCTGCTATATGCTTGGCCTTGATTGCCAAGCCCTTCTTGTTCTTTCTTTCTCTGTCTCCTCAGGCGAGGAAAGGTTCTTGTGGCGGTGACATTTTTCCCAGAAGACTTCTCAAGAATATTACAGGTAATTAAGATGCTCTTTCTATCATATAGAACAGATTTTAAAATAAATGCTTAAAAAGAGAAGGAATGGAGTAAACAAAAGTTTATTCTAAGGTTTATTCTAGGGGAGACCGAAGTGGCTGTAAGTATTGCGATTACTCAGCACCCTGATTCTGAATTTCCAAAGTTACTGGGGGGGGTCCACTGGGAGTAGGTTTTCCCACTATTGGATCCAGTAGAAGATGCCCATGAGCTACGGATGCAGAGCGGATTGCGGTCTGGTCTTGGAGCAGAGTACAACCCTTTCTGAAGAAGAAATGCAGCAGGCACTGAGACGGGTCTCTTCTGGACACTCTACCAGACAGAAGGAAGCAGGTTCCAGTGACATTCACTACACACGGGTGACGTAAGGCGTCTCTCCAGTCGCTGTGGAAGAAGTTCTTCCTGTTCAGTATCCCTTGATGGCGGAAAGCTGAAACTTTGCCGGAAGGCTACTTGTGGCACGAGCTGGCGGCTACCAAAGTTCGAGACGAAAACACAGAACAGCGATGCTTCTGGCACGGTAGCCCAATTCAGAGCTGGCCAGTCCACTGGGTAGTCCCAGGACTATTGCAAAGTCTCAGGACTGCAGAAGCGCGATAAGGCGTTTAGACTGGTTGGTCCCACTAGTCTAAGGGTTGAAGCACTGCAGAAGGTTGTCTCAGATCAGGTAGTCCAGCAGGGCTTCACCGGAGCAATTGCAGGAAAGTTAGCCAGGCCTCTTCTGGAATTGTCCACAGGTCTTCAGTCAGCTGTACGGCTACACAGTGTACTTGGCTCCAACGCTGATCTTCTGGAATGGCTGCAGGAGTCGTCCTCTTATCCCACACTCTGCCTTATGGAAAAAAACAGCCCACCAATGGTAAGGTTTTACAAAGGTAGCGGGCGCCCCTCTCTCGCAAGAACAGACATGATAACCTGTTCAGTGGTTATTAACCACTTGAGAGTTTGCAGCCACTGCTTTTACTCACTGTGCCTTTCACAGATGGGAAATATCCATTTGCATATCAGTCTTTGTCCTGCCCAGGGGCAGTCCAGCACCGAAATACAATGGCAATTCCAATCTGAACGAGAGTACCACCAGCAACCCCATACACGTGTTTCACCCTTGTTGGGGATCATCAGTGAGGTGAAGCTGATGCCTCTCTAAGCACAGTGAGAGGGAGACCACGTCTGGTTGCCCCCAGGAGACCTAGGGTTACCAATCCCAGGTTCCTTAAAAAATAGGAACTGCACTACTCACTCAGCCAGCAGTGATCCAATCAGGGACCCACTTGTTGGGTTTACTCATGTATGCATACCAGGCTTTCTGGCACCACAGTTGTGGAATCGGAACACAGTCCCACACACTTCCTGGGTCCACACTCAAATTGGATTCACCAGCCCCTGAAAACTGCAGCTTTCCCAGGCAAATGCATGATATTGGGGATTTCCTGACCTGATGAGGCAGGAAAAAGGCCAAGAAATAATATAGCCAAAGGACAAGCGAAAAATCTCACGGCACAGCCATTTTACGGCACTAGCCACGTTTAGTAGCCAGACACAGTAAGCATGAATGTGCACAATAAAAGTACTGCAGAACATTGTAAAAATGGAACTGCTGCCACCAGCTTATCTTTAGGCTCTGTGACCTATCTGGGGTATTCGTCCCTGCTCCCCAAAGGCCAGCCACCACCTTGGAGGCAAGGGAGGTGAGCCCACTCCGCAAGATGCTCCCTAGGGGTCTGGGCAAATGGGACCTAACTGGCTTTAACTCCCCCTTAAGGGACAATCAAATGGATTGTGTCCTCCCACGTATTCCTCCTCATAAGACAACTCCATATCCAGCTTTAGCTGCTTCGGAATTTATTTTCCAGCAGGGAGCTCTGCGCGTCGATGCCTGTCAACTCGATGTCCCTCGACGACTCCAGTCTCTGTGTCGACTTCGATGGTAGATAGCCCACGCAGCGACCATTGGTTTAAGTACCGGTTTTCTGCGATGGCTTCGGATTATCAATGCACTTCGGTTCTGTGACTAAAAACCTTTTTTTTTTAGGTAAAATGGCATAGTCGTTGGCATCATATACTCCGATACTGCGGTTCAAGAAGTGCCACGACTGGGGGGCGAAAATGTTCCTCATGGACCCTCATCGGTTGTAGCGTGAGAGGATCCCAGGCATCATAGACACGTCAGAGTTTGGGTCTTGCCTATCGATGACAACAAAGGCCATGAAAGAGCGTAAAGGCAAACTGGCTGTAGGTAGGTATCATAAATCCCCTTTGGCAACCCCGTAGAAAAGGCAATCCTCTGTGTCGTGAGATGACTCGCCTCGTCGGAAAAAAGCGAAACGGCCCCGATCACACAGTGGTTCACACCACTCATCTGCCTCACGGCGGTCGAAGAAAAGGCACCACAGGTCGCCATCTATGTCGTCGAGTTCCTCCCCAGAACAGGTCTCATGCCCGACCAAATTGGCCCTGCCAGCCAAGTTCAGACTTAAGATGCTTGAAGTATTCAAGAAAGCGGCCTCAACCACCTCGAAGAAAGATGAGAGCCATGCCAGTGTCGACGAGCACAACAAGAAGACAGAACCCATGCGCCCTCGGCCCCGGGTTTCCAGGAGAAAACGCCTTGAGAACCCTCAGAGGTTCCCTCGAAGGAAAATGCTTCATCATCGACTTCAAACCCCTCGACGTTGAAGGTGTCAACGCTATTGTCAACGCAAATACCAAACTCCTCAACGGATGTCGAGAAAATATATATACTCCACTGACTTGGAAGGATTTTTTCAAAAACCTTTCCTCAATTTATGAGGATAATGAGCCATCATCAGATGAAGATACTCTATTTGGGTTACAGTATGGGACACAAAATGTTCCAGAGGCCCTAACTTCTGAGGATTCAAGATTAAGGGACCTACATGACACCCTGCAATCTGCAAGTGGATTGGACACATCCACAGAGATAGAATTTGGCAGGCCAGACTCCTCTGGCCATGCCAATGGATCTTATAGATAACTCCTGTCTAGAGTAATAGAATATCTGGAATGGACTGGGCCTTCACCACTATTTGAGCTGGATAACCTAACTGATATTTTATACAAGGGACCCAAGGAGGACCCTATTCTACCATTCCATGTGGCTTTGCAAAAGAGAGTAAATGCTAACTGGGAGACCCCTGAGTTACTTCCAGCTTTGAACAAAAAGCCAACCAGCAAGTACTGTATGTCAAGCAGTGACCGATGCTTTTTAACAAAACACCCAACTCCTGAAAGCTTGGTAGTTCAGGCTGCCACTTCTACATCCAGGTAACAAGCATACCCAACCACTCCCCTGGACAGAGATGACAAGCGTTATGACGCTTGGGCTAGAAAGGTTTTATCTGCAGGGACTATGGCTTTTAACTAATGCTACGTGTTCACTGGCCAAGTACACTTTCACATTATGGGATTGTATAGCAATGGCGGCTGAAAATATCCCTGAGGGGGGAGAACAAGGCAGCTTTTTAAACATGGTCAAGGATGGGAAAGATGCGATATGCGGATCCCTCCAGACTGGCCTCGACTCTGCACACAGTATCAGCAGAGCTATGGCGGCTAGGACAGTTACACGCAGATTTGCCTGGTTGAGAAAGTCTTGTTTTGCACCAGCTGAACAGTACAGACTTCTTAACATGCCCTTTGATGGCCCTCATTTATTTGGCAGCAAGGCTGACTAGAGCCTCGAAGCTGCAGACCTCCAATGCTGCAGCCAAATCCCTTGGCACAGCAATCAAGACAGCCACCTACTCGCCCTATTGGTACAGCTTGGATGGGCAGGTCCTTTCGCTATCCCTCATCGGTTGGAAGAGGGAGAGGACTGTCGAATCAGAGGTCCGAAAAGATTCCCCTGTGGTGGACAGGGAAGAGGTGCTAATCCCGCCCAGGCAGGGGTTCCTTTACCCTCAACCGCTGCATTAGACGCCTCATTACCTCTCGTAGGCCTTACTCCCTGGTGATAGGCAGACTCTCACAGCATCTGAAAGAATTGCAGGGTATTACTTCAGATGCATGGGCACTGGAAACAGTAGCCCAGGGTTACTGCCTTCCCTTTCTAAAAAAGGCCTCGCGATCATCCACCGGGGAACCGCTCTTTCAGAGTTCCAGATCCATTCCTTATGCAGGAAATTTAATAAACCTGCTAGAGAAAGGTGCTATAGAGCCAGTATCTGTAGCAGAGAGGAACAAGGGTTGGTATTCCTCTTACTTTATAATCCCCAAGAAGAACGGAGGATCGAGACCCATCTTGGATTTGAGATTTGAACAAGTTTCTCAGGAAGGACAAGTTCAAGATGGTCCCATTTTCTCAGATCCTTCAGGCCCTGCAGCTTCAGGGCTGGATGGTATGGTTGGACCTTCAGGATGCTTACTTTCATGTGCCGATCCATCTCAAGCATAAATTATCTGAGGTTAACGTTAGTGGTTCTCATTATCAATTTCAAGTTCTGCCTTTTGGGCTGACCTCTGCCCCAAGGATTTTTACCAAGTTAATGGCAGTAGTGGCAGCGAATCTCAGGAGAAGGGTGCGGGGGGCGGGGTTCTTGTCTACCCCCGCCTAGACGATTGGCTGATAAGAGCCTGCTCTGCCGAGGAGTTCCTACAAAATCTCTGCATAACCTGCCACACCCTCCACACGCTGGGCGTCTCCCTCAACTTCAAGAAGTCCCACATGATACCATCTCAAAGACTCCAATTAATCGGGGCTGTCCTGGATGCATCCTTGGGAAAAGCCTTGCCACCCGAGGTGAGGGCTCAAGACATTCTGCAGATGGTCAGCAAATTCTAAAATGCCCAGAGTCTTCCGGCCTTCGATATTTTTGATGTTGCTCGGGTTCATGGCATCCTGGATTTTCCTGGAGCCAGAGGCTCATCTGAATATGAGATCCCTCCAATGGGCTCTCAGGACTGGATGGTCACAATTCTCAGGCCTCCTTCAGGTTCCCAGCAGAGTAGCACAAGATCTTCTGTGGTGGACCTTCCAAGAAAACAATTTGAAGGGAGAACCTTTTTTTGCAACCATGGCCGGATATAACTGTATTGACAGACGCCTCACTCACAGGCTGGGGAGCCCACACCAACTATCTGACAATCAGTGGTTGTTGGTCTCCATCTGAGTCCAAACTAGACATCAATCTTTTGGAGCCGAGGGCGATCAGATTAGCGCTGAAGGCCTTTCTGCTCTCTGTATGGTGAAAGAATGTCCTGATAATGACGGACAATATCCATGTAATACCTCAACAAGAGAGGTGTAGGGTCACTACCACTGGGAAGAGAAGCAATGCAGCTCTGGTACTGGCCAATTCCAGTAGGAATCGCTCTATCGGCAGTTCACTTAGCTGGAGAGGAGACTACGGTGGCAGACGCTCTGAACAGGCAGAGTAGAGTCTCCCACGAGTGGGTACTAGCTCAGGAAGTCCTGCAAGAGATCTTCGCCCTTTGGGGAACCCCTTGAGTAGATCTGTTTGCGACCAGTGTCAACCCGAAGTGCAAACTGTACTGCCCCATGGAATTTCCCCCAAGAGGAGCTCTAGGGGACGCGTTCGTAGTGGTAGTACTGTCCATTCCTGTACGCGTTTCCTTCAGTCCTCATTCATCAAGTCATCAGGAGGTTGAAAAAGTTCGGTAAACCCATGGTCCTAATTACTCCGGATTGGGCCAGAAGGACGTTGTACCCAGGCCTTCTGGCCTCCAATACGTCTTCCACAAAGAGAGGACCTTCTCTTGCGAGAGGAGTCAGGTTCTCCATCCAGAGGTCAAGACACTCAACCTTCACGCGTGGTTTCTGGGAGGTTGATGGGGATTGGGAACTCCCGGGTGACGTATTTGAGATTTTGCTTGCATCCAGACGGCCAACAACAAGGTCCTTGTAACTCTACCATTGGTACAAGTTGTGTAGCTGGTGCAGGGAAAAGAATGTGTACACTTTTACTTGCAGCGCCATCTATTTTTAAGCGCTCCAAGATCCCCTGAAAGATCCCACTGGTTATACAGTTCTTAAAAGGATTGACAAATGTCTTCCCTCCAGTTCCTTTTCATGTCCCTATCTGGGATCTCCTCCTCCTTCTGAAATTCCAAATGTGCAAGCCTACCCACTCCTGTCCTTTAAGGTTGTTGACTTTAAAGACCATTCTCTTAGTGGCCCTTACATCAAGTCCATAGGGTGAGTGAACTTCAAGACTTGTCCTGCAAGCCTCCTTACACAGTGTTCAAGGATAGAGTGGCCACATTCTTACCTAAAATTGTGTGAGTTTCATGTAACTCAAAAGATCATTTTATCTTCTATCTATCCCCCACTGCATCCTGGAAAGGAAGAGGAGAGGCTACACAGGCTTGACCCAAAATGTGCACTTAGTGCCTTTATTTCCAGGATGTCCAAACTGAGACAAGACAATCAACCTTTTATTGGATATATGGGCCATGAGTTGGGTCTGGCGGTTTGAAAACAAACCTTTTTGAACAGATTGTGTCCTCCAACGTATTCCTCATCTTAGATGTATTTGTCCAGCTTTGGCTGCTTCAGAGGTTTTTCTCAGCAGAGGGCGCCGTGAGTCGATGTCGATGTCGAGGTCCCTCGGAGGCCTCCGTCGAGGGTGACATCATCGGGTATACAAGTAGCATGCACGGTGCCCGTTGGCCTTAGTTCCATTTTTCCGCAGTACGTGTTGCTTCGGAGACTCTGCGCGCCTCGATAGTTTACCCCTTGTTCGGGGTTCAAGAAATGTAAAACTTGCGGTTCCAAAATGTCGATCACGAATTTGCACCGAGAATGTCTGTGGTGCCTCGGTGAAAACCACGACACAGGGGTCTGTGCAAAGTGTCAGGCTATGACGGGCAATGCCTTGCGAGAGAGCAAGGGAAAGCTACAGGTAGATCGAAACGCCTCAAGCGTCGAGTCGAGAACCCATGAGGAGAAATCTCCTCAAGGCAAAGACATAGGTGTAGGTCCCGAAGTGGTTCCCATCATTCTTCGTCTTCGATGAAAAAGTCTAAAAAGAGACGCTACCGATCCCCTTCCACCTAGTCTTCTGGCGAATCCCCCAAAAAAGATGAAATGCCCCACAAAACATTCTTCCACCGAAGATGGAATTAGATGGAATTAATTAATTTAGAATTAAGATGGAGGTTTTTGAAAAGGCGAAGCCTTGATCTGCGCCTTCCTTGGAAGCCGGCCGAGAGCATTACCGTTCCGACACTCGCGTGCCCTCGAGTCCGGGTGATCGAAGGAGAAAAGATCGGGAACCCTCCAGGACCCCGAGTGATAAAGATCGCTCGAGTCGACTGCTCGAGGTCATCGACGCTGTCCGGAACCCGACACACCTCGAAGGACAAGCCTTCGAAGAGCGATTCAATGCCTTCGAAGCCAGCTCTGTTGATGACTGTTATTTCGTCGACACCATCGACGCCCCGAAGCCTTGGGTGCCCGTAGTTTCAAAGGCTCCAGTTCAGTCAGAAACCGACAAAATAGCAGCAAAAGAAAAAGCTACAAAGCAGTCAGCCTCCACTGTAACAGCCCCTCCAGAAAAGAGGTATACTCCTCTGCCAAGGAAAGAATTTGTTTTAATCCTTGTCTTCAATTTTTGAAGAACAAGAAAGGTCTGAGGCGGAGGATGTTCCTTTTGGCCTAGAGTAAGGCACCCCTAATGTCCCAGAATGTCTAATTTCTGAGGAAAGTAGAATGAAGGATTTAGTGGAAACTTTGCATAACGCAAGTGGAGTTGACACATTTCCTGAGACAGAGTTTAGCAAACCAGAACCAGGGGAACATGCCAGTCCCTCATATAAACAACTGATGACAAAGGTGGTGGATTATTTAGGATGGGCTAGACCACCAACTCAGTTCATCCAGGATGACCTGACTGACATACTGGATCAGAGCCCCACCGAAGATCTGATTTTACCCTTCCATGTAGCCTTACAAAATGGGGTGGCCGAAAATTGACTCCATTCCTCCTGTGAATAAGTCCCTCATGTCACAATGCTGTCCTTCTAGTAGTGACCCCGGCTATCTGTCCAAACACCCCACTCCCGAGAGTGTGTGACATCAACTAAGTTGGCGTACCCTACCATCCCTCCGGATAGGGACGACAAGCGTGTGGATGGTTGGGCACGCAAGGTATTTTCAGCTGGGAGTATGGAATTAACATCGGCCAACTCCACATGTGCCTTGGCAAAACTTTTGTACACTCTGTGGGAGTGCATTGCAATGGTGGCGGAGCACATACCAGAAGGGGAAGAAAGGGAAGGATTCCTAGCCATCGTTGGAGATGGAAAGGAGGCCATGCAGGAATCCCTTCAGTCTGGATTGGACACTGCAGATAGTGTGAGCAGGTCCATGGCCACTAGCGCAGTCATGGGCAGATTTGCGTGGTTGCGAAAGTCTGGTTTCGCAACAGACGAGCAAAACCGTCTTTTGAACAGCCTTATGACGGGTCTCACCTTTTCGGCAACAAGGCTGACGAGAGCCTTGAGAGGTTGCAGACCTTGAAACCGGCTGCCAAGTCTTTAGGAGCTGCTATTAGGCAACCTCCGCCTTTTCGTGCATCAGGACAATCTTGGAGGGGACGATCCTATCGTTATTACTCCTCATATGGAATGGCTAGAGGAACCATCAGCAACCGCAGCATCTGCCCCAAAACCACTTTGAGGACTTGCATCACAAGACACCTGTGGGAGGCAGGCTGTCCAGCATCTGCAGGAATGACAAGCCATTATTTCAGATGTTTGGGCTCTAGAAATAATAGCCCAAGGTTACTGCCTTCCTTTTCTAACGCAGCCTCAAAGCAATCCACCGGGGAGACACTCTTTGAAGTTTCCAGACCCTTTCCTACAGCAGGAAGTCTTAACCCTGCTAGAGAAAGCTGCTATAGAACCAGTACCTGTAGCGGAGAGGAACAAGGGATGGTACTCCCCATACTTTTTGATTCCCAAAAAGGACTGAGGATTGAGACCCATCTTGGACTTAAGAGATTTGAACAAGCTCCTCAGGAAGGACAAGTTCAAGGTGGTCACTCTTTCTCAGATCCTTCAGGCCCTTCAACTTCAGGATTGGTCGGCGTCATTGGACCTTCAGGATGCTTGTTTTCATGTGACAATGCATCTCGAGCACAGAAAATACCTGCGGTTCGCGGTTGGCGACTCGCACAATTAGTTTTGAGTCCTACCATTCGGATTGACCTCTGCCCTGAGGGTCTTCACCAAGTTGGTGGTAGTGGTGGCAGCGCATCTCAGTAGAGGGGGATTCACGTCTACCCGTTACCCGGACGATTGGTTGATCAGGGCACGTTGTGCCGAGCAAGCCCTGATTCATATGAACGTCACCTGCCACTTACTCCACAGACTGAGCGTCTCCCTCAATTTCAAGAAGTCACAAATGACCCCTTCCCAACAGCTCCAGTACATCGGGGCTGTATTAGACACATCCTTGGGAAAGAGCTTGCCTCCCAAATCGAGGGCTCAAGACATTCTTCAGATGGTTTCCAAATTTCAAAATGCCCAAAATCTCCCGGCCTACGACTTCTTGAGGTTGCTTGGCCTCATGGCATCCTGCAATTTCCTGGTGCCAGAAGCACGCCTGAGGATGAGATCCCTTCAATGGGCTCTAAAGACTCAATGGTCCCAATTCTCAGGACAAATGACGGATCTTCTTCAGATTCCGAACAAGGTCCGGCACGATATTCTGTGGTGACTTGCACTTGCACAGAGAACATCCTAAAAGGAGAACATTTTTGGCAACCATGGCCAGAGATTACAGTAGTGACGGACGGTTCCTCGTGATTGTTTCGAATGGCAAAGTTTCGAAAAGAAATGCATCGAAAAAATTCACTTTTTAAAAAGAAAAATTTAATGGTGGGGGTTCCCCACAACCCCCCACCCTTTTTTTTTTTTTTACCCCTTAACGCCCATTTCAGTAAAAAACAAAAACCTTTCCCTACAAAAAAATGCATTTTTTCGATGCATTTTTTTTCGAAACTTTGGTATTCTAAACTGTTTTTGAAACAATGCCTGGATACCGTGACGGACGCCTCACCCATGAGGTGGGGAGCTCATGCCAAAGATCTGACAATCAGAGATCGTTGGTCTCCATCGGAGTCCAAACTACACATCAACCTTTTGGAGCTGAGCGCAATCAGACTAGCGCTGAAGGCTTTTCTGCCATCTGTCAGGCGAAACATTTCCTGATAATGACGGAGAACACAGTGGCCATCATTACCTAAACAAAAGAGGTGGTGTTGGGTCACTACCTCTGTGCATGGAGGCAATGCGGCTCTGTTATTGGTCAATTCAGGAAGGAATCTCCTTATCGGCAGTTCATCTAGCCGGGGAGGAGAATATGACGGCGGACGCTCTGAGGCGATGTGTCCCACGAGTGGGAACTGTATCAGGATGTCCTTCAAGAGATCTTTGCCCTTTGGGGAACCCCTCAAGTAGACCTGTTTGCGACCAGAATCAACCTGAAGTGCAAAAGGTATTGCTCAAGGGAATTTCCCCCGAGAGGAGCCCTGTGGGACGCGTTTGTGGTGGAGTGGAACTTCCCACTACTATACGCGTTCCCTCCGATCTCAGTCATTCCTCAAGTCATCGGGAGGTTAAGACGGTTCGGATACCGCATGATCCTAATTTCCCCAGATTGGGCCAGGAGAATGTGGTACCCGGACCTTCTAGACATGTCTTCCCTCTGTTACGTCTTCCTCAGAGAGAGAACCTTCTCTCACAAAAGTAGGGCCAGGTTCTCCATCCAGAGGTCAGGACTCTCAACTTTCATGCTTGGTATCTGAAAGGCTGAGGTACAGGGATTGGGACCTTCCAGATGACGTCATGGAGGTGTTGCTTTCGGCAAGAAGGCCAGCAACAAAATCTTTCTACTGTTGCCGTTGGAAGAAGTTTTGCAACTGGTGCAGGGAAAAGAATGTTGATCCTTTTTCTGTGTTCTATCCCAGAGGTGTTATCTTTCCTCTTATCACTGGCACATAGAGGTCTCAATGTTGGGACCATTAAATGTTATCTTGCAGCGCTTTCCATTTACAAGCGCTCTTCAGAAGAATGTTCCTGCTTTAAAATTCCTTTGATAATACAATTCTTAAAGGGACTCGCCAAGGTGTTCCCTCCTTCTTTCCAAGTCCCAGTTTGGGACCTTAATCTGGTTCTAAAGTTTTTGATGTGTGCCTCTTTTGAACCTTTGCACACATGCCCATTAAGATTACTTACGTTGAAAACCGTTTTCTTGGTTTCTTTAACATGTGCACAAAGAGTGAGCGAATTGCAGGCACTGTCCTCTGGGCCATCCTATACTTTGTTTCACAAGGACAGGGTTGTATTGAGGGGGTTAAACCCTCATTCTTAGCTAAAGTTGTGGCTGATTTCCATTTGAATCAGAAGATCATTCTGCCCGCATTCTATCCTCCTCATCCCAGCAAGGAGGATGAAAGATTGCACAGGCTGGACCAGAGAAGAGCTCCAAGCTTTTACACATCTAGGCTCTCCAAGCTTGGAGTGGACGATCAACTTTTCATTGGCTAAACTGGAAGGAAGTTGGGTCAATCGGTGTCGAAACAATCCCTATCATGTTGGATTGTGCTTTGCATCTCAGAATGCTACAGATTAGCGGGCAAAGATCCTCCAGAAGGCTCGAGGGCCCATTCAACCAAAGGCATAGCCTCTTCGACAGCCCTTCAAAGAGGTGTTCCCATCAAATCTATTTGTGATGCAGTGACTTGGTCTTCGCTGCACACATTTTCTAAATTCTACAATCTGGATGCTTCCCCCTCTAAAGAGCTTGCTTTTGGTAAAGCAGTGCTGTATTCAGCTCTATAATATATATTTCTACTCCCTCCTGCAAAAAACCTTTACACTGCTTGGGGAGGAATACGTTGGAGGACGCAATCCATTCGAAGAACAAGTTACTTACCAACTGATAACGTTCTTTCGACTGGATGTTCCTCCAATGTATTCCTCATCGCTCTCCCATCCTACCCCTCTTTAGATTTTCTGGTGTTATTACCACTTCAACTCTCGCATCGCTGACACCTGGCTACCTGCACTATCTATACAACAGCACAAGAGGGGAAAAACAGAACTGAGTCCAATGGGTGCCGCGCGTGCTACTTGTATACCCGATGACGTCGCCCTCGACGGAGGCCTACATGGGACCTTGACGACATCGGCACCCTTTGCCAAGAATAGTTTCCAAAGCTGGACGAATACATCTAAGATGAGGAATACGTTGGAGGAACATCCAGTCGAAAGTACGTTACAAGTTGGTAAGTCACTTGTTCATCTAGGTAGAAAATCCTTGCAATCTCTGAATGCTACTGGTTAGCCGGAAAAGATCCCCCTGAGAGGCTCAGGGCACATTCAACCAGGGGCATGGCTACTTCCTCCCCCTTACAGAGGGGAGTCCCAATTAAGGATATTTGTTCAGCAGCAACGTGGTCCTCAGTCCACATATTCACCGAGCACTATATTCTGGACTCTAGGCTGGGAAGGTGGCTTGGGGAAGGCACTGGTACACTCTGCACACACAGGCCAATAGGAACTCCCAAATTATAATTTGAAGCTGAAAATTCTGACTCCCTCCTCCGGAAATACAAATACTGCTCTGGGAGTCTTATCATAAGATGAGCAATACGCTGGAGGACCCAATCCGTTCAAAGAACAAGTTACTTACCTGTGGTAACATTCTTTCGACTGGATGTTCCTTCCATGTATTCCTCATCGCCCTCCGAGCCTACCCAGCTGTTGAATTTCCATGTTATTACAGTTTACGCTCTTTCATGGGAAGTAGCTGTCAGGCGTAGGTTAAACCAACTGTTAGGGAGAATTCTAAGAAATGTGCTAATTCCTCTCTACCTTTTTTTGCACTTTTGCTGGATTTGAGGACTTTTAATTTTTGACCTGGAGAGAGTGAGACCCTTTTTCCCACTCTCTCGTATTTTTTCTGTGATTTGAACTCTGTGTTTCTTTTGGTTGTGAAGTCTGACGAACTCCGTAGGCATCATCTTTTACATTGTGGCACACAGCACCTTCAGTGCAGTGGCACAGGGAAGTCTTTCAGATTTCCCAAAGATTTAAATGCCTTTCTTTTGGGTAACTACTGTTTCCAAGAGCAGTAAAGTGAAATTGACTTTACTTACATTTGTAACTTTCTAGACCCAGCACACACTACCTTACAATAGGGTGCTGGAGGAGTTACTTAGTATCCCCTTTGTCTAGTTTCTCATGTAACATTTTTATGTTACCCTTTCTATGATTAATGGCTGTTGGCAGTGGTTTACTTTTAACTACCATTGGGAGTTTTTACCACGGGCTGCCTTCGCAGCTGCAGTAAAGCATCCAAGTGTGCCATTTTTGTCAAAATGGCCCTGTCTTCTTTTTTTGCCAGTTCTTTGTGGAAAGGTCCTTGAGATTTAGTCTGCATGCCAAACCAGGTTTGTGCCCCTTTGTTCGTTTGGTCTTTGGCGGCATTCACGAGTGGAGCCCGCCTCTGGCTCCAGTGTATCTGGCATGGCCAGGAAGTGAGGGAGATGCCCGAAACTCCCTGTGCTTAATCCCTTTGGTTACAGGAATGCACCCAAATGTGATTGGCCGGCTGGCTGTACAGCCACCCTGCTGTTTGACTGGCAGCTAGGCTGGAATGAATGGGAAAAACCTGCATAAAAGTCGAGACTTTTTGGCTTGGAATGCAGAGACGACCACAGGACGAAGGAATCCGAAGAAGAACTTGGAAGAGACGCCTGCTGCAACTCCCGCACCGTTGGTTTACCCGGTGAAGCCCTGCTGCTGTTATGAAGCTCTGAATTCGCCTCGACTATCGAAGCCCTGGAAGGACAACTTCTCCCCTTGAGTTGGTGGGACCAATCTACTCCAAAGTGAACTCATCTGGGCATCCTCTCGGAGCTGGCTGTACTTCCTGCTGCTGCAGGAACTGAAGTTCCAGGGAGAGGAACACTGGATTGGAGTGAATCCCTTTTAAGTTGGGCAAGAGCTCCAGGAAGATCCTCCGGACTCCCAGGAAGTAGGACTGACCAAACGTGAGCCACCTCAACAGAATGCTGGACACCAAATGCAAGGAAAGCCCATCTCAACAGCCGAGAACCGCAGTGTGCTATTTGCTGAGATGCGAGGAGCTGAAACCGCGAAGTGCCACTGAATTGAAGTTTGCACTTTGCTGTTGCTTAACATCCCATTGCAGTGCAGGAGTCCCCAGAAGTCCTCCCTCTTGTTCCTGGCCCTCAGTCGTGGGGATACAGGATCTGCAGAGCTGCACAGGGAACAGAAGCCAGCTGGAACCATTTCTTCTAACCAAAGATCCTGTACAGTCTAAGAACTTACCTCTTGTTGTGTAGCCTTACTTGTTCCCAGTTGAGACTTGTCTTTGTTGCTTCTGTAGAGTTGCTAACAGCTTCTTTACCTCACAAGCCTAAACGGCTTGTGGCCCTACTTTGATTCTTCTTTTCTACAAAGACGTCTAAAACATTGTGGAAGACTTTTGCCTACCTGTAAGTAGTGCTTCAGTTCACCTAGACTTTTGCTCAATTGGCATTGGCCTGGCCTAGCTCCCTGAATGACTCTTCTTCCCTCTGACTGTGTGTTTGGTCTTCCATCCAGGAAGGGGTTAACTTATACTGCATTTGGAGTTTCAAAAAGCGCTTACATGCTTCAGAATATGTGTGATCTCTTGTTTTATTCTAATAAATCTTTTCTTTGGCACCCATCTCAGTATTGCTTTAAATGTACCAGTGATATGTTAATGTTCAGTGTCCTGGCTATTTGAGTCACCTGAGGGTGTAGGAAGTGTCTGTGTGCCATCCCAAATGGGTATTCGCTGATTTAGAGAAACTAAGAGTGTGTATTTTGGAGTGTATTTGTGTGCTACTATTGTATTTTCCCTTCTGAACAAGGCTTATTCAAACAAACTTAAATAAATGAATAATTGTTTAATCAATAAACCTTGAGTATAAGTGTTTATTTGGATACTTGTCACTGTG
Source organism: Ambystoma mexicanum (assembly GCF_040938575.1). NCBI lineage: Eukaryota > Metazoa > Chordata > Amphibia > Caudata > Ambystomatidae > Ambystoma > Ambystoma mexicanum. Next base: position 697,598,186 of record NC_090921.1, read on the forward strand.
AATCTGTGTAACTCCCCGCACATTGACCCCTCTTGAGATAAGCCTGGCTGCTCAACCACACTACCAACCTGTGTAGCACAAACTTATACCAAAGGTTGGGTTCCTATTGCCAGGAGGTCAAGGTTGTTGTAGTGCACCCAAAGGGTACTGCTCCAAATCTTGCCGAACACCAACACACGTAAAAATCAGAACCGAAGCCAACGACCGCTGCGCGTGCTATATACCATCGACTATGTCAACACTGAGACATGAGCCCTCGAGGGACTTCGAGTCGACAGGCATAGACGCACAGCGCCCCTGTTGGAAAGTTTTTCCCAAAGCTGCTAATGCTGGATATGGAGATATCCTAAAATGAGGAATACGTGGGTGGAACATTCCGTCAAAAGAACGTTATCGGGGGTAAGTAACTTGTTCATTAGGGTGATTACGAAAGACCAGAGTCTGAAAGACTATCTCAAGAACAGCTGTAAATAGCATATCCTTAAAGAGAGCACAATGCCCAGAATGGTTTTGACAGAGCTCCAAGAGCTCATGGAGGAGATATCGAGAGCTTACCAAAGAAAATTGAACTAAGAAAGCCAATTCACGAGAGATACATTTCTATATAGAAACTGTTTGAAACTACCAGGAGCCTGGGAGAAGAAATACCTCCTCTTGGCTTATTTTAAATGGTTTGTTGGTGGTAAGATCAGTAAGTTAGGTTTGGACCGAGGAAATCTTTTCTTTGACTTCCTGACTAAAGACATGCACACTTATTTATTTTAGATGGACAAGGTGATCCTTAGCAAAAGGGAAAGTTAGGCTTTATCTCTATAATTTCATTAAATTGAGTTAAAAATGTCAATGTGTCCGACTCCTTCTTCCGATGCACCAAAGCACATATAAAAGTAACCAGCAATGCCTAGTGTACACGTCTGGGGGAGGGGGGCGGGGATATAAAAGTATCCCCAGTGCACTGCATTGTAAGATGCTGTGTGCACTGTTAAAAAGTTACCAAAACAGGTAAAAAGACAAAAGGGAAACATAGGGTTACCAGACATTTCGTCGAAAACAAATGGTCGACAGGACATTTTGTCGAAACCATTTGGTCGAAAACCAAATGGTCGAATTTTTTTTTTTATTTTCACTTTTTTTTTGTTTTTTTTTGGGGGGGGGGGTCCCCTCCCCAACCCCCTTTTTTTTCTAAAAAACCTTTTTTTCCCCTAAACTAAAACGTAAAAAAAATATATATATATATATAAATAAAAAAAAATCGACCATTTGGTTTTCGATCAAATTCCGTCGACGAAATGTCCGGACACCAAGCGCTGCCCCCAATATTCAGGAGTCAGTCGAGACGCAGCGAAAGAAAGTGTCCACAGTCGAGAAGGCTGCGGTTTCGCCAAAAGTAACAGCGCAGCCGCAGGCCCGAACTACACAACTTCCCGACTCAGAGGTGATTACTGAAAGCATCACTAGGATTATTTTAGCGGATGGTCAGAAGCAATGGTCCAAGGATTCGTCGAGACCCAAGGAAAAACCCAAGGATTCGTCGAAATTCAGGGATAGGCCGAAGGATTAATCGGAACCCACGGAGAGGCCCAAGGACAAACCGGAAGACACGCATGAACCGTCGGTCCCCCGAAAGAACTTTTCAGAAGGCACTGGAGGGATTTCTTCGACATTAAAGGAGAAATCTCGGCGGTCTGTGACGGAAGATCCATTACAGGAGCCCTTTCCACCCCTGGACCCTTCTGGTTCATCTATTTGGACCAGGGATAAGTTTGAGGAATGTATGGAGAGGCTAGAGAGGATTGTAGAACTCTGAGAAATCTATGCCCAAAAGGCCGACAGAGGAGAATCCCCTCTCCCTGTAGCTAAACTTCAAAAAGTCTTTGACCCTTCTTAAGAGGAAGAGGAGTATTTTTATGACCTCACTGAGGAGGAGGTTCCTGTGGACCTATAAAATCAAGATGAATATCCCTTTGCTGACAATGAGGATGTTCATTTGGACTCCACAGAGGGTTGGGGGGACAGCCCCGACCTGGTTGATCATCAGCCTTGGCAGTCACCTAATCCAACACCGTAACCTGATGCCTTGTGCTTGGATTCCCCCCCAACACACCCACTCGACAAGCCTCCCTGGTTGACGACCAAATGGCGTTCAAAGCCATATTAAGGAAAGCAGCAGAACATTTCCACATTGCTACCCAGGAAGCTGTTCCAGAAGCTGATTTTGTGGAGGACAGCCTAAAAGAAAAACCAACGGCCAGCCTGTTAGGCAGAATACTGTGCAGTTTCTTTGGGGAACACTGCAAAAAGATTAAGACTACAGGAGCAGCAGTAAATCCAATTTGTAGCAGTCTGCACCACCCAGATTTACCTGGTAGCTGTGGCTGAGCAGTCAGACTTCTCTCAAGAAGAGTAGGGCAGTATGCAGAGTATACACAATAGGGTCAAAACACAATAGAGCAAACAAACACTGACCAGAGCTTTGTATAAAAAGTATATAGTTATTTATTTAAACACACACTTTAGGCAATACACTAGCACTCTAAATGATAAGTAATCTAAAACACAGTCAGGTAAGTGTACACACCTTCCTTGATAACTATCGGACAAGTCAGGGTTAAAACACAACTATTTGTTAAGACAGAAGTGAGCGCTTAACCTAGATGGCACTCCAATAGTTTAGGTTAAAAAGAGAGAGAAAAGACAGAGCATAAGAATAAAACAGTTCCCAACACTTAAGAGTTCAGAGCCAGGGGAGAAAGGCAGGTTATACTGTAGAGCCAAAGTTCATAGGCCAGGCCCACTTTAAATGGAGCAAAGCGAAATGTGCCCAGGATCACACATGTTTAAAGTGCACTGAAAGTCTTTGCAGAGTGTTCAAAAGAGGTTGGGGTGAGTCAAAAGATATAGTTAGAAGGCCTGGAGCCAACCCAGTTTAGAAGCCAAGGATTTAAGGGTCACCTTTAGAAATCTGTAGGAGGGGAGGCCAGGCAGGACACAGTACCTTGAAGAGGAAGGAAGCTTGTTCCTGGCAGTGATTGAGGTTCGTGGTTCCGACCAGGGGAAGAGAAGATCTCGACAAGGAGGAAACGTGGGGTCGTTGCACTGCACAGGGATGAAACCAGCCGCGGATTTCACGATTTAAAAGGTGCGGTCCTTTTTTATTCTGGGTCAAAAGTGGTGAGCTTGGCTATCCGGCTGCCGGGTTGCTTGGCACGGGCGATTCGACCAAGTGACGTCTTTGGAAGCGAAAAAGGGAGAACTGGTTGGTCCTACCAGCTCAAAGGAGAAGACTCTCCAGCAGAAGATCTTCTCTTGTCGTTGGAAAAGTGGTGAGTTCGTTGCAGCAGGCCTTCACCAGTGGTGTCGTCGGTTGCAGGTGGCTCAGCTTCTTCCCTCTTCGGATTCTTAGGTCCTGTGGCGACTTCTGAAGTTCCAGTCCCAAAGGCCCTGCTTTTATGCAGAAAATCCCCCATTCATCAGCCTAGCTGTCAATCACACATGCTAAGTGGTGAGCCGGGCGGCTCACCACTGGGCCAATCAGAGTAGAGTGTGACTTGGGTTGCTAAGGCAACACAGTCCAGGGTGCCAATTCCCCCCTCCACCCTTCCTGTGGAACCCAGACAGAGTGGCAACATTTGGGGCGCTTCTGTGGAGAAGCCTGCCAAAATAGTCGAACAAAGGGCTTGACCTTGGTCAGAGTTAGAGACGGACACAAACGCCATTTTAGAATCGAATTCTGGCAAAAAGACCCAACCGGTAATTTAATATTAAATAAATAAACCGGCGGCATCTTTAACATTGGTGCGTTTAAAATCAATGGGAAAATCCCATAGAGAATATTCCAGAGGAATATTTCGCGTGGTAACCACTGCCACCAGCCAGAAATTCGACGAGGGGGGACAGGACAGTGCCCCCTCGAAAACAGACCCTGGGGCAGTACTTCCACAATATGATGGTTTGTTCTGGTTCTGCTCACAATTTTGGAGACTAGTAAAGCCAATGGTGACTTTACATCCCCTGGGAGACAGTAGTCGGTCCCAGGGTATGGAGTCTGTTTGAGGGTCACTGGGACACCCCTTTGGTACTGCACTGAGGGTGCTCTGTACCACACATACAGAAAAAACAGATGATACCCTAAGGAGTAAAAAAGAAAGCCCATAAGCACATAGCAAGTCAAGGACATACCTCAAATCATGTCTAAGAGTGAGAGTAAAAGAGTCTCACTCTTAGCAGGATAAAAAAACAAACCCCAAAAATCCAGCAAAGCTGCTGGGGGACTCACTAGGTTTGGGAAATTAGCCTTATCAGAGAATTCTCCCTAACACAGCCAAGCTATTCCTCTGTTAAATTTGATCAAAAAGCAGTTGGCTCCTTAGTTATTGACTCCTGCCCTAACTAGAGCAGTAAATCCCAGGGTAGAAAAATTGTTTCGACCTTTCCCTTCTGACCCCCTTTACATCAGGTGTCATGCCACTCCAGATTCACTGGTAACAACAACCAGGAAGAGAGCAGGAATTCCCCTATCAACTGGCGAGGCACTCCCTGACAAGGTGTGCAAGAGGCTATATGCTCTAGGGAAAAGGGTCGCAGCGGCTGTGGCCTTTTCCACTTTCATCGCAAAAAATACAACTTTGTTGACCAGGTATGGCAATGCACAATGGGCCATGCTACAGGAGGGCCTTCAGGAAGTCCCTGAACCGCTGCAAGCTCACCTGCTCTCCACGGTGGCTGAAAGCAGACACGTTAATCAGAGTATCCTTAAAAATACTTTGGATGCATGTTAGGGAGAATTCTCTGTTTAGGCTGAATTTCCTAACCTAGTGAGTCCCCCAGCAGCTTTGTTGGATTTTTGGGGTTTATTTTTTTTTCTCCTTTCAAGAGTGAGACTCTTTTACCCTCGCTCTTAGACATGATTTGAGTGTGTTTCTTTGAATCTAGAAGTGTTTAATGGGCTATGGGGTCTTTTACTCCATAGGGCTTCATGTGTTTTTGTGATGTGTTACCCAGCACCCTCAGTGCAGTGACACAGGGGTGTCATAGTGACCCCCCAGTATAGACTCCATACCCTGGGACTGACTACTGTCTCCCAGGGCATGTAAAGTCACCATTGACTTTACTAGTCTTAAATTCTGAACAGAACCAGTGCAAACCATCATATTGTGGACGTACTGGCTGGGGCAATTAGATTGCCCCAGGGTTTGTTAGTCGAGGGGGCACGTCTCCGTCCCCCCTGATCGAGTTTTGGCTGGTGGCAGTGGATGCTACTTTTTATATTCAACCGCAAATATTTTCCTATGGGATTTCCCATTGTTTTAGGCTACTATCTTTATTTAATTATTTACGTTGGCCTCGAACATACCGCCGGTTTATTTAATTAATATTAATTCTCCGGTTGGTATTTTTTGCCAAAACTTGATTCTAAAATGGCGTTTGTGTTCTCTTCTGTGACTCCAACCCAAGTCGAGCCCTTTGTTCCACTTTTTGGCGGGCTTCTCCACAGAAGCCCTCCAAAGTGGTGCCACTCTGTCTGGGGTACTTAGGAGGGGTGGAGGGGAATTTAGGCACCCTGGACTTAGTTGCCTAGGCAACTCAAGTCGCCCTCCATCCTGATTGGCCCAATTTAGCATGTTTGAGTGACAGCTAGGCTGAGTGAATGGGGGTTTGCTGCATAAAAGCAGGGCTTTGGGGACTGGAACTTCAGAAGTCACCACAGGACCTAAGAATCCGACGAGGGAGAAGCTGAGCCGACCTGCCACAACACTACCACCGGTGGAGCCCTGCTGGACTGCCTCACCACTTTTCCCAACGACAGAGGAGATCTCCCGCTGGAGAGTCTTCTTCCTTTGACTGGTGGGGATAACCAGTTTCACCGTCTTTTCGCCTTCCCGACGTACCTCGTGGCCGCCTTGCCTGTGCCAAGCACCCCGGCAACTGGGATACCACGTTTTACCGCGAAACAAAGGTACCACCTTTAACCGGAAGACTCTGAGGCTGGTTTCTTCCCTGGTAGTGCAAGACCTTCATCTTTCCTCTAAGTCGAGATCTCTTCCCCTGGACGACGACGTAACTTGCACCCACTACCAGGAACAACTGCCACCGCTGGAGGATCCTTAAGGTACCGTGTCCCGCCTGGCTTCCCTTGCTACCGACTGTACGGGGTAGATTTAGCCCCCGGCTTTCGAACCCGGGTTAGTCTGGGACACCCTGGCTAAACTTTCTTAAAGCCTCTCTAAACTCTTTTTGAACCCTATGCAAGACTTTCTAAGCCTAGTGTAACTGTGTGATCTTGGGCGCATTTGTGCTCTGCTCTCTCTAAGAGTGGGCCCAGCCTTTGGACTTTGGCTCACCAGTGACTTTTGCTCTTCTGCCTTGCTAACAATGTTCCTGAATCTTAGAGTGGTGTACCTTTCCATATTCTGTCTTCCCCCCCCCCCCTTTCTCACAAACTTATCAGAGTGCAATCTAGTTAAGCGCTCACCTCTGTATGAAAATAAGTGGTGTCTTACTGTGATTTATCTGATAGGAAACAAAGGGGTGTATATATTACAATAGTAACTGTGTTGAGAATATTTTACTATAAGAGTGCTGGAGTGTTTCAGACTGTGTGTTTTTAAATAAATAATTATATACTTTGATACCAAAGCTCTGGTCAGTGTTTGCTTGTATTGGTGTATCTGAGTGCCTATTGTGTATACTTTGCATACTGCCAAACTCTTCTTGAGGGAAGTCTGACTGCTCAGCCACAGCTACCAGGTAAATCTGGGTGGTACAGACTGCTACCAAGTGGGTTTACTGCCAACACCTGTAGTCTTAAATCTTTTGCAGTGGTCCCTAAGGGAACTGCATAGGTTTCTGCCTAACAATGCAGCAGAGACAGCTGGCAGATCCTTGGCGCAAGGTACCTTCCTGAATAGGCATGCATGGTTACGCAACTCTGGTTTTAAACTAGAGACTCGAGCCTCATTAATAAATAAGCCGGTGGAGGAGACTTATTTATTTGGAAAGGCAGTTGACAAAGCGCTCAAAACTGCTAAGAAAGAGCATGACACCCACAAGACCCTGGATCAGATCACTCAGAGGCCTTTTCCGAGGAGGGGGAGTGGGTCTAAACATTCCTTTTGTGGTCAACGTTTCCATCAGAACCAATACAGCTCGGGAATAATTGGTCCTCTACCCAAGCAGCCAACACCTACACCACCCCATATCCCCCAAGAGGCCAATGACGTGGTAAAGGAAGGGGTTGGAATTCTACCCCTCGATGCTCCCCGGCCTCAGACCCAAAATGGCCTGCAGATCCGGGTTCCATTCACATGCCTCCCCGGTCGGGGGCTGGCTAACATCATTTCTTCACGCATGGGAGGGGATAACTACAGTGGGTACTCAATACCGTTGTCCACGGGTACTGCATACAATTCGTTTTGCATGGTCACTCTGCAGGAAGTAATTCCCCTGCTCACACGGGGAAATTAAATTGCAACATTGGACATGAAAGAGGCATACTTTAATATTTCAATGTTGCCGGCGCACATAAAATACCTCAGATTCATAATACAAGACAAGCACTATCAGTTCAACAGGGATGTCATTTAGGGGTCGCCAGAGGTCGCCTTTGCGACCTCTATAGTTCCCTTGTGACCTCTAAAAAAAAAAAAAAAAGAAATTTAAAAAAAAAGTTTGTTGTAATGCATGCTCATGAGCTGTGGACAGCACCATGTGGCTCTTTACTTCTAGAGTCGCTGGCTTTCTTGTTCAAGCCCCTTAAACAAAAACAAAAAATAAGAACAGGAGTGCCACAAGTCTAACACTTTCAGCACTGACTCTAAATAAGAAAGAATAGGAATACCAAATAAAGTGTCTTTCTGGAATTCTATACAATAATTGCTAGACTCATTAAGAGTTTATTTCAGGCACACTTCAAGGGGTGAGTCACTGATTTAGTCTGTTCTTAAACGCCTCAACTCGGCCTTTTATCCTTCTGAGGTAGATAAATGAGTACCAACACAGGTTGGGTGATATTGGGTGTATATTTTTTCTACATAAAGCGCTTAAGCGCTATATAATAACACATCATTATCATTTGGTCATGGACGTCTGCTTGCGTTCACAGTAATTGGGTAATATGGGCCTATACACACTGATCTTAACGATACATATGGCGATCCATTCTTGTTTGAAATGTACATCGCATTATAGTGATATCATAACCATATTTCTCGTAGTGTACAATGCTATGTGATGCCACTTCCTGTTTTGTCAACGGGTGAAAGGTCATGCTCCATCGCTACCCGCGATATTACTTCGGGGTGAGGTCAAATTACATCACTTCCTGTGATGTCATTGGGGGGGTCAAGGGTCGTGTGATGTCACTTCTGCTACCCCTGGCATTTTAGTGAAATGACATCCCTGCAGTTCAAGGTGCTACCCTTCGGCATAGGGTGTTTACAATGCTACTGGCAGTGGCAGCAGCACACCTGCGCAGGTTATCCTACCCGGTTTATCCTTGCCTATACGACTGGCTCATAACAGGGGAGTCTTACGAAAACATGCCTGTCAAAAACTCAAAAGATGATAGACCTCTTCAGCCTGGTTTCTCCATCTACGGGAAGAAGTCCAGCTTAAACCCCTTTCAAGATAAGCAGTTCCTAGGGGCTCTAATTCGAACAACGGACGGCCTCGTCTTCCCCTCCAACGAGAGGGTCCAAAACATGCTGTTTCAGATCCCTTAATATGTATCCATTCGAGAGGTGACAGTACGCAAGGCCATGGGACTGTTAGGAATGATGGCGTCATGCATTTATTTGGTTCCTCACTCAAGCTTGTGCATGCCTCCAATATAGGAGTGGCTCAACAGCCAGTGGTGTCAGGCCAGCGGACAATGGGACGATCTAGTGGTTGTCTAGCCAGCCGTCGTTCTCTCGCTACGGTGGTGGTCGAGGGAGAACCTCTTGAAGGGGAAATCCTTCACCACCCCCGCAGTGGAGGCCACTCTTACAACAGACGCATCTCTCACAGGGTGGGGAGCTCACCTGCTTCGACAGCGCATAGAGTTTGGTCGTCAGACATTTCATCCAACCACATAAACCTGTTTGAACTGTTAGTATTCAAAGCACTGAAAGTTTTTCAGACACAACTGCAGGGGAAAACGGTCCTGATCCTCGCAAACAGCACCACGGCGATGTACTACCTGAACAAACAGGAGGGCACTCACTCTCCAGGGCTGTCCAAACTGTCCCAGAACATTTGCAAGTGGGCTCTCAAACACAACATGTTCCTGTTCTCACATTTTTCAGGGCAACTCAATCTTCTGGCAGACGTACTCTGGAGAGATTTCCCACTACCCATGGAGTACCAATGGCGATTACACAAAGATATTGTAAACGTTTTAGCAGAATGGTGTTTCCCAGAGATAGACTTGTTCGCAACTCTGGAGAACGCTCAATGCTAAGACTACGCCTCTAGGTACCCCCAGAACCGCTCCAAGGAGAACAGACTCTGGATCACATGGTCAGGGAAATTTGGTTACGCTTCCCCCCCCCCCCCTCACTACTGCCCCCTGACTCCCAGAACCAGTCACTATGATATTGGTGCCCTCATGTTGGCCCGCCAACCCTGGTTCGCTCATTTCATGGAGATGTCTCGATCTCCCCCAGTGAAACTACCTTGCCCGTACAACATGTTGTCTCAGGACAAAGGGGAGACACTCCACCCATGCCCGCAAACATTGAACTTAGCGGCCTGGCTCCTGAGGTTGTAGAGTTCGGATACCAACAACTCCCTCAGAAATGCATTGACATACTTAAGGAAGCGAGAATACCGAACACCCGATATTGCTATTCCAGTAAATGGAAACGCCTAATCTGGTGCAATACCAAGGGCATCAATCCCATTGACTGTTCTCCTATTCAAATTGTATTGTACCTGACTCACTTGCTTGACTCTTGCCTGGTTTTTAATTCCCTTAAGGTTCACTTAGGTGCTCTCTCAGCCTACACTACGTTAAAACAAAAAGTGTCATGGTGGCAGATACCAGTTATTAAGGCTTTCATGGAAGGGGTCAAGAGGATTCAAGACCCACCCTACCCCCCACCCCATTTGAAATCCAGCTCCCGGATGGGACCTGAATGTGGTATTAACCAGACTTATGGGGTCTCCATTTGAGCCGATGCATAAGGCAAGTCTCAAAGATCTTACCTATAAGACAGCCTTCCTAATGGCTATCACTTCTATTAGAAGGGTTAGTGGACTACAGGCCCTTTCAGTTCTAGATCCTTTCATTACAGTGCACAGAGATAAGGTGGTTCTGCGCACTCAGCCTCGTTTTGAGCCTACATTTATCTCCAAGTTCCATGTGAACCAATCAATAGAACTGCCTACTTTCTTCCAGAACCTAACTAACATGGCCGAAAGAAGCCTACACACATTAGATGTGCGTAGGACAGTCATGTTTTACCTGGACTTTCGTTTCAGTGGCTGCTGGTAGAGAAGGGGATCCTGTCTCTAAATCGGCAATCTCAAGGTGAATTGTCAAATGCATCACACTATGTTACTCTCTTGCTAAGAGAGAACTGCCCTTCAAGCCTAGAGCACACTCTACTAGGGGCACTGGGGCTTACATAGCATTCATTGTTATTGTTATTTTGCATTTATATAGCGCCTTATATACCATTGGTATGGTCTGAAGGCGCTGGTAGGTTGAACGCCCTTGGGAACCGAAGTTCAGATCAGTAGAGGGAGTAGAGAGAGTCAAAGGTGCGTGTGGGCACCATGTATGTGTGCAGCTTGTGCGGTATTCGTGTAATAGCTGCTTCTTAGCGGTAGGTGTGGTGGTTGAGGGGTCAGGAGTATGTGTTCGTTCTGGCAGGATTAATCCAGACCGGATGTGGCTGCGTTAGGCCTGAGGAGAACGCCTGGCTGGGGGTGTGTAACCAGCAGTGTTTACATAGTGATGTGGAGTATGAGACGGATGTTGGTATGAGAACAGTTATACCGAATGGTGTCATAGTATCTCTGTGTTCTAGTTGAGTGGTGGTGTAAAGGAGAGAGTAAGCATATGGTGGGTTATATGGTCAATTCAAGTGTTTTCTAAAATGTTCTAAAGAGGCTATTGGGAACACTTCTAAATTCTACTTTCTCAGAGAGGCTATTGGGGACACTTCTAAATTCAACTTTCACAGAGAGGCTATTGGGCATACTTCTATAGTCAGTTTTAACAAAAGGCTATTGGGACACTTCTAGGTTCAACTTTCCACAGAGGCTATTGGGCACATTTCTAAATTCTACTTTCACAGAGAGGCTATTGGGGACACTTCTAAATTCTACTTTTCACAGAGAGGCTATTGAGGACACTTCTAGGTTCAACTTTTCACAGAGGCTATAGGGCACATTTCTAAATTCTACTTTCACAGAGAGGCTATTTGGGACACTTTTAAATTCTACTTTTCACAGAGAGGCTATTGGGAACACTTCTAGGTTCAACTTTCACAGAGGCTATTGGGCACATTTCTAAATTTAACTTTAACAGAGAGGCTATTGGGCACACTTCTAAAATCGACTTTTCACAGAGGCTATTGGGCACACTTCTAAATTCAACTTTAACAAAGAGCCTATTGAGGACTCTTCTAAATTCAACTTTCACAGAGGCTATTAGGCACACTTCCAAATTCAACTTTAACAAAGAGGCTATTGAGGACACTTCTAAATTCAGTTTTTACAAAAGGCTATTGGGGACACTTCTAAATTCAACTTTAACAAAGAGGCTATTGAGGACACTTCTAAATTCAGTTTTTACAAAAGGCTATTGGGGACACTTCTAAATTCAACTTTAACAAAGAGGCTATTGGGGACACTTCTAAATTCAACTTTAACAAAGAGGCTATTGGGGACACTTCTAAATTCAACTTTAACAAAGAGGCTATTGAGGACACTTCTAAATTCAGTTTTCACAGGAGGCTATTGGGGACACTTCTAGGTTCAACTTTAGCAGAGAGGCTATTGGGCACACTTCTAGAATCGACTTTTCACAGAGGCTATTGAGGACACTTCTAACATGCTAACGATCCCATTTCTATCTAGATGCGACGCAGGCTAGGGTTCAGAATTCTAGGTGTGGTCCATGTTAAGAATACCAATTTTTATCTAGATGCGGTGCAAGCTAAAGCTCAGTTCCCTACACGTGTGGCACTAGCTAAAGTTGGCAAGTAAGTTCATGTGCATCGTAAGGCAGTATTTACAATACATTTACAGTGGTCGCAAGTCTTCCTAGGTATGTCTTGATTTAAGTCTATTGCAGTCTATGCTATGGAAGGTAAGGTAGAGTGACAGGGGCTTTCTGGAGTAGAGTGATTGCTCTACACCCCACCCATGCCATACTCACAGTTTTGTTGGTGTCTGGCTTCCTTTGCTTCCCCTGCGGACACCTGCAGACACGTCCTGGAGCCGCCAATGTAGGAGCCGCCCTTTGCCCCGGGCCCTTAGCCGCAAGGGCTGCCGGGCAGGGGGCTGCCCTGGAAGGGTCAGTCAAAAGGGGCCAGCAAGCCAATCAGACCACGGGGGACGGCTGGGGGCGGGAGGAGGGAGGAGAGGGGAAGCAGGGACAGGGGGCGGACAACGCTGCAGGCAGGGCCCGGGGGGCTCAAGCAAGAAAACAAGGCCCAGATCATAAGGCCCAAGAGGGAATGGGCTCGCACCCACGCTCACCTGAACACGCCCGGATGGAAAGGCGGTCGGGAGCTGGGACGGCGACTAGGTTCGCCGGCTGCCTTACAGCAGCCAATCAGACCACGGGGGACGGCTGGGGGCGGGAGGAGGGAGGAGAGGGGAAGCAGGGACACGGGGCGGACAACGCTGCAGGCAGGGCCCGGGGGGCTCAAGCAAGAAAACAAGGCCCAGATCACAAGGCCCAAGAGGGAATGGGCTCGCACCCACGCTCACCTGAATACGCCCGGATGGAAAGGCGGTCGGGAGCTGGGACGGCGACTAGGTTCGCCGGCTGCCTTACAGCAGCCAATCAGACCACGGGGGACGGCTGGGGGCGGGAGGAGGGAGGAGAGGGGAAGCAGGGACACGGGGCGGACAACGCTGCAGGCAGGGCCCTGTGGGCTCAAGCAAGAAAACAAGGCCCAGATCACAAGGCCCAAGAGGGAATGGGCTCGCAACCACGCTCACCTGAATACGCCCGGATGGAAAGGACTTCCCCTAGAGTCCATTTGCAAAGCGGCAACCGGGAGTTCTGTGCACACTTTTACAAAACACTATTGCCTAGACACTCATTCTAGGTCTGATTCTCAGGTGGGACAAGCAGTACTAAGGCATCTTTTCACTACTGTTCCTTCTCACAACCCACCTTCAACTCCTGGTACTGCTCGCTAGTGTATGCACAGCATGTGATTCTAAGCAGATTAACAAGCATCAGAAGACATGCATTACTTAACCGTGAAAGCATTTCTGATGATTGTATATGCTTAGATTCACATGCGCCCACCCCTCCACCCCGCTCGAATGGAAGGAACAGGTGTCTACTACTTTCTCTCTTTTCTGTACTCACTCACGATAGTCATAAGGCTCCCTCACAGCAGAAAAAATACAATAGGGGGGACCTCAACGCGTGAGAGATTTTGGGTACACTACACGTCACGTAGGGATAGTGTTACAGGCACGCCCATGTCGACGTCCCCTTTCTATTCTTGAAAGACAAGATGCAATACCCTGCGGTTACCACTGGATGTCAGACTATATGCACAACATGTTAATTTAAGCAGATACAATCATCAGAAATGCTTTTACGGTAAGTAATGCATGTCGTCTCCTACACCTCCAGTCCCTGGATCTATTTCTTGCCCCTGTTTTTCCCGCCTGGTGCCTGGCAGGACTGATGGTCGCTGCAACTATTGCATTGGTGTGTTGGTTTTCTGTGGGGCTTTTATGGATTTTACTGAGGACCGTGGGGTGTTTTCTCCTGGTTTAGGTGGTGCTAATTTGGTGTTATTTTCTGGAAATTCAGGTGTTGACAGTGAACTATTATTCTATTGGCCCGCCCATGTACTGATTTCTCTGAAGTACAGTTTCTCCAGCATGGGGTCTGGCATGGATTCACATGCTCATGAATATTCCCTGTCGTCAGGCTTGGAATCCTTGGTAAAGAAAAAATCATTTTCAGTTTCACTTCTGAACTGTCTTTCTCCTAACAACCAATCACTGGTCTCTGGGTCATACTGCCCTCTGCCAATGACTGCCCTCTACCTAAGCCCCTCCTCTGGCAGCCATCTTCAATTTTTTACCACACGTTCAAGTGCGTTTTGCGATTTTTCTAAGTTTTGCGATTTTTCTAATAGTTTTGTGATTTTTCGTAGGCATCTCAACAAGTGGCTGCAGGCCAAGGCCTCCCCTGCCCAGAAGAAGAAAGTTGACCGTCTTCTAAGACCTTTGAGGGCGCTCCTCCCGCGGGGGCTCAACATAAGGCTAAGCACCGCGAATCCGCTGCCACCGGGAGCGCAGTTGCGACGGGTTCCGCGGCGGCTAGGGCAAGCACAGCGTCTCAAGTGCCTTCGACCACAAGCAAATGCTCAAGTTCTTCCAAGAAGAGGAAGTCGGACCATCCGGGCAAGCTCTTGGAGAAGACCCAGACAGGCCCTACGGAGAAGGCCACATGGAAAGCGGTGCGCAGACCCTCCCCCTAAGGTGAAGGCTTCAGGCTCGACCAAGGTCATGAAGGCCCAGGTTCATTTGACTAAGGCCCCTTCGATCGAAGGCGTGGTGGCGTCCCTCGCGAAGGCCGCCGAGGCGGATCCGCAGGGCATGGCCCCGAAGGCAAGAGTATCCCTGCCTGCCAGCAGGGAGTCCTCTTTTCAACCTATCGAAAAGACACCGGAGAAGATCATGCCAATGATTTCCCTGAAACCGTCTCCCTTGGTCGCAGAGAAGGGGGGGGGGGCAACAGAAGAGGAGCTTACCAACCTCCAGACCCTCCAGGAGGAACAGTGCGTCGAGAGCAGGCCATATGGGAAGGTTGACAACGAGGATGACTATGAGGAGACCGACGAGGAGCAACCGGGATTTGACCCCGTGGAGGACCAGTCTAAGCCGCAAACACCCTCACCTCAGCAACCACCTGGTGATATCTCAGCGGACATGCTCACTGCTCTGCATTCCCTATGCTCGGAGATCCAGGCGAGAATGCCTCTTGCGTCGGCAGCCCCGCCCACGCGCCGGGACCATCGGAGGAACCACCACCACCAAGAAGAGGAGAGTTCACCCTCCGTTCCACCCTTGGCCCCCCCACCCCCGAGGGATAAGACTGATACGGACACAGCGATAACTGGCACAGAGGAAGGCGGATTGGGGGGAATCTCCTGTCATCGCCGCCCAGAGCTTCACTGCCCGACGAGACAGGGTCGTTTCACGCCATGATCTCGGGCCTCTGAGCTGTTCCAGCTTGTCCCTGAGAAGAAGAAAGAGGGTTTCCTTTACCAGTGCCGCAAAAAGCTATGAGGAAGACTGTACTTTCTATCCCACTCTTGGAGGACATTTGAGACGAGGGGTTTTCCCTCATGAACCCTTCCTTAGCCCCGGCGAAGAGGGACCGTTATGAGAAGAAATACTTGGGTTATCTGCCCAAGTGTTTACGGTCCCAGCCGTCTCCGAACTCTGTGGTTTCTGCAGTGCCCAAGAAGAAATCTTCGGGCGCCTCCTCGGTCGGCAGCCCCCCAACCACAGACAGTGAGGGGAAGAAGTTGGATGCCATGGGGCGAAGAGTTATCACTTCGACAGCGATGACCATCAAGGCCGCGAATGCCCTCTCCATCGTGGCGCGTTACGACAGGGAGCTTTGGTTCAAGATCGCTCCCCTCCTGGACTTCCTTCCCGACGACAAGAGGGCGGAAGCTTTGAAGATCCTACAGGAAGGAGAGGTGGCATCGGACCACGCCATTACCGTGGCGACGGACATCGCGACACAGGGTTCTGCCAAATGGGCAACAGCGTTTGCCTTCGTCGGCGGGGCTGGCTTAGGACCACTAATTTCCACCAGGATGTTCAGTCGAAGGTGTTGGCCATGCCCTTTGACGGGGACAATTTGTTCGGGAAGAATGTGGTTGAGTCTCTTCAGGCCATCAAGGTGAACAATGAGATGGCTCGTGCCTTGGACACGCTTCAGCAATGAAGGTTCTTCCAAAGGATTTGGGGAGGTGCTTCATCCTACCGTCAACCCCCAACCGCTCGTCGGCCCAGGAGACCTACAGTGGCCGTGCCAAATCTGGAGGAAGACGTTGTCGCCAAGGCCCCCAAGGCATCGCTTAAACGTCACAATAGGATTGAACCGGCCGTGGCGTCGGGCCCCCAGCCGAGCACCCCGTTGGGAGGCCAGCTGGCGAGCTTTGTCAGCGTCTGGAAGACCATCTCCCACCGACCATTGGGTGCTGGACGCTCTCGCCCACAGACACACTCGATTCCAACGCAAGTGTCCCCATATACCACAAGTGGCCCTGCAGGAAAGCCACGTCCCTCAGCTTCTGCTGGAGGTGCGGGCCATGCTAAAAAAGGGTGCAATGGAGCTCGTCCCAAAGAGGCTTTGGTGCTCCGGAGTGTACTCTTGTTACTTCCTCGTCTAAAAGAAGACTGGCGGTTGGAGGCCCATCCTGGTCCTCCGCCATCTGAACAAGTACATCAAGTCTCAAAAGTTTCAGTTGGTGAGACTTCAGCACGTTCTACGACAGCTGGAAGAGGGGGATTTTCTGTTGTCGTTGGATTTAGAAGATGCTTATTTTCACATCTCCATACACAAGGGCAACATTACCAGTTCAAGGCCCTTCCCTTTGGGTTGAAGTCGGCGCCAAGAGTCTTCACCAAGTGCCTGGCGCAGTTGGCGGTGCAGCTGCGCCTACGAGGGATCCACATGTACCCTTACCTGGATGACTGGCTCATCCAGGCAAGCTCAAGCGACATTGCCATTGAACACACAGCGAGGTCCGTCCAACTCCTGACAGATCTGGGGTTCTCAGTGAAATATCAAAGTACTGCTTGATTCCATCGCAGGACGCACATTTTCTGGGGTCCCGACTCGTGCCTGGCGTCTCCGTCGGACGAGAGGGTAGCAGCCATCTTGGCAAGGTGCAGCAGCTGTTGGCCCTGAAGATGGCAAGGGTGAGGTCCATCAAGTCCCTGCTCGGCATGTCGTCATGCATATACCTCATTTGGCTGTGCAGGCTTCGGATGAGTCCACTGCAAGTGTTCCTCAACGCCATTTCTGTTGAGCGATACGGTGGTGGGTAGTGCATGCATATCGGTCCGCAGGCATGGATTTCCAGACCCCACCTTATCAGAAGACTGTCACGACGGACGCCTCCCTTGAAGTATGTGGCGCACATACCGGAAGTCTTCATGCAAGAGGCCTGTGGCTACCGTAGGAGAAGACGTTGCACATCAACGTGTTGGAACTGCGGGCAGTGTTTTGGGTCCTCGGGTCCTTCCTTCCGTCCCTCAAGGGCAAGGTGGTACGTGTCTTCATGGACACCACCACCACAATGTTTTACATCTGGAAGCAAGGGGGAACCAGATCCTGGCGCTCTCCAAAGAAGCGCAGGACCTTTGGCACTGGGCCGTAGCCCAGGGGATGTTCCTCATCCCATTTAATCTAGCAGGAGTGACTAACACTGTCGCCGACTCTCTCAGCAGGGTGATGCGCTCTTGCCATGAGTGGGAACTTCGGCAGGACCGAGTGGATCACCTGTTCGGCAGATGGGGCAATCCCCAGATCAATCGGTTTGCGACGGCGATGAACACCAAGTGCCGGAGGATCCTCAGTAGGTTTCCCGGCCGGGGAGCATGGGGGACGCATTCTCTTTCCCCTGGGACGGCCTGTTTCTGTATGTGTTCTCTCCATTGCTGTTGCTACTTCGATTAGTCAATCAACTCAGATGGTCCCGGTGCAGGATGATACTCGTCGCACCGGTGTGGCCGAGACCAATATGGTATCCGGACCTTCTGGACATGTCAGCGTTCCCTCCAGTCAAGCTTCCGTCAGTCGCAGATCTTCTTGCCAGGGAAGGAGGCACTATTCTGCACCACAACCCAGGATCGCTGAACCTGAAGGCCTGGCTCCTGCAGCACTTGAGTTTGGGGGCTATGATCTCCCAGCGGATTGTAAGGAGATGCTCGCCAAGGCTAGAGCATATTCTGCTCTCAAATGCTACGGGCGCAAGTTGAAGAAGTTCACTGTTTGGTGCTGTGCTCAGAAGATCGACCCTCTACGAGTCACTGCTCCGGAGGTGCTTCCGTATTTGTGTTCATTGGCGAAAGCAGGACTGGCCCATGCTTCCATCAAAGTTCATCTGGCGGCTATCTCCTACTACACCAGATATCCTGGACGATAATCCTTATGGTTGCATCGATTGGTGAAGGAGTTTGTCAAAGGACTATTTTGCTAGTTCCCGCTGGTGAAGGCTCCGGTCCCGGCGTGGGAGCTTAATGTGGTGCTGACTAGGCTCATGGGTCCTCCGTTCGAGCCTATGCATTCGGCGCCACTGAAATTTTTGTCGTGGAAAACAGCTTTTGTTGTGGCCATCGCCTCCGCACGAGTGGGAGAGATCCAGGCCCTTTCTTGTAAACCACCTTATTTGACATTCCACTAGACGAGGCTAGTGCGAACGACGCACCCTTCCTTCATGCCCAAGGTGCCGTTGGACTTTCATCTAGACGAGCCCTTGATGTTACCAGTATTTTTCCCGACGCCTGCGTCGCCGGCTGAGAGGACTTTGCACTCGCTAGATGTGGCTAGAGCGCTGACATTTTATTTGGACTGCACAGTTTCCCGAAGACGTTGCAATGTTTTGTGAACTTTGGCCCTGTCAACGATGGTAAGGCCCTCTCCAAGGCTTCAATTTCCAGGTGGCTCTCCTGCTGCACCACCCATTGTTACCGGTTGGCAAACCGACCGTTGCCTGGCTGTCCGAGAGCCTACTCAACCCGAGCGATGCCTGCAACTACGGCGTTCCTGTCTGGTGTGCCCCTGCTTGACATTTGCAGGGCTGCTACATGGAGGTCGATGCACACCTTCACAAAGTTCTACTGCGTCAACAGGGATTCCAGGGAGGAGTCAAGAGTCGGCCAGGCAGTGCTGCTCTACCTGTTCACTCGAAGGTGAGCCTGGTGAGGAGATAAGAGATGCTTAATGTTGAGCCTTGCCACCTCCCGTGGTTGTGCATGTGTGTACTGCTACTGCTAGAAGGAACAAGTTACTTACCTGTAACTGTTGTGCTCCAGCATGGGTCTGGCATGGATTCACATGTGAACCCTCCCGTCTACCCCTCTCCGGCTCTTCTCTTGGTACTACTGCCACTCTACATGCTGCCAAATCCGAAGATGGCTGCCAGAGGAGGGTCTTAGGTACAGGGCAGTCATTTGCTTGGGGCAGTATGAGCTAGGGACCAGTGATTGGTTGTTAGGAGAAAGACAGTTTAGAAGTGAAACTGATCTTTTCTTTACCGAGGATTCCCAGCCTGACAGCAGGGAATATTCATGAGCATGTGAATCCATGCCAGACCCATGCTGGAGAACAGTTACAGGCAAGTGATTTGTTCCTTCCATGTGCTTAAATATACAGCGACATTTTCTTAGGTTCCCTCTTGTCACCTAAAAACACGCTGACACATCATTTGTATCAAAGAGGCTAAAGAGAAGAGCAAGACAAGTAGCTCTTTGCATATCCCCATGTAGCTGCTGTCTGGGCATTGCCCAGTGTGGGTGCCTCAGATTGGTGAATGTGATGGAAGAGTACATAAATTAACAAGGTGTACTGGCTAACCATGACAAACAATAACCCATCCCCACCGCTGTGACATTGGTTGAGATTAAGTCACCTGAGGAACTTTATTCACTGACCAAGAGTCAGAAGACAAAATAATACTAGTCTAATATGGAATCATGAACTTGCTCTTTCTTTATCTTCCTTCCTTCTTTCTTTCTTGATTTTCAACATTATAACCTTTTTCCTTCTTAGAAAGGCTGCATCTTTTCTTTTCTATTCTATCCTCATTCCCTCCCTCCTTTCCCCCCTCTCTGCTCATTCATTGTCTAGTCCTGTTATCTTCCTTTCTTTCCCCATCTTCTTATTTTCCTTTACCTTCCTTTCTTGCTCCTCCCTTAACTTGCTCTCTGCCTCCCTACCTCCTTCCATAGCCTTTTTATTTCCCTTCCTTCCTTTCCATGTTCCCTCCTTGCTTTCGCTCCCTCTCCCCTAGTTCTCTCCTTGCTTTCGCCCACCTCTACCCTTGCTTTACCCCACCTATGCCCTTGTTCTCTCCTTGCTTTACCCCACTTATGCCCTATTCCCCTCCTTCCCTTCTTCACCCTTTCCTCTGATTCATTCTGTCCCGTCCCTGTCACCTTGTTCCCCGATTCGTTCCCTTCACCCTTTTTCATCCTCAACTTTCCTCTTCCCAGGTTTTCGCCTCCCTTCGCCCTCCCATTGTATTCCCTTGCGTTCTTTCTTCAATTAGTCTTCCGTATTGTCATTTCTCTTATTGTTGTTTTTCAATTTTTACAAATCTTTAATAAGAATTCATTAATAGGTAACATTTAATCTAATACAATAGCATTAAGCATTTAAATAACTTAACAATTCCTAAAAATCACAGATATCTAATAAAACAAAACAATGAGGATATCAAAACTGCATTACCACCAACTTCAAACCCAATGATCATGTTGAGAATTAAAGCCCAACCCACTAAGAGAAGCAGAACACACATAAATATACGCACATTCAACCGTACTAATTTGAGATTGCATGCTTTGTTTAGATTTCCTACCATATAATCATCTTCTATGAACCATATAAATCATTAAATGGCACCCAAACCGACATTCGTTTGATTCCTCCTATGATGCATACATTTCTCAAAATCTGACAATTGCTTATCACTCACCCAGTTCTCAACTTGTGGTTTTTCCTTGTTTTCCAAAGTTTCAAGATCTGTTTCACTGCCACCATCAGATGCTTGTCAACCCAACACCTGTACCATCTCGTAATTATGCACCTTCCCAAAATAAAAAATGTGAAAATAGACAGAACACACAAAGAAGCACTTACAAAAGGGCAGTCTCGTTCGAATTCGACGAGTTGCTAGCATGCCTTAGCCATCCTCGCATTGCGGCCTTCTGATTGGCCCAGGCTCCCCACTTCAGGCCAATAGCAAGCCGGCCAGCGTAAGCCGGCCCCTTGCCTCCGAAGGCCCTGCTTCAAAGGCCCATGTCTGTGCCTCTCTGTGGCTGCCGGAGCCGCGAGTGCGACCAAACCATCCCAACGACGCATTCATAACTCCTGTCTGGACCCTAATGAAGTAACGACACACCTAGTGGCTTGTTCCTCCTTTTGCCATTCTCCCTTTACTACGAAGCGCACCATCTAGGATCACGTATGTTCTGTATTGTTAGCCTGAATACGATCGCTTTGAATGGTGTACCTCAAATCCTGATGTCATGCTGCCTTGTTCCTCCGTATGATTAGCATATAAAGTACTGCCACATTATACTGCTCTTCTCTATGCGATTTCACATATTGCAAAGGAACACTATCTACCCAACAAATACGCTCACTGCGCCACCGCTGCTCAAAGCATGATACAATAAGGTGGATTACTGTAGCTACACGTCATTTAAAATGTATGTTTTTGTTCTGAGACAATACCTACTAAGGGCTTCATAATCTGCCTATCTCGTCCTGACTGCAAACTATTATGCCACGATCATGCCCACCAAATGGCCTATCTCATTCGAATGTTAGCAATACTTGCCTTACAACAGAGCAATAACCCAACTTGCCATTGTGATTTAACAACCCCTTGTTGCCCTCTGCACTGTCCACAGCACTGTTACACTGGAACCCTACTACACATGGTCTACTTACCAGAAGATGGACTCCTGTTCGCAAGGGACCATCATGGCCACATACCATCATCAGCAGGACAGGACCCCTCCAAAACTCATCGTATAGTAAAAAAAATGTCCACTCAACTCCCGAAGGTGCACACAATCCTGCCCACTCACTTTTTACCACAAATATCCACTCACCATCCGGAGGTGCATACCCACCAACCTGCTTGTTTCTTACCACCGATACAGCATGCATATCTCATAAGTAATAAACGACCCAGACTCACACCCAATCTCAGCCAGCATAACACTCCGGCCTACCTGACTACCTCTCCCATAGGCACTACTCAACCTTGTCCTTTGACCCACAGGAACAGCAGACTAAAGTCCAGACTAGCCACGCACCAGCAACAGGCAGAAATACAGCCTCTACCGTCTGCAGGGTATGATACTTACCCTAGATCCAAAGCCTACCACCCGTTAGGGATTTTGTCATAGGACTATTACAGAACTTGGGTGGTATTTTAGTTTCGTGGTAAATTGGCAGTAAAGTGGAGGTAGCTTAAGATCGTGGTTTCTGAGGCTTGTGGAATCTGCTTAGATCACATGCTGTGCATAGGCCGACATCTAGTGAAAGCTGCAGAGTATTACAGTTGTTGTTTTCGAAACTCAAAGGGACGTCAACAGGGCATGCCAGTAATACTATCCCTAGTGTGACGTCCACTGTACCCATGATCCCTCACACGTCGAGGTCCCTCAGATTGTTTTTTTCTGCCATTCTCGACGGATGCGTATAGCGGAGTTCCTCTTTCTGCTTATAGCCATTTACAAATTTTCAATTACCAATAGTTTACTCTTTCTGTCCTTTATATCACCGACTATCGAAACATTACGCCGGTGAAGACAAGAAAAATGACAGTCGGAAGAATACTGCGACAGATCCGTTTTGGCTTGGAAGGCCGCCCCAGGCTTCGGCCCTCAGAGTAGGGAGAGAGGGGGGAGGTCATTGAAGAATGTATATGTCCCTTTTCTTGCACTACATTCGACTAGCTGCCACCTCTTTTCATTATGGAAAAGACCCCCTTTAAATTCTGCCCCAAATGCAATAGGAAATTTCCCTGGATCGATAAACACCTAGTCTGTAACTTGTATCTCGCGAGAGACCTTGTCGTGCGTGCTGGCTCTTCAAGCCCAAGACTAGGACCGATCTACCAAACGATGGGTCCACTACGCCAGGCAGCTCGAAGCCATGGAAGTAGAAGGTGCTTTCAGTGACAGCAGCAATGCCTCAGTTTCTGACAGCGAAGGCGACTGGGTAGCTTCGGCTACCGAAACGCAGGCCCTCGGCCCCGAAAGACAGGCTGGCGACCTTGTTATGGGGACAACACCCGGCGGCGGAAGCGCTATCACTTCATCCACCACTAAGCACACAACCCAAGGCCAAGACTCGACACACGTGTCGAGTGGACAGCAACGCACAATGTCCAGGGAAAGGTCAGTGGAAACTTTGTCTTTTGGGCACTATCGTTTGAGATCGCCGCATGACCGGTCCAGACCATCGAAGGACGGTACAGGCGTTGCGTGAAAAACTCCGAGGGCCGATCGTCAATGGACGAGTCTCCGGTTCAGCCTGCACCCGAAACTTGGCATTCGTCAAGTCAGGTACTAGGCCCCAAGCAGTCTGACAAACACGCTGCAGAGGGCCAAAGTAGGTAGAAAGAGACCAAGAAAAAGTCCTCAAACAGCCCTCATAGGGAGAAGATCCCTCACAGGGAGAAATCTCAAGAGGCTAGGGCCAAAGAACCTACATTAAGATTTAAGGCTCTTTTCCCAACCATTGGTCATCCCTAGTTCGGCACAATGGTCGGCTGAGGATATAGACAGGGTCATGAGGAGGATGTCCTTCGTGGCCAACTTCTATGAAAAGGACCCTGCCTATTTCCAAAGTTTCCACTCCCCCCACTACAGCACCCTCTGGGTCGCAGATCCCTGCTCAACACTGTTAGGCAGAATCCTGTGCAGTTCCCTTAGGGAGCACTACAGAAGATTAAGACTACAGGTATGAGCAATAAAACCCCTTTGGTATCAGTCTGGACCACAACGATTTAGTTGGTAGCTGTGGCTAAGCAGTCAGACTTATCTCAAGAGGGAGATGAGCAGTATTCCGGGTTTGCACAATAGGACTACAGCACTATGGCACAAGGAAACACTGACCAAAGCTTTGTATTTAAAAAGAATATATATATTTATTCACACTTCTAATTCAACACATCAATCACAGTTATTAAAGCAAGTTAAGTTCAGTCAAGAAAAGTATACACAACTCCCTAGTTAAATTGTAGACAAGTTTTGAGCAAGAGTGAAAACTGAGCAAAACGGCACAGTGAAAAT
Organism: Ambystoma mexicanum; assembly: GCF_040938575.1. Taxonomy (NCBI): domain Eukaryota; kingdom Metazoa; phylum Chordata; class Amphibia; order Caudata; family Ambystomatidae; genus Ambystoma; species Ambystoma mexicanum. Next base: position 697,622,435 of record NC_090921.1, read on the forward strand.
CAAATACAAATGGCACTCTAGCAATTTCTCACATGGGAGGGAAAGCACAAGTTATACAGGAATATATTCTTAGACACCCTAGCAACATTTCCCAATAAAATTGTGAACAAGTTAGTCAAGGCAGTACTTTAGCATATATAATACTTAAATGAAAACCGAGCAAAATGGCACTTCACAAGTTTTAAGAGGGAAGGAAAAGGTGGTTATAAGAATTAGGTGCATCAACACAGTTCTAGTTGAGAAGCAATCTAGAGAAGGCAGTTCTAAGAGATTCAGCCAGAGTCAATAGGCCTGTGCCAGAGTCAGTGGTACAGGGCAAAGAGCCTAGGAGCAAAATGTTCTTGTAGCTGCAGGCAAGTCTTTGTTAAACGATTCGAAAAGGTGGATGCAGAGGTCAAAGACAATGTTAGATGATGGGGGCGGCCAATCCAACAGGTAGGTAAAGGATTTAAAACACTGTTAGCGCTACCAAATGAAAAGGGCAGCCTGGCGGAACAAAGTACCTTAAAATGAAGAGGCGGCTCCTGCGGTGGCGGTTGTTCCTGGTAGTTCCTGCAGTTCGGGAGATCCAGCAGAGGAATGGAGGCTCTCATGGTGGAGGAAGGTTCGAGTTACTGCACTACCCAGGGATGAAACCAGCCGCAGTGCTGCCAAACGAAAAAGGTACGCTCCTTTAAATCGCGGTCCGGGTGGGCGGGTGCTTGGCTATCTGGTCTCCGAGTGCAGGGCACTGACGATTCGACCAAGGCAGGTCCAGGAGGGCGATTGGCAAACTGGTTGGCCCCACCAGCTCAAGGGAAGAAGGCTCTTGCAGATGAAGATCTTCTCTCGTCGTGTGGAGAAAAGTGGTGAGACGCTGCAGCAGGGCTTCACCGGTGGTTCAGTTGTTGCAGATGTCCTTGGCTTCTCTCACCTTCGGCTTCTTAGTTCCAGTGGCGACGTCTTGCTCTTCCAGTCCTCAGGACCCTGCTTTTATGCAAAAAAGATCCCCATTCATACAGCCTAGCTGTCACACACACAGTGGAGTGGTCATCTTGGTGGGAGACCCTCCAGCCTATCACGGCAGAGTGCGACATGGGTTGCTGCGGCAACCCTGTCCAGGGGTCCTACTCCCCCTCCCACAGAGTGGACCCACCCCAGACTCAGTGGCACTGAAAGGAGGGCTTCCTGGCAGAAGCCCGCCAAAAGGACGAACAAAGGATCCCCGAACCTGGGTTAGGTGTTTAGAGAAAGACACGAGAAAGAATTTATATAAAAGTTCTGGCAAATAAAACCTACCAGAGTAAAGTTAATATAAGAATAAACTGGCGGTATGTTAGAGGCTGTCAGTAAATGTGGTAGCCTCGAACACTGGGAGAATCCCATAGGGAAATATTTGCCGTCGAATATTTTTGGTAGTAACCACTGCCACCAGCCAGAAACTTTTGAGAAAGGGACTGTACGGTACCCTCTCGAAAAAGAACATAAGGAAAAAACTATTAACCCTTTTCAGTACCTCCATAGTAAGATGGGTTGTAGTGGTTTAGTTCATAGGATTTGACTAGCCAAGTCAATGGGGACTTTACATGCCCTGGGAGACGGTAGTCAGTCCCAGGGTATGGAGTCTATGTTTGGGGGTCGCTACGACACCGCTGTGTCACCGCACGGAGGGTGCTGTGTAACACATGTGGATAAAGATGGTTCCTATGAGAGTGAGATAAACCCCATAGACCTTAAGCGCAGAAAATAGCCTACAACACACATAGCAAATATGCCTACGAGTGGGGAAAAAAGGGTCACACTCTTAGCAGGAGAAAAAAAACAAACCCTTTAAATCCAGCAAAGCTGCTGGGGGACTCTATAGTTAAGGGAAATTAGCCATAGAATGAGAATTCTCCCTAACAAACCCCCTGCTAAGTGTAAGGCACAGTCATTGATCTCTATGACCCGGACTCCGGCCATGAAGACCTAGACCGCTCTATTCAAGAAGCAGCAGACCCTTCTTACGGGGATGATGCAGCAGACCATTTTTACAGGCATGATGAAGACCCCGAGGCAAATATGTATCCCATAGACTCACCTGTTGATCAGGAGTCCCCGGTCATGGACTCACCAATTGACAACCAACCCCTTATAAATGAAGTGCTAGTCAAAGCGGCAGAGCATTTTCAGATAGAGACTCAGGAGGTACAACAAGTTAAAGATTTTGTAGAAGAAATCCTTGTGGATAAGAAGGCTGTTACGCAGTTTATCCCACGCCTCAAGTCCATTCAGCGAAAAATAAAGCCATAGCTGGAGATCCCTAATCTTACTCGGGCAGTGAACCCCTGCATAGAGAAACTGTTTATACTTGCCCCTTCTGACCCTCTTTATATCAGAGGGCAACTGAAGCCAGATTCATTAGTTGTAACTACAGCAAGGAAAAGGGCTGGTACCTCTAGCTTCCTCTGATGGCCCTGCCTGACAAGGAAAGCAAGAGACTTTAAACGATGGGCAGAAAGGTCGCCTACTCTGTGGCATTCCGGACTAGGATTGCTAACAATTCTACCCTGTTGGCCAGTTATAACTGCCACAAATTGGATGAGGTCTCCGCCTTACTATCATCAGCCCCGGAACCACTTAAGTCTCAGCTTGCCCAGGTAGCCGCAGAAGGCAGAGCAGTGTCAAGCTGCCTATTAAAAACTAATCTTGACGCTGCGGACAACGCAGGCAGAATAATGGCAGAGGGTACTATTATCAAGCGTCGCGCTTGGTTGCGCCAATCAGGTTTTAAACCAGAGACGCAAACTACCCTTATCAATATGCCCGTTTAGCCCAATGTGCTCTTTGGCAAGGCTGTCAAGCCTGATTTGCATATGGTATTTCCCTTCTGTAATGGCTTGGCAGGCGAAGAACGGTGGTCTGGAGGGTTGCCCAGAGCATTGCCAGTGGTTAAGATTAATTCTAAACCTTCCAGCCATCACCTCTTTGTTTTTGCTATGTCACCCCGAGTGGGACGGGTATGCCCAGACGTGGGTCCCGTGCCTGCTGGGCCTAGAGACCCAAGCTACTCCTCACTGATGAGCCCCAACAAGGGTGAAACATGTTTGGGGATGCTTGTGGTCTCGTGCAGAAGGGATGTGGCCTAGCAGTTCGGGCTGGACTGCCCCTTTTGGGGTGGGGCCAAGCCTGATTTGCATATGGTATTTCCCTTCTGTAATGGCTTGGCAGGCGAAGAACGGTGGTCTGGAGGGTTGCCCAGAGCATTGCCAGTGGTTAAGATTAATTCTAAACCTTCCAGCCATCACCTCTTTGTTTTTGCTATGTCACCCCGAGTGGGACGGGTATGCCCAGACGTGGGTCCCGTGCCTGCTGGGCCTAGAGACCCAAGCTACTCCTCACTGATGAGCCCCAACAAGGGCGAAACATGTTTGGGGATGCTTGTGGTCTCGTGCAGAAGGGATGTGGCCTAGCAGTTCGGGCTGGACTGCCCCTTTTGGGGTGGGGCCAAGCCTGATTTGCATATGGTATTTCCCTTCTGTAATGGCTTGGCAGGCGAAGAACGGTGGTCTGGAGGGTTGCCCAGAGCATTGCCAGTGGTTAAGATTAATTCTAAACCTTCCAGCCATCACCTCTTTGTTTTTGCTAAGGCTGTCAAAGACGCCTTAAAGACGGCCAAAGAAGAATACGAGACTGAAGTCTCTGACCTACTGGCCAGAGGGGAAACAGAAATTTTCGTTGCTCACGCGGCCAAAATTCACAAAGCGGTTCCACTTATAGCCAAAGCCAAGGTGCTGCCTGGGGAAACAATCAGGGTCAGTCCTCCCAGAATTGCCCAAGAGGAGCACGCAAATCCTCCCGAGGTGGCACTCCACCTCAGAAGCCGTGACTATCCGCTCCAGGTGCCCTCCCATGCCTCTCCAGTAGGAGGGCGCATATTCACCTTCACCCTCGCATGGGAGGCAGTCACCACAGAAAGATGAGTCCTGTCCACTTTAATAGGTCGGATATTGTAGAGAGCTACTTAAAGAACCCCTCAGACACCCCCATTACAAAAGACCCATTCCAAGGAACACCAGCGTATCCTCCTCGAGTAAGTCGCCACGCTTCTACTAAAGGATGCCATCGAAGTCGTCCCGGCCAACCAGGTAAACAAGGGTATTTAATCAACTTACTTCAACTTACTTCCTTGTGCCAAAGAAAGATCTAACAATGCGCCCAGTATTAGATTTGCACCCTGCAAACAAATATGTCAAGCCACAAAGGTTCTGCATGACTACATTACAAGAGGTAATCCCTCTACTAAAAAAGGGGGATTACATGGCAACACTGGCTATGAAAGATGCCTATTTTCATATTTCAATGTTCCCAGCGCACAGAAGAGTCTTGTGTTTCAAGATAGCGAACTAGCACTACTAATTCAAAGTGCTACCCTTCGGAATATCATCTGCTCCAAGGGTATTCATAAAAGTACTGGCGGTGGTGGCAGTACACCTGCGCAGGGAGGCAATTCCAGTGTACCCTTACCTGGACGATTGGCTGATTACAGGGGAGTCCCCTCTGATTTGCAGGCAAACATTGAGAGAACTATCAACCTTCTCTTCCAATTGGGCTTTTCCATCAACGACAAAGTCAAGCCTAGCACCAAGCACAGCCGAACAGTTCCTAGGGGCTGTCATAAACACACAAGAGGGGTTGGTCTTTCCATCAGAGTCCAAAACATGTTACTGCAAATATCACATTATCAAGTCAGCCGCTAGATAAGCGATGCGTTTGCTAGGCATGATGGCATCTTGCCTAGCACTGGTTCCTCACGCGCGACTGCGCATGTGACCCATGCAGGAGTGGTTGGCGAAACTGTGGTCTGAGGCAAGTGGTCAGTGGGATGATCTAGTGGTTGTTTCACCAACACTAGTACAAAATCTTTGCTGGTGGACAATAAAAAATCTGCTAAAGGGGAAACCATTCTACAATCAAGAAGTACAAGTGATTGTCACGACGGACGCATCTATCGCTGGGTATGGGGCTCACTACCTTCACCACACAGCTCAGGGTCTGTGGTCTCACGCGGCAGCTCAGAACCACATCAGTCTGCTAGAATTACTGTCAGTATTCAAAGGCCTTCAGACGTTTGAATCTCACTTAAGCAAACCAGTCTATGCGAGTCCTGACAGACAGCACTACAGTAGTATTTTACATCAACAAACAGGGGGGGGGCACACGCGCAACAAATCTGTCCAGGCTTGTGTAGCAAATTTGGAAATGGGCACTGAAACTGAAAATATTCCTGTCATCACAGCACGTTCCAGGGTACCTCAACTCTCTCACAGACTCATTGAGCAGAGATGCCCTACCATAAGAATACGAGTGGCACCTACACGCAGGGGTAGTAGAACACCTTCTCTCAATGGGGTTTCCCCACAATAGACTTGTTCGCTACAAGCGAAAACAAACAATGCCCAGACTTCACATCCAGGTTCCCCCAGCCAGGCTCCAAGGGGAACGCCCTATGGATGAACTGGTCAGGAAAATGTGCTTACGGTTTTCCCCCCCACAACACCTTGAATGAGGAAGGTGGTGAACAAGATCCACAAGGAACAGTTCACGCTCATCCTAGTTGCTCCTATGTGGGCAAGACAACCCTGGTACCCACATTTGCGCAAGCTGGCGATGTGCAATCCCATCAAACGCCCGTGCCTGTACAGTATGCTCACTCAGCACGGGGAACTAACCGTGCACCCTCAACCTCACTCGATGAACTTGGCAGCATGGCTCCTGAGGTCATAGAGTTTGGACATCTTAATCTGCTACAACGATGTATGGAAAAGGAATCAAGAAAGCGTAACACTACGCACTGTTATTTTGTCAAGTGGAGGAGATTTGTAATTTGGTGCCAGTCTAAACAAATTAACCCCATAGAATGTTCTCCTTCCCACATTCTAACTTATATGCTCCACTTTCTAGATGCAGGTTTAGTATTCAACTCCTTAAAGGTCCACCTGGCGGCTTTGTCAGCCTTCCCACAATAAGGTTTCATGGTGGAAGGTACCTGTCATCAAAGCATTCAAGAGAGTAAAGAGACTACACGCTCCAATTTTGAACCCATCGCAAGGATGGGATCTCAATGTTGTACTCGGTAAGCTCATGGGATCCCCTTTCGAGCCGTTGCACAAGTCTAGTCTAAACACCTGACTGTTAAGTTCACCTGGTCTATGTTGCAGCCCTCCGTGGAAGTGGATCACCCATGTCAGGCTTCTTCCCCTGCACATATGCTGTGGGCTGCGACAATTGGTGACACTGCTCCTGCATGGATATGAGAGATCATGAGAATGCTGCTATGTGACAGTTGTCTCTCTCAAACCCTTCATCCCAAAGTGTGGTGAGCATGCGCTGACCCATATAAGCTCACCTGTTTAATGATGATGAGCTCTCCGTCCTGCTTCTCACTGCAGGGGTGCTTCTAGATGGACCGGGTTCCTTCACTGGCCCATTGTACATGGCAGCCCAGACCAGCTGTGGCTTAGCCACTACTGATGGTAAGTGTCTTATGGCTTTAAAATATTGTAATGTTAGTTCATGATTAGTGTCCGTGTCTTTTAATGATGTCTCTCTTCTGCTTTCTTCCAATAGTTGAACTTGCGGCCCTGTGGTAGTTGCAGTCCATGAAGCGAGGCGAAAATGGAAGAGAAAGGAACCCACGATGCTCCGACAGCAGGCGAGTGTTGGTTTAAGGTTGAGCACGAAGATTTGTCAAAAGCACGACCTTAAACGTAATGTCTTTGTAATTTCTAACCTTGGTTTGATCTTTTTCTCTCGCAGGTGCCGTCTTCGGATTAACTGCTGGCCGTGCCGCGATGTCGGGGTTGAAGTGCTGCTTTCCGGAGGTCTCGAGATGGATGATGAATGCCAGAGTCAGCAGTGATGCGTGCCAACGAGAACATGTCCCAAGGTAAGTGCTGAGGCTGGTAGCTGGAATCAAAGGTAAGATGCGCTCAGGCGGCGGTGAGCGTTACACTGCCATCGGTGCAGAATAACGCGAATGGCTTGCATGAAGGCTGGGCGGACTTATATAGTCTAGCTTTGGCCACGCCCATTAGCCTTGGCTTACCGGCCCCACCCTGCCACTCCTAAAGTATGATGCTCGTGCAATCCAGCTTTCCCCAGCAGCTACCCCCGAATAAATGCACGTGGAAGTTCCTGCCGATGAAATAAAGTACTTTTGCACCAATTGAAGTGTGTCAACTTAAATTTTTCATGAGCATGGCGCCAAAGGCGCCAGGACTGAGTCCAGCTGAGCCTTTTATGCTTTATTGTCCCAAAGGGACAATTAAAAGTTGTTACCCCTTACCCTCGTACCCTGATGGTGCGGGGTCTGTGTTTTCGGCCAGTGGCCATGACACTGACTTATAAAACTGCCTTCTTGGTGGCCATTACTTCCATAAGAAGAGTTGGTGAACTACAAGCATCGTCAGTGCAGGATCCTTTCTTTGTTGTACACAAAGACGAGCTGGTTTTATGTACTCACCCTAGGTTCTCCCCTAAGTTCATCTCTACATTTCACGTAAACCGGTCCATTGAGCTACCGTCTTTCTTCCAGGAACCTGCCAGCTTAGCTGAGGTAAAACTCGTGAGGAGAGCGGTCCTCTACTATGTAGACAAGACCAGACCTCTAAGAAAAACGGATCAACCGTTTGTCTCCATGGAGCCAGGCAGAGGAGGAGACCACATTTCAAAGAATGCCATCTCTAGGTGGATAGTCAGATGTATACAATTATGCTATTCCCTATCGGGCAAGACACGCTGCCTTTTACGCCCAGAGCTCACTCCACAAGGAGCACAGGAGCCACTCTGGCTTTCATTGCAAATGTCCCGCTAGACAGCATTTGCAAAGCAGCTACATGGAGCTCAATACACACTTTGACTCAGCACTAGTGCATTGACACACATTCCAAGACAGATACACAAGTGGGACAAGTGGTTCTAAGACATTTGTTCGCCCATGAACCTTCTCACATCCCACCACCTTCTTCTAACACTGATCGCTAATCTATGCACAGCATGTGATCTAAGCAGATTCCACAAGCCTCAGAAGGCATACATTACTCACCGTAATCGTATTTCTAATGCTTGTATCTGCTTCGATTCACATGCGCCCACCCCTCCTCCCCTCAGAGATAAGGCGCATGGATGCTTATGAGGTTGTCTGATACGTATCTGCTTGGATACAACTGTACTCACGCTACACCTCATGTAAAAAAAATTACAATCTGAGGGACCTCGCCGCGTGAGGGATCATGGGTACAGTGGACGTCACACTAGGGATAGTATTACTGGCACGCCCTGTCGACGTCCTTTTCCGAGTTTTGAAAACAACAACTGTAATACTCTGCAGCTTTCACTAGATGTCGGCCTATGCACAGCATGTGAATCTAAGCAGATGCAAGCATTAGAAATATGATTCTGGTGAGTAATGTATCCCATACAAGTGGTGAGCATATTTATAGTACTGCCCTATATTATGAGATGAACCTTCCCCTTTTATATTGGTATTCTGTTCTAGGGTTGACTGCAAGTATAAATTACTGTACCTTACACATTTAGTAGGAACAAAACATTGCCATATGTTGTGCTGATGACTTGTATACAACATCAGCCTACCCTATTTAACGGTTCTGTTCCGCTTCCAGCATGCACAGCTGAACACACTCACACACGTATCACAAGTTTTCTAGCTTGCTTTTCTGGCTCTCCCACTTTTATTTTTTTACTCTACCACCGGCAGTAAATATTTACCACTGTGGTATATGTGCTAAGGCACTTCCTAGTTACCTCCCCTCTTTTAAAAATAATCACCAGCGACGCAATAAAACAATCCCACCAGTTCAGCTTTTTTACCATTTTTATACATGTTTAAAATAACGCTGGTTGCAATAAAATCTTATTTCAGTTCACAATAACACATTTGTTTGTTCTTACCAATGCATCGACACTGACGCATTTATCTAAGAGAAGAAATATGAAGCACAGCACAATACATGGACAATGTTTCTTTCATCGGCTTTTGTCATTTACCATTGAATGTGTGAGAAAAACAGCAAACATTTTGTTAAAAATAACCTTGTCCTATCTAATGGGAACCGCACATGCATTTGTCCTTGCTCCTCCGTTTTTTTTTTACAGATAATCACATTTAGCTATGAATTCCCTGCGCTTTATCAGCAAAATAACTCTCTGCCATGTATTATCAGCAAAGTAGTGTTTCAAACTCTGCACTGCTTTTGTGCCCCCGAAGGTCAACTCAGTGCTCCAGCTGCGTCTAAGGCTTTAACAGCTTGGGTCTCCCTCTGCTCTTTCTCTCTCTCTTCTCCAGACAGCCAGCATCCAAAAGCCCCACACCCTTTTTGCTGCCTGTATTTATGCCTGAGCCCTGTCAATCAAAACTAAACTTGCCCTTTTTTTGACGTCTTTTATCACCCAATTAAGCTTACAGAACCATAGCATTTCTCTGTCCAAACACCCAGCGATGGCATACATGTATCAACTTTATTTCCTGCACAAACAATAGCTTCTCTGAATGGAAAAAACTGCTCATTCGTTTTGATCGCACATTTACTTCCACAGAAAGAAAAACAGAGTTTTCCATCTGGGCTCGCTTGTATTTCAATGTTAACAGGAGTACTAATTAATTACTGGGATGTTATTTAATAGGAATGGTTAGTTGATTAATCTGGGTTAGTTTCTTCAATGCAAATCTACACAGATGGCAAATTCATTTATTATGTGTAACATTTTACATGTGCTCATGCTGTCTTTTGCATCCATTTTGCTGACACCATTGAAAGCCTAGTTCACTGCCCCCATGACCCCCATGAACTCAATATATTATTTTTAATCTGCTGCCTTCACATAAATAATTTACTGTCCCGATTTGCCTTTAGCTGTACTGACCCTACGTAATGTCATGTTTAATTAGCTTTTTCCCATCTGCACTTATTTTTACTGGCTGCCTCCATTGAAAATACTGCCATATACTTGAAAATACTGCCATATACCATAGCATCCTACTTACCTTAACAACAATAGTGCTGATCACATATTACTATGGGTGTCTTAACTTGACGCGTCGTGAAGAATATATGGGCCTCTGTTCCCAAGTTCCACACAGGGATAGAGAAACCTACTCTCTGTGCGAGCCTTGGTGGTGGTTGTTTCCCAGGATCAGACGCCGCCGAGGACCCCAGAGCTGTTGGAATGAATTCAGGTATTAGCACAAACGAGCACAGTACTGTAAACAATGTAACTGTTATTGAAAAGGGGCTTACCTAAGTTTAATGGAAAGGTGCTAGGAAATCTGAGGCTGTGGTGCAGGGAAGCGTCAATCCATAAAGCCAAGCGCCAGAAACTCAGCGCTGGCTACACACCTGATGATTCCTGGATGTATTTGTGACACTGTGGAACTCGTGGACTACTTGGAGGCACCATAGCAGTTCAAGGAACCTCGAAGACAGAAGAGTAAATGACAAAGTAGAGAAGGGTAATCCAAACAATCCGTTAAGCGTTAGCCAAAAATCAAAAAGTCTGTAAATCCGAGCAGAAAACAAAACCACAAATCCAAGGAGCAAGAATAACCAGTCCGTAATCCATAAACTTGAGGTCTTATTCCAATGAATCCAAAGCGTGAATCGAAACGGCAAACAGTGTCGTGAAACAGCTGTGAAGCGGCGAATGATTCAAATTGCGCGGCTTTTATGTCTGCCGACTCCCGATCACGTGAGCGGAGCTCAGGGCACGTGACCGGGAAGTCGGCCCGGAACCAGGAAGTGGTTGCAGTTGGCTGCTCCAGCCCGCTCGCAATCTCCATGGCAGTTGCCACTGGAAACGAGGGAGCAAACAAAGTCGCCCTCTGACAGAGTCTTGGGGCTGATGACGCTTCCTCCGCACCACAGGTAACGTGAGTTTATGAAAGGCTGACTGTGACTTGGGGAGTCTAGCTGTGTTATGTGTGGGGGAGTCCCCGGGGGTATGAGTGTTATGTAAAGCGGTGTGCCTGAGGGTAACCTTCCTTCCGTGCATGACAATGGGCCTCTGTCACGTTCCAGGCTTGTCGGAGGCTGTGGACTCAATTGAGACGTTGCCTCCATTGATTGTGCCCTCACGTCTTTTTCTGCATTCCAGTGTGCGGTCTAGTCTTTTTCTGCAACATGGCCGCAGCCGGGAGTTACTTACTCCTTTCTGTTCCTGGCAGTCGACGCGTTGCAACTCCTAGGTATTTTCCTATTTTGTTGCGCTACTCTTGTGATTTCTGCCTTGCGGTGCTCCACTTCTTTCCTCGTAATTTTCCCTTTCTGGCTTGTCTCCATGTTCGGCTTCTAGTAGCCGCTTCTCCCTGCTGCTGCGTCTCTCGCGCGCAGCTTTCTTTCTCTTTCTTTCCTTTCGGTATGGCTTTATGTGGCCCGCCGCTCTTCTTCCTCTCTCGCTTCTTTCTGCCTTGGGGGCTCTCTCTCCTGATTGCTGTGTCCCTCCTGGCTCTAGCCTCCCTGCTAGCCCTCCTGTCTGGGTTTTCCCCAGCCCTGCTCTAGTCAGCTTTTGCTGCACTCTTTACATTGTTAATCTGCCATCTGTCCGGTCCTTCTGCATATTCCGTTTGAACTGGCAACCACTTACCTTCTGGAGGACAGAAGACCACGAATATTCACTGGAATCCCGGCAATTGGACACACCTTCCTGAACTGTGAACTCAGAGGGTTTTTTTCTGCCGTAAGGCTTTTTGCCCTGATCCCTTGGCTGCCCCGGAAGAGAGGATACCACCAGCCTGCTGATAAACAGGCAGTCACGGTGGCTTCATTCCATGGCAGACCGTACCTTCATTAAAAAAAGAGGTAATTGCCAAGAGAAGAAGGAAGATTCCATTGCCTGAATCGTTTATCAGGTGAAAACAACGAGGGGGATTTTGAAACCGAGTCAACTCATTCAGAGGAAGGTAATCTTGATAGTTTGCACCACCAAGTTGGATCCATGGCGACGGCTGAGCAGGTGCAAGAGCTGGTTGCAGCTGTTCAAGGACTCACTCTCGAGGTACAGAACCTAAAGACGACGAACACGGTACTGTGCCAGTTAGTCGCTGCCCGGAAGCAGCAACCTGATGATCTTCCTCCCATGACTCTGGCTTCTGTGAAATTCAACGGCGCACCCAAGAAAGAGAAGGAGTTCATAGAGGCATGTGGAATACTTCACCTTCCAATCCGGAACCTTTGCCACAGATCATTCCAAAGACAGCTTTATGGTTTCAAATATGGTTGGAAACGCTCTGTCCTGGACGACTCCGTTGGTTTCCCAGGCGAATGCTATGCTTCATGATTATGGAGCGTTCTTAAACCTGTTCAAACAGACCTTCCAAAGACCAGAGACCACCTTTGTGGCCTGTGAAGAGCTCCTAGACATCTGCCAACGCAGTTCTGATTTACTGTCATATATAACAACTTTCAAGAAACTTGCAGCTGACGCTGGTTGGCCTGAACAGGCCCAGTATGCTATTTTTTGCTGGGGACTCCGAGAGGAACTCGAGGATGAATTAGCACGCACCCCTCGTCCTACCTTTTCGGATCTCCTGTCTGCGGTCCTCCAGATTGAATACAGACTATACGAACGACGGACAGAAAGAAGGAACCAAGGCTTCTCGACTCCTCCAGATGCATTTAGCCCTCCGTCGGTTCTTCCCACTCACCAGCCTAAGGAAGAGCCCATGCAAGTGGGTACTGCTCGAGCTCCTCTTACTGCACATGAAAGGAAGAGAAGAAAGGAGGGAAATCTGTGTATGTACTGTGGATCAGGTTCACACTTGTGACAGGATTGTCCTGAGGTCCCACCTAGGCGCTCGTGAAACAGCATCCTCCGTATTGAAAGGGACCGAGTGCCGAGGCACCAAGACCGGTCCCTATGTTACCTTAGCAGTCACTTCCCCTAACGTGTCTGTTATGGTGATAGCCGTTCAGTTTCTTATCGGTGAAGTTATCGTTGACACCCTGGCATTGTTGGACTGCAGAGCCGCAGGGAACTTTGTTGACACCCACTGGGCTGAAAAGACCGGGCTCCACCGCATAGAAAAAGATCAGAAGGTAGAGGGTGTTGATGGTGAACCCCTTATCTCTGGTTTGATAACCCATTCCACCGAAGAGATTCCAGTGACCATTCTGCAGCACACTGAGAAGCTTACTTTTGATATCATCCGGGCAGCTAATTTTCACGTGATCCTGGGGATAGGATGTCTACGCAGGCACAATCCGACAATCATCAGGACTGAACCTACTCAGTTTTCACTCACCATTCTGCAAGAAGAATTGCCTCACTAAACAGGGTTTTGAACAAATCAAGACCATCTCTGTCTCCGAGCCTAGTTCCATTCATTGTCTCCCAAAGGAACTCGAGAAGTTCGAAGTGGTGTTTCTCGAAAAGATACCGCTTGAACTTCCCCCGCATAGACCTGAAGACTGCGCCATAGACCCTGTACTCGGGGCTCTGGTGCTTTTTGGACGCATGTACTCTTTCTTTACCAGAGAAACACGTCCTCCGAACCTACTTGGATGCCAATCTCTCCAACAGCCTCATTAGACCTTCACGTTCACCCGCAGCGGCTTCATTATTTTTCATCCCGTAAAGGGATACTAACGAACTAAGACCATGTATAGACTTTCGCATGCTCAACAAAGTCACCATACGGGATCGTTATCCCATGCCGCTGATCTCCGACGTTCTAGAGGCCGTACAAGAGGCTGTAATCTTTACTAAACTGGATCTTAGGAGTGCCTACCACCAGCTCCGGGTCCGTTCTGATGACTAGTGGAAAACAGCGTTCAGAACTCCCTACGGGCATTTCGAATGCCAGGTAATGACTTTTGGGTTGGTTTATTTTATTTATTTATTACATTTGTTATACGCCCAGACCCAGGGTTATCACGGCGTAGTTAGACAGTGGGTAAATGCAAACTTAATAATAAAACGGAGAAACACAGGGAACAGTCAAATATATACAATTAGAGGTGATGGTCTAGTCAGGGCAGGTTTGTGCTCTGGGTTCTGTTAGTATTTGTTGAATAACCATTTGTTAGTTAATGCGCCTGCAATCTTCCAGCGGTTCATGGACTGATTATTTTCCGATTTTTTTTGTTTAATTCTACCATTGTCTATTTCGACGATCTACTGGTTTTCTCACGGAAAAAGCAAGACCATCCTTTTCATGTGAAGGAAGTGCTTGGCAGAATCCAGACCCAACATCTAAGTAAGCCCAAAAAATGTGTTTTCTGCCTCGACCATCCCATATCTCGGATTCATCCTATCCGAAGAAGGAACTACCATGGATCCTCTGAAGGTCTCCGCCATTCTTGACTGGCCCTATCTGACCTCAGTCAAGGAGGTGCAGAAGTTTCTTGGTGTAGCCAGTTTCTATCAGCGATTCATGCCTGAATTCTCCAAAGTGGTGTTACCCATCACCTCTCTGCTTAAGAAGTCATCTGCTCCTTTCCAGTGGACCGAAACTGCAGAGGAGACCTTCTGGCAGCAACTTAAGAACCGCTTTTGTTCTGCACCCATTCTCCACCAGCCTGACCAGTCCAAGCCATTCATAATTCAGACAGACGCCTCCTTGGTGGCTGTTGGATACGCGCTTCTCCAAGAACAAGACAACGTAGAGCATCCCAGAGCATCCCATCGCGTACTTCTCAAAGACCATTTCCCCGAGTCAGATGAACTTCTCTGTTATAGAGAAGGAACTGTTGGCCATCAAAATAGCCTGAGAGGAATGGCACCATCTTCTACCAGGCGGAATAAATCTGTTCCTTGTGTGAACGGACCATAAGAATTTACAAGTTCTCCAGCAACTCGAATGTGTCGTTACCCGACAAGCCAGATGGGCACAATTTTTTGCGCCCAATTTGAGTTTAACATTAACTACCTCCCTGGTTCACTCAATATCCTGGCAGGCGCCCTTTCCCGAAGAGGGGATCGGTATTGTTGTAACCATCGCTCTAAGGATCACATGTTTCCTTCCACAAGGATTGTGTCAGTGATCTCTACTTTTCTACAGGAGGGGAAGGGCGCCACTAAGTCCTACTCGATACCCTCTGCTGTTGCGTCTCCTGATCAAATTCATGAAAAAGAGGGACTACTGTTTGTCAAGCAGGGGTTGTTCCTACCTACAAAGGAGCTCCGCAATACTGCTCTCTCCTGGTGTCATGACTCCTGCCTGGCGGGTCATCGAGGGAGCAAGAGCACTCTAGACCTGCTCAAATGTTCATTCTATTGGCCAGGTATGGCGCGTGAGACAGAGGAATACACCAAGGCCTGTTCTGTGTGCATGCGTAGTAAATATAATACTCAGAAGCCCATTGGTCTCCTGGAACAAAGTTTGATACCCCCTGGTCCCCATGATGTCATATCTCCACTGACTTTATTGTTGAACTGCCTGCTTCCCACGGTTGTACCTGCATTATGGTGACGGTTGATTCCTTTTCGAAGCTGGCCCATTTTTCTCCACTACCTGGTTTGCCTTTGGCATCCGATATGGCAGAAGTCTTCATACGGGATATCTTCAGACTTCATGGGTTACCTACAAAGATGTCCGATAGAGGGAGCCAATACACATCGCGATTCTGGAAGGTACTCTGCTACAGGCTTAACATCGATCGGGCCCTTTCATCCGGCTTTCACCCTCGGACGAAGGGACAAACCGAACGTCTCAACGGCACATTGCAGCAGTATCTTTGGTGCTATATCAACCAAGTCCAAGACAACTGGTGCCCCTTACTACCCACCGCAGAGTTTGCCTACAATAACGCAGTACACTCAGCCCTAGGGATGAGCCCTTTCTTCTGCACGTACGGGCAGCACCCATTGTCCATCCTGCCTGTGATATCCCTACCCTCCAATATACCCACCATAGAGGAAAATCTTGCCAGTATCCAAGAGGCCCATAAAACAGCAGAGCGCAGTCTCAAGGAGGCCCGAGAATGCTATTGGGTGCAGGCCGACAAAAGGGACCCTGTTGGGTGATCGGCTCCAAGGTCTGGTTGTCAACCAAATACCTTTCATGATGGGTAAACCCCACTAAGTTGTCTCCACGCTTCATTGGGCCTTTTGAGATCATTTCCCAGATCAATCCTGTCGCCTATCGTCTTGAGCTTCCCTACAGCCTAAGACGCTTTCATCCAGTTTTTCACTCTTCTCTTTTCCGTCCCTGTTCTGGGTCACACACACCATTCCTGGGGTCCTTATTCCTCAAGTTCACACTGCGGAGGAGTACGAGGTTTCCCGATTAGTTGACTCAAGCTACATGAGGGGTCGTCTTGAGTACCTTGTTCAGTGGAAGGGTTAACCCAGTTCGGAAAGCTCATGGGAACCTGTGTCACATTTTCGTATCCCTCGCTTTTTACGCATGTTTCACCGGGCTCACCCGGGTAAACCTGGGGGGGTTCAACCACAGAAGGGGGGCATACTGTCACCGTTCCAGGGGGCTGGAGGATGTGGAATAAATGGAGACGTCGCCTCCTTTCCTCGTCATTTTCCCTTCCAGCTCGTCTCCCTGTTCGGCTTCTCGTAGCAGAGTCTCCCTGCTGCTGCGTCTCTCGCGCGCAGCTTTCTTTCTCTCGATCCTTCCTTTCGGTGTGGCTTTCTGTGGGCCGCCGCTCTTCTTCCTCTCTCGTTTCTTTCTCCGTTGGGGGCTCTCCCGATTGCTGTGTCCCTCCTGGCTCTAGCCTCCCTGTTATCCCTCCTGTCTGGGGTTTCCCCAGCCCTGCTCCAGTCAGCTTTTGCTGCCCTCTTTACATTGTTAATCTGCCATCTGTCCGGACTTTCTTAATATTCCGTTTGAACTGGCAACCACTTACCTTCTGGAGGACAGAAGACAACGAATCTTCACTGGAATCCCGGCAATTGGACACACCTTCCTAAACTCCGGACTCGGAGGGGTTTTTTGTGCCGTAAGGCTTTTTCCCCTGGTCCCTTGGCTGCCCCGGAAGAGAGGATACCACTATCCTGCTGATAACAGGCAGTCACGGTGGCTTCCTTCAATGGCAGACCGTACCTTTTATTTTTTTTTATTTTTTTTTTTAAATATACTAATTAATTTCACAACAAACAGTGCACCTTCACATTTTTATCAATTTCACAACAAACAGTGCACCTTCACATAGTGCATAAACCACGCAAACCCTAACCCCCACCCTCCCTCCCCTGCACTCCCCTCCCCCTAACCTCCCTCCCCTCCACCCCCTCAAAATTACTTAAAACAGCAAACCCGGTCTACTAGTCCACAACTGTCTCTTCTCCATAGTCCAAGGAGCTATCCGTATCCAGTTCTCCAGGCTCCGAGCCCGTCAGAGATGCAATCAAATGCTGCCACGCTGTCAGTGTCTTTGCTTCCTCCTCACCCCCTCTACACACTGCCTCCCTCCAAACCACAGTTTCAGCCACAGCCCATTGTAGGAGGTCCCTCCACCAGGTTTCTACATTAGGTCTCACCAGAGCTTTCCAACCCATGGGTATCCTACGTTTTGCCAAAATATAAGCCAGGTCTTTGAGCTTGCACACATGCTTGAGTTTACGCGGTATAGGAAAGCCAACCATACATGCCCACAGGGAGTCTACCACCAATCTGATCCCTTTGTTAGCAAATCGGTCAGCTATTTCTAGGACTTAATGATCCCTCAGATGCCAATGCCTTAGCATTAGCCAATTCCATCTCAGCACTAGGCTTCTTGCACTGTGTCAATAACCCCACACATATCGAAGGCAGAACTCTGAATTGGCAGGCTGACTTGAACTGCAACATTAAAATCCTCTGTAACACACCACGTCCATGGACTGACCCTCATGTCATAGCCTTTTCTATCCAGCAGAACCCCCGACAGATACCCCGTCTACCCAAGCTCCTGCCGCCCTCACCAGAAATAGACGAAACATCACAGCTGAGAAACTACTTCCTCTGATGTTCCCCATCACTGACTGCACACACAACCCTGGCTCAAACCCAGCATCTATGGTTGAGCTTTACAACAAAACATTGTTAAAAGCCATTGACAGACGCCCCCTTGAGCATGCATAAAGCCAAACCACGCAATCACCAAAACATATGGTACACCCCTAACCTCAAATATATGCGTAATTGTAAAAGAATAGCAGTGCCAGATTGGATATAAAACCTGTCCGTATCTAATAGAGAGCTTTGCTGCAGCTTCAAAAAACTACAAACAAGCTATCCTCCAAACGAAAAGAGACATCTACAATGATAGAATCGCAAAAGCTAGTTCTGGAACCAAAGAGCTCTTTGCTATTCTACACGCATTAGAATCCCCAGTGCCACCACAATAATCTTGCAGCAAAGATGCACAAATATCCAAAAAGCCCTTTTGGACAAAATTGCCTTACTACAATGTAAAATTGAATCCAAAAAGCGCAATCTAGTGCCCAACACACAAAATCAGACGCTGTTGGATACCCTACTGAAAAATAACTTCTGATGCTTGTTAATCTGCTTAGAATCACATGCTGTGCATAAGGTCCGACATCCAGTGGTAACCGCGGAGTATTGCATCTTGTATTTCGGAGACCGAAAGGGGACGTCGGCATAGGCATGTCTGTAGCAGTATCCCTATCGTAACGTGTAGTGTACCCAAAATCCCCCATGCGCCCGAGGTCCCTCAGATTGTTTTTTTCCGCCATGCTAACTGGTAGCCCTATAGCGGAGCTCTTACATAAGAGACCTTGTTTATCCTAAACCGACTTGTCGGTTATTCCTCCTTAAGTCATTTTGATGGCAACAAACAAATTCTCCGAAGACTGCGCGGGACTTGTCTACGGCAGTGGATTTCGGCGCCTAAGATCTGGCGGCTGAAGCATCCACGTGGCCGGGCCTTCTGGTCGGCCTTTACAGTAGGGAGAGTGGGGTTGGGGCGGCCATATTTCCGTTACGGCTTTCCTCTTTCTGCCTCTTTCCCACTCTTTACCCTCTAGGTCTGGTCATCTTTCCCTTTTGCTATGGAAAGGACTCCTTTTAGGATCTGCCCTAAGTGTAGGGTCAGATACCCGTGGAAGGACGAACACAGGACGTGCAACTCCTGTCTCCCCTTAGATCACGACGAGAAGCGGGGTGCGGCTTGTAAACTCCTTCGGCCTAAGTCCCTTAAGGAGAGCTGTGTAAAGCGGTGGGCTGCGTATGGTATGTTGCAGGCGGAACCCTCTTCCCCCACCGCCACACCCGCAGAAAGTGACGGGGGCACCTCCGATGACCAAACATCCATTGCGGATGTGATAGACCTTGAGGCGGACACTTCTAGGTCCACCACGCCCATCCCTGACCCTTCAAGGTCTGACTCTGGTCTTGCTTCAGGGACAACACCCGGCAACAGGGGCGTACAAGCACATTACATTAAACACACAGCCCCTACACCTATTTCGACGGGTACGCCGAAAAAGGTAAAAGCAGGGCCGTCTAAAATTCCAGCGGATTCCTCTGATCGTTCAGATCAACAGCCTTCCCTGCATCCGCAGCAGCGTTTTGCGACTGGGCATTCCAAAACAAACAAGAGCACTACCCCTGAATCAGGTTTACACATAGAAGCGCGGAAATCTGATGCTTCGACGGTCCAGAAAGGCCCGGTAGGCCCAAAAATTACAACTAGGCCTCAAGGCGAAAAATCGACCGCTCGGCCCTCTAACTGTCATGATGCATACCCCCGGACATCCAGACCACGTCCATCAGCCCCGGGAGCAGGCATCATGTCGCCTTGAGAAAACCCAGCAACCCCTGCTAGGGGCTGTCTGGGTTCAGTCCTGGCGCCTATGGCGCCAGGCTCATATGGGACATCAGTCTTGGCGCCACAGGTGCCAGGCTCATAGGTGCACACTTACCTGATGCAGACCATGCTGCAAGAAGATCCAAGCCCATGTGAGGTCTGGAAGGGACTACTTTACCTTGGGGACTATTTGTTACTCGGGTGTGGTCAGGGAGGAATACCTACCTGGGACTACTTTGGAGGCTATTTAAACCACGCCCGAAGAGCAGCACACTCTTCGCGTTATTCTGCATCCAGCAGCGTAACGTTCACCGTGCCAGCAGCAGCATCCAACCTTCTGCCACGCCCGCCTCGAACCTGGAGCACCTAGAAAGAAGGAAAGAAGCAAAGGTTAGAACAAGAGTGTTACCCTATTTCTTACCTGATTCCGGATTCATCGCATCTTCAAACCAGAGGAAAGACTTTGTTTTAAATGCGTCGCATTGCCAGCAGCAGCGCCGCGCCATTCTCACCATTCCACGCAGCATCTCTTCGATCCGGCGCTGTCTCCATCTTTACATCGCCGAATCCCGGCACCTAAGGGGGGACAAGAAACAACAAGGTGAGCAGAGAGAACAGACGGAGACAATCTCTTTAGCCGCCATATGCTTACCTGATTTTACCGCCGGAGGTTTAATTCATCAGCACGCCACATCATCTTATGCCGCACCTGTAAGATAAGGAGAAAGCAGCAAGTTTAACCCTTGGCATTATTTACCGGACAGTGTTGGGTAAAGGACTTTTACCAGAGTGCTTTCAGCTGTCAATCTTCTTATTGGGTCAAAGCTGCAAGATAAGAGGAATTGGACAGGAGTGAATTCCAGACATTTTGAACTCTTACGAACTATATACTTACGGCTCTTCGCCAGGACCTTTTGGAGTCAGGATTCGTCTACAACTCTTGCAATATCTTCAGGCCAGTAAAGTAACTGGTCATCAACGCGCCCCTGTGTGCTTCGCAGGATGGAGGGCTCATCCTTCAAGAATATAAGGTGAGATTGCTGAGAGGGCGCTTCAGAGGTGATTAGTGGGGAGGACAGTGGGGGTGCTATCACTTGAATCCACAAGTGGCTAAATCCATCTCTCCACTTGTAGGAGAATATTTCTATGGGTCAAGCAGACAAGATTAGGAGGGCAGATCCAGTCAGTCATCACTGCACTACGCATCACGTGGGTGGAGGCCGCAGCAGTCCGGGTCCGACCGACGCCCCCTTGGGAGCCAGGTGAGCGTAACACTAACGCTGCGGTAGGCGGCAAGTCTACCGATAGACCTTCGGACCCACTAACGCACGCCAATTCGGCGGTAATCAAACACTGTATAACAATAATTACTTCAGCGGTTGGGCTTATTCCTGTTCCGTCGAAAAACATGGGACAGGCCGCAGACAAATCTTTAGATACGCCATAGTGCCCCGATTCCCGCGAGACCTATGAGGACAGTCAAGAGTCTCTTTCCAACACCCTGAGAGACAATTTTCGGCACCAAAGGGCGAAAGAAGACGCCTTTCCACCCGTAGGCCCTTCTCGTTCCTCTAAATGGACAAGGGAGAAATTTGAAGGGTGTATGGACAGTCTTGAAAAAAGTATCAATTTTTCTGAACATCCTTCCCTTTAAAAGATCTTGTGGAGAACCTAATCTTCAATCTGCTTCACATTTCCAAGAAGATCAGCCCTCTATCCCTGTCCATCCTGAAGACATCGTCCAGATGGATACTTATCAGGACATTTACAGTGAAGATGAAGAACCTTCCTTCCTGCACGGCTACAATGAGGACCAGGTGGATGCCACAGACAATTGGGAAGAAAGTCAGCAAGTGGGGATTGACCCATGCACACTTCCCCCCTACAAAATCAGGACACTGATGTATTGTGGCTGGATTGCCCTCTGTCCAACCTGGCTCGTCAGGCCTCCTCTTTAGACGACCAAATGGCCTTCAATGCCATGTTAAGGAAGGCAGTTGAGCATTTTCAAATCGCTACGCAAGAGGCGGTGGCTGAGCAGGACTTTGTAGAAGATATTCTTAAGGAGAAACACCCCTCTACCCAGGCCATTCCCCTCCTTAATTCTATTAAGAGAAGATTGGCTCCCTCCATGGTGTCACCAGCTCAAACCCGGGCAGTGAGCCCAAGAGTAGAAAAGTTCTTTCGGCCAGCTCCTTCGGACCCTCAATGCATTAAAGGGCATGCCACCCCCGATTCCCTGGTAGTTACTACCTGCCAGAAACAGGCAGGAGTACCCCTTGCTATGGGGGAGACGCCTCCAGATAGAGAATCCAAGAGGTTATATGCCCTAGGTAAATGGGTTACCTTGGTTGCTGCATATACCACGCGCTTAGCGAATAATACTAAGCTGCTGGCGAGTTATGCTGACGCTCAATGGAACCTAGTACAGGAAGGTCTCCAGGAGGTCCCAGAGCCCATCAGGTCCAAGCTTCTCACTATTGTGGCCGAAGGCAGGCAAGTGCACCAGAATGTAATAAAGAACACTCTAGACACGGCTGAAACAGAAGGCAGGTCTCTGGCCCAGGGAACCTTACTTAAAAGGCACGCTTGGCTTCGTACCTCAGGGTTTAAGCCTGAGACACAGGCCTCCCTCATCAATAAATCAATTGAAGAAGCTATCCTCTTCGGAAAGGCGGTCCCTGAGGCCCTAGAAACAGCCAAAAAAGAGCATGAGACTCTTAAGTCCCTGCAACAAATCACTCAAAGACCTTCCCCCCAGAGAGGAAGTCATTCTCGGTGGTCCTTTCGAGAGCACTCCCATAGGACAGCTATGGCACGGGAAACTTTAATGCTGGACAAACATCAGGAAGCCCTGCATACTACCCACCAAGGGGTCAGCGACGCGTCAAAGCCAGAGGTAGAGGCCCCAATCCTACAGGAGCCGCAGCCGCAGCCTCTGGTCAGAAAGGACCATCAGATCCAGGTCCCCTCCCATGTCACCCTGGTCGGGGGGCGCTTAACATCTTTCCACACGGCATGAGAGGGGATTACTTCAGACCAGTGGATCATAAAGACGGTCGCCCACGGGTACTGCGTGGAATTCGCTCGACCTCCACAATTCAGACCACCACGCTCACGGCATCTTTCACCGGACCATCTGGAGATCCTGAATCAAGAGGTGGAAGCGCTGCTGGGAAAGGACGCCACAGAAGCTGTCCCTATTCTTCAGGTAAACCAGGGTATTTATTCAGTGTACTTCCTTGTACCCAAAAAGGACCTCACCATGCGCCCTGTTCTAGACCTGCACCCAGCGAACAAGTTCATAAAACCTCAGAGGTTTTGCATGGTGACACTACAAGAGGTGATCCCACTGTTGAAACAGGGGGACTACATGGCAACATTGGACATGAAAGATGCATACTTTCATATTTCAATATTGCCAGCGCACAGGAAATATCTAAGGTTCATGATAGAGGATAGGCATTACCAATCCTTTGGCATCGCCTGGCGCCAAGGGTGTTTATGAAGGTCCTGGCAGTAGCTGCAGCACACCTGCACAGATTATCCGTCCTGGTTTACGCTTACCTCGACGACTGGCTCATAACAGCGGACTCGTACGACACATGTTTTTTGAGCACCGAAAAGACCGTAGACCTTCTGTTCAGTCTGGGGTTCTCTATCAACGAGAAAAAATACAGTCTAGTCCCCAGTCAAATAAAACTATTTCTGGGAGCTCTAATCCGGATGAAAGACGGCCTCGTCTTCTCCTCCAATGAGAGGGTTCAAAACATGCTTTTTCAGATCCCTCAATATGTAGCCAGTCGGGAGGTGACGGTGCGCAAAGCCATGCATTTGCTAGGACTGATAGCGTTGTCATATACTTGGTTCCCCACGCGTGGCTGCACATGCATACCATGCAAGAGTGGCTCAACAGCCAGTGGTGTCAGGCTAGCAGACAATGGGAAGATCTGGTAGTTGTCTCGCCAGCCCTCGTTCTCTCTCTGAAGTGGTGGTCAAGAGAAAACCTCTTGAAGGGGAAAACCTTCACCACCCCCACAGTGGAAGCCACTCTCAAGACACTCATCTCGCACGCACGAAGTGAGGGGCTCACCTGCTTCAGCAGACAGCACATGGAGTGTGGTCCCCACAAGTAGCATCCAACCATATCAATTTACTGGAGCTATTAGCGGTGTTCAAGGCATTAAAGGCCTTTCAGATGCAATGACAGGGGAAGACAGCAGTGCTGATTCTAACAGATAGCACTACAGCCATGTATTACCTGAACAAACAGGGGGGCACTCACTCTCCAGCGCTCTCCAAGCTGTCCCAAAACATTTGGATATGGGCTCTCAGACACAAGATGTTTGTTGTCCCAACATGTTCCAGGGGAACTCAATCTTCTGGCAGACGTACTCAGCAGCGACTTTCCTCTGCCCGTAGAATACAAATGACGTCTGCACGAAGACATCATGTCCAATGGGTTCTAGGTCAAATGTTCGAATGCAAAGGATCGAATGACTAGAGGGTCGAATCAAAAGTACCGAAAACCATAGTTTTTTTTGGGGGGTGGAGGGTCCCCCCAAACCCATGTTTTTGGTTTATAAAAACCACTTTTTTTTTAATATACGAAAACGAAAAAATAAATATATTTAAAAAATATATAAAAATTCGACCCTTTTGGTTTTCAGTCCTATTACCTCGACCCTTTGGCCCTTCGATCCTTTTGGTGTCGAACCTTTGACCGGACACCTGTCCAACGTCTCCGCAGAATGGGGCTTCCCAGAGATCGACCTATTCGCAACTCAGGAGAACGCCCAATGCCAAGACTATCCTCCAAGTAACCCCAGAACCGCTCCAAGGTGAACGGTCTCTGGATGACATGGTCAGGGAAATGTGTCTACGCTTTCCCCCTCCAACTCCCCTTCTCAACAGGATAATGCACAAGATGCACCAGGAACCAGTTACCATGATACTGGTGGCCCCGCCAACCCTGGTTTGCTCATCTAATGGAAATGTCCCTCTACCCACCAGTAAAACTACCCTACCCGTACAACATGTTGTCTCAGGACAGGGGGAGACCCTACACCTATGCCCACAAACTCTGAATTTAGCAGCCTGACTCCTGAGGTCATAGTTTGGACACCTACAGCTCCCTCAGAGGTGCATGGACATACTCAGGGAAGCTAGAAAACCTAACACACATTATTGCTATGGCAGCAAATGGAAACATTTTGTCATCTGGTGTAATTCCAAGGGTGTCAATCCCATCGATTGCTCACCCACACACATTGTGCTGTACCTAACCCATCTGTTAGACACTGGGTTGGTCTTCAATTCCCTAAAGGTTAATCTGGCTGCTCTTTCAGCCTACACCACATCACAACAGGTGTTGTGGTGGAAGATACCAGTGATTAAGGCCTTTATGGAAGGGGTTAAGAGGGTTATCCTCCCATCTCCCACCCAGCTCCTGGTTAGTTTTAACCAGGCTCATGGGATCTCCCTTTGAGCCAATGCATAAAGCAAGTCCAAAAGACCCGATTTATAATACAGCCTTCCTAGTGGCTATCACTTCTATTAGAAGGGTTAGCGAACTACAAGCACTTTCTGTTCTAGACCCCTTTGTTACAGTCCACAGGGATAAGGTAGTTCTGCACACTCACCCCAGAGTTGCGCCATAATTCATCTCAAAGCTTCATGTGAACCAATCGATTGAACTACCTACCTTTTTCCAGAATCCCACTAGCATGGCCGAAAGAAGCCTACACACACTAGATGTGCGCAGGGCAGTCATGTTCTACCTGGAAAGAACTAAACCACTGAGGAAAATAAAACCAATTTTTCGTTTCAGTGGCGGCTGGTAGAGAAGGGGATCCTGTCTCTAAATCGGCTATTTCAAGGTGGATTGTTAAATGCATCACACTATGTTACTCTTGCTAAGAGAGAACTGCCCTTCAAGCCTAGAGCACATGCATTCGTTGCAAATGTTCCCCTAGAGTCCATTTGCAAAGCAGCAACCTGGAGTTCTGTACACACCTTTACAAAACACTATTGCCTAGACACTCATTCTAGGTCTGATTCTCAGGTGGGACAAGCAGTACTAAGACACCTTTTCCCTACTGTTCCTTCTCACAACCCACCTCCAACTCCGGGTACTGCTCGCTTGTCTATGCATAGCATGTGATTCTAAGCAGATTAACAAGCATCAGAAGACATGCATTACTTACCATAATAGCATTTCTGATGATTGTATCTGCTTAGATTCACATGTATCCTCCCTACCTCCACGCTCAGGGTGGAAGGAACATAGACGTCTTACTACTTTCTCTCTTTATGTACTCACTCGCTATAGCCTTGGGCTCCCTCATGGCAGAAAAAATACAATCGGAGGGTCCTCGGCGTATGAGGGATTTTGTCTACACTCCACATCACGATAGGGATAGTGTTACAGACACGCCTATGCCGACGTCCCCTTTCGGTCCCCGAAAGACGAGATGCAATACTCTGCGGTTACCACTGGATGTCGAACCACATGCACAGCATGTGAATATAAGCATAAACAATCATCAGAAATGGTTTTAAGGTAAGTAATGCCTGTCATACAATTCAAATTCACCCCAGTTTCCATATCTGAAATATCTAAAATCATCATGAGTCTCAAACCCTCCAGATGCCAATGCGACATCTGTCCAGCTACAATTATCAAAGTCTCAGTGGTTGAACTTGTGCCATTCATTACTTCCTTGATAAATGCTTCATTTGAATCCAGCACCGTCCCACCCAACCTCAAAGATGCCTGGGTCCTCCCATTGCCTAACAAACAGAAACTTGATCCTAACATCCCAACCAACTATCGTTCCATAACAACAATGCTGTTCCTACTCAAAATACTGGACCGGGCTGCTTACCTGCAAATACAAAACCACCTAGAATCTAATAACCCTCTTAATCTCTGCCAGTCAGGATTCATGCCGGGCCACGGAACTGAATCCGCATTAGTTGACCTAAAAATACAAATGGACGAGATTAAAGACCTCTCCTCTGCCTTTCACCTAGCCAACCAGAAAAAACTATGCAAACACCTTGCTTCGGCCGCTCACTTTTCTGCCAAAGTCATACAGTGGATACAATCCTTCCTCGCCAATAGAACCATGAGTCTTCTCCGCAACAGCAGCAACAGAGCCTGCCCCAGTTTCCTGTGGAGTCCCACAAGGATCTTGCCTTTCCCTGACACTCCATTATAACATCTTTACAAAACCATTGTTTGACCACCTGGATACGAACTATGCTGACGACACCCAAATCCTCATACCTATCTCAGGGAACTGACACTGACACAAAAATTCTAAATGAAATCTACCAAACTATCCAGGCTTGGATGGAAATGCACGGTCTATGCCTCAAAGACGATAAAACAGTTACTCCTTATAAGCACGCAAACCGACTGAATAAACTAGTCCACCAGTTCAAATCCTTCACCATAGACAATATCACGATTAAAGTATCCAAAGAAATGAAAACCCTCGACTCAGCCCTTAGGCTCACTAAACAAGTTAATGCCATGGCCTTGGCTGCATCATCTTGTCCAGACTAGACTATTGTAGCATCTTGTATGTGTGCACAAACAGCAGCAACCTAAAAAAAAACTACAGGTGATACAAGATAATGCATTAAGAGCCGCCCTCGATATTCCTAGAAATAAACACCTCACAGCGGCAAGACGGAATGTCCACTGGCTGCCAGTGCAAGATCGAATCACCTTCAAAACCCATTCCCTGACACATAAATGCCTGTCCAGTTCAGCTCCCAGAAATCTGGCCAGCAAATTCACCAAACTACAATCCAATAGACCAACACGCTCCACCCAGGCACACCTACTAACTGTCCCCAGATTCAGATTGCAGACGGCAGGTGGTAGCGGCTTCCCAGTTGTAGCTGCTTAACTCTGAAATGCACCATCTCTGTCTCTAAGAGCCGAACCGGCCTTCTGGACCTTTAGAAAAAGCCTGAAAACGTGGCTCTTTGCATAGTAACTATTTTCTGCAACCGACATTTACGATAAACGTCTAACATGACACTTCTCGCTTAGTCAGACGGCACACCTATCTACAACTGTATGTGCAGCTGTTTATTAACTTGACTAGAGCATTCCTTTTTGTGTAACTGTTTGTTAGGTAGAAACCTGTGCAGTTCCCTTAGGGACCACTGCAAAAGGCTTAGGACTACAGGTGTTGGCAGTAAACCCAATTGGTAGCAGTCTGTACCACCCAGATTTACCTGGTAGCTGTGGCTGAGCAGCCAGACTTCTCTCAAGAAGAGTTAGACAGTATATAGAGTATACAAAAAAGGTACAAAGATACAGTAGCACAAGCAAACACTGACCAGAGCTTTGGTATAAAAGTATATAATTATTTAAAAACACACTTGTAAAATACTCTGACACTAATATGGCAAGCAAGTTCAAACGCAGTCACTATCAATATAGATACATCCCTGATTACTTATTGAACAAGTCTTAGTTAAAACACCACTTATTTGCAGACAGAGGTGAGCGCTTAACCTAAGATGGCGCTCCAATAAGTTAGTTAAAAAGGGAGGGAAAAGGCAGAATTAGGAAAGCACACAATACCAACACTTTTAAAAGAACCACAGCAAGTCAGGAAAGGCAGAGTCTACTGTAGAGCAAGAAAGTTCATAGGCCAGGCCCACTCTTGGAGAGAGCAAGGCGGAATGTGTCCAAGATCACACAGTTGAATTATACTTAAAAAGTCTTTCAAAAAGAGTTGGATCAGTTCAGAGAAAGTTAGTTAACAGGTCCCAGGTCACCTGTTAAGAGGTTAAACAGTTACAGAGTAATTGTGTAAGACAGCGTATTCGTTCCAGTGTATAAGGCCATCAGTTTCAGTAATGGTGTATGTAAATAGTTCAGGCAAAGTATGTATGTAATTTATCATTGTGACTTCATGTCATTCTGTTTTAGACTGTAGAGATTGTGGTAGGAAGGAAGACGGTATTAGAAGTGGATGCAAGCAACCAAGGTTTGGGGGCGGTGTTAACACAATATGACTCTGATAAAGTAGAACACATAATAGCATTTGCATCAAGACCACTGAGGGGAGCGGAGATCAATTACTCAGTGATTGAGAGGGAGGCTTTGGCGGTATTTTGGGCGGTGGCTCATTTTAAATTCTTCTTGTGGGGGCAAACGTTTCTGGTCAAAACTGATCATAAACCCTTAGTCCAATTACTGGGTGGTGTGGAATGGTCTAAAAGCTCACCCAGAGTGTCAAGGTGGATGGTGGACTTATTAGCCTATGACTTTAAGATCGTACATGTGCCAGGAAAAAACAATATAGTTGCAGATTGCTTATCTAGATTACCAGCTGAGGAGAGAGAGGTTGAGGGAGTGCATTATGAACAGAGGGTGATAATTGCTGAAGTGGAAAATAATGCCATAAGCAAGGAAGAGTGGGAGTCTGCTAGCAAAGAAGACATGATATTGCAACAAGTTATGTGTTGGACCAAGGCAGGGTGGCCTCGCAAGACAGAGGTGGAAAAAAGTTTTGAATGCTATTATAATATAAAGGATGAACTCAGTGTGTCAGAAGATGGGATTCATCTTAGGAAGGGTTTGAAGGTCATACCACCTGGGAGTATCAGGCCTACTCTGGTAAACTTGGCCCATCAAGGACACTTGGGTATGGCTGGCACTAAGAGACAGATTAGAGAGTCCTATTGGTGGCCGGGAATTGATGGGGAAGTTGACAGGTGTGTTAGAAATTGTTATGATTGTATAAGGAGTGATAAAACCAAAGTTGTAAGAGTTGCACCTATGAAACCAGTAAGTGTTCCCACTGAGCCTTGGAAGAAGGTGGCAGTAGACTTAATAGGCCCTTTACAAGACTTGGGGGAGGACCTCAAATATCTAATAGTTATGGTAGATTATCACACCAAGTGGATTGAGTACAGGGCTATTAGAGAAGCCACAACTGAACAGATGATTGCATTCTTTGAAGATGTCTTTTACAAGGAAGGTTTTCCAACAGAATTGATATCGGACAATGGTGTCCAATTCATTTCATGTAAAATGATGGAGTTTTTCAGGAAGTATGGTATCAGACATTATAGAACGGCCCTATATCATCCTAGGGCTAATGGACTTGTAGAGAGAGCGAATAGATTCATAAAGGGAGGTTTACAGCTGGCCATGGCTGCGAGGTTAGATTGGAAGAAACTTCTAAGGGAAATGATTTGGGGTTATTGTATCACACCGCATACTGTAACCAAGATTTCTCCGTTTATGTCTCTTAAAGGGAGGCAACCTGGCTCTCAATTGTGTCCAGGGTGGTTGAATTTGGATAAGTCAGTCAACATTGATAGAAGTAAGATTGTGACATTGATCAAGGAGGCTCAAAATGAGTATGAAAACAGGTTCAATTCGGACAAGAAATGTAAGAAGTTGGATGTGAAGGAAGGTGAGTGGGTGTATGTAAAGAATCCCAGATTGTCTCCTAAGTGCACTGTTAGCAAGTTCCTAGGTCCAAAAAGAATAGCCAAAGTAAGAGACAATGTGGTAATTTTAGAAGGAGGAGAATGTTGGTCAATGTCAAGTTTAGTAAAAAGTAATGTCAACGGAGATTTTACAGAGTGTGAGAGTCAAGATCGTGAAATAGGAAGAACACAGGATTCAAGGAACAGCAGTGTTGAGCCAGAGAATAGTGTTGAGGGTATGAGGAGGACAAGGAGCAAACCTTCATGGTTAAGAGATTATGTGGAGTAAACTTGGTGTCTGAAGGAGGGAGATGTGTTAAGAGGTTAAACAGTTACAGAGTAATTGTGTAAGACAGCGTATTCGTTCCAGTGTATAAGGCCATCAGTTTCAGTAATGGTGTATGTAAATAGTTCAGGCAAAGTATGTATGTAATTTATCATTGTGACTTCATGTCATTCTGTTTTAGACTGTAGAGAGAAAGATTCTGAGGGCGGTTGGTTGTGCTCTCCGTGGTGGAGCCTGCCGCCGTATGTTTTAGACTGAATAAACAGTTTACACGAAATACGTGTGACAACCCTTTATTTTAACATCACCCCAGTATAGAGAGTCAAGGATTTACAGGACACCTTGAGCAGTCTGTTGCAAGGGAGACCAGACAGGACACAGTACCTGAAATGGTTAGAAAGCTCCAGCGGGGGCAGTTGTTCCTGGCAGCGGTGCAAGTCGGTGCTTCGTCCAGGGGAAGAGTAGATCTCGACGTGGAGGAAAGCTGGAGGTCGTTGCACTGCCAGTGAAGAAACCAGCCGCAGAGTTTCCCGGTTAAAAGGTACTACCCTTTTATTCGCGGTAGTGGTGAAGCGTGGCTATCCGGCCCCCGGGGTGCTTGGCATGGGTGATTCGACCACGAGACGATCCAGGAAGGCGAAAAGAGGGCAGACTGGTTATCCCCACCAGTTCAAAGGAAGAAGACTCTCCGGGATGAAGATCTTCTCTGTCGTTGGGAAGTGGTGAGGTGGTTCAGCAGGGCTCTACCGGTGTTGTCGTCGTTGCAGGGCGGCTCAGCTTCTACCTCTTCGGATTCTTTGGTCCTGTGGCGACTTCTGAAGTTCCAGTCCCCAAAGCCCTGCTTTTATGCAGAAAATCCCCATTCATCAGTCCTAGCTGTCACTCAAACATGCTAAGTGGTGAACCGGGCGGCTCACCACTGGGCCAATCACACAAGAGTGCGACTTGAGTTGCTGAGGCAACTCAGTCCAGGGTGCCTAAACCCCCCTCCCACACATCCTGTAGACTCAGAGTGGCACCACTTTTGGTGGCTTCTGTGCAGAAGCCCGCCAAAAGTGGAATAAAGGGCTCGACTTGGGTTGGAGTTACAGAGGCGAACACAAACTCCATTTTAAAACCGAGTCCTGGCAAAAAGACCCAACCGGGGAATAAATATTAAATAAATAACTCAGCGGTATCTTTAACATTGCACCAAAAAGTGGTGCGTTTAAAATGAATGGGAAAATCCCATAGGAAATATTCTGGTGGAATATTTCGCGTGGTAACCACTGCCACCAGCCAGAAACTCGACGAGTGGGGACTGCACAGTGCCCCCTCGAAAAACAGACCCAGGGGCAATCTAATTACCCCTACCAGTACTTCCACAATATGATGGTTTGTACTGGTTCTGTTCACAATTTAAGACTAGTAAAGTCAATGGTGACTTTACATGCCCTGGGAGACAGTAGTCAGTCTCAGGGTATGCAGTCTGTTTGGGGGTCACTATGACACCCCTGTGTTACTGCACTGAGGGTGGTGTGTAGCACACTTACCAAAAACACATGAAACCCTATGGAGTAAAAGACCCCATAGCACATAGAACACATTACAAAGTCAAAGGATATCTCAAATCATGTCTAAGAGTGGGAGAAAGAGTCTCACTCTTAGCAGGAGAAAAAAAATAAACCCCAAAAGTCCAGCAGAGCTGCTGGGGGACTCACTAGGTTTGGGAAATTAGCCTATACAGAGAATTCTCCCTAACACTGTTTTTATCCTATTTCGTTGCTGCACCCTGTACCCTACTTGTCAAGAAATGCGCCCAGATGCCCCAAGGCTAGGTGGGCTATACAAATGTACAAATAAATGCATTTCTGATGCTTGTGAATCTGCTTAGAATCACATGCTGTGCATATTGTCCGACATCTAGTGGTAACCACAGAGTATTGCATCTTGTCTTTCGAGGATCGAAAGGGGACGTCGACATGGGCGTGCCTGTAACACTATCCCTAACGTGACGTGTAGTGCACCCAAAATCCCTCACGCGTTGAGGTCCCCCAGATTGCTTTTTCCCGCCCAGCTAGCTAGTCGCCTTATGCGGATCTCCAATTGCAAAACTGTTTATATTTACCGACCTCCGGTCATTTATATATTATTCGTCCCCTCTTCGAAGATTTCTTCCTGACCACCGCCGAAGACAGCCAAAGAACAGACTTTGACGGCTGGTGCTCCGGTCGACGTTGTCGTCTGCATGGCCAGGCCTATACAGTAGTGAGAGTGGGGTCTGGGGGTTTTATTCTTTTCAAGATGTTTTTCCTTCTCTCCTCGCCCCTTTTGGTTTTGCCATTGCTTTAATACACCTGAGCTATGTACAGGACACCATTTACATTATGCCCTTCCTGTAAGGGAAAATTCCCCTGGAAAGACGAGCACCAACGGTGCAATAAGTGTCTCCCTCTCAATCATGACTAGACGTCCTGTCGGTACTGTCTGCTCCAGTGTCCTAAAACAATTAAGTATCGTCGAGTGAAACGGTGGGCGGCCTACGCCATGTCGCAGGCAGAGGGTAGCTCCCCCGCCAAATGTGATGAGGATCTAAGTGACGGACGTGGCTCCGATACAGATGCCATTGACCTCGCATCGGAGCGCTCGCGATCCACGTCTGTCCCTGGCCCCACTAGGCATGAGAATGTACACCCCGTGACAGGGACGCACCCGCTACTCATAGGATAAAGCACACAACCCACGGTACGGCCTCGACAGATCAGTCGAAGCGGTCCAAAGCACCAACAGGTAAGTCGGGTTCCTCGACGGCACTCGCCAATTCGCGTGATCGGCAGCCATCCCTGTAACCGCGTCAGCGGGATGCGTCCGGGCATTCTGCAAGTAAGAGCACCAGCACCACAAAAGCAACAAGGATGTTGAGACTACTCCTCCTAAGAGCATGCCTCCCGGTAACACCGAACATCAGCGATAGTCTCGCCAAGATAGATTTGGCAGCAAGTAAATAAAAGGACAAGTCTAAAGATACATTGAAGGACACGTTTACACGGCCGAAGGGGCGGGAGGGTTATTCTGTGTACCCAGTCCTTATCTACAACTCTCATTGGCAAATATCAGTTTTCTAGGCATGGTGATCCCAGAGGATCCCTTTCCCCCCTCTGAACACCTTGGCTATTCTCCATGGACCAGGGAGAAATGTGAAGGGTGTATGGACAGGCTGGACATTTATTTTTAGACTTTTCTGAGAGGTTCACGCCTAAAAGGCCTCATGAAGAGGACCCTTATAGTACAGTGGTCAAATTCCAAAGAACCTCTGACCCTCTTCATGAGCAGGTCTTTGACCTTACAGCTCAAGAAGAGGTTCTCCTTTACCCTTATTCTCAGGAGGATGATCCCTTTGGGGATACCATTGATCAGACCCCGGATTGGGAGGATGACCAGCTGGTGGATAACCCACCTTGGCTGTCTCCTACCCATAGCCCAGATCCTGATACCATCTGCACTGATCCTCCCTCCTCCCCACCTCTGCATCAGGCATCTCCTGTAGATGACCAGATGGTGTTTAACACCATTCTGAAAAAAACACTTCCAGATAGCCACGGAAGAGGACAAATTTCGTAGAGGACATTTTGAAGGAGGCTATCCCTTTGCTTGACTCCATCAAAAGGCGCATCACCCCTTCCTTACTAACACCTTCATAAACCAGTGCTGTAAATCCAAGGGTGGAAAAACATTTTCGCCCCTCCCCTACTCACCCCCATCTATATTAGGGGTCATGCCACCCCGTATTCTCTTGTGGTCACGACGACAATGGAAAGGGCAGGGGTCCCCTTGTCCACAGGCGAGGCACCCCCGGACAAAGAGTGTACAAAATGTTATGCTCTTGAAGAGAATCAATACTGCGGCAGCATATTCCACACGGATAGCCAACAATACCACGCTGTTGGCCAGCTATTCTGATGTCCAATGGAACCTGCTGCAGGAGGTCCCTGAACCAGTGTGTTCTCGCCTGCTTACAATTGTGTCAGAGGGTAAGAAGGTAAAGCAGAACAAAACACCTTAGATGCTGCTGAGACAGCTGGACGAACATTAGCCCAGGGTACCCTTTTGAAACATCATGCCTGATTAAAGAACTTGGCGGTTCAAACCGGAGACACAAGCGTCGCTAATCGAGAAACCGGTGGAAGACTCTAACCTCTTTGGCAAGGCTGTTGATGAGGTGCTGGAAACTGCCAAGAAAGAATGTGTGACTCTGAAATTTTGGAATCAAATCACACAAAGGCCCTTTCAACGGAGGTGGAAGTTCTCGCTGCTCCTTTCGTGGACAGTCCTATTCTCGTTCCCCACATAACCAATACGGCACAGGTTAACAATTGGTTCTCAGGACAGGGGTCTGCTGCCTCGAATCCACATCCACCCAGAGGACAAAGCTGTGGAAAAAGGGTCGCAATGCCACCATCAGGGGCTCCCCGGCCTCTGGTCAGTAATGACTCTCAAGACAGTCACCCATGGTTACTGCATCGAGTTCAGCCGGCCACTTCGATTCAGACCTCCAAAGTTCAGGCGTCTAACTCCAGAACACCTGAGGATTCTGCTGCAAGAGTTCGAGATCCTGCAGGTAAAGGGCGCAATCCAAGTAGTCCCCGTTTTACAGGTAAACAAGGGTATTTGTTCAGTGTGCTTCCTTGTACCCCAAAAAGGATCTCACCATGCACCCTGTGCTAGACTTGCGCCCAGCGAACAAATTTGTCAAACCCCAAAAATTTTGTATGGTAATGCTGCATGAAGTAACTCCTCTACTGAGACAGGGGGATTACATGGCAACATTGGACATGAAAGATGCATACTTTCATATTTCAATGTTGCCGGCACACAGGAAATACCTATGATTCATGATAGAGGACAAACACTATCAGTTCAGGGTCCTTCCCTACAGCATTGCCTCCGCCCCAAGTGTATTTACAAAGGTACTGGCAGTTGCAGCAGCTTACCTGTGCAGGCAATCCATCCCAGTTTATTCTTACCTCGACAACTGGCTCATAACAGGGGACGCCTATGGAACATGCCTGTCGAACACTCAAAAGACGAAAAAACTCTTATTCAGTCTGGGTCAATCCATAAACGAGAAGAAATCCAGCCTCAACCCCAGCCAAATCAAGCAGTTTCTGGGGGCTCTAATTCAGACAGAAGACGGCCTTGTATTCCCCTCCAACAAGAGGATTCAAAACATGCTGTTTCAGATCCCTCCGTATGTAGCCAGTCGAGAGGTGACGGTACGCAAGGCCATGCGACTGTTGGGCATGATGGCATCCTGCATTTACTTGGTTCCTCATGCACGTTTGCGCATGCACCCCATGCAAGAGTGGCTCAACAGCCATTGGTGTCAGGCCAGCGGACAATGGGACGATCTAGTGGTTGTCTCTGCAGCCCTCTTTCTCTCTCTGCAGTGTTGGTCGAGGGAAAGCCTCTTGAAGGGGAAAACCTTCACCACCCCCGCAGTAGAAGCCACTCTCACAATGGACACATCTGACTGGGTGGAGGGCTCACCTCTTTCAACAGACAGCACACAGCGTGTAGTCCTCAGCAGTAGCATCCAACCACATAAACCTGTTGGACCTGTTAGTGGTGTTCAAAGCACTGAAGGCCTTTCAGACAAAGTTACAGGGAAAGACAGTATTGATCCTCACGGACAGCACCACAGCCATGTACTACCTGAACAAGCAAGGGGGCACTCACTCTCCAGGGCTGTCCAAACTGTCTCAGAACATTTGGAAATGGGCTCTCAAACACAAGATGTTTCTATTGTCTCAACAAGTTCCAGGTGAACTCAATCTTCTGGCAGACATGCTCAGCAGAGACTTCCCATTGCCCTTGGGGTACGAATGGCGACTACACCAAGACATCTTCAAATGGATTGTGTCCTCCAACGTATTCCTCATCTTTGAAATGTAATGTCCACAGCTTGGCTGCTTTGGAAATTTTTTCGGCAGAGGGCGCCCAGCGTAGATGGCATCGGGTCGATGTCCCTCAAAGGCCTCCGTCGAGGATGGCGTCATCCGATGTTAATAGCACGCACAACGCCAGAAGCCTCGGTTATGTTTTATCTGCAA
This sequence comes from Ambystoma mexicanum, assembly GCF_040938575.1. NCBI lineage: Eukaryota > Metazoa > Chordata > Amphibia > Caudata > Ambystomatidae > Ambystoma > Ambystoma mexicanum. Next base: position 697,659,022 of record NC_090921.1, read on the forward strand.
ACGTGTTTGCTTCGTTAAACCCGGCGTGCCTCGTGGTTACTGTGAAGTTACTGAATTATGTCTTCTACCCCGACGATCCCACGGTCTGGCTTCAAGAAATGTCAGGACTGCGGCTTCAAGATGTCGAACATGGATCTGCATAGGATTTGTCTGTGGTGCCTCGGCGAGGGCCACGATACGGATGACTGTTTGAAGTGCCAATCGTTGACTGCCAAAGCCTTCCGGGAACCAAAATGGGAAACTGAAGGCAGGTCCAAGCCCAATAAATCCAGGCCTGCTGGTCTTTCCACCTTCCGCCGAGGAGAGTCCCCTCTCGAATCGTCAAAGTCCACGCGGTCAAGGTCCCGGAGTGGTTCGCACCACTCGACATCGGCGAGGCGTTCAAGGAAAAGGCACCATCAGTCGTCTTCGTCGGACGCCTTCCCGAAAAGGATGGCCTGCCCTTCCAAATCATTGACCCTAGCGGAGTGGGATGCTTTCCGGGTAGAGTCAGTCCCAGGGCACAGTTCCATCCGCACCATCTGCTGTTGCAGGCAAGGAACTGTCTGGGCCAGATACTCGTGCGCCTTTGTGTCCCGGTGAACGGCGTGATGGACATCGGGAGCCTTTGAGGGCCCCGTTCGGGCAAGGCATCTAGAGATCACCAGAGACGTGCTAGGTCAAGGTCACGGTCTTAGTCTCCGGCGAAGCCTTCGAAATCCTCGAAGCCCTTGAAGGCATGGTGTGCCTGTCGGGTCTTCAACCCTGGTCAGGCCCTCATAGCCGTTGACGCCATCAGTGCCATCTGGGCCAAATTTGCTGATGAAGGTCCCTGTGTATGTGGACCCTCCAAGGAAGACAACTGCTAAGTCTTTGAAGGCTGTAGCTGAAAAAAGGTTTACTCCTCTCCCGAAGAAGGATTTTTTTAAGTCCTTCACTGACATTTATGAGGAGGAAGAAAGATCTGATGAGAATGATGTCCCTCTTGGTCTCCAGTATGGGTCCCCTAACGTTCCTGACAGCCTCATTTCAGAGGAGCATCTGTGTCAAATGTTGCACAATGCCAGTGGTCTTGACACTTCCCCTGAGCTGTAATTCGGCAAGCTGGACCCGGGGAGCATGCCGACTCCTCATATTGGAGTACTGTGTGTTGAGAGTTGGGGAGTATTTGGGCTGGTACAGGCCTCCTGTGCAATTTGATTAAGATGATCTTACAGATATTGTGGCTCAGGGACCGTCGACAGACCATGTGTTGCCATTTCATATGGCTCTGCACAAAAGGGTATCTGCAACTTGGATCGCCCAGGAGACTAATCAGGCGGTGAACAAGTCTCTGACTAAGAAATACTGCCCTTCCAGTAGCGATCCCAGCTACCTGTCCACTCACCCCACTCTAGATGCTACTTCAAAACAGGCGGTGTACCCTACAATCCCTCCTGATAGGGACGATAAGCGCATGGATGGATGGATGGATGGATGGATGGATGGGCATGGGAGTATGGCGTTGAAGTTGGCCAACTCCACTTGTGCCTTTAGCAAAGTTTTCACACACTGTGGAATTGCATTTAGTTAGCGCCTTAGCATATTCCTGAAGGGGAAGAAAGGGATGGCGCTCTGGCTATTGTTCAGCATGGCAAGGATTCCATGTGTGAATCCCTTCAGTCGGGGTTGGACACTGAGGACAGTGTTAGCAGCTCCATGGCTATGAGCACTGTGATGCGCAGGTTTGCGTGGTTGAGGAAGTCTGGTTTTGCAAGCTAGTCTTCTCAACATTCCTTTTGACAGGTCTCATCTTTTTGGCAGCAAGGCTGACTAGAGCTTTGAGAGGTTGCACACCTCGAAAGCAGCCGCCAATTCTTTGGGCGCAGCTGTTAGACAACCTCAGGGTTTTTGTCCTAGGGGACAGCAATGGATGGGTGGATCTTTTCGCTTCTACTCCTCGTTCGGCAGGGCGAGAGGAATGGCCAGTCAAAGGGGCGAATGTAGGTTTCCTCGTGGTGGACGAAGTAGAGGTGCCAAAGCTGCTCAAGCAGCAGCCTCTTTGCCATCAGGCGCTGCAGCAGCCACTTCAAAACCGCTCTGATGCCTTGAGTCACTGCTCGCCGGTCGGGGGCAGGCTGTCTCATCTCGAAGAGTGGTGAGCCATTACTTCAGATGTGTGGGCTCTGGAAACGATAGCCCACGGCTACTGCCAGCCTTTTCTGCAACGGCCTCACGACAATCCACCAGGGAAGTACTCATTGAGGATTCCAGATCCGCTCCTTGTCCAGGAGATATTAACCCTGCTAGAGAAAAGCGCTATAGAACCAGTGCCTGTGGCATAGAGGAACAAGAGTTGATATTCCCTGTATTATTTTTTTTCCCCGAGAAGGACAGAGGACTGAGACCCATCTTGGACTTCAGGTACTTGAACAAGTTCCTCAGGAAGGACAGATTCAAGATGATTCACGCTTTCTCAGATCCTTCAGCTCCTCCAACTTCAGGATTGGTTGTGTCATTGGACCTGCAGGATGTTTATTTTCATGTGCGGATCAATCTCGAGCACAGGAAATACCTCTGGTTCGCAGTTGGCGGCTTGCACTATCAATTTTGGCTCCTGCCATTCGGGTTGACCTCCGCCCAAGGGTCTTCAACAAGCTCATGGTGGTGGTGGCAGCGCATCTGAGGCGGGGGGGGGGGTTCACGTCTACCCCTAACTAGGCAATTGGCTGATAAGGGCATGTTCTCCCGAACAAGCCCTGGCTCATCTCGCTGTCACCTGCCACTCCCTCGATTTCAAGAAGTCACATATGACACCTTCCCAACAGCTCCAGTACATCAGGGCTGTGTTGGAAACATCCTTGGGGAAGTGCTTGCCACCCAAGGTGAGGGCTGAACACATTCTCCAGATGGTAATCAAATTTCAGCAGGCCTAGAGTCTTCCGGCTTTCGAATTCTTAAGGTTGTTCGGCCTCATGGCATCCTGCATTTTTCTGTTGCTAGAGGCCCGCCCGAGAAGGCGATCCCTTCACTGGGCTCTCACGACACAATGGTCCCAGTTCTCAGGCAAGATGTCGGATCTCCTTCGGGTTCCGGTCAGGGTCTCACAGGATTTTCTGTGGTGGACCTGTGAGGAAAATCTTATGACGGGAGACACATTTTGGCAGCCATGGCACAGAGATAACTGTAGTGACGGACGCTTCCCTCGCAGGATGGGGCTCTCACGCCAACGATTTGACCATCAGCGGTCGTTGGTCTGCGTCGGAGTCCAAACTGCACATCAATTTTACCTGAGTCATCGGGCTCGCACTGAAGGCTTTCCTGCCATCTGTACGGGGGAAGAATGTCTTGATAATGACAGACAACACAGTGGCAGTGCATTACCTCAACAAGAGGGAAGGTGTAGGGTCACTACCTCTGTGCAGAGAGGCAATGCAGCTGTGGTTCGAGACAATTCAAGAAGGCATCTCCCTAGAGCCTTTTCATCTGGCCGGAGAGGAGAACATGACGGCGGACGCCCTGATCAGGCAGGGCGCAGTCTCCCACAAGTGGGAAGTAGCTCAGGAAATCCTTCGCCCTTTGGGGAATCCCGCAGGTGGACCTGTTAACGATCGGTGCCAACCGGAAGTGCGAAAGGTACTGCTCAAGGGAATTTCCTCCGATAGGAGCGCTAGGGGCCTTGTTCGTCGTGTAGTGGTTATTCCCGCTTCTGTACGCGTCTCCTCCGATCCAGTCATTCCTCAAGTACTCAGAAGGTTACAGAGGTTCGGGACCCTCATGATCCTCATTGGTCCAGGAGAGCGTGGTTCCCGGACCTTCTAGACATGTCCATTTGTCCTCCGATACGTCTTACCTAAAGAGAGGATCTTCTCTTGCGAGAGCAAGGTTGGGTTCTCCATCCAGAGGTCAAGACTCTCAACCTTCACGCATGGTTTCTGAAAGGTTGAGAGATGAGGATTGGGACCTTCCAGATGACGTTATGGGGGTGTTGCTTTGAGCCAGGCGTCAAGCAACAAATTAGACCCTGTACCGTTGCTGTTGGCGTATGTTTTGCAACTGCTGCAGAGAGAAGAATGTTGATCCTTTTCAGTTTTCCATTCCAGAGGTTCTCTCTTTCTTGCTTTCTTTTGCACACAGGGGTCCTCAGGAGGGAACCCTTAAAGGTTACCTATCAGAGCTGTTCATATATAGGCGCTCATCCGAAGAATGCTCTTATTTTAGAATTCCTTTCATCACTCAGTTTCTAAAAGGGCTCACAAATATGTTCCTGCTGTTTCAGGTGCAGGTCTGGGACCTTAATCTGGTCTTAAGGTTTCTGATGGGTGCTTTGTTTGAACCTTTGCACTGTCCGTTGAGATTGTTGATCTTTTTAAGACTATTTTCTTGGTTGTGATAACATCTGCTCTAAGAGTGAGCGAGTTGTAGGCACTTTCTTCTAAGCCAACCTTTACTCTGTTCCACAAGGACAGGGTTGTATTGCGAGTACTTCCTTCCTGCCTAAGGTAGTTTCTGACTTTCACTTAAGTCAGAATGTTGTGCTACCCACTTTCTATCCTCCGCATCCTAGTAAGGAAGAGGAAAGGCTACATAGGTTGGACCCAAGGAGAGTGTTGAGCTTTTATCTTTCCAGAATGTCCAAAGTCAGAGACAGCCAGCTCATTGTGGGATATACTGGACACAGATTGGGCCAGGCTGTTTCTAAACGCACCTTGTCTCGTTGGATCATCCTCGCTATTTCTGAGTGTTACAGATTGTCTGGCAAGGACCCCCCGAGGGCTTGCGGGCTCATTCCACCAGGGGCATGGCTACATCGACAGCCCTGCAGAGGGGTGTCCCGATAAAGAACATCTGTGATGCTGCAGCTTGGTCTTCCATTCACACGTTTGTTAAGCATTATTCCATGGATACTTCCCATGTTGAGGATGTTGCCTTTGGTAAGTCTGTACTGTACTCTGCCATTTAATTGGGTATGTCTAAATCCTTCTCCCTCCTCGAATCATGGATACTGCTTTGGGAGTCTGCCAAAGATGAGGAATACTTTGGAGGACACAATCCATTCCAAGAACAAGTTACTTACCAACTTGTAACGTTCTTTCGACTGGATGTTCCTCCAACGTATTCCTCATCGCTCTCCCAGCCTACCCCTCTGAAGAATTTCCCATGCTATTACAGCTTTCGTTCCAACAAGGCTGAATACAGTCAAAGCTGTATTATGGGCACATCGGCTCCACGATGAGAGGGGGAAAAACATGAACTGACGCTGCGGGCGCTGTGCATGCTACTTATAACATCTGATGTCTTCCTCGACAGAAGCCTTTGAGGGACATCGACCTGACGCCATCGACGCAGAGAGCCCTCTGCCGAAAAATTTCCGAATCAGCTGAGCTGTGGACTTTACATGTCAAAGATGAGGAATACGTTGGAGGAACATCGAGTCGAAAGAATGTTACCAGTTGGCTAGTAACTCGTTCGTCTCCAACGTTTTCGCAGAATGGGGATTCCCAGAGATCTACTTGTTTGCAACTCTGGAGAACTCACAATGCTGAGATTACGCCTCCAGCTACCCTCAAAACCAATCCAAGGGGAACGGTCTTTGGATAACATGGCCAGGGAAATTTGTTTACGCTTTTCCCCTGACTCCCCTACACAATAAGATTGTGCACAAGATGCACCAGGAACCAGTCACCATGATATTGGTGGCCCCAATGTGGGCATGCCAACCCTGGTTCTTCAATCTGATGGAGATGTCTCTTTCCACCACCTTGCCCATTCAACATGCTATTTTAGGACAAGAGTTCGGGCATCGCCAACTTCCTCAAAGATGCATGGATATACTTAGGGAAGCAAGGAAACCTAACACCAGACATTGCTACTCCAATAAATGAAAACGCGTTGAAATCTGGTGCAATACCAAGAGCATCAATGCCATTGACTGCTCTCCTACTCACATTGTATTATACCCGACTCATCTACTAGACTCCGGTCTAGTTTTCAATTCCCTGAAGGTCCACTTAGCTGCACTTTCAACTTATACCACATCCCAGCAAAAGATGTTGTTCTGGAAGATCCCAGTAATTAAAACTTTCATGGAAGGGGTTAAAGGAATTCATCCCCCTATTTCTAACTCGGCTCCCGGATGGGACCTAAATATGGTATTAACCAGATTTATGGGGTCTCCCTTTGAACCTATGCACAAGGCAAGCCTCAAAGCACTCACTTACAAGACCACCTTCCTAGTGGCAGTCACTTCAATAAGAAGAGTCAGTGAGCTACAGGCCTTTTCAATTCTAGACCCGTTTCTTTCAATTCACAGAGATAAGGTGGTTCTGCGCACTCACCCACAATTTGCGGCCAAATTTATTTCGAAGTTCCATGTGAACCAGTCAATAGAGCTACCCACATTCTTCCAGAACTCCACTAACGTGGGCGCGAGAAGCCTACCCACCCTGGATGTGCGCAGGGCAGTCATTTACTATCTGGAAAAAACAAAACCACTAAGAAAGACAAATCAGTTTTTTGTTTCAGTGGCGGGTGGTAGAGAAGGGGCCCCTGTCTCTAAATCAGCCATCTCAAGGTGGATTGTCAATTGCATCACACTCTGCTACACTCTTGCCAAGAGAGACCTGCCCTTCAAGCCTAGAGCGCACTCTACTCGGGGCACTGGGGCTTCCATAGCATTCATTGCAAATGTTCCCCTCAAGTCCATTTGCAAAGCGGCAACCTAGAGTTCTGTACACACCCTTACAAAACACTATTGCCTAGACATTCACTCCAGGTCGGATTCTCAGGTGGGACAAGCAGTACTAAGACATCTTTTCACTATTGATTCTTCACATCCCATCTCCAACTCCGGGTACTGCTTGCTAGTCTATGCACAGCATGTGATTCTAAGCAGATTCACAAGCATCAGAAGACCTATTATTTGCCGTAATAGCATTTCTGATGATTGTATCTGCTTAGATTCAATTGCGCCCACCCTTCCTCTCCGTTCGGATGGAAGGAACATAGTCCTCCTACTACTTCTTCTCTCTTTTTGTACTCACTCACGATAGTCATAAGGCTCCCTCAAGACAGAAAAAATACCATCGGTGGGACCTCGACGCGTGAGGGATTTTGGGTACACTACACGTCACGTTAGGGATAGTGTTACAGGCACGCCCATATCGACGTCCCCTTTTGATCCTCGAAAGACGAGATGCAATACTTCGCGGTTACCACTAGATGTCGGACTATATGCACAGCATGTGTATCTAAGCAGATACAATAATCAGAAATGCTATTACCGTAAGTAATGCATGTCATACGTACATTCACCCGTACTAATTTGTGATTTTTCTGAAATGTGTGCGCCATGATCTTACGACTGCCTCGGAGCACTCGGCGTGGGGGAACCAAAAGTGGAGCTGCGCAGATCTTTTGTGAGGCTGAAGTCCAGGCACAGTCTTTGCCAGATACGGTCTGACTCTCAGGGAACGGTGCCTCAGCTGGTCTCCTCAAGCGAGGGACATGGATTGTGTACATTCCCAGTGTCTGAGCCTTCCAGCTCTTGCAATTGAACTGTCTCCACACCCTTTGGCCCCCACTGAGAATCTAGCAAAGAAAGCTAAAAAGCTTTTGTGACTGGTCACTTAGGCTACCACCTGCCTTTCTTTGTTGCACTGTGCAGAGACACTAAATCTGTTTTCTATTAGTGTGCAGCCACACATCCCTGCCCCCATTGCTTTATCTAGGAATGTTCCACAGGATGAAGCGCTAAGGTCCGACCAATGGTATGTTCATAGTCTCTAAGGAGCCACTGTCTTCACAAACTATGGGCTGTATCACATTAAAGTGCATTTGCTGGTCAAAGAAAGACCGCACCAAAAGCAGTTTAATAATCGGACCAGTCTTAATTGAGCTTGTTGGTGTGGGGCCGTGAATACGCTTGCAGAGTAATGAAATTCAAGGCCTGGCTCATCATTAGGAAAACCCGGGCGGCGGGGGGAGGGGGGGTTGGGGGATCACCCACTGGAATTTGCTGTGGGAAAAATCTAAGATATGTGCTCATGAATGCACTACTGCGCCACATGGTACTAATTGTGCCCTAATAAACATATTTACCATGCCACTGCCATTTCGCATTTGAAAGCCTTAAAATGCCCCAGTTCAATGTATTTTTGTTAACATATGCAGGCTGGTTTTCCCAACTGTAGGCAAGAGCTCCCCCCAAAGTATCATTTTGAAATGCCCTTTCCCTCCCCCATGTCTTCCACCCTCCCTGTTTGTGTACCTTTGGGTAGATGACACCAGGGTGTTCCAACATCAGCCAGTTTGTGGGAGGAGTGACGGTGGGGTCTTGGGGGCTTGACCAGCAAGGGTGAACAGTTGCAGTCTGTGGGTTGAGTGGGACACAAGGCACATAGCTTTCTTTAAGAGCAGTGCCCACAAAGTTGCAAGGCTTTTCTACAGGTGTAGACTGGGCAGAGCCAAAAGTTATGCAAATGGGCGTCATGACCTAGGCACTAGGCAGGCCACAGGAAGTGATAACAGCCTCACTCAAAACATACGTCATGAAGAAAAAGCTTCAACATGTGCAATTGGTGTGTGCTTAGTTTACATAGCGATGCCCAAGAGCAAAGAGGCCAACCCTGGGGTAGGTAGAGGGAGGCAGGGGGCGTGTTCTCCACAATGTACAAATGAGATTAATGACTTCCGTGTATACTTTGGAGTGTCGTGGCCACAGTTTGGCAGATTCATACCTATACAATACCAATAACAACTGTTATTATTCAGCTGAACTTATTTTACAAACCAAGAAATGGGAATGGCTGAGTCCGATTTGTCTGTATTCCAACCTCAGTTTAAAATGTTGCACAAGAACCTCTGGAGAAGGCACCGTAACGCGCCCTATCGCACTGGACTTGCTTTCATTTGGTGGTTCTGTATGTAATGGGTCAGGAGCTACTCTACCCAGCTGAGCATTTCAGAGTCTCTGCCTGTTTTCTTGTTGTAATTCCTGGCAGTGTTTTGAAGCAGATGTCAGCTTCTGCTGAGGATACAGACCGACCACGTCCCAACCAAATCGTGTGATCTTGTGCAAAGCGGTTCATCTTCCTCTGCACTAGTGCCTGAAGCGCGTGTGCTTAAACACCATCCAATTTGGTGTGATTGGTATACTGTAATAGTGCCCCCCTATCACTGCTTCATGGCTTGATCATTGGAATTCTTCCCTGGGAGGTAGATACTCTAGCTCACCGCATCCTGGGCTCTGATTGGCTGAAGCTGGAGCAGGATTTCTGTGTAAGACCATGCTTGGCTGACTGGGGCTGGTGGAGTCTCCCTCCGTCTTCCTGCCAATTTCATGCATGTGGGTGTGCCGCGATGCATTCCCAGTGAGTAGCGCACAGCCCAACTTATCGGTAAAAGCCTTCATGAGGGTGGACCCCAAACTGACATGATGAGCAAGCTCTGGTGCCCACACTGAGTGGCACCCAGCGCCCACATGGCCAAGTTTTGTTGAAGCTCCCAATGTACATTCAATATTGTCGGGTCTCGGGGCTAATCTTTTGGTTGTAGCCCTTGAGCTTTGATCCAGGGCTATAACCAAAAGACGCAGGGCTGGAGCCCCCCCGCCCCCTTTTCAACTCCCCCCAGAAACCTCCCTTGCAACACCCCTGGTCAGCGACACTGCAAGCTACTATCACACACCAAACGGCGTACAGCATGGAAAGCAGGAGGTCCAAATTCCCTCAGTCACCCATAAGTAACAGTCAAGGCATCAGTGCTGCTAAGTTTCCAAAAGTACAAGCTTGCCTCACAAATACAGTACATAGTTACTATATGCATAGGCTTCCCTCAAAACGGAACAGGCACAGCACAGGCAGGACCAGCACAGGCTTTCCTCCGACACATACATCCTAGACCAGGCTATTGCAAGCTTTCCTAAAAATCCATCAGGAACTCCATGGGCAGGTCCAATGGATGCTTTCCACAAAGAGGTACAGCATGTGCAAAGTATATTCCCGGTTCCCTGATGACCATACAGCAGGGACAGGGCTAGTGCAAGATTCCATCTCAAACAAATACATCATGTATACAGCGAGAACAAACTTCTCTCACTAACGGTTCAGCAGGGTCAACTGGAATTTGCCTCAAATCAAAGTCAATGCAAGCGTTGCTCACAAAGCAGTACAGGTGCAGAAGGGACAGAACATTGCATGTTTCTTTCACAAGTGGATGTAAGTACAGCATGGACAAGCCATTTACATGCTTCCCGAACAAATGGGCGCATGGATGTTAGGAAAGATTTTAATTCTGCAACTTTCCCTCTGTAGTTTTCTATGAAACCCCTTTCTTTCTGCTCTGGTTTTAGCCTGTCCTGATTGTGTTTTTTTCTTTTTTTTTTTTAGAGAAGTAAAGCCTTCAGCTTCACTACCCTTGCCTTTTGCTCCTTGTTAGGGGACAACTGATCAATCCTTCAGACTATCGGTACTGGTAAACTGTTTCTCTTTTGAATTCTTGTATTTTTTAGCACTGCACACAGCACCTTGCAGTGCAACAGAGGATACTTTTTGTTAGGGAGAATTCTCATAAATGTGCTAATTCCCTTCCCCTTAGAGACCCCCAGCAACTTTGCTGGATTTTGAGGACTTGATTTTTTTACCTGGAGAGGGTGTGAGCTTTTTTGCCCACTCTCTCATGTATTTTGATATGTATTTTACTCTTGTTTTCTTTGATCATGGAGTTTTAGACAACTCCATAGACATCTTTTATTTTGTGTCGCACAGCACCCTCAGTGCAGTGACACAGGGGAAGCCTTTTAGGCTGTCCCAAGGGTTTAATACCTTCTCTGGGATAAACTACTGTTTCCCAGAGAATGTAAAGTGAAATTGACTTTACTAGTCTTTCCTAATTCCTAGACCCAGCACACACTATCTTACAATAGAGTGCTGGAGGGGTTACCTAGTATCCCCTATGTCTAGAAACTCATGTAGCAGTCAAATGCTACTCTTTCCTCTTGAAATGGCTGGTGGCAGTGGTTTACAATGAACTACCCTGATTTTTCCCGACTGTGAACACCGGTAGCGTTAAATCGCGGGAGCCATGTTTTTCAAGATGGCGTCTGAGCCTCCTTTGTTTAAATGGGTACCGGTCTTCTTTTTTCACCATTTCTTTTTGGAAAGGTCCTTCTAGAGTTTGTCTCTGCGTGCCAAACCAGGTTTGGTTCCTTTGTTCTTACGCCTTTGGCGGGCTTCAGGACTGAAGACCGCATCTGGCGCTTGAGTCTCTGGGGTGGGCAGGAAGTGAGGGAGATGCCCGAAACTCCCTGTGCTTAGTCTCCTAGGAGACCCAAATGCACTCTGGCGTGATTGGCTGGCTGACTGTCCGGCAAGGACAGCCACCCTGCTGGTATGAGTTGCAGCTAGGCTGGAATGAATGGGAGAAAACTGTTTAAAAGGCAAGTCTCTTGGCTTGGAAGGCAGAGTCGACCACTGGAACAAAAGAACCGAAGACGAGCTTGAAGAGGACAGCTGCTCCAACTCCTGGACCGTTGGCTTGCCTGGTAAAGCCCTGCTGCAGGTCCGAATCGCCAAGTTCATCTCGACAGAGAAGCCCTTCAAGGACGACTCCTCCCTTTTGAGTTGGCGGGACCAATCAACTCGTAAGCCACCTGGATACCATTCTTTGGGTTGGTTGTATTTTCCCCAGAGTGCTGCAGGAAACCGAATAGCCAGGGAGAATGACACCAGTTTGTGTGCGTGGCTACAGCTACCAGAATTGAAGATTTGCTTTTGCCAGCTTTTTTACTAGTCTCTGCGCAGTGCAGGAGTCCCCTGACGTCCTCCCTCTTGTCTCCGCGACTGATGCTCAGGAACAGCGAGATCTGCAGGAACTGCCAGGAAAAGAGGTCTTCAGCTGCATCATTTTCTTCATTGTAAGGTACTGTGAAAACCCGACCGAGAGAACTTGCCTCTCACTGCGAAAGTGCTTGAAACTTTGGCAACTTGCAGGCCTAGTCAGCTTGTGACCCGACATATGAATCTTTCTTTTACAAACTACTTCTGAGAACTTTGGCAAAGACTTTTCCGTTTAACCTCCAGAACTGCTTTATCCTATACAAGACTTTAGCCCATTTACTTTGGCCTAACCTATTGCATTGAATGAACTCCTCTGGTGAACTCAAACTATTTCTACTGTTTTAGAGTAACTGTATTAATCGTTTTATTAACTTATGCCTTTTTGCTCCTACTTCAAATGCTCTGAATGCCATTTTGCTCCTCCTTCAAAGTAGTTGAAATGCCTCAGAACCTGATCTTGTGAAGTACCGAAGTATATTTGTGTGGGGATATAGATTGCCTTCTTCTAGTGAACGTTTTATAAATGAGTGTGAAATAAATTAATAAGTGTTTTACCAAGAAACCTTGAGTATAAGAGACTATTTGAATACTTGTAATTATAGACCACTTTGTAACACCCTTACAGTTCACATTCCCTCTTGAGATAAGCCTGGCTGCTCAGCAGCGCTAACACAACTGTGTAGTACAGACTTATACCAAAGGTTGGTTTTGCTTACACCTGTAGTCCGAGTTGTGTGTAGTGGTCCCAAAGGGTACTGCATACAAACTTTGCCTAACATCACCCTAGCTTTTTACATATTGGATTTTTTGTTAACTTTTATAAGTGCCTAAAGACAAGCTGGTCATGGCACTTTTTTTTGGTGTGCATATTCGCGTTTACTGTGTATGGCTACGAAACGTGTCTAGTGCCCTAAAATGGCCATGCCACAAGATGTTTTGCTTGTTCTTTGGACATATTGTTTGGCCTTCTTACTGCTTTGCCAAGTCAGGAAATCCTTAATAAGGTGTTGGGAAAGATTTCTCTTTTGTCAACGTTCCCTTTTTATTCTGTGGACCCCCAAACATTTTGCTTTTGTTTTTGAACCTGTCCTGACTTTTACAGGGAAGTGAAGCCTTCAGTGTCACTCCCCTGACTTTTTGACCATTTTGTTATGGGGAAACCGGTCAGTCGTTCAGACTGTCAGTGCTGGGAAAACTGTTTCCCCTTTTGTCTTTTTACCTTTTACCTTTTTGGTAGCTTTTTAACAATGTACAGAGCATCTTAAAATGCAGTGCAGTGGGGATACATAAATCACCCTAGTCTTTTACACTTGGTATTTTTGGTTACTTTTATGTTCCTAAAGACAAGCTGGTGGCCGCAATTACGTTTTTACAATTTTTGGGTTATTTCTACTGTGCACATTCGCATTCACCACGTATGACTACTAAATGTGGCTAGTGCACTAAAATGGCTGTGCCACAAGACGTTTGCTTGTTCTTTGGCCCTGTAGTGATTTGGCCTTCACAGGTCAGGATATCCCATGTAAGGTCATGTACTTTTCCGGAAAGCTGCTTCTTTCACAGGATAGTGATTCCTTTGTGTGTGCTTGGCCCAGGAAGAGGTGGGACTGTCGGATCCCATTCCACATCAGTGGTGCCAGAAAGTTTGAGAGTGGGACATGAGTGACCCACCTAGTCATCTGCAAAAATCGGAGTTTGTGGCCTAATTAATTGAAACGCATTCACCTCCCCCTGTTCTCCGTATAGACCTTAGAATAAACGTTTGTTATTCCATTCCTTCGCTTTTTGATCGGACCCAAAAGCTTGTATCTAAAAAAAATAACAATTTCATTTTACCTACCTGTAACCAGGCACGGAATTTCACCAAAATGCCAGGGGTAGCAGAAGAGACATTACATGCCCCTTGACTTCCCTGATGGCATCACAGGAAGTGATGTCATTTGATCCCCTCACCCCCAAGTGATATCACTGGAAGTGGTGGCACACAACCTTTCGCTACTTGAGATCACAGGACGTGGCATCGTCTGTTTTCATATGAACATCAACAAATAAATGTACCACTGGGAGGTTCGACTAATATATACAAAGTGTTGGGACACGTTCTTGGTTCAAACTGTCCTAACTTTGGAATGGTTCATAGATCCCATTGGTTCCACCCACCCACACTTTAAGTATCTACCTGGTTCAGAAACGGATACGTATATAATGTGTACCCATTGTTGACAAAAAATATGTAGTTGAGAGTGGTAAAGAGAAAAGGTTGAAATCAGACTTTAGTTATTACCCAGACAAATGGTAGATCAATATCATGGATGTGACTTTGTCAATATCCACTTGTCATTACAAGAAACTGAGACAATGAATTCAAACATAAAAAATTCAATGTTGAAACAAAGGAGACAAAAAAAGAAGAAACAAGCAGTATAGACCAATGTGAGTCAATTTAAAACGTGCAGAATCATAACCTGCAGTTAACAAAGTGTCTACCTGTCTAGCCTCCTGGTATAGGTCAAGAAATAACGCGGTCAAAGAAAGTAGAGTGAAGAAAAGATAAGAGAAAAGCTGAGGTAGAGAAATCAATTACTTTATGCAAAACGTTTATTCTGTGTTGTTATTAAAGTTGGATTGCAAATGCCTTCTAATAGTCAAACCAGCATGTAATTGTATTCTGATGGACATTCTTTATTTTGAAGCATACATTTGCATTATAATTTCCTGCCATCTACCAATGCAAATAAAGTCATGGGGGTCTGTAATCTGCCTGCAAGGCAGTTCAAATTGTGATGGGCTGTTGCCTGCCGACATGTAGGATGGGGACACATCCAGTGGCGCAGGTGACCCGGGAGTCAACTTCTGGGGACCACCACAATGGGGTCTTCAACACGGCGGAGGCAGGCGAGGGACGAGACCCTGCAGGAGGAGATACTAATACAGAATGACTACAATAACATACCAATATTCAACTTAGCCAACATTGAACTGTCTCAAGCTGAGACCTCGGTTTATCTAAAGGTTTATCCTTTGTACCTACAACACAGACAGATTGGTACAGTTTTGAAATTGAGGTATGTTGGTTCCTACGTTCAGTCAGGCTGTGCAGCTTTTTTCAGGAACATATGACCCAAGAAGTAGAACAAGACACAGGTCTACACACACTGTTAGGGAAGATCTTCATAGAAATGGTTCCTGTCCTGGGTCAACCCCAGAACGTTTCGCTTTACCGGTGGATTATTGTTCCTTAATACCTCTGAGTGGTAACCTTTTTCCATACTCACAGAATCTTTTACTCTTTTTTTATGGGTGTCATTTTTTTACACTCTCCATAGTGTCTTTTTAAAGTTATCTTCTTTGACAACTTTTTGGCAATAAGTGTCTGTTATTGCTGGGTTGCCCTAGGGGCTCCCCTTTTAAACTTTCTGTGGCTAACCTTGAGAGAACTACAGTTCCCAAGGTTAGAAAGGATCTTTGGATATCTTTTTACATTTTATTTTGTGAAACCAGCACACCCCACCTTACCTTATGGCTGGTGGCAGTGATCATTTGTATTAATTTGGTGCACCTTTACAGCGGGCTGTGTTCACAGCTGCAGTAAAGGCACCTAAGGGTGTTCATTTTTACCAAAATGGCCCCGATCGTCTTTTTATTTTTTTTATATCTTTTTATTGTAATCAACAGGAACAATGGCCACAAGGCTCAAACATAGTGTCAAGTAGAAAAAACAAAGTGATCACTGAATTTTCAAATTTCAATCTTAAAGCAGTAGTGATGAAGAAGAGGGCCCCCATCCATGCAAAGAGTATAAGTAGGATGGTGGCCGGGGGATAGTAAAGTTGAAAAGGGGAATTAAGAGCAACGGAAGAAAGAAATGAGAGACAAGATAGTTCCTACCGCCCCATCTCCCCATCCCCCGTCCTTTTGCGGGCCTGACCATTGCAAATAACAGTGAAGTGGCTGGTTTCGTTGGTTATTGGTGAGAGCCAAAGTGAGTAGTCTAAGATTGTGTGGAAAGACTTGGATTGTCTGTCAGGGCGAGTGATGCAGCAGTATGACTCTGTTCACCGGCTTCCGTAAGGTTGCGCTAGAGCGGGGATCTGGGACCTTCTTTGCGGGCAAATTTTTGTGCGACAGCCAGTCTAGTTGCACCCCCGGGGCAGGGGAGCACATATCAGTGCGGGTCTGCTGAGGCCTCTGTGGTATTGCACAAATAGAAGCCTTTGCTGGTCTATGTGCGAGTGAGATTCCATTAGCAGGGCGGTTAGGCTTTCCATTTCGTAGATTTCTTTTGCTTTCCTCAGCCAGTCTTGCTTCGTGGGAAGAGAAGGGGCCTTCCATCTCATTGTGACACAAACCCGGGCCGCTAGTAGCACATTTCTGGGCATATGCGGGAGAAGAATGTATCCTTCTTCAATTTGTTAGACGCCAAAGAGCCAGGTGGGGGGATGATACTCTTCGGATGCCTTCGATTTCGAATATCCACCCCAGGATCTCCTTCCAGTATACTTGTATGTGAGGACAGCCCCACCATTGGTGCCAGTATGTACAGACTTGCTCGCATCCTCTCCAGCAGTAAGGAGAAAAACCCGGGTACATTTTGGCCAGACGTTGGGGTGGTAGGGGGTTAGGTGCCATTGTATGAGTATTCTGCAGTTGTGCATCGTATACTGCATTGCTTTAGAGGATTTCCACACTGCTCTGTATACAGCATCCCAACCTGCCTGGTTATCTTCCCACCCCAATTCCTTGTCCCACCTCGCCTTAGTGCTTGGGGGGTGAGGTGACCTCTGTCAATGAGTGTTCTGTACATGCAGGTCCTTTGGTGCTTGAATACGTGTTCAGTACTTTTTTTCGAAAGTAGTAAGAGGGCGTTGTAGCTGGTTTTGCCATCTGCGGTCAGTAAGTACCCCTTTGAGTTGCAAGTAGAGCAGGGGTTTGATTGATGAACCCTGCTGTGCTGCTTCCAGTTCATCCTTGGTCAAGAAGGAACCCTTCCTCCACATCTGCCCTGCTCTTAACAGGCCTTGCTCATATTGGGGTTGGAATCGGAGGGGTTCCTGAATGAGGTGTGTGATCGTTGGGGCCCAAATGCAACTAAGCGGTGATGGCCAAGTTGTAATTTCCTTCATGCCTGGATTTCTCTTGCTCCATAGCGCCCAAAGTGCCTTTAGGATCAGATCTTCCCTCGCTCTACGCGGGATCGCATTCCATGGGGCCCATAGCCATTCCCCTAAGGTGACCGGAGCAAACAATAGACTCCCTGATGTGATCTTCAAGGACACGGAGGACGGCCGCCACGTAATAATTGTGGACATCGGGGTATGCGAAGCCCCCCTTTTTTTTTCCAGAATAAGACTTTTGTAAGCAATGCTGGGTCTATCTTTGTCCCATAAAAAAGACAGCAGGGCTTCTTTAACTGTGTTCAGGAATGTGTTAGGAAGCACAATCGGCAGAGATTGAAAACGGAAAAGGAGCTGTGGCAGGACATTCATTTTGATCGCCGTTAGTCTGCCGGCCCAAGAAAGATTGAGTTTATACCATCTGCCTAGATCCTGTTGGATCCCTGCCCATAGCGATTTGTAATTGTAGGGAAACCGGTCCTGGAAGTGTCTCGTTATTGTTATCCCAAGGTATTTTATGCTATCTTGTGAGATTTGGAAACCCCAAGTCTGCACGACGGAGGCCGGGGGGGGTTGGGAGGGACTGGCTCTCTGAGAGGGAGAATTATTGTTTTACTTCTATTTATGCAAAACCTTGACTGCGTCCCATATTCTATTATTTCATGCAGAAGTACTGGGATCGATTGCTTTGGATGAGTAACGTAGGCCAACACATCATCGGCAAACAGCTCTAGTTTATATATTCAACACCAAATCTCTGGAGGCCTATGATTCTGGGGTTCTGTCTGATATTTTGAGCCAGGGGTTGCATAACCAATACATAGACCAGCGGTGAGAGGAGGCACCCCTGCCTGGTTCCCCTAGTCAGTTGAAATTGCTGAGAAGCCACCCCATTTACCACGACCCTGGCCCGGGTGTTCTGGTAAAGTGCCCTGGCTCCCCTGATCCAGTTCGGAGCCCAATCCTGCCCTGTGTAGGATGTCCGCCATGACTCTCCACTCCACTCGGTCGAAGGCTTTTTCGGCATCGACCGAAATCATGGTTGGCTTTACCTCCGATGCTGGGATGGAGGCCATGAGGTCTAGGGTTTTACGGACGTTATCTGAGCCCTGCCTTTCCGTGGCGTACCCCGCCTGATCACTGTGTTTTAGAAGGGGGAGGACACTACTGAGTCGCTTTGCTAGGACGTTAGCATAGACCTTGGCATCAACATTTAGTAGCGAAATTGTTGTGTTAGAGCCACAGTCTAATTTGTCCTTCCCCTCTGTGGGTATAACTATGATTTTTGCTTCTGAGAATGAGGGTGGGGCGGAACCAGACTCGAGTATGCTGTTAAAAATGAGTGTAAGGAATGGGGTCAGAGCGCCCTTAAACCTTTTGTAGAAGGCAGGGGTGAACCCGTCTGCCCCCGGTGCCGAGCCTGCTTTCAGACGGGAAATGGCATGATCGACTTCTTCTGTGGTTACTGGGCTGTTCAGTTGATCGCGGTCTGCACTGGGCAGGGGTGGGAATTTTACTTTCGGCATGTATTCTTCTGTAGTTTCAGGGGAAGGGGGGACGTCCGATGAGTAGAGACGCTCGTAAAACTGGGCAAATCTGGCTGTGATATTGGCGGGCTTCGTCAAGACTATGTTGAATGACGATCTAATTTTCAAGACTGCTCTGTCTGCCCTCTCTTTTCAGAGTCCTGCCGCTCATAAAGTATGGGCTTTACCTCCCTTTTCAAAGTATTTCTGTTTAACAAATCTGAGACTCGACAGTGCCTTGCCTATCCATATGTCTTTCAGCTCTTGCCAGAGGGTTTTTATTTCTGCTCTGATCAGACATGTCCCCCTCCTCTTCCCCAAGGGTATGTTCTTTATCTCGTAGCGAGCGTCTAATCTGGGATTCCCTCAGCTGTTTCAGTCTCTTGACCAAGGCGCCTTGGGCTATTATGAGACACCTTATAGTGGTTTTTGCCGCCTCCCAAACTATTGGGGTGGAGGTTTCGCCAGTATTATTCCTTTTGAAGAAGTCACAGATCTCCGTCTAGGCTTTCACAAAAAAGCTTCTCTTTAAACAGTGTGTCGTTGCACATCCAACGCTTATCTACAGGTGTGCTGTGTCCCAGATCTAAATTAACTGTGACCATGTCATGGTCCGACCACCCCACTACTTCGATGGCTGCCCCTACAATCCAGTGTTCTAGACTCCCCTCTAGAAACACATAATCTATTCATGTATATGTCTGATGTGGTGATGAGTAAAATGTATAGGCTTTTCTGACCGGGTGTGCTGTGCGGCAGTCATCTAATAGGTGATGTGTTGTTATTAGGTGTTGAAACGCTCTGCTGTCTGGGGGGGGGGTGGGCTCTCTGGGCGAAAAGAGCACCAGTCTAGCGTTGGATTCGTGGTCTGGTTAATGCCTCCACCGCAAATGAGGGGGCCCACCCTCTGCCCCTCTAGGGTTGCCAGTAGGTCGCTGCAAAAGGCCAATTGCTGTGAATTTGGAGCGTAAACAGAGCACAGCGTGACGGTGGAGGACCCCAATGTGACATTTACCACTAGAAATGCTACCCCTTGGTCCCTGCCGTATGCAAGTTATCTGGAATCTCGGGGAGGACCTATATAACATGCCTACGCCTCCTTTTGTTTCTGTCCATGAAGCCCAAGGTGAGCCTCCTATATTGCCCCCTTTCATTGCAAACTCTCCCGTTTGTTTGAATTACGTTTCTTGGATTAACAATGTCAAGATTGGCTTGTTTGAAGGTACGCCTCAGCATAGATCTTTTCTGTGGTGAATTTAGTCCCTTCACGTTGAGTGTACCTATCCTAATAGCATCAACCCCCATCATCATTCACGTTAAAGCTTGTTGCATAATTCCTGACGGGTCTCTTCAACAGCTGTTCCTTTGGTGTCTCATAAGGCGTTTATTACATTTACCGCTATCTGTGTAAGCTGGTCAGGATCTAACATTCCCTCCCCCACCCGACCCCAAAAAGAAAAGAATAGAAGAGAGGGAAAGGCGGTAGGAAAGGGTATAAACAGTCCCTTCATAATTGCGGAGAAGCCCCAGGTGTGTACATAGGGCCACACAACGGGTGTTGCCCCCAAAACCTTTCAGCGAGTAACTCTTTCTTGACCAACGAATGTCTGCGAAAGCTGAATATCAACTGTCAGTAGTGCCCAGCCCGTACATCATTCTCAGGGTTTGTCCAATCCGAAATTTCTGTCATCATTTAGATCATGGAGAGTTCAATCTCTGAAACTTTTGCCCCCTCTTGATTTAATTTTCTGCTTCCAAGGTCCAGAGGTTTGCGTGCAGATTCCGACTATGTTGGCGCACCCTCTCCCTCCTCCATAGGTTGACCTGACTGTAGGCCCTTGAGGTCACCCTAGGCTTCCTCCGCTGATGTGACTCTGTATTCCTCATTTCTGTATGTAAAGACTAGGGCGGATGGGTGGTTCCATCGATATCTTGTACTTCTTTCTCGCAGCCATAGGGTGAGAGGGCGGCACGCTCTTCTTTGGCCAGGGTGGCAGCTGAGAGGTCCTGGAAAATTTTGACTTTAGAGTCTTCGAAGTTAATCGAGTCCAATCCCCTCGCTCTCTGAAGAATTTCCAGTTTGTTTGTAGTGGTGGCATCTAGCTAACACGGATCTAGGCCCACCCGGAGGACCGCCAGCACGATGTACCCTCTGGAATTCCAATTGGGGAGTGATCGGGGAGGGGAGAATAGTGGCAATGAGGTCCTTCACTCTTCTCTCTAGTGACGCAGGCGTCTCACTGGGGGACTCTTTAAGTCCATTTATTCTGATGTTCGCCCTACTCTCTCTATTTTCCAATTCCTACACCGTCGCCTCTAGGTCTCGGTTTTTCTGTTCTAGTTCCTGGTGCCTTCCGCCCTCATCTCCACTATGTCTGCTGATTGCTGGTAGTGCTCTAACGCCTCGACCATGTCCTCTATTTTGTGAATCTTGTCTTGTAGGATGCTGACCGTCGTGGTCATGCTAGTTCTGAACACTCAAATTTCCCCCAGGAGGAGGCGGATATCTGCTTTAGTGGACAACTCCTGGTCTCTCCATGGAATTTGGGAGACTTCTCCGGAGGAGGGGGTAGCCATTTGTGCAGTGTCCCGATGAAATTTCTGCAATTTCTGGACTAATGAGGCTTCGGCTTCGATCTGCATGCAGGGCAGATTTATGGATTCTCTGCTGATGCGTAGGTCATTGCTCGTGCGCTCAGTCCGCGTATATGATCACCACTTCTCCGGGTGTGACTTTGTATTTGCCCCCCAAGGGGTACCCTGCCCTTGATACTCTCCCCGCCTAACTGCTCTCAATGTGGTGGCTGGTGTGGGTGCCCGACTCACAGGTGACTACTAGATCTTAGGCTGGGTGCCACTCTTTCTGCTTTTGTCAGAGATAGTGGGCGTCCCGTAGGCCCCCAGCCTTGTGGGTGCCTTTACCGCTGGGCTCAGGACTCCTCTTGTTGCGGTTGATGGGGAGGGGGGTTGGAGGGGGAGGATCACTTGCCGGTGCCGGTGGACCTTTGTCGAGGAGACAAGAGCCGCGCCTGTTGGGCTGCCTCCAATGCCCAGTCTAGTCTATTGGCTTAGCTATTACTGAGGTTGCAGGTCGTCTGGCTTGGAGGCTGGTGTGCTCTACAGCAGCCCCCTTGCTGCTTGTTGCTCCAGAGTGGTCCTCTAATGGGATAGTATTTCTTTATATAAGGGTCCTTTCATACAGTACAGGCCAGGGGTGGCAATTTTGATGTTTCCCAGCTGGTGGGTGCAGCTTTGAGTCTGGCCTGCCCTAGTGGGTTCCTCTGGCACCTGTTTGGCGCAGTGTGTGGGAGCCTTTTTTGCTAGCCCTGCGCCTGCAAGCTCAGTAGAAGGCCTTGTAGTGTGTTGTGGTCCCAACTGTCTCCCCTGGGCGACTGATGTTGCTAGTGGGACTCCAGGCAGTTTGCAGCTCTCCCGCTCTCCTTACCTTGCTTCCCATGCGCCAAGGCACACAGGACCCACCACCAGAGGGTCCAGTGACTGTAGGCTGGGGCAAACTTCTTGTTGGGGGGGAGGGCGCTGGACCGCATGGCCGCTCACTCAGCAGGCCGCTCCTCGGCAGGAGGCCCGCGGCGGGGGGTACCTCCTGAGGGGAATGCCGCTGCTCCTTCGCAGGCAGAGGGGAGCCTGCGGGACCCCAAGGGCTATGGGCCAGCGCGACTCCTGCTGGCTGCTGCTGCAGTTCCGGATATCCTTGCGGCGTCGGGGTCTGCTCCAACCTTCGCTCGCTCTTTCCCAGCTGCCCGGACACCGGGGTTCTCCCGGGGCGCTGGGACCCTTGTTACCTCCTCACTCGCTCACCGCATACACACCACAGAGGCACACCAGAGTTCCTTTCGTCTGCGGATTGAATCTTCGGGGTCTGGGCTGCCGGCGCCTTCTGCACTCTTGTATGCGCTACCGCTGCATTCGGGGAGAGAGCTTGGTGCTTAGAGGCTCTCCTAGGTATAAACTGCAGGCCCCGCCGTCGTCAGCACACCGCAGCCAGCTCGCTGTGTGATCGATTTTAATTACAGGCTCTTCCCCCTGAAGAGCTTTTTCCCAGGCTCCAGCCTGCTATACTAGGAGCCCCCAGGCGACCCAGCTCGATCACGTGCTGGAGGCCGTCTCCTTCACAGGGGGGTGATCAGCTTCTCCAGTCACGTTGACCCAGTAAATCAGGCTGAATTCTCTTGTAATTTGGGCCATGGGCACTGGGCACCTTCTACTTTTTCGGCATGTAGTTTCAGGCACTTGCTGATTGGGCAAGCTAGTAAAATACGCTTTCAGCCAGGCGTTTTAGGGGAGCTCGGCACTCAGGCTTCCATTCAGCCTCCGCCCCCTAGTGGTCCCAACCCTGTCGTCTTTTTTCGCCATTTTAATGTTTCTCGTCCTTTCTTGTTCCTTCCCCTGACATCCAGGGTGGGAAATTCCTTTGTGTGATTTTTATCTTTGGACTCCATGCCCAGGCTCCAGTCTGTCTGTGAAGGCAGGAAGCGAGGGAGGAGTCCAAAGCTTCACAGCCCTTTGTCTTCCTCCTTGCCCGAATGGGGACAAAACCCAGTGGGGGCGGGGGCTGTCCCGATTGGACAACCAGACCACCCCTTGTTGTAAAATGCAGGGAGGGATGCAGAGGTTGTGCTGTAGTTCCTGTTAAATACTGCGAACCTGGAAGCTGAAGACAAGTCGACCACTGGAACCGAAACCGAATAGGATGATGAAGGAAAAGCGGCTGAAATGATTTCCAGCGACCAGAAAGCCTGCTGTGTTACTGGAGCCTGCTGTAGCCCTTCCTTCCAATCGACCTGGGGACTCTGAAAACAACTACCCTGACCCAGAGCCTGGTGAGACCCACTAGACTCAAGAAGACCTTCATTTTGAGCCATCCCATGCGTTGCTGTGACCTTGCGGGCTGTAATACTGTAATATCCCATTACCCTGGGACCTTGAGCCATTGTGCAGTGCACGGTCTTCCGAATCTCGCTGAAACTTTGTGGACATCCTGGTGTATTTACAGAGACACAAAATGAGTCCAAAAAGTCCCCTCAACAGAGTGCTGCAACTTTGTATTGACGAGAATTCAACTGCGATTTTCTGTCTTCTGTGCTCCTGTAAAAGGTGCCAAATCCGCAAAACCGCATTCAGCCATGAGGAAAACCTTGCCTAGAGCCTTCTTCATTGATCCCTGCTGCAAAGTTCCTTCTAAGGTCTTGTTTTCAGTCACCATGACAAGGAATCCACTGACAGGGTATTTGGCTGCAGATCCTGAAGTCGTCCTGCAAAATCTTCTTTAATGCTTTGGTACTGTTGGCTTGGGTATGACCTTAAGTCTCTTATTATTTCAGTGTAGCTGTGGGGTGTTTTCTGTGAATGGGAGACCGCTCATCCAGTGCACCCAGTCCCACTGCTAGAATCCTGCTAGGGTGTCTTCTGCGAAGCCCATGGACCCTCTTCTAACCCTTAAAGTGAAGTACTTGCATGTTTGCCAGTCTTCCTAAGGAACTCTGACTTTTGCTACTTAAGAACCTATTCTGACACTGTATGTTGGTCACTGGATCCTAGTGAGCCCCTTTCTGCCACTGAGAACACTCATGCTCAAAGAATAAGGGAAATACTTTAAAGGGATTTGTCCTTTTGCCTATACAGAAAAGTGTTTAAAGGTTACTTACTTGTAAAATAGTTGGTTGGTAACTGTAATTCTAAGAGTGAACAGTTATAAAAGGTCTTACTTACCTTGGATGTGTGATGCACTATTCTTAAAAGTATGGTTAACATCTTTCTTTCCTTATAAACCATATTGTCATTCTAAAAGAAAGTAGATGTGAAAGTATATTACTTGCCTGTGATTAGGTTGTGCCTCTTCCCAAAAGTAATGTGTTGGTTTCACCAGATAACTCCTGTTGGGATAATTGTAGGAGTGCCCCCAACTGGGTCTTGCTTCCCATGGCTGGCTGCTAGCCTGTCCAGAATAAGTCTGTATTAGGTCGTTGCCTACCTAGAATAACTGATCAATTCAGTAAAGTGTAACATTAGGGTTTACTTTCCCCATGCTATCTAACCCATTGACTTTGGTTCGAACTGTCCCTTATAAATCGTCCATAAGTAACTTGTATTGCTGTGAAAGGTCTAACCTAGACATCATTGGGAGATTGAAAAAGTATATGGGGTTTACTTACCTTGGTTAGCTGTTTGCCATCCAAAAATAAGTTACCAGAGTTACTGCTAATCTGAATCTGTGTTTCACTGATCTCAAAAGCACATGTAATTGAATATTACATCCTTAGGTTTTATTCACCTAGTAGAACTGTGTGTTATCACAAAAGTAGTTATAGTTTTTGACTGTACCTGGAAGAAGTGTTCCACTATTCACAAAATGTATACTGTCCAGTTGACTGATTATGTGATTTATACTGAGAGTCACTGTACAACTGGTAGGGTCTACTGCCCTTGCCTTACTGAATGTATTTGTGAAAGTAACCATTGGTTTTTACTCCCCAAGAATAGTTGTGACCTATACTGAATGTGTATGGAAAGCTTTGACTTACCTGGAACTACTATTAGGTGTTCCAAATAAGGTTTATGCTTTGGTCTATGAGCGTGCAAGCATAGTGTTGTGTTTTTATAATTTTGATTACATATAATGTGTGATAGTACTTAATTACCCCAAGATTTATCAGGGCCTACTTGTATTTAAATCATTTATTTTTTACATACATCGTGTGTCAGTGTTTCTTTGGACCATTTGCATTACTATTTCATTTGTACTGATTTTACAGCCCTCTCTCCCTCCTAAGATAAGCCTGGCTGCTCTGTCTAAGCTACCCTGAACTCAGGTGCTATAGCCTTATACTAAGAGTGGAGTCTTCTACTGCCTCAGTTGAATGGTTTTACTAAGCTCTTTGTTGGCTTCAGAAAAACTGTCCTAACACACACCATCCACCTTTACACCCTCGGACAACCAAGTACCAGGAGATCTGCTTACATTTGAAAAGTGCATTCTGCAGGATCTTGATAAACTAAAAACTAGGAATAATGGGATCCACCAGAACTTGACCAAAGAGAGAGATGCCCTCATCACTCTCGAAAGCAACCCAAAGGTCATAATTAAGCCTGCGGATAAAGGTGGGGGCATACTTATTATGCCTACCACCCAATATAAACAGATGGTAATGGCACTATTGAATGACAGGGAAAGCTACAGCACCCTCCGTAAGGATCCTACAAAAGAAATTAAACAGGAGATCTCTTGATACAGTAGCATATCCCCTACAACGGGATTGGCTCACCAACCGAGAAGGAAGCAGATTTCCTCACCAGTGCACAAGGAAGAACTCACGCTATTAAGCTACATCACAGATCCACAAGGACCGCCTTAATCCACTGGGGAGACCTATAGTATCTGGATGTGGATCCATCCTTGAACCAATCTTTCAGTTTGTGGACACCTTCCTCGAACCTTTAAGTGTCGGCAGAACCACATACTTGCGGGACACCACTGAAACCATAAAGGTCTTTGGAGGACTGTAGTTTGACCTGGAGAAACATCTGCTGGTGACAGTGGACATCAAGCCATTGTATGCGAGCATCCCCCAGAATGAGCTATTGAATGCACCAGGGAATGGCTCACAACTGATGCCCTACAGACTAGGGTCCCAACCGACTTTATATTGGAACTCATAACAGTAGCCCTGTGCAGGAACTTCTTTATTTTTAACAATCGGATGTATCTGCAAATAAAGGGTACGGCGATGGGTGCATTCTTTACACTCAGCTTTGCCATTCTGTATATGGCCAATTATGAAAAGGAAGTTATCCTCTCGAACACTAATCCATGGAACAAATATATCAAATGGCACAGGTACATTGACAATGCCCTCTTTATCTGGGATGGTGCCAAAGATGGCCTGCAAGATTTCTAGACATGGTTTAACACCTGTGATGTACATATCCAGTTAACAATATAACAGAGTGATCCCGAGAACAATTTCCTGGATTTGACCATCAAACATAAATATGGCAAGTTAGAATGTGACTTGTATCGTAACGCAACCAATCGGAACACCTTACTTCACCACTCGAGTAACCATCTGATCCGCATTAAAGAAAACTTGCCATACGGTCCGTTTCTTCGTATACGCAGCAACTGCATGTCTCTGGAAGACTATTATGGACTAGCTGAGAGTCTATCTGTGAGATTGAAGTCACCGGGCAACTCTAAGAAACTTTTGAACCACTCGAGAAAACGAGCCAGGTACACAGATCAGGAGGCATTATTACAACCCGAAGAGGCCAACACTACGGAAAGCAATGATCGTCTGACATGTGTGATCAAACATGGGATCCTCACCTTTCAGGTGAATAAAATCATATGCAAATACTGGGCATTAGCCAGACTCAACCTGCCTCATGAACCACTACCCCGCTTTGCATTTAAACGGGCGTAGAACATCCAGGAACATCTGGTACACTCTCTGTACCGACAAGAGACCTCCAACACTGGACTTTGGAACATACACACAGTGAAGGGTAATTTTCTGTGTGGAAACTGTGTTGCATGTAAGTTTACATCAAAAATGCAAACATTCACAGTGGGCACGCGACAATGGACCCTGAACGACCTGACGAACCGCAAAACTAATCAAGCCGCATACGGTATGCGGTGCCCATGTGGGCTTAAGTATATAGGATAGACCATGCGTATGGTAAGGACAAAAATGTCAGAACATCGGTCAAAAAAAATCTGATGCAAAACCATCACAGCACCATTGATGGACCACTACCTCAAGAAAAATCACACAGCTCATTATGTTTGGGTGTTTTATGGAAAAGGTAAAAAGAGGACCCAACGTACAGAGAAGTCACTTGGAAAAGGAATCCCGGTGGATTTACCGCCTGGACACCTATAATCATGGTTTGAATTAACTATTCCAGCCTGTGACACACTCAAGCAGCACACATGGGACAATACAGGCCCTGGAACTGGTATGGCATCACTTTATGGGACCAGCAGCCATGCAACAACCTTTGGTGCACTGGGGACACTCGCTCTGTCTCCTTCCATTCAGACTACGCACAATGGACCCTGTCATATCACTGGGGTTTTTCACAACTACTGCTTCCTCACAGAGCAACAGTTTGGCGATATATTTCAATAGAATTGCATTTACCTGGCATCTGCATCTACCGGTAGAACTCTTGGAAACTAGTTCCCCTACGCCCCCAAGGATTGTTGGGAGTCTCCTTACACGATCCATAGATGGCGCACAGACCCGGAAAAACATAACTGGGACAGGTGTTTTTACCATCCGCAACATTGCCACACAACTCTGCCCATGAGAGGCAGTGACACCCCTCCCCTACCTTCTTGCAGGGAGCTAGTCCGATACGGAGCACCCCTGACAGACACCCTCTGGCCATTGGTTTGGCTACACAGCCATTTATTAACACTAAGGTGGTTCATTCACATGTTCTGTATTGTTTGCATACCAACCTCCTTTCGGTTTCCTTATGCGACCGGCACAGACGCCTAGCTGTCTTTGAGTTCTGGCATTTTCTTGAGGCGTCCCTATCACCATAGCAACACAGCAGCGACGGCTGCACGTTGCTAACATTAGATCCTGCTACGCCCTGGTTACCAAGACGACCTCTCCAACACTCAGCAACTCAGGAGCCGAGTCGAAAACTGGCAGACTCACACTGGCCCACACGCCATGCCGGCGACCCAGGCGCTGAATCAAACTACGGGCAGATCAGCACTGGCAGACAAGCTAGGTTGCATTCTACAACCAGCAGGTAATAACAAGACCAATAGTCTAATCTTCACATGGATAGGGCGCCATGACACCGCAATCTCCCATATCTAGTCTCTTCACATGTTATATAATTGCGCTTAGACAATGGCTCCCCTCACCAGCACCATCATACATTGTCCCACTCCGCCTTGCACAACAGAACATAATTGTTCGTTGGCAAACCCTATGCTGATGAAGTGTTTTGCTTTTATCCTCTGTCCCTGCAAGAGCACTCTGCACACGACCACTGCATCTTTTCATGGCAAAGACTTACAGATGGCAGGACCGACTACAACACGGCTCACCTGGGAGGACTTTTCTTCTGCCCCCTATAGGTGGATGCTGCCCTTCCATCTGCAGTGCCCCCCTCTGCCGTACTGGTTTAAGGAATGGGATTTCTCCACTGGCGAGTACGTTTCCCACCGGCACAGAGGTCATTTATCAATTCTGCGGTGCTCAGTGTAGTAATCTGCTTTCAGGTTAGGTGGGTGTGTTACATCACCTACTTGGAATGTTTATGTAGAATGTTGGTGTGCAGGGTTCGGTGAGTGGGTTGGGAGTGAGAGTGAAGAGTGAGCTGAGAAGATGGGTGTGGGGGTGAGCCCAGTGTTTTTTTCCTTGTCATCTCGTGTCCCCTACCATCCCTGTGTCTTGAGGAAAAGTACTGGACATGGACAATAAAGGAACCTGTAACTTACCTGAAGTACTGGAGGTCCACTTTGTTACACTGGCGACGAGGATGGGATGGTAGGTGGACTGCCTTCACGTTGGCGCTGCTGGGGGGGGTGCAGCACTTCAGGAACACCGCCCCCGTGAATCTCCCCCACAACCAGGTGGGTCTGTGTCGTGTTGACTCGTCGTGGGTAGTCCCTTGCTCTGTGGGACTACGTTGGGCTCAGTTTGTTGTCTTTGCCCATTTAAACCGTTGGCCTCCCCTCTGCCACGTTGTTGAGGGTGATTTGTGGCGCGGCCTGGTGACCTGGACTGGCGGCTATTCAGCGTTGCGTGTTCCCTGACAGTGGTGGTTCAACACGGCTGCAGCGCAAGAGGAAGAAAGGGTCCATGGTGTGCTGGATGTTCGGATCGTATGGCCGGACATAGGATCAGCACGGGGTCTCCCGTTATGATCTGTGGCGCGGAGTGTTCCCCTGGGTCCAGAGTCGGAGCTTTGTGGTTTGCCAGCAAATACCGGAGTGTGTTGTCCCATTGCCCGTTCTTCCGCAGTGGGGTGCCTTTCCCCTGGGTCCGGAGCCGGAGTGCCAGTTCTCGGCTAGTTCAGCCTTGGTTGAGAGCCCTGGGAGTTTGTGTTTCTAAGGGGGGGAGAAGTGTAGTAATCTGCTTTCAGGTTAGGTGGGTGTATTACATCACCTACTTGGAATGTTTATGTAGAATCTTGGAATGTTTATGTAGAATGTTGGTGTGCAGGGTTCGGTGAGTGGGTTGGGAGTGAGAGTGAAGAGTGAGCTGAGAAGATGGGTGTGGGGGTGAGCCCGGTGTTTTTTTCCTTGTCATCTCGTGTCCCCTACCATCCCTGTGTCTTGAGGAAAAGTACTGGACATGGACAATAAAGGAACCTGTAACTTACCTGAAGTACTGGAGGTCCACTTTGTTACACTCAGCAACCCAAGCACCACTCACACTCCACTTTAATCTATTTACACACCTATATATGTTCCCAATAGATCATCATAACTCGGAGCCCTGACGAAGACAGCATATACTGTTTAGCACTGCCAAAACGTGACACCAACAGGTATTACACATTTAGGAGCTATCAGCGCCAGGCACAACACTGGATGTGTCCCCATCCTACACGTCGGCAGACAACAGGCCCCCACAATTTGAACTGCCTTGCAGGCAGATAATAGACCCTCATGACTTTATTTGCATTGGTAGATGGCAGGAAATTATAATGCAAATTTATGCTTCAAAATAAACTGAAGGACAGCGATAAGAGTGTCCATCTGAATACAATTACATGTTGGTTTGACTATTGGAAGACATTTGCAATCCAACTTTAATAGCAACTCAGAAGAAATGTTTTGCATGAAGTAATTGATTTCTCTAACTCCGCTTTTCTCTTTCCTTTTCTTCACTCTGCTTTCTTTGACTTCGGTATTTCATGACCTATGCTAGGAGGCTAGACATGTAGACACTTTAACTGCAGGTTATCATTCTGCACATGTTTTAAATTGACTCGCATTGGTTTGTACTGTTTGTTTCTTCTTTTTTTGTCTCCTTTGTTTCAATATTGAATTTGTTTTATTTCACTCTTCATTGTCCCAGTTTATTGTAATGACACAAGTGGATATTGACCATAAAGTCGCATCTATTATGATATTGATCTACCATTTGTCTGGGTAATGACTGTCTGATTTCACCCTTTTCTCTTTACCGCTCACAACTACTTATTCTTTCTCAACAATGGGTACACATTATATACATATCTGTTTCTGAGCCACGTAGATACCTAAAGTGTGGGTAGGTGGAACCAATGGGATCTATGAACTTGAAGACCCATTCCAAAGTTATGACAGGTTGAACTAAGAACCTGTCCCAATACTTTGTATATATTAATCGAACCTCCCAGTGTTACATTTATTTGTTGTTCATATGTTTTGCCCAAGGACCACTGTTGATTAGGGCTAACCCACTTCTTTGATTACCATCATCTGCTTTCATGCCTTCAGTGGAGGAGACTCAGCATTGTCTGGGTATTAAGAGTACAGTGCTATAACCCAAAAGGAACAGAATATTAGGATGATTGGGAATTTGTTGGTAACATAGGAGGCTGTAGGAGGCTGCTGGGGCAAGCAGGAAAGTCTAAATGATTTCATTGACCGCTGGATCCGGTTGGTGATCACCATGACCTATGTAGCAACAGGGTGGGAGGTCACCAAACCTGTTCTTGATGAGATTTGCGTGGTTATTAGACAACCACGATTGAGGTTGCCTAATATTGTACATTGTGTAGTAAATTTGTTTCAAGGACACCTAGCGTTGGGAGATAAGGCACCGCGAGATACAATTATTTGACCAGGATCACACCCCTTACTTAAGTGGTAAATCCACGATTTGAGCAGTGTCTGCAATTTAAGCATTTGGCCAGATATGTTCTCGGCTCTAGTTGGCACATAGATGAATTAATGTTTGGCATCCAAGTGGTAAATGAGTATGCTGATTTAGGGAAATTACTTGAAAAGTACGCAACTGACAAAACCAACCAGGCAACTCAAAGAAACATCCTAAACAAAACATGATTGTAGTTGTGATTTTTGCGATCCTTAACTGAAGTCTAGAATTACCATAATTCAAACTAATCTGGCCCTAAAACACTCCTCTGTATTTTGCATATGTACTTTTAAGACTGAAAGGCATAACAAAGGAAAGTGTTATGGGGCCACCTACTGATAGTTGGTGTTTGATACAGGTATGCAGCTTGTTATTCTACACAAAAAAGAAAATATGAAGTTCTACAGAAAGACAAGCTATTTTTTTATGAACTTAGTCTAGCAAGACATGATAGGCAACATAATCTTAATAGTAAACCTTTTAACAATAAGGTAGCATGCCTCTTTAATTTGACCACTCCATTCACTTACCTTCTGTTACCAACACCATTCACCTTTATACACAGTCTACCCCTGACTGTGTGTGCCACTCTTGGCTGCAGCTTGGCAGCCACAGAATAAACATTCGGGAGATTGCCATGGGGTACCAAGTATAGTTTTTTATTTTTTCTTATTTTTGTATTAGTGCATTTGGTTAATCAATAAAACCTTTAGCACATTGGACAACCAAAACAGATTTTGAAACGTATAACATTATTTCACATACAATAACATTTCCATAAATAGTACACTTAAATATACTGTAATTTCCATGGCATGATTGCTCAAAAACGTATTAATTATGGAAAGTGTAAAATATCTATTAAAACACAATTCATCAATATAATATATCAAATACAAATTATTCAAATATTCATTGAATTGTAAAGTGCATAAATTGACCTGAGTACACACTACTGAGTAGTCGCCTATATATCTATTTATTTTAATTTATTTTTTACATTTATAAAGCACACATACAGCCAGGGCATCGAAGCGCTGATAGATTCATAAATGCAAGATGGTATTATAATAGTCGCAATGCCTCCTTCCAAATGCAGAAGGCTGCAGCAGTAATCACTATAGATTCAGCACCAAAAATACTGTTCCAAAACTGATCAGTTTCTACAAAATCTATCATTGGGGTAAAAGCTGTATAACCCTTTAAATAGACACTGTTTAATTTTGGCCAGCCAGTAAGAATATGGCTAAGGGTCTCTAGCGATAAGTTACATAGGTGACAAATTCTATCCTTATGTGGAATCCCTGCCTAGCTGCCAGTGTGTTCCCAGTTAGGGAGAATATTAACAGGGTAATTCATAGAATTTCGCAGAAAAGTGTCGCAAGCGGCTGGCGCAGAGTGTCTGCGTGCGATTGTCTGCGCCAGGCACGTGCGCTAAAACCGATTTCCGCGCACAGCGTATTCATGGATTTTAGGCTCCCAAACCAGCCGTGGCGCAGAGAATCGCAGCGAACCTGCAGCAGCGCCAGTAACGCCCCTAAGAACGCCCTCGCGCAAGGAAAAGCCATCAAAATCGCTAAATCATCGCAAAGGGCTGCGCTAACCCTGGACCAGTTCACCGGGCTGGCAAACAGCAAACGCCAAGCGGGGAACGTGTATTTCAGGGGTGCGCGGGAAGTTCCACACGCGATTGGCCCCATGCAAGCAGGGTACGTGTATTTCAGGGGTGCGCGGGAAGTTCCACACGCGAGTTCATCAGGGTACGTGTATTTCAGGGGTGCGCAGGAAGTTCCACACGCGATTGTCCCAGTGCGAGCAGGGTACGTGTATTCCATGGGTGCGCGGGAAGTCCCACACGCGATTACAGCAGGGTACGTGTATTTCAGGGGTGCGCGGGAAGTTCCACACGCGAATGGGCCAGTGCGAGCAGGGTACGTGTATTCCATGGGTGCGCGGGAAGTTCCACACGCGATTTCATCAGGGTACGTGTATTTCAGGGGTGCGCGGGAAGTTCCACACGCGATTGGCCCCGTGCAAGCAGGGTACGTGTATTCCAGGGGTGCGCGGGAAGTTCCACACGCGATTTCAGCAGGGTACGTGTATTCCAGGGGTGCGCGGCAAGTTCCACACGCGATTTCAGCAGGGTACGTGTATTTCAGGGGTGCGCGGGAAGTTCCACACGCGATTTCAGCAGGGTATGTGTATTTCAGGGGTTCTGGGGAGTACTACACGTGAATTGGCCGTGTGGGTCCTCCCAGGTGTACGCTCCACAACCTCCACGGCCCCTGCAGGCAGCCCTCACCACGGGGGACTACCCTGCACCCCTGCTCATGTCCTGCAGGCAGCCCATCCACCATGGGCATGCCCCCCAGCCAACCCACATGTCACCTTGCACTACTGATCAACAATGCAGTGCAGGGGCACCCTCCACCAGGCCCCCACCCATGTCTCCCATCCACCCCACCCCCCAGCAGTGCAGGGGCACCCTCCACCAGGCCCCCACTCATGTCTCCCACCACCCCCCAGCATCCAGGGGCAGCCTCCACCAGGCCACCACTCATGTCTCCCACCACCCCCACCCCCCAGCCACCAGGGGCAGCCTCCACCAGGCCACCACCCATGTCCCCTATCACCACCACCCCCCAGCAGTGCAGGGGCACCCTCCACCAGGCCCCCACTCATGTCTCCCACCACCCCCACCCCCCAGCCACCAGGGGCAGCCTCCACCAGGCCCCCACTCATGTCTCCCACCCCCCAGCAGTGCAGGGGCACCCTCCACCAGGCCCCCACTCATGTCTCCCACCACCCCCACCCCCCAGCAGTGCAGGGGCACCCTCCACCAGGCCCCCACTCATGTCTCCCACCCCCCAGCAGTGCAGGGGCAGCCTCCACCAGGCCCCCACTCATGTCTCCCACCACCCCCACCCCCCAGCCACCAGGGGCAGCCTCCACCAGGCCCCCACTCATGTCTCCCACCACCCCCACCCCCCAGCCACCAGGGGCACCCACCACCAGGCCCCCACCCATGTCTCCCACCCCCCAGCAGTGCAGGGGCACCCTCCACCAGGCCCCCACTCATGTCTCCCACCACCCCCAGCAGTGCAGGGGCACCCTCCACCAGGCCCCCACTCATGTCTCCCACCACCCCCACCCCCCAGCAGTGCAGGGGCACCCTCCACCGGGCCCCCACTCATGTCTCCCACTCCCCCACCCCCCAGCAGTGCAGGGGCAGCCTCCACCAGGCTCCCACTCATGTCTCCCACCACCCCCACCCCCCAGCCACCAGGGGCAGCCTCCACCCGGCCCCCACTCATGTCTCCCACCACCCCCACCCCCCAGGGGCAGCCTCCACCAGGCCCCCACTCATGTCTCCCACCACCCCCACCCCCCAGCCACCAGGGGCACCCACCACCAGGCCCCCACCCATGTCTCCCACCCCCCCACCCCCCAGCAGTGCAGTGGCACCCTCCACCAGGCCACCACTCATGTCTCCCACCCCCCAGCCACCAGGGGCACCCACCACCAGGCCCCCACCCATGTCTCCCACCCCCCCCACCCCCCAGCAGTGCAGGGGCACCCTCCACCAGGCCACCACCCATGTCTCCCACCACCCCCACCCCCCAGCAGTGCAGGGGCAGCCTCCACCCATGTCTCCCACCCCCCAGCAGTGCAGGGGCACCCTCCACCAGGCCGCCACCCATGTCTCCCACCACCCCCACCCCCCAGCAGTGCAGGGGCACCCTCCACCAGGCCCCCACCCATGTCTCCCACCACCCCCAGCAGTGCAGGGGCAGCCTCCACCAGGCCCCCACTCATGTCTACCACCACCCCCACCCCCCAGCAGTGCAGGGGCACCCTCCACCAGGCCCCCACTCATGTCTCCCACCACCCCCACCCCCCAGCAGTGCAGGGGCACCCTCCACCAGGCCCCCACCCATGTCCCCTATCACCACCACCCCCCAGCAGTGCAGGGGCAGCCTCCACCAGGCCCCCACTCATGTCTCCCACCACCCCCACCCCCCAGCAGTGCAGGGGCACCCCCCACCAGGCCCCCACCCATGTCTCCCACCCACCCCCACGCCACCATGGGCAGCCCCCACCAGGTCCTCACAATCCCCAATCATGTGCGTTATGGTCAGCCTCCACAGCCAAAAAGCCCTACCAAGTAACCCATTCACCCACATGGAAATGTAAATTCCACCCCCCAGCAGTGCAGGGGCAGCCTCCACCAGGCCACCACCCATGTCTCCCACCACCCCCACCCCCCAGCAGTGCAGGGGCAGCCTCCACCAGGCCCCCACCCATGTCTCCCACCCCCCAGCAGTGCAGGGGCACCCTCCACCAGGCCACCACCCATGTCTCCACCACCCCCACCCCCCAGCAGTGCAGGGGCACCCTCCACCAGGCCCCCACCCATGTCTCCCACCACCCCCACCCCCCAGCAGTGCAGGGGCACCCTCCACCAGGCCCCCACTCATGTCTACCACCACCCCCACCCCCCAGCAGTGCAGGGGCACCCTCCACCAGGCCCCCACTCATGTCTCCCACCACCCCCACCCCCCAGCAGTGCAGGGGCACCCTCCACCAGGCCCCCACCCATGTCCCCTATCACCACCACCCCCCAGCAGTGCAGGGGCACCCCCCACCAGGCCCCCACCCATGTCTCCCACCCACCCCCACCCCCCAGCCACCATGGGCAGCCCCCACCAGGTCCTCACAATCCCCAATCATGTGCGTTATGGTCAGCCTCCACAGCCAAAAAGCCTTACCAAGTAACCCATTCACCCACATGGAAATGTAAATTACATGTTACACCCCCAATGTTCATAAAGCTAATGAACCCATGTCCGTCACACACAATGGTTGCAATTGAATGGGAAAACACCCAACATGACATGCATGAAACCAATGAGATGATACCACACAGTGAAGTATGAAAACAAAAATGTATTTGAAAAAAAAAATGCAAAAGAAATGAAACAAACTACAATGGGAATGAAAAAAAGATAAGCTGCATGTCCGTTTAAAAAAATAAAACCACCAAATCCTAATCCAAAAAAATGTAGTCCAAAGTCAAATGAAAAATAAAATCAATCCAATGAAGAACTATGTACAAAACATCCAAGGGTCCATGAGCCCAACTGAACAAAGGAAACCTACAAAAAACCCTAATTAAAATGCAACTATCTACAAAAAGTGGAGCAGTGTCCGTCGACTCCAAATCATAAGAACAAACAAAGGAAACCTA
Source organism: Ambystoma mexicanum (assembly GCF_040938575.1). Taxonomy (NCBI): domain Eukaryota; kingdom Metazoa; phylum Chordata; class Amphibia; order Caudata; family Ambystomatidae; genus Ambystoma; species Ambystoma mexicanum. Next base: position 697,695,565 of record NC_090921.1, read on the forward strand.
AAACTAAAGAACTATATACAAAGGCGGCGGGCAAGTCCAGCGGCTCACTCCGTGGTGTTCCGGGCCAGGGCATCATCGAACTCCTGTTCGATGTCCCGGAGGCGGTCCTGTTCCATGGCCCCGAGGGTCCGCAGGGACGACGCCGTGTCCTCCTCCAACCCCCTGCGGATTGCCTCGAGGCACTCGGCCCGCCTCAGGGCCCTCAGCATGGAGTTCTCCACCCTGACCATTGTGAGCCGCGCCTCTTCTGCCCGCCGCCGCTCCGCACCTATGGCGTGGCCCAACCGCTGCCACACGGAAGACACTCTCTGTCCTTGGTCCTCCTGCCCTCCGGCCGATGCCTGCCCCTCCGATGTCGAAGGCCCCGAGCCTTCATGGCTCCCACCATGTTGCTGCTGCTGCTCTGCCTCTGCCCGTGCACTGCCTCCTGCTGCCTGCACATCCTCCGCCGGCTGGGGTGCAGTCGTTGACGTGGCCACCCCTGCTGGACGTCCGACTCCCGACTGTGGCAGGGATGCCTCCTCCACCAGCCTGGCCGCACCGTCAGAGGCAGCTCCACAGGGCACCCAGGTGACTTATGGGTGGGAAGATGGCACAGAGGACGACTGGCGCGTAGGGGGTCCAGTTGAGGAGGGGGTCGGAGCAAGCCCCATCAGACGGAGGAATCCGGCCTGGGTGACCTGTCCCAGCAGGCTGACGTGGTCAACGAGCCATTCGAGATGACGTGCAGTCTCTCCATGAAAAGACTGCAGGTCACCTCGCATGGCCCGTTGACGCAACGCCACACCAGCCAGGACAGGCTCAACCCGGACCTGGATAGCCACGTCCGCAGGCAGAGGAAGGCCAGTTGACGTCAGCTCATCCCCTGCCTGAAAACGGGTCTGGACGTAGGCATCCCTGCTGGTGCAAGATGATACAGGGACAGGATTGGGGACAGGATTACACACAGGCACCTCCGCGGCGGCCTGTGCTGCCTCCTGTCCCTGGTCCTGCACTGCACCACTAGCACCAGTGGGATCCCCACCTCCAGACCCCGTCTCTGGTGCTTGCACGGCCTCCTCCTCCACCAAACCCCCCACCAACCTGGATGACTCCGTGCCATCTTCCCCTGTTGGGCCCTGTGGGGTCCCAGCTGCCCCTTCTGCTGCCGAGGAGTCCAACTCCAACCTCCGCCTCTTGGACCTCCCCCCGGCAGCTGCGGCCTGGGACGCGGCACCGGACTCCTCACTCCCCGACGAGATGACAACACGGGAGGGGAGCCGGGCCTTGCGTCTCCGGCTGGCGGTGGGATCCCCGCCGCTGTGCTCCACAGCACCTTCTCCGCCCTCTTCATCAGTTGACGCTGCAGACAGGGAGAAACAAAACACAGGCATCAGGGCACTGTACAATGGACACATACACACATGACAGTTGCACATGAGTGGCATTGGCAAACCTCAGACATGTCATCACAATCCCCAACACACATGTCATTACAACTCGCACACATGAGCCATACCACAGCCATATCGCAACTGCCACCACCATCCCTACACATACAACTTCATGAGCAGCCAAAGGGGAGCCAGACATCACATGCAACACAGGAAGTGCACCACACATGTGTACACACCACCACACCTGCATGCATGTGTACACCTCTGCCAAGTGTCGCAGTGTTCAGACGGGCATCCATGTCACATCTGCCAATCAGGCTTCCACATACCGCTGTCACATGCATCCATGTTGCATCACTGTTGCACCCTTGTCAAATACACACACATGCACATGTACACAGTGCTCATACATGCAGCCGGAAACAACATACATGCGTGACATCACGGACATGTCTACTTACATACACATTCATCCAAACATGTGTGAACACACAACTGCATTTGGCATGCAAGCCTACACACACAAGCACCATCCATGTCTCACACATTAAAGCCCTCGCATGTGTCAGCCCCACGGCCCTGTACACCCCCACCCATACTCGATCCCATACAAACAGATGTGCAACCTGCACACTACCGAATAATCACCACACGCACTGCTCACAATCAGGATGCATGTACACTCACCGCTCGACTCCAGACGGGTCTGCTTCTCTAGGACCTGGACGTGGAGCGCTGGGGATATGCGTTCCAGGACCCTCATCTGTTCTTCCGACAAGTGGCCCCGGCGCCCCTTGGCATCCGCTGCCTTCAAGAGGCGCCGGGCCTTGTTCAGGGTCCTGGACCTGAAGTCCTCCCAGCGCTTCCTGACATGTTGTAAGTCCCGGACTGCCACCCCCTCCGCGTTGATGGCAGTCACGATGTCAGTCCAGATCCGAGTCCGTCCTTCCTTGTCGGCGCGGGAACTTCCAAAGAGGGCATCATACTGCCCCAGGACTTGCTCCACCAGGACACCAACTTCGGTGGCACTGAAGCTGGTGCCCCTCTGCCTCTCTGGCCGGGGGTTGTCAGTGGTCACAGATGGTGTTTGCTCCGACATGACAACCCCAGAGGCAGGAGTGGGTGGGCAACTGGGTCCTGGGGCTGGGCTGTGGAGCGATGGAATCCCAGTCGGGAGTCTTCAGTTCCAGCAGGGGTGGTCACAGCAACAGCACCCCTGGCTGATGTGCAGGCAGCAAATGGCAGTGCATGTGGGCAGCAGGCAGTCAGGCAGCAGCAGATGGCAGGTGGGAGCGTGCTCGGGGCTCTGGGGGGCAGTAGTTCGGCCTTCTGGGCAGGAGCGTGGTCTTCCGTGTGCTTACGCGTGGCCAGCTTGATACGGAGTGATTTGGCACGTGAAAATCCTGCACGTCAGCGTGAAAATCGAGGAAAGGCCCTTAGCGCGTAAGCGCGTCAGCACGCATACGCGATTCTATTGGACCAAAGGCACTCAGCGCGTAAACGCGTCGCCAGCGTATGCGCGTCTATGAAGTCACGTGCACGTTGAATTGGGCACACGTTTGAAAATGTTGCGTGTGAAAAAAATGAAAGACACGTCCGAGTGTCAAAGCGTGTAATTGGTGGGAATGGGCCTAGCGCGTACACGCGGCAGTGACAAAGCGTGTAATTGGTGGAAATGGCCCTACACGCAGTAGTGACAAAGCGTGTAATTGGTGGAAATGGCCCTACACGCAGAAGTGACAAAGCGTGTAATTGGTGGAAATGGCCCTAGCGCGTACACGCCGCGTAAGTGACGCTGGACGTGTGGGCCTGTATAAAAGGTACGTGTAGAACACCATTTCCTTGTACGTGCTTTTCGTGGAGAGCGAGTGGGTGAATTCTGTACTTCTTGTCGTTTCACACGCGATTTACTTCATGGCGTTTCAAGTTCGTATTCCCTGTTACCTCTGACAGCTTTTTCTCTTTTTTCTCTTTTACTGGTTTACCTGGGCCTGTTCCCTCAAACAGTGTTCCCTTCTACTGTTGTCCTGTCTCCTCAGACAGCGTACAAATCTTCTTTTGGCGGGGGTGTTGCCAACCAAACGCGCTCCTTTTTCACGCTCTTTTACCTGGCAGACGGTGAGTCACGCACGTATCTAACATCTGTGCTTGCCCCGTGTGTAGCCTACCCCTTCAGAGGTCATTCTAGGCTGCGTGTGACACGCATACGTTCATTCTTGTGTTACTGGGTGCCACAGCGTAGTGCAGGTTTTTCTTTCTGCACACGTGGTCTAGGAGGGGTTGCGTGCACGTCATCTCCCTTTTTTGGGGCTCCTGTGCGTAGCGTGACCCGTCATCTTTCCCCAGGGGTTACATTCAGCCTTGCTAGAGCACTAGGGTACAATTACCATCTGGTACCCAACCCCTTTGACCCCCAATTGCCCAGGACAATAGTTTACAGCCACTCCCATACGCACATTAACATCAGTGCCATGGCTGGGAGGCGAGGATTCCGTAAGGGTGGCAAAGGTGGAAGAGCCACAAGTGGTGGCCGTGGTGGATCCGGTAGGGGACGTGGTCGTTACTTGCAGGGTGAGCCTGTCCCCCCATGTGTGGAGGACCAGTCAAGGGCACCCATAATCCCCCCCCCTCCCGTTGAGGCTGATGTGGCTGACACCATCCATGCTCAGCCCTTGTTGGACCAGCCCATTGTGGCACCAGCGCTGGTGCACGTTGATGTCATCATGCCACGTGCATCTGGGGCAGCAAGGTCATCTGCTGCCCCAAGTAGGCAGGGCGGAGAGGCTGCAGGGGCAGCTGCGGCTCCATCCACCCCAGCTCTCACACACCCAGCCAGGACAGTGTCGGTCCTAGTCCATCCTGCTGACATTCCCCCTGACACCATTACACTTGAGCCAATGCCTGCACCAACTCCCATGCTGAGTGTGCAATCCCACACTCCTGATACAGAGTCCACCAGGGCTCCTGCCCCTAGTGTCCAGAGCGGCGCAGGACACTCAGGATCACCACCACCTTCCAAGCGGAAGAGGAAGAGTGCTCGTTCGGCACAGGATGATGCCCCAGACACGGCTACACAGTCCGGCCCGTCCAGGAAGCCCAGCTTCACGGATGACGAACTGAATGCACTTGTCGAGTATGTGTCCGCACATGATAACGAGATGGTCATTGTTGCAGGATCCAAGACCACACCTGCACAACGCCAGGCACACTGGCAGACCGTTGCGGACATCGTAAGTGCCCTTGGAATCGTGAGGCGCACAGCCAATGATTGCTATAAGCGCTGGAATGACCTAAAGCGCAGGGCAAAGAGTAAGCTGGCCTCAAGTCATGCCGCAACTCTAGTGACTGGAGGTGGGTCTCCAGTAGTAGACATGGAACTCACTCCACATGAGTCAGTCGCTGGGACCTACGTCACGGAGGAACAGATCCAAGGCGTGGGAGATCTGCCTGATTACGAGGCATTGTCCGGTGAGTGCACATGCATGTGTGTGTCATCCATGTGCATGGTGTGTGTGTGAGGGCTTCTGTTTGTGTGCCAGGTGAGAGTGTGTGCGCCTGAGTCGTATGGGTCAGCCATGTGCTTCATGCAATACATCCTGTGCAGCTGCATTAGGCCATAGCAGTATCCCTTCTGCCAACAGTAGACATCTAGCCCAACTGCACGCTAGTTGCCCTTGAAGTGTCACCTTGCCACAACATTGTTGCTTATTTTTCACTGTTCATTCAGGCAGATTGTTTGCATTCCACCACTTTTACTAGGCATTTCGCAGTCCTCTAGTCACATGTCTGACATGGCTATGGTAAAGTGGAGTGACTTTGTTACCTGGATATCATTTGTTCACACATGTCCCTGTGCAATTGGACCATTTTGGACTGGCAGCTCCAGGTGAAAAATCTGACCTGTTTGAATTAGAAAAGCTATTACATGCGGGAACTGGACTGAATGAATAGGTGCTGCCCTCCTCTCCATCTTCACTCAATAGCAATGGTACATGCCATCTGTGTGATGGCATGTGTGTTTCACCTGGCAATCACAGGCCAATGTGTGATGCCACTGCCAGGCAGCATGCAGAAAATGTGTTCATCTTCCATCTTGGTGTCATCAGTGTGTGCCATTTGCCTGCCCTTCATATGCAGTGAGGGTGCATGCATGGGAGGGTTTTAGTCATGTGGGACATGTGTCAATCAAGTACTGGTTCTCTTGCTTCTAAGCCCTCATTGTGTGCCATGGTGCTAATGCCTGTTTCCATGTCTTTGCAGGGGAAGACGCACCTGATACTGCTGGGGTTGTGGAGATGGTGCAGACCCAGGAGGGGTCCGAGGGCCGACCAACCACCAGTGAGGGACGTGGTGTGGTGGTGGGTGAGAACCCACAAGTGCTGCAGGTCGTGCTCTCAAGGGGTGTCTCTGGCTGCACCTCCCCCGAGCTGTACTCAGGTGTTGATTTGGATGATGAGACCTACGTGCCGTCGCAGGTGAGTGTTCCAGGGAGGGATTCTGTTCTGTCCCACCCACCTGCACCAGGGTCAGAACCCTCAATGGGGATGTCAGTGTTGGCAGCTACGCCTTTGGTGGTTACGGATGCAGGGTCATACTCCGTGACATCTGATCCTGTTCCTGGGCCAGCAGATCAGAGGGGGAATGCAGTCCTGCAGCCTCAGGCAGTGCCGGCACAGCAAGGCGCACTTCGCCTTGCCCCAGACAGGTGTGGTGCCCGCCGACGTGGTGGCCGTACGCCACCTGGCAATACCGCATGGGAGCAATCCATTTACGGTATGGCAACCCAACAGGCAGCATCATCCGAGATGATGGCTCAGGCCATGGATAGGGTGGCCACTTCCATTGTCCCCCCTGAAAGGCTGATGGAGCGACTACAGCAGGCAACCGACTCCATCTGCCAGTCACACAGGGAGGACATGTTGGCGTCCAACAGGGACAGACGGGCGGCACTGGCGACTCTGCAGGAGGCCATCTCCATAGAGTCCCAGGGCCAAAGGGAAGCCCTGAGGCAGGAGCTCCTTCACCTCAGGACGACTCTGGTTGAGCTTGAGGCTTCAACACACCAAAGGACAGAACAGCAGCTGGAGCGTCTCACCCGTACGCTCTCAGCTGAGATGCAGGCAACGAGGGCGGAGGTCCGGGCATCCCGTGAGTTGTTGCATGGGGACCTCCGCACACTCATCCTCCAGAACCAGACCTACCACACCCGCATGCTTGCAGCCATGGAGGAGCAGACTAGGGCCTTGCGTGGGCTGCCTCCCATAGTGCAACCACCTCCGGATGCAGCTGCACAGGGTGATAATAGCGACAGCAATGATACTCCCACAATAGGGTAGCCGTGTGGGCCATGAGCCCATGGAGGTGTTTTTTTTCCCAGGATCCACACAAGTGGGTTTTGGTGTGCACCCTGTCCTCGGACCTCCTGGGTGGCCTCCCCAACCCCCCCGGGCCCATCAATGGCCATTTTTTATTTTTTTTTTATTTTTATTTTTCCCAATTTTTTTGGGACAATTTGTTGCCTTCCGTGGTTCCTGTGGGCATACGCTGCATTGTGGCTGGGCACATGCAGGCTTGTCATGTATTTGGTTCAGATGCTTGGGTTTGAGTCACACACACCCCTCCTGCTTCCCGTTTCCATGGGCTTGCAAAGGGTGTGCCCAAGTGACATTGACGTACATGGTGACATTGGACTCCCACTACATGTGTGGGTAGTCTAGTCAATACTGTGTATACATTCCTAGTGCATATTGCTGTTGTGTTGTACACTGCATGTTGCATTGATGTGTAACTCATCATCTGTGTCTACCTCCCAATTTGCAGGTCCCTTCCTCATGTCTACGCAAGGCCCTCTAGTTTGGAGATGGGGTCCATGTTGGCAGCAGTGCACCTACTACTCTACATGGCGCCAACACTGCACAGTTGGTAGTGGTGGGAGTGCAGACATTTCCAGGTGGTGAGACTACTAATTTATTACATTTGTGATGTCATGTTAATGGTAGTACCTGCTCAAGTTTGTTGTTGGTCCTGCATTACTGTGAGCATTTCAGGTGTTGCAAGTTTAAATTAGGGACACTGTACATTGTGACACTAGTGTCATGTTGTGGGGATTACTTTGTTTACCTGCAAATGGCATGACATGGCACGGTGTGTCGTGTGGCGGTGCTGGGGATGGGTTGGCTGACATGGCACTGTCCTCTTGTTGCATTTTGCAAGTGGGTATTCATTTTAGCTGCTTGGATGTGTTTCTTCACAAAACTGCATTGGTGGTGTCTGTGTGGGTAGGGATGCACACATTGTAACACTTCCAGGTGAACAATCTCAGACTGATATGGTTTTCACGGTTGATTCTCCAGACATTCAGGATCAGTGTCTGGTTGAGTCATCATTGATTGTCAGATGGAATGTGCCAGGGCAGTGTGCACTCCACAGGGGTGTGATTACTATGTGAAGTAATTAGCCACTAACTGTGTACGGGCTGCCTCCCCCCGTGCCCTTTCCCCTCCCATGCGCAGCGGCTGTGCATGTGGTTGGGGATGTGGGGCCACCACCATGTCCACGGCCAGGCCCCGGCGTGTTGCAACGTTGTGCAGGACACATGCTGCCACTATGATCCTGCACACTACTGGGGGAGCGTACAACAGCTGCCCGCCAGAACGGTCAAGGGAGCGAAAGCGTGACTTTAGCACTCCGAATGTGCGCTCCACTATGCCCCGGGTTGTAATGTGGGCTATGTTATATCTTACCTGGGGTGGCGTGGTGGGGTTCCGAATTGGCGTCATCATGTGGGGGCTGAGAGGGTAGGCACTGTCCCCTGTGGAGGTGGTGATTGGTATCATTGGTGGGGTTGTGACCTTGCTCAGTATCTGACATGCATGCATGTGCAGTGGCATTCATACTCGCCAAGCAGCCATGTATCGCCATGCCGCCCAGCTTCTAGGTCCCGGCTTAGGGTGGACATTCGGTAAATGAAGCTGTTGTGGGTGGAGCCGGGATAGTTGGCATATACTGAGGTGATGATTCCCTTGGCATTACATACTACCTGCACGTTGATGGAATGCCAGTGCTTGCGGTTCCTATAGATGTGCTCTGATGCCCTGGGGGGACGTAGAGCCACATGGGTGCAGTCGATGGCACCTAGCACTTTGGGGAATCGTGCCACACCGTAAAAATCCAGGGCGGCAGCATGCCTTTCTGCAGGTGTTCTGGGCAGGTATATGTGCCTGCGGACTGATGGGCGTGCAGTGATGATGTTCAAGACCTGGTGTAGGCAGCGTGACTGGGTGGCCTGTGATACCCCACCCACTATGGCACTTGTCCGCTGAAATGATCCAGTGGCTAAGAAGTGCAGTACATTGAGGACCTTCTCCAGGGGGCTGAGTGCTTGGGAGCACAGGGTGGGTGATGTGAGGTCATCCTCCCACTCACTCACCAGGTCCAGTATTATGTGTGGTGGAAACCTGTACCTCCCATACACCTGGTCATCAGGCATCCCGAAAAGGCTGGTTCTAGGTGTGAATATTCTGGCCCTGACTATCCTCCTCCTCCTCCTTTGGTAGCCCACGCCCACTGCTGCTAGGAACGGTATGTTCATCCTGGGTCTGAGCTTGTTATTTTGTTAGCGCGCAAATTTATGCGTTGCGCGTGTTGTAGGCGAGCGTGTGACCCGCGCACCCCTGAAATCCAGTACCCAGTCCAATAGCGTGTGGAAATTCCCGCGCACCCCGGGATACAGGTGCGCTGACGTACTTGCGTGTGTAAGTGCCCGCGCACCCCTGATATACACGTACATAGGCCAATCGCGTGTACGCGCACTTTTGTCCAATTACACGCGATGACACTCTGACGTGCTGTCCAATTACACGCGATGACACTCTGACGTGCAGTCTTTCCACGTGTGCTCTGTCATCACGTGCTGTGTGGGAAACACCCGTGCGGGTCACGTCACAGACGCGCTTACGCGCTGAGGGCCTTTGGTCCAATCGAATCGCGTATGCGCGCTTACGCGCTAAGGGCCTTTCCTCGATTTTCACGCTGACGTGCAGGATTTTCACGTGCCAAATCACTCCGTATCAAGCTGGCCACGCGTAAGCACACGGAAGACCACGCTCCTGCCCAGAAGGCCGAACTACTGCCCCCCAGAGCCCCGAGCACGCTCCCACCTGCCATCTGCTGCTGCCTGACTGCCTGCTGCCCACGTGCACTGCCATTTGCTGCCTGCACATCAGCCAGGGGTGCTGTTGCTGTGACCACCCCTGCTGGAACTGAAGACTCCCGACTGGGATTCCATCGCTCCACAGCCCAGCCCCAGGACCCAGTTGCCCACCCACTCCTGCCTCTGGGGTTGTCATGTCGGGGCAAACGCCATCTGTGACCACTGACAACCCCCGGCCAGAGAGGCAGAGGGGCACCAGCTTCAGTGCCACCGAAGTTGGTGTCCTGGTGGAGCAAGTCCTGGGGCAGTATGATGCCCTCTTTGGAAGTTCCCGCGCCGACAAGGACGGACGGACTCGGATCTGGACTGACATCGTGACTGCCATCAACGCGGAGGGGGTGGCAGTCCGGGACTTACAACATGTCAGGAAGCGCTGGGAGGACTTCAGGTCCAGGACCCTGAACAAGACCCGGCGCCTCTTGAAGGCAGCGGATGCCAAGGGGCGCCGGGGCCACTTGTCGGAAGAACAAATGAGGGTCCTGGAACGCATATCCCCAGCGCTCCACGTCCAGGTCCTAGAGAAGCAGACCCGTCTGGAGTCGAGCAGTGAGTGTACATGCATCCTGATTGTGAGCAGTGCGTGTGTTGATTATTCGGTAGTGTCCAGGTTGCACATCTGTTTGTATGGGGTCGAGTATGGGTGGGGGTGTACAGGGCCGTGGGGCTGACACATGCGAGGGCTGTAATGTGTGAGACATGGATGGTGCTTGTGTGTGTAGGCTTGCATGCCAAATGCAGTTGTGTGTGCACACATGTTTGGATGAATGTGTATGTAAGTAGACATGTCCGTGATGTCACGCATGTATGTTGTTTCCGGCTGCATGTATGAGCACTGTGTACATGTGCATGTGTGTGTATTTGACAAGGGTGCAACAGTGATGCAACATGGATGCATGTGACAGCGGTATGTGGAAGCCTGATTGGCAGATGTGACATGGATGCCCGTCTGAACACTGCGACACCTGGCAGAGGTGTACACATGCATGCAGGTGTGGTGGTGTGTGTACATGTGTGGTGCACTTCCTGTGTTGCATGTGATGTCTGGCTCCCCTTTGGCTGCTCATGCTGTTGTATGTGTAGGGATGGTGGTGGCAGTTGCGATATGGCTGTGGTATGGCTCATGTGTGCGAGTTGTAATGACGTGTGTTGGGGATTGTGATGACATGTCTGAGGTTTGCCAATGCCACTCATGTGCAACTGTCATGTGTGTATGTGTCCATTGTACAGTGCCCTGATGCCTGTGTTTTGTTTCTCCCTGTCTGCAGCGTCAACTGATGAAGAGGGCGGAGAAGGTGCTGTGGAGCACAGCGGCGGGGATCCCACCGCCAGCCGGAGACGCAAGGCCCGGCTCCCCTCCCGTGTTGTCATCTCGTCGGGGAGTGAGGAGTCCGGTGCCGCGTCCCAGGCCGCAGCTGCCGGGGGGAGGTCCAAGAGGCGGAGGTTGGAGTTGGACTCCTCGGCAGCAGAAGGGGCAGCTGGGACCCCACAGGGCCCAACAGGGGAAGATGGCACGGAGTCATCCAGGTTGGTGGGGGGTTTGGTGGAGGAGGAGGCCGTGCAAGCACCAGAGACGGGGTCTGGAGGTGGGGATCCCACTGGTGCTAGTGGTGCAGTGCAGGACCAGGGACAGGAGGCAGCACAGGCCGCCGCGGAGGTGCCTGTGTGCAATCCTGTCCCCGATCCTGTCCCTGCATCATCTTGCACCAGCAGGGATGCCTACGTCCAGACCAGTTTTCAGGCAGGGGATGAGCTGACGTCAACTGGCCTTCCTCTGCCTGCGGACGTGGCTATCCAGGTCCGGGTTGAGCCTGTCCTGGCTGGTGTGGCGTTGCGTCAACGGGCCATGCGAGGTGACCTGCAGTCTTTTCATGGAGAGACTGCACGTCATCTCGAATGGCTCGTTGACCATGTCAGCCTGCTGGGACAGGTCACCCAGGCCGGATTCCTCCGTCTGATGGGGCTTGCTACGACCCCCTCCTCAACTGGACCCCCTACGCGCCAGTCGTCCTCTGTGCCATCTTCCCACCCATCAGTCACCTGGGTGCCCTGTGGAGCTGCCTCTGACGGTGCGGCCAGGCTGGTGGAGGAGGCATCCCTGCCACAGTCGGGAGTCGGACGTCCAGCAGGGGTGGCCACATCAACAACTGCACCCCAGCCGGCGGAGGATGTGCAGGCAGCAGGAGGCAGTGCACGGGCAGAGGCAGAGCAGCAGCAGCAACATGGTGGGAGCCATGAAGGCTCGGGGCCTTCGACATCGGAGGGGCAGGCATCGGCCGGAGGGCAGGAGGACCCAGGACAGAGTGTGTCTTCCGTGTGGCAGCGGTTGGGCCATGCCATAGGTGCGGAGCGGCGGCGGGCGGAAGAGGCGTGGCTCACAATGGTCAGGGCGGAGAACTCCATGCGGAGGGCCCTGAGGCGGGCCGAGTGCCTCGAGGCAATCCGCAGGGGGTTGGAGGAGGACACGGCGTCGTCCCTGCGGACCCTCGGGGCCATGGAACAGGACCGCCTCCGGGACATCGAACAGGAGTTCGATGATGCCCTGGCCCGGAACAGCATGGAGTGAGCCGCTGGACTTGCCCGCCGCCTTTGTATATAGTTCTTTAGTTTTAGGTTTCCTTTGTTTGTTCTTATGATTTGGAGTCGACGGACACTGCTCCACTTTTTGTAGATAGTTGCATTTTAATTAGGGTTTTTTGTAGGTTTCCTTTGTTCAGTTGGGCTCATGGACCCTTGGATGTTTTGTACATAGTTCTTCATTGGATTGATTTTATTTTTCATTTGACTTTGGACTACATTTTTTTGGATTAGGATTTGGTGGTTTTATTTTTTTAAACGGACATGCAGCTTATCTTTTTTTCATTCCCATTGTAGTTTGTTTCATTTCTTTTGCATTTTTTTTTTTTAAATACATTTTTGTTTTCATACTTCACTGTGTGGTATCATCTCATTGGTTTCATGCATGTCATGTTGGGTGTTTTCCCATTCAATTGCAACCATTGTGTGTGACAGACATGGGTTCATTAGCTTTATGAACATTGGGGGTGTAACATGTAATTTACATTTCCATGTGGGTGAATGGGTTACTTGGTAGGGCTTTTTGGCTGTGGAGGCTGACCATAACGCACATGATTGGGGATTGTGAGGACCTGGTGGGGGCTGCCCATGGTGGCTGGGGGGTGGGGGTGGGTGGGAGACATGGGTGGGGGCCTGGTGGAGGCTGCCCCTGCACTGCTGGGGGGGGGTGGTGATAGGGGACATGGGTGGGGGCCTGGTGGAGGGTGCCCCTGCACTGCTGGGGGGTGGGGGTGGTGGGAGACATGAGTGGGGGCCTGGTGGAGGGTGCCCCTGCACTGCTGGGGGGTGGGGGTGGTGGTAGACATGAGTGGGGGCCTGGTGGAGGCTGCCCCTGCACTGCTGGGGGGTCGGGGTGGTGGGAGACATGGGTGGGGGCCTGGTGGAGGGTGCCCCTGCACTGCTGGGGGGTGGGGGTGGTGGGAGACATGGGTGGTGGCCTGGTGGAGGGTGCCCCTGCACTGCTGGGGGGTGGGGGGGTGGGAGACATGGGTGGGGGCCTGGTGGAGGCTGCCCCCGCACTGCTGGGGGGTGGGGGTGGTGGGAGACATGAGTGGGGGCCTGGTGGAGGGTGCCCCTGCACTGCTGGGGGGTGGGGGTGGTGGGAGACATGAGTGGGGGCCTGGTGGAGGCTGCCCCTGGATGCTGGGGGGTGGGGGGGGTGGGAGACATGAGTGGGGGCTTGGTGGGGGCTGCCCATGGTGGCTGGGGGGTGGGGGTGGGTGGGAGACATGAGTCGGGGCCTGGTGGAGGCTGCCCCTGCACTGCTGGGGGGTGGGGGTGGTGGGAGACATGAGTGGGGGCCTGGTGGAGGCTGCCCCTGGATGCTCGGGGGTGGGGGGGGGTGGGAGACATGAGTGGGGGCTTGGTGGGGGCTGCCCATGGTGGCTGGGGGGTGGGGGTGGGTGGGAGACATGAGTGGAGGCCTGGTGGAGGCTGCCCCTGCACTGCTGGGGGGTGGGGTGATAGGGGACATGAGTGGGATCCTGGTGGAGGGTGCCCCTGGTGGCTGGGGGTGGGGGTGGGTGGGAGACATGGGTGGGGGCCTGGTGGAGGGTGCCCCTGCACTGCTGGGGGGTGGGGGTGGTGGGAGACATGAGTGGGGGCTTGGTGGGGGCTGCCCATGGTGGCTGGGGGGTGGGGGTGGGTGGGAGACATGAGTGGAGGCCTGGTGGAGGCTGCCCCTGCACTGCTGGGGGGTGGGGTGATAGGGGACATGAGTGGGATCCTGGTGGAGGGTGCCCCTGGTGGCTGGGGGTGGGGGTGGGTGGGAGACATGGGTGGGGGCCTGGTGGAGGGTGCCCCTGCACTGCTGGGGGGTGGGGGTGGTGGGAGACATGAGTGGGGGCCTGGTGGAGGGTGCCCCTGCTGGGTGGGGGTGGTGGGAGACATGAGTGGGGGCCTGGTGGAGGGTGCCCCTGGTGGCTGGGGGGTGGGGGTGGTGGGAAACATGAGTGGGGGCCTGGTGGAGGCTGCCCCTGCACTGCTGGGGGGGGTAGGGGTGGTGGGAGACATGAGTGGGGGCCTGGTGGAGGGTGCCCCTGCACTGCTGGGGGGTGGGGGTGGTGGGAGACATGAGTGGGGGCCTGGTGGAGGGTGCCCCTGCAATGCTGGGGGGTGGGGGTGGTGGGAGACATGAGAGCGGGCCTGGTGGAGGGTGCCCCTGGTGGCTGGGGGGTGGGGGTGATGGTAGACATGAGTGGGGGCCTGGTGGTGCTGCCCCTGCACTGCTGGGGGGTTGGGGTGGGTGGGAGACATGAGTGGGGGCCTGGTGGAGGCTGCCCCTGGATGCTGGGGGGTGGGGGGAGACATGAGTGGGGGCCTGGTGGGGGCTGCCCACGGTGGCTGGGGGGTGGGGGTGGGTGGGAGACATGAGTGGAGGCCTGGTGGAGGGTGCCCCTGCACTGCTGGGGGGTGGGGGTGGTGGGAGACATGAGTGGGGGCCTGGTGGAGGCTGCCCCTGGTGGGTGGGGGTGGTGGGAGACATGAGTGGGGGCCTGGTGGAGGCTGCCCCTGGTGGCTGGGGGGTGGGGGTGGTGGGAGACATGGGTGGGGGCCTGGTGGAGGCTGCCCCTGCACTGCTGGGGGGGTGATAGGGGACATGGGTGGGGGCCTGGTGGAGGGTGCCCCTGCACTGCTGGGGGGTGGTGGTGATAGGAGACATGGGTGGGGGCCTGGTGGAGGGTGCCCCTGCACTGTTGGGTGGTGGGGGTGGTGGGAGACATGAGTGGGGGCCTGGTGGAGGGGGCCCCTGCTGGCTGGGGGGTGGGGGTGGTGGGTGACATGAGCAGGTGTGCAGGGTAGTCCCCTGTGGTGTGTGCTGCCTGCAGGGGCCATGGAGGGTGTACAGGGAATACCTGGGAGCACACAGCCAAATCGCGTGTAGATTTTCCCGCGTACCCCTGTCATACACGTGCCCAGCCAAATCGCGTGTGGAACTTCCCGCGCACCCCTGTAATCCACGTACCCGGCCAAATCGCGTGTGGAACTTCCCGCGTACCCCTGAAATCCACGTACCCGGCCAAATCGCGTGTGGAACTTCCCGCGCACCCCTGAAATCCACGTACCCTGACAAATCGCATGTGGAACTTCCCGCGCACCCCTGTAATCCACGTACACGGCCAAATCGCGTGTGCAACTTCCCGCGCACCCCTGTAATCCACGTACACGGCCAAATCGCGTGTGGAACTTCCTGCGCACCTCTGTAATCCGCGTACCCTGACAAATCGCGTGTAGAACTTCCCGCAAACCCCTGGAATTCACGTACCCTGACAAATCGCGTGTGGAACTTCCCGCGCACCCCTGAAATCCACGTACCCGGCCAAATCGCGTGTGGTACTTCCCGCGCACCCCTGAAATCCACGTACCCGGCCAAATCGCGTGTGGAAATTCCCGCGCACCCCTGAAATCCACGTACCCGGCCAAATCGCGTGTGGAAATTCCTGCGCACCCCTGAAATCCACGTACACGGCCAAATCGCGTGTGAGACTTCCCGCGCACCCCGGTATGCACGCACACGTATTTTTTGTCAGCGGGTGTCCGTGTTTGTGGGTACCCCTTTGCACGTCATTTGTCCTGGAGGGCCACAGTATAGGACATTCATCATGGCAGTATATAGGTGCTATTTGTTGGCGCACCTTTTGGTGCACATTTCTTCCAGGCGCAGAGACGCTACCGCCTGCTTTCTTGTGGCGGTCGTGTTTGTGCCTGTGCGCTGGTTTGAGCGTGCGCTTTTTTGCCCTATTCTATTCCATGAATACGTGTTGTAGGCGAGCGTGTGGGCGTTCCGCGCACTTGTGCCCTGTACTTCCACCGTGACGCCCACATTTTGCCAAGTTGTTCCCCATTCCGAGTGTTACGCCCGGTGTTCCGCCTACTTTTGTTGCGTGCGCCGCGCTATGTGCGATTTTCGCTGTGGCCTGTGCGATTTTCGCTGTGACCTGGCGCACGCAGTTAGATGGCCTGTGCGCCAACGTGCGCCGCGCACTTTTTTATCGCACATCCAAAGGTTTTCTCGCGCACGGCCTTCCATGAATCGATGTGCGCTGCTTTTCGTGCGATTTTCGCACTTGCACTGCGATTTTCGCTATTCCACTGCGATTCGCACGTTTTTGGCCACTTGCGCCGCGCTAATTATTCCATGAATCGGCCTGTAAACCTCATATAACTAATGAATCTCTTCAACTGCCTGCAACATTACAGTTAAATAAGTGCACGGAAAATGAGGACGAACACCTTGGTGACTATATATTGCATAATTTTTCTTTTTATGAAGATGACTCAAGTTCGCGTCTGCATCCCAGACATTTGTTCTAATTTTCAAGATGTTGGGCCTTATTACGAACCTGGCGGAAGACCATGGTGCTATTAGCACCATGGTCCATGCCGGTAAGTTACCGACTCTGCCATGGAGAAAGGGGGAATTACCACCCCATTACAAGGTTGGTGGGGCGGTAATTCCCCCTTCCTCCATGGCCCTTCCCCATTCCCATTTTTGCCCCATAGGGCTCAATGGGAATGGGGAAGGCGCTAAGTACGGCGGCACCGTAATTAGCACCAAGGTCCCTTTGCGGGTCCCTACTTTAACGGCTGGTCTACACCAGCCGTTAAGGTCGGGTCCCGCAAAGGGACCTCATAATTGGGCGCTAATAGGTTAACGGCGCCGCAGCCTTTTACGGCGCCGTTAACCCATTAGCGCCTGGGTCGTAATGAGGCCCGTTAAGTGCTAAGTTCAATTTCTAACTCCGCGTCATATCCATTGTAAAGCAGAACACTCGTATGAGCGGAAGAAACATTTACCAAGCAGTTTGCTTGTTTTCATAAAAAAGTAAACATTTTTTGTACAAACCTGAACCCAGATGAGAGACCACCAGCCCGCGTGCATGTCTCATCGAAGTAGGTGCTGCCTTGCTCTCTCCTTCGCTTGTCGCGTTGTGCCCGCCTCCAGCAGGATAGTTAACTGCCTCGAGGGAGAGGCCCAGGCAATGGGGATGGGAAGATAGCACAGGAGAAATGTGTTTTTCTTGGAAGCAATACAACGCAGCATCGCAAGTTTGAATCCCACATCCTGTGCTCTGTAACTGTCTTTAAATTAAAAAAAGAATGTCATGTTTAAGAGAGTAGTGATAATGTACCAAGTTGGTGCATGCTCAGGCGCTGTCGAGGCAGAGCAGTCCAGCCCCCACTATACTGGAGGAAAAAAGAATCACGTTTAAACATTGCATCATGCGAGGAGGGACCTGGCGGATGGTGCCTGGCTGTCAGCTGGGATGTCGGAGGCGCGGAGGGACTTTGATTAGCAACCATGAGATTTAACACTCCAGCACCCGCCCCTGATGCCGAGGCAGGCATAATGGAGTTTGCGTCTTATTTTAAATAGTTTGCTGTTATCAACAGGGGTCCGTGTCACCTATTGAAAATAATAGCGTTTTTTTTTAAACGCAAGCTCCATTACAGGATTGGCAGGATAGACGCCAGGGGTAGCAGCTGCAACCACAGGTGTTGCACTTGCTACCCCTGGCTACCCCCAAATGACGTCCATGCCTGTAACATTGTTGAATATCTTCTGGAACATTTTCTTCACCACAAGAACTTTTCCTACATCAGCCCTCTTTCTAAGAAGAAGCTTTGCAATTTTTGGACACAAGGCCCCACTCATAGGGATTGGACTTAGAAAAGTTATAATAATTGTGAACTGGTTTCCTTCTACTGCATCACTACTTATCATCTATGTGTTGAATAATTTATTGAATGCATTGCTAAGAACCGAAAGGTGATTCTATGTATGTTTTGATAATTGCGTGTTGTGTGATATCATATCCTGCTTGTTTCATTTCCGTGTGTTTTTGAGCATAGAATAAATATAGTATTTTTATACTTAATTTAATTGTGCTTCACTCTGTCAACCCCTGACCCCACTCACACTCATAAGGAAAGGTCTTGACAAATCTCCATGCTTACCTTGATATGGTTTGGCTAACCTCCGAGTTCCCATGTTCACTATAATTAGGGCAGCCTCCTAAAATCTGTCAGCCAGGCCCGATTCTACAAATTCATCTTAACATAAGGTCATTGTGATGAATCTGATGGTGTCATCACTCCTTTCCCAGTGGTGACCTCTTACCCATGTGGCCAGGGGACGGCAGCCACTACCTGATCCTGACCTTAGGAGCGGCTATATGAGGAAGGAATCACATGGGGGCAGGCCTCCCTCTGGGAGGTGTTGTAACATTGGACAAGACATGGTATCCCCTTGTTCCTTTGAGGGCACCCCCTCCATTTCCCATGCCTGAAAGGCATGTTGTCAACCTCCCCTCACACACCTACAAAGGGTACTGAAAACACTTTCACAGGATCTGTATACAAGTCATCAAAAGCTAACTTGCTTTTCAAGACTTCTCAAGACACCTTTCTTTCCATACTCTGCATATACATCATTCAGAACTAACTTGCTCTTCAAGATCACTGTCCCAGACTTTGCATACAAGTTATCATGAACTGACTTTCATTTCCCTAAATACAAAAATACTTCAAAGAAGATGAGCTGAGTAATGAAGATCAATGGAGGCTAAGAGCACAAGCTGCCTGTAGTTGTTGCAGGAGCATGCCTGATGCCGGCGAACCAGCTGACAGGAAGACACTGGCTGGAGAACTCTAGTCCTCTTGTCGACCGAGGGACTGCAGGGCTGGTGCGAGGTCCGTGGAGCCAACCAGCTCACCGAAGAGGCATAGGAGAGCTGACTGCAGGGTATGGTACGCTGTGAGGACTCCTGAAGCAGGAGAAAGGTTTCAGAGTGTGTGCAGGTACGGAAAGGCAGCCTCCACACCACCCGGGCCTGGTGAGTCGCCGAACAGATGAGCGGAATGCCGAAGAGCCACCACAGGCTTGCAGTGGGAGAGCCTACACATGCCATCAAGAACCGTTAAATCCACTGGCAACCCTTCCGAAAGCAAATTCCACTGAATGCAGTGGTATCCGGTTATATTTTCTAAAACATATTTTCGAAATGCCATTTTGTCAAAAAAATGTGCCAAACATTTTTTTTCCAATGTTTTTTTTAAAAATGTTGTTTTATTTTTGTTTCGTTAGTATAAAAAAAGTGTCAATAAAAAAAAATGGGTGCTAGGTGGGGTAACCCCCCATTTAAAAAATAAAATTTAAAAAAATTTGAAAAACATTTTCCTGCAATTTTGTGTCAACAAAATGGCATTTCGAAGATGTGGCGTTCGAAAATATCACTATAAACCGAATGCAGTATATGAGAAAGTTCGATCTCTAAGTGATATTCACTTGCTCATCCTAAGTAATTGTAAGACTGTCAAGTTTTTAAGTGTATGTCATATACCCATAAGGAAATCCCTGGCAGGATAGTACACACGGCAGATTCAAGACATAACAGAATAAATATAAGTGACTATTAAGTCTGTATGTGTGCCCAGTGCGCACATAAAGAATGCCCTGGTAGCAGAGTATACCAGGCAGATGCAAGCTAGAAGTATATTTCGAAGGGATTGTGTCCTCCGACGTATTCCTTATCTATGATATTTGTATCTCCAGCTTGCTGGCCTCGGAAAATTTTTTCCCAGTAGAGGGCGCTGTGCGTCGATGTCCGTCGAGTAGGTGCTCCTCGACGGCCATCGTATCGACGCCATCATGCCTATAAATGGCCACGCGCAGCGTCCGTTGCTCAGTTCCGTTTTTCCGCGCTTCGTGTGCCTCGTAATACTGTTGCTCAGTTCGTCAGTCGAAATATATTCATATTTCCTCGAGAAAACCGACTCGTACTCAATGGCTTCCTCCTCCGACCCGACGACTCCTCGGTCCGGTTTCAAAAAATGCCGAGACTGTGGGAAGAAAATGTCGTTGACTGATCCTCACAGGATCTGTTTGTGGTGTCTGGGAATCGAACACCAGTGTTCGGAGTGTGAGGAATGCCTATCCATGACGGCGAAAGCCTTGAAGGAGCGTAAGGGGAAGCTCGAGAGAGGTAAGTCAATTTTAACTTCCTCGAAAGTTTCCGCGGTAGAGTCGAGACATTCGCCTCCTCACCGTCGAAAGCATTCTCGGTCTAGGTCTCGAAGTGGCTCCCACCACTCGTCGAGGTCTAGACACTCGAAAAAAAGACTAAGAAGATCCCCTTTATCGTCGTCTTCTAGTTCCCCTGAAAGAGTAAACTGCCCCACTAAACACAGCTCTCAAGTTGAGTGGGAGGAATTCAGAAAAAAGATGCTAAGCGTCTTTGAGAAAGTGGCCTCGTCCCCCTCGAAGTCAGCTGAGGGTAATACCCCGGGTGAAAAGCCCAAAAAATCTAAACGCCGCGAGTCGAAGCACCCGGCGAAAGAGTCGACCCGAAAGCGCTATGAGCCATCGGGAAGTAAAGCATCTTCGACGCCATCGTCGAAAGCCCCTTCGGAGCATAGATCGGCGCCATCAACGCCGTTATCGAAGGGTTCTTCGACGCATCTGTCGATCGAGTCGACGCCGACATCGACGCCGATAAAAGAAAGACCCACGGCTACTCCACAGCCAACGGTTACTCCGAGAGCCTCCGACACGACGTCGAGAACGTCGTCGACATCCTCGAGCAGGATTCCAATCCTCTCGAGTTCTTCGAGGCCTCTTCCAGTTTTCTCGACGCCTTTGTCGGCGCCTTCGAGGATTTTTACATCGGCATCGAAGACATCGACCTTTTCAAGGCCACTGATGATGGCTCCCTCTGCCTTAGAGATGGGTTTTATACCATTTCACAGACCAGAGCTCCCCCCCCTTAACTTCAATTTTTGAAGAAAGGGAAGATTCTGATCAAGAAAGGCCTTTTGGGCTGCAGAGGACCACATTACCTGAACCAGAGACTTTTGCCTCTGAGGAAAGAAGGTTGAAAGACCTTCAGGATGCATTACAGGAAGCAAGTGGCCTAGACACTTCCCCAGAAGTGGAATTTGTCAAACCAGATCCAGGGGAACATGCTGATACCCCTTATAGAACCCTAATGTCAAGAATTATGGAGTTCATGGGTTGGTCTGCGCCTTCACCTGTTTTTCAACAGGATGACCACACAGATATTCTGGATAAAGGTCCACAGGAGGATCCTGTGGTTCCCTTTTATTCTACTTTACAAAGAAAGATTTTAACTAACTGGGAAACTCCTGAAGTTGTCCCTGCGGTTAACAAGAAGTTGTCAGCGAAATATAGGGTATCTGCTGCTGACACTGAATACCTATCTAAGCACCCTACTCCAGAGAGTCTTGTGGTCCAGGCTGCAACTTCATCAGGCAGTACACTGCTCTTGAGGATAGGGATTGATAAAAATATGATGCCATGGCTAAGAAAGTCTTCTCAGCCTGTAGCATGGCTTTAAAATCTATCAATGCAACTTGTACGCTCGCTAGGTTAAGCCACACCCTTTGGGAGTGTGCTTCATCGGCGGCTGACTGCATACCGGAAGGAGGAGAAAGGGACACATTTTTAAATATCATCAGAGATGGTAAAGATGCAATGTGTGAGTCCCTTCAAACTGGCATTGATTCTGCTGACAGTATCAGCAGGGCCATGGCGGCAAGTACCACAATCCGCAGGCATGCGTGGTTGAGAAAGTCCGGCTTTGCTTCCGACGTACAGGCCAGACTTTTAAATATGCCCTTTGACGGTTCTTCCCTATTTGGTAAAAAGGCGGATGACAGTTTGGAAAAACTACAAACATCTAAAGCAGCAGCTAAGTCACTAGGAGCTGCAATCCGACAAACTAATTTTCGTCCCTCAGGATCCTCTTGCAGAGGAAGGTTCTTTCGCTATTATTCCTCATATGGAAGAGGCAGAGGACGGCCGACTCAAAGAGGCCAAGGAAAATTTACCCGTGGTGGACGGGGTAAAGGAAAGAAAGCCGCATCAGCAGGAGCAGGAGCCGCTTTACCTTCGGCAACTGCATCAGCCGCTCCCAAACCACTCTGAGGTCTCCCATCACAAGACACCTGTAGGGGGCAGGTTAACTCACCATCTGATAGGGGGCAGGTTAACTCACCATCTGACGGAATGGCAGGCTATTACGTCAGATGCTTGGGCATTGGAGACAGTTGCCCAAGGTTACTGTCTGCCTTTTCTACGCATCCCTCAGAGACATCCACCGGGGAACAGCTCTCTGAAAGTGCCCGATCCGCTCCTCTTGCAGGAAGTTGTAGACCTGCTAGAGAAAGGTGCCATAGAACCGGTACCTGTAGCGGACAGGAGCAAGGGCTGGTACTCCCCCTACTTTCTCATACCAAAGAAAGACAGAGGACTGAGACCCATCCTGGACATACGAGAATTGAACAAGTTCCTCAGGAAGGACAAGTTCAAGATGGTAAAACTCTCTCAGATCCTTCAGGCCCTCCAGCTTCAGGACTGGTTTGTATCTCTGGACCTTCAGGATGCTTATTTCCATGTGCCTATCCATCCCAAGCACAGGAAGTACCTGAGGTTCGCAATTGGCAACTCTCATTATCAATTTCGAGTTCTGCCATTTGGGCTGACCTCCACCCCGAGGGTCTTCACCAAGCTAATGTCGGTTGTGGCTGCAAGTCTGAGGGAAGGGATTCACGTCTACCGCTACCTGGACGATTGGTTGATCAGAGCAGTTTCTTTGGAACAAGCTCGGATCCAACTAGATTATGTCTGCCACTCCCTTCACAGGCTGGGCTTCTCCCTCAATTTAAAGAAGTCACAGATGATACCATCACAGAGACTCCAGTTCATTGGAGCAGTCATGGACACGTCCCTGGGAAAAGCCTCGCCACCAGAGGTGAGGGCTCAAGATATTTTGCAGATGGTCACCAGGTTTCAAAATGCCCAACGTCTCCCAGCCTACAACTTTTTGAGGTTGCTAGGCCTCATGGCATCCTGCATATTCCTTGTGCCAGAGGCTCTCCTGAGAATGAGATCCCTTCAGTGGGCACTGAGGAATCAGTGGTCACAATTCTCAGGGAGGATGACAGATCTCCTCCGGATTCCGGACAAGGTAGCCCACGACCTTCAACGGTGGGCCTCTCCAGAGAACATCTTGAAAGGAGAACTGTTTTGGCAACCATGGCCGGAGATAACAGTAGTCAGACGCCTCACTCACGGGGTGGGGAGCCCATGCCAACGACTTGACCATCGGAGTCCAGACTACATATCAACCTGTTGGAGCTGAGAGCCATCAGACTGGCACTGAAGGCTTTTCTGCCGTCTGTACGGGGGAGAAACGTCCTGATAATGACGGACAATACAGTGGCCATGCACTACCTCAACAAAAGAGTAGGCGTAGGGTCACTGCCACTGTGCAGAGAGGCGATGCAGCTCTGGTTTTGGGCAATTCAGGAAGGAATCTCTCTATCAGCAATTCACCTAGCCAGAGAGAAGAACTTGACAGCGGACGCTCTGAGCAGGCAGAACACAGTCTCCCACGAATGGGAGATAGCTCAGGAAGTCCTTCAAGAGATCTTCGCCCTTTGGGGAACCCCTCAAGTGGATCTGTTCGCCACCAGTATCAACAGGAAGTGCGACAGATTTTGCTCAAGGGAATTTCCCCCGAGAGGAGCTCTAGGAGACGCGTTCGTAGTGGACTGGGAGTTTCCACTTTTATACGCGTTTCTGCCAGTCCCTGTCATTCCTCAAATGATCAGGAGGTTGAGAAGGTTTCGGAAGACCATGATCCTAATTGCCCCGGATTGGGCCAGGAGAACGTGGTACCCGGACCTTCTGGACATGTCCATCTGTCCTCCAATTCGTCTACCGTACAGAGAGGATCTTCTCTCGCAGAAGGGAGGTCAGGTTCTCCATCCAGCCATCAAGACCCTCAAACTTTACGCTTGGTATCTGAAAGGTTGAGGTACAAGGATTGGGACCTTCCAGATGACGTCATGGAGGTGTTGCTTTCGGCCAGAAGACCAGCAACTAAGACTCTATACCGCTGCCGTTGGAATAAATTTTGCAGCTGGTGCAGAGAAAAGAATATCGAACCCTTTTCATGTGGTACACCTGCAGTGTTATCCTTCTTACTTTATTTGGCAAATTCGGGCCTTCAAATTGGCACTATTAAGGGCTATCTCGCAGCGCTATCGATCTTTAAGCGCACTGCAGAGGAGCCATCGTATTTCAAAATTCCATTGGTAATACAATACCTGAAAGGTCTAACTAATGTTTACCCTCCAAGACCATTCCAAGTTCCCTTATGGGACTTAAATCTAGTTTTAAACTTCCTAAAGGGTGCTCCTTTTGAACCACTCCACTCTTGTTAATTGAAGTTTCCCACCCTCAAAACCGTTTTATTGGTAGCATTAACATCTGCTAGAAGGGTTAGCGAGATACAAGCCCTGTCTTGTAAACCTCCTCATACAACTTTTCACAAGGACAAAGTAGTGCTACAGGTGAAGCCTAACTTCCTCCCAAAGGTAGTTTCGGAATTTCACATTACTCAGAAGGTTACTCTACCTTCATTCTATCCTCCTCCCCATCCGGGGAAAGAGGAAGAGAGACTACACAGGCTGGACCCTAAGCGAGCCTTGAGTTTTTATATCAGTAGACTTGCTAAAATTAGACAAGCAGACCAACTCTTTGTAGGTTACGCAGGACATAAGTTGGGATTACCAATAACCAAACAAACCATCTCCAGATGGATTATTTTAGCCATTCTGGAATGCTACAAACTGTCAGGGAAAGAGCCCCCTCAAAATCTAAGGGCTCACTCGACCAGGGGGTAACGCAGCATCCTCAGCTCTTCAAAGAGGGGTACCAATTAGAGACATATGTGCGGCTGCCACATGGTCGTCCGCGCATACCTTTACTAAATTTTATAGCCTGGATTCCTCCTCTAGTCCAGAGACTAGATTTGGCAAAGCTGTGTTACACTCTGTTCATTCTTAAAGGGTAATATGGCATCTCTTACTCCCGCCTCCAATCACATACCACTGCTATGGGAGTCTATCATAGATAAGGAATACGTCGGAGGACACAATCCCTTCGAAGAACAAGTTACTTCTTACCTTGTAACGTTCTTTCGATGGGATGTTCCTCCGACGTATTCCTTATCGCCCCTCCCATCCATCCCCGCAGTAACATTTCCCTTGCGGTTGCAGTTTACGCTCCTTCAAGGGTAGTAACAATTCACACAATAACTACTTTACTCTACGAAACGGAACTGAGCAACGGACGCTGCGCGTGGCCATTTATAGGCATGATGACGTCGGCGTCGATACGGTGGCCGTCGAGGAGCACCTACTCGACGGACGTCGACGCACAGCGCCCTCTACTGGGAAAAGTTTTTCCGAGGCCAGCAAGCTGGAGATACAAATATCATAGATAAGGAATACGTCGGAGGAACATCCCATCGAAAGAACGTTACAAGGTAAGAAGTAACTTGTTCTCCTATGAGAAAGCCCTGGAAGGAAGCATGTCGGGCATGGTCAAGTTGAACATTGTGTACATCACCTTAAGAAGTCCTGAGAAAGATACTTCGGTACTAGCAAAAGGCTGTGTTTAAACATATTAAAAACCTGGCTGGAGAGTACACCAGGTATCCCACCAAGATACAGATTAATAGCCATGTTATTTTGTGTTCCATTTGTGTTGTTGATCAAGAGAAACTTAAGGAACTAATACTCTTGAGACTGAAGAGAAATCCAGGTGATGGGGAAAACCACCCTCTGGAACAAGGAACTCTATCCTTCTGTAATGTTTGTGTTGGAGTTGCGCATTTCCTTTTGAACAATTGTGCACTACTTGAAGCTAAAGACGCTTTTCCCTTTCACCTTGTAGTTGATTTTTAGAATGTGAGGGCAAGAATAGTACTTTGGACAATCGGATGTTTTGCTTTGGACATTCTGACATTTGACAAACCCTTAGTTTTAGTAGGGAAACGCCTATTAAAGTAGGGACAGTCATTTCCCATCTCCCTTTTCTTTTGTTAACAAAATATTTGGTGAAAACCATGAACCCCTCTGTGTCCACATCTCATTTTGTTTGTGTCTGTCTGTCGGTCGGTCTGTGTGTCTCTCTCTGGCCCAGGAAGGATGTGAGAACTGTCTAGTTGTAGTCCACACCCTTGGTGCAAAATGTCTGGGTGCGGGGGTAAATTTGAAACCAGTATAGTTGTCCATGATTGGACATACGTTGGCTGTTTGAATGGTGCATATCCTTACCATTGCTGGGCTTGAACGTTGTTCCAGCTTGGATTTTGGTTAAGAGGACCACCTTTGGAGCCAAGAATCCCTCAAAGAAGAGCACCTTGCTGAAGATCCGAACTCCTGAAGTGGCCCAGCATCTCTTACAGTAGCCAGCACGTTTAAGCCCTGCTCGTCTGCCTGATCTCCGAAGAGCTTTAGCTGTGCTTCAATCCTTGGACTAAGGGGACCAACTAGTCTTGATGTCTTCTTGAGGATCCAGCCTTTGGGAGCCTTTGGAAGTTGTTAGGAAAGACGTCTCGTTTAGGCAACTTTCCCTCCATATTCTGTGAACCCCCAAACATTTTGCTTTTGTTTTTGGACCGGTCCTGACTATTTGCAGAGAAGTGAAGTCTTCAGCTTCTCTTCCCTGGCCTTTTGCTCATTTTGGCATCTGTAAACTGATCTATTCTTCAGGCTGTTAGTACTAAGAAACTGTTTCTCTTTTTTCTTTGACTTTTTGCCTGTTTTGGTAACTTTTCCAACAGTGCATGCACACAGCATCTTACAATGCAGTGCACAGGGATATGATACTTTGTATCATATTAGACTTTTACACTGATTTAAAAAAAAAACACATTTTAAGACTAGCTGGTGGCAGCAATTACATTTTTTTTTACAATTTTTGCATTAATTTAAGTGTGAACATTCGCATTTACTGCATCAGGAAATCCCTAATATGGTCATGCATTTGCCCTGGAAAGCTGCTGTTTTCGTGGGCTAGTGCATGCCAGTTGTGTGTGGAACCAGCATGTGGGTTGGGATTGTCTGGTGCTATTCCACAACTGTGGTGCCTGAAAATCCGGTGTGCATCAATGTGTGAAACCCACAGTGGTCCCTGATTGGACCACTGCTGGTGGAGTTAGTGATGCAGATCCTCGCCATTGGTGGTTTGGTTTTTGCTATGGACCTGGGCTTGCGAAAAAGGGACTCCTGAAGCCATTCCAGCAGAGGCAGGATTCGAGCCAAGTATCCTGGTTTGCCGTGTAACCGACTGAAAAGGCATGGCGACCTTTCCTGCAACTGTACTAGTGAAGCCCTGCTGGAATTCCTGATCTGAGAAGATGCTCTGCGGCGCTTCGACTCTTGGACTGGCGAGACCAACCAGTCTCGACGTCTTCTCGCTTTCCTGCAGCCTTGAGCACTTGGAATCAGCCCAACTGGTGGACTGACGAGCTCAGAATTGGGCAACCGCTCCAGAAGCATCACTGTTCTGTGTTTTCACCCGGAACTTCGGTGGTCACCAGCTTGTCCTACAAGTCGCCTTCCTGTCAAGTCTCAGCCTCCCAACATCAAGGGATTTTGCATGGGAAAGACTTCTTCAACCAAGACTAGCGAGACGCCTGCTGTCGCCTGTGTGCAGTGCCTGTCGCTGGAAACGGCTTCCTTCCATTTGGTTGTTGAACCTGCGTCTGGTATCCTGCCCCTGTTTTTGCGTTTAGTCTGGACGAAAGGAGGACTTACTTACCTCTTGTGCAATTGTTGTAGAACTTGGAAACTTTCATCAGTACAAGCCTATTTAATCTTTTCTACACAGACAACATTCTGGTGAGAAACATTGTGGCCTGTGGAGGGTCAGAAGAAGGTCGCAGACACTTTTATTTAAGAATAAGGTTTAGCTTTCCTTATCGCTATGGGATGTTCCCTACATGCAGTGCTTGAGATAAGATTTTGAGGTTGGAGTATTTTACTCCCGACTTTTAAACTTTGAGAGTAAATGTGATTTCAAGTGAGTAAAAATTACTTTTATCCTTTGCAAGAGAGTAAAATGTATGTGACATCCAGCCGAGATGTGCAAAAACTATGGAAATCATTACCATGTGGCAGGTTTCTGCATTGTGACAGAAAACACCTTTCATTATTTCTCAAAGGTCTGGCCATTTGATCTCTCCTATATTTATTTAAATGTTGAAAACACAAAACCTAGCCAATTACATAGTAAAGCAAACATGAATTGTATTGTGTGTTTTAAGGTTCGATGGCAGAATTGTCTTTTGATGTTTAATGAAAGTCCTAATTTCCTGGAGCTGTTACTATCTAATGGTATGCCAATGCTATGATACAACAGTGCAGAGAGGGAAGGACTCCATGCTAAATTCTATACCTATTCTCATGGACAAATGCTTATTTATATAGCGCTTTTGGCAAAGCACTGTACATACAACAAATTCATCACAATTACCACCAAACTGAAGTTGGTACTCCTTTATCGACCTTGAAAGGATGAAAGGCTGAATTAGCCTTGCTGGGATTGGACCTGCAACCTACAGATCACGCACAGATCGCAGCAACAAGCCCTCAACCTGCTGAGCTATCTGATTGGCTAACATCCTTCAGAGGTGGGTAAACTGAGTATCGACTGAGGTATAATAATCGCAGTGCCTAGATGTTGGGCGAACCATGTAGATCACGTTAAATACCTATCTGGATTATCAGAGGGACAAGTTTTGCTGAGTTTCTATTTCAATTACAAATGTAACTTTAATTTGTTTGTTTTTGAACAGCACTTGCACTTCCTGGGGAGTCAGTTTTTTGGATGCTTTATTTGTCTTGAGGATTTGAGAGGCTATAACACCTGTGATTGGTGTAATGACAATCACTCACCCTTGAGCAAAGACGCTGCTGCCACTCACCATTTATAGTAATGTACCCCATTGACTGCAAGCTTGAATGGATGTAAACTAAACTAGACTATGCATACTCATTTTACACAGTTATTATAATTAGAGTGTACATTAAATTATAAGTGTGAACATGATCTACCTCTGCATGTTTATTCACACAGCAAAGGAACACTGAAAAATACAATTGTGCAATACTGGTTTGCTTTCAGTGGGGGGGAAAGCATAATTTGTTACAAAAAAATTAATTCTCAATTGGAACTTAATTTTCCGTCTTATTAATTATTCAATCCTACAATGCTAGAAAAATAAATATACACAGTGCTTCTGTTTGTTCCATGAGCATCTACACACAACACAGCAAAAGCTGAACGGAAAAAAAACATTGCTTTTATCACAGTGTGCAGTTTCTTTTTTTGGAAAGGCTTCAGAGAAATACATTCTGTTTGAGGCTTTTCGCCATGGTTGCAAGTACATCCATGTAGATAAAAATCAAAAGAAGCATTCTGGTTTCTGTCAAGCAACCTGACTGTTGCACTGCTCGCTGCTCTAAGCTTGTGCGTAAATGTACACAGGAAAAAATAAAGCGCCTGTAGTTACAAGATTTTCATGCGTAAAAAGGCCTTGTAAGAACCTTATCTGGAGGCCTGCCTACATATAGATCTAACTAGGTTACTCGTCTGTCGTCTGTGAATGTCCAAATGAATAAGTATTCTATCCAAAACGAATCTGACCCTACGACTATTCTAAACAAACTAAAGTCAGGAGAATGACAGTCTTTGGATTTCTTAATAGGTCATCTTAAAATAGTCTCTAGGTACCTGCTATAATCTTTAGACAGTGTATCGAATCTGGGGATATTGTCCCTTCTCCTATAGGGGAGACTTTTCCCAGGGGGCCATCGCCTTGTGTCCACAATACAATAATCCCTCTAGCGACTGTGCACAGCGGGAGGATCACCTGGGAAGGGAAGCCCCTTATGGGATTGGGGACTATCATCTTAAGGAGACACGGTATAACCCTGCTGAAAGTCCTTTAATCCGTTGTTAGGAATTAAATTCCCCTCCCATCTGCCATGATGTGACCGATCTGTTTAATTGTTAAACCAGTCCAGCTAATTTACTCATGTAGAGTAAAAAGAAAACCAGTATTGACTTATTCTATCTGAGACCATGTACTGAGACGAGGAAGAGGACTGCGAGGATGAAGATCACTCCGGTAATCCGAAGTGAGTACTAAAGTTATTTTGGTAATCTCATTGGTTCAGGAGAACTCCCTTTCCCAACGTGGGAATTTGATGCTCAGCTGTACTACATTTAGAGAGCGATCCCTCCAGGTAGCTGTGACCGGAGAAAGGAAGGTGGCAGCTAGAGACCGGAACATGGAGACGTGAGACCGCCACATAGAGAAGACTCAGTCTGCCGGCGAACGGGAGAGAAAGAGCGCAGCCTGGAAGACGGCTGCTCTGAAGCGGACTTACTGAATTGACGTGCGAGCGGCTTACTGTGTTCACAGCAAAGTTGAGGCCAGGGTCGGTTGCAAGAAAGACGTAGAACGCTGCAAACTAGAAACCGAAGCGAGAACGAGTGCAAGGGCTACTAGAGCTTCAGGATGGAATCCAACAGTCCAGAGGACGTGAACCTAGAATGAAGGTGGGCTGGTGGAATGGAACACGAGGTCCGGGAAGCCAGAAAAAGCACAGAATGGACCAAATAAGTGTCAGAACATTTTAGTCTAATACACCGAGAGAAATGCAGAAAACCAGGGGAGTAGTTATCCCAATCATTAATGGATACATGCATAGCAAGTAAGCTCGATATAAAAAAACATGTTCGCTCGGCAGGAGAGTGAACCAATTTATTGTGGACAGCAATTGTGAGTCTGGGACTCGCACTCAATTGGAGTAGAGCAAATAAGGGAGTCATGGGCTCTATATGAAAGCTAGTTTTGCAAGAAGGAATGCTGCATTTGTCATTGGAGTAAACCAAACGAGCCCTAAATTGTATTGCGAGTCGGGAACCTGCACCCAAAAGAGACTAAAGATAAAAAGGTCAGGGACCTGTGAGAAACCAGACTGCCTTCTCCTACCTACTACTCCAGGATCCTCTGTTCAGGTAGCCAGTGAAGGGTCATCGCTATTGGATCCCAATCTTGGGGGTGGACAAGCGAGGGAGCATGACCTGAGTGGAAGGTCACAAGGGATTGGGAGGAGAATACCCAAGCGTGAGACATGGTATTCCCCTTCTTCTCATTTGCCATTAGAAAACACTTCCTCAGCCTTCATGGGATTTTCCAACCCCATGCCATCTCTCCCCTCTATTTTCAATTAACACTGCAAAGATGAGGAGGCAGCCGAGATTAGTGAGGAATACCCATAGAAACAACATTGGGAATGTAAGGAAAATGTACAGTAGAAACTCCTCAAGTTGTCCCACTAATAGAATCAGGTAGGTTCAGCCCTTTAATAATGACCAATTGCACCTGACTCCACTTGACTCTTTGCAGTACCGAAGGACAAGAATGTCCTGTTAATTTGAGTATTGAAGGTGAGGCACACGCAGCCCTGACCACACACCTGCAGCCCATTGAAACAACACAGGTGTATAAAAGGAGACTTGTGAGGGAGCAGGCAGAGCAGCAGTTGGGAGAGCAGAAGGGAGGCTGCTTGGCTTAGTTCAACAGGGGATCCGTTCTCATTACCAGTCCAATTTTTGTCAGATGCAGCGAGTGAGCTGGGGGTGTTGTCTGGACCAGAGAAGCCAAGGTGCCAGAGAGTGGCAGGAGCTTAAGGCCGGAGGAGAATGGGTTGCTGATACACTGGCACGGTGTCTGAGGGGCTGTAGCGTGGCGAGGGAGCAGTGTTTCCAAAGAGCCTGAATGATGATGCCTGCATTATGCTGGCGTCGTTCAGTGGAATACTCGTTCCTTTGGGAGCCTGAGAGGCAGGTTCTGAGACCCTGACTTCAACCCGTGTATTCTGAAGGCACCGCCTGTCAACCTGACGCTGCCCAGTGAGTTTCATTAAAGTCAATGAGAGAGAAACTCTGGGGCATGCGTGTGACTGCAGCTACGCGGGAGAAAGGCACAGACTATAAAGCGGCACGGAACAAAATGCAAGTGATAGATTGCAATGAGGCATGAAACAGAAAGCAAGCAAAAAGTGTGTAAAGCGCCACTAAGCAGGAAAGCAAGTGAAAATAATCCTTTTGTGAACTTTCGACTATTGTCCATAGGAAGAGGGTCATTGTGGGACTTGTAGTGAAAAGCTAAAGAGGTCTGGGACCCATGTAATAAAGAAGAAGAAATACTTGCAACACCATCATTGCCTTGGCCAAAAGGAAGCCAGTAGTGTTTCATGGAAAGACAGAAATAAGAGGGGTTAAGCGACCCGAAAGGAAAGCAAGAAATTTTTAAAGGTACAAAGTGTGCAGAGGAATGACAAGGAAAAGGACTGGTGCAAGGGTGCACAAAAATAAAGAAGTAAATGTGCAAGAGGCACAATGGAGAGAACGTAAATCAAAGGAAGGTGACAGGGGCACGGCAAGCTGAGAGAAAGCAAGACAAAGTATGTGCAAGTGAGCACTACTAAGTGAATGATCTCCAAAAGGTGCTGGAAGCACCTGGAAGAGGAAGGGATAGAAGATAAGCAAGTTCAGGAAATGCAGAGAGGGGCCAAAGATCAGAGTGGTCGTGTTTAGGATGAGCCAAGAACCTAGCATTTTCGAAAGTCTCGATATTACCCCATGAAAAGGTTGTATGTGAAAGGAACTGTAAACAAGAGAAAGGCCCGTCAAGTTGAACTTTTTTTGTTAGAACTGAAGAGGCCTGAGTTCGGGGAAGGGAACTCCAGGAGGCCTAACGGAGGTGAACTTTTATTTTGTGAAACAGGCATAAGCTTGGGGAAGGGAACCCCGAGAAGTTGAAAGAGGAACTGTTAAATGTCCTTTTGTTCTGTTGAACTTGGGCAAGTTGAAGCTTGGTGTAGGGAATCCCAAGGAACCAAAAACATTGAAAGTATTGCAAGGGCCCTGTGGAGAAGTTCTTGCGAACAGCCTTTTGGATTGAACTCCTTTTTGTGGCATTGACCAAACTACACCTAGTGAGCAGACCACCTGTAACCAACCTTGGTTTGCTTTTTTCTGTTCAACCTCGATTTCCTTTTTAAAGGCTTCCTATCACATTTTTGTAAAGAGTGGGGGCAAGCATAGGTTTAGACACGGACATATTGTTTTGGACTTTCAGACATCGACAGTGCTTAGAAACATCAGTTAAGGGAGCCATCCCTTTAGATTTAGGGCCAGTCAGGCATTACACCTACCCAGGAACCTTAGTAAATAAAGATTTTGTCCCCCATTTTCCTTTTATGGATGCAGGGGACACCCCCGAATTGGATTGTCGATCAAGGTCCTCCGCTCCTCTTATTCAAATTTGTTTTGTTTCTTTTCTTCGTGCCGAACTCTGCATTTTCTGTCGTTTGTTTAATTTTTTTTAGTTTTCTGCGGATTCCTATTGGAACATTATTTTTCTAACATTGTTTTTTAATCATTTTGGGAGAACATTTGTTTGCTTGATGAACACGATTTGCTTCAGAATGAGATCATCCCTGCACTGTTTTGTTAGTTTATAGAGTGAGGGACAGAAATGGGTTTTGGGGACGTGGCTGGGCAGACTTTTTTGCTTTTGGACATCCTGAGTATTTCATTAGTTCTTTTGAGGCAGGGAAACCCCTCTTAGATTTATCGATAGGGAGGCCTTTTTCCCAACCCTTTGTGAGCACTAAAAGTCTATACCCAAAAACACGCCACTCTTGTCGTATCCAAGCCTTACTCCTGGTACCTCACAATAGTCTCTAGATACTTGCTGTATCAGCTCATTCAGTTCTTTCATGAGATTGTTAGCTTTTCTCTCCTCCTGAAGAATCTTTCCTTGACCTTTTATAAATATTTTGATCCTTTTTAGAGGACTTGGAACAACCTGAATAAGACTTTCTCTTAGGTTCCTGTCTTCCTCTCAGGTTCCCCTCTACCTGTCTTGAATAGCTTGTCTGCTTTTCCTCTTCGCATGGCATTGAGGTCCCACTTGTCTCAAACCCTAGGGAGGGTGTTGTGGAGCATGCGCTGCACCCTAACCTCACAGGGAGGGCTCCCACTTTGGGGAGAAGGGACACATTACCTTGATTTGTCGCAGGCCACTGTGTCCTTTGGGCACAAGGCCCCCATCAGCTTGGGGTTTAGACTTCTTAAGTTATGATTTTGTCTTGTGTTCTGGATCTCATCATTGACTGCATCTAAAATACTTACTTGCTTCACTGTTTAAGTTAAGTGATGTATATTTAATCCCATGGTGATTTGTATATATTTGTATCATAGTGTTGTGCGATAACACTAACTGTTAGATTCATTTTCTAGTGTGTTCAGAGGCCCTATATTAACTAAATTTTTATACTGGACTGTCTAAATTGAATTATTGTATGCCTTACTGTGTGGACTCATTGAAGTCCACTCTAACCCTCTACTGAGAATAAACCTTAACTGCTTATTTGCTACCTTGATTGGGTTTTTATGCTAACCGCTGCATCCACTGTTCACTATTTTTTTTATTTTTTATTTATTTGCATTTGTATAGCGCACATCTGCCCAGGGGCATCGTGGCGCTGAAAGTAGGCTTACTTAGTACATAATATACATGTTGCAGAGGTTACAGTTACATTGTAGACAGTTTTTTTTTCTTACAGGTACAATAGGCACAGCATTTCTGAGGTCAACTCCTAGGTACATACAGTTGTAGTATTGAGTAATGAAGGAGCTAGGGGCGAGTAAATTGGGTTAGTTGAAAAGAGTGGTTTTGAGTAGTTTGCGGAAAGCATGGCTGGATTTTGCATTCCTTAGTGCCGTGGGGAGTGCGTTCCAGTTTTTGGGTGCTAGGTGTTGGAAGCTGGATCCTCCAGCTTTGGCTCTTTTGTATGTGGGTACAAATGTCTGACTGGTCAGGTGTGACCTAGTGGGTCTGCTGGATGTAATCCAGGTGATCCTTTCGGAGAGGTAGCGGGGTGCATCAGAGGAGAGGCATCTGTGGGTGATGGCTATGGATTTGAAGAGGATACGTTCTTTTATTGGTAGCCAATGGGCCTCTTTTCTGGCTTGGGAGATGTTCCCTTTTGGAGATGCTCAGGGCTGCCCTCAATGCATTGTTTTGAGGGACTTGCATTTTTTTTAGTGTTAGGTTTTCAGTGGATGTGCCCAGGAAGAGGGCATTCCAGTAGTCCAGTTTGGTACCTACTGTGGCTCTGGCTATTGAGAGGTAGTTTTTAGTTGAGAGGATGGGTTTCACGGCATTGATTACCTCAGTGGTAAGCGCAGCGGAGGAGGCTATAGCATTAACTTGCTGTGTCATGGAAAGTGTGGAGTCGAGGTATACTCGTAGGGTTTTCACTGCTGAGGAGACCGTGATGGTGGAGTTATCGATATTGAATGAGTTGTATTGTGGCAGGAGTTTGTTCAGCGTTTCTTTAGTGCCAACTAGGAGAATCTCGGTTTTGTCTCCGTTTAGGCAGAGACCATTGGCTGCCATCCAAGTTTGGATGGCTGAGTAGATCTTAGTCGGTGCCGCAGCATCTTGATCATAGTGGCCTGTGAGGGGTAGTAGGACTTGTGTGTCATCTGCATAGTTAGTGTATGCTATGTGACGACGATCCAGGTCATTGAATAGTGGGAGAATGAAGATGTTGTAAAGGGTGGGGGCAGTGCAGGAACCTTGTGGTACTCCACAGTGGATTGTGGTGGGGGTGGCGCTAGCTGAGTCAGAGAAAACTTTCATGAGAAGGCCCTCAAGTGACCCTGGCAATGGCTTCTGGAGAAAAGTGGGTTTCATTTTTAAGTTACGTGCCTAAAATGTCGTGGTTGACCAGGTCAAAGGCAGCGGATAGATCTAGTAAGAGCAGAAGTGCTGGCTTGCCTTTGTCCAGAATATCGTTGAGTTGAATCTTTAGATCTAGTAGAGCCGATTCAGTCCTGTGACCAGGGGCGAAAGACGGATTGTCTTTTCCCTAAGATACGGTTTTCCTCCAAGTATTGCTGGATTTGCATGTAGGCCACCTTGTCCAGAATCTTGAGCAGGAAGGGAACGGTCGTGATAGGTTTATAGTTGTTTCCGTTTTCAGGATCTAGGTTAGGTTTTTTGGGAAGTGGGCAAACCCAGTCTTCTTTTAGGCTGTCTAGAACTGAGTTGGAGTTAAGAGGCATTAATGAAGGTTTCGAGCAACAGAGCAAATGTTTCTACACAGTCTTTAACTAGTTTAACGGGGCAGGCATCTCCTTTACAGTGAGTTTTATTTTGTTAACAATATCAATAACCTCTGTTTCAGAGATTTCTCTAAATTTTAAAGGTGTAATGGGGTTTTTCAGTTTGCTCTCAGACACTGTTTCAGTATGAGATGCTGAAGTGATGATTTTGTGGTGGGCTAAGATTTATTTTTGAAGGAGTTCAATTTTGTTAATGAGGGCTGATTGTATGGTGTTGCACCATGCTTTATCCTTGACAATCTCTTGAGACTTAGCGGCCGGTGTGGATAATTCCTTGAAGATGGCAAAGAGCTCTTTGGATTCTGAGGTTGCATTGGATATTCTGTCATTGAAGGATGCAGATTTAGCTGTGATGATGGCTTTTTTGTATTGGGTAGCCAATATTTTATACGAGGATAAGGAGGGTGCGCTGGGAGAGCTTTGCCATAATTTCAGGGCTTTGCGTTTTTTGGTTCGTAGTTCTTTTAGGTCTGCTGAGAACCAGGTGTTGGAGTGTTTGGTATTTTCAGATTTTTTGTTTTGGAGGGGGGCGATGTCGTCTATGGCAGAACTAATGGTGGATTTATATAAATCCGTCAGTGCTGCAGGATCTAGGGCGGTAGTGGGGTTGGTAGAGAGGGTGTCTAAATAGGGAGCAATCCTTTCCTAAGTGAGATTCTTGGCGCTTCTGGCCATAGCTGGAGGTGTTGGACTGGGTTTTATAGCTGAATTATTGGGGGTGGGGATGAGCAAGTGAATAAGGGAGTGGTCTGACCATGGGGTGGGTGTGATGGAGCTAATGTCAATGCCACAGTTGTGGTCAGCTATCCAGTCAAGTGTACGTCCTTTGCAATGAGTCGTAGAATGTATTTTCTGCTGGAGCCTAATTTTTGGAGTATTTGTGCTAACTCTGCGGAGTGTCTCTCTTTCTGATCATAGAGTCCCAGGTTCAATTTAGGAGGCACCACTATAACTATGGTGGCCTCCTAAAATCTGTCCACTTGGCTGGATTCTTGAAATCCATCTTAACAATAGACTGCATTGGACGGGCCAGGCAATAGTCCTTCAAACAGGAACACTGCAGGCTTCCCTCCAAAACAGGTACCACATGCGCAGGGTCAGTGCACGTCTCGTTCAAACAGGCACTGGCACAGCCAGGACCAGCGGAAGCTTCCCTCACAATTATGCAAAAGCACAGCATTTGCAGAGCAACTGATTGCAAGGGCTTGTGCACACTTC
Organism: Ambystoma mexicanum; assembly: GCF_040938575.1. Lineage (NCBI taxonomy): Eukaryota > Metazoa > Chordata > Amphibia > Caudata > Ambystomatidae > Ambystoma > Ambystoma mexicanum. The sequence continues at coordinate 697,733,036 of NC_090921.1, forward strand.
ACTCAAATTGGCGCATTTATGCCACAAACCGAATCAGTGCAAGCTTTACTCACACACTGGCACATGATGTGCAAGGCCAAAGCAGGTCTTCCTCCTAACCTAGTACAGGCTGGGGCCTCCCTCTGGGATAGCCTCCCTGCCACTCTAAAACTTGTGGAGAACCATCTCTGGTTCCGGAAGCACCTCAAGACCTTCCTCTCTTTCTCTGCCTTTGTTCCCCCTCTCCCCTGCTGATCTGCTCTCTTGCACTGTGCACCTGGCCACCGGTACTTGCTCACCCTGCCACCCTCTCCTGCACTGCCTCCTGTCCACCCCTTGCACCGAGGACTGTATCTGTACCCATACAGTCCCCCACTCACCCCTTTTCTTCTTTTTCTGCACTTATCAGACTTACCCAGTCCGCTGCCTTAAACACAGCACTTGCACTTGCTGGCTGCATTACCACTGTTTATTGCCTCTATTATCCGTTTGTTTTTATTTGTTATTTATCTGCGTCTCCTCTGGTCCACACTCTCCCCCTTCCATGCACTTTTCCCCTATCCCTTTCCCATGCACTTGCGTGTTCTCTATATCACTGGGCCTAGTAAAATCGTTGTGGTGTTCTCCCCTTTTCCCTGGTCGCGCTCTGAAACACTTGTGTATGAGCACGATACAAACAAAATATTAGATCATATATCATACCATACAGCATGGTTCGAGTCAGGGCAATCTCCCTCAACAGACAACTTGCACAGCATTCAAAGTGACAGTTAAGTTTCACTTGCTAAGAACCAAGGCTATGAGTTCAGATCTGTTTTTGAAAATAGATGATTACAATCATACTAATATTAAGGTTTGGTGGTTAACTTGCTCTTCGGAAAGGAGGACTGCTGTGCTAAACCTGTGCATTCATACTTTTCCTCAGATAGAGTTGTCGTCTTTTGCTACCAATTCGCTGCTACTTCGACGGCCATTCAATCCGGATTTCCAGACTGCCTTTCAGACCTGCAACCTGAAAGATGCTCTGCAGCTTGTTCTGGACTTTCACACCCTGGTGCCACAAGATTGGGGACTGTGCAACGAACAGACACAAAGTGTGAACAAGAATGTGTCCCACAAATGGGGTAAGTTGGATCACGATTGTGTATGGTTAAAATGTGAAACATTCACTGTATGTGGAGCATTGTAGCGGTGGGGGTCGAATCCAGAGCCCAACCTATGGGTAGTACAGATAAAGAATGTGCATGCTGTGCTCCAGAGAAAAATGAATTGTGTGTAATTTAATACAATTCACAAATAATTCTGGGAGGAATAATGCAGATCAAGTCAGGCTTCATAAAGAACAGACTACAATTTATTTTCACATTCGCAGTAAAAATAAACATAAGACTTAGGCAAGAAAGGGCCCACAAAATAGAGTGCACCAAATACGTTACATTAACCCACTGAGGTCAACACAGTCAGTGATGCAGTAAACTAAACAAAATGTTACAAATGTGAAATGAAAAGTAAGAGATGTTGTTTGGAAAAGTGCCTGGATCAAATGGTTTGTCCTGAGGTGAGGGAATTGTATACAAAAGTGAAGTTGAGGAATCCGTGTAATGGCACACATTGGTAAATGGTCTGGGTTTGTGGCATATGACTTCCTCTGCCCCAAGGACTGTTTAAGCCAGGAGACTTCAGTACATTATATTATGGCCTGCACGGACGTCGTAGAGGGGTCGCCAGGGGTAGCAGCTGCCGCCTCTGCACCCCTGGTTCAGGAATCGCAGAGGCAATGTACTATTGAAAGTAATCGGCTCAGATTAGAGCCCTCTTAATTTATTCCCGCTCGCACTCCTAACGGGTCCTGCTTTTGAAACCATTGCAAGCAAAGAAAGCACTCTGTTCCCGTCCATGTCTCCTTGTGAATTTAAAGTTTCACTCCCTCCCTGCACTGTGGTAGCTAGCGCAGACTCATTGTGCAGTACAGCAGTTGATGAGAGCAGCTCACTGATGTGGCAAATCATGTAAGTGACAGTGCACGTTTAAAAAATGTTTTTATACCTTTGAGGGGATCAGAAGCAAGACTCTGATACAATGGTGGCATGTTTTCACGCATATACTATTCTCCAGCATGGGGTCTGGCATGGATTCACATGCTCATGAATATTCCCCATAGTCAGGCTGGGAATCCTCAGTAAAAGAAAGAAACTGTTTCACTTTCACTTTGAAACTGTATTACTCCTCTAAATCAATAACTGTCATCTGGGTCATACTGCCCCATCCAGTGATCGTCCTCTCCCTAAGCTCCATCCCTGGTGGCCATCTTCAGATTTGTACTGCATGCTTCAGTGTTGGGAGACCTCAAGTTGCTCTCTGAGCTAATTTTGTTTTTTTTTAATTTTTGGCCAAAATAGTTAGTATATTGGACGATTTAAAAAGAAAATGTTGTGCTTAATTATATTCGAAGAAGTACAGAGGCCGTCTGGACTTGCTACCGGCAAAGATCTTCATCCACAGTCGCATCATCATCGAAGTTTGAGAAGGCCTGGACTTGGGCCTACTTTACACTTTTCAGCCATGAGTGAGGAGAAGGAAAGTCGAAGCCTCTTCAAACTCGGCGCAAAGTGTGGATTAAGAAACATCTTGGTGGAAGATCGGCATCATAAATGCTTATATTGACCAAATCCAGACCACGATAAGGAGGGATGTGAGCTGTATCATGGTTTAATTGAAGAAAACAAAAAAAGACTGCTGCAGTAGACTGTCAGTGTGGTTTAAGTCGAGCAAGGCCACTGGCTCAGCTGCGGGGCAGAGTCGAGCCTCATCTAGGACCAGCCGGTCCGAGGAGTGAACTCCCTGCCAGAGGAGGCCCAGATCTTTGAGGACGCCTTGCTCACGGGGGTCCAAGAGCAGGTCATGCTCCACAACGGTAGCGCTGCTGGGTTCGCCGCTGATGCGGGTCTCGAGTCGGGCTAAAGGTGATTGCCACCAGCCTCCACGTGAGCTTACCAACAGCAGGGTCCTCTTCAAAGAGGAAGTCCCCCAAACCCTGCAAAACTCTGTGTGTCCGCGGATAAGCCAACAAAAGACCAATCTGGAGAGGACTCATCAAAGCTGGCTAAAACCACGCAAAATGCCAGGTCAATGGAGTCGATGACGGCACCATTGACAAAAGCAGCGACGAGCTCATTGACTAAGTAAACGACGACCGCTACGATAGCATTGAAGGAAGGTGGGTCCAGAAAGGAAGTGTCGGCCACTCCACGGGTGTCATTATCCCCAAGGCGCAATACGGCTGCATCGGGGAAGGACCCAGTGACCGCACAGATCCAGCAACCTCCTGAGAAGGAGAGAGCATGAGAGAGACGGACGGTCCTTCTGGTGGAACTCACCCGGTACGTGGACCAGTAGGCTGTTCTAGTTAGGCCGGAGCAGATCTACTCAAGTACCAACAAGGACAATGATCTGCAGGACGATTGCTACATGGATCACAAGGTCTCCTGCTCGCAAGATGCACCTCCGCCCATACCTTACACCACTGGCTCCATTCACCCCTAGACATAGGGACGTGTCGCTGGACATAACAACGATCCTGCACACACTGGTCACCGAAATCCAGTAGAGGATGCCTCCAGGGGACATGCAGGAGCCCCTGAGGCTAAGCTCGCCCCCGCGAAAGAGAAAGGCCAAAAGGCGCGCTGGTCCTCGCAATCATCAAAATCCTCCACCACCTTGTTGTGAAAAGACCCCACCCACAGCCCTGGACCTGCACATGAGCATAAGCATGGACACAGCTACCACGGCCATGTGCACTGACGAGGACTTCTTCATCGCGGCCGACGGGGAGGTGCTGCACGCGGATGAGCCCCATAGTGCTTCCCCACCGGACAAAGTTGCATCATTTCATTGATCATATCAAGGGCCTCGAATTGTTTTATTCCCTGAGGAGACCAAGAAAGAATGCTTCATATAACAGCGCGAGTCGAGAAGAAAGACAATCATGTCCTTTCCCTTCCTGGATGACATCTAGGAGGAAGGGCTGGCTCTAATGTGAAACCAGACTACAACCCCAACCAAGCTGGACATGTTGGTGAAGTACAGGGTTCCAGATTCAGCCCCCAGGTGCCTACGGTCTCAGCCTTTGCACGATTCGATGGTCTCGGCAGCAGCCAGGAAGCGCTCAGGGAACCAGTCGTCGGCAGCCATGGTACCTCTGGACCAGGAGGGGAAGAAGCTGAATGCAATGGGCAAAAGGAGAATTTATATGGCAGCCTCTCCCTCAAGACAGCTAACACCCTAGCAATCTTGTCCCGATATGACTGTGAACTATGGTTCAGGTTGGGTCCTATTCTGGGCTTCCTGCTGAAGACAAGGTTGAGGCACTGGAGCTCTTTCAGGAAGTGGAAGTGGCCTCATATCACTTCATCACAGTGGCAGTGGACATCGCGTACACAGGTTTCTGCCAGATGGGGAACAGGGTGTCCTTGCGTTATCCAGGTTGGTTGTAGGCAATAAACCTCCACCCGGACGTTCAGACGAAGATGCTGGATATGCTATTCGACAGGGAGAACCTCTTCAGATAGCGGTCGACGAGTCTTTGCAAGCAATAAAGACTGACGCAGAGACGGCATGCTCCTTTGGAATTTTGCAGCAGTGACGGACGTCTTTTCGTTCTTCAAGAGGAAAACTAGGAAGATACTCCAAGGGTTATAGAACACCATACCGACTGCCTTCAAGCTCCTCCTCTAAGGATGCGCTCAGGGGTCGCTCTCAAGGCAGCGGAGGACAGCGGCGGCGCCACCCGCAGGGCAGAGATCCGACCCTGAAGCAGGCCTGAACCAGACATTGCCTCGTGCCCCCACCTTTGTACCCCAGTGGGAGGCCAGCTGGCGAAGTTCATCAGCACCTGGGAGATCACCACGGACAGATGGGTGCTGGACGCCCTCGGACATGGGCACACCTTGTAGTTCCAATGTTACTCACGATCTTACTCAACGAGGAGTTGCGACAGGCGATACAGTGGTGGGGCGCATAGCCACATCTTATCTGGGGAGCTCTGTTTCAGCTTCCTCCTTACCAGGAGACTGTCACCACGGATGCCTCTCTAGAGGGATGCAGAGTCCACACTGGACAGTTGCACACCAGAGGCCTCTGGCAACCATAGAAGAACCTCCACATCAACGTCCTGGAACCTGGGGCCGTATAGCGGGAGGTCAATTCTTTTCTCCCGTTGTTGAGGGGCAAGGTGGTAAGGATCTTCACAGACCACACCACCACCATGTTCTACCTCCGTAAACAGGGGAGGAGGGGGCCCGTTCTGGCCCTTTCCAAGGAGACCCAGGACCTGTGGCACTGGGGCCGTTCGTCAACGCATGTTCCTCATCCTGTTTCCCCTAGCGGGAGTCAAGAATGCTATCGCAGACTCGCTCAGCAGGGAACTACGTTCTTGCCATGAGTGAGAAATTCAACCGGACCATGTGGATTTTCTGTTCGGCAAATGGGGCCATCCCCAGATCTATCTGTTTGCAACGGCGGCAAACGCCAAGTTCCAAAGGTGCATCAGCGGGTTCCCTCAACTAGGGAGCATGGGGCATGTGGTCTGGTTCCTGTGGGAGGGACGGTTGCTGTGCGCCTCCCCACCCCACACCCCCATTTCCACTCCCCTTGTGTGATCAACACACTCCGATAATGCCACTGCAGGCTAATAATAGTCACCCTGGCATGGCCGAGGCAAATCTGGTAACCGGACTTACATCCGTCAGTGGCCCCGTCCATCTGGCCGCCGCTGTCCCCTGACCACCTTGCCAGAAAAGGGGCGTCGATTCTGCATCACGACCCAGAGTCTCTGAACAGGAGGGCATGTCTCCTGCAGCCCTAGAGTTTGGAGGTTATGCTTTAGCCACGGAATTTAAGGACAGGCTGGCCAGGGCCAGAGCCTCGTCAACATTTAAGTGCTACAGACGTAAATGGAAACACTTCTCAGTGTGATGCCGGACTCATAAAATTACCCCTCTGCGTTTCAAAGCTCTGCAACTTCTACCTTATTTGTGTTCCTTGGCCAAAGGAGGACTGGCTCGCGCCTTATCAAGGTGCATCTTGCCACATCCAGGTACACCAGGTCCCGAGGCATACCTTTGCTGTGGTCTCACAGACTCATCAAGGGGGTTCCTCAAGGGACTCTTGAGGACTTTCCAGCCGGTTAAGGGCCCTGCCCCAGCTTGGGAGATCAATGTTGTGCTTACTAAGCTCATGGGAGCGCCCTTCAAACCTATGAATCAGGCCCGCTCATGTTTCTCTTGTGTAAGACTGCTTTCCTTGTGGCCATCACCTCGGCCAGGCAGGTCGGGGGAGTTTCAGGCCCTGTCTTGCAAGTAGCCTTGCTTGTGTTTCTACACTTCGAAGGTGGCACTCTCTACACACCCCTCCTTTATGCTAAAGGTGCAGCTGGAATTTGACCTCAGCCTTTGGTGTTACCTGGCTTCTATCCGAATCCATCATCGCCAGTGCAAAGGGCCTTGCATTCACTGGACGTTGCTCGGAAAACGTCAGTTGTTAGTCAACTTTGGACCTGTAAATCAAGTAAGGTCTTTGGCAAAGGCTTCCAGCTCCAGGTGGCTCTCCGGCTGCATCATGCACTTTCATAGTCTGGCTAGCAGGCTGCGTCCAGGTTGGACGAGAGCCCACTCCACCAGAGCCATTGCAGTAATGACAGCGTTTCTCTCTGGTGTGCCCCTGCTCCGCATCTGCAGGGCTGCTATGTGGAGGTCCACGCACACCTTCACAAGGTTCTACTGCGTCAACAGGGATTCCAGGGAGGAGTCCCGAGTCGGCCAAGTGGTGTTAGGCAACCTGTTTGTTTGAGGTGAGTGTTTATTGCTTCTGTTGAGCCTTGGCCCCCTCCCACGGTTGTGTATATGTACTGCTATGTAATCGTTACTCATGAGCAATGTTCCCTCTAAGCTGTGTGCTTGCCCAGCTTTCTTCTGAGTGCCGCTCAGAAGATTTTTAGCAGCGCACACGGACATTTGTCACCTTTTCAAAAACATTTAATAAGGCACAAGCCACAGTAATTACCTCACATTTTCTCTCTCTTAAAATAACTAAGTCTTGATATTCTGCTCATTTGCGTTACCCTACTATGCAAGGGTGACCGTAAACACCTAAAATCCCTAACAGAATACGCACACACACAAGAGGTTAAAAACAAATATGAAAAAAGTGGCTCCATGAACAGAAGAATCTAACAAGATATACCTGCACACATTCACCAAATAATGTTCCCTCCCCACCCATGACTCCTAAACTTGAATGTACCACGCTTTTACCTTACAACTCTAACTTTTGCTCCAGAACACATTTAGATGCTACCAGACAACCTTAACTCTTCTTCTCTTGGCTCTGCAAAAGGTTACCAGACTTGTACCTACAATAGTTTATTTTACATTTGTTCCAATATGAATAAGGCTCATGCGCCATAATTTCTGTAACTCATGATGCCTTAGCAAAAGCGTCACCCACACTATGTGATAGAACTACCAGCTAAAATATCGGATAGTGACTGTAAGTAAGCAGGCTACTTGGACGTGTAACCTTATACCCAGCCCTTCAGATAAGGGGTGTTTCAGCTAATTTGACTCCCTAAAAAATAGGCAAATACTCCAAAAAAACTAAAACGGAGTAAAAATACTCCGAACAAAAAAATAGGAAACCAGCACATAGGACCTTGTGCCTCTGTTTTCACTCACACAGCTACAAGGATATGTTTGGACCAGCAGTGTACGTAGTACCACAGGAAGAAACTACTGTTATACATCCCTGATCAGAAAAGGGAAGCCTGTGTCTTTTAATGTGTGTGAATAGCTAGGAGCAAAGAAATAAGCGGAAAAAAACAGAAATGTTTTAGTATTACTTATCAAATACTCCCATTGGGAACTAAACTTACATTTTTACACTCTAAAAAATCAATGTCACTATGGGCAGCCAAAAAAAGAGAACTGAAGTCAATTGCTTGCACACAGGACGATTTACTCCAAAATCCTCTCAGAATAAAAAAAAATGGAGGAACTTGATTGGATAGGCACCCTGGAGAAGGCGGAAAATAATAAACTCCTAAGCCACTTGCTACTACTTCCAAGGAAATTAAACGACTTAGCGGAAATCTACAAAAAATTCCCCAGAAGATCCCTAAAACCTATTTTCATAAGAGCAAGACTAAACCTATTACAGACAAATGAAATCCTACATATCGGAGGCCTTGCTAACACGAATACCTGCAGGTTGTGCAAAAAGGACAAGGAAGTCGAATCAGTTTGTCACTTACTGACGTAGTGTTTGGCACTACAAAAAACCAGACCAATCACCTCAGCTAATTTTCAAAAGCCTTATACCAAGAAATAGCAACTCACCACCCATGGCAACGAGGTGCGATTGACGGGGACGTCGGAAGATCTTATCCAGTCTGCCACCACATTGCATATGGGCTTGTGGAACACACGGGGATATCAACACTTGACGAAAAAGGGCGGCGTCAATCTGAGTAACTTTGACATTTTGGCCCTCCAAGAAACGTGGTTAACAGAAAAACCACATCTAAACGGCTTTTGCATTGAAATCTCGCCAGCAACAAAAAAAAGTGCCTTGGGCCGTCCATCGGCTGGAATACTACTGCTGGTCCACTCAGGAAGCAGAATTGGCATCCAAAGGACATTGTCGGTCTCCTTAAACCATCTGGCAGTGCTGACAAGCTGGACCGTCCTGGATCTCAAAACAAATCTTGCAAAGGAGTTACTGGTACCAATTATTAACGTCTACTGGAATTCCCAAACCATATCGGACGATCGATTCTTAAACATCGAGAAAGTACTCGACGACCTATATGCAGAAACAGAAGTGGTACATTTCATAATCTGTGGAGACATGACGCCCCAACAGAACCAGATTACCAACCGCTATTGAGCCGGTACAAGACTGGGACAAGGAAAAAACCTGTACTGTGGGACTCAAGTTTGCATCAATATGACAAGCAACTGGTTGCAAAAAGAGCCCTCTTAAGACGCCTACTAAGAAAAGCAAAAAACATGAACTCACCGTTGGCTCTAACGGAGCTTAGAAAAGAAGCCAAGTCATACAAAGCATGGCTCAGAAACCACCGATCTCCCTCTACCAAAGAGACTCCGAAGCAATGCTGAAGAAACTGGGTGGTAAGAACACTGGAGACTTCTGGACCTTAATCAAGACATCGGGAGTGCACACCAAACCATCTTAGTCGAATTGTGTGAGTGAAGCCAGCTGGATAGCCCATTTTACGGCCCTCTTCAGCGCTTCAGCTGAGACTGGGCCTGACAATGCCATAGAGATTGAAGCTCTCTGGTCTGACCTTTCGAACGAAGACAACATTCAAACAATCTTCCGTAAACTAAAAGGTTTGCAGGCCCCGGGTCCGGATGGAGTGACCAACATTGACCTCAAGAACTTCCCAGAAGAGTGGTCGACGTTTATCAGCATGGTTTTTAAAAAATGTGTCACTGCAAGACCACTCCCAAGGTCATGGACCTCATCTGTGGTGATCCCAATTTTTTAAAAGGGCGATAGGGCAGACCCGCAAAACTATCGACCCATCGCTCTCCTAGACACCATTGGAACAGTGTTCGGCATGCTTTTACCGCAGGAATTCCAAGCTTGGGCCACGTCCTCCCCCCTCGATGATCCCTTCCAAGCCGGCTTTCGGAAAAATTCAGGGGCCATTGTCAACATCATGATCTTGAGCATTCTGAAAAATAAAACACAAGAGGGGACTACAAAGCTTACCTAGTGTTCATAGACCTCACCAAGGCGTTTGACAAGGTGGACAGATCACTGTTATGGGTGAAAGTTTCGGCAGGAAACTGTCCAAAGAAGATCCTAGAGCCCATAAAAGCCCTTTACCCAGGAACATCAATGCGGGTGAAGTTGAACAGAAATGGTACCTTTATCGGACGAAATCTCAATAAAAAGAGGGGTGAAGCAGGGCTGCCCCCTGGCGCCGGCACTGTTCACAGCCTTCATAGGAGACTATAAAGACTCAGCTGAAGCTCTGAAAGCATTTCCTCCAAAAATTGGGGGGGCACCGATCCCTAGAATTCTTTGCGCTGATGACATCACCTTGCTGGACCAAACACCTATCTGTCTTCAGCGTCAACTAGCCAACCTATCAGACTACATTGGAAGTAACAAGCTGCAAATCAACAAAAAAGAAAAGATAATGATCATGGAGAGAAAGAATAAACTGGCAATTTCTACATCTTGGCAACTAGAAAACACAAAAATCGAAATAGTGTCTGAATTCAAATACCTGGGGGTCATGCTGGACAATACTCGACTAGAAGTGAGCATGCAAAGATTCATCTGGACTAAAGCTCGATCATTGACAAACCAAGGCCGCATGTTGGACAACAAATTCTGATGCTTTTCCTTGATGCCCGTACTCAAGTACTACAAAGCGAAAGTCGTCCTGTGTCTGATCTACGGCGCCGCGGCAATGCCAAGGATACCGGAGGTGATCTGGCAAAAGATTGAAGTTTTCTTCTGGAGATCTGTGCGGTCTTTCCCTAAATCAACTTCACTACCGGCAATTGGGAGAGAGTTGGGGCTCATCTTCCTAAAAGCAACAGTGGAAAATAGCAGCATGTCACTGTACAGGAAAATTCTGCTACCAGAGTCATCGCCCCTGTACAAACTGATATGCACTCAAGACAGGTGAATCCAAAATGATGTCACTATGGGCAGCCAAAAATAGAGAACTGAAGTCAATTGCTTGCACACAGGACGATTTACTCCAAAATCCTCTCAGAACTAGATTGGATAGGCACCCTGGAGAAGGTGGAAAAGAACAAACACCTAAGCCACTTGCCACTACTTCCAAGGAAATTAAACGACTTAGTGGAAATCTATAAAAAAAATCCCCAGCAGATCACTGACAGTTATTCCAAAGAGCAAGACTAAACTCAGTACCGACAAATGAAATCCTACATATCAGAGGCTTTGCTAACACGAATACCTGCAAAAAGGATGATGAAGTTGAATTAGTTTGTCACTTACTGACGTCGTGTTCGGCGCTACAAAAACCAGACAAATCTACCTGTCATCCGTCCTAAAGATCTTTTCTCTCCGTGAGGAAGTGACATGGTGGCCACGCCTGATAAGTGGGCAAAACACCTCATGGGTAATCGCTACAGCAAAAATCTTACAAATCGCTTTAGCGCAAATAGAAGCAGAAGGATTGAAGGAAACTGAGTAAACAATTTGAAAAAAACAAACTTCTAAAGGATGGCGAAGTGCAAATTCGGAAGGCGTTTTTGTAAAACCAAATGGTTTTGGTATACACAAAAAAAAAAAGTTACTACCAACTTTAAAAAATAGGGAGCAAAATACTCCCACTTCCAAATCTTATCTGGAGCACTGCTTTTATCCCTCACTACTCTTGTTTGTACAATTGCTTTGAAGCAGTCCCCTTGCAAGTTAACGCATTATAAATATTAATTTGCCCTGTAAGGATTTTGAGAAAACAAATGTGATGCTCAGCATCTTCTACAGATTTGCTAACCTTACTTTATAAGTGGAGAGCCACATCGCAATATAATTTACTTGGCCTACAAGGAATAATGGGTATGGACTACGCCTGGCAGAACTCGCCTGTAGTATCAGGGCACTGGATATTCAGACAGTAGAATGCTTTTCACACAATCTGCATCTTTTCCAGGGTTTCAGTTTAATTGGGCATAGACCTTCACACATTATATTATAACTCGCTTCCAAGCAAAAACGGTTTCCATGAGCACTTGTGAAATCCTACACAATGATATAAGGTTGGAATATGTTGCAAACAATCTTGTATGCAATGCAAAATAATAGCATACATGCAGAGTTGGGACATTCTTAAAATGCACATATCATGATGAGGCATTAAACATGCCATGCTTGCAAAGTATTGGTTGAGGGGTCAGCGAAGGGTATGGGTGGAACGGCACAGGTCAACACTCCTTGCTGGTGATGAACAAAGCAGCACGTTTCAAAAACCAAATCAGACTTTTCGGCTGTACAGTGAAGGAAATGTGTTGCTTGTTTGTTAAAGGATAGAAAATTCTAGTAGCATTCTAGGCAACAGCACCTTCGTTTTCTTTCTATGCTCAGCTGTTGAGGGCTTTTCATTATAACCATGTGCTCTGTGTGTATTATCTCTAGCAACTCCTTGCATCTTATTTAACTGATGAGGAATTACGGAAGAGGGATCCCTAGTTACAGAAGAAGGCACTCAATCTGTTGTATCTCTGAGAATTGATGCTATTAACTTGAAAGGTGTATGTGTGTGTGTGTGTATATGTATATATGTGTATATGTATATAATATATTTATTATATAGTGCCCGTGTAGTTATGGTTAAGTTGCTGTTTCCATAGGAAGAGCAGTTTTTGGATGCTCACCAGACTTTGCATAAAAAGTATATGGGCCACTCTGAATGTTTTTGCAAAGTTGATGTTTGCTCCAGGGGGGAAAAGTTATGGGGGGGGGTCCTAAAACGTCATTTTTCCCATAGACTGAATGGGGGAAAAATTTGGCGCATGCCTGCAGGGCAAACCGCTGGACGGATTTTCACCAAATTTGCGGCAGGGGCTTGGTCCCGAAAGCGTGCTTTTGTAAATTTGTTGACCTTCCGTGCAGTACTTTAAAATCACCAAAAAGTAGGTCTAAAAAAATGTGTGATGTCTATGTCCGCTCCACGGTCACACTTCCCTGTTCGCTCCATGGCGTCATGACCGCGGACACGTGACGTCTCTGCTGATTGGCTGCAGTGAGACGTTTTCTTTGTCAGATTGTTTGGATGCGCCCGACATCTTGGATCCGCCGACAGTGGAGCGGCAACCAGCGGCAACATGCTATTTCAAAAACTATTTTGCTGTGTCATAGTGCTTGGGGAGGTTCAGACAGTAAGAGATGGGTGAGAAACTGCATTTGTTCTGGTGGTAGGTATTCATGATGTATTTTGTATGCCCGCCTTGTTCGGGATGTTTGTACGTACAGAAAACAAGGGGTCTAATAAGGGTAGTATTTCAGTCCGTCCTATGCACAGGGAACTTGAAACTGTTCTAAGGACACGCGTCGTGTTAGCGAACATTGAAATTGAGTACATGCCGTAATTACGTTATTTTTTCCTATGGGTATGCTATTCATTAGTACGCCGCCATGGGTGTGACATGCTGCGGTGGTTGTGGCCAGGGCCTAGAGTCTTGGATGCATGGCCGTAGGCCGAAGGCCATACTTCCAAGACTGTAGGCCCTGGCCACAACCACCGCAGCATGTAACACCCATGGATACACCTGTAGTATTGATTATCGATTAGATGGTTGTGGGGAGAGTGTACAGTCTTGGGTGCATGGCCAAAGGCCATGCACCCAAGAACAAAGTTATAAGCAATGGCGGTCTAAGCCACTGCACACCCATACCTTGTAATATCTATGGACATACGGCTAGGAGTCCAGCCTATGGCCAGAAGCACTGAAGCATACCACACCTATAGATACACCTGTACTACCGCATATCACTGAGGTGGTTGTGGGGAGGGCCTGCAGTCTTCGGTGCATGGCCAAAGGCCATGCACCCAAGAACAAACTTATAAGCTCTACATTTATAAGCCAACGCGGATTTTACATAGTGCAGTGTTTGTGGCCAGGACGTCGACTTTTGGGTGCATGGCTGAAGGCTGGACGCCATACACCGAAAAGTGTAGACCCTGCCCAAAAGCACTGCAGGACATCACATTCATACATCACACCCATACATTTGACTATGTATCTGGTAGGTGTGGCCAGGGCCTAGAGACCCGAGTACGAATTGAGTACATGGTACAATTATATTGTTTCATTGTGTAGGTGCGTTAATGATGTATAAGCAACCATGGTTGTAATATGCTGTGCTGGTTGTGGTCAGGGCCTAGAGTCTTGGGTGTATGGCCGTAGGCTGCAGGCCATACTTCCAAGACTCTAGGCTCTGGCCACAACCACCACAGCATGTCACAGCAATGGATACACCTGTAGTATTGCTTATGGATGAGGTGGTTGTGGAGAGTGTGTAGAGGCCGAAGGCCATGCACCCAACAACAAAGTTGTAAGCACTAGAGTTATAAGGTACTGCACACTCATCCATTGCAATATCTATGGAAAAACAAATAAGAGTCTATACTATGGACTCATCCTCTGCAGCATACCACACCTATACATACACCCGTAGTATCACACGTCACTCCGGTGGTTGTGGGGAGGTCCTGCACTCTTGGGTGCATGGCCAAGGGCCATGCACCCAACAACAAAGTTGTAATCTCTTAATTTATAAGGCTACATGGATTTTATATAATGCAGTGGTTGTGGGCAAGACGTAGACTTTTGGGTGCATGATTGCCGGCTGTATGCAATACACCCAAGCATGTACACACTGCCCACAACCACTGCAGCATATCACATTCATACATCACACCCATACAATCGACTATGTATCTGGTAGGTGTGGGCAGGGCCTAGAGTCTTGCCTACGAATTCAGTACATGCTATAGTTGCAATGTTTCGTTCTATGGGTGTGCTACTGATTTATAAGCAACCATGGGTTTAAAATGCTGTGGTGGTTGTGGCCAGGGCCTAGAGTCTTGGGTGCATGGCCGTAGGCCGTAGGCCATACTTCCAAGACTCTAGGCCCTGGCCACAACCACCACAGCATGTCACAGCAATGGGTACACCTGCAGTATTCGTTATCGATCAGATGGTTGTGGGGACAGTGTAGAGTCTTGGCTGCATGGCCGCAGGCCATGCAGCCAAGAACAAAGTTATAAGCACTGGAGCTATAAGCCACTTAACACCCATACATTGAAATATGTATGGACATACACCTAGGACATTAGGCCCTGCCAACACCCACTGCAGCATATCACAGATACACCAGTAGTATTGAACATCACTCAGGTGGCTGTGTGGGGGGCCTGCAGTCATGGGTGCATGGCCGAAGGCCATGCACCCAACGGCACATTTATAGGTAGTGTTACAAGCCACAATGGGTATGATATGGTATGATATAAAGTTATAAGCACTGGAGCTATAAGCCACTTAACACCCATACATTGAAATATGTATGGACATACACCTAAGACATTAGGCCCTGCCAACACCCACTGCAGCATATCACAGCTATAGATACACCAGTAGTATTGAACATCACTCAGGTGGCTGTGTGGAGGGCCTGCAGTCATGGGTGCATGGCCGAAGGCCATGCACCCAACGGCACATTTATAGGTAGTGTTGTTACAAGCCACAATGGGTATGATATGGTGTGGTAGTTTTGGCCAGGACGTAGAGTCTTTGGTGCATGGCCAAAGGCCATGCACCCAAGAACAAAGTTATAAGCACTGCAGTTGTAAGCCACTATGGATTTTATATACTGCATACCCATACAATGAAAAATCTATGGCCTTACACCCAAGTCTGTAGCCTGTGGCCACAACTACTGCAGCATATCACAGGTATAGGTACACTCGTACTGTGAAACATCATTCAGGTGGTTATGGGGAGGGCATAGTGTTTTGGGAGCATGGCCAAAGGCCATGCTCCAAAAATCAACTTTATACGTAGTGAAATTAGAAGCCACAATGGTTGCGATATGCTTTGGTGGTTCTGGCCAGGACCCAGAGACTTGGGTGCGAAGTCATAAGCAGTGAGGTTATAAGTGAACATGGGCGTGGTGTGGTGCGGTGGTTGTGTGCACGTTCTAGTGTCTTGGCTGCGTGGCTGCAGACCATGCACCCAAAACTAAACTTAGAAGTAGTCAAATTAGAAGCACCATGGTTTTGATATGCAGCGATGGTTGTGGGTAGGACCTACAGGTTTGGTTGCTTGGCGGTAGCTTGTAGGTGGTAGGTTGTAGGGTATAGGTGGTAGGTTATACATCAAAGATGCTATGCCCAGCCTACAGCCACTGCACCATATTACTGCCATAGACTAGCGTGAGGATTTGCATATGTATGAAATGACTGTAATTATACTTGCTGTTTAATTTGTTCAGAATCCATATGTATCTTACATGACTGTAGTACTTGGCGGAACTAGCCTTTTTAAATTTCTGTGATAAAAGAAAAAAGCATGTTAATGTTTGCATTTTAAGATTTATTACATTGTATAATAGACAGTTTAGCTTTTTTTTTTTTACCCTCATATTTAGTTTACAAACCAGTGTACTGTGCATTTTGCTCAGTTTCTGTGTTTGTTTTTCAAATCCTTGGGTCTGGGGTGTAAGAAATCCTTGTCGGATAAAAAAATAAACTTTATTTGCTTTGCTACAAACTATTTCTTTGCTTTCTTTGAGTGTTTCCTTGTTCTTTCTGATTAATGTTACGTTTGTTGCCTTGTTGCGTATTCTAACTGCATTTGTTACGGTTCCATGGTATTCATTTATCTGTGGTGTTCTAAACTCTTGGGCAGTTAGATACCTGTTGGCGTATTCTAACTTTTTGTAGTCTTTCACTTCATTTTCTGGTAATGTTGAAGTACACACTAGTTATTAAATGTTGGCTTTAAATAAGCATTTGTAAGATTCGCTGGCAATCTCTGCTTTAGAGTAATGGTGCTATCATTGCATTCCACCCATCCACATTTCTTTTTAATGTATGCAGTGTAGTGACCTGCATTGGTTGTAGCTCGTGCATGGTAGATTATACGTACTGTTGTAAAGGTTTTCTTTTCAAGTGGCACTTGACCGTGTGTGAATTCAGTGAGCTTGCAGTTGTTTTTGGTACCATCTGCATTATAACGCAGCAGCATAAGTATTATGTACTTGCTATGTGTTTGTATCAGTAAGGTGGAGCGATTGTCTGAATTGCACATAGTACATAATCTGGCATGGTTTGCATTCTGTAAAAGTTTCTGAAATGGAATGGATTCACAATTAGGTATGTATACATACACAAATCGCTAATTTGGGATTTGTTCCTGTATCACATTGCTACAGAGTGCATGTATGTTTCCACATGTATGAAATCTGGAAGATTTCATTTATAGGTATGCTTTTTTTTCCAGTACTTGTAGTTAGTACATTAGAAATTCTTGTGGATCTTCTTGTGAGTTTATAGTGAATCTCACCATTCCAGCACAGTAGTCCAATTCTTGTCTTATTTCGTGAACACTGTACGTGTTGTCAGGATTGTTTGTTGTGTTTCTATGAAGGACTAACATTTGCAAACACAATTGGTCTGTACTGTGTAAGTAAATATTATTAACAATTGGTGGCAATTGAAATAGAATATTCATTGCTACATTTGCATAGCAACTTACACCAGTGTCATTTGAAAATTTGAATGGACCAGCTAGTTCTGTATCCGAGTGCTTTTTTCTGAGTTTCTCTTCCTTCTTTGAAGAAGTACCTGGTTTACTTTCCCTAATGGTTCTTCTGTGCTTGTGGTAATTGATGAACCTTTACTTTCTTTTGTTTTCTTCGAAGGATTTGCTGTCAGCTTCTATTGCATTTCTGTTTTTCTGGAACAGGATATTGTTTCAGATGGGGGGTGTAGAGTGAACGTAGTCTATTGTATTCTAAAATGTAAGGAATATCAGCGTTCACTTTACTTGCATCACAGTTGATTAGAAATAGACCGTCAAGTGAACGTAAGCGTGATAGTGCTGCGTAGCTCATGCCTTCTTTAAAGACTGTTTCCCATATCTATCAATGCCTTGTCTAGGGTAAGACCTTGGGATTTATGAATGGTGACTGCATATGCAAGAGTTAGAGAAAAATGTTCTCTACATACATACATGTCTTTGAACAGAAGGAATCGAGCAGTTGAGCGGCCTATTCTTTTCACTTCTGAAAGTTTGTCGAAGCAAATATTGACAAACTGAATGTTGTTGTCACGTGGGTATGATTGAAGGCCAACAACTGTACCCAGTGCCCCATTAACTAGCCCTTGCTCCACGTCAAAGTTACGTTTAAGCATTACTCTACAATTTAAGGATAATTTTAATATTTTTTCCAACCCAGTTGAGTTGAAGATTGAATTTTATAAGCTATTTAGTCTTGTTGTGGCTTGCTTTTAAGCTATTTAGTCTTGTTGTGGCTTGCTCACACATGGGCAGTGTCAAACCATGTACATCTAGTTTGTCTGTGATTTCTATTTGCAAATTTCTATTATTGGTTGCATTTCTTTATTTAACATTTTTTCATTGAATTTGAAACAGCTTGCAAGAGTTGGCATTAAGGCCATACAATTGACATTTTTGTGCGCTAATTGTTCCATAACATCAGTAGCACATGCATTATCGTCATAAAGTGCATGAATGTGCTGGTTTTTGAATATTGCTTGTGCTTCTTGAGATAGTACACCAACTCTAATACTTTCTAGGATGTTGGCATACGCGGGATCTGCAGATTGCCGCATGTTTTCTGTTAATTCTCTGTATTGGAAATGTTGCCAAAGGTTGACATTTCCTATGCTGCCAGTTTTACAGCAGAGTTTGTATCCTAAGGTTTTAAAAATAGGTTCACCTTTCACTGGTGTCAATTGTAGAAGATCTCTGAAAACGATAATGTGTTTCCCTGCAAAAAGTTCTTCGTAGTTTGTTTTAAGTACTTCTTCTCTGAGGTGAATCAAAGCCAACATTAGGTTGGAGAACATGCTCACTTCATCTATTGGTAGCATTTTAATTTGCTTTAATACTCTGCTTAGTTCCATTGCAGCTTCTGCAGAAAGTTTGTAATAGTCTAATTTGTTTTGGTGTTCTACTGGAAGTAGTAGTAATCGGTGTAGTGACACCGCCTATTTTGTAGGCAGCTAAACCCGTGGGGGCAGTTACAATAGCTGACAGTTTGTTGTTTGTCAATTGCTGAAGGAACTTGCTGATGCTTTTGATTAAGAATGTTTTTCCTGACCCAGCTTCACCACTGACGTACAGCAGTATTGGTTTGTAATTTTGGCAGGTACATTCTTTATTTTCATGTTGTACACCATGTGCAATTTGTTTTGTTACGTCTTCAAAAATGGTGCACTGATCTTTAAGTTTTGCTTGTTGTACAGTTGTCTTCTATATTTTCTTGATAGTGACACATGGTGTTTTCCACTTCTGTCATAGCTAATTCTGCCTCATTTGCCATTAGTGGCTGTCCTAGTGGTTCTTGGCTTCCTGTTACACAAGGTTGACTACTGTCGGAAGAGTCCTTATCTAGTTGGGCCTGAAGTTCTTCTTCATGTTGCTGTTCATTGTGCAACATTGTTTTGTACTGCTTGAAGTTCACATCGGTGATGGCGCTTTCATTTGCTTTGAAAGCATCTTCATAGCAGTCATAGTTATCTAGTATCTCTTCCTCTTTTCTCCATGGTTTAAAAAGTTAAAGCAGAGACATGTAATATAGCTCTTTCTGTTGACAATTTAACATGATTAATTAAGCTTTGTTTGGTAAGTTTCACTAAGCTGCCTTCACAATCTGTGACTCTATATCTGCCTTTGCTTTCATCGGGCTTTATATTATTTTTGTGAACTTAAAAAAAGAAAGCCAGGCTTATTGGTACATCTGGTCTATTTGGCGACTCGTTATTCAAAGTTAAACCTCAGATAGTTCAGCTAATTGTTGCATGTCAAACCAATGTGGAATGGGAACAGGAAAACCCCTAATTCCACATATCCAAAAATCTTTGTCGTCTCAGGTCACTGGATTGATGGTAAGCCAAGAGAAACCCGTCATAAACTGTAGTACAAGTATGCAAAAACATCCAGGACATTGCGCCCATATAGGCTGAGAGTGGTTTATTATTATCCAATCTCCAAATTCGCCCTTTACTGATAACACGTGTTTCGGCCCTTGCTGGCCTTTCTCAAATCAGGGCTAGACATAGTATGCATACATTCATACTATTCTGATATAAAGTAATAAAAACACAAAATTGAAGGATAGTCCATATATCCAATGCCAAACAAACAAAAACAGTAATCAAAAAGCAATCAGGTATTGAGTCATACAATTGCAAAAGCAAATTTAAGCATATTCACATATAATCCAAAAACATCATGAACCGAGAGAGGAGAGATTTGGCATGGGTCCAATTGCAACATATTAAACAGCAAAAAAATAGTTGAACAGAAGATAATTGAACACATGATAAGTTCCGAAATGTAGGGAAGGGTAAGAGAAAGAGGGGGATGGACAAACAAACACACAGAGACAAGAAACAGATATTACATTAGTCACGGTTGTAAGAACCAAAATATATAGTTAGAACCATAACTCTTAAGCATAATGACTTACCCACACAGGGGGTCATTACTTCCTCTTATGCAGGTTGTATGTATTGGGTCAAATCCCATCTACATGTGATCTAGTGCCAAAATAGTTATAGGAGAGCCCATTAATCCCAGTGTTATAGTCCGCACATTGTATTAAATCATTGCTTTGTGAGCATTAGGGTTGTG
Organism: Ambystoma mexicanum; assembly: GCF_040938575.1. Classification (NCBI taxonomy): domain Eukaryota; kingdom Metazoa; phylum Chordata; class Amphibia; order Caudata; family Ambystomatidae; genus Ambystoma; species Ambystoma mexicanum. Next base: position 697,753,468 of record NC_090921.1, read on the forward strand.
CCACAATCATTTGATGCTGCATAGTATGTAAATTGCTACGGGCCATATAGATCTTAGATGATACTATATAAATGTAATCCAAACTCTCGCACCCGCTGCACCTGATTGTTGTCAAAGTTTGCTATCCAATAAATCCATGTATTACTTAGTTAACATAAGTTATACTCCGATTACAATCCAAGTCTCACAATGCGCACAGCGCAAGAACCTGAGAAACACTTACTCACAGAAACTCCAGTCATACGTGTTGGCTTCGTCCGATTACTAAGAAGGTGGGCGCCATCTTGGGACTATTAAGTCGTTCCCAAGGTGACACGTAGCCAAATCCGCCGCTGCACTCAGTTGCTAAGCAACTTGCACGCGGATTACCTGGTTTAACAAGAGGCTTAGATCAGTCAAACACGAGTCTGACTGCAATAGAATACAACCCAAAATGTAATGTAAAGTCGTTAGGTTTAAATAACCACACTCTAAAAAATACGTGTTCTAATGAAAAAGTCGTATCGGTTGTCATGGTAACTAAACTGCAATCTTGGATTTGTTAAATGTGTATCCTCTCTCATAGTATTTGGCTATTTATACCATTTAGTACAAAGTCATGTATACACTATCATATCTTATCAATGAACTAAAGAACTGTAATAGGGAAGCATAACATAAAGTCATGTATATACTATAACATGTCTGGTCAAGGACCTTAAGGAGTGTAATGGGGAAGCATGACAATTAGAAAATCAAGGGGGTCACTGGTAATCACAGCAGTTTTCTCCAAAGTCAGTTGTGTCCCAAATGGCTAATGCATAGTAGCATTACATCATTAGCAATAATCCCCTATATTGCAAATGCCTACACATATAGTGATATACCTAGTATAGCACTAATGTAACCTATTGATAGGACTATTTATATCTTTGTTCCTATAGAAACAATACCATTTCGGTATCCAAATTCAAACCAAGCACAGTTGTATTGAAAAAACAGATAGTCTCGCTTCTGCTTGACGTAAAGCTTGGACTCTGTCTCCAACCCTTTTATTCATTGTTATATGTTGTAGGCCAATGAATTGCATGTTTGCCTTATCATCCATCTGATGATTCTTTTGCCAATGTTCAGCTAGAGGCAGAGACGGATCCTGACTTTGAATTTTAGCCAAGTGCTCTTGCATTCTTATCCTAAGCTCTCTTTTGGTGCTGCCTATGTATAGTTTATTACAGGTGCATCTGATGGCATAGACAACATACTTGGTCCTACAATTAATCATATGTTTAATCGTGAACACTTTTCCATTTTGACCTTCAAGTCTTTTTGTTTGATCACCCGCAAATTTCCACATCGTGCAGAAACCACATTTCCTGAAACCTGGTTCAGTTTTGGTAAGCCAAGTGGCTTCTCTATCTTTTGCTGGGTCAGGTAACAGTGATGGGCAAATGATTGTTTTGAGGGTACTGGCTTTTTTGAAAATAATTGTTGGTCTTTCATCAATGAATTTGCACAAATGTTCATCCAACTGTGATGAATGCCAATGTTTTTGTAACAGTTTTCGGATTAGTTGGTGATCTTTATTGAATTGAGTTATAAACATTAGTTTCATCTGTTTATCCTCTGATTAGTTTTTAGGGGTTAGTGTCTCCTCCTGTTGTAGATTCTTGATTTTCTCAAATGCTTTTTGCAGACCTTTGTTAGGAAAACCTCTTTGTTTGAAACAGTTCCTCAGGAGTTGTCACTCTTCTTTGAATTTCTGGTCATCTTTGCAGTTGCGCCTTGCTCGAATATATTCGCCGAAGGAAATGTTCTGAATTGTAGCGCGTTGGTGACAACTGTACGCGTGTAGAACTGAGTTCACTTCAGTTGGCCTGCGAAAAGTCCAAGTTTCTAAATGGTCATCCCGTACTTGGATAGTGAGAGCTGAGAAATGTATTAATGTGGCTTTGTGTTCTCCTGTAAATTCAATCTCAAATTGGTTCTGATTCAGTCTTTCAGCAAATTCTTGAAATATCAGATCCTTCCCAAATCAAAAAAATATCGTCTATGTATCTTATCCAAAGTTTGACTTTATCCTTGAATGCTGGGTCCTGATACACTGTATATTCTGCCAACAATCCCATAAAGATGTTGGCTAATGAGGGGGCATACTTGGTCCCCATAGCCACTCCTTTTAGTTGTTGATATAGACAATTATTAAAGATGAATAGATTAGAGTCCAAAGTTATTGCAGCATTTCTTTCAACATGTCAATTTGAAGGTAATAAGATGCAGAATCTTCTCTGAAAGTATGATCAATAGAAGCTAGTGCCCATTTGTGTTGTATTGACGTGTATAGCACCTTGACATCCAGAGTGGCCAGTATGAAGGAATCCTGCCACACACATTTTTGTAGTCTACGGATAAGGCTGGAAGAGTCCCGTAAATAAGATTTAACTGGAGTAGCACGCGGTTTCAAAATACCATCCAGATATTCAGATAGGTTTTCTGAGACCCAACCAATACCACTTAGTATTGGGCGGCCTTCAGGTATACTTTGATAGTATTTATGAATCTTTGGTAGGAAGTACAAGGTTGGCATTACAGGATTTTCTGTGATGAAATAGGATCGTTCTTCATCTGTGATGAGGCCCTTTCTGTGCCAGCTCATTATCGATTCCTCAATTTGGCTGAATTGTTTGGCGGTCCGACAAATTTAGTTTTCTATAGCATCCAGGTGTTAAGCGATTGGTGGCCATGCATAGATAATCATCTCTATCCATTACCACGATATTGCTTCCTTGATCAGCCTCCTTTATGACTATTGATTTATCCTCAGATAAGGTCTTGAGGGCTTTTTTTTTCCCCCCTTCGTTAGATTGTCTTGATCATGTGGCATCCAGCTATGGTCATGATTCAAACATTGAGATAAGTTGTATAGATCTTGTGTAACCACTCTATAAAAAGTGTCGATACTATCAGATGACAATTGTGGATTGAATTTTGATTTAAGTTCTTTGGTGCTCAGAAGATCTGGTTTGATTCTTAATTCAGAAAGTAAGTTGTACATATCAAAGTTTTCATCTTCAGTCAAGCATCTTAAAATGAAGGAATCCTCTATATCTTGTATTGTTAACTCACTAACAGGTGTCGATATTTCTTTAGCTTGATGGTTCCCAGGTGCTTTAGTCGCAAAGAATTTTTTTAACCTCAATTTACGTATGAATTTAAACAAGTCAATATGTATATCAATATCATTGAACCTTTTGGCTGCTGCAAAAGACAGTCCTTTGTTAAGTAACCTCCTCGGAAATAGGTCTTGTAGAGAGATTCAATACCAAATCCTTATTTATTTGCTTTTGTTGATTTTCTTCAAACTGGCCCTCGTCTGTCTTTTGTTTTCTGTTGTGGTGTCTTTTTTTTGTAGTATTTTTGTATGCAAAGTTTTGAGCTATGTGGTATAGACACATGCTTTCCAAAGTGCTACTCATGTTCGGATAGTATGTGTCCAGTAAATTGTTTTTTAAAATGTCTTGGCTGTTGGGATCATTTCTGGCAATTGTTTCTATGTCCTCATATGATTTCAGAACTCTTTTTCTAGATTTAGCAGGACCACGACTTAGTCATACTATGTTGTCTGATTTTCCGTACAAAACAGTACCGGTTAAAAGATCTGCCGCTTCATAGGCGCCACATTCTCTGAGAGAGCATTTTTATGCCTAGGCTGTACAATTTTTGAGATGGTGTTTTGTCTGATAGGTCATCCCAGAGGTCTTGAAGCTCCATTATTTCTGCTTTTGTTAAGTAGGCTGTAACATATCGTGCAACAGCAGTGGAATTGTCTGCAATGTACTATACATCTGTTTGCATTCCATAAGAGGGCAATGATTGCATTGTAATCATTGATATATTTTGATTCTTCTGTTTTTTTTATGTAATACGTGTTATGTGATTTACCTTTAACACTAAGTCGAACTGAAGACATGAAGTTGTTCACTTCACCTGTTTCTGTAACTGGTCTAGGGAAACCAAAGCGACATTTGGTGTAATAATTTCCTTTGTTTTTGTAATTGCGACGACAATATTTGCCACATTTGTGTCTTTGAAATTGTAAAATCTGCCCATGCAGGTCACTATGTATCCGTTGTGAAGGGATTTCACAAGTGACACATTTTTGGATGAACAGCAAAACAGTGGCATCAGTGTCGTGACCAAATTTAGGTGCACCTTTTATACATAAAAGCATGTGAATGTGGTGCTCCTCTCGTTTGGTATTCTTTTCTCCAAAAGAAGTGTTGCACTTCTCTGAGGGGTGGAACAGTTTTATTGCAAATACAGTGTAGCATAGCAATCAAACGATGATGGAAATATCTTGCGACATTAACTGGATCTAGAGAGCAAAGTTCTCCAGGTGTTAATAAATGTATGTTGGTTTTGTTGCTGTTTGATATGCGTAGGAACTCATGTAAATCTTCCCATGCATATTCTGCACAACTTAGTGTAACAAACCAAGTCGGTGGTCCAAGGTTTCTGATCATACAACGTAGGTCTCCGTGCCGTCGGAACCAGTATATTACCACGCATGTTTGCAAACAAATTTGTTATACTTGATTGTAAAACCTCATCTTTTTCTTGTACTTTTTGTATTAATTGCGTAGCTGACATATTTTGAATGTGGGTTCCAGATATCAAAATGTGTGCAACTCCGTAACATAGGGTTGCTAGTTCAATTTCAAAGAGTAGGTGGAATATGTATTCCCAGGTTTAGAAAAAATGTGGATCTTCCGAATAGATTCATAATGAGCGGCATTCTGATGCCGCAATCTGAGTGGGTCTATCATCGTAACTTCCACCTTTTCCAGTAGGAAATAGCAGTGGAAAAGCACGTGCTTCTATACTTTTTTCCCATATGCTCATTGGTGAACCTTTGGTTTGTCGCATTTATTAAGTTTCTAGTGCATCATCTATGCTTTCATTGGAATGCAATGGATGAATTGTGTACTGGTCCAAAAGAGTGGATACTGCAGCAGGATCCAGAAGTTCGAATTGTCCAGTTTCTGATGACTCTTCAATTATTTCAGTTGTTTCCCTTAAGCTTTCTTCAATATTTATTTCCTTGTAAAATTCGTTATTCTCTTTTAGATATTGCAAGGCTCGTCTAAATTTATGTAAGTCCACCAGTTGTTGCCAAATTTTTTTGTCTTTTGTTGGTACACCATTTACCAAGACAATTAAAGAATGTTCTATTGAATGTTGCACTCCTATATTGTGTACATTTTCTGTTGGATCTAATGGCAAATAAACTACTTTGCCACAAATGCCTTTCACCAATTCAGAGGGAGGTAATTTTGCTGTTTTTGGGTGAAGGCGTATAATTGCTTGAAATGGGTGAACTGTTTGATTTATGATGCTCTCATACAAATTGAGTTGTTTCAGGGTTTTTGGTAGTGGAAACAATTCCAAATTATTTGTGATGGCACGTGAAGGAGTTTGGTTGTTGTCTAGTTTTGTAGTACAGTAACGGCAACATATCAGGGGTTCACTTATTTGATATTTGTTTTCAGCTAAAAGGTAGAGAGCTACTTCAAACCATTTGGAATCTTCATTGCCTTCTATTTTGTATGCTTTGACTATATTTTTTGTGTTCCTTTTGTAAAATGCTCTGCGACAACACACACACACATGGTTTGGTATTTCAGCCGATGCACTTTAAAATTTTAGTATTTCTTTTTTGTATGTGTGCAATAGAAGTGTAACGCTCACCTGATTCCCGCAGAGGCGCCGGTCTTGACTGGGGGAATGCCGTATCTTCAAAGGTGATGTGTAACACACGGTTGGCTCTTTGGGCTGGACCTCTGTGCACTGTATGTCTGACTCGAAGAGTAAGATGTCTGCAGATAGAAAATATGGGATTAATGAACTAGGGTTATTGGGTGCCTCTCTCCTCTTCCCTTTCTCTTCTCCTGTAGAACCCCAAAGGTTAACACCCTCACCTTAGGTAAGTGAACGCCGAGCTCTCCATCTGCCTCGGGGCAGGGTGCCGTAACCAGTTTCTTCACTGGATAAGGGTGCAGGCCTCTTGACCTCAGAGGACTGCTGTGCGTCGTTAACTGCACGAACGGTAAATTATGTCTTAAAAGTCTTTTGTAATGATATCTCTTGTTTTGCAGGGTTCCGGCGATGGCGGATGGCGGGCTGATGAGAGTTGAGGATCGAACCCGCGTGAGGAATAGAAGCGCCTGGAAGCACGTAAGTAAGCGCTTGTAGCCTGCTTCACGATGCGCACTAACTGTCCCTTTTATCTTGCAGGTACAAGTTCGGAGCTTTAGAGAAGCTGAAGGGTGCTGGAATACCCACTGGATTCGGCGTGGGAAGGAGTAATGGCACGTGAGTAATAAAGTTGCCCAATGTCTTTAAACGCACCTTCTTTTGTCTTTCAGATGCGGGATGCAGCGCCGAAGGCCTCCGGAGCGTGCGAAGAGCTGGTAAGCTTTTGTCTTTCAGATGCCGGAATGCAGTGCGAAGACCTCCGGAGCATGCGAAGAGTCGGTAAGCCTTTGTCTTTCAGATGCCGGAATGCAGCGCGAGGCGTTGGTGACAGCCGATGGACCAGGTAAGAGATGCGCTGCCACTGAAGACCGTAGTGCTAACCTGTTCTTTCTTTGTCTTTACAGGTGCTGCTGAAGACTGGATTCCAGGATGGTAAGCCTTTGTTCCCTTAGGCCCAGGATCAGAAGCAGAAGACACGATGAGCGTTCTGCTGCAGAGAATGCAGAATAACGCAAAGCAAGATTCATCCATCGGGTGTGGTTTAAATAGCCTCCTGTAGTGCTTAGGTATCTCCTTCCACAGCCACGCCTAAGAAAAGAGTTCCTGCTTTCCAGAAGAGTTCCAGTGTTCTGAACCTAGGGAGTGGCTCCTGCCCCACCCAACAGGAAAAGTAGTCCCAAACAGAAGAGGATCAGGGGTTCAACTGGCAGGTAAGTAAGCAGCATGGTCTGCTGCAGGTAAGTCCACCCAAGCATTATGAGCCCGGCGCTTCCAGCGCTGGGACTGGGCATCTTTATGAGCCTGGTGCCACTGGCGCCAGGGCAGGGTCCAAAAGGTCCCAATTGGGACTGGCTGGCACTCGGAACCGGGGTTATGGGTCTGCTTCCAAGGGAGTCAGGCAAGTCCTGATCTTTTGGAAGCAGAGATCATGACAAGAAGGTTATGTGCAGAATTGTTGCTAGTCTGTTCTAGAACTATTGCATTTTGTAAGTGGCTTTCACTTCCAAAATATTTTCTCTGGATACGGTCAATTTCTTCTTGTAGATATTTGGGTGTACCATGCAGTGTGATTTAAATTGGCTAATTCTGAAGCTGGACTTTTAGCATAGTATATTTTATACACTAGATTTCTTACATTTGAATGATGTATTGATATCCTTTTGATATCATGGAAGGTGCTTTTGCAAATAGGTCCAGAAATGCAGGCTAATGAATGTCCTTGTAGTCCTGTGTATTTGCACACTGGACAGATATCTATATTTTGCAGCACTTTCATTTTAATTTTGTCTTTCCCTTTCACATACTGATTGAGGAACTGACGTAAAGATTTGAAAGATTTGTTAGGAATGGCACACATTGACGTGCACGGCCATTTGTATACTGGACGGTCTGGTTCAGTCAAATAGAGAGGTAATTCTGAGTTTTCAGGGGATACTTTTCTAAGCAGTGTTTCTCGTTCCATGATGCTATTATTGATTTTTTTCATACCCTCGTCCACTGCTATGGATGGCAATTGTTTTTGTTTGATTTTGTTAGTATGCTTCTTCATTAAAATATGGTTCTGTGGTTGTTGTGTGACTCCATTCACCTCCACAAATATGTAAAAAGTTATTTTTGTTCACATTCCGTTTATTGATAAGTTTCTTTTGTAGTTTGGTACTTAGTTTTGTTAGTGGTTTCATCCTATTTAACAATAATATAAACAACTTCCTTTTGAGAAGGATTGCACTGTCCACGAGAGCTTGTAGGATTAATTTTCTACGGTAGGTTATAAGGGTTGAGGATGATTTCGGTCCTCTTCTTATTAGATTCTGAAGGACTCTGTGGCGAAACACTTTTGCTAAAATACTTTTTTTTACTATAGGTTCTTGTTACTATATCAGGATTAATAGGAGTATTGTTAGCAGTACTAGTAGCCAATATTTTTTTGTAAAGTGTTTTGTGTTTTGTGCCACATTTTGTTGGAGGTGGTAAAGTTTCGGTAGTTGAAGCTTCATTGGTTTCGCTAAACGACTGTATTAGCTGTTCTGTTGCAATGTTCTTTACAAACTCTGCTACAGATGGATGCTTAGGTTGGATACTTTTATTTTTATTTGCTCTAATTCTGTGTTCCTTTCTACGGACTTGCTTTTTGGTAGGCATTCTTTGGGGTCTGTTAAAAAAAAGAAGGCATGGTTTGGTCTGTTGTACAATGTATGTGTGCATACGTGCATGAGTTTGGTGGGGAAGCTCTTTGTGGTGGTGTGTGAATGTGCATTTGCCTCTTACAATGATTTGGCAAGGCTATTTTCTGTTTGTATAGCACTACAATGTGCTTCAGATGAGAGTACAAAGTGGGCTAGTGGTGAGGAGAAGCATTAATAGTAAATGTAATGGCATAAATTTGAAACAGCTATTTTTTTTCTAGTACTAACATTCTAAGGCTTCTGTATGTTATTTGAGTTCCAAACACACAGGAATTTGTGAGCCATTCTGCCTGTTATTCTTTGTTTAATAAATGGGGATTTGTGGGTAGAATGGTTCAGAAATCACTGTTTGCATTGGTGCGCAAATTAAATACATAACCCACACAGTCTGTTTGAGGAATAGTTAGAATTTAAAGGTCTTACTGTAAGTACTTTTTTTTGCAGAATAACCAGGTTTCTTTGGATATGTCGTTTGCAGTGTAGATGCTGTTGATTTTCTGGAGAGGTGTCTTCACTGCGATTGTAAAAAGAAGTTAGTAACTTAGTGTGTTTAAAGCAGTGATGTTACTGTACACGTTAATTTTGCATCTTTCGTTGGAGTATTCTCCTTTCATATTTCAACACAGTGCATGTGTGCATTTCACTTCACTATGTGCTGCCTTTGTATGTTATTTGCCTTATGTTAGTTGCACGTGCTACAGAAATTAGTACAATTTTTAGGTTATGAAAATGCCTCGTTTCTTTTAAGTTGTTATCTATAGCAGGGAGGTTTGTAAGCGATAGGTCATTATAGTAGATGCGAAACATTTCTGTACTTTCATATTATAAGTACGATTTTGAAAAATCGGGAGAGCCTCAGAGGGAGATGTCACCACAGCAACCAGGAGCGTTTATTTTTCTCATAAGATCGCATTAAGTAGCATCTATGTAGGCGGTACATAGTAAAACAATTGTGCCATTTTCTAATGGAAAATCTAGTTTTGCGCTAAATAGGGAGGGTTGCAACGTATGTATAGGTTATGCGGGAGACAGTAAGAAGTAGTGCGGTTTGGCAATGACAAATCAGACATCTTGCACTTTAAGGGCGAGCGTTGGTATGTATTGGCTATGCAGATTTGGTGGCATTCATTTGTTTAAATGCAATCATAAGGGTTGCACATATTCTCTGATTAAAATATGCATACCTCTACTTTATACGCATGCATGGAGCTGTACGTAAAAATCTGCGACACTTGCACAGTAGTTTTTGATGTAGGTGCTTTGCAATTATATGCGACTTGCATTCAGAGTGATCAAAAGTACATTTGAAGTGCGCAATTTTGATGAGTTAGATGTAGGGATGTTGAATGGGATTGGTGGATGGTTGTGTGACTGCTTAGTTGTGTCCAATGAGGGAATGGATTTGTGAGTGATGTGGAAAGGGTAGAAGGACTGACTAAGAGTTACATGCCGCACGTAGACAACGCTTGTCTGCGGGTAAGGCGTGTCACATACGGGTTTCTACAGCAAATCCAGCATGGAAAGTGGACTGTAGGCATCAGCCAATCAGATGTTCACATCGCTCTTTTATGTCGAAAGACGGTGCGTATACTGAAGATGGCAGAGGTGCAGAGGGTCAGGGTTTTGGTCCTTGGAGATATTTTTGTGCATGGTTTATAGCACTATGCCGAAAGTAGGCATGTGGCACACCATTTCGATGTGAGAGGAGTGGAAGTGGTGTGGAGCGCTGAGACAGAGCGCAATGTTGCAGCAATTCTCCAAGTTTGCACCGAGATGCGTACCATGACCCCTCCTCATGTGGTACTTTTGCACTACGGTGCTTGCCAGTTGGGCTATGTGAGTTCATGTACTTTGTTGGAAGATTTGGAACAGTTGGTTCAAGCAGTCATGAACATCTTTCCAACTGCAAAATTAATTTTTTCTGGGTTACTCCCTAGAGGAAAATGGGACAACAGTTATGTTTTCTGTCCTGATCAAAGTATTGGGAGGTTTAGCATCAGTCGCGGCATGCGTGCTTTTATGTTACGTGCTGGTGTGTTTTTCTGCAGCCAAGAGAACATTGTTCCCAGAAATGCGGCTTATTTAGAAGCAGATGGTGTTGCGTTATCTTCTTTGGGAAATGCCATGTTCTTTTGGAATGTGAGGCTTGCTTTGGAGAAGGTTCTGTAATGGTTGTAGGAGTAAAGTAAGATCAAAAAATATTTTTAAAAACAAAATAACAGGTGTCTGTAAGGCATCTGCCCAAAAGAAAAAAACCTGGCTCTTTTCAGAGCCCACCTTAAAGGGGAACAGGGGAATAATATTTAAACGTACAGTCGTCACGCGCTCTGATCCTGTACATGTCTGCGAACATGGCGGTAGTTTGCAGGCGGCGCGTATTACCAATGGGGAATCTGGGGTGGCGACGCATGCAAATGAGAATGTGCGAAGGTAGGAATTGGTCAGTAAAGTTCAGTGGGTGTGTTCTGTACGGAGAAATTTAGTGAGAACGTCTTTTCCCTGACTGGAGACCAGACAGCCATGGCTCTGTGTGCTCGACAGATTATCTGGATTTTGGGAGACTCATGTATACATTGGTTGAAGGTGCATGCAGAAAGTTGCGGTCTACGTGCAGATCTTGGATTTCCTCATGTGGAAGTGCACTTGCATGGCGTGCGTGGAATGAGGTGGCTGGACTTGGTACCTCTCTGTGCAACTTTACAGACAGAGCGTCATCCTGATATACTTATCATTCATTGCGGAGGAAACAGTTTAGGCCATGTGTCTGGAATTTCTTTGCAATTTGCAATGAAGGACGACTTGCGAAGGTCATGGACATGTTTACAAATAGTTTTTTTCCCTTATTGCACAAAGACAAATAGGGCTGCGTTCTTCAGCATTTGGTCCACAAATGGAGAAAGCGAGGCGCAATGTGAATAAGGCTGTTTGTGCCTTTCTAATGTAACGCCCACCTGGTATCCACGGGGACATCACTCAGCCTGTTCTCACCTCTTACGACCTCGGACCCTTCCCTGGAGTCGACTCGACTGGAGACTGGGCCTGAAATACAGGATTGGTAGAGTTTAACTCCCTATTGTCTCTCTGTGCTTGAACCCCTTCTTCCCCGGGTCCAACCCTTCCCTTTGATCCACAGCTCACCTTGTTTTCTTGGAAAGTGTGCTCTCCGTCCTGCTATCAGCGCAGGGGCGCCTAGTTACTTCACTGGCAAGAGTCCGACAGGTAAGTATAATTAGTCTTTTGAACAGTTCTCCAACTTTGTTCCTCTCCTTCCTTAGATGAGGCCCGGCGTCCGGGGATGGCGACGTGCTGCCGAGATGAGTAGCGCTGAAGGTGAGTGAGAGCGCGATGCAACCCTTTCGTATGTGTATTGAACTGAGTTCTTTTTCTGTGTCTTTTAGGTGCCGCGACGTTTTCAGCGTGGATGCCGGTTATGAAGAAGAAATGTGGTGAGTAAGCGTGGTATGCGGCGCCTCTAGATGTTTCCACGCTAACCTGGAATGTCTTTTCCCTCTTGCAAATGGATGAGAAATTCCGGACACAGAGTTCCCCCAGAGCGGCTGGGATACAGGTAAGCGTTTGAAGCTCGTACAGTCTATAAAAATAAGCAAAGATTTGCTGAATGCTTACTAATGCCTTTTTTCTGTGCTTTTCCCTTTTCCTTAAAGCGGCGTGCCGGGAGGGGAATGACACCGCCGAAGATGCCCGCAGAACAGAAGAAGCGATGAATGATGAGCAGAAGCGCCGCAAGGTAAGGCTGTTCCCAATGGTGGTGGTGTTCTTGCAGGAGCTGAGCGCAGAAGAAAGATGCAGGCCTACTGGAGACCGAACCGAACATGGCGAGTGTCACGCTGCAGGTGCAGAAAACACAAAGCATGTTTCTTAGGCTGGGCGTGGCTTAAATAGTCTCTGGGTATCCCAGGTGTCTCTGGGCTGAACCACACCCAAAAGACTAGACTGCACATGCAGTTCTGGGAACCGAAATATGAGGGGGCATCCATCTTGTCCCCACCGATGCACTACAAGTCCAATCCCCAATGTTCTCCTATGGGAGTGAGTGAGTCTGATGCCACAAGCGCCAAGTCTGACTCCAAGTGGGTCTTTGGAGGGATGGAGAGGCCCTTGAGGGCCATGTAGGTGATCATGGCCTGGCTCCAGCCTAACATCTTGGAGGGCTGGGGACATGAGGGTCAGGAATCATGACATCTAAGAGATGTTGGCACGTCCTCATTCCACAATGAAAACATTTTGTTTCGCAGCTCTTTCATTTTTCGCAGAAATTGAGACTGTTTTTGGAATCGTAGTCGCCTATTTGGCAATCCATTTTTACCAACCTACATTTTTTACAGCAGACGCAACATCACCAAAAGGCTCTTTTCAGAGCCACCACTTACTCCCAGCGAAAAGTCCATTGGGTTTGCTACGCTTGCACCCTCCATTTTTGTGTGTCCTACGACTTTCCGCAGACTTTTCCAAAAATGTGCGGGGGCCTACAACAGTCACTTGATAGTTCTATTGTTAAACTGAGAAAGGTGATTCTGAAACGAGCCTTTTTTATAATTTTTGTAATTTTCCACTTTACTGCTTTTGAAGACACGCCACACTAGGAGAGGATGGCAAAGGAGGGTAAGGAAGGGACACCAACCACGCGGATAAGAAGGGCCAGGTGGAAAGAGAAAGATATAGGGTGGGCTTTACTTAGGTAGGGAGCAGTTCTTCTGGTGCTCTGTGACCGTAGCCGCAAAAGCCCTTCCAAGACTCTTCCCCCCCTGCAGAGTACTTCGTCACAATACACACAGAATACTGTGACTCTCGAAAGGCAAGGGTCAACAGCATCCCAAATGGCTTGTGAGGCAGCTAGAGGGATGCGCTCCCCCACAGGAGTGTCTCTTGTGGTGAGAGGATCGGACACGGAGGATGCTGTGGAGGAACTCAATCTACTACGTTCTTCTCATGGCACCACCTTCCGAATGTCTGCACTGTGGAACAAAGTTAGTTGTTGCTTCATGGTTGTTTTACCAAAGCTGTACGCACCAGGTCTCCCGCGACTCAGCACCAACTGGTACTGGTTACACCTGACCAGGTTAGCACGTGCTTTCGGTACGTTCCCACAAACGGAAAACAACCGCCACACCCACAACTCCCGGCGAGTGTTTGTAGTGCGGAGTTCCTCCACCTCATTCTCTTCTTCCTCTTCTTACTCACTCTCTACATCCTCACCCGTATATCCCTCTGCGGGTCCTTGGGGAGGTGGTGGCGGTGGAGGGTTTGGGGGTGGTACTGAGGCTAATGAAGCAACAGTAGACATGGATGCCATAAGGATTAGTTGCCAAATGGTTGCTACAGCAGTAAAGGCAGCACAACTCAAACTGCTATAGCCGAAGGCACAATGAAGATGAGCTCGGGAGTGTGGCCATTTATAGGGGTGGAGGGGTGCACCTCGTGACCATATTGATCACTCAAAAGCGCGGCTAAAATTCTAAACATGTTCACAGAGCTATTGTATGGGACATGTGAAATGGTCATTTTATACTGTAAAATAATTTCCCATGTATGTATTAGTTCTTTTGCAATGTTGCGGAAGCAGACAAACTGCGCAAATTAGTCCACACGCTTAGCGTGGGTGCGGTCACATGATGTCATGATGCCTACCCACGGGCATCCGGATCAAGCCCATCAGCCCCGGGAGCAGGCATCCAGACATTTACAAAAAACCCAGCAGCCCCAGCTAGGGGCTGTCTGGGTTCAGTCCTGGCACCGTAGACACCAGGCTCATAATAAAAATCAGTCCTGGCGCCATAGGCGCCAGGCTCATAGACATTACTTACCTCATGCAGACCATGCTGCAAGTAAATCCAAGCCAACGTGAGGCCTGGATGGGACTATTTTACTACAGGGACTATTTTTTACTCGGGTGTGGTCCTGGGGAACTTCTTTCCTGGGACTACTTTGGAGGCTATTTAAACCACGCCCGAACAGCAGCACATGCTTCGTGTTGTTCTGCATCCAGCAGCGTGACTCTCACCGTGCCTGCAGCCAGCATCCAGTCTTCTGCCACGCCCGCCTCGAATCCGGAGCTCCCAGAATAAAGAGGAAGAAAAGGACAAGGTTACAAAACAAACTTATTTCAAATTCCTCACCTGATTTCGGATCCACTTCATCTCCTGACCTGGAAAGTACATCGGTCCTGCACGCGTCGCTTCGCCAGCTCCAGCACGGCGCCATACTCGCCAGTTCTCACAGCATCTTTCGATCCGGCACTGTCCATCATTTCTTCGCCGTACTCCGGCACCTAAGGGCACAAGAATAACAAGGTGAGCCAAGGGAATCAACAAATACCTCTTACCACCATAGACTTACCTGATTTACCACCGGCGGTATTATTCTCCATATCCTCATATGCCGCATCTGTAAAGAGGGAGAAAAACAACACGTTAACGCATGCAATAGTTACCGGACAGCGTTGGGTAACAGACTCTTACCTGAACGCCAGCAGCAGCTACGAGACCTTCTTCTCACGAACTCGGTTGCAACTTAAGGAAGGGGACAAGAGTGAACATTGGGCACATTGAACTATTTGACCTTGATACTTACTAATCCTGCCTGGGACTTCAAAGTCAATGCTTACCGGAACTCTCCCAACGCCTTCAAACCAGTGAAGTAACTGGTATCTACGCGCCCCTGCAAGACACGCAGGATGGAGAGCTCATCTTTTACAAACATAAGGTGAGGTTACTAAGGGGATATCGGAGGTGATTAGTGGGGGAGAGCGAGAACAGTTGGGAGGCCATCACTAAAACCCACAGGTGGCTAATCCCTGTCTCCACTTGCAGGAAAATACTTCTTCGGGTCGAGCAGACAATACTAGGCGGGCCAGTCCAGACAGTCCTCTCTGCACTACGCATCACGTTGACAGAGACCGCAGCTGTCTGGGTCCGATCGTCACCCCTGTGGGGTCCAGGTGAGCGTAACACATGATGACGTCCTGAAAACATCCGCAGTGATGTCATAAATGACATTTGTGATGTCATCTTTGATGTCCTGGGTGTTAGTCTTAGCAATGCATGTAGGTGGCACGAGTTATGGTTGCTTAGCTTACCATAATTAGCGAATGGCAAGTGTGTTTCGGTTTTACTGTGAAGTATGACGTCCCTTTAACAAAGTTTTTTTTACTGAATATACATACATATATTTATATATGTGGCAGGGAACAAAAACAAAGGGGCTAAACATGTGATGTCATCAATGACATTTGTGATGCCATCTTTCATGTCCTGGGTGTTAGTGTTAGCAGTGCACAGTGGTGGTGGCAGGTATGGTTGCTTAGCCTTAGTCTTGCTCACACAAGAGGTTACATGTATACTTTCAGTTTAGTTACAGTATATACAAAAAATACAATAGCTACAGTAAATAGTTACAGTAGATACAAAAATACAATGGACACAGTGCGTAATGCGGACTGAGTATATACACTAAGTTGCGTAGAAACTAGATTGGTAGTCGGGACTAAACTACTTGGCGGAGTCAAAGAAGTAGAGTCAGATATCCTTGTAAGTGCAGGACTAGAACTAACCATTTGTCTCATTCGTAACCATCCACTTTATGGCATTAGGCCTGAACATAAAGAAAGGTTTGTTAGCTCTCAGTGAGGGTGTTAGGCGCGATTGTATGCAGTACCCTTTGGGTGCACTACAACAACCCTGACTACAGGTAATAGGAAACCCAACCTTTGGTATAAGCTTGTACTACACAGTTTGGTAGTGTGTTGAGCAGCCAGACCCATCTCAAGAGGGGTCAATGTGAGCTGTAGGGGAGTTACACAGAGATCCACAGTGACAAGTATTCAAATAAACTCTCACAAGGTTTCTTGAATAAAAAATGTATATATTTATCAGTCAGAGTAAGCCTTCTTCAGAACGGAGCAATATAATAGTAACACTCAAATATACTTCACAGAAAATACTCTTAACATTTCTAAATCAGTAAGTACCCTTTTGGGATGGACCACAGACACAACCTACACCCTCAGGTGACTTCAATAGCTAGGGTGCTGGGGACATTAATATATCACTGTTGCATTTAGAGTAAGTCAAAAGAAAAGGCTATTAGCGCTTACAAGAGACCGGGAAATATTCTTAAGCAGGCAAATACGGTTTTCAAGATGGCCGTCGGCACTGAGTAGACGTGCCGACGGCGTTCCCCGGACCCGTTTGAGGGAAAGTGCCCACCGCCCCACTAACGGTTCATGATTCGGGCAGAAAAAAGCTGTGGAAGATCCTGAGCAGGGGAGAAACCGTTCGGCTTCACAAGGCAACTTGGTGCACGGCTCCGGAGCGGCGCAGCTGGAGACAGCGCACTGACTGTGAGGGAGCCCGCTGGGGGCCGAGCAGCGCGGCCGTGGCTGATACCGCCGGGGGAGCTCGGGAGAAGCGAGGATAGTGGCCGCCCGGAACGGAAGAGGAGTGAGGGCCTTGAGGGGGAGAGACCACCTGGACGCAGTTCGGAGATCTGCCCCTCCCCCATCGCCACTGCGGACGGAGTGCTCGGCGGGCTGGCTTCGGAGAGGTCCCCCGGGCGGTGTGGGCGAGCCCGTGGACGGGCCTGCTGTTCGGCCCCCCTCTCGTTGGAGGTGGCGCAAGGAAAGGAGCTCCGGGAGCGATCCTGCAGCATCGAAGCAGCGCTGCTAGGGGAGAGGAGGCACCTCGGCTGGTGCGGCGCAATGGAGCTCTCGAGGAGGCCAGAGTGAGCGGGTGAGTCGGGAAGCGCTGAGTGGAGATACGCTCTCCCTGTGACAGGTGGCAGGGCAGAAGGGGGCCCCACCGCGGGTAAACACCCCACATCCCCACACCAAGGGAAGGGAGATACCACCACATCTGCAGCAGGGGGGACAAGTTGACGCTCAGAGAGACTAGATAGCGTGGGAGTGAAAGCTGGCACCCCGACTGGAGGCCCTTTCCCAGAGCGAATCTGTGGTCATTGCCTGGCTCTGGGGGAGGCGGTGAAGTGAGCAGAGGGATACTGAAACAGGAAGCAGCCCTCAGAGATGGGCACCATCGGAATGGTCCCAGGGCTGGGGTTAATAGCCTTGCCCCGGCCCCTCTCCCAAGGAAGTGGAGAAGATCTCAGCGTGAGCTGGGTTGAGGACTGAGTGGTACCCAGTTAACCAGACGTAGAGCAAGAGCGACCAGTTCCACCTGGGAAGCTACCGTAGTGAGGCCTAGGGCAACGGGGGTTGGCAATCCTGAGCCTCTCCCCCCTCCTTCTGGTCTGTTGGAAGTTCGCTCCCTTATAATGGTCCTTGGCGGCAAAAATCCTGGTTCTTGGTGCCGATAGATTGCATCTCTTGCACAATTTAGAGGCGGCTCCGCGATACGAGAACCAGCTAAGTATAGCCGTCAGTGTAAGTTCCCTAAGTGCAACAGACGGGGAAGGGAGCGATATGTCTTTGAAGGCCAGGGATAAGGGGGGAGGGCGGCTCAAGCCTCGGTTGACACATTGGGCACGCTCACTGCAATCTGGCTGGCACATTCATCAAAAGAGGGACATGGGGCTCCACAAGGATGGTTGGGGGAGGACTCGCCCCGAGGGGCCTCGGAGGAATCATCAGCTATGACCAGAATGGAATTTCTGGATGAACTGCGCGTTTTACAATCAAATCTGGCGCAAACTTTTCAAGACCAATTTCAGTTGATGCGTGCGGACTTGTCTGAAGCCCTGGGAGAGATAAGAAGATAAGACAAGACAAGACATGTGGCAATTGGGGGAGAGAACGGATACGCTGGAAAGAGGCCTTCAAGAAGTTGGTGCAGAAACAACGGCCAATAGTGAGGCCATTGAGAGGCTTGATGTGGCCACACGCAATCTTGAAACTCAAATGGAGGACTTGGAAAACCGTTCTCGTAGGGTCAATATCAGAGTGAAAATGTTGCCTGAAAAGCAGTGCTTCAGAGCATCCTTGCAGAAATTCTGGGGAAAGGGAGCCCTGAGAAGATTGAATTAGACCGAGTTCATAGAACTGGGCGTACCCCTAAAGGTCCATTGGGGAGGCCTAGAGATGTGCTTGCAGCGTTTACTAGGTACGCCCAGAAGGAGGCGGTTCTGCGCGCAGCATGGCAGCGGGAACCCATATTGTTCAAAGAAGAACAAATTGCACTGTACCAGGACCTGGCAAGCAGCACATTGCTGAAGCGGAGACAAATGGGCCCGCTGTTGAAAGTCCTGAACGGGAAGGGCATTCGATATACATGGACATTCCCATTTGGCCTTCTCTTTGATTGGGAAGGGGCCTCGAGGCGTATTACGTCCCTGCAGGAGGGAGCGGATCTCCTCCGAATTGAACTGGAGGAAGCCGCCTCTACTTCCGGACCACAGACCAGGCCGGGGCGCCCCAGGTTGAAACCCTAGGAATGGACGACGATGGGAGAGAAAAAGAGGAGGAAAAACGGAAAGGACGAAAAACTACGAAAAGAACATTTTATCGAAGAGAGTAATGTACAGGCGTCAGACTCCTGAGTTCGCTGGTATTGGAAGGGGTGGTGGGCCCTTAAAAGGAGAATTGGCTATAGGGGTCTTAGGGGGAGCAACCATGTTGGGAATGTTAAGGGCGGAGAAGCCCGATGTGGGAGTGGTGAGTAAGCGGGGAGGGATAATCCTCCCAGGGGGGGAGGGGAGGTGGTTAGGGGGCGAGTTGGGGGAGAAACCTGGGGAGAGGGGCGACGCGTCATTCAAAAGAGGGAGGAGCGGGAGAGTAGGTGGTTACAGGGGCAATCGGTCTTTTAGTTCTGACATCTTAAGTGGATAACACATAATGTGCGGGGGCTGAACTCCCCGCTAAAGAGGAGAAAATTGGAACAATTCACGAGAAAAGAAGGGCCCGACATTATGGGGTTGCAGGAAACGCACCTTCTGAGCAGGGATCAGGGGAGACTGAAGCTGCGGGGATTTGACCAGATCTTCCACGCCTCGGGACAAAGCAAAGCGAGAGGGGTAGCTCTGGCCATTAGGAATTCGATCGACTTCAAGGTAGAAACAGTGACGAGGGATAAGGAAGGGCGCTTTTTGGTGGTCAGGGGGAGATATCTAGACGCTCTTTATACTATTGCAGTTGTGTATTCCCCCAATACTGGTCAGGAGCAGTTTTTATTGCGGGTATTAAAACTATTGGAAGAGCACGCGTGGGGTCAGATTGTTCTCTTGGGGGACTTGAACATAGCTTGGGATAGGGAAAGGGACAGAGATGGTAATCGGATGAGGGGAGGAGGTGCAGTAATGTCGGCCGCTTTGAAAGAAAAGATTAGCGAGTTGGGTTTGAGAGATGTATGGAGGGAATTAAAGGGGGACAAGGAGGGATTTACCTTCATCTCGGGAGTTCATGGCTCGCAATCCAGGATAGACTACATATGAGCATCGATAGGTCTGGTGGGTAGGGTCAGGGAAGTGGAGACGGGCCCGATAGGAATAGCGGACCATAAAATAGTCTCGGCAGTGATGGATTTGGGTCGGAGGGGGAGGGGAGTGTGGGGTTGGAAACTGCCAAGGGCGATCTTAAGGGACCCGGTGGTGTGTGGGAATATTGAAGAAAAGATCAAGGTGGTCTTTGCGGTTAACAGGAAGGACGATACGGGAGAGGGAGTGAGGTGGGACGCATTTAAGGCTACCATAAGGGGGGGAATTAATTGCAGCAGCAGCTTTCAGAGAAAAGCAAATGAAGGCATTGGAGTTCCAATTAGAGGCCGAGGTGGAGGTAGCTAGACAAGCGGCAGGTAGTACTCCTTCCTGGGTGGCTATGTGGAATTACAGGAGAGCGTTGGGGCAGTTGGAACTTTTCGTACCAAGAACGCGGAGGGGGCGCTGTTAGCGGTGAGACAGAAATGTTATGCTAAGGCAAATAAGGCAGACACCCTTTTAGCACGATTACTTAGGGGACAGAGGGCGAAAAATGCAATTGCAGTGTTGAAATTGACATCGGGGGAGAGAGTCACTAAGCGGGAAGAGATACAGGAAGCCCTTGCGGAGTATTGATATTCCCTTTACGCATCCCAGAACCCCAGTAGAGATGTACAGGAATAGTTTTTGCAATCGGTGCAGCTGCAGGAAGTAAGCAGGGAAACACGGGAGGCCCTCAACAGGGAAATTACGGAAGAGGTTAGAGGGGTAATTAGAGCTCTCCCAGATAATAAGGCTCCGGGCCCAGATGGCTCCACTGTTGCCTTTTATAAATTGTTTGTCTCTTAACTGGCCCCCCAACTGACTTCCTTCTATAACTCGTTTCGGCAGACAGGTAGGATTGCACCTTCCATGGAGGAAGCTAAGGTAACCCTCGTCCTAAAGCCACATAAAGATCCAGACGAGCGGGCAACCTATCGACCCATTGCTCTGATCAACATAGACGCAAAGATATTTACTAAGATCCTGGCGAATAGGTTAGATGTCATTCTCCCTCACCTGGTACATCCCGACCAAGCAGGCTTCGTCAAAGGCAGACAAATGGCAGATAATATTAGACGAGTAGCCCATTTAGTTGAAAAGGCTCAGAGAACGAACACTCCCGCGGTCTTGGTGGCTCTTGATGCTGAAAAAGCATTTGACCGCGTAGAGTGGTCTTTCCTGTTCCGAGTGATGGAGAAGATGGGTCTCAGGGGAGAATTCTTGACCATGATCCAAGCTAATTACAAGGCCCCTTCCAATAGATTAATGGTGAAGGGGTCCCCCTCCAGAAGGGTGAACCTCCAGAGGGGAACGAAACAGGGTTGCCCGTTGTCTCCACTTCTCTATGCAATTTATCTGGAACCCATCCTGCAAGCAATCAGAGAGGCGGGGGGATCCGGGGCATCCCGTTTGGGGGTGAACAGCAGAATGTCGCTGCCTTTGCCGACGACATGCTGTTCATGTTGACAGCACCGAGAGATTCGCTCCAGGCTAGCATGTCCCTATTAGGCAAATTCAGGGAGGTCTCAGGTTTAAAGATTAACACGAAGAAATCTGAGGTCCTGAACCTTACTTTACGGGGGAACGATCGGGAAGAGCTAAAGGGCTGCACACAGCTTGTGTGGAGTCCGGGTGGTATTAAATATCTAGGGGTCAGAATTACGGCTACCCTGGCGGGGTGGTACTCTGCTAATTTCCCCCCTCTCCTTAAAGCTATCAGGAGGGACTACCAAAAGTGTCGAGGGCTTAGAGTATCGTGGTTAGGGCGTATCGCGGCAGTAAAGATGGTAACGCTCCCTCAGCTGCTGTACCTATTTCAGGCGATCCCGCAGCCAGTTCCCTCGAGTTTCTTTAAGGAGTTGGATACCCTGACTAGAGATTTTGTTTGGGAAGGGAAATGTTCTAGGGTGAGTGGTAGACTATAGATGGTCCCGAAGGGGGAGCGAGGCATGGCCCTACCAAACTTTCGGAAGTATTTTGAAGCAACGCAGCTCCGTATAATCAGGGAATGGTTGAGGGGAGAGGAAAGCCAGAAGGACCAACTTTGGGTGAAAATGGATAGAGCAGTAGCCCATCGGGAGTTGGCGGAGGTGTTGTGGCTCCCAAGAACCCATCGACCCCGGCACATCTATGAAAGTACAATAACTAACCTAATGGCAGATGCCTGGGATAGGCTGGTGGGGTCAGTGGGAATCACAACGTATCCATCGCCATTTACCCCCATCTTTGGCAATGGAGACTTCGCCCCCTGTAAGGAGAAGGGGGCGGTTGCGAAATGGCAAGAAGGGGGTTGTAGGAAATTATGTGACATGTTTTGCAGCGGAGAAGTGCTTTCATTTGAGGAATGTAAGCGGGAATTCGCAATACAAGAGGGAGAAAGGTGGAGATACGCTCAGTTAAGGCACTGGGTTCTTCACCCGGAAATCAGAAAGGCTGCAACAAGGGATCCAACGAGCTTTGAGAGATTTCTGCTAACCAACGATGGAACGAGGGGCCTTATCTCCAATATATATAAGATCTTAGTTAGCTCACATACGGATATGCAGTGGGCTTACATGCAAAAATGGGAGCAGGTGATGGGTAGGGTCATTATCAAGGAGGAGTGGAAGAGGAAACTGGCCAGGGCGGCCACAGCTGCAGGAAGTCTGGTATAAGATCTTGTTT
The DNA here is from genome assembly GCF_040938575.1 of Ambystoma mexicanum. Lineage (NCBI taxonomy): Eukaryota > Metazoa > Chordata > Amphibia > Caudata > Ambystomatidae > Ambystoma > Ambystoma mexicanum. The sequence continues at coordinate 697,775,973 of NC_090921.1, forward strand.
GGGTGGCACTACACCCCGGATCGGCTCCACCAGATGTTCCCAGCGCAATCGGGTGGCTGTTGGAGGGGATGCGGGTTGGCGGGGACAGTAGAGCATATATGGTGGACATGCCCCAAGATTGAACCCTTTTGGAAAGAGATACAAAGGGCACAGGACCAGGCTTTTGGACAGGGGTATAGTAGGTCGCCGGTACAGATCCTCTTGGCCGTTCCTGGGGCCCCTGAGGGGGAAGGACCCAGGGGAAGGGAGAAGGCTAAAGTGGTTCTGACTCTGGTGGCTATGATTCTAATAGCGCAGAGGTGGATTGGCTACGAAAAATTTGGGAAATAGTGGCCCTGGAGTGGGCGACATATGCCATGGACGATAAAGTGCAGAACTTTGCTGCGGACTGGGGGGACATAATGTCTTTTCTTAAAGAGGACTACAGAGTGTGTTGGTGCCCGCAACGATTGAAACTCCTGGACCTACAGTGAATCGGGGGGAACCCGCTTGGAAAGAAGGGGATATTGCTTTTCATTTGAATGCTCGTCGATTTTGGGGGTGGAGGGGAGAGGGGAGGGGATGTTTTTGTCAGTTGATCTGTAATTAAACTTTAATAAAAAGAGCTTTAAAAAAAAAAGCAGACAAATCAGATCCCCCCAATAAGAGTCATTCAGTAGAACAGTCTAAGCCAAAGTCAATGGGCAAAAGTCTATATGAGCTGAAGCACTTCTTTGCAGGTAAGTAAGGAAAAACTTTGCACAATGTTTTAGAAGTCTATGAAGAAAAAGAAGAAACAATGTAGGGCCACAAGCTGTTAGACTTGTGAGTAGTAGAAGATGCAAGCAACTCTACAGCAAGAGGTACGTTCTCTGACTTTTACAGTATCTTTGTATTGAAGAAAAAAAATGCAGCAGATGACTTCTGTTCCTGAGCAGCTCTGCAGATCTCAATGTTCGTGGGCATCAGTCATGGGGACAAGAGGGAGGACTTCTGGGGACTCCTGCACTGCAATGGGACGGTCACCGCTCACAATTGACAATCTTCAAACAAGTGGCTGTTGGGTGTTTCCGCTCCTAGCGTCTACCGCAAATGGCAACACTTTGGTTCCTGGCTGTCGAGATGGGCTTTCCTTGCTTTTGGGGTCCCACCTTCTGTTGTAGGAGCTCAGGCTTGGTCTTCCTGGAGATCTTGCCCAGCTTAAAAGAAACGCACACAATCTGGTGTTCCTCTCCCTGGTGTTTCGTTTTTCAGCAGCAATTCTGTGGAAAGTCAACCAGCTCTGAGAGAATGTCCAGGTGGCTTACTTTGGAGTTGATTGGTCCCACCAACTCATGGGGAGAAGTCGTCCTTGCAGGGGCTTTTCTGTCGATACGAATTTTGAGTTTCAGCACAGAAGCATGTATTCACCGGGCAAACCATCGATGCAGGAGTTGCAGCAGGCGCCCTCTTCAAGTTCTTCTTCGGTTCCTACGTCCAGTGGTTGACTCTGCCTTCCAAGCCAAAAGCCTAGTCTTTAATTCAGTTCTCTCCCATTCATTCCAGCCTAGCTGTCGGTCACCCAGCAGGGTGGCTGTCCTTGCCAGACAGCTGGCCAATCACTACAGGGTGCATTTGGGTCTCCTAAGAGACTAAGCGCAGGGAGTTGCGGGCACCTCCCTCACTTTCTGCCTTCACTCATGAATCCCACCAAAGGCAAAGCGAACAAAGGGACCAAACCTGGTTTGGCGTACAGAGTAAATCTCAAGAAGGACCTTTCCACAAAGAAATGGCGAAAAAAGAAGACCGGGGCTATTTGGACAAAATGGCTCCCTTCGGTGCTTTACTGCAGCTGCGAACGCAGCCTGCGGTAAATGCACACCACGGTAGTTAAAAATAAACCACTACCACCAGCCATTCAGTGACGAAAGGGTAACATAAAAATGTTACATGAGAAGCTAGACAATGTAGATACTAGGTAACCCCTCCAGCACCCTATTGTAAGATAGTGTGTGCTGGGTCTAGAAAGTTACAAATGTAAGTAGAGTCAATTTCACTTTATTACTCTGGGAAACAGTAGTTTATCACAGAGAAGGTATTTAAACCATGGGAAAACTGAAAGACTTCCCTGTACCACTGCACTGAAGGTGCTGTGTGACACAATGTAAAAGATGATGCCTATGGAGTTTGTCAGACTCCATAACCAAAAGAAACACCAGGTTCAGAAATCACATTAAAATGCATGAGAGGGGAAAAAAGGGCCTCACTCTCTCTAGGTAAAAAAATCAAGTCCTCAAAATCCAGCAAAGTTGCTGGGGGTCTCTAAGGTGGAGGGAATTAGCACATTTCTGAGAATTCTCTGTCACAGAGGGAGGTAGGGAGTTCCAAGGTTCCGCTGCCAAAACCAGAAAGCTACTACCCCCTGCTTTTTTAAATCTGAATCTAGGCATGACTAGAAATGCTGAGTTGGCTGTCCTTGTGGGGCGTTTAGTGGATTTTTTGGTGATTCTCTCAGAAAGGTAGCTTGGGCTTCTTGGCTAAGGCATTTATGCGTTAGTGATAGTTTTGAGCACGATTTTGTCTTTGGTAGAGAGACATTTGTTCTGTCTCCTCAGGTGCGAGATGTGTTCTCTTCTTGGAATGCCATGGGCTGCTCTAAGAGCATTGTTTTGTAGTATTTGGATTTTATTGGTGATGTCTCTGGTAGCCCCCAAGTACATAGCTTTACAATAATCCAGCTTGGAGAGGCTAAGTGCTCTAGCTAGAGTTGTACAACTTTCTTTGGAAAGAAATGGTTTGCGGGCCCTAATCAGCTTACAAGTGCAAGCTGTAGAGGATGCCATGGCTTTAACTGGTTTGTTAAATGTGAAGGCAGAGTCCAGCTAAATACCAAAGTTTTCTACTTTAATATCGTTTCCATTGATATGGAAGGAGGTATAATTTGAATTCAATTTACTGAGGATGGTTGAGGTGCGGAGTATTAGCTCAGTCTTATCGCCATTTAAGCATAAGCCGTGTTTGGCCATCCAAGCCTGGCTGATCAGGTATATTTTATTCACCAAAGCCAGGTCCCCGTCATAATCATCTGAAAGAGGTATGAGGATCTGAGTGTCATCTGCGTAGTTGGTGTAGGTGACACCCAGATACTCTAGATAATCGAGCAATGGCTTTGTGAATATATTATACATTGTACGGGAGACACGAGAGTGTTGTGGCTCAGCACAGGTGATTGGGATTGGGTCAGCGGCTGCTAATGGAGAGAAGACTCTCATGGTCCTGTTCAAAAAGGATTTAATCCAAGTGATGGCATCTTGTGAGAAGTGCGCCACCAAAGCTAGGTGTTCACATAACACTTGGTGATCCACCAGGTCGAAGGCAGCTGAGAGATCAAGAAGCAGCAGCAAGGCTGTTTTTCCTTTATCCTTCAGCTCATCTATCTGTATTTTTAAATCTATTGGAGCCGTCTGTGTGCCGTGACAAGGTCTGAATCCAGATTGGCGGGCTCCAAGGAGGTGGTTAAACTGTAAGCACTTCTGTATTTGGATGTCGGCCACTTTGTCAAGGATCTTAAGTAAAAATGGTACAGTAGTGGTTGGCCTGTAATTGGTCGGCATTGAGGGGTCCAGTGATTATTTTTTCAGAAGGGGTAAGACCCAGGGCTCCTTTAAGTTACTGGGTACAGATCCAGACGAGAATGAGGAGTTGATTAGTTTAGTTATAAATGGTGCCAGGTCTCTAGTGGCGTCTTTGATTATTTGTGGCGGGCAGCTGTCTCCTTGACACCTTGAAGGTTTTAGCTTTTCCAGTCGGCTGGAAAGTAAGGGAGCAGCACCACAGGCCCCAAATTCCTTGAAGTTCTGACACGAAGTTCCATAAAGCACCAGGATATTTCCCACGAGAGGGTTCTACGGGAGCCCCTAGTTGGTGGCAGTCCAAACAGCTACAAGTAGGAGCAACATTCACTCCCCCACCCCTGCCTTGAGGGGGCCCTCAGCAACCCCCGGGACACCATCCTCATCTTGGCAGGTTGGTTCCTCCCCCATCAATAAGTAGGGGCCATCGTCTCAATTCAAATGGAGGAGTGGGGCGCAGGGGGAATATATGGCCTTTGCCACAGACACTTGAGCACCCTACTGCATAGTGCAGTGCAAGGAGGGAGATATTGCACCTAACACAAGAAGATTTCTGGATACGCAGGGCAGGGGCCCCCAACCCTGCTGCGTCTACCCCGACGGAGGGGGCAGTAAGGGATGGGACATCGAAACAGAGCACAGTGGGGAAGGGGATATTCCCCAGAATTACCTGGAGCGCTCAGTAGATAGGAGGAACCATAACCTGACTGGAAGGAAGTGTGAGGTAGCAGGTGTCTCAGTAGGAATGCAACAAAGCTTAGGGCTGGGGTCGGAATATACATTGAAGATCTAAAAGTCGCAGTATCTGGCCCCCCGACTCAGACTGTAAAAGCTCTGGCCCTTCCTACTTTTAGGGAGACGCCAAGTAAGTGCAGCACCCAAACGACCAGCCCCAGCCTGATTCTGAGGCTCCCTCGAGACTCATTACTCAGAAGCAAACTGGTTCAAGAACCAGTACAGTAGGCAAACAAGCATGGCAAAAAGCGTGAAAAGCACAAAACAGATTGACATTTCAACACTGCTAAGCCATTCGGCATCTGAGAAAGCAAAAAAGGGAGAACAGATGGAGCAACCTCAAACCACTGATCCCCAGGGTGCAGCGGGCAATCCCCTATCTACACACACGGTAACAAAGTCAGACCTGCAAGATCTGCTGGCTGCCATGACTAGGGAATTCCAAAAAGGGAATGAAGAAGTCATGAGCAAGATAGCCACTCTGGAAAAAGCATGTAGTGGCAGTGCAAAGCAGAACAACAGACATCGAAAACAATCTCTGATCAAGCTTTCGAACTGGAGGATGGTTTGACCCGAATCACAGCACTACAAGAGAGATGTGTGGTATTGGAAACTAAGCAAGAGGATGCAGAGAATAGCTTGAGCCGAAATAATATCCATCTTCGTGGCATTCCCACTCGCTGGCTTACCTGAGTTGAGACCTTGCGGACAGCCCACGGGGCATAATAACTCTCTTCTGGTAATCAATCGGACTTGCCCGAGAGGCGGGCTCCTACAATTCACAGATGCTTTCACATTTATGTCTGGGTCCGCAAAGGGAGCCCCGTAACCATTCTCACTCTTGGGTAAGCAATCCTACAAACCATTAGCATAATTGATATTGTTACCATAGACTATAAGTTATCTACTTGAAGCCATTGAGCACCAAACCTGGTTGCAGTATTTTTTATCACGCTGCAACTACCCGTGGATATCTTTGTTTCCCCATTCTTGGTACATCCAGGCCACATACTTTGAACGAAGTTACCATTGCTACCTCTACACGGCCTGGTCCTAACGGGTCCTGTTTGACAATAATGACTTCCGTTACCCTGAAGTATCCCATCTCGGTGCACTAACATACATTTGTTGCCTCAGCCCTAGTGCTGCATTAGCCTATTGTATTGCTCTAACTATTTTTACCTCAGTCTACTATTTCGATGTATATCCATTAGCCAATACGATGCACCAACCTATGTGCTATACTAGTCTACCGGATTGTACTGGCCCATTGTGCTACCTGAGTCCATCTGTTACAGTAGCCCTGTGTTGCATTAGCCTATTGTACCTCACCAGTCCATGCTACACTAACCTATGTGCTGCTTCAGCCCATTGCATTAGCCTCTGTATAGCACCACTGCTTTGTTTTAGCCTCTGTATAGCACTACCGAGTAGATGACTTAGCCCCCTTACATCCTCGCGCCGCATTTGAATTAACTATCTCATCATAACTACTACAGTGATTCATTCAATTAGAGGATTGTGATACTACTGTTACTATGTATTAAGCCTACAGAAATAGCTCCCTATATTGCGCTCCTACAGCCAACTACATCATCTACAGTAGTCGGGATGATTTCACATCACATGCTATTCCTTGGCCTCCTTAGTGTATTAAACTTGTTAACATTAGTTAACCTTATCACTAGGATTCCTATCCCCCACACAAACATTATGGATTGTTACATATGTATGAATCACTCTATCATAAATCTAGGGATGTCAATTTACCTGCCCTTGCCAAAAAACATCCAGCCATCTACATTCCTAAAACCGTGCCTTAATAGCATTGCATTTGTTCCACCTAGGCTGCATCCACTGTTCACTATTCAGGATGACGAAGCCTCAGCGGTCAAAATCACGCCACATGTTAGAAATTATTTATCACGCCGCCCGTCAGACCGACCCACTATCTGGCACCCAACCCCTAGATGCCTTCCACCAAAATCTATCTCTCTCCTTACATCACAGAGAAACCTTAGACTTGGGTCTAGGCTTCCACGGCACTATAGACCAAACCTAACTACAATAACACAACTGTCACTACAAAACACATTGGCACCACTGAACCTACTCACCTGCACCTAGTATTATCACCAACACTTTAAAAATAGAGCCCCTCAATGCTAGTTCCCTCCAAGCACATGCCTTGGACATACTGGACTACCAATGACCTTGATATCATGGCCATTACTGAAACTTGGTTGAATCCTTCGTCAGGCCCCTCACTAGCACTACCAGATAACTACTCCATCTCTCGCTCCGACAGAGTGGCTAAATCTGCCAAAGGTGGTGGAGTTGCATTTATCTACAAAACAGAACTAGGGTTAAGAATGATTAACAATTAGCATCTACCTTCCACTGAATTACTCTGTCAAATTATCTACATCTGCCACATCGACCATTACTATGCATTTGATCTACCGACGACCTGGTAGTACCACCACCTTCGAAGATGACATCTCTCACTTACTGTCGACCAACACAAAATGTAAGTCTCAAATTATAATCCTTGGAGATTTTAACCTAGGTCTTAATGACCTCAAAGACTCTAAAGCCTCTATCCTTAAGGACACCATCTGGGATTCACTCACCGCATTATCACTTCAACACATAACAAAGGCTGCACGCTTGACTGGTTCGCGGACTTTAATTGTAGTATTGAGGTCTTGGCCAACACACCTTGCGCATGGTCTGACCATCATCTAATCCCCTTCACCATAGATAAAGCTATATCGCAATCCATACCTAGCCAAGGTCCAGCCTTAATGACAAGAAGCAAACGTAATCCCACCCTTGAAAATCTGTTACCTCTACTACGACCTACAACACATCCTACCACCACCCACTCGGACCCATCGGATCTAGTGAATCTTTACAATGATACTATCCTGAATGCCGTTAACAAGATGGCCCGCTCAAACTACAGTAATCTAAGCCCTGTGCCCATAATAACAAATGGTACACACCAAACTTAAAGACTCTCAGAAATGAAAAACGCTCAGCGGAAACCACATGGAAAAAGTCCCCTTCCAAACAAAATAAAGAGATCTTTACAGCAGCCTCATTCAACTACAAAATAGCCATTGTCCAGGCAAAAAAAGACAACTACAATGACCGAATAGCTAAAGACAATTCCAGTACTAAGGAAGTGTTCAGCATTCTAAAAGAATTGGAATCGCCTGCTCCTATCCCTGGCTCCTGTACTAAAGACACGTTATGGTGTACCAATATACAGAACGCCCTACAAGATAAAATTACTCTGCTACTGAATAAAATATCCACTAAGAAAAATCTTATTGATAATGCCTTACCACAGAACCCGCCGCCACCAACGTCCAATTCCAACGTGCCTCAATTCAACTTCAAACCATTATCTATCAAAGAAGTAGAGCTGATCATTCTTAAACTTAAACCTTCCAATTGTAAGGGTGGTGTGTGCCCTGCTACGATTATTAAGGAAGCTGCTACTGCACTCGCTCCCTTTATCACTACGTTCATTAATGCATCCTTTGGTAAGAGCATTGTACCCACTAATCTGAAAGATGCATGGGTACTCCCTCTACTGAAAAAAACGAGGCTGGACCCTAACAATCCAGCGAACTGTAGAACCATTACAACAGTCCCTTTCCTGTTGAAAATACTGGATCGCGCAGCATATCTGCAAATCCAGCAGTAATTGGAAACTAACAATTTACTGGGTTTAAGACAATCAGGTTTCAGACCTAAACATGATACAGAAACTGCCCTCATTGATTTACAAACAAAAATCCAGACTCTTAAAGATAAAGGAAAGTCTGCCCTTCTCCTACTACTTGACTTAGCTGTGGTATTTGACCTCGTGATCCATGAAATCTTATGCAAACATCTGTCATCCGCAGCTCACTTTTCCACCCAAGCTAACTCTTGGATCAAATTTTTCCTCAGCAATAGATCCATGAGGGTCTTTGCACCATCTGCATCAGCTGCTCCTACACCAGTCTTTTGTGGAGTCCCACAAGGTTCCTGCGTGTCCCCAACACTCTAAAACGTTTTCACCAATCCTTTATTTGATATATTAGATTACCTGGGTGTTGCGTATACCAACTATGCGGACGACACTCGGGTACTCATCCCCATCGCCAGTGACTATGATGTAGATAGCAAAAAACTGAATGACATATACAGCATTATACAAATATGGATGGCTAAGCATGGCTTATGTCTAACCGATGACAAAACCAAACTAACTTAATAAGCGAGGACCTGCTTTTAAAGCCTTCAACATTGACGGTAACATTATTAAAGTAGCCAATGATGTGAAAAGTCTTGGTATATATATTGATTACACATTATCCTTCACTAGACAAACTAATGCCTTAGCGTCAGCGACATCTTATACATGTAAACTCATTGCAGCCTGTCGCCTGTATCTATCCTCCACCAACTGCATCTCGGTAGCAAGAGCCCTAGTTCTATACAAGTTAGACTATTGTAATGCGCTCTATCTAGGAATATCCCAACATATCAATAGAATGCAACTCATGCAAAATAATTCAGTCAGATCAGCTTGCAATATCTCCAGGAAACATCATATTTCCACAGCCAGATGGTTGAACATTAAGCAAATCTAGATGATATCCTCATTGCATTCCTAGCCAAATTGTGTCTTTTGAATCTAGGTGCCAACCCCATTGCATTTTAGCCAAACTGTGTCTTTTGAATCTAGATGCTACCTTTTTGCTTCATAGTCGAACCTTGCTTCTTGGTACCTAGGTGCCACCTGCATTGTATCTCAGCCATATGCCCTTTCCCCTCCTGACCCAGGGAGAGTCTAACTTTACACCGGCCAAGGCCTAAAGCCCTGGTCCTACAGTTAGATTAACCACCTTCACCTCTAAATATCCGATACAAACCACCTAGCATGTGGCCCCTGATCACGAGCCTGCTCGCCTGCCTCCTGCTCGTCTTAATGACCGCAGCACTTCCTTGTAAGCCACCCCAATTACCTCTCAATATGTATTCGATTATCAGTAATACCAAGCCCCCTAGCTATGCTCCTCCACGTACCTGCGACATACAGTCACTATTACCCACCAGCCTCCCCCGCTCCACCTCTGACAGGAATTTAGGACTTGGAGCCAGATTAGCCAAAATCTACTAGCCCCTTGCCCGCTCTATGCCCACCCCACTCAGAACTACGAGTGCTCGGCCCAGCCCACCTGCTCTCAAACCAAATTCATCCCAGACCCCCAACCTCACACCCAAAATCACAACTACTACTACTACCACCACAAGCCCCCAAATCAAGGGAGCCTTGATCAATGCCAGATCGCTAGTAGCTCATGCAACAGAAATCGCAGATTTGATCCTCAAAGAAGACCTCGACCTCCTGGCAGTTACAGAGACCTGGTTACATCCGGCAGCTGGCCCAATGCTCATGCTTGCCATCCCAGATAATTACACTATCTTGAGACACGACCGACCAAACTCTAGAGGAGGGGGCATTGCTATTATACACAAATGCAACCTCACTATGAGAAGTGTAACCACTATACATCTCCCCTCATGTGAATTACTCTCTAACAAAGTGCCCCTTACCACAACCCAAACCCGGTGTCCAGTCATAATTTCGAAAACATAATTTCGAAAGTAAAAAAAGTCGAATCAAAAATGTCGGAAAAAAAAATGTCGAATTGTTTTTTTTTTTCGATATTTTTTTTTTGGCTCTAGTTTCTGTGAAAAAAATAGGTAAAAATAAAAAAAAGGGATGGGGGAACCCCCCCATTTCGAAAAAAAACCGTCATTAAAAAAAATTCGACTTTTTTTTTTCGACTTTTTGACTTTCGAATATTTTGTATTCAAAATTATGTCTATGAACCCCCAAACCCTCAACATATACCTGATATATCGTCCCCCAGGCCCAATAGGCACCTTTGACGAAGATATCAATACTATACTATCTTGTAACCTTAAAAGCTCTACCCAAGTACTCACCCTTGGAGACTTCAACCTGGGATACAATGACCCAGAAGACCAAAGTGCCAATTCCATACTCAGTACCCTCGCCGATCTAGGATTCACCCAAAGATGTATGGAACCCACACACGCTAAAGGTAGAATACTTGATTGGGTGGCTGACTACAATTGTCTAGCTAATATCACCGACATCTCACCATTAGCCTGGACTGACCACTACTTGGTATCGTTCACACTCTCTACTAACCCACCCCCACCCACCAGTAGAGCCCCACCGACACTCACGGGAAATAAAAAGAGCATCACTGTGGAAAGACTCATCCCGAACTTACTTCCCACACTAAACACACTCCCTGATAACTTGGACCCTGAGACCCTGGTTGATGAATATAATAAAATCATGTCCACTTTACTGGATTTAATCGCTCCCCTTAAACTCAGATCAAGCAAGGCCAAAACACATCTGAACAAATGGTATACATCACTCCTCAAAAATCTCAGAGAGCAAAAAAGAAACTGTGAAGCCACTTGGAAAAATACCCTTCAGCATCTAACAAACTCAAACTAACCAAACTAGCAACCCTCTACAAAAAAGAAATCTACCTTGCCAAACCATCTTCCTTTGACTCTCGCATAGACCAAGCAAAATCTAACATGAAGGAACTATTCGCTATCCTGAAAGAAGTAGAAACTCCTATTGCACCACCGGATACCTCTATCAAAGATAAAAACTGGTGATCAGAAATTCAAAAGGCCTTAGCTAACACGATCACCACACTACAAAAATAAAATCTCCTGCAAAAAGACACTCCCACCCCTAAATCACCTGAGAAGCCCACCTCAAGGGAAACTACTCGCTTTAAATTCTCCAAAGTCACTATACTTGAAGTTGAAAAAATTATCCTGTCAATAAAACCATCCAACTGTCAGGGGAATCTGTGCCCTGCACAGCTTATTAAAGATGCGGCCCATGACCTCTCCCCTTTCATCACAAAATTAATCAACGCCTCCTTCTCCACTGGCTCCATCCCCACTAACCTAAAACAATCCTGGGTGCTAACATTACTAAAAAAACCTACACTCGACCCAGCCATACCCACAAACTATAGGCCTATAACAACTGGGCCCTTTCTTTTAAAAATATTGGATAAGGTCGCGTATGTGCAAATTCAGAAGTATCTGGAAGAACACCACCTACTCGGAGCCAGGCAATCAGGCTTCCGTCCTCAACATGGGACCGAGACTGCCCTCATCAACCTTTAAAGCCCAGATCGACAAGCTTAGAGATAACGGCCAAGCTGCCCTACTCCTCCTTCTAGACCTTTCTGCAGCATTCGACCTAGTCGACCACTCCGTCTTATGCACCCACTTACACACATCAGCCCATTTCTCTGCTGAGGCCAATACATGGATTAGATCATTCCTCAACGGCAGAACAATGAGGGTCTTTTCACCCACAGCTGCAGCAGACCCCATTCCCATCACCTGTGGTGCGCCACAGGGCTCCTGCGTCTCTCCCACCTTGTACAACATATTTACCAAGCCCCTTTTCGTGATTTGGATCATCTCGGTATCACCTACACTACGCAGATGATACCCAGATCCTCCTTCCACTTTCGGGAGATTATGGAAAGGATTTGGCCTTGGTCAATAGAGTGTACATCATCATCCAGGCATGGATGGCCACACATGGACTATGTCTGAATGATGATAAAACTGAACTCATAATTTTAGGCACTACTACCAGTTTGAAGAAACTGGGTTCTGACTACTGCTCCTTTATGATTGATGGCAATTGCATTAAGGTGGGACAAGAGGTCAAAACCCTAGCTTTTTACCTGGACTCCACCTTTTCCTTCCACAGACAGGTGAAATCCCTAGCTTCATCATCAGTCTACACCTGTAAATTGATCCGTGCAGCCAAGCACTTCCTGTCTGACTCTAGTTGCTTGACACTTGCCAGAGCCCTCATACTATCCCGCCTGGACTACTGCAACGCTCTCTATCTTGGGTCTTCCAAAGCCATTACAAGCAAACTCCAAACCCTCCAGAACAACACCCTTAGGGCGGCACTGGGCATCTCTAGAAAAGATCATATCACGGCATATAATCAACAGAGCAACTAGCTCACTGTCAATGACAAAATTCTCCTAAAGACTGCCTCACTTACACACAAATCAATTGAATTGAAATTACTATTCCACATTATACAGGGGATCTGTAGCCTCCCCAAGGCATAGTCTAAAATATTTGTTAGAGAGCTGGCCTGTATAGTTCAGGAACATTGGGCCCCACTGAAGGCCCCCAGTATGTATGCTGAGGATTTTGTTGTCAAACAGGCTGTCTCCCCTGATGAGTAAAGGGTTCTCCCGGACCAGTGTGGTTTTATTCCGGGGAGGTCAACACAATTTAACCTGTGGTGACTGTTTGCAGTGCTCTCCCAAATAGACCCAGACAACCAAGCAGTTGCTATCCTCTTAGATGCTGAGAAAGCATTTGACACCTTGAGCTGGGAATTTCTGTTTAATATACTGCAGCGCATGGGAGTGGGTACCTACATGATATCCCTTATTGAGCTATTGTATGCTAAACCAGTAGCCAGACGTCTGATCAATGGTATGGCCTCGACCCCATTTGAGATACACAGAGGGACATGGCAGGGCTGCCCCCTGTCACCGCTATTTGTGTTTGCTATCAAACCGTTGGCTTGTGTATTGTGCTCAGAGCACATTCATAGAGGTCTTTGCTTTTATACTCTGCAAGTTCTGGTTTGGCTATGTGCAAATGATCTTTTAATCTACATCTCTGACCCTGCTGATAATATAGACCCCATTGTTCGAACATTGATAGAATTATGAGAACTCTCTGGCCCAAGGACCAATTGGGCAAAATCGGAACTGCTGCCACTTGCATCTAACACCTCTCGTGCAAACTACCTGGGCGTTCAGATGGTGCCCCAATGGGGTAAGATATTTAGTGATGCGCATCTCTTCCAATTTAGATGGCCTGTACACTGACCACTATTTTACACTGTCCACTGCTGTGAACCGTAAACTGTCTCAGTGGAGTAGCCTCCCAATCTACCTCATTGCACGTATATCTATTATTTTTTATTTTATTTAGTATTTTTAAAAACCTTAACAATCATAGAAGAAAAAAAGATAAAACCAAACGACGACATAAAGTACATTCGTTAAAATACAAAGTTGATGCAAACATTTTATTTAGGTACCAAATACTATTATAAAAATGTGGTTCTCCACAAATTCTTATGTTTCTGAATGTCCCTATCAGACCTCCTGAAACGTATTTCGGCAAGATACGCTGGTTAAGAAAGATTTATTTTTCAGGCAACTTTTCCTCGATATTCTATGGACCGCCAAACCTTTTGCTTATGTTTTTGGCCTTATCCAGACTTTTTACAGAGAAGTGAACCCTTCAGCTTCACTTTTCTGTCCTTTTGCTAATTTGTTAGTGGAAACTGACTAGTCCTTCAAACGGTCAGTACTGGGAAACGTATCTTTCTAATTGAATGTTCTTTGGTAACCTTTTAACATTGCACACAGTATCTTACAATGCAGTACAGTGGGGATACTTTTGTCACCCTAGTCTCTTACCTAAGGGATTTGTGGGTACATTTTACTAGACCATTCTTAATTCATAAATGGGCAATTGGTAGCCAATAAGGTTCTCTGCCATTACTCACCAACAGCATGCTGGGAGATGGTACCATTCGATACTCACCTTAACAGATGACCGGAGCATGGGATAGTAATTTAAAGAGATCTCACAAAGATGAGCATGCACACGGATAGAGTGCAGTATTATAACAAAAATAAAAAGCTGGTATGGTGATAACTCTACTAAATTGATGATAAATTCACCTCTTTCACCCTAATAACAGTGAACAACAGTATGTTTCTAAAAACTGATGCTGCACATTTTTTCTATTATCCACCTCAAACCTAATATTATGTTATTTATCACAGACGATCCAAGCACCCAATTATCTGCATGTATTATATATAGCCCAGCCTTGATAAGGACCAATATTGGGTCGAAACACATGTTGGCTTGTGGGCAAACAATTATGATATATTGGTTCATAGGTAGGAGTGTAACAATTTGACGTGTTGACATACAATTGCAAGAAATTAGAATGCTCTGCACACTATTGTATATAGGCAGTATTTGGATTGAACCTATTGTACTTTCAAAGCAAAAGAGACTGTGGGCATATTCATACAAACAAATTGTAATGAGCTGATAGGTGAATTCCAATAATAGAATCAAAACCACACAAGATTTGAGGGCTAAACTGATTTCATAACTATATGAAACTTGTGAGATATATGGATTTAAGCAAAGGTGGGGTATATCCGTATAGCGGTAGCGCTGTTGCCCTTGAATCTTTTCAGTAGGTTGGCTGCGTCAAAGTTCTGGGTGTTGATACCCAACCACTCCAAATATCTTGAAAAATCGACACAGTGGGTTAATACTGTAGATACACGCACTGCCCAAATAACTTCAAATACATCAATATAGTCGCATGTGTTCTTAGGTAGGTTGCTCGCCGGTTTATTTCAGCCGACACGTACTCAAAAAATATGTGCAATATATGGCCTTGAGGCAGTACCATAAGATTGGAATTGTGGAATAAGTTATATAAATAATTCATACCACATGCACCATCTTGATTTGCTGTCTCTAGTAATGCTCAAGTGAACTAAACAATACAGGCAAAAATTTCAGACATGCACATGGTGAAAGGTGTCATATTAATCCTTCTCTGTGTGCCAGGCTGATTACACCGGCGCAAGCAGCGGTCGACAAGCTGGTGGCAGCAGATACCTTTTTGAAATTGTTGCTATATTTTTTAGTTGGCCCAACCGCGTTTACCACGTTTGGCTATTAACAGTGGCTAGTGTCTAATGGCCATGCCACAAGATTTTTGGCTTTTTCTTGGCCATTTCGTTGTTTGGCCTTCATCCTGCCTTCTCGGGTCAGGAAATCCTAATATGGTCATGCATTTGCAGAGGAAGGCTGCTGTTTTCACAGGCTTGTGCACAACATTTGTGTGTGGACACAGTTGGTTGGGACTGTCTGGTCCCAATCCACAAACTGGTGTCAGTTACTCTGGGGTGATGAAAGAAACCAACAGTGGTCCCCGATTAGACCACTGCAGGCTGAGTGAGTAGTGCAGATCCTTACTATTGGAGGACTGAGTTTGACCACTAATCTGAATTTAGAATAAGAGGAATCCTACAACCAATTCATTAGTTCAGAATCTGAGCCAAGTATCCTGTGTAGCTGTGCAGCTGACTGAGGACCCGAGGAAGATTTCTGAAGAAGCCCGACGACCTTTCATGTAACTGTTTTGGTTAAGCCCGTCTAGACTACCTGATCTCAGAAGGCCCCCGTCGGTGCTTTGTCTCTTGGATTGGTTGCACCAACTAGTCTCAATGCCGTCTCCCAATACTGCAGCCTAGAGTCTTCGCAAGCCTCCCTGCCACTGGGCTACCATGCCAGAAGCATCGCCGTTCTGTGTTTTCATCTGGAACTTTGCTGGTCGCCTGCTCGTCCTACAAGTCTCCTTCCTGCCAAGTTTCAGCATCCCAGCATCAACGGATACTGACCTCGACATTGGTCTTTGTTTGCGACTGGGGAAATGGCTGCTGTTGCCTGTGTGCAGTGAATGTTGCTGGAATCGGCCATCCTGCATCTGTTAGTGTCCTGAAGAGCCCTGCATCAGTGCTTGCTGCATTTCTTCTTCTGAAAGAGTTGCACTTGGCTCCTAGACCTGCCTGGAATCTTCCTTTCACCTGCAGCTTCTGGGCATCTTCTGTTGAATCCAACGCCAGGAAAACCTACCTCCATTGACTTCCATCCGACCTGCCAAGTCACTTGTAAAAATTGGGCTAAGGGCCGTGAATAATCGCAATACTTACAACTGCCCCGATCTCCTCCATTCTACAAGTTGGTGAACAGATTTGATTTTTTTCATTCTTGCAGATTTATAAATTTGCTTAAGAAGATGTTCTAATTGATGGAAAAAGCATGTTAGTTGTCAGTAAAATCCTTGCAAAGTCTCCTGGAATATTTATCACCACCACAAGAACTTTTTCGGTCTTTGTCCCCTCTCCTTAAGGAACAGCACCTCTCCTAAAGGAACTTTGTGACTTTTCAGCACAAAGGGCCATTCAATTTAGGGATTGGATTTATAAAGTTAGGCCTTCTATTCTTGTGGACTGGCTATCTCATTGCATAACTACTAACCCTTCTTTCAGGTGTTTAGGTGAATTATATGAATTTCTATAACCAAAGGTGACTGTAAATATGTTTTATATTTTGAGTGTTGGGTGATATTACCTACTTGATCCATTTTCTTAGTGTGTTTTTGGGCCAATAATAAAAATATTTGTGTACTTACCTGTCTAAGTAGCATCATTGTGCATTTCACTGTGGACTCATTGTGGACCCCTGACCACACTCAACCCTGAGACCAATCCTTGACCACTAGCCACGCTTACCTTGATTGGGTTTGGCTAACCTCTGAGTTCCCCTGTTCATTAGAACTGGGGTTGCTTCCTGAAATCTGTCCACCAGGCCAGATTTGCACAATCAATTTTACTGCTTCATGCTTATCAGGTACATATGGGTGGGTAGGCAGGCGAGGGTGTCTTTGGAAGTCCTCACCCTCCACTTCAAGGAAGGCAGGCTATGGGTACCTGATCTTGAAAATTACTACCAAGTGAGCCACGTTAAGTATTGGTATGGGACGGCGCTATATACTCTGCAGGGGGCCCTGGAGAAAGCCATAATATCCCTGCATATACTCACTGCAGAATTGTGGGGCAAACAACCAAAGTCACAGAGGGAGATTAACACTGTTCACACTGCGCTGGCTGCATTTCGCATCCCATCAGAAGTTTACTTTTCTAGAATAGGTGGACTTAAATACGCATTTGATCCGGGCCTGCCCTGGGAAATTGGATATTATAGGCATTATGTGGGTGAATGATTGGTTCATAAATGGTGAAATCCCTTCAAGCGATGACTTTAGAGATAGGGGGGAACATCGCCTACTCTGCAAATTTCATATCACAGAGCCAAGGGGAACTTTGTGCTGTATTGAGCATATTTCCGCTGTTACTCCAGGCATCAGACATGTGGCAATTCATCACAGGTAACGCCCAAACGCAGAATATGATATCGAAGATGTTTTGCATGGTTCTGGAGTGGCGTAAAGGGAGTCTAAGGAGGAAAAGATGAATATGGTAAAACTCGGTAGGCCATGTCTTGGCGGATGACGACTGGTGATACATATGTGAATAAATGAGAAGTATCCATGAGCTATAAACACAAGTTACTCTATTTGAAATGTATTCATCTAGCATACATCACACCTAAGAAAATAAAAAATGTGACCCAACCTCCATAGGTTCCTGCCCTCTATTAAAGCGCAAGATGTCGACTTTGTGCATCTGGTCTGGGTGTCTGGTGGAGTGACCTCATTTTGGCAAAATGTTCAGAAAACCCCTAGAGGGTTTCTGGGCAATAACGTCACTCTAAGCCCAGAAATCTCTCTCTTAGGTCTCACTTGAGACCCAGAAAATTGACCGCAGACTCCACAGTATAGCACTCCTAATGGCCAGGAGATGTGTGGTTATACAATTGTGGTTGCTGCAGGCCCCTGTGGTGAATGACTAGCTAAAGGATCTCATCTGGTGTAGTACACAGGAAGATACTTAGAGAGCTAGTGGTCACTGCCTCCCGTCCTAAACATAACTGGGTCCGATTCAGGTCTTACCTTAATAGTATCATATGCTCCTGATGCTATAGGGGTTGGGCTAATTAAAAAGTAACATGTGAACATTGACATTGATTTGTGTGGTTGTGCTCCGAGTTTGCAGACTTTCATGTAGTTGGCAGTGACTTACTCATCTGTTATCAGATGATGCATGGTGACTATCTATGGGCCCGTACTCCATTTTTACCGGATAATGTACCCCAACGTAATGGTGCCCGGGGGGTGGCGGGATGGGTGGAAGCCATTCTCATATTGTCAGTTGTTGCGTTTCATTGACACTTTTTGCCACGGTTTGTGTCAGGAGGGTACAGGCCATTATGTATGTGATATGGGCTTTGTCATTATATGAAACTTGGGCTCAGCTGGTACCCTATGTGATTGGTTAGGTTTTCCTTCATTGTTCTGTGATACAACGTAATGGACTGTAACGATGTGCTAGTCTATGTGACTCTAATGTATTGGTTGGTATGTAACACTGTACAATTTAGAAAATACATTTAAAACCAAAATATTTCTTATTGCCTTCTTCGGCGAAACCACTTGACAGTAACTGCCATATTTTGAAGACAGCGTTGCGTCTCTCGAAGGTTTGAGAGGATCGGCGCACAACAGCTGCAACCCTTGCAGTTTTGGCCTACACAGTAGGGAGAGTGGGTGGGGGAGAACACTTTACACATTAAAGGATAATGTCTCCATACATTTCCCTCATATATATTGTCTCACTGTTAACCAGCGTTTACCATGGAGAAACAAACTCTTTTTAAATGTTGTCCCACATGTCACAGTAGGTTTCCCTGGAAGGTTACAAATTTCGGGTAACCATTTTCTTCCTGGACACCACCAGCAGGCAAAATGTCAAGAATGTAAGCTCTTCAAACTGAAGACGCTTAGGGATCAACAAGCAAAATGCTGGACCGCCTATGCGATGCAAGCTTGAGGGAGCCAACGGAATACCTCACAGGCAAAGAGGAATGACTGACGAGTTGAGCAGGACAGTCCTGGCTTAATTCGTGATGCCGAGTAGACGTCTGATAGGGAAACTGGAGTCTCTCAGGTGCCAGTCCTCCCCATCTCAAAATGACCGGCATTAAAGTGTTATCGCCACAAGGCCCAACATATAAACACCTGCATAGGGTCGATTCAGCACGCCAACGCCAAGTAAACGGAAGCATGCTACTTCACAAAAGCACACATCGCCCACTTCCATCACTTCGACGCATTTGTCGAGAGGCACAAACGCTTCTGTGGAACACGTATCCTCAGCGGTTCCAAAAACGTCTGTGCCAAATTGTGCTCCGCTTGATGCTTGTTCACAAGACATCACACACGCTGAGTCTGCACATAAACATAAAACACTTGGTAAGGGGGTAATGCGTCTGTGCTCGGCTGTGTTCAGTTTAAAGCAAATATTAAATTTAATAATTCCAAAACACTGGAAATCCTGAAGGGTGTTTGGATTTGTTTTTATTTTGATCTCACTTGCTATACGCTCCAGATTAAAAATGTATATGTTTCAATAGAGTCCAGATTTTTACAATTTATAGGGTTCAAAAGTGTTCAACTTCACACTTGCAAAAATGGTTTCTCTTCAATTGAAAAAATTACCTTCAATAGGGTCCAAATTGTACAGTATTTTTGATTCAATGCGTTCATTTTTTCACTTTCAATGAGATCCAAAATTACTTGTGCTATTTTCTTAGTTCAAAAAAAGGTTCAACCTCAACATGTTTGACCACAACTTTTGTGGATCGTCATGAGGTTATATATTGTATTGCTCTAATGATTTTGTAAATGCATATGGATATACAACAAAAACCAATGATTTTGACAAACATTAATAATGTGTAGGGTAAAATCGCATTGTATACCAAGATGCCATGTTTTGTATTGACATCAGCCAATAGTTCAAATACTTGCCTGTTTATGTTTGTTTGTTATTTGATAATTCGCACAAAACCCAGCGGTAGCCGTTACTCACCCTTCTGATAATGTTGCCTTAATATTATTGTTGTTCCTCTTCATTTGTCAAATTGGGAATGATATCTTAAAAATATATATATGTGCATATAATTTAGTCTTTTCTTGTGTAGTGTTTTCTAATAAACTGTTGCATAGTTGCTTATATAGGTTCAAATACCTAAATTGCAGCGAAAGACTGGGTGAGATTGCCCAGCTTCAGCAGATTCCAGAAGGCTGATCCACGTGGGGAATCGGCGTTCTAAAATTGTTGCCCCCTTATATTGATGTGCATGACGTCACCTCGTTCATTACCGCGATGATGTCATCACACCGTTCCGTGCAGCGCCCATTGTTATGATCGCAAATATCGCCAGCGAGTATTTTTGTTGGATCTGATTGGTATTCTATGGCGCCTAAGCCACAATGAAGTATTTTTACCCTAAAAGTACATTGGCTTCACTCAAATACTTACTCATGCTTTGTAAAAGAGTGAGGGTGGCCTGAGAGTGGCCTAACTCCAATTGAATGTAGGCAGTACTTTGTGCATTCACTGTGCTCACCTAAACAAATGTACTTAATTGTTATTAACTTTAGATTCTTCTCCGCAAGGTTTGACCTGTGCCTGATGATAAACTTAGAAAAGCCATAAACTTAAATCAAACGCAATAAAACAGACTATTTTGACGCAGATAGTCACGGTTCACAGGTAGCACTTCCCCTTTAGTGGATACTCTTATGAAAAAGAAACCTGCACAGGAAAGCAAGGAGGAAGAGGTGGTTTTCACACCGCAAGCCACTCCTAATGGTGCTTGGATCTGATATCTTCATCACTAATTGATGATCAGATATTGTATAATCTTAAAAAGGTGACTGATTTTTATTTTTTTTTCTCCAAAATCTACACCCATGAGTCTGAAGAGGACATTGAATTCTTAGATGACATTCTCAACGAGAACAAGCGAATAGGTCAATATGTCTTGTTATTGCAGTCAAGATGAGATTAATACCATCCCTCTCTACAACGGCTCTAACCACAGCCGTTAATCCATGCATTGAGAAGTGTTTTAAGCCAAAACCTACAGACCCTCCTGTTTATCAAAGGTTTTCCCAAACCTGATTCTCTTAGTTACTACTACCTGTAAGGGAGCTGGGACTCCCTTAGCCACATTCGAGGCACTTCCTAATAAGGACAAAGATGTATAACCGAAGGACAAAGGCAGCAACGTCTGCCATTTTTCAAATGCATATTGCCAATAATACAGCTCATATTGCAAGGTTAATAGCACACAATCGGATCATGTGGAAGACCTTGTTAATGGTGTCCATGAGCCCCTTATACTTAATACTTAACAAAGGACAAACTGCTAACACCATCATCAATAACACTCTTGATGCTGCAGAAACCACTGGTAGAATGGTTGTAGAGGGGCACCCTCATTCAAAGACATGCGTTGCTAAGAAATTCTGGGTTTAGACCAGAAACTATGGCCACACTGCTAAACATGCCCTGGAAGGCCATGTCTTATTCGGTAAAACGATAGACTATGCTCTCGAAAATGCAAAAAAGAGCAACAAACTCTTAAAACATTGGCACACATTTCAAGTAAGCCTTTTCAACAAAGAGGTTCCTTTTCTAACCTATGTGGCTTTAGTAATCAAAGCTACCCTGAATCCTCAGGCCGATCAGACAGTACCTCCGGTTCAGGCTCCCGCTCGTATACCAATCAGGGACAATTATTCATGTCTCAATCCTCATTTCACAGACAATTTACAAGGGGTCGGAGCAGGGCCAGAGGCCAAGTAACTTGAGGTTCTGCCAAACACTGACTCCCAATTTCAGGTCCCCTCCCATACCACCCCAGTAGGGGTAGCATTATAGCTTCACTTGCATATGAAAGGGGTTCACATCAGACAAGTGGGTGGTTATCACCAGTAAAACAGTAGTATTGCTTAGATTTCCAAGAAATACCAGGCAATCACCCACCAAGACACAAGAAGATACTGTTAGACCATCAATGGATTCTTCAAGCCGAAGTAGATACTTTTACTGGAGAAAAGAGCCATGGAACTCTTTCCACCATCAGAGGTAAACAGTGGTCTTTATTTTGTATACTTCCTTGTTCCAAAGAAAGACAAAACCAAACCTCGTACCAGCAAACACTTATGTCAAACGACAAAGGTTCAGCGTGACATTATAGGAAGGCATCCCATTGCTCAAAAAGGGAGACTTGATGGCAACACTAGACATGAAAGATGCATACTTTCATATTTCACTGCTGCCAGCATATCGAAGGTTCAAAGGAGGTCGGCACACTACCTATTCAAGGTGCTTCCCTTTAGAATTGCATTAGTCTCTCGGGTTTTCACAAAGGTACTAGCGGTAGTCGCAGCACATCTGCACAGAGGGCTATCCTAGTGTACCCTTATCTGGACAACTGGCTGATAACAATAGAAACACCGGAAACATGTCAACAAAATAAGCAGAAAATAAATCTACATCAACTGGGTTTCTCTGCCATTGAAAAGAAATCAAGCCTAATAGCCGGTCAACAAAATCAATACATAGGAGCAGTTATTCATGCAAGTTACTCTGTTCCTGCCCTCCAACAAAATGGGTCCTAAACATACTGAAGTGGATCCCTTGTTATACAGTCGGTCATCAGGTAACAGTCAGGAAAGTAATGTGACTTCTCGGTATGATGGCACCATGCATCTTCATTGTGCCACATGCAAGGCTACATATGCGTCCAGTCCAACAGTGGTTAGCGAAACAATGGTTGCAGGTGACGGGCTATTGGGGAGATCTAGTGTAGATTTTCGCAACTAGTGGTGTTAGCACCTCAATGGTAGAAAAAGAGAACATGTTACAAGGGAAAGCTTTTGCCAAAACATGCATCACAATAAACACCAGATGCATCACTCTCAGGATGGGGAGCCCTTTTTTTTCCTGCCAGATACTTGCTAAAAAAACACATGTTCTGGAATGGAATTGTTGGAATATTACTAAAATGACGCCCCGAAAATTGCAACTCTTTCAGTACCGCGCCTTTGCGCAGTAATAAAATGCTGATCCCCCTCCCCCCGGTTGTGTGGGTGTCCCCCGAAGAAAAAAGGACCCAGCAACACCAGTTCAGACCCACTTGCCGCCAAAAAGGTAAGTGGGTAGGGGGGGGGGAGGCAGTTGCGGGGGATTCAGGGCACAGTGATCTATGTGATTGCTGCACCACAAAGGGAGTCAGCAATTTAATTGTCGACATTATGTGCAGCGCAGGGATTACAGAGATTTGAATTGTTAGCAGTTTACAAAGCACTACAAGGTTGCCAGCATCACTTAACAGGGAAGAATGTACTTATTATAAAAAATTGCTCAATCGCTATGTTTTACATCAACGAACAGGGTGGGATTCACTCCCTAAATCTGTCCACTGTGACGAATCGAGAGTATTAGTCTCACCTCCCCAGGTGGGAGCCATCCCCTTTGAGGCTAGGGAGGTGAGCCTGCCTAGAGGTATGGGCAAGTGAGACTTCACTGGAAGTGACTCCTCTTTAGAGGACAAGGACTCAAATTCCCATGAGGAGCTCCCTATACCAGCAACAATATCTGCTTATGTGTGATTGTCTTCCATACCAAGTCAAACATCCTCCTTTCAATTGACTTGAGGTAATGCTGGATCAACAAACAAGTCTGAAGGAAAAAGGAATGCCCATTTGCACTCTGACCTATTTTAGCACTGATTTTCTATACTCTGGCCTGGTGGACAGATGCATAGAAAACCAACCTAGTTTAGTTACCGGGACAACTCAAAGTAGGGGGACAAGTGGTCTTGGCTAAGTCTCAAGAGGTGGTGCGCTTTTAAGGGGTCCCCAACGAGCGCACAGTGAAAAGTCACAGAACACACTTAGACAATCTGTTATGTTATTCATGGCCATACAACACAATGAAAAATGACTACTAGCATGTAATATTATCACACAACCCTAAATTAAAGATACATATATACACTCACTGGAGTAGGGCAAAATACATAAGCCCTCAAAAGGAAGGCAAGTATTAGTATGCAGCACTGCAGGTCCACAGAGATGCAACACTAACTTTAAAGGTCCATCCCTAAGATGTATGGGGCCTTGTGCCCAAAAGTTCACCAACGTTCCATACAGTTTTGTGAGACTGGAATAAACAGTGTAGTGCTTCTGGGGTCCAATGAAGAGTTCCAGGTGGTAGAGACAGGTTTTTCTAACTAGCAAGTGTCCTAAACCTTCGGAGTGCTTGCGCAAGCAAGCAATGGCAAAGCCAAACTGTTGTCAAAGTTTCGAAAAGTTATCAAACTTTTAAAAGGGGACATAGGGGTTCAGGTAAGTACTGTTACAACTCACCCTCCATACTCGGATTCTTCTTAGGAGTTGGCAGGTCTACTGAAGAGGTTCCAAGGTCGCTTAACCCGCAGTCAGCTTCAGCCCTTGATGGCTAGGGACTGCAGGTTCGAGCCCTTCTTCGGCCACAGACAAATGCTTGTGCAAGGTCTTCAGGTTGGAGAATGCAGAAGAACTCTATGCAGTACCCCTCTCAGCACGGGTCTGGATGCAGGAAAGCAGTTTTGGATGACCACCACCAAAGCACCGCAGGAGGACACACTTGCTGCGTTCAGACTTCGCCTCCTATTTCGAGTCCCTTTGATTCTGGAACCACGAAATTTGACAGAGGTGAGTCTTGTAGGACAAGCTGGCGATGTTGCCCCCCACCCCTCAAGTTCCAGGCCTTGGCGTGAAACTGTGACGTCTGCAGCATGGGAGCCCAAACTCTGAGCTGGCCAGCCACAGGGTGATCCAGGGGCACTTCCAAAGGCTCTTCTTCGCAGGACTCTGATCTGACGTCAAAAATGGATGTTCCCTCTACTCCAAAGGTTGCAGCTCATTCGCAGGACTGCTGGAGATTTTCAACAAGACGGGGCTCTTCCAGGACAGCAGCCGAAGTTGGTCACCAGGCCTTCTTCCAACGGGTTCACAGTCTCCTTGCAAGTCTTGCAGCTCGACAGGATACTTGGGGTCAATGGACAAATTAAAATTAATGGGGCATGGCCATGTTTGGACACTAGCCACAGCAGGTAGCCAAACACGGTAAACGCAGTAAGGCTAAAGTAAAATACACAACAACAACAAAATTGCAGAAAGTAACTGCTGCCACCAGCTTGTCCCTTAGACGCACGTAAAGTAACCAACAAGCCTCAGAATATTAGTCTAGGGTAAAACAGAAAGTGTGCCCCATTGTACTGCATAGTACAATGATAAAACGTTACCAAAAGTGGCAACAAAGTAACAAGACTAGGGAAACAAGGTTTCCCAGTACTGACAGCCTTACAGACAGGTCAGTTTCGCCATGACAAATGAGCATAAGCCAGTGTAATGAAGCTGAAGGCTACACTGCACTGTAAAAAGAGCAGGTTAGATTCAAAAATAAAAAGCAAAACGTTTGGTGGTCCATGAAAATGGAGGGAAAGGTGCTGTAAAGAGAAATCTTTGCTAACAACAAACATGTAACTGAGACACCTTGATTGAGAGAGAGCCATACGCAGGGTAAGCCCTCTGATTTTCTTACGCATTGGAGGGGTGGTTAGCAGCAAAGGAGAAAATGCTGGCTAGGAACGCCAGAGGACCGGTGTTGCTAGCCAAGGTGAACCCGCTGGCAGGACTGAGTCCAGGTCACCGTCCTTTGTGGTGGCGTGACCACGGGCAGTCCGTGGTGGTCCTGTAACTTGACAAACGATGCCAAAGCCAACTCCTCTATGGAGTCAGGTAGACGGCCGCAGAACCAGAGTGAATCCGCTCGGTCTCAATGCCAGACCCCAGGAATTAAACCACCTGGAATAAAGGTACGAGGCAAAGCAAAAGGGGGAGGTAACCGAGACTATTTGACTATGAAACGAAATGTAAGCATGAATGTCAGACACTGAGAAACCACAAGTGTGTGTACTGGGAGGCACCCAGGATGTTGCCCCATTTGCCGAACATTGGTACATTCTAGAAAGACATTTTGGTTCAAGTACAGCAATAGACAAGATCAAGAAAAGATTAAACCGGTGGAGAGGCCCCAGGGGTACTGTAACCACTATAGTGAAAAGGAAGAGCAATGTCCTAACGGAGGTAAACCTCATAAGGACACAGCAAAACTGAAAGCAAGAATAAGAATCATAAAAGAATCTGTTAAAAGTAGTATAGTCTGACGTATAGTAAGGTCCTCAAGAAGCATGGCAAATTCCAGGAAATGTGTACTATGAGCTACATGAGCACATGGAACGTTAAGAGCGTTTGAACCAATATTACTTATTGACTTGTTTTGAAACACAAAGATACCCCACACCTTTCTTGTGGAGAGATCATTGGAGTGAGATCTCAAGACATCAGGCCAAATGGAACATGCCAGAGATGAAATAAACGGCCAATCTTTAGCTATTACATTTAGTGGTAGGGTCAGTTAGAAGTAGCTTTGAGTGTGGACATTTCATTTTTGACTCTTTATGATAGAAGACCGAGCACCCTACTTTAATTTGATTAGGATGGGACCATCCCCAATAGGAGTAGGGCGAGTAAGACATGTTCTTGTATTATTTAAATGAAAGTTTCACCATGTGCACCATGTATCCAACTCCTCCTTCTGACCCGCCACACAACACCAGCAGAGAGGATTCGCAAATGGAGCATCCAAAGAGGAATAGATCTACAATCGTAACCTATACCAGGAGAACACAACTGCTTAGCAGACACACAAATCAACCCTCCAAACATGAGTGGGACTTACTTTCAGACATTGTACACATTGTCACACATTGGGGGCAACCAAACATAGACCTGTTTGCTACAAAAGAATGGATGAGTGTCGGATGCAGCCGTGTTTTTTTCAGAGGTTTCAGAAAGTGCGGCTCGACGCTGAGAGGTTCATTCCTCAAGCTTTGCCTTGCTGTCGCCGCTCTTGGAGACTGGAAGAGAACGTGGAAAAAGCTGAGATTGTAGCAGTAGTTGAGCCGTGCTGTGCCTGAAAACATTGTGCTATCAAAGGTGATACACAGTGAGCCACGTTTGAAATTGGCTCTACATACGAGCAGCTGCGTGTCAAGTGATAAACGTGTGAATTAGGAGAAATGCCGGAGACAGGGCGTTTAACGTGGGAGAAGTTGTTATGCTGCCGCTCCAACTCTGAGTGAAGAGGGGTTGATTTGGTCAAGGGCTTGATTGATGCACGCTTGACTGAGGCGCTGCCAGTCAGGAGAATGAAGTGTTCACCGCCACACCTGCGTTTCCCACATCTACCGCGGCACCGCATTTTGCTCCTGTTGCTGTCGTGCCAGAGAGTTTTTTTTTTTCTTTTGTCCACTGACCAAGCGGTCTCACATCGACCTTCCATGGCGGACATACTGGACACATTGAAGGCCCCTCGGAAAGAAAACTAAAACGTGTCCAATATTGCGAAGAACGAAGACGTGAACTTGAATTTTGATGTAACCGATGTGGAAATGCTAGAGGCTGTCCTTTATGACGCTAATAATGAAAAACACGATGAGCTGTTGGATAATGACGGCAATGCAATTAAACAAAGAATCTTCCGAAGTTACCGCGGGCATTGCGAATATATCGAGAGTCCCTGACTCTCCAACAGCGACCGTCATGGTGACTGATGAAGTGGGTTGTAACGTCAATGTCAGCAAGAGAAAATCAAAGGCTCTCCACTTAAGTCTGAGGGCATACATTATAGCCCTTGGTCCCATTCCATAAACTAGTCAGACCATGCAAGGAAAAATTCAAATGAACAAAATTGTCAATTTTAATTTGAAACAAGCCGAGGACAATGACATTTATCCCCCTGGGCTAATGCTTGTGACTAATGGGCCACAAAGGAGCAAGACATCAGTGAGTGTCAATTATGAGGTTTTCGCACATTTGGTCAGATACTAGGCAAGTCCTTAAAACCCCACTGAATAAGGGGGGAACCGGAATATCCTCTGAATTCAACGACCATGGTTGGTAACTATCATGAGTTGGCTGGGTTAAATGCAAGCAGTGAAATTGGTTCAGCTCTGGAAAATGGTGTTGCCACATCTAGTGGTTCCTTGCTGCACCAAAAAGGAAACAAGTTATATTATTTTGTATTGCATGACGTGAGGCCTGTAGGGAATGGCATCACAAAAGTGCGGACAAGCACTCCACAGTGCGTTAAACCGATCTCCATTTCAAAAAGATTGGTGAACGAAGATCCTTACCTCTGCAATGGCAATAATGTACAATCCAGCCATGTACACTCTGCGCGTAAGAATTATTTAAATCAGTCGACGGCCACACCAGTTAACGAAGCAGACGACATACAGTAGAACAATAAAGGCCAACTTTCCGTGGTTGCAGGTTTACAGATACATAACAATGTGCTGGCAGCTACAACTATTGCGATGGTGCCTTTTGTAAAATTGTACGAATCACTGAACAATACCTTAAAAGACCAGGGTTCTTTGCTAGCCATGATAAATTCAAAGCTTAGTTCCCAAGACATTTTCACAGATCAAATGCAAAGGAGGCTTGACAATGAAGCTGAAACCTCAACAAAGTGGCACAACAGGATAAGTGACTGTGCTAGACACGAGAGGGTAGGTAAAATTGAGTCTGTGATTGAATATCAAAATGGATGCAGCCTCGTTTTCATAAAATGACTCCAAACGTTGAAAAACAAGGTCGTTATTGTACGACCAAGGAAGTAGCCGCCTGTGATGCTGGCAGAAGTTCTCTGTCTGCTGGCATTAGTGAGGCCTTTCCTGCAAACGGGGCTCAAGTGGAGATATTGGGTACTGATACGCCTCCGGCCACTTTGCACCTAATGAATGAGTCTCTAACCAACCCAAAAGATTGGTGACGACACAGGCCGAGTCTCAAAGTGTTGGAGGAAACACTGGAAAGTCAAATGACACTGATGTGCCACATAAGGAGTCGATTGTTGAAAATCCAATTGCAAGCGCTTTTGTTTCTGGCACAAATGGAGCCAAACAGGTTACTATGAGCAGATTAAATCTTATCGAAGAGGCTCAGATGCTTGAGTCGGTGTTCAAAGGCTCCAAAAGATACCTTAACATTTGAAATCTTTTCTAAACCTATAAAGCATCCTTCTTCGAGTGTGACCACTAAGACGGCTCGTACCTCTAGCAATGTCTCAATAAAAAACAAAAATGGCAAGAAAGCCATCGGTAAGAGAATGTAAACCAACAGCTGGAAGATGTTCATTAGGAACTTGACTACTCCGCCGCCGGCCGCCCTGTTAGAGCAGGAGAAAATACAGATCAAACAGAAGACTGTTGTCAAGCAGGCCCCGGCGCAATAGACTTCAGTCGGTCTCTTCCGAAGCGACTAACAATCCAAAAAAGACGAAAGGTGTAAACCAATGTCTGTTAGTAGTGATTCAAATACGACTGTTGACTTGGTTAACGTTTCAACAGATTCAATTGAGGAGGAGTGCAATAATTCTGTAGTGGAGTCTCCATAGCATGTGAATATTCGACCTACGACCGATGCAATAACAAGTGGGCGGCTCGATGTGGTGGAGCTTAGGCGATGTAAAATGTACAACAATGCCGCTGTGCATGTTGTGAGATCATTTACTTGCTTAGTTTCTCCGCTCAAGCGGAGGAAGGTCCAAGAGGATGACGCTCTCACTTCTAAACCTAAGATGGTGAGAGAAACCAGTAACCGTGCCAGAAAAACACACAATAGTGTGATCTCTGGATCAAAGCTTAGGAAAGTAAAGAGGGACCAAGTTGAAAGTTCTGGGAACGTACCTTTGTCGAAGCTAATCCCAAAATGTACTTCTACTCAAGCGCAAAGGCTAAGTAAAAGGCCTGTTAAAGACCGTGGCTCTAGAGCTGACAAATAGTAGTCATCGAGAAAACTCCAACTGGAAAACATCGCCTGGGGGGAAAAAACAAGTGAACTTAAACAGGCATAATATAATGAAACTGTTGCACTGTGTGCCATCATTAAGAACAATAAACTTCAAAGACATCGACCTAGTGGAGTATGTGTCCGAGCACAGAACCGACTGGGTAATATTACAAGTACACTCGCAATTGATTGAGAACACCTTGAAAACTGCATTCACTTAATTATCTTTTGGATATGAATTAACTAGCCATCGTGAGACGAATTCAAAACAATTGTCGCTTGAAGGTGGATCAACTAGACACGAACTAAGACGTGATCAATTAAGCGAAAAGTTCAAAGGAAATGAGAGTATAAATGAAAATGAAAAATATAATGACTCTGCCACAAGAAGATAGGATTCGAGGAGGTGTCGTCAAATGAGTCAGAATTATCAAAAAATGGTCAACTCTCCAAATGATTGTTCCCTAATATCGTGGAACACTCGTGGCTTTAAGCATTTGTTCCAAAAGGCTGGGTTAAGCAAAAAGTGTCATTCAATAATTTGTAAGAGACTTGGTTATGGGACTCTCTGATATGCGATGGGTACACAATTCTTCTCAATGCTGCTGAAAAAAAGATTGGTCAGCCATTTTCTTGTCTTTTAACAATGATAAAGAATAATGGAGAATGGAATATAAAAAGGTCTTTGAACCCTAACTTGTTTGTTCAAGGAACCGTGTTATGGTATGTCCACTAAAAGAATACCAAAATGGAATACCTTCTCATCATTATCTATTGGAATCCGGCTATGATAGCATCTGTGAAATGTATCTCATCTGTTATGATGCTAATTGATGAGTGCACCCTGGAATTTAACAATCTTTATATTCTTGTGTGGGGCGACTTTAATTTCTCATTGTTCGACTCATATGGTGCTAGGAAGCCAACAAAATCGGCACAATCTAATCATGCAAACACACGTGGCAAATGTTGGGAAAGGGAAATGGCCATCAAGAATTGAGATGCTGAATGGTCCGAGCAGTGGTGATATCCTGGCAGGACACACTTGGCACAGAAACGGGACGCATAACACTCTTGACTATATATGGGTATCAAGAAATTTCACAAATATAATCACACACTTAAAGATCTTTCAGATGGTCATAGCGGTCACGATGCCGTAAATATGACTTGGCAGTCAGATACGGCACCAACAGGTGTTCGCTATGTGTTTAATTTGAGAATTAACCAGAGCCTCTACCGATTGAGGTTGAATAAGAATATCGCGGATTTGTCAAAAGAATTCTCCTCAAGGTGTGTATATGACCCAGGGTTTCTAAACTATGTTCCTCTTCTAACACAGTATAAAACAAGAAAAAGTGGATTGAGAACTGACCACCAAGGAAACAAATACCCATTTAATATAAAACTGGCGGAAGAGAAGAAATAAATGAGAAGACACATCAGGGCCCTAAATAGAATTGGTGACACTCCAAACCAGTGTTGGCAGTGAAAAAGCATCGCCAAAAATATTGGAATTGGTTAATTTCGTTTAAATTGATCCGTGACCAAGATCGAGCTGAGGAAATGCTAAAATCAATCTATGCACACCATAGCGGAGCTACTTGAACCATAACCAACGAAGGTTCATTATCTCAGAAAGCTAATGAGTATCGCTGTGAGTGATGATGCATGGATCAAGCACTATTCAGCTGTATTCAAACTCACCATTGCGGCTGAAGTAAATGGTGGAATAGTTAGTAATGTACCCTGGAATTTCTGTTTTTGACAAAGATGAGATCTTGGACAAAATTCAAGAATTCGGGCGCAGCTGGTCCCGACGGCCTATCCAACATTGCCTTAAAAAAAGCACAACGAGCAATGGGCAACCTTTATTGCAACACTCTTTGAGATCTCTGTAACAAAATCCATTCCAACATCGTGGCAATCAGCGGTAGTTGTACCGATCTTTAAAAAAGGAGATTGTACGATTGCACTCCTTGATGTGATTGATAATCTGTTTGCTTCTATGTTACAGCAAGGCGCGTCTAAATGGGCAGAAGAAGCTGCCGTTTTGGACCTCAGACAAACTGGTTTCACAAAAGCGTAGGGGTGTAGAATTGAATCTCATGATGTTAAATGTGTAAAGCTGGGAAAAATGTTCCTTGCGTTTATTGACGTATGCCAGGCTTTTGACAGTGTTAATATAGCCACACTATGGGAAAAACTTGAGTAGTGGAACTGCCCATCTGACCTTCTACAAGCAATTGGAGCAATGCATTCCAATACGTCTATAAGAATCAGGTTAAATGTTATGTTATTTTGCATTAATATAGTGCTATATATCATTGGTATGACCTCAAAGCACTGGTTGGTTGAACGCCCTCGGGGACCGCAGTCCAGGTCAGTAGAGAGGGTTAGAGTCATAGGGTGCGTGGGTGCACCAGTTATGGGTGCAGCTGATGTAATAGCATTATGGTAGCTGCATCCTAGCTTTAGGTGTGGTGGTGGAGATGTCGGTTGAATGTGTGCAGTCTGGTGGGTGGACACCCAGACTGGGTTCTGGCTGCGTTGGGCCTGTAGGACGCTTATGTGAGCAGCTACGCCGGTTTGTCATGGGATATAGCTGCGTATTATTAGAGCGATGAGGTATT
This sequence comes from Ambystoma mexicanum, assembly GCF_040938575.1. Classification (NCBI taxonomy): domain Eukaryota; kingdom Metazoa; phylum Chordata; class Amphibia; order Caudata; family Ambystomatidae; genus Ambystoma; species Ambystoma mexicanum. The sequence continues at coordinate 697,808,606 of NC_090921.1, forward strand.
TATGCGGTAGTGTTGTGAGCAGATGGGCCGAATTTATCGAGGGGGTATAGCTGTACTCTGAGTTTTGTAGAGTAGAACGTACGCGTATTGATATGATATGGTGTGATATGACAGTTCATCCACAATGATCATATTCTTTGTGGGTGGGCACGAGAGAGAGAGAGCGAGAGAGAGAATATATCTCTATCTCTCAGGGGAACAGGGAGACAAGGTTACACAGCCACACACGGGCACAGTGGGGTATACATCACATGGACTAGAGGGGAGGGCAATACAGAGGGGTACATAGCGACAATACGAGAGCAGGGTACACAGCGACACACGGGGGCGCATTGACATCACAGGACTAGACGAGTTGTTGAACAGGGATTTGGGAGGAGTTTTGATCTATGAGGTCATTATTCTGGATTCAGGCATACAATGGTCAAATAGCTGAGTTGATGGTCATATTCACTGGCGACATGGTCGGGAGTCCCAATGTGTATTAGTCATTGGTTGATTGGAAATTCAGTCTCTTCTAAGGATGAGGTTGGTGTTACGGAAACAGCCATGTTGTAAGTGCTTTGCGGAATGTCATATAGTCTTGGGTGTGTCGAATATGTGGGGGAAGCGAGTTCCACAGAGTCGGGGCTAAAGTTGAGAATGCGGATCTTCTGATCCTGACAGAGTTGGTGGGACGAATCACTAAAAGGAGGGCAGTGCTTGATCTTAGGGTGCGTGGTGGGAGGAAAGGTTTTAACTTTTCTTGCAGGTATAGTGGGCTGGTCTTGTGCAGTGCACAGTGAGTGATGCAGAGGGTCTTGAACATGGTCCTTCATCTGACTGGGAGCCAGTGGAGGGTTCGGAAAGCCGGAGTGGTGTGGTCTATTGGACCCTGGGCAAGGAGGTGTTTAGCAGCAGTGTTTTGCGCTCTTTGTAGTTTATTAAAGTGGTATGCTGGCGCTCCTAGGTATAGGGAGTTGGCATAGTCCAGTCTTGACATTACAATGGACATAACAGCGCCAAGTCTGTTCGGGAAGGAGAGGTAGGGAAAGATGCGTCTGAGAAGTTTGAGATGGTAGTGACAATGCCGAAGGTGATCTTACAGAAAGAATACCAACTGAAAAAGGTGTCAAACAAGGATGCCCACTTGCCGCTCTATTTAAGCTGTACATAACAAACTAACCAACGGCCTTTTCAAAATACAATTCCTTTCCCCCGAGAATCAATGGACATCAAATAACTTGGGCATTTTATGGCAATGATTTGGTGGTTGTGGACACTACACAAATAGGCCTTCAGAGGCTACTGACCAATTTGGTGATATATCTGAAGAACAACTAGCTGCAGCTAAATGTCGCCAAGTCGAAAATCATGGCCTTTGGCTCAAATCTCAGGTCTAAAGGCAGACGCTTTGCATGGCATGCTGCTGGTGAACAACTAGAGAAAATCGAATCAATTCGATATTTAGGTATCTTGTTTAACAAATCCATCAGAGAATTGCACTGGACTCAAGACCTGAAATTAAAAATGAAAAGCCTGGTGCTTCAAGGAATGAAACTGCATGCTGAATTTGGAAAATTCATGTAGAAACATGTCCTAATGTTCTACTGTCAGAAGGTGATTGCTACTATCACGTTTGCTAGTGAAGCTGGACTCAACATCAGTAGATCAGTGTGGGATGTACTCGAAGGCCAATTTTGGCATAAAGTCCTCCGCTTGCCTAGATGTGTGCTGATTGTGGCTATTTGATATGAGCTGGGGCTGCAGTCCAAGTTCGTAACTGTTTTGTGGAACTCAGTCGCCATGATGAGGAAAACATCTTTGAAGAAGCCAGCACCGCCGTATAAGATCTTTCATCCTATAGCCGAAAGGCCATTTGATGGATTACTAAAGAAATGGTGTGAAAAAATGCACGTCCAATTGGCTCATGCCGATATTGATATGGAAACATTATTAAATAATCCTTGTGTGGCAAATAAAAAATGGATATTCTGCGATTGGATTAACACGCAGAAGCGAAGAGCAAAAGTTGCCACATTATTCCCCTGGCTTCATATCCCAGATCTAATGAACAATAGCGCTAAATATTTGGAGAGGATTCCATGCAGGTATCATCGCGATCAATTTCTGCGTTTGCTTTTAAATCTCTATCCAACAAAAGAATTATTAAGTAGACATCAAGCTGACATTTTAAATAATCATTGTGGATTCTGTGCAAATGACCTGGAATCAGTAGAACAGCTGGTGATTGAATGTTGAAAACCCAAAGAAGTTTGTTTCTAGAGAAATGTGCACCAAAAAATGACTTTGAGGAGTGGTGTCAGGGCATCCTATCTGGGAAATACTTTGTTAGTCTGTGCAGTAATTGACTTTCTTCACAAGATTTTGATGTGTGAGGGTTGAGTTATGTTTAATATGAGTGATATTGATGTAAAGTAAAGTTTGTAATAAACTAAATGTACAATAAAAAAAGAAAACTCTTAATTGCCATAGTTACGCCTCTAGGTTCCCGCAGAAAGAGTCCAAGCGGGAGCGCACTGTGGATCCGTTGGTCAGGGATATTTGCATACACTTTTCCTTCAGCACCACTCTTGAACAAAGTAAATCTACAGGATGCACCAGGAGCATTTAACTATAATCCTAATTGTACCAATGTGGACACGTCAAACATGGTATTCCCACCTACTCAGAATACTCATTTTCCCACCAATGAAGCCAACATGCCCTTACAAAATGTTTAAAATCGGGGGTTGATCCCCCTACATCCTCAACCTCGGGCAACCAATCTAGCAGCTTGACCACCAGAGTTTGGACCCCTTAATCTGCCAAACAGATGCATGGGAATATAAAAAGAATCCTGTAAACTAAACTATATGTAAACTAAACATGGTTACTTTACAAATGGAAAGGATTTGTGATATGGTATAAAGCCAAATGTTAACCCAATTGACTGCTCATCATTGCATATAGTGCACGTCTATACTTGTTCGACCCAGATCTGGTCTTTAAGTCATTAAAAGTCAATTTAGCTTCTCTGTCTGCATATACAACATAGCAAAACAAGGTTTCTTGGTGGAAAGTTTTTCGTGAAAGCCTTAATGAATGGAGTCAAAATGCTTTTGGGATTTAAATATTGTTGTGTTGCAAGTAAACTCATGGGCCTTCTTTTTGAGCCTCTGCATAAGGCAAGCCTCAAGGATCTCGGTTAGATGTGATTTTAACGATCAAAATTTATGCCTAAACATTTTTAACGAAAAAATTGATTTTCTTTTTAAATTTAAGGGGTCCTCCCTACCCCCGTTTGCCTTCGTTTATACTCCCAAAGCTTTCCCCACCCGTTTTAACTCCTTACCCCACCCATATATATATATATATATATATATATATATATAATACAATTTAGTATTTTTTTCATTATAAATGTTTAGACATTGTTTTTTGTTGTTTTCTATTCGACAAAATCACTGCATACCAAAGATCTCACAAAGTCTCTTTCTTTGTGGCCATCACTTGTATCACAGGGTAAGTGAGCTTCAGGCATTTGTCTGTTACAGAAACGCATTGTGCTTCAATTTTGTGTAGGTGCATTATAAATACCCAATAAATAAACCTCCGAATAATTTGTGTCCTCCCATGTATTCCTCATCTTAGATATATCCTTACCTTTAGGTTTCGCCTCGGAACATTTTTTCTCTTTCTCCAGCAGAGGGTGCTCCACTCGAGGCCGCAGCGTCGATGTCCCTCGGCGGCATCCGTCGAGTATCGACGTCATCCCTCGAATAAGAGCCCCGAGCGCGCCCTTTGGCCTCAGTTCCGTTTTTCCGTTGGCTTCGCTTCGGATTGAGTAAAACGGCACTTCAGTATTTCATGACAAAAAGCGATGTCGTCGTCTTCGAACCCTTCCACGCTGAAGACAGGCTTTAAAAAATGCCTAAGATGTGGAAAAAAAATGGCTTTGACGGATCCACATAAGAACGGTCTATGGGGCCTCGGCCCCGACCACCGAACGGAAGACTGTGGTTCGTGCCAGTCGATGACCCACTAAGCCCTAAAAGAGCATAGAGGTAAACTGGCGATGGGGGAGGGTTTATCGAAGCCTACTTTAAAAAAGAAAGACTCGGACGAGTCTTCGAAATCTCATTGTAAAAGACACTCGAGAAGTAGATCGAGGAAATCTTCTTCTTCGTCTTCTAAGAAGGCGAAGAAAAGACGGCATCGATCTCCTTCATCCTCTTTGACATCTTCGGAAGAGGTTATAACATACCCATCCAAACATGACTCTCATAGAAAATGGGAAGCCTTTCGAGTATCCATGGTAAACAAATTTGAGAACGCAGCCCAGAACCCCTCAAAAATAGCTAAAGAAGACCATGCTCCTGCTCACGAAAAAGGTGACGGAGGAAGGTCCAAAACAAGAAAGGCTCATAAAAAGACGTCATCAAGAGATTTTTCTCGATCACCTCGTAAGACAGATCCTTCGTGCATAAATCAAAGGCAGAGGGAAACAAAATGGTGTCGAAAGATCATACGGCATCGAAGTCGACATCGACGCCGTCGAAGACTTCAAAGCGTCTCGAGTCAACAACTCACTCGAAGGAAGCTAAGTCGACCTCACGCTCTAAGACCACAAAGGTTCCTTCAACGGTTTCCACGGCTTCCTCGACGATTACATCGAGATTGTCGAAAGTTCCTTCGATATCGAAGGAAGTGATTAAGACTTTGGCGCCATCGACGCTTTCGTCGACGTCCAAACCTCTATTGAAGGAAAGACCTGTAATGCCTGAAAAGGTTTTTCAACCTGAGAGTCGACATGTGTTTTTCAGGACCATGTCATCCATATATGAAGGAGATTCATCAGAACAAGAGGAAGTAACCTCTGCTGGTGTTAGATATGGTACAAGATCTGTCCCAGAGGAATTAATTGATCCTCAATCAAGAATTAAAGATTTGCAAGAATGTTTGCAAACAGCAAGTGGCCTGGATACTTCTCCAGAGTATGAATTTGACAAACCAGACCCATCAGAACAAGTGGATACGAGTTATAGAAGACTCATGGGCAGAGTTACAGAATTTATGGGGTGGGGTAGGAGTTCACCAGTCAATCATGATGATGACATGACAGATATATTATCTGGAACACCCCAACAAGACCCCATTTTACCCTTTCACATTGCATTACAAAGAAGGGTTAGTTCTGCATGGTAACATCCTGAAGCCATAGGAGCTGTGAATAGAAAGTTTGTGGCAAAGTATAGACCTTGTACATCTGATCCAGAATACCTCAGTAAACATCCATCTCCGGAAACCTTAGTAGTACAGGCAGCTACTTCCACAAAAAATGCTGCATACCCTACAATCCCTCCAGATAGGGACGGTAAAAAAGTGGATGCATGGTCCATAAAATCTTTACATCAGGTAGTATGGCTTTGAAGTCTACTAATGTAACCTGTACTTTAGCAAGGTTCTCTTATACCCTGTGGGACTGTAGGTCAGCGGCAGCTGAACACATCCCAGAAGGCCAAGAACGTGATGGCTTTCTAGCTATTATAAGGGATGGAAAGGAGGCTTCGGGAGAATGCCTTCAATCAGGACTGGTCACAGCTGACAGTATCAGCAGGTCCATGGCGACTAGCACAGTGCTACGCAGATTTGCATGGCTAAGAAAATCTGGGTTTGCTCCTGTTGTGCAATCCAGACTTCTTAATATGCCCTTTGATGGCTCAAGGTTGTTCGGTAGCAAGGCAGATGAAAGTTTGGAGAAGCTACAGACCTCCAAAGCGGCAGCAAAATCTCTAAGTGCCGCTATAAAACAACCTCAGCAACGCCCCTACACAGGCTCATCTTCCTGGAGGGGTCGTCCTTTTCGCTATTATTCCTCAATTGGAAAAGGAAGAGGGCAGGTCAATCAGAGGGCAAAGAAAACTTCCTCGGGGAAGCGGAAAAGGTGCTAGATCAGCCCCAGCAACGGCATCTGTACCATCAGCCGCTGCTGCAGCTGCCGCAAAACCACTCTGAGGTTTTGACCCACAAGACCCCGGTGGGAGGCAGGATTTCACAGCATCTGAAAGAATGGCGGGGCATTACTTCAGATGCTTGGGCACTGGAAACAGTATCCCAAGGTTATTGCCTTCTTTTTCTAAAGAAACCTCAGAATCATCCTCCGGAATACAACTCTGCCAAGCATCTGGATCCGCTCCTGTTGCAGGAAGTTTTAATCCTGCTACAGAAAGGTGCAATAGAACATGTACCTGTAGCGGAGAGGAACAAGGGTTAGTATTCCCCATACTTCCTTATTCCAAAGAAAGTCAGAGGACTGAGACCCATCTTGCACTTGAGAAACTTGAACAAGTTCCTAAGGAAGGACAAATTCAAGATGGTCACACTTTCTCAGATCTTTCAGGCTCTCCAACTAAAGGACTGGTTGGTATCATTGGACCTTCAGGATGCTTACTTTCATGTGCCAATCCATCTCAAGCACAGAAAGTACCTGAGGTTCGCGATTGGCAAGTCTCACTATCAGTTTCGAGTTCTGCCATTCGGGTTGACCGCCACCCCAAGAGTTTTCACCAAGTTGATGGCGGTGGTGACAGCGAGTATAAGAAGAGGGGGGATTCATGTCTACCCCTATCTGGACGATTGGATGATCATAGCACGTTCTCCAGAACAAGCCCTGGATCACCTGTCCAAGACTTGTCACTTCCTTCACAAACTAGGTTTTTCTCTGGATTTAAAAAAATCAAACATGATACCATCACAGAAGCTCCAATTTATAGGAGCAATCCTGGATACCTGTTTGGGCAAAGCCTTGCCTCCCGAAGAGAGAGCTCACCACATTCCGGTCAAGTGGCACAGCGAGTAGAGCGCTCACTTTGACACCCGTGCAGAGCCTGCTAATGCAGGTTCGAATCCCGGCAAGGCCAAACTCAGCCTTTCATCCTTCCGAGGTCGATAAAATGAGCACCACACACCGTGGGTTAAGCAGCGCTCAGATACCTGAGGGTTTGTAGCGCTATATAAATGCCAAATTATTATTATTTATTATTATTCCGCAGATGGTGACAAAGTTTCAGAATGCCCAGCATCTTCCGGCCTTCGATTTTCTCAGGTTGCTCGGTCTGATGGCATCCCGCATTTTCCTGGTGCCAGAAGCCAGATTGAGAATAAGATCTCTTCAATGGGCTTTCAGAACTCAATGGTCCCAGTTCTCAGGGGAAATGTCAGATCTACTGCAGGTCCCAGCCCAAGCAGCACAGGATCTACAATGGTGGGCTTGCAGACATCATATTCTCATAGGAGAATCTTTTTGGCAACCATGGCCGGAGATAACTGTAGTGACGGACGCCTCACTCACGGGGTGGGGAGCCCACATCAACGACCTGACAATCAGTGGACGTTGGTCTCCATCGGAATCCAAACTAAATATCAATCTTCTGGAGTTGAGGGCAATCAGACTAGCGCTGAAGGCCTTTCTGCCCTCTGTACGGGGAAAGAATGTTCTGATAATGACGGACAATACAGTGGCCATGTACTACCTCAACAAGAGAGGAGGAGTAGGGTCACTACCGTTGTGCAGAGAGGCGATCCAACTCTGGTTCTGGGCAATACGAGAAGGGATCCCTCTATCGGCAATTCATCTAGCCGGAGAGCGAAACACAACAGCGGACGCTCTGAGCAGGCAGAGCACAGTCTCTCACGAGTGGGAGATGGCTCAGGAAGTCATTCAAGAGATCTTCGCCTTTGGGGAACCCCTCAAGTAGATCTGTTCGTGACCGGGGTCAACCGGAAGTGCGAACTGTACTGCTCAATGGAATTTCCCCCGAGAGGAGCTCTGGGGGACGCATTTGTGGTGGAATGGGAGTTCCAACTACTGTAGGTGTTTCCTCCAATCCCTGTGATCCCTCAAGTAATCAGGAGGTTGAGAAAGTTCGGGAAAACCATGATCCTAATTGCTCCGGATTGGGGCAGGAGAACGTGGTACCCGAACCTCCTCGACATGTCCATCTGCCCTCCAATACGTCTTCCAAGAAGAGAGGATCTTCTCTCGCGACAGGAAGGTCATGTTCTCCATCCGGAGGTCAACACACTCAACCTTCACGCATGGCTTCTGAAAGGCTGAGGTACAAGGATTGGGACCTTCCGGATGACGTAATGGAGATTTTGCTTTCGGCCAGAAGGCCAGCAACTAAGTCTCTGTATCGGTGTCGTTGGAACAAGTTCAGTAGCTGGTGCAGAGAAAAGAATGTGGACCTTTTTCAGTGTAATATCCCCACAATTTTATCTTTTCTGCTACATTTGGCCAATCTGGGGCTCTAGGTTGGGACAATAAAGGGATATTTAGCAGCGCTATCCATCTTTAAGCGCTCTTCTGAAGAAGAATCTTACTTTAAAATACCCTTGATTATTTAAACCTTTTAGGAATTTAATTATGTCTTTCCCCCAGTACCTTTCCAGGTTCCAGTGTGGGATCTAAATCTAGTTTTAAAATTTCTCACATCTATTCCATTTGAGCCTTTAGATTCTTGCCCACTAAGGCTCCTTACGTTAAAAACAATACTTCTTGTAGCATTGACATCAGCCCGCAGGGTAAGTGAGTTGCAGGCGCTTTCGAGCAGTCCTCTTCACACCATCTTTTATAAGGACAAAGTAGTTCTTAATGTTAAACCTTCTTTTCTGCAAAAAATTGTTTCGGATTTTCATCTGTCACAAAAGACTTTGCCTACGTTTTATCCTCCCCCTCATACAAGCAAGGAAGAGGAAAGACTTCATAGAATAGATCCCAGGAGAGCTCTTAGTTTTTACATCTCTAGATTTGCAAAGATTCGCCAGTGTGATCAACTTTTCGTGGGATACACTGGACGTAATCTGGGCCTTCCGGTAACAAAACAAACTTTATCCAGATGTATAATCTTAGCCATAACAGAATGTTATAGATTGGCAGGAAAAGAACCACCTAATGGACTAAGAGCTCATTCGACCAGGGGCATGGCAACTTCTACAGCATTAAAAAGGGGTGTCCCTGTGCAAGATATTTGTGCAGCAGCCACATGGTCATCTATGCACACCTTTATAAATCATCATGCATTGGACTCGACTTCTTCTCAAGGAGGTCTGCTTGCAAAATCTGTACTACATTCTGTACATGATTAAAAAAGGATACTGTACTCCCACCTCCCAGACAAAACTGCTTTGGGAGTCTATCTAAGATGAGGAATACGTGGGAGGACACAATCCATTCTAAGAACAAGTTACTTACCAACTGTAACGTTCTTTCGATTGGATGTTCCTCCCACGTATTCCTCATCGAACCTCCCATCCTAACCCCACAGTACAGTTTACGTGTATTACACTCTAAACTCTTTTAGGGCTTGGGTCAAAAGGGGCATACCTTAAACGAAGTAAGATCCATGGACTATATTATATGAAAAAACAGAACTGAGGCCAACGGGTGCGCTCAAGGCTCTTATACGAGGGATGACGTTGATACTCGACGGATGCCGCCGAGGGACCTCGACGCCGCGACCTCGAGTGGAGCGCCCTCTGCTGGAGAAAGAGAAAAAAAAATTCCGAGGCGAAACCTAAAGGTAAGGATATATCTAAGATGAGGAATACGTGGGAGGAACATCCAATCGAAAGAACGTTACAGTTGGTGAGTAACTTGTTCTTTTGTCACAATATGTAAGAAAAATTTGGTCTTAAGAACACACCCACACTTCTCACCAAAGTAGATTTCTAAATTCCAGGTCAAACAATCCATTGAACTTCCAGCTTTCTTTCAAGACCCATAGAACTCTGTGGAAAGGGCACTCTGTACACAAGACATTCGAAGAGTAGTCATGTACTACCTCAACACAACAAAATCACTCAGAAAAACAAACCAGTCCTTGTCCTTAGCAGCCGGGAAAGAAAGGGATCCTGTCTCAAAAGCTGCCATTTCTAGATAAATTGCAAAATGCATACAGCAGTGTTGCACGTTATCAAACAAAATACTGCACTGTATACCTAGAGCACACGCCACGTGTAGTACCATGAGCTACATTGGCCTTCATCGCAAATAGAGGCTATCTGCAGGGCAGCCACCTGGAGTTCAGTGCATACTTTCACATATTACTGTGTTGACACACAAGCAAGAAATAACTCACAAGTGGGACAGTAGGTATTAAAATGATATGATATGGCATTTATAACGCGCCTATACACTAATGTTTCAAGGCGCAACATTTATTTACTGTCTGCTAGTCTATGCAAAGCATGCAATTCTAAGCAGACCCACACGCTTCAGAAGACAAACATTACATACCTTTTAATTGTCTTTCTGATGCCTGTATCTACTTAGATTCTCATGCTGCCAGTCACCTCCCCTTTTTGGAAGTAGACGGTATCATAGACAAGTTTATTGTGAGGGTTTTTAACCCACTTCCTCATATATTCATATTTCACTATACACTTCATGTGACTTCAGGCCAGGAAGAAAATAAATCTGAGGACCTTGATGCCTGACAGTTCATGAGTACAGTACATATCACAAAGGGATAGTATTATTTCAAATGCATCCAGTCAACGTCCCTTTTTTAAAATTGAAAATAAATCCTGCAATACTCTGCACCAACCACTAGATGTCCTATGCAAAGGATGTGAATCAAAGCAGATACCAGCATCAGAAAGACAATTACAGGTATGTAATGATTGATGCATATTTTTCAGAGGCTTGTGGATCTGCTTGGTATAACATACTTTGCATAGGCCGATATCTATTGGTTGGTGCGTAGTATTGCATGACTTGTTTTCGAATTTCGAAAAGGCACGTCTACGGGGTGTTTCTGTGTTAGGGAGAATTCTCATTTTATGGCTAATTTCCCTTACCTAGTGAATCCCTCAGCAGCTTTGCTGGATCTCTGGAGTTATTTCTTTCCACTTGATAGGAGTGTGAGCTTTTCCCCCACTCTTACTTGTGTTTTGCTATGTGTTTTTACCTATTGTTGTGAACTCTGGAGTACACCACTTCAGTAGCCCCCTTCTCTTGTGTGTCACCCAACACCTTCTGTGCAGTGACACAGGGTTGTCTTTCAGACTTCCCACCAACTCCATTTCTGAGGCTGACTACTGTCCCCCAGAAAAGGGTAAAGTTACCATTAACTTTACTTAGTCAAATTAACCACAGATCCAGTACACCCCATCTTACATGGAGTACTGAAAGGATTAACTCTTAGCCCTTTTTATCTGTACCTCCTAGAGCATTGTTTTGCTCTTTTAACATTTAGACATGGCTGGTGGCAGTGGTATCTACCCTAATGTTCTACCGTGGTTATCTTATATAACTGTGGTAATATTGTAGACTATTGTATTGGCCTCGAAGTTAAACCCGCTTGACCAAATACTTTTTTCTTTTGGCTCCGGTGTGGTTTATTCGCCATTTCTTTTTGTTAAACTCCTTCTTGTGTTTTACTTTGCGCAGCAAACCAGATTTGCCTTATTTGTTCACCGTCTTTTGGCGGAAGCTCTCCTTTAGGCGTCTGGGTGTCTAGGTGGGCTGAATGTGAGGGAGAGGTGTAGTCAACCCCTGCACAGGGTATCCTAGGAAACCCAAGTCACACTTTTTCATGATTGGCTGAGGTGGTTGTCCGGGCTGGACAACCCCCCCTGCTGGGTGATTGACAGCCAGGCTGTGTGAATGGGGGATTTTCGCATAAAAGGCACGTCTCTTGGGCTGGAAGTCAGAGAGTCACCACTAGAACTACAAGGAACCGAAGAGAAGCAGAGGAAAGGTTGACTGCTGCAACTACCCCGTCCCGGTGAAGCCCTGCTGCAGTCCTGAGCGATCTACCCTTCAGCGACTAAGAGAAGATCCAGTCCAGAGTCGTCTTCCCTTGAGCCTGGTGGGGATAACCAGTTTGTCTTCTTCAGCCAGAGGCCCCCTTCATGGTAGAAATTGCTGCACACTGCTGTAGTGGTCCGGATAGCCACCTGAAGAGCCTCTCCTGTTTTTAAGGCGCGCACCTTTTATTCATCGTCGCTTCTGCCGGCCTCATCCCTGTGTGGTGTAGACCCCCTTCATCCCGAAGCCAGGAATCGTGGGTCTATAGGAAACTACCAGGAACAACTGCCTTGGCACCAGCTTCTTCTTTGAAAGGGTACTGTGTCAAGCTCGAGGAGGTTTGGGTGAAATCCCCATTTCTCGCTTATAAGGCTTGCCCTTATTTTTCCCTCCTTATAACTTTTGCTTCCGAACATTTGACAATATCTAAAGTACTCTTGGCAACTTTTAATCGCTAACTATACGACGTGTGATCCTCGACACAGGAACGAGGTTCCACTTGACACTGGCTCCGGCTTCTTTCTTGCATTTCTGTCCAGGAGTGTTCTTCGATTCTGTTTGCCTAACTAACATATTGCCTATGATTTTTGCCCCCAACTCTCTCTGGGTATCCCTGGTGCGAAGTGTGTTTTTGCCCCAGTAGCATTTCTTGCCTCGGATACGCGTTTATTTAGTAGACCGAACTGTCAATCGTATTCACGGTAACGTGTATTGTTCCGTAACACCGGTTCTCTCAAACACAGGGTACTTACCTTGATTTATACCGTGCAAAGTGAATTGGTCAGTTATAGTGTATTTAACGTGTGGTTTTAAATTTAATGGAAGTGTTGTGTTGATAACGAATGGTTTTAAAATAAATGTACTTCTATTTTTTGCCTGAAACCTTGAGTCAGTGTTTGCTTGAGTCATAGTAATTGTGGTCCCTTTGTGTAATCTCTTCTACTGCTCATATACTCTTGAGATAAGCCTGGCTGCTCCGCTACTACTACCACTTAAACATAGTAGTATAGGCTTGTACCAAAGGTAAAACTTGTATTGCCACCTGTACTCTTAATTGTGTGTAGTGGTCCCTAAGGGCACTGCACAGGTTTCTGCTTAACAGTCTGTAATACTATCCCTAGTGTGAAGTATGCTGTACCCACGGTCCTTCACGTGTCGAGGTGCTCGGGTATTTTTTCCCGCCGTCCAAGTTGGTCGCATTTCGTTGAGTGGTTAGCTAATAACTAGTGTGATATTAGTATTTACGTTCATTATTTCATTGCTACCGCAACTCGATGCACCTCATCGACACTCTACAGTCTTCGGTGATCGACTACATGTCCATCGACAGCTTGCGGATCCAACTCCTGGTCGGCCCTTGCGGTCTACATTGGGTTTCAGCTTACATCAGACTTCGGCTTTCTCCCACTGTAGGGAGAGTGTAGGTTGGACATATTCTCATACATTTAAAGAATGTCTCTTCTTTTTCATCCCTTTTACACCCCTTACCAAGCTGCCTTTGAGAATCCTGGAAAATACTCCCTTTAAATTCTTCCCTAACTGCAATCGTAAATATTTGCAAAGGAGACGCATTCTATGTGCTATCATTTTCTTCTACGAGACCATTCAGAGTAAGTGTGGGCAGCTAGTAAACCTTTCAGCCCATAAACGCTAAAAGATTGGCAGACAAAAGCGTTTGACGGCCTGCGCCCTGCAGGCTCAGGCCTCTTCTGACTACCCCGCCAGCGCAGATGAGTCAGATGATGAACAAGACAGCCTGAGCACCTTTAAAGATGCTGAGGACACAATTCAGGAGTCTGTAGACTACGACATGCTCGTCCCCAGCTCCAGAAGGCATGCGTTAAGCACTGCTATGGAGTCAATCCCTAGCGACAGGAGCGGGCATTCACATAAGCAGGGGCGCTAAATCTTGCAGGTTAAACCCACTCATGCCCCAGCCAAGCTTCGTTGAAGTCGTAGAAATGTAGGCCAGCAGAACACCATCCTATGGTTACTTTAACCGACACAGCACTCAAATGGTCTGCATCAAAGCTTTCGATGCAACGCTCAAAAAGCAAAATGCTACATTAAGTTCCGCTCTGAAATCCTCAACTACTTTGTCTTTACAGCTACAGCCGGATGCGCAGAGAGAACTCTAAGCATACATCCATTTTGCACAAACACACACCAAAATAATCGTTCAAAAAGACAGTTTGTTTCTCAGATGCACTCACCGAAACAGTCATCGAAGCAGTTATTGTCTCTGTCCGAAGTGCACACCCAAAACAGTAGTTGAAACATTCACTGTTACCAAAACACCTCTTACACTGGGGCTTTTTCCCCTTTAGCTGAAGCTTTACAAAAAACACCCTACAATAACGCAGAAGAGGTCAATTATCCATTACACGAAACACCTTCCAAAGGAACATGTATGTCCACAATGGAACAAGTTAGCTCTTTTGTAAATTATGATATGGTATTTGTAATTTGTAACGCGCCTATACACAAGTGTTTCAAGGCGCGAAATTAAGAGGATTGTTTCACAGGCAGAGCCATCAAAACAGGTAGAGGTATTTATGCCTGTCCTATTCGAAAGAAATGGAAAAGGGTAGACCCCAATGATGGCGGACTCCCCTCTCAGTTAGCCGTTGGGTGAGGGGGACACACATTCTCCTCCTTGCAAGAATTAAGGCTGACAGGTCCTGAAAAACTGTTATCCTGGAGGGGCCCAAGGAGACCGGACCTACTGTCCTCGCCTTGTCCGGGATTCTCATCTTCTCATAATAGTGGAACCTGGCTAGGACATAGTCGTGTCATGCCTAATAGGAGCTTGACCACTTCATGAATGGACCTTTTGAAGTGTCTTTCCGTTTCCCCCACCCTTGTTTTCCTGGAACCCAAAAGGTTGTTTCTCCTCTCTCGGTTTTTGAAGTCGTCCATCTTGAGTGTCATTTCGGCTTCCCTCTTTTCAAGCTTTGACAGCTGCATATCAATTTGGAACTCCAGTGTATGAAGAGAGGTTTGATTATTTTCCAAGCCCCGCAGTCTGTCATCGATTTTTGTTTTTTTAATTTTTTTATTTTTAATTTTTATTTTTTAAATATTTTTCTTTTGGCCCTCTTGTCCAACACATCCAGCCTGACTCCTATGTCGGCACGGATCCCCCGAATATCTTCCAGCAGGGCCGCTCTGTTCCTTTTAATGGAAACCGCATCAACTGAGGCTTTGGCTGAAATGCTAAGAGCTCCCTCCGTGCATGGTTGTTTGGGGCCGTAAAAGTGAAATCTCTGGATCGAAGTTCTCCAGTCCATGGAGGGCCAGGATGCAGTGAGGAAAGCCTGAGCTGAGCCAAAATGTGGGTGGCACCCCGTGTAGCAGGGGCACAGAGGAGCAGGAAGCTGCAGAAAACAGGCCAGAACAGGAGCTAGTCAAGCCAGTATCAGCAGAGCATAGTAGTTGGCTCCTGCGGGAAAGCCCTCTCGCAACCCTGAGCAGACAAACCAAGGAAGTCCAATCTGGTGTCACCCCACTTGGAAGGCACCCCTATAAGAGCTCAGGGGCAAACCGCTCCACCAAAGGCCAACTTCAGCCCCACCTTGTTCCCCCTCCAAGTGGGAAGGAGCTGCCCCAAGGAGCCGACCCACACCGAAGTCCAGGGGCCGTAGAGCCAATCACCACCAAAGTAGAGGCCTGCCGGTACTGCACACTGCCCACACCACCCCATGCAACTAAGCCTCAGCAATGGGGTCCCGCACTTCCACCACACCAGGCCCAAGGCAGGGATACCGTGCACCTCTTCAGGCCACACAGCAATGTCAAAGTAGGGATGGCCCCCTCACGCCTAAGTCTCCTAAACAGGGGCTGCTAGGCCGCCAGGGTCCCAGCACAACCAGGGGACCCACTGTGCAGTCCACAGGTCCCATCACCACCTCCACAGGACATACAGGCCATGAAAAATCCTTCACAAGACAGGGACCGGTACCCTCCTGCCCCCGCCTCCTCCAGCCTCAAGTTGCTGCCACTGCTGCGATGTCCCAGGTCCCCCGAGGGCCTGCAGAATGTCCCGGGCCTAAGATCGTGCCACGGTCAACCGCTGATAACTAATGCTGCCAGCAAGCAATGCAACTGGCGAAAATCAGCGTTGTCTTCCAAGGTTACCTGCGCTCACGGATAGCTCTGCCGCTGCGTACCCAATCCATACACAAATCCACCCAGAGGTGTCCGTCGGATCAGCACCTGCATGCGTGGTCCAAAATGGGGGCTCTAGTCCCTATTTGGGGCGGTTGTGCAGGTGCAGAACGTTCAGGCTTGCATCCTTAGGGTGCCCGTTTGTGGCCTTCTCCTGAGACTCGGGCAACTTTAATATGCCTGTTGATAACGAAGTTCTTTGGTAAAGCAGTAGACAATGCACTTGAGACGGCCAAGAAAAAGCATGAAACATTGAAAACACTTGCCCAGATATCTAATAAACTCTTGATGCAACGGCACCAGGCACATCAACTTCCTGGTATACAAACCAATCGCAACCCTCAGCATTTCCGTCTTCCCGACAAAGATCCTTCTTAAGGGGACATGGTAGGGGGTGAAGGCCAAGCTGTTAAAAGCACAGCCACTCCCTCCAAACAATGACGCACATATTCAGGTTCCCCTCCACCCCATGTATCAACAGTACAGGGGATCATTTCACAATACACCCACACATGGCAGGGAATCACTACAGAGAGGTGGGTGCTGTCAATCGTAACAGAGGGTTACTGCATTGAGTTTCTAGAGATACCATGCGGTCATCCACCCAGATAAAGATCCATGTCCAAGGAACATCAGATTATACTCTATGCAGATATCCAGTTACTACTCGAAAAGGGAGCAATAGAACTTGTGCCTTTAGAAGATGTAAACAAGGATATCTATTATGTGTACTTCCTTGTGCCAAAGACTTATCCAAATGCCCAGTACTAGATCTAAGACCTGCCAACACTTATGTAAAGCATCAAGTTCGGGATGTCAACCCTACAGGAAGGAATTGCACAAAAAAAAGGGATTACATGGCAACATTGGGCATGAAAGATGCGTGCTTTCATATTTCAATGTTGCCAGCTCACCAAAAGTACCTACGGTTTAAGCTGGTGTCCACCCACTACCAATTCAAGGTGCTTCACTTCAGTATAGCTTCAGCCGCTTGCGTTTTCACAAATATTCTAGCAGTTGTGGATGCCCACTTATGCAGGCAGTCCATTCCAGTGATCCCTTATCTAGACTACTAGCTCTTAACAGAGGAGTGTTGGGGAGAATTCTCTGTTTAGGCTGAATTTCCTAACCTAGTGAGTCCCCCAGCAGCTTTGCTGGATTTTTGGGGTTTATTTTTTTCTCCTGCCAAGAGTGAGACTCTTTTACCCTCACTCTTGGACATGATTTGAGTGTGTTTCTTTGGATCTAGAAGTGTTTAATGGGCTATGGGGTCTTTTACTCCATAGGGTTTCATGTGTTTTTGTGATGTGTTAAACAGCACCCGGCCGGCTCACCACTTAGCATGTTTGAGTGACAGCTAGGCTGAGTAAATGGGGGTTTGCTGCATAAAAGCAGGGCTTTGGGGACTGGAACTTCAGAAGTCACCACAGGACCTAAGAATCCGACGAGGGAGAAGCTGAGCCGATCTGCCACGACACCACCACCGGTGGAGCCCTGCTGGACTGCCTCATCACTTTTCCCAACGACAGAGGAAATCTCCCGCCGGAGAGTCTTCTTCCTTTGACTGGTGGGGATAACCAGTTTCACGGTCTTTTCGCTTTCCCGGCGTACCTCGTGGCCGCCTTGCCCGTGCCAAGCACCCAGGCAACCGGGATACCACGTTTTACCACGACCGCGAAACCAAGGTACCACCTCTAACCGGAAAACTCTGCGGCTGGTTTCTTCCCTGATAGTGCAACAATCTTCATCTTTCCTCCAAGTCGAGATCTGCTCTTCCCCTGGACGACGACGCAACTTGCACCCACTACCAGGAACAACTGCCACCGCTGGAGGATCCTTCCCACTTAAGGTACCGTGTCTCGCCTGGCTTCCCTTGCTACCGACTGTACGGGGTAGATTTAGCCCCCGGCTTTCGAACCTGTGTTAGCCTGGGATACCTTGGCTAAACTTTTCTAAGACTCTCTAAACTCTTCTTGAACCCTCTGCAAGACTTTCTAAGCCTAGTGTAACTGTGTGATCTTGGGCGCATTTGTGCTCTGCTCTCTCTAAGAGTGGGCCCAGCCTTTGGACTTTGGCTCACCAGTGACTTTTTGCTCTCTGCCTTGCTAACAGTGTTCCTGAATCATAGAGTGGTGTACTTCTTCATATTCTGTCTTTCCCCCCCCCTTTCTCGCAAACTTATTAGAGTGCAATCTAGTTAAGCGCTCACCTCTGTATGAAAATAAATGGTGTTTTACTGTGATTTATCTAATAGGGAAAAAGGGGTGTATATATCATAATAGTAACTGCGTTTAGGATAGTTTACAATAAGAGTGCTGGAGCGTTTCAAATGTGTGTTTTTAAATAAATAATTATATACTTTGATACCAAAGCTCTGGTCTGTGTTTGCTTGCATTATTGTATCTGAGTGCCTATTGAGTATATTTTGCATACTGCCTAACTCTTCTTGAGGGAAGTCTGACTGCTCAGCCACAGCTACCAGGTAAATCTGGGTGGTACAGACTGCTACTAAGTGGGTTTACTGCCAACACCTGTAGTCTTAAATCTTTTGCAGTGTTCCCTAAGGGAACTGCACAGGTTTCTGCCTAACAAGGAGACACCCCAAAAGTGTCAACCATCCAAAACACAATCAACCTTTTGTTTCAGTTAGTTTTCAATGAACGAGAAAGTCATATCTCGTACCCAGTCAGATTAAACAGTTCTTAGGCCCAGTGATTCAAACAGAACACAATTTAGTCTTCCCCTCTAATGAGGGGGTGCAAAACATGCTAACTCAAATTCCTTGTTATGTAGCCGGTAGTCTGTTTGAACAGTCATGCCCCTTCTCGGAATGATGTCTTCCTGAATCGTTCTAGTGCTGCATGCATCCAATACACAAGTGGCAGGCGAAGCAATGGTCTCAAGCAGACGGTCACTGGGACGATCTAGTGGTTGTTTCGCCAGCTTTAATAAAAGCAGTGCAATGGTGGAAAAAAGTAAACCTTTTAAAAGGTAACTCTTTTCTCAATCCTACAGTAGAGGCCACTTTAACAGATGCTTCACTTTCAGGGTGGGGAGCACCTTATCGCTACCAAACAGCACACAGCATGTTGACACATTCAGTATCAAAGAAGCATATCAATCTTCTAGAATTAGTGGCAGTGTTCAAAGCCCTACAAGCCTTTCAACACCAACTGTCAGGGAAAATACTTCTAGTCCTCCCAGATGGCACAACAAACGTGTTTTACATACACAAACAGGGTGTAGCACACTCTGTAAGCCTGTCCAGACTATCTCAGAGGCTGTGGAATTGGTCTCCAAGCAACAATATCTTCTTCCTGCCACAACATGTTTCAGGGGAACACAACGATCTATCAGACGTTTTAAGCAGAAACATACAGCTTCCCACAGAACACCATTGGGATTTAAACGCAGACATTTTACACAGCGTCTTCAGAGAATAGGGCATCCACACATAGATCTCTTTGCAGCACAAGAGAACGCAAGTTGGCACAGTTACACATTCAGGTTTCCCCAGACCGGGTCCAGGGGGAACGCTCTGTGGATCAGTTGGTCCGGGAGATTTGCATATGGTTTTTCTCCCAACACCACTACTCAACAGAATAATCCACAAGATGTACCAGGAACATCTCTGGTGACAGGGAATGGTGGGACTGGCCAAGTGGTGCAATAGTGATTGCTACAGACTTTTATTTTTAAAGAAAAGAATTTCTGATGTTTGTTAATCTGCTTAGAATCACATGCTGTGCATAGGTCCGACATCCAGTGGTCACTGCGGAGTATTGCATTTTGTTTTTCGTAGTCGAAAAAGGGGACGTCGACAAGGCGTGTCTGAAACACTATCCCTATAGTGACGTGCGTTGTACCCACAATCCCTCACGCGTCGAGGTCCCTCAGATTGTTTTTTTCCACCCAGCTTCTGGTCGCCTTCACGCGGAGCTCCTCGAGAGACATTGCAACTCCTCGACCTTTGGTCGTTTTTTCTCATAATATTAATAATCCCTCCCTCGACGCAGTTGTAAGCTGTTCTCCGCCGAGCAAAATCTTCGACGGAGGGTCGAGCGGAGGAAATCCTTCGGCGCTGCCGAACACGTGGCCTGGCCTCGCAGGCCATATACAGTAGGGAGAGTGGGGTCGTGGGACATCTCTGGGTCTTTTCTGAGAATGCCTTTCCCTTTCCCCTTCCTTTCCCTTGGGGTGCTTATCGCGATTTATTGCCTCGGCTATGGAGAGGACACCCTTTAGGTTTTTCCCGCTTTGCAAAGGCAAATTTACTTGGAAGGACAAGCATTCACGGTGTAACCGCTGCTTGCCCCTCGATCACAAGGAGGAAGGTTGCGCGGCTTGTCGACTTCTTAAGCCTAAAACTCTAAAAGACCGTAGGGTTAAAAGGTGGGCGGCCTACGCGATGTCGAAGGCCGAAGGTTCACCCGCCGCTGCTACCACCGACAGTGACGAGGAACGCGATAACGCGACCTCCGCTACGGAAGTCGAAGCCCCCTCTAAGGAGCGCTTGCGCGCTTCGTCGTCTGTCCCCGGCCCCGACGGGCTCGGCTCACGCCCTGCTTATGGGGATGAACACCCCGGCGACACTGACGCACACAAAGACTCACATAAGCACACAACCCACGGCTCTTCTTCGTCTAAGACGAAAAGAGCTTCGGCGCCCAAGGAGACGCAGGCTCCACCGGCGGCCTCCTCGGACCGTTCGGGTTCGAAGCCCCTCTCGCAACCGCAGCCGCGACCAGCGACTGGGCTTTCGGCAAATAAGGGCGCCGCCCCCAAACCATCGGCCGGCGCGCATCAACAGAAGGCGCATACCGCCGTAGAGCGTTCGACACCCATAGCGTCGAAAACGCAAGCTTCCGCCGACAAACGAGTCGCCGACAAACGAGTCGCTGAAAGCTTGGCGAGGATCGCTGTAGCCGACGCCCAGAAGCGTACGCCGAAGAACACGTCGAGCGCTACGCATAAGTCGAAAGACACGCCGAAAAAGCCCGAAGAAAGGCAGGGACTACCCCCTTCAGTCGGGGGGTCACCCAGCACACCTGAAGGTTTTTCGGAGGGCGACGGGACACTTTCCTCGACGCTTTGGGAGAGGTCGAGCCGTTTCCAGCTAGATGACTCTATTTTTCCCCCGCCAGACCGCTCTGGGGTACCCCATGAAACCATGGAAAGACTCCACCTCTGTATGGAGAGGATGGAAAGGTTTATGAATACCCAGACCTCTCAAACTCCCAAGAGGACTAGAGAAGGGCCTCAGGAGGACCCCAGGGCCAAAAATCCGAGGCTAGTCGATCCCCAGGTGGACACAGCCTCAGACTTCCATAACGTATACGACCTCACTGGGGAGGAACAATACTTGGAGGAGGAGGATATTTCATGGACGATGAAGGACGACAGAACCAGGAGGAATGTCTGGAAGACAGGCCAGACATTATAGAAGAAGGCTTCAGAGAAGACACTGAAGGACCTTCGCACCCCTGGCAATCCCCATCAGTATATTCCGACACTGATGTCCTAAACCTAAATCCTCCTGACAATTCACCGGTTAGGAACACGTCTCCAATTGACGATCAGCCCACTTTCAATGCACTGTTGCGCAGAGCAGCAGCACATTTCGAACTGGACACTGGGGAGCTCTCTCCAGAATTAGACTTTGTGGAAAGAGTAATTAAAGAGAAACCCCCGGTCAGCCAGACCATTCCCCTCCTAGCTTCAGTGAAGAGAAGAATCATCCCTTCGCTGGCCACTCCCGCATTGATCAGAGGGGTCAATCCGAGAATTGAAAAACTTTTCACTCCTTCTCCCTCAGACCCGCTCTACATTAGGGGACATTCCATTCCGGATTCCCTAGTAGTGTCTAATACTAGAAAGAGGGCAGGGGTACCACTTTCCACCAGTGAGGCACCCCCTGACAAGGAGGGCAAAAGGCTATATGCCCTTGCAAAAAGAGTAACTTCCTCGGCTGCCTTCTCAGCAAGAATTGCGAACAACAATTCTTTGCTTGCTAGCTATGCAGACGCGCAGTGGGCCAAACTGCGCAAGGACGCCGAGGAAGCACCGGAGCCTTTACGTACACGCCTACTTTCAACTATTGGCGAAGGAACCCAGGTGAACCAGAGCATTGTAAAAAACTCTCTGGACGCGGCAGAAACAGCGGGACGTTCCCTGGTGCAGGGAATACTCCTAAAACGCCATGTATGGCTGCGCAACTCAGGGTTTAAACCGGAGACACAGGCGTCTTTAATAAATAAACCTGTGGAAGACTCTAACCTCTTCGGAAAAGCGGTGGATGAAGCTCTAGAGATGGCTAAAAAAGAGTTCGATACTATCAAGACTCTTGACCAAATCTCTAAGCCCACTACCAGACGCGGCTATGGCAACAAACGCTTTTTTCGTGGCCAACGCCAACAACAACAACAAAGTCAGCATCAACAATACCCTGCCACCAATTACCAGACCAATAGTGGGCAGTACAGCCAAAGAGGCCAACGCCGGGGTAAAGGGAGAGGTCGGGGATCCACCCCCAGAGGCTCCCAAGCCCCCAACAACTCCAAGTGACGCGGAGATTCGCGTCCCCTCCCATGCAACACCGGTCGGGGGCCGGATAACATCCTTTCTTCCTGCATGGGAGGAGATAACGTCAGACCGTTGGGTACTTTCCACCGTAGCCCACGGATACTGTATCGAATTCAACAGTTCCCCATCCTACAGACCCCCGAGGGGACGTCGCATGACACCGGAACATCTTGCCATCCTTCTCCAAGAAGTACAACAACTGCTGGAAAAAGGAGCCATAGAGGTCGTGCCTCTATCTCAGGTAACGGAAGGTATTTATTCAGTGTACTTCCTTGTACCCAAAAAGGATCTAACCATGCGCCCTGTATTCGATCTGCGCCCAGCGAACAAGTTTATCAAACCCCAAAAGTTTCGTATGGTAACCTTACAGGAAGTAATCCCACTGCTTTCTCAGGGAGATTACATGACAACATTGGACATGAAAGATGCATACTTTCATATTTTAATGTTGCCAGCGCACAGAAAATACCTCAGGTTCATGATAGAGGGCAAACACTACCAGTTCAAAGTGCTACCCTTCGGCATAGCATCAGCACCAAGGGTATTCACGAAGGTGCTGGCAGTGGCAGCGGCCCACCTGCGCAGGTTGTCCATCCCAGTTTACCCTTACCTCGACGACTGGCTCATAACAGGGGATTCTTACGAAACATGCTTCTCCAATACCCAAAAGACGGTAGACCTTTTGTTCCAGTTGGGCTTCTCCATCAACGAAAAGAAGTCCAGTTTAGACCCCAGTCAAATCAAGCAATTCCTAGGGGCTCTAATTCAAACAAAGGACGGCCTCGTCTTCCCCTCCAAAGAGAGGGTCCAAAACATGCTGTTTCAAATCCCTCAATATGTGACCGGTCGAGAGGTGACGGTACGCAAAGCAATGCGCTTGCTAGGAATGATGGCGTTGTGTATTTATTTGGTACCTCACGCGCGCCTGCGCATGCGCCCAATGCAAGAGTGGCTCAACAGCCAGTGGTGTCAGGCCAGCGGACTATGGGAGGATCTAGTTGTGGTCTCGCAAGCCTTGGTTCTCTCGCTACGGTGGTGGACAAAGGAAAACATGGAAAAAGGGAAACCCTTTGCCACACCCGCGGCGGAAGCCACTCTAACCACAGACGCATCCCTCACAGGATGGGGGGCGCACCTATCCCATCAGACTGCTCACGGAGTGTGGACTCCGAACGTAGCATCCAAACACATAAATCTACTGGAGCTACTAGCTGTGTTCAAGGCGCTAAGAGCCTTCCAGGAACACCTACAAGGCAAAACAGTAATGGTCCTTACAGACAGCACCACAGCCATGTACTACATCAACAAGCAAGGGGGCACCCACTCTCCAGGCCTGTCCAAGCTGGCCCAGAATATATGGAAGTGGGCTCTCAAACAGGACATGTTCCTACTATCACTACATGTACCCGGGGAACTCAATCTGCTGGCAGACAGTCTCAGCAGAGATTTCCCCCTGCCCGAAGAGTACGAATGGCGCCTGCACGAAGACATCGTCTTCGACGTCTTCACACAATGGGGATTCCCAGAAATAGACCTGTTCGCAACCCTGGAAAACTCACAATGCCTAAGTTATGCCTCCAGGTACCCCCAGAACCAATCCAAGGGGAACGGTCTGTCGATGCAATGGTCAGGGAAATTTGTTTACGCTTTTCCCCCGACTCCCCTTCTCAACAGAGTGGTGCACAAGATGCACCAGGAACAAGTGACCATGATACTAGTGGCCCCAATGTGGGCACGACAACCATGGTTCGCTCACTTGATGGAGATGTCTCTATCCCCCCCAGTAAAACTCCCCTGCCCGTACAACATGCTCTCTCAGGACAAGGGCAGGACTCTGCATCCATGCCCCCAGAACATGAACTTAGCAGCTTGGCTCCTGAGAACATAGAGTTCGGACATCTACAACTCCCGCAAAGATGCATGGACATCCTCGGGGAAGCCAGAAAACCGAACACTCGCCACTGCTATTCTAGCAAGTGGAAAAGATTTGTCATCTGGAGCAGGAGTAAAAGCATCAACCCTATTGACTGCTCTCCCACACATGTGGTCCTATACCTGACCCACCTATTGGATTCAGGTCTAGTGTTTAACTCCATTAAAGTCCACCTAGCTGCACTTTCTGCATACACCACTTCCCAACTCAAAGTGTCGTGGTGGAGGATCCCTGTTATAAAGGCCTTCATGGAGGGAGGAAAGAGAATACACCCCCCGATAGCTGACCCAGCTCTCGGATGGGACCTTAATGTGGTACTTACCAGACTCATGGGCTCTCCATTCGAACCCATGCCCAAAGCATCTCTTAAAGACCTCACTCTTAAGACTGCTTTTTTAATAGCTATCACCTCCATCAGGAGAGTAAGTGAACTTCAGGCTCTTTCTATTCTAGACCCCTTTGTTACAGTTCACAAAGATAAAGTGGTTCTACGCACTCACCCTAGGTTTGCTCCGAAATTTATTTCTAAATTCCACGTAAACCAATCTATAGAACTACCAACGTTCTTTCAAAATCCTTCCAATTTGGGAGAAAGGACTCTGCACACACTAGATGTACGCAGAACGGTCATGTTCTACATGGAAAGAACCAGACCACTGAGGAAGACTAATCAGTTCTTCGTCTCGGTGGCAGCAGGAAGAGAAGGAGATGCGGTTTCAAAATCCACTATTTCTAGATGGATTGTTCAATGCATCACTCTCTGCTATACTCTTGCTAAGAGAGAACTGCCCTTTAGGCCAAGAGCACACTCTACTCGAGGCACGGGGGCATCCATAGCATTCATTGCAAATGTTCCCCTTGAGTCCATCTGCAAAGCGGCTACCTGGAGTTCTGTGCACACCTTTACAAAACACTACTGTCTAGAATACACACTCTAGATCTGACTCCCAGGTGGGACAGGCAGTATTACGACACCTTTTCTCTACTGTTCCTTCTCATAACCCACCGCCAACTCCGGGTACTGCTCGCTAGTCTATGCACAGCATGGGATTCTAAGCAGATTAACAAACATCAGAAGAGAATGCATTACTTACCGTAAAAGCATTTCTGATGGTTGTATCTGCTTAGATTCACATGCGCCCACCCTTCCTCCCCGCTCGGATGGAAGGAACATAGGCTTCCTTTATATATCTCTCTCTTTTCTGTACTCACTCACGTCTAGAAGGCTCCCTCAGGGCAGAAAAATACTAACAGAGGGACCTCGATGCGTGAGGGATTGTGGGTACAACGCACGTCACTATAGGGATAGTGTTTCAGACACGCCTTGTCGACGTCCCCTTTTTCGACTACGAAAAACAAAATGCAATACTCCGCAGTGACCACTGGATGTCGGACCTATGCACAGCATGTGAATCTAAGCAGATACAACCATCAGAAATGCTTTTACGGTAAGTAATGCATTCTCATCTGTGCTCTAATGGGGTTTCCCTACCTAAACTAAAGAAACTTGGGTGCTCGTCAGGAAGTCGTTGAATGTCCAAATCAAAAGGCACTGTCCAGTCAAAAAGCTCTTATGCTATCACTACAATAAATACTAACGTTTTGGTTCTGATCGTGACCCAGGAGAATTACTCCCTTATATATACATGAGGCAAAACATAGGACATTGCTAAAATACATAAAACGTACAACAAAATGGTACATGAACATTTGACCCAAATTAATTCTTTGGGTCAGATTCAACAGCATTTATATTCTCTGTGGTCTTTGGTGGGGGACAACATGAGCAACGAAAGTACAACTATGTTGTTGGGTATGAAAGTCACTGAACTGGACAATGGTGAAATATTGTGACAAGACAGTGAACACAACTGTGTTTCGGCCTAGAAGCTATCTGTGTGTAGCTGTCAGTTGGTCGGCCTTCAGGACGGGAAAGTGGATATGCAAAAAATCCTATGTAATCTGTCAAGAGATGGACAGAGGTGGAGGTCAGGAGAGTGGAGGGTTAAAGATGGTCATTTAAGGAGCGGTAGATGTTATCATTGTGTCTCTTGGAAGAGACTGTGTGATCACAGACCCTCGATAGACTGTCAAGCCTGACACTATCTAACTCCACCTCCTAGAGTCTTCACCCAATCTTGGGAGCCTAACTGTAGTGGGATCATGACAGAAGTCGGTACATGCTCGCACACCTCTACTTTCACATCAACAGTCTTTAGAACGCAACTACACCCTCTATTTTTTTTGCCCTGGCTGCACGCACGTCGCTCTCAAGCAACCAGCGCCACCAGAATGCAGATACCATAGTCCATTGGTCTTACTGCACAAATTCTACTGCTCTTACACTGCCACCGCTAGCATGCCGCTACACATTACCTATTGCACTCTAGCTGCATACATGAGTGCACCCATGCGCTACTCTTCTTACTCTCTCCACTGACCTGGACTGCGGTACCCGAGAGCTTCAACCCACAGCTCTTTTGAATCATAATAATGGTAAAAGGCGCTCTACAAATGCCAACTAACATAACATAACATGTACACTGGTATACAGGCTTCTCTATTCCACATACTTACGATGTAGATTGTTTGCGAGCGATTCTATGAGGGAAATAATTTATAGACCATTTTCCATTTGACTAAGATGTGGCTTACTATTGAGATTTTTGAATGAGTTAAGTTTTAGATTTCTGTTTTTAATGTCGATGTGCAGAAGGTGGATATGTTTATCCTATGTTTATTTTATTGATTATTTGTGTTAGTATTGATTTGGGGCTGATGAATACTAAATTAATGCATTGTTTTTATTATTGAGTGTTGTGCAATACTATCACCTGCTTATTTAATTTTTTAGTGTGTGTTTTGGGCCTAGAATAAATAGTGTTTTTGTACATTCCTGTCTAAATTGAATTATTGTGTACTTCCCTTTGTCGACCCCTAACCCCACTCATTCTCTCCTGAATAGCATTCACTGCTCTCCATTGCTACCTTGGTTTGGTTTCAGCTACCCTCTGAATTTCCCTGTTCGCTATAACTAGGGTTGCAGCCTAAAATCTGTCCACCAGACCAGATTCTCGAAATCCATCTCAAGTGCCCCCATTCTCATTTTCTGTGTTTCGCTCATTGCTGTATCTCTAATTTTCTCTACTCTTGTCACTTTACATTCCATGAAGCTAAATTCCTTTTGTAGAGTGGTAAGCAGAAATGCTCCATGCAGTGAATTAATTTTTTGATTTTCCTTCTCATCATTCATCCTGCACCTCTATCCTTGCACGCCTGTCGTTGTGCCCTCCTGCTTTGATCTTTGCTTCTCATTCACTGTTAGCTATCTCCATCCAAGCTTCTGTGGGCCTAAGCCGATTATAAGGCAATATTTCTAGAGTAATAATGTATTTCTTTTTGTATTCTTTATTTGAAGGTAATGATTTTGTCTGCTTGCCGAAACAGCTGGCCTGGATGATGGCAACAAGGCGATTGTTCATGTATCCAGAGCTACTCCCAATCTGCTCCCTGAAAACTCAGAAACCAAACGACAAACCATTCTACACCAAAGCAGAGGACAAGTAAGTGTACAGTGTAGGCATTGCAGGGGAAAAAGCTTGGCAAGAGTTGTGAAAGGAGTCCTTGCATAATATTAGTCTCCAACTTGCAGACAGGCTTCCCCAAGAGGCTAATAGACAAATAGACAAATTGTTGGCCCACAACCTGTTGTCACGCACTATATGTTAGCATGTGGAGATTGGACATTTTTGTTTTTCAGTGCCGGGTACTGTTATCACTCTAGTTGGAGAATGTTTTGCCCCTCTGCTGTCATGAGAGAATAATTCCTAGCCTTATCAGCAAGAAGTGAGTGTTAATATATATGGCTAGTCACAATAATTGTGTTGCCCTGCAGGGTTCTGTTGCTTAATCCTTCACGTTGGTGTTGGGGCACTGATTATTTCCCTAAGGAACTCAGAATAGTCATTCTGTTGCGCATAATGTGTACGGTTGTAAACCAGCCTCTACAGTCCGTGCTACCAAGATGCAATGTAAACCAACTAAATATAACTTCTCATCCTGGTTTTCTCCCATGTTCCCCCTGCTGCTTTCAATTCTCATCTTCTGGTGTGCCTTCCTCTTCCCTCCTTCCCCCAGTCTTCCTGGCCCATATTCCTCCTCGCTTTTCTACGCTCCTTCCTTCTCCATCATGGGGTCTTGCATGGATTCTCACGCTCATGAATATTCCCCATAGTCAGGCTGGGAATCCTCAGTAAATTTTAAAGCAGTTTAACTTGAAGCTTAAAACTGCTCATCTCCTCTATAGTTTATCAGTGGCTCTTTGGGTCATACTGCCCCAGCCAATGACACTCTTTCTCCTAAGCTCCACTCCTGGTGGCCATCTTCAGATTTTTACCACACGTTTCACGTATGGTAGTGCTTGAGTTTCACTCCTCAAAATGTGTGTTTTTTTTATTTTTTTTAAAGAAATTTGTACTACTCTTTTTGCGAGAATTCACCTTCGCTTCGTCTGTCAGGTTGTGATTACCGGCGGCAGGGACCTGTTTCCGGATGACATCCTCAGTCCATCGTTGGATTTCCAGCCCGTGGTGCCACAGGCCCAAGTTTGGGCCTTCACCTCGAAACCTCAACCATGGCGGATGCCCTGAAGAAAAGCCTCTTCAGGTCCTGTGAGAACTGTGGCCTGAATAATATCTTTGAGGATCTGCATTTACTGTCTACACCCCGACC
Organism: Ambystoma mexicanum; assembly: GCF_040938575.1. Lineage (NCBI taxonomy): Eukaryota > Metazoa > Chordata > Amphibia > Caudata > Ambystomatidae > Ambystoma > Ambystoma mexicanum. Next base: position 697,837,813 of record NC_090921.1, read on the forward strand.
ACAATGCGGACAGATGTCCGATTTGCCAGTCCTTCTCCTCGCAGACCAGGAAGCACTGCCATTGGAGGTTTGTAGCTTGGATCGAAGAAGGGAAGGCCTCTGACGCGGCCCCTGGGGTGTAGTTATGCCTCTTCCTGGGCCGGCAATTCCAAAGAGTGTGCTTCCTCCATTAAAAAGATGTTTCTGTCCTTTGGGGATCTTCCTTGACGAAAATCCAAAAGAAGGTTAAATCAATCGCTCCATTGCCTTCCTGGTCGCTGCGGCTGCGGGACCCAATTTGGAGAAAGGCTGGTCGCCATCGCCGGCTCTGTCGACGGTTAGTCTACCAGTTGGTGGGCTGTCTCCATCTACGAGAAAGTAATCAGCGTCCAAGCACAGATTGTCGTTGAAGAGCAAGTCGTTGAAGGACCAGTCACCGGTTCCACAGTCATTGAGACCCGATTATGCCTATGCCTTATCTGGGAACACCAACCTGCAGACCTTTACCAGCCATTTACCCTTCAAAGGGGTCCAAGCCCAGCTCCTGTACCTGCTGCTGCTCCAAGTGACATGTCTCTGGAGATCTTGCACACCTTACATACACTGTTGGCTGAAACACAGCAGCGACTGCCCACTGCTCCCACTCCATTTCCTGCAATTAGCCCTCTGAGGCCTTCTCCGGCTCAGCCGCCTACTCATAAGGCCTCTGTTATCCCTCGGCCAATGCCAGTGGCATTGCCCACGGTGGTGGAGGAAACAGTTCAGACAGACACTGGCACGGACACTGATACCACCGGTACTCACACAGATGAGTGGGATTATTACGTTCCCGCAAATGGGGAATCCACAGATGTCGACGCAACCGCCAAGGCCTCTCCACATGACACAATTCATTAGTTCTGCTTTCTGAAATCTAAGGCTGTGAAGCTTTTCAATCTGGTGCCGGAGGAGAAGAAAAAGGAAGGCTTCCTTTTTGAACAACAAGGGTCATCCAAGAAGACTATCGTCTCAGTCCCACTATTGGACGACACATGGGAGGACGACTTGGTGGTCAGGAAGGCTCCAAATACCACTCCTGCTAAGTGTGATCGGTTGGAGAAAAAGTACCGGTTTCCAGGCTCTACTCCTATGCGCCTCAGCTCCCAGCCCTTGCCAGACTCTGTAGTCTCGGTCTTGACTAGAAAGAGTTCTTCCAACCACTTGTCCTCGTCCATGGTGCCTCCTTACCAGGAGGGTTAGAAACTGGATGCGGCTGGCAAGCACATCTTTGCCAAGGTCGCTGGATCCATCAAGGCTGCAAACGCCCTCACCAGCCTGTCAAGGTACGACGGGGAGTTTTGGTATAAGTTGGGGCCCATTCTCGACTTACTCCCTGATGACACGAAGGCCCAACCCATGGCCATGTTCCAGGAGGGTGAGGCGGCTTCCGACTGTCGCTCTAGACATAGCTGACTCCAGCTTTCGTCAGATGGGGAATGGCGGCCCTTTGTCGTCATGGTTGGCTCAAGGCGACCAACTTCCTCACAGATGTGAAGACCAAAGTTGTCGGCATGCCGTTAGATGCCGACAATCTATCTGGCAAGGCGGTCGACGAAACTCTTCAGGCCATAAAGACGGACACTGAGACGACGGGGTTCCCTGGGCAACCTTCAACAAAGGAGGCCATCCTTTCGTTACTCCAAAGGAGAGAGTCTCCAGGTCCTCAGAGTTTCACCATCCGCTATAGTTAGCCCTCCCGCTGTACCACCCAGAAGGCTTATAGGGGATGCTCCCAGGCTTACGGCAGTGGCACTCAGTGTCATCGTCGCCCACCATCCAGGACACAGACTCCTAAGCAGGCCTTAGCCTGGAACCTGCCCCCCCCAATTCCGCTCCTCGTGAGTGGGTGGGTGGCGGTCAGACTATCAAACTTTGTCGATCAGTGGCAAAAGATCACCACAGACAAATAAGTGCTGGATGTTCTTCAGCAGGGGCACGCTTTAGAATTTCAGGACAAGTGTCCCTGCATTCCTCCTGTCGCGCGACAAGAACTGCGCATGGTGCAGATGCTGCAGGAAGTTCAAACCATGCTACGCAAAGGGGCACCTCTGGAGTGTAGTGCAGATACTTTCTGGTTAGGAAGAAGTCGGGAGGATGGCTGCCAATTCTAGACTTGCAACGCCTCAACAAGTTAGTCAATCCCAGAAGTTCAGGATGGTCACGTTGCAACACATGCTCGACCAACTGGAGGAAGGGAGGACATGTACTTCCACATCCCCTTTCATCGCAAGCATGGAAAGTTCCTGTGCTTTGTCATTCTGGGGTGACATTACCAGTTCAAGGCCCTTCCCTTCAGCCTGAAATCGGTATCCCTTCCTATTATCCCCACCAAATATATTGGCGTACATATGGTCGTTTGTCTCGCATAGGCGATATTTTTGGGAGGGATAATTTGTGGGAGCGGGGGCATCCCTTCCACATTTAAAAATAGTGCAGGGGTTGCGGGAGTATCCCCCGCAGGGTCCATGGCTCCATATCGCCGGAAAAATATGGTGATATTTTTGTATTGCGATTTTTTTTTTTTTTTTTTTTTTTTTTTTTTTTTTTTTGCGGGGATATTAACAAATGGTACCCTGAAAACGACCTTGAGGAGGTTCACAAATGCTTGCCCCCGGTGGCAGCACACGTGTGCTGCAAAGGAATCCACATCTACCTTTCCCTGGAAGATTGGCTCATCGGCTACCACTACCGCACGCTGGCAACCCAGTACACCGCAGAGACCATCCAGCTTGTGACTTTGCTTGCATTCTCAATCAACTATACAAAGTCTTGCATAGTGCCATCGCAGAGCACACTGTTCCTGGGTGCCTGACTCAACACAGTCTCGTGTCTGGTGACTCCCTCGGAGGACAGGGTGCAGGCCATCCTGGGAAAGGTCAAATGGCTGTCGACCGCTTCCGTGGCAACAGTCCGATCCATCAAGTTCCTGCTGGGGATGATGTCATCCTGCATTCATTTGGTCCCCTTCTGCAGGCTACAGACGAGACACCTTCAAGAATTACTGCATGCTAGATGGCAGCAAGTCACTGGCACATGGACCGACAAGATTGCCCTCAATCGGGCATTCTGTTAAGCCATGCAATGGTGGTCCGTTCGCCACTCCTCTCACAGGGCGCTGCCTTTCAAATCCCTCCATCAGTCACGACCGAAACCTCCCTGGAGGGTTGGGGAGACAACACAGGAAGTTCACACGCCAGAGACCTCTGGCTCCTGCAGGGAAAGGTGTTGCACATGGTCATCGAATTGCAAGCCGTCTTTTGGGCCCTCAAGTCTTTTTAGCCTCCGCTCCAGGGAAAGGTGGTGTGGGTCTGCACTGACAACACCACCACCACCATGTTTAACTTTAGAAGACAGGCCGGGACACGCTCCCCAGCGCTGTCCCTGGAAGTGCAAGCTCTGTGGCGTTGGGCCATTCGTCGCTTGTTTCTCATCCCATTTCACCTGGCCGGCATCCAGAACACCATTGCAGACTAAGGATGCTGCATTCCTGCCACAAATGGGAGCTTCAACAAGCGCACATGTTGCATCTCTTCAGCAAGTGGGGTCTCCCTCAGATCGACCTCTTCTCCAGCATGGGGTCTGGCATGGATCCACATGCTCATGAATATTCCCCGTCCTCAGGCTGGGAATCCTCGGCAAAGAAAAAATCAGTTTGTTTAGTTTCTGAACTGTCTTTCTCCTAATAACCAATCACTGGTCTCTGGGTGTTAAGGAGAATTATCATTCTATGGCTAATTTCCCTTTCCTAGTGAGTCCCTCAGCAGCTTTGCTGGATCTCTGGAATTATTTCTTTCCACTTGGTAAGAGTGTGAGCCTTTTTCCCACTCTTACACATGTTTTGCTATGTGTCTTTTTCTGTTTTTGTGATTGTGGACTCTGGAGTACACCACTTCAGTAGCCCCCTTCATTTGTGTGTTACACAGCACCTTCAGTGCAGTGACACAGGGATGTCGTTCAGACTTGTCGCGGACTCCATTTCTGAGGGTGAACCCTGTTCTTTAACCACAGATCCAGTACATCCCATCTTACACGGAGTACTGGAAGGGTTAACTCTTAGCCCTTTTTATCTGTACCTCCTAGAGCATTGTTTCGCTCTTTTAACATTTAGACATGGCTGGTGGCAGTGGTATCTACCCTAACTTTTCTACCGCGTTTATCTTATATAAACGTGGTAATACTGTAGGCTATTTTATTATCCTCAAACTTAAACCCGCTTGACCAAATACCTTTTCTTTTGGCTCCGGTGCGGTTTATTCACCATTTCTTTTTGTTAAACTCCTTGTGTTTTACTTTGCTCGGCAAACCAGGTTTACCTTCTTTGATCACGGTCTTTTGGCGGGCTTCTTCCAAGAAGCCGCCCTCTAGGCGCCTGGGTGTCTTGGTGGGCTGAATGTGAGGGAGGGTCTAGTCACCCCTGCACAGGGTATCCTAGCAAAATCAAGTCGCACTTTTTCATGATTGGCTGAAGTGGTTGTCTGGGCTGGACAACCCCCCTGCTGTGTGATTGACAGCCAGGCTGTGTGAATGGGGGATTTTCGCATAAAAGGCAAGTCTTTTGGGCTGGAAGTCAGAGTCACCACTGGAACTACAAGGAACCGAAGAGAAGCGGAGGAGAGGTCGACTGCTGCAACTATCCCGTACCGGTGAAGCCCTGCTGCAGTCCTGAGCTATCTACCCTTCAACGACTTAGAGGAGATCCAGTCCGGAGTCGTCTTCCCTTGAGCCTGGTGGGGGTAACCAGCTCATCCTGTTCAGTCAGAGTAATCCTTTTCTGGTCGAAATCGCTGCACACTGCTGTAGTGATCCGGATAGCCACCTAAAGAGCCTCTCCTGTTTTTAAAGAGCGCACCTTTTATTCATCGTTGCTGCTGCCGGCCTCTTCCATGCGTGGTGCAGACCCCCCCCAATCGTCTTTCTTCGTGCCGAAGCTCCAGGAATCGTGGGTCTGCAGGAAACTACCAGGAACAACTGCCGTGGCACCAGCTTCATCATTTGAGAAAGGCACTGTGTCCTGCTTGAGGAATTTGGGTGAATCCCTAATCTAGAGGCCACTTGACACTGGTTCCAGCCCTTTGACTCTTGAATTCCTGTCTGAGTGTTCTTCGATTCTGTCTGCCTAACCAATATATTGCGTAGGATTTTTGCCCCCAACTCCCTTTGGGTATCTCGGGTGCTAAGTGTGTTTTTGCCCCGGTAGCATTTCTTGCCGCGGATATGCGTTTATTTAGCAGACCGAACTGTCAAAAAGTGATCGCAATCGTATTCATTGAAACGTGTCTTGTTTCATAACACGGGTCCATTCTAACACAGGGTACTTATCTTGGTCAATACCGTACATAGTGAATTGGTTAGTTGTAGTGTATTTTACGTGTGGTTTTGAATTTAATAGAAGTGTTGTGTGTATAACAAACGGTTTAAAAAAAAATGTAATTTCTACCTGAAACCTTGAATCAGTGTTTGCTTGAGTCACAGTAATTGTTTGTTTGTTTTTATTATTTGTAAAGCGCGCCTAACCCGTGGGTAGCAGGGCGCAAAGCAGCAAGAGGAGTGTACAACTTAAGTTACAGGGCACGCATTAGATGAGTCCAACTAGGGTACAGTGTTGGACGCATCAAACATTAGGGCCGATACATCCTAGTATAAATTATAGGTGAATATACATAGTTTACAAGTTGTAGATATATCTTAGCATAGAGATGAGAGGATCTACAATTTATACACAATTTACAGTAGGCGTAACAGTGGAAGAGGTTGGGTGTCAAAGCATTAGATGTCGTGTAACTTGATCCAGCGGATGGTATTGGATCTGAATTGTGGGTAGGGATGGTCTTCCCTAAGAGATGGTGCTAAGGAGTTCCACAATTGTGCTGCTTTGACAGGAAAGCTATTCCCTCCAGACATAGTACGTTTGAATCTCGGGACAAGGAGGTGGTTTGAATTGGCTTTTCTAGAGGGGCGGCAAGAAGTCGGTCTGGTGAATCGTATTATCAAATATTGAGGGGCCGCTTGGTGTAGGCATTTATGGGTCAGAGAGACAGATTTAAGGAAAATCTTATCTTTTGTAGAAAGCCAATTATATGATCTTCTAGTCTCTGATATATGTGCTTTCCTCGGAAGGCTTAGGGCTGCTCTTAAGGCGTTTTTTTGTAGGGTTTGAATTTTATTACTTCGTAGAGTGCATTTCAATAATCCAACTTAGATAGGATCAATGCTCTAGCTAGAGTGATACAGTTGTTTGGAAAGAGGAACGGTTTGGCTGCCCTAATGAGTTTACATGTATAGGAAGTGGCGGAAGCCATGGCATTGACTTGTTTTTTGAAGGTGAGTGTTGAGTCTAAATAGAATCCTAAGGTTTTAACCTCCTTAGCTACAGTGATATTATTGTCAATGACAAAGGATGAGTAGTTTTGGCCTAATTTATTGAGGTTGGGTGCAGTGCCTAGGATGAGGAGTTCTGTTTTGTTATCATTCAGGCATAGACCGTGAGAAGCCATCCATGCCTGGATGATGAGGTACACTCGATTTACAAAGGCCAAATCCTTCCCTTTGTGTAATCTCTGCTACTGCTCATATACTCTTGAGATAAACCTGGCTGCTCCGCTACTGCTACCACTTTAACATAGTAGTACAAGCTTGTACCAAAGATAAAACTTGTATTGCCACCTGTAGGCTTAATTGTGTGTAGTGGTCCCTAAGGGCACTGCACAGGATTCTGCCTAACACTGGGTCATACTGCCCCAGCCAATGACTGCCCTCTACCTAAGCCCCTCCTCTGGCAGCCATACTCAAATTTTTACCGCACGTTCAAGTGTTGGGAGTCCTCGTGCTATAGCTCTCGAGCTTTTACTGCGTTTTGCAATTTTTCAGAGTTTAATCTCATTTTTTCAGTCAATCCAGCCTCAAGCTCCACCATTTCTACTTCTGATCAACGGGGACCCATTTCGGAATTTTCTACGCCCCTCAAGGGTGAAGTTTTCGTCGAGTTTTGCTTCTTGGAGGATTCCAGAAGATCTTTGAGGCCTACCCCGCGTGAACATGGCCCAGGACAAAGGAAACACGACACACGGATCCAAGCTGTTAAGGAGCTGCCCTGGATGCGGATTGCAGAATGTCTTCAAGGAGGACGAGCATTCCAGATGCCTCTACTGCCTTCACGAAGACAAAACGCACGTGGAGAAGGACTGTGCGTTTTGCAAGAACATGTCGGAGTGGACTCTGAGGGATCGGCGTATCCGCCTCACCAACTGGCTGGAAGGTAAGAGCCCAGCGGTAGCTGAGAAGTAGTAGTCCGAGCGGTCTTCTAAGTCCTTTAAGGGCGCTCCGGCGACGGGGGCCCAACAAAAGGCAAAGCACCGTGAGTCTGCGGGCACCGGGAGCACCGATTGGTCGGGCTCCTCGGCTGCCAGGCAGGGCGCACTCTCACCGACACCATCAACCACGAGCCAACGCTCTGGCTCGGGGAAGAGGAAATCGGAGACCCCAGGGTAAGCTTCGGGAGAAGTCCCAGTCGATCCCGACGGAGACAGCCGAGGGGGAGCGAGGCGGTGACCCTCCCCCCAAGGTGAAGGCCTCAACCACGTCCAAAGTCGTGAAGGCCTTGATTCACCCGGCTAAGGCCTCTATCGAGGGATGGCTACCCCAGTGGAGGCGACCTTGGGGCCCAGAGTTTCCCTTCCACCGCAGAGGGGAATCCTCTTTTCAACCCATCGATAAGACCCCCATGAAAACCCCGGTGGAAAAAGAGGGGGGAGCGGTAGCCATCACAGACACAGATCTAGCCTCTGAGGAGGAGCTGGCTCGAGTCACAAAGATCCTGAACAGAAAGTTCAAGGAGGTCCGGCCCCACGGGAGGGATCCCGACGAGGCGGACGAAGAAAGCGACAGTGGTGCCGACGAGGGGTCCGTGGATGAGGAGGATTCCACCCCCCCAGCCGTCGCGTCCGTCGCAGCCGACATCTGCGCCACAGGACAACTCTGGAGCAATCTTGATGCCGATCCAGGCCTTGTATACGGAGACAAAGACAAGGTTACCCTTACCTCCGACGGACGATCCAGCGGAGCCTGGACCGTCGGGAAGTCCTCCAAGCAAGCGGAGAACTCACCCCCCCCCCGCCTTTGCATCCTTCATCTCCTTCCCCTGACCCGAGGGAGGACACTGGAACAGAGACAGCCACGACGGTGGTGACGACAGGATGGGCCTTCCATCTCCACCTCCTCGGGCCTCCCTGCCCGACGAAATTGGCTCCTTCCAGGCCATGATTGCCAGGGCATCCGAGCTCTTCCAGCTCTGCCCCGAAGAACAGAAGAAGGAAGGTTTCCTCTATCAACGGCGTGAGGCCAAAAGGAAGACGGTCCTCTCGGTCCCATTACTTGACGACATCTGGGACGAGGGGCTTTCACTCCTGAAAAACCCGTCCACGACTCCTGCCGAGACCGGTATGAGAAGAAGTACTGTGTCCCAGATTCCGCCCCTTTGTGCCTTAGGGTGCAGCCGACCCTGGATTCAGTCGTCTCGGCTGCGGCCAAGAGGAAAGTGGCAGGGGCGACGGCTTAAACGTCGACCTCCCCGCCGGACGGCGAGGGCAAGAAACTGGACACCATGGGACGACGGGACATCTCGTCGGTGGCAACGACGATCAAAGCCACCAACGCCCTCGCGATTGTGGCCCGCTACGACAGGGAGCTGTGGTTTAAGATCGCTCCTCCCGGACGACAAGAGGGCTGAGGCCCTGGAGATCTTGGAGGAAGACGAGGTGGTGTCGGACCACGCCATAACGGTGGCCACGGACATTGACACCGGTTTCCGACAGATGGGCAACGGTGTGTGCCTTCGCCGGCGTAGTTGACTTAAGGCAACCGATTTCCGCCAGGATGTGCAAACCAGAGTTTTGGATATGCCTTTCGAGGGGAACAACCTGTTCGGCAAGACAGTGGACGAATCGCTGCAGGCCATCAAGGCCGACACGTAGAAAGCCCGGGTCTTGGGAGTTTTCCAGCAATGACGGCCGCCCTTTCGGAACTCCGGAGGCAAACAAGGTGCCTCCAAAGGATTCGGCGGCAGCTCCTCGAAGTACCGCCAGGCGGCCCGCTCCTCGTCGCAGAAGGCCTACAGAGGACGCGGCAAGTCAGGAGGATCTCGTCGTCGTTGCCAAGGAGGCTAAGGTGGCAAGCCCGCTGCCAAGCAGGACTGAACCGGCCGTAGCATCGGGCCCCCACCTGAGCACCCCAGTGGGAGGTCGGCTGGCGAATTCCATCAGCATGTGGGAGTCCATCTCCACCGACCGATGGGTGCTGGATGCCCTGGCCGGCAGACACAATCTAGAGTTCCTAAAGAAGTGCCCCTGCATTCCACCCATGGCCAGGAAGGAAAACCATGTCCCTCAACAGTTGCTGGAAGTATGGGCGATGCTGAAGAAAGGGGCCATCGAGCTCGTCCCAAAGAGGCTCCGGGGCTCCGGAGTTTATTCTCGATACTTCCTCGTAAGACAGAAGACCGGCAGGTGGGAACCCATTCTGGACCTTCGTCGTTTAAACAAGTACATCAAGTCCCAGAAGTTCTGGGTGGTCTCCCTCTAGCGCGTGCTGGGGCAGCTCGAGGAAGGCGACTTCCTATCGTCGCTGGACTTGCAGGATGCATACTTCCACATCCCCATTCTAAAAGGACACCGAAAGTTTCTCAGATTCATGGTCCAAGGGTGGCACTACCAGTTCAAGGCCCTCCCCTTCAGATTGAAGTTGGTGCCCAGGGTATTCACCAAGTGCCTAGCACCGGTGGCGGCGTGGCTGCGCCTGCAGGGGATCCACGTCTACCCCTATCTGGACGACTGGCTCATCCGAACAAGGACAAGAGAACTCGCCGTCGAGCACACAGCAAAGACCGTCCAACTGCTCAGGGATCTGGGATTCTCCATCAACTTCACGAAATCCCAACTGGTTCCGTCACAGGTCGCCCTGTTCTTGGGAGCCAGGCTCGACACAGTGGCACGAGTGGCCTCTCCGGAGGAAAGGACAAAGGCCATTCTGGGCAAGGTGCAGAGGCTGTCGACCATGGACGTGGCCAAGGTGAGGTCCATCAAGTCCCTTCTCGGCGTGATGTCCTCGTGCATCTACCTCGTGCGCCTGTGCAGGCTATGGATGCGTCCACTACAAGAGTTCCTCGACGCCCGTTGGATGCAAGCGGTGGGCAGCTTCGAAGACAGGATCTCGCTCAACAAGACCTTCCGCCAAGCGATCCGGTGGTGGGGCACCCGTGCGCATCTGGCGGCGGGTATGGACTTCCATACCCCGGCACATCAGGAGACGTTGATGACGGACGCCTCCCTGGAGGGATGGGGAGAGCACACCGAAGATCTCCACGCAAGAGGCCTTTGGCTCCCGGAGGAGAGATCACTCCACATCAACATCCTGGAGCTCTAAGCCGTGTTCTGGGCCCTCAGTTCGTTCCTTCCGTCCCTCAAGGGCAAGGTGGTGAGGATTTTCACCGACAACACCACCACAATGTTCTCCATCCGGAAGCAGGGAGGTACCAGATCCTCAGCCCTATCCAAGGAGGCGCAGGATCTGTGGCACTGGGCCGTCGCCCAGGGGATGTTTCTGGTGCCCTTCCACCTGGAAGGAATAAAGAACACCATCACCGACTCACTTAGCAGGGAGCTGCGCTCGTGCCACGAATGGGAACTGCGGTAGGATCAAGTGGATCTGCTATTCCAACGATGGGGCAATCCCCAGATCGATCTATTCACGACGGTGACAAACACCAAATGTCGGAGGTTCACCAGCAGGTTTCCCCAGCCGGAGAGCATGGGCGGTGCCTTCTCCTTCCCCTTGGACGGCTTGTTCCTGTATGCGTTCCCACCGTTGCCCTTGCTACTTCGACTCGTCAATCATCTCAGACGGTCCCGGTCCAGGATGATCCTCGTCGCACCGGCGTGGCCGAGACAGATCTGGTTCCCGGACCTTCCGGTCAAACTGCCGACGGCACTAGAGTTTGGAGGGTACGATATCCCGGCAGACTGCAAGGAGGTGCTTGCAAAGGCCAGGGCGTCCTCGACTCTCAGGTGCTATGGACATAAGTGGAAGACGTTCTCTGTCTGGTGCCACGCACAGAAGATTAACCCTCTGCGGATTACGGCCCCCCAGGTGCTGCCGTACCTACTGTCGCTGGCCAAGGCACGGCTGGCGCACGCCTCCATCAAAATACACTAAGCGGCGATCTCCCGCTACACCAGAACTCAGGGACGATCATCTCTGTGGTCCCATCGCCTGGTGAAGGAGTTTATGAAAGGACTGTTCTGATCATTCCCGCCGGTGAAGGCTCCAGCCCTGGCACGTGGGAACTCAACGTGGTGCTGAGCAGGCTCATGGGGCCGCCATTCGAGCCTCTGCATTCGGTGCCGTTGAAGTTCCTGCTGTGGAAGATAGCGTTTCTTGTGACCCTCACCTCCGCACGACGAGTGGGAGAGATCCAGGCCCTCTCCTGTAAACCTCCATACCTGACTTTCCATGAGACAAGGGTGGTGCTGAGGACGCACCCCGTCTTCATGCCCAAGGAGCCATCAGACTTCAATCTCAACGAGCCCTTGGTGTTACCTGTTTTCTTCCCGTCGCCTTCATCGCCGGCTGAGAGGACTTTGCACTCGCTGGATGTAGCTAGAGCGCTGAAGTTCTACGTGGACCACACAAAGAGTTTTCGGAAGACATCACAGCCGTTTGTGAACTTTGGACCTGTGAACCAAGGGAAGGCCCACTCGAATGCTTCCATTTCCAGATGGCTCTCCGGCTGCATCTCCCATTGTCACTGGTCGTCGAACCGACCGTTGCCTAGCGGTCCGAAAGCCCATTCGACCAGAGCGATTGCTGCAACTACGACGTTCCTATCTGGTATGCCCCTGCTGGACATCTGCAGGGCTGCTACGTGGAGGTCGACGCACAACCTTCACGAGATTCTACTGCGTCGACCGGGATTCCAGGGAGGAGTCCAGGGTCGGCCAGGCAGTGCTGTGCAACCTGTTCACCTGAAGGTGGGCCTGGTGAAGGGGTAAGAGATGCTTAATGTTGAGCCTTGCCACCTCCCGTGGTTGTGCATGTGTGTTCTGCTATGTATTCTTGTATTCATGAGCATGTGAATCCATGCCAGACGCCATGCTGGAGAAGGAACAAGTTACTTACCTCTAACTATTGTTCTCCATCATGGATCTGGCATGGATTCACATGCGAACCCTCCCTCCTACACCTCTGCGGCTCTTCACTTGGTCCTACTGCCACTTTACGTGCTACCAAATCTGAGGATGTCTGCCAGAGGAGGGGATTAGGTAGAGGGGAGTCATTGGCGGGGGGCAATATGACCCAGAGACCAGTGATTAGTTATTAGGAGAAAGACAGTTCAGAAACTAAACTGAAACTGATTTTTTTCTTTACCAAGGATTCCCGGCCTGACGACGGGGAATATTCATGAGCATGTGAATCCATGCCAGACCCATGCTGGAGAACAACAGTTACAGGTAAGTAACTTGTTCCTTCTCGGCGGCTGCCAACCCAAAGTGTCAGAAGTAGCCAGCAGATATCTTCAGCCAAAGAGTCTGAGGGTTGTCTTCTCATTCCCCTAGGAGTGCATCTTCCTGTATGCTTTCCCTCCAATTCTGCTGTTGCTAGGAGTGATCAACACACTCGGACGTTGCCACTGCAAGATGATCCTCATTGCACTGGTGTGGCCCAAGCATATCTGGTATTCGGACCTTCTCCATCTGTCGGTGGCTCCGGCCAGCAAGCTGCTGCCACTTCCCGGCCTCTCCAGAGAAGGGTCAATACTGCACCACAGCCTGACTCCTACAGCCTTAGAATATGGACACTATTCGCTGCCTTTGTAATGCAAGGAGATCCTAGCGAAAGCCAGGGTTCTCTACATTCGCATGCTACAGGCACAAGTGGAAACACTTTACGGTGTGATGCAGTCCGCAGAAGATTTTACCGCTCCGCGTGTCTACTCTGCAACTTCTTGCTACCGGCCCTCAGTGGCCAGGGCTGACTTCGCCCGCACCTCCATCAATTTCCACTTGGCCGCTATATCCCATTACACACTGACCCTAGGCAAACTCTCCTTGTGGTCACACATGCTCATTAAGGAGTTCCTCAAGGTCTTCTTCAGAACATTCCCTCTGGTGAAGGCTTCTGCGCCAGCCTGCGAGTGCAACGTGGTACTCCCTAAAATGATGGGTCCTCCGTTTGAACCAATGCATCGAGCCCCTTTGAAATTTCTGTGATGGAAGACAGCCTTCCTGGTGGCGATCACCTCGGCCAGACTCTCCTGTAATCCTATGTATAATAGTTCTACAAACTCATCCTTAATGACAAAAGTTCCGTCAGACTTTAATTTCAACAAACATTTGGTTCTGATAGATTTCTTTGTGAATCCTGCACCTTCTGAAAGGGTGTTGCATTCAATGAACATTGCGCGTGTCCTGAACTTCTATGTTTCACGCACAAAGGACTTTTGAAAGACGTTAATTTCGGACCTGTGGGAAATTGGAAGGCCCTGTCTTGGCTTCCATCTCCAGGTGGCTCTACAGATGTATTATGCATTGCCAGCGTCTGGCCAACAGACCGCTTCCAGGCTGTCTGAAAGCACATTCCACCAGAGCTATCGCAGCTATGTCATCGTTTCTCTGTTGTTCCCCTGCTCGACATCCACAGGGCTACTACGTGGAGGTCTACCCGCACCTTCACAAGATTCTACTTCGTCTACAGGATTTCCAGGGAGGAGACCCGGGTCAGCATGGCAGTGCAGCGCAACATGTTTGTTTGAGGTGAGTCTGTTACAGGGGTTAAGTGTAATGCTTCTGTGAGCCTTGCCACGTCCCGTGGTTATGCATATGTACTGCTGTATAATAGTATTCATGAGCATGTCAATCCATGCAGGACCCCATCCTGGAGAAGTAACAAGTAACTTATCTGTAACTCTTGTTCTACAGCATGGATCTTGCATGGATTACCATGCTAACTCCCCCTCCTTCCCCTCTTTGGCTCTTCTCGGTTCATACTGCCACTCTACGTGTGCTACCAAATGGCCACCAGTGGTGAAGCTTAGGAGGAAGAGTGTCATATGCTGGGGCAGTATGGCCCAAAGTGACACTGATAAGCTATAGAGGAGACGAGCAGTTTTTAGCTTAAAACTAAACTTCTTAAAATTTACAGAGGATTCCCAGCCTGACGATGGGGATTATTCATGATCATGTGAGTCCTTGCAAGACCAATGCTGGAGAAGAAGAGTCACAGGCAAGTAACTTGTTTCTTCTGGCTGCCCTCTTCCCAGCATCATCATGCTCCTCCTACCTTAATTTCTTTTGTGCTCCTTCTGCTCTTTGGTCTCTTCCTGCGCCATCCTGCCCTCTGGTCTCTTCCTACGCCGTCCTGCCCTCTGGTCTCTTCCTGCGCCGTCCTGCCCTCTGGTCTCTTCCTGCGCCGTCCTGCACTCTTCCCACGGCACTCTTCCACGCTTTGGCTTTCACGTTGTCCCTCTGTCCCTTTCAGAGTTAGTTACCAACCAACTCATTTACAAGTAAGTACACTTTTAAACAATTCTTCTCTTATCTAGCTGTTAGGACAGTTTTTCTAAAGTCCAACTGCTTAGTAAAACCATACAACTGAGACAGTGCAAGACTCCACTCTTAGTATAAGGCTGTTGGGTAATAATTGTTGCCGTCCAACTGGTGCAGGACTACACAAGACTTATCTCTTAGCAATATGCAACACTCCTTTTAATATAAGCCTGTATTACACGAGTTGGTAGTGTGACTGAGCAGCCAGGCTGATCTTTAGAGGAGTAATGTGAGCTGTAGAGCTGTACAATGAAATCAGTAGATACAGGTATCCAAGTAAACACTTGCACACTTAGCTATATTATGATTATTTATTTATATATACACAGATATTTGAAGCATTCTTTAAAAAGCAGCAACTAATAGTGACATTAATCCCAAAGTTAGGAGGCAAGTGACTTTTCTTATGTTATACATTTTCTAGCACATAGTGACGTAATTTGATGTCGGTAATAACACTTATTTGTGATTACCATTGCAAAATTGAGTTCTAAGGAGGGAAAGACTATAGTTGGATCAGAACACACTTTGTACTTAGAAAAACATATTCTCCCAGAGGGATGTAGGCAGTCTTTTATCCCAGCAACAAGCACTGCCAAAGCCAGTAGGTTCATAAGGGGAACTTAAAGGAGCCAGCACAGTCCGTCAATGGTCTAGTTCAAAGTTCTGATGCTCTTTTCTTAGAAAATGTTGTAGCAAAGTCAGTAGTTAAAATAGAAAATCACAGCAGCTCAAGAGGAGTCACCATGAAGAAGCACAAGCTGAAAGGCTAGTGCAAGTGAGTTGAGGTCCACTCTAAAGAGGGTACAATAGCACTCCCCAAGGTAGGGGCACCACAATTGGCGAAAGGTTGATGTACCCCAAGAGCCACAGTACCTGTGAACTGAAGAATTTGTTCCAGCTGGATGCCTTCTTGTTGCAGTGTAGCTCACCCTTTTTCCTGGTCCTTGGTCGTGATGATGAAAGGGAGGACGTCTGGCAGGCTCCTGCAGCAGCACTCCAAAGAGGGGCTCGGCAACAATGGATTCTCCTTGCTTGATTCAGCGGCTCTTTTTGGTTTTGGCGCCTTTTTCTCACCGCCAAACAAAAAACAGCTCTGGTTAGCAGTTACTTAATCCCTCGGTCCTAGACTTTGGTGAGGGGACTCTGGATGAAGATTTCCTGCTTCTGTAGGGTCTTCTGGATGCCGACAAAGTTTTGGCCGGATTTGCACTTCCGAAGACAATGCACTCGATGATGGTTAGGGGTCCCCGGGTATTGGGATTCTGCTACCTTGGTAGGTCCACAGCAAGTCTGGGCTGCGCCAAAATGAAGCTTGTCTTAAGGCTAGTTGGTCCCAACAGCCCCAGGGAGGAAGTCGTCACTTGCGGGTCTTCCCAGTCAAAACGAATATGGTGGTCAGTACAGCTGCAGGGCTTAACCTGGCACTTCGCGTTCCAGGAGGGTGCTGCTAGAGTCTCTTCACATCTTCATCAGATGTTGTCATCCAGTGGTCGTTTCTGCCTCTAGTCCCAAAAACCTCACCTTTTATGCAAGTTCCCATTCATTCACAGCCCTAGGCTGTCAATCACCCAGCAAAGTCCTTCAGGCTAGCCAGGCGGCCATTAGGAACTGGTTTCACTCAGGCATACCTAAAGACAAAGGGCGGGGACCTCCCTCACTTCCTGCCTTTCCAGACACACTGGTGCTTGGGCAGGCTTCAGGGCTGAAGCCCGCCAAAGGCAAAACAAAGGGCTCAAACCCGATTCAAACAGAGTAAAAGCCCAGAAGATACTAACTGACAAATGGTGAAAAAAGACGACCGGGCTGTTTTGGGGAAAATGGTCACCATTCTGTGCTGTACTGAAGCTGAAGATTCGCCTGCAGATACATGGCACAAGGTAGTCAAAAAGAAACCACTGCCACCAGCGATCCAAGTGAGTTAGTGTAACAGAATGTTACATGAGGAGTGGGATAAAGGAGTTACTATGTAACCCCCTCAGCACTCCACATAGAGTGGTGTGTGCTGGAGCCATAAGGTAAAGTCAAATAAGACGCGGCTAGTCTTACTATTCTTGGGAACAGTAGTTCACGCAAGAAAATGTAGTTTAACATTAAGGTATTGGGATTCTGCTGCAAGGGACTTCTCAGTGGCACTGCACAAAAGGTGCTGTTTCACAATGCAAAAAGCAGATCCCTATTGAATTTATAAAAGTACATGAAACAGTCAGGAAAACACAATTCCTAGTCAGAAAAAAACACACGAGAGAATGAGAACAAAGTCCCACTCACTCAGGAGTTGAAATGAAAAAGCTCTCAGTCCAGCAAAAGAGCTGGGGGGGTCTCAAGGTTAAAGGGAATTGGCACCGGAATGAAATTTCTACCTAACAAAAGCTGTACCACCGGAGTATATGGTAGCGTAGATCGAGCAGCTAGGCTACTCTTAGGAGGGAGAGATGGCTCTATGCAGGAAAGTACATAGAACCTGTAGTATAACAAGGATTCAATAGAAACAACCAGAAGTATTCTACAAATAAAGATTTATTATAAATACAAGTAGGCCAAGTTGAGTCTTGGGGTACGTACTGGCGATGGTCATAAACACATTTTAAAACACTGCACAATGCTTGAAGGTACACAGGCCAAGGCATAAACCTTCTTCAGAATACCTAACAGTAATTCTAGGGAAGTCAGATCTTATCATACACATTTAGCATAGGCCACACCTATTCATGCGAAGTAAAAACCATCAGTTACTTTTTGATTACTTTACAGTAAGTCAAGGGTAGTAGACCCCGTCAGTCATACAGTGACAGTCGCCAAAGGAATCACCTAATCCACCAACCCTGTTACCAGGATACTTTTCTGAGTAGTGGAACACAGATTCAAGTAGCAGTATATACCTTTTAACTAGGTTTGGGGTAACAGTTATATTAGGAGAGTAAATCCTTTTGGTGTACTATACAATGACAGTTGCTTTTCAGATGAGTGGAACACAGACCAAGTTAATCAAGAACTGTTTACACTTATTTAGGACTGCACCAGGCAGACCAAGGTCAGCAACACCTAAGGAATATTTTTCAAGAATGGCGCACAGCTATTCTAGTCAGGCAAAACCTAATGTTGTAATATACTATTACAGTTGATTTTCAGATCAGTGGAACACAGATTGAGGTAAGCAATAACTCTAACGTATTTTCGGATGGCACAAAGCTAACTCAATACAAAAAAAACCTATATACTTTTTAAAGGAGCTACCAGCAACTTAAAGGTAAGTATAACCCATGGCAGATTTATTCTAGCCAGGCTAACCGCAAGTCTGGGGAAGCAAGACCCAGTTGGGAAACGTATACACCTATTCTCTGAAAGAAGTAGTTAGTGAAGCAAACAGCATTACTTTTGAGAACGAGGCACGACCAATTCAAGGTGAGTAAATTACCTTTTATATATACTTTTCAGAATGGCACGACACACATTCAAGGTACGTAAGAACTTTTGTAACTATTCACTCGTTCACAAGTGCACTTTTCTAACACTTAACACAGGCTCAATACCGAACCCTTTACTTATCAAGGCCTCCCTAGTCTATTGCATGAGTTCTCTGATGCAGACGAGGGACCCTAGTGGTCTAGGAGCTAGCTGTTGGCAGGGTGAGATGGGGTTCAGTTGCAGAAAAACTCAGAGTTCCTGTGGAAGACTGTTCAAATAAGTAAGTATTTAATTTTAGAGTTAGTTGAGGGTCCAGGGTCTTCTGAGAAGACATCCTAGAAGCATTATGATATGATATGGCATTTATAACGCGCCTATACATAAGTGTTTCGAGGTGCGACGAGGCAAGGAAGGGGAACAAAGGGAGGACGGACAACGATCCTGCTAGGCACGTGTCATTCAGATCGCGCAAGTGCGTGGGAAGGGGAGGACGGACAACGAAAAGTGATTCAAGCAGTGGGCCTGGGAGAACTGGATGAGAAGCCTCCCAATCACAAGAACACCCCCAAGCTTTACAGAAATCACACAGGCTTAAGCTAAGTAAATACCCCAGCCACCACAGTACCTTAGCATGGAAGAAGAGTTGCAGCAAGAAGACTCCAGGATCTGCAGCCAAAAACCTGGTCGTTGAATTTCTTTATCATGAAGACTGAATACAAGAGACTGGAAGGACTTTTGCAGCAGGGATCACTGGGAAGGCTCTAGGCAAGAGGTTCTTCATGTGGTTTACTCATCACAGAAGAAGAGGTTGTGGCGTGGGAGATTTCAGGGTCGGCAGCGAAAAACCTGGTCGCTGAATTCCTTGTCATGGAGAATGAAGACATGATGCTGGAAGGGCTTTTTTCAGCATGGATCAGCAGGGCAAGCTCCAGGCAAGAGTTTATTCGTGGCTGGATATGGCTCTGTGGTTTTGATGCCCTTTTTAGGATCCAGAAGATGACTGAATATCTCTGATTGGATTCTCATAGTTTGTAAGGTCCAGCACTCTGGTGAGAGGAATTTTCGGACTCGATTCATGTATCTGCAGGTCCAGCAGGATGCCACCAAAGTTTCAGCTTGATTCGTACGTCCATGCAGTGCATTATGGCTTGAGGTCGCAGGGTATTGGTTTATTGCAGCCCCACAAGGTCATGGCACAACGAGGGGTGGCTCAGAATGCAGGTCTTCTTGAGTCTAGTGGATCTCACCAGGCTCTGGGTCGGGGCAGTCATTTTTGAAGTCCACAGGTCACTTGGAAGGAAGGGTAACAGCAGGCTCTGGTTACATAGGTTCTCTGGCCGCTGGAATTCGTCTCAGCTGCTGTTAGGGAGAATTCTCTCTTTAGGCTGAATTTCCTAACCTAGTGAGTCCCCCAGCAGCTTTGCTGGATTTCTGGAGTTTGTTTTTTTCTCCTGCCAAGAGTGAGACTCTTTTTCTCCCACTCTTGGACATGATTTATGGTGTTCCTTTGGCTGTTAATGTGTGTTATGGGCTATGGGGTCCTGTACTCCACAGGGTCTCATGTGTTTTTACTATGTGTGTTACACAGCACCCTCCGTGCAGTGACACAGGGGTGTCATAGTGACAACCCACCATAGACTCCATATCCTGGGACTGACTGTCTCCCAGGGCATGTAAAGTCACCATTGGCTTTACTAGTCCCAAATTATTAACAGACCCCGGTACAAACCATCATATTGTGGACGTACTGGTCGGGGCAATTCGATTGCCCCGGAGTCTGTTAGTTGAGGGGGCACGTCTCCGTCCCCCCTGATCGAGTTTTGGCTGGTGTCAGTGGATACTACTTTTTATATTCGACCGCAAATATTTCCCTATGGGATTTTCCCATTGTTCGAGGCTACCGGCTTTAATTATTTAATTCTCATAGCCTCAAACATACCACCGGTTTATTTATTTAATATTAATTCGCCGGTTGGTATTTTTTGCCAGGACTCGATTCTAAAATGGCATTTGTGTTCTCTTCTGTGACTCCAACCCAAGTCGAGCCCTTTGTTCCACTTTTTGGCGGGCATCTCCACAGAAGCCTCCAAAAGTGGTGCCACTCTGTCTGGGTACCACAGGGGGTGTGGGAGAGGGTTTAGGCACCCTGGACTGAGTTACCTTGGTAACTCAAGTCGCACTCTTGTGTGATTGGCCCACCACTTAGCATGTTTGATTGACAGCTAGGCTGAGTGAATGGGGGTATGCTGCATAAAAGCAGGGCTTTGGGGACTGGAACTTCAGAAGTCGCCACAGGACCTGAGAATCCGATGAGGGAGAAGCTGAGCCGACCTACCACGACGACACCACCGGTAGAGCCCTGCGGAACCGACTCCCCACTTCCCGACGACAGAGAAGATCTCCCGGCTGGAGAGGCTTCTTCCCCTGACTGATGGACACAACCAGTTTACCTTCTTCTCTTCGCACCCCAGACCGGTTTGTGGTCGAATTGCCCGTGCCAAGCACCCCGGCAACCGGATAGCCACTTACCAATGGACCGCGAATTACAGGACCGCTCATTTTACCTGAGAAACTCAGCGGCTGGTTTCTTCCCTGGCAGTGCAACGTACTCCTGTCTTCCTCCCCAACGAGATCTTCTCTTCCCCTGGACGAAGCACCGACTTGCATCCGCTGCCAGGAACAACTGCCCCTGCTGGAGTATTCTCACCACTTTAAGGTACCGTGTCTAAAGGCCTCCCTTTCTAAAGATTGCTACAAGGTAATAATAATCCCTTAACCTTCTGTACTGGGCTGGCCGCCTTGACCCTCTAACTGGTCTCTTTCTTTGGTCCAACTCTTTTTGAACCTTTTCAAGACTTTTGTGCACTGCAACCGCGTGACCTTGGACACATTTCGTTTTGATCCTCTTAAACCAGATCCGGCCTACTGACTCTAAACTCAGTGTTACTTTGCCTTTCTCTCTTGTTGTGTTCGTGAAAAAGTGTTGGGATTTGTTTCAATTTATTCTCTGCTTTTCTCTCCCTTTTTAAAACGAATTATTAGAGTGCCATCTACGTTAAGCGCTCACCGCTACTGAAAATAAGTGGGGCTTTACTTAAGACTTGTCTAATATTCTTTTAAGGGAGTGTATATCTTTTAGTGACCGTGTTTTTGGATTGCTTACTATCAGTGCCTGTGTGTTTTTCTAGATGTGGTTTTAAATAAATAATTATATCTCTTTTACACCAAGCTCTGGTCAGTGTTTACTTGTTCTATTGTGTTTTTGACCTATTGTGAATACTCTGTATACTGCCTAACTCTTCTTGAGGGAAGTCTGACTGCTCAGCCACAGCTACCAAGTTAATCTGTGTGGTACAGACTGCTACCAAGTGGGTTTACTGCCAAACACCTGTAGTCTTAAATCTTTTGCAGTGGTCCCAGAGGGAACTGCACAGGTTTCCGCCTAACAGCTGCGTTTTCATCTTACTCTACGGATTCAGGTCCATTGGTGGACTTGTCCGCATCTTGTACGTTCGGAGTATGCATCAGGAACTACAGCACAACTACTGCATTCTCTCCCTGTGTTTTACAGCAAGGGGCTATCTGGCTGTCCAATCGAGACAGTCAGCCCCCCACTGGGAGTTTGTACCTTTCAGGCAAGGTGGAAGACAAAGGGCTGTTGAGTTTTGGACTCCTCTCTCGCTTCCTGGTTTTCTAGACACTCTGGAGGCTGGGCGGTGAATCCACAGGATTCCTGGCAAAGACAAAACAGCCACTGTGGTCGTTCCCACCTAGAATGGCAGGGGAAGACCACCGAAATAACAAGCACACAAGAAATGGTGAAAAAAAGGAGCCAGCCATTTTAGCAAAATGATGGCCCTTCTGTGCATTACCGAGGATGAATTACCAGCCTGCGAGTAATGAAGACTAAAAAGTAATTAAAGTAGTTGACAGCCAGGATCTATTCAAGGAAACTTGCAATTGTAAAATAATGTTACCAGGTAAGTAAGAAAGGGGATACATTGTATCCCCCAGCACTCCACGTAAGGTGGGGTGTGCTGGCTCACTATATAACATTTAAAGGGGGATGAAAATCCCTCTGTACTACTTGGGAACTGTAGTTCACCCAAGTACATGAAAGAGAAATTAACAGGGGAGCCCATAGGGGCAATCCAGCCCAAGCCCAAAAGTTGTAGGAAACTATAACTTCAACCATACACTATGGAGAGATATACAAAGGTCACCTATGAAAAGAGTAAACTACTAGATAAGAGGGGAAAGATTCCCCTTCACCTAGGGACAAGGTAAAATAGTTACCTAGTCAAAGCAAAGGGTTCTGGGGTTAACACAGGTCAGGAAGATTTATCATTGATATGAAAATCTTAGCAAACTCTAGGCAAGAGGCCCTTTCCTTAGAAAGTATTTCCCTTATTCTTGGAGCAGGAGTGTTCTAGGTGGCAAAAGGAGGGGGTTGGGGGGGGTCACTAGGTCTCTAGTATCCAACAGATAGTTCATGACGGCACTTAAGTAGCAAAAGTCAAGTTCCTAAGACTTTTCAAACAGGTAAGAATTACACTTGGAGAGGTTGAAAGGGTCCATGGACTTCTGAGAAGACACCCTAGGAGGATTCCATCAATAGGCTTGGGTGAACTGGATGAGATGACTCCAATCCCAGGAAACACCCCACAGCTACACAGGAATCACAAAGGCTTAAGGTAGGTAAATACCCCCGCCAATACAGTACCTCCGAACAGAACAAGAGTTGCAGCGGGGGAGACTTAAGGATCTGCAGCCAAAAACCTGGTTGATGGATTCCTTTGTCATGAAGACAGAAGACATAACTTTGGAAGGTATTTTGCAGTAAGGATCAATGGGTAAGGCTCCAGGCAAGAGTTTCTTTGCGGCTGGATACAGCTCTGTAGTTTTGGCACCCTTTTCAGGAGCCAGAAGACAGAATATTGCCGATTGGACTTACATCGCTAATCTGGTCCAGCAGGAGACCACCAACTTTTCAACTCTATACAGAATTCGGAAGACCATGCACCACACAATGGCTCGAGGTCCCAAGGTATTGGTGTATTGCAGCACTGCAAGGTCGCAGCACTACGTGGGATGGCTCAAAATGCAGGTGGTCTTGAGTCCAATGGATCTCATCAGGCTCAGGGTCATCGTTTTCAGAGTCCCAAGTTAGTTTGGAAGGTGAGCTAACCGCAGGCTCCGGTTACACAGCAGGGCCTCTGGAAATCGTCTCAGCCGTGGTTTCTTCAGCTTCCTCTTCGGATTCAGGTCCATTGTCGACTACCTCTTAGCTTCCAGGATCAGACTTTTATATAGGAACCCAGCCAATCAAACAGACATGCAATTTTCAAACTTTGGGGGCAGGGGGTTTGCAGTCCTTTCATGATATGATAGCCAGCCTAACATTTGAAGTGGATTTTTGCAGCCATGCTGGAAGACAAAGGGCTGCAGAGTTTTGGCCTCCTCCCTGGCTTCCTGCCTTCGTAGACACTCTGGAGCCTGGGCGGGCTTGACCGAGGTCTCCAGCAGAAGATGAAAACCATGCAAGGGACTTTCCTGCCCTGGAAAGCAGGGAAGATCAAAAAAGGGCCAACAAGTGCAAAATGGCAAAAAAAACAGGGCCATTTTGGTAAAATGGGTTCCTTTACCGCAGCTGTGAAAACAGACCGCAGTAAAGGTGCACTGAATTTGTAATAAGGTTCACTGCCACCAGCCATAATAGTGAGCTTGTCCCTGTAACAGAAATGTTAGTGCTAGTGAGAAAGGGGATACATTGTATCTCCCCAGCACTCCACATAAGGTTGTTCTGGTTTCACGAATCAAATTGTAGAAGGGATAGAAATATCCTTTCTACCCTTGGTAACTGTAGTTCTCACAAGGTTAGCCAGAGAAAGTAAAAGGCGAGCCCAAAGGGTGAACCTTTAACAATAAAAAGGTATATACCAAAGGTTGTCAGGATAAAATTAAAAGGACACTTAGGAGAGTCTTTAAAATGACACCCATAAAAAGAGTAAAAGGATCTGTGAGTGTGGAAAAATGTCCCACTCACTAAAGTATAGGGAAAAATAATCTACCAGTCCAGCGAAAAGGTTCTGGGGTTCTCACAAGTGAGGTAGATTTAGCACTAAAGTAAAAATCTTCCCTAAAAGATACAAAGGTTTATAAAACAGATTGAATAGTCACAGTCAGTCTGCTTTATGTAGCCCAACCAGTGGTATCTGTTAATATGAGCATCATCTGAATCCAAAAGATATTGTGAAATAAGAGTGACAAAGTAGGGGTATACCAAGTGTTATGGGCGCTGTGGCTCAATGGTCACGATTATCTGAAAGATATGTTTATCAGCTGCAAACTATGGCACGACTTGGCTAACCCCTGCCTAGTATAGTATACAAGTAACAGAAGAGTGCCAGAGTCAATGCGCTGATACAAAAATTGACAACTTGATAACAATAAGTTGCAATAAAGAAAAAAATATTATGAGAAAAATTGTGATTTATTTTCTGTTCCTCTGATTTGTTTGCCGTGCCAACACGTGTTTCGACCTTTGCGGTCTTTGTCAAGGCAAGTCAAAAATATCTGTCTACTAAGGGACTGTATCCCTTGCGAGTAACTGCCCACTTCTGTTTCAGTTTCAAACATTCATCGTATACGTTCATATGCGACGTACAAACATTAATTAGTCCAATAATATGCCTTCAATTGCAGGATTTCGTTAGTGTTATGATTTTGTGTTCTGACTGTAACGGATGATGGCAGGGTCGGCCTATGCAGGGACCCACAAATATGCGCAACTAGGATTGTTTGTTCCAGAGTCCCTTAGTGAACATAGATATATATATTTTTAAATATTTTTGTTGTTTTTGATGACATCTTTACAACACGCACAAAACAATTAAATAAAATTAGATCACTTCATTAAAAATAAACCCAAGAATGAACATACATTTCATTAAAAAGTAAGTACTGCTTATTAGATTGCTTTTCAACATTTGTGGCTTTGCAGTGATTTCATCACCTTGTTTTCTGAGGGGTTGACAATTGGACGCAACCATGTCGATACATCACTCAATTTTATGAGACAATATGTAACTATCCCAATTTTCTTTTATATCTTCAGAAAAAGACATCTATAAGTTTACCTCCAAACAGATGGGTAACCTCGTCTGATGATATGATACTTTTAGTTCACTTTCCTTGATACTGGTAGTCCAGTCACATTTACCTAGTCTATAGCACCAGCTTCCCTATTTTGGCAGCTTTCCCATGAGCCAAGATTGGCCTCTACAATTTTGAGGAAGTGATATAAGGCCATCAACAAGGATTTACTATACCCTTCCATGCATTGTCGCCAAAGCATGTGAGAAGTTTGTCCCGATTCTTTTGTGTCATACTGGCTCAAGTACTTGAGCCTAGGTTGTACAAAAAAGGAACAGTGGATTGTCAAATGCTTTAATGTTTCGCATTCAATATCTGATCTACAAAATCTGCATTGAATGTCTATTGGTACACCAGTTAGTTTTTTCCAGTTTTAGTCCTCACTTTAGTTGCAAAAAGATTACATTTTTTAATCTAAAATGCATAAACAATATCCTCTTTGTTACAAGGGACCTGAATGATCTAGGTGTTTGCTTGTGTCTAAACTTCGCATATTCGCTATAGGACCCATAAGTGCCTATTGTGTCTGATATAGTTGCCCAGTCCCATTGGAAGAGTTTTTTTTTTACAATCTGGGGACATGTTATCAAATCCCCAGGGTGCATAGCAAATGTGTTGAGTCGATTTCAACTGGTTGTGAAAGGCTGTCTAAGAGGTTGGATTCCCATTCGCTATCATTGCTGCCAAGTCCTGATATAACCAATTCCGTGGGCCCTGTAACATTTTTGCTAGTTTAATCAACCTTCTCCACACTAGCCTAGATGCTAGTGATAAGAGGCCAAGTTCATGAATAATTGTTGCGTTTGGGAGGCAAGTAGGTAAATGCAATACCTTCTTCCAAATCATGCCTTGAATCACATTTAGGAATGCCCCGATAGGTAGAATACAAAGATCGAAACCATAAAGAATCGTGGCTTCCACCTTTGTAACGCTCACCTGATTCCCGTAGAGGCGCCGGTCTTGACTGGGCGTATACCGTATCTTCAAAGGTGATGTGTAACACACGGCTGGCTCTTTGGGCTGGACCTCTGTGCACTGTATGTCTGACTCGAAGGGTAAGATGTCTTAGGTAAGTGAACGCCGTGCTCTCCATCTGCCTCGGGGCAGGGTGCTGTAACCAGTTTCTTCACTGGATAAGGGGAGCAGGCCTCTTGACTTCAGAGGACTGCTGTCCGTCGTTTACTGAACGAACGGTAAGTTTCGAGTAATTCTAATGTCTTTAAAAGTCTTCAGTAATGATGTCTCTTGTTTTGCAGGGTTCCGGCGATGGCGGATGACGGGCTGAAGTGAGTTGAAGATGGAGCCCGTGTGATGAATAGAAGCGCCTGGAAGCACGTAAGTAAGCGCTTGTTGCCTGCTTCACGATGCGCTCTAATTGTCTTTTTATTTTGCAGGTACAAGTTCGGAGCGGCTGCAGGGTGCCGGAATACCCACTGGGTTAGATGTGGCAAGGAGTAATGGCACGTGAGTATAAAGTTCCCCAATGTCTTTAAACGCACCTTGTTTTGTCTTTCAGATACGGGATGCAGCGCCGAAGGCCTCCGGAGCGTGCGAAGAATTGGTAAGCTTTTGCCTTTCAGATGCCGGAATGCAGCGCGAGGCGTTGGTGACAGCCGATGGACCAGGTAAGTGAAGCGCTGTCACTGAAGACCGTAATGCTAACCTGTTCTTTCTTGTCTTTATAGGTGTTGCTGAAGACTGGATTCAGGATGGTAAGCCTTTTTCCTTAGGCCCAGGATCAGATGCAGAAGACACGATGAGCGTTCTGCTGCAGAGGATGCAGAATAACGCAAAGCAAGATTCATCCATCGGGTGTGGTTTAAATAGCCTCCTGTAGTGCTTAGGTGTCTCCTTCCACAGCCACGCCTAGGTAAGAAAAGAGTTCCTGCTTTCCAGAAGAGTTCCAGTGTTCTGAACCTAGGGAGTGGCTCCTGCCCCACCCAACAGGAAAAGTAGTTCCAAACAGAAGAGGATCAGAGGCTCAACTGGAAGGCAAGTAAGCAGCATGGTCTGCTGCAGGTAAGTCCACCCAAGCATTATGAGCCCGGCGCTTCCAGCGCTGGGACTGGGCATATTTATGAGCCTGGTGCCACTGGCGCCAGGACTGGGTCCAAAAGGTCCCAATTGGGACTGGTTGGCACTTGGAACCAGGGTTATGGATCTGCTTCCAAGGGAGTTGGGAAAACCATGACCTTTTGGAAGCAGAGATCATGACAACCTTTTAACCTGTAGAAGTCAATCAGAGGTAAAAGCGCAAACCTACATAATTTCTGTGCGATTACCTTCATCTGTGCGATCAAAGGGAGAATTTTGACGGTGATACCGTTTTGCATTTCGAAATAGAGTTGGCATTAGACAGGCTGTAAACTAAATACATCATACCAAATGCATGCTGTATTGGGATGCTGTCTAAAACCCATTTGTAGGAAACAATCTTTCTCTTGTTCGTGAAGACCAAGATATTTGATTTGGCAGGATTTGGAGCAAGGTTATGTTTTACACAGAATTCTGAGAAATTGTACCATTTTTTTTTGTAGCCCAAATGGTGTGCGGCCAAACAGGATCACATCATCAGCAAAGGCACGCCAACTAATAAGTAATGCGCCTAGTTTGACTGCAAACATGTTGGCAATAATCCAGAGGGAGTCCATATCTGCAAGATATAGGTTAAACAATATGGCGGCAAAATTACACCCTTGTTTAACACCTATATGTGTAGATATTTGCTCAGTTAGTAGCCCTGAGTTATCAATTCTTACTCTGTAATTCGTGCCATTATGCAGCGAAGCAATTAAAGAAATGATGTGTGCAGGAATCTGAAAATCTTGCATTTTTTCCCACAAAATTCCCCTTATGACACTATCAAAGGCACATGATAGATCAAGTAGGGCCTTATAAATAGGGCCATTTATTGATTGTTGGGCAGGTGTTAAGAGATGTGCTAATATTGTGGCGTTCAACTGTGTACCTATTGCCTTCCTAAATCCTGTCTGGTACCGCGAGAACATTTGTTTAGAAGAGATAACTTGGTTCAGTTCAAGGAGCACTAGAGATGCGAAAACTTTCACTGCCACATCCAACAAAGCTATAGGGCGGAAATTTGCCGGATTGTCAATAGGTCCCTTTTTGTGGAAAGATTATCTTTTTCCAGTAAATTCCTTCTAAATGTGCCCAGTTAGGATGGTTCTCTGGGAGTTTCGCCTGCGGTCCATATGCAATTACAGGTATAACCTTTTGTTTGTAAAAATTTAGAACAGGACAATGTGAACATTTTCCAAACTTGTTTTGTATTAGTTTACCTGGAGACGTCCGTATTTGCATTTTGAATTTCAACTCTGCTTTATATGGTTTGTCTGTCAAATATTGTTAATATTTTGTCAAAGATATTTAAATTTATGCGCCATATTAACTGCTAGAGTGTTAATTGTCCACTTAAACCTTTGCGTGGACTTGCTTTTATTAGTATGCCTTATCAAGAGATTTGATTTCTGGGTGTTGATCACTAGACCATTGCTTACTGTGTACAATGCCAAGGCATTAAGTTTCCTTTGGAGCCCTATGGGTGTCTGATCGATTATGACAAGTTTGTCAGCATATAGGAGCCAAGACACAAGACAATTACCTACTTTAGCCAGAAACGATCGAGGCAGGTCAAAAAATGTTAAAACGAGTAGATGCTAAGATACAGCCTTGCTTGAGGCCAGAATGTGTTACAATAGATTTCGACAATAATCCGTCCTGCGTTAATTTTATCTTAATAGAAGTATTTGAGTAAAATTGATGCAACAAATTTATAATATAGGTGGGACAACCTTCTACCATGAGTTTATTACACAATAAATCTCTTGAGACTGCTTAAACTCTATGAAAGCCAAACAGTTGGGTTGTTTAGTAGTTACAGCTTGCTTTTTCATGGCACACAGACAAAGCAAGTTAACTGAAGTTCACAGTCCTTTGACAAATCCTGACTGATGACAGTCCAAAAAGGAGGCTGTTTTAAGCCATTCACTAAGGTCTTGCAATACCGGTCTTGCAAAAAATGTCCCTGGAATGTCCAGCAAGGCAATTGGACGATAATGTATGCGATCATTTCGGTTTGCCTTTTTGAACACTGGAATTATGATTGGTCAGATTCCGTCTTCTTGGAAAAAATCAATGTCCAGGATATTTCGAAATATGGTTTCTAAGATGGTCGCTCATTGATCAGGGTACGCTTTAAGTGTAGAATTTGAGGCCATCCGGGCTAGGGGTTCTTGAAGTACTACGTTTATTCATTAGCAAGAGAATATCTGTACGGCCAAACGCTAACTTAGTCTGATCCATTTTATGAAGTTGTGATCGGCTGGACTGGCCAGATAACTTTGAGAAAAGTACTGAGAAATGTTTGACCCAAGCTTGTTCAATTACTGTGTTTAACATCAAGGAAGAGGAAGCGTTAGGATTACCTTCCTTATGTTTTTCCCATACTTTGGTACTTGATTTATTGGTTATCGCAGCCAACATTCGTTCTCCATAAATTTGTTTTTTGTTGATCTTATATTGTTTGATCGCATTTTTATAATTTGTGCAAAATATTCTCAAGGCTTGGTCTCAGACAGCACGTAATTTGCAGTATATTATGATAGCTAGATATGGAGGGAATAACAGTAAAACTTTGGATTCTGTTTACATCACTAGTGGAGATGAAAACGTAATCCAAGATTGCACAGGACGAATCTCTTTTCCATGCGGGTGCCGGCTGTATATCACCGGTCACTGTAACATTTAGCATTGTGAAATTCCTTAGTCATCAAATTAATCAACCTTTTTGCTCTTGATGCAAGGGCTTTGTTAGCATTTGGTATGCATCTAATGTTCAAGTCACCAACCACAAGTGTTTGAATCTGGCTGTGTGCAATTGAGTTTAAAAATATCTGTCATCTGAAATAGCCACCGGATTCTAATATAAGTTTAAAATCGCTGTGTGTGAACCCAAGGGAAATCAGGGATTTGTTGTTGATAATTTGGTTAATTGAATAGCGGGGTACGGCGCAGCCCATGCCTCTAGCCTAGTTCCTAATTCTAATTTTACCACTGTCAACATTCCAGCAGCTGGCCGGCCTTTGGCCTGCTTTATTGCTGGAATCCAGGAGATTTCAAAATTTGGCCAAGTAGGTTGTGAAGTTATCCACGTTTCGTGTAACGTAATGTCAAATTTAGCTAGAGGGGTTGTTCTATCTTGTTTGAATAAATGTTTGTACCCTCTGGTAATCCATACCACCATTGTGAGATTCTGCTTGGGCACCATTTCATGGAGTTAGTGGTTTTTGATGTGATTGGTATCCCTAATGGCTTTAGTTAGCCAAGATCATTTTTTTCGCTGACCTAGAGGCGAGGGAGCATCCTTGAAATAAACTTGTGATAAATGACCTCTTGCCCTCACAATTGTAAGTGGTTTAAATTTGGGCTGAGGTGGAGGGTCAGTTGTAGTATGGGCGCGTTGGGTTATCTGCCTTGCATTAGCTGGATTTGTGGCTCTTTGAGGATGTAGTTCAGCTCTGGTGGGCGTGTGATGAGTTATCTGGCTCACCTTTGATGTATTTATATATCTTTTTACATGTAGGTCAAAGCCATAGTGCAGTTTATCCTTCGTGTTGCACAATAGCTCCTTTAAATCAGTGAAGGAATGGTTAGTTCCGCTGTGTCCATCTTGGAATTATTAATAAATCGTAAGTATTTTATATCTTGAGATTGTGTGAGTGTTAGACCTGTCTTAAAATCAGTCAGGAGAGTTGTGCGTTTTTGAAAAGGATCTGCTTTGTCTATTGGTCATTTATAATATTAAACTGTCAGTGTGCCTAGGAGGAGGCCTACTATAATTCTTATTGTAGTTTCTGGTCAGCACTTCGGCACAGATTGGACTCTACATCGGTCCCTTGCCCGTGGAGATGTGTATCTCTTTGGATTACCTGGATTCATTGGATGGGGGTATTCTCTATTGTGCTGACTGCGAGTAATGTTTGTGGATTGAATACGGAGTCAAGCTCTTTTTTTGCTCCACAGTCCCACAATTAGGAAAATCATCCACTGATTCGACTGTGCTTGTTTCCTCTCGTCTAATTTCTTTACGCACCGCGGTTGATTCAAGCTCTCATGTATTGCACCTATTTGAGGAAGAGACGAGATAGAATGTCGAGAGGTTCATCAGTTCATCGATCTCTTCCTCATCTAGATTTATTGGAATAGCCGGCAATACAGGGAAATGTTCACTCACTATTGCCTTGATGTTCTGAATAGTATCAGTTGCCTCTGCAATGGGGAGTCCAGGGTGTAGTTTGGGTACTACAGTTCGAGTTGGAATAGTGAGTGCCTCAATACATTTTTGGGGGATTTATTATTACTTGTTCTTGCTAAGGAAGGCTGGTTTTTATTTAATTTCTTTCAAACTAGGGGTTCTTTGCAGATTTTCTTTTGCGTTTCGTTGATCAAAATAGATCAGAGGTTGTACATCCATTTCCTCACAGATTGGTTGTTGCTGCACATCAGGTTCAATAAGTGCTAGTTACTAAAGAGCTATTTTGCAGCATTGAAGAGATTGTCTGGGATACATCTTCTAGTATTTTTTCACATGTCTGGGAACCTACCCCGATGTTCACAAGTGATTTTGATACCTCAATTATTAATTCACATTGCTTCAAGGCAGTGGTTATTTTTGAATGGCTTAGACAATCGTTAGTATGATGAATCGTTTCAAAAGCCAGCCAGTCTACTTTGGCCGATGGGGCATTCAATAGCAATGCATGTTACTCAGTTTTTTATTCCAATAACTCATATATTTTGGTCAAACTATAGATGCCAGAATGGATGGCCAATAAGTTGGTTTTATATAGTTGGGTGGGTAAATCATCCCAAATGATGGTCTTGGGGTAGGTTTGACATAAGACATGGCAGAGGATTCTGATGAAATACAAAATGAGTTCGGACACTTGGCATATAGAATCAGAGAATTCGATAGATTTAGGGGTGGTTTGGTTGTAAAATCCTCCATTTGTGTTTCACAAACGGTATTGGGAGACGAGGTGTACCAGTTGTTTGTTCCAGCATTGCATTCTCAATGCTCAATTTTTCATGTGTTGGATTTGATGGTTGTCAATGTGTGACATTATCGGACTCTTGCATTGAATTCTTTACAATTTGGAGTATAAGGGTGGAATTTGTGAATTTTCACTTGTGTATTAAGGCTTCACAGTGCTGAGGTAGTAGAATTTGTGTCGTATCCCGCGCGGTTATAATTTTGACCTCAGAAAAGACAGGCTCACTCATTTGTGTTGAATAAGCAAGTAATTTAGTGTCAGTCACATGCTGATCTGAGTTTTGCAGTTGCAGCGTTTCAGTAGATAAAAAGAAAGGAGCTTTCATGAGTTCCGAAGTCTGCACAGGCACAATCGAAGTGCAAGGTGGGGCTGGCATAACTTGAGAAGTAGTTACCGCTGTACAGCGTTTCCCTGGCTGATCGAATTGCCCAATATCACCTGACAGTGATTTTGAGTGCTGAGATTTGGAATGCCTCAGTCTAATAGGACACCTTTTCTGTTCATTGGATTCTAGGTTTAACTTATCCTTATGATTTGCTAACACGTTAGATGCCTGTTCCGGCAGGGTGTGGTGCGCCATAGTGTTTGGATTTCAGTATTAGTGTAAAGGAACGCTGCTCGCTGAACGGCAGAACCACACACTCCAATGCACTCGTGCTCCCATGTAAATGGGATGCTGGGGAAAAGTGGGCGGGGCTTAATGATCTGTCTGCAAAATAAGTAAAAGAAAATCGTGTTAGAACAGGGCTGCTTGCTTATCAGATGAATATAACCAAGTTATTTCCAAAGCAGCGCCTACCCCAAAACAGTCTCAAGAATACAATTTTTGCTTTAAAATGCTGTAGCCAGCATAAAGTATTCTACCCGGAGAAGAGGACCGCGTACCCTGTCACAGCAGAACAGCACTCTCCAATGCACTCCCACCACACGTGTGCTCCCGTATAAATGGGATTCTGGGGAGAAGTGGGCGTGGCTTAACGATCCCAAAACAGTCCACTACTCAAGAATACAATTGTTGCTCCAAAACGCTGTAGATGGCACAAAGGTTTCCAACAGGAGAAGAGGACAGCAGGACCCATTCATAGCAGATCAGCACTCTCCAATGCACAAATAACCCTTTATGTACAGATGTTCATGTCTTACAATTAGTAAATAAGTGCCTATCAGTTTCAAGTTCCACACCACAGTATCTGCATTTCCGTCTCTCAAGAGGCAAATCTTGCCAGACACCTACATATTTCGTGGTAGGTAGCACCTCAAGTCTCAGGTATGGAATGAAACGTCTAAGATCTTCAGGGCAAAGCTTGGTTAGATATTTACAGGGTTTTCCTATATCAAAATGTTGATTACAATATTTCACATCGCTTTTTCTTGGCAAGGGTGTCCATGTTCTTGATTATATCCCATTCTTCTGCCTTTTTCCTTATAAATGCAAGGAAGACACCCAAGTTATTCTTTTCAGAGGATTCCAAATTGATGTCAATCAAAAAATCGCTAACAATCTTCTCTTGTTCCGAGACACCTCACCTACCCCAGTTGTTCAACATTTCATTTTTCACATGACTCAAGTGGGTAACCTCCCCTGGATTATTCCACGTTATTGTCATGAATCGTTTAGTACATCGCACTTTCCATAAAGTGATTATGGATGACGCCCACTTCACACCTAATAGCCTCGATGGGAACTACCTTGGGGATTGAGTACCTTTCTCTAAATGTTCCCCTCTAGTCGGTCAAGCCATTTATTAAATCTGGGTTCCAGTACCTCCATCCTGTATAGTACCCCTGTGACGACGATCACATTATAAATACAAAGGTATCCTTCAATCGAGTGACTGCCCCTCCTCATAATATAGCCTTGCATGACATTCCATTTTTTTAAAGCTTTCCTTCCAACACTTGGTTCTTAGAATAAGTCTCCTAGGAGGGAAATTACAACAACCCAAAAAGGCATTGTCCAGGTCGGCGACGTAGAGGTTATATAAGAGAGGAGGGAAGACGCATCCTTGTTTTAACGCAAGGTTGGTAGGTATTGGACCAGTCCTAGTACGTTCAACTTGACCTGGACAGTTATGTTAACAAGGAAAACTTCACAGCTTTCTTTGAGCCTTTTTGGTAGATTACTTTTGGTAGATTACTACTTGGGATTTACCAACACTAATTTGCATGGCATGAGATAACATAAAATTCCTTTTGACATTCATAGTGTTTGCAGAGTTCTTGCTAATAAAACATCATCATTGCATACACTAATCAGGGAATCAATCTCCTTTTAATGCTAGGATCATCCGATGCAAATGGGATTCAAGGCCATTATCATCAGTTAAATATCAGGGTTATTTTAACTCAAGCATTTCGCACACATGCATGGATCGGGAAAGATGTTGTACGTCATCGGATCTCTTGTGACAAAGGCTGTAATATCTGAATGAAGCTGAACCATGCTACTTAAGATTTTCCTCCACACCCAGGTTCTTCAATACCTTCCACAACTCTGACCTATTAACCCTGTTGAAAGTACAACAATCCATAAACGACAGATCCTCCCTCAGCCGTGTGGTACTTATCTGTCAACTGTGCAAGATTGAAACACTGAGCCTTAGTTCCAAGGCCAGATATAAAACAATGCTGCGTATATTCCCATCGTCTGACATCACTCATACCATCATCAATGGCATCTCTGGAAACATGAGCTCCCTGAATACCTTGCAGCATACATCATGAGAAACTAGCTTTCAGAGTACAAAAAAATCTGTTGGTTGATTTCAAGACATTTGAAACCACATTCAAAACAAATACATGTATATATTATGTTTGTCATATGCCTTCAAATAGAAAAACGAACTGTTTTTATTTTTCATCAGACAGGTAGTTTTTCGTTATGTACACTATGAGGTAATCGGTGTGTTTTATTTTCCAGTGATGTCATACGTGATTTCGGTGATGTATACTGTGATGACATCAATGTGCTCATGCGATGCGCAACAGGGGGGAGGGTCAGGATTAAAGCGGCATAGCGCTGAATTTCAGTGGTTATGTTGTGATAAACCATTACCTTAATATCACTTCATCTAAAGTTGTTTCACTGAATATCACGGGTTTTGTTTTGTTGAACTGTTTCATCTTCGCTAAAAAAGAATTTGCTGAATACACACACACACACATACACGTTAAGGTAATTTTATAATTATAAGAAAGGTTTCCTCGCCACTGTTAATTGTTCGAGGATTCTGCAGTTGGGAGGATATATTCAGAGTTCATATTTCATTTATTTTTTTTAATTGCATTAATAATTGCATTAAACATTTTTTTATAGCAAAAAGAATAACATTCAATAAAACACATTAGTCATAAAGAAATAAAAAAGGAACGAAGAAAAGAAAGGGAGAGAGAAAAAGAAAAGAACAGGCAAACGAAACTTAGATTTAATATTTAGATTTAGAATTTTCTAGAGAGTCCGCTCTCTGGTAAAACCTCCATCAAGAATTTCACCACTGCTAAAACACGAGGGATTTTATGTCCAGAGATCAGGCATGGCCATCATGCTTTCTCATCTGCCAGTGTAAAGACAGAGAACAATGAGCAGAAATGTTTAGAGTGCTGTTCTTTCAGAGCGTGACATTGTGCCATCAAATGAAAAACTGACTCGACTTTCCCAAGGTCCCGGCAGTAGCGGCACAAGTTGTCCTCAGACAGGCCTCTAATTGCTCTGATTTCGTTGGTTGGGTGTAAGTTGAGTCTTGTCCGCAAAAAGAAATCCCTGGCCCTTTTGTCAGGAAAGAGTTTCAAGTAGGCACAGGGGGTATTGCATCTACGAACTTCTGAAGGAAGGTCTGCCACAAGCTTGTTGCCTCTCGCCTGCTCCAGGGTTTGAATCCAATCTAGCTCCTGGGTTTGAAGGGTGGTGAGGAGGTGGAGGGTGTACCCTCTTCTTCTTGGCCGGGGGTTCTCCCATGGGGGTGTCGGCCGTCTTTAATCTCTCGGGGTCAGACAGTAGTTGGTCCAGGGAGCTACCAATTTCGTCCAAGAAAGACATGGTCAAAGTAGACCAGTCCGCATCTCTTTATAGACCAGTTGCAAAACTGCAGGCCGAGGCTGCTCGTGACACTTTAAACAAGCCAGTCTGTTCCAACGAACTGTGTTTTTCAGAGAGTTTAGGACCAACTTTCACTGAATCAAGGCTATCGGCATAGTGGGGTGGACACACAGGACTTTTTTCCAGAACCCCCCTTCGAGGTGATTCCAGAGGGGGTCCGGGAGATTGAACAAGGCTTTTGCCCCGTATGTTAAGGCTGGTGCCATGTTAGCCTTGTAATACCTCAATACTGGGACTATCGAGAATTGTCCAAACTTCCTGTTTGGAGCCGAGGCTTGACTGGTGAGCAGTTTCATCTTAGTTTGAAGATGGGCGTGGACATTGGCGCTTTTGTTGGAGAGTTGCTCAACTATATTACAAGGTACTTGAAGGACTGTACCTTATCAATTTTTTCTCCGTCGATGTAACATGTGTGATTGCTTAGACCCATAGTGCCTTGACCAAATATCAAGATTTTATTTTTCCCCTTGTTGATCTCCAAATCGTTATTACATATTTAATGATGTAAGGTGTCAAGTTGTCTTTGGAGACCAACAAGGGTTTGATCGATCAGCACAACCTCGGCGTAGAGGAGGTGAGGTAGCTGGACTCCATCGACCTTCGTTGGAAATGCCCTAGTATCCACGAAGGCTTCAGAGAGGGCCTCCAAAAAGAATTAAAAAAGCGCCAAAGGGCAACCCTGATTTACTCCTCGGAAAGTTCTTATGTGGTCCGAAATTAAGCCTCATTCTCAACGATGTGTTGGAGTGGAGTGCTATACTAGGGTGAAGTACGGGCGACGGGCAGTTCTTCGATGTCAATTTAGACCATAACTTGTAGCGGTTGATCTGGTCAAAGGCCTGTAATAGGTCCACGAACGCCATGTAGATTTTTGGTTTGGCTGGGCGTAGATTGCCCTTCAAATGTTGAAGAAGGATATTGATGGATGTGTCCAGGTACTTAACGAAACCAGTTTAAAAAATGTCCAGGGACCCGAACACTGCACCACCTGGTGAACTGCTCCAACACAATCGAGCTGTATAGCTTGCCAATAACATTGAGCAAAGAAATTGGGTGAAAGTTCTTAGGTTTGCACCAATCCCCCTTTTTATGAATGGGAACAACTATTGCTCTCGTCCACGATGGCAGCAGATGGTGGGAGAGGGCTATTTGTAAATGTAATGGGAGAGATAAATGTAGCCTAGTTGTCGGGAAACTCCTTTAGCATTTGATTTGACCGACCGTCAAGCCCTGGTGCTCTGGAATTTTTCAGCTTCATTATTAGAGAAGTCCTTTGGGCAAGATGAGGAAACCCAAGGAACCCGATTATCAATGAGCTTGAATGGAGTAACTGTCCCACCCACTGCAGCATATAATTTGGAAAATTGTGAGATCGAAG
This sequence comes from Ambystoma mexicanum, assembly GCF_040938575.1. Lineage (NCBI taxonomy): Eukaryota > Metazoa > Chordata > Amphibia > Caudata > Ambystomatidae > Ambystoma > Ambystoma mexicanum. Next base: position 697,875,535 of record NC_090921.1, read on the forward strand.
AGGCTTCCCCGATAGGATTTGCTTGGTCTGCTCTCAAGGCCATCTCGTCTTCTTTAATTAAGGACCAGAATCTATTCGGGTCTTTGCTTCCCAAAGCTGCTAACATCGCCTCGGCGTCACGTTGGAGACGAAGATGTCTGGATTCACAGTCAGTTTTTATAGTTGGCCTTAGCCGATTTGGCTAATAAGTGATCCTGTAGGAGACCTGTTTTTTTTTGGCTCTTTGAACGGTTTTCCTTGCCGTTTTCCTGCGAGCCACTAATTCAGGGGCAAAAGTGTGTTTAATATGTTGAGCTTTTCCGCCCTTCACAGGGTGCTGATGGAATTGCTACAGTAGAGGGGAATAGTTGAACGTTGTTCTGGCCCGAATCAATTCCACAGATGAGCGAATCTGTATAGGAGAACGTTTCAGGCGAAGGCCCCCGTTACAAGTGTCCATGGCTATTGGAAAATGCTCAGGAGCCGATGAGTCTGTTGATGACCATTCCAATTGGAGCAGATGGTGGTCGCTGTGCGTGGTTTTGGTGACTTGGAACCGCTCAACTAAAGGCAGGAAAGTTTTTGAGACATACATGTAGTCTACGCCATGCCCCGGTTCTCCCACGTCGGCTGAGGAGGCTTATCGCCTATGCAATTGCCTTTCAGAACATGCAGACCATAGGAGTCCATTAGGTTGCTCCACAGTTGTCGTCTAAGTTCCGGTCGTGGTGTTGCGCCATTTTTGATGAGTCTGGTCCCCACATAGGATGGAATGACCCCAGGATTCGTGGAGATATCATCCAGAATTACAGCAATTTGGTCAATAAAATCTTCAACTTCCATCAAGACCTGGTTCCAATAGATATTGATCAGTCTAACGTACATAAGACCTTTAACGCCTGATTGTTGAGACTTGGGTAAGCAAGTTCTTATTCTCCAGCATGGGGTCTCGCATGGATTCACATATTCCCCGTCGTCGGGCTGGGAATCCTCGGTAAAGAAAAAATCAGTTTGTTTCATTTCTGAACTGTCTTTCTCCAAATAACCAAACACTCAGCTCTGGGTCATACTGTACGCAGCCAATGACTGCCCTCTACCTAAGCCCCTCCTCTGACAGCCATCTTCAGATTTTTACTGCACGTCCAAGTGTTGGGAGTCCTTGTCTTTAGCTCTCAAGCTTTTACTGTGCTTTTGTGTTTTTTGACAGAGTCTACTATATTTTTCGGTTAAGCGGGCCCTCTGCTCCATCGATCAACCTTCCGATTAACAGGGACCCGTTTTCGGATTCTTCAGCGCCCCACAAAGGCGGATTTAGTTGTTTCTTCATGGAGGCTTCCAGAAGATTCTCAGGCCCATGCCGCGTGGACCATGTCAGAGGAAAAGGATTTAACTCCCCTGTTCAGGATTTGCTCCAGCTGCGGCTTGCGGAATGTCTTTTCGGGCAACAAGCCTTCCGAGTGTCTCTGCCTGTACCCGGTGCATAAAGAGGTTTGTGCGTTTTGCTAAGAGATAGCCCCTCGCATTATGAAGGATCGACACAGGCGGCTGAAGGAGAGGTGACAGGCCAAGGCCCCTGCTCTGGGTGGGTCCCAGCAGCATGCCTCTCCAGGTTCCAAGAAGGCTGAGCTGGCTTCTAAGTCTTTTGAGGGCTCCCATCCCGCGGGGTTCCAACAGAAGGCTAAGCACTGCAAGTCCACCTCCACTGGGAGCGCTGTTGCAACAGGCTCCTCGGCGACCAGGGCGCGTTCGATGCCTCAGTCACCAGTCAACGCTCAGGATCTTTGGCCAAGAGGAAGTCGGACCATCCGGGAGAAATCAAAGAAAGGCCCAAGTCCGCCCTACCGGAGAAGTCCAAGGGGGAGCGGGGCTCAGACCCTCCTCCCAAGGAGAAAGCCAAGCAGGACAAGGCTCCGGCCCTGACCGTGAAGGCCCAGGTGCACCGAGTGAAGGCCCAGCCTTCCATCGAGGGGGTGGCGGTGTCTCTGGTGAAGGCTGCCGAGATGGCCCCGCAGGACGTGACCCCTAAAACCAGGGTATCCCTTCCTCCCAGGAGGGAGGCTGCGTTCCGGCCCATAGGGAAGACCCCGGATAAGATGATGCCCGTCATCTCCCCGAGACCATCACCGCTAGAAACAAAGAAGGGGGGGTGCGATGGCCCTCCAGGGTACGGATATCTCCTCTGAGGAGGAGCTCACCGGTCTGCAGACCATCCAGGACGAGGGAAACACAGGAAGCGGGCCCTATGACAAGCGGCGCGACGAAGGCGAGGACGGCGAGGACACCGTCGAAGAGCAGCAAGGCGACGATGGCCTGGGCTCCCAGCCGGTGCCCCAGCGGCCTATTCCGCCTGCACCTCAGCTGCCACCCCCACCTCAGGTGGGGGTGGCAGCTTAGACCTCTCCATTGGACATCCTTTCGGCACTCCATACCCTGGTATCAGAGATCCAGACGAGGATGCCTATTACACCGGTGGCCCCACCCGTGGCACCATCGACGGCCGACACCCCCATGGGAGAACCCCCGGCCAAGAAGAAGAGGGTACACCCTCCACCTCCTCACCACCCTTCACCCCCGTCGCCTCCCTTTGCCCCCCTAGGGATGAGATGGAGCCAGACACAGCGACGACTGGCATGGACGACGGCGGTTTAGGGGGACCTCCCGTCCCCGCCGCCCAGATCTTCGCCGCTGGACGAGATTTGCTTGTTCCACTCAATGATCTCCAGAGCGATTGAACTTTTTCAGCTTGCTCCGGAGGAGAAGGAGGGCTTCTTATATCAGCGCAGAGAGGCGAAGACGGTCCCGCTCCTGGATGACATTTGGGACAAGGGTTTGGCACTCATGAAGAACCCTTCCACGGGTCCAGTGAAGAGGGATCGCCTCGAAGAAGTACAGGGTGCCGGACTCTGCACCCAAGTGCTTACTGACCCAGCCTGCCCTGGATTCTGTAGTGTCCGCGGCAGCCAGGAAGAAGTCCTCGGGTGGTTTGGCCTCGGCGGCTGCCACCCCGCTTGACAGCAAGGGCAAGAGGTAAGATGCCATGGGACAACGGGTCATCTATTCGTCAGCGACTACCATCAAGGCCGCCAACGCCCTCGCGGCTCGTTACGACCGGGAATTGTGGTTCAAGATCGCTTCCATCCTGGACTTCCTTCCAGACAACAAGAGGTCAGAAGCATTGTAGATTCTGCAGGAAGGCGAGGTGTCATCGGACCACGCCATCACCGTGGCCATGGACATCACAGACGTGTGGTTCCGCCAAATGGGCAACAGCGTTTGCCTTGGTCGTCGTGGCTGGCTCAAGGCCACCAACTTTCGGCAAGACGTTCAGTCGAAGTTGCTGGATATGCCCTTCGACTGGGTCAATTTGTTCGGGAAGGCTGTGGATGAGTCTCTCCAAGCCAAAAAGACAGACATGGAGACGGCGCATGCTTTGGGCACTCTTCAGCAACGGAAGCCGTCCTTCCGGACCTCAGACAGCAAGTCCCAAGGATACTCCCAAGGGGTTCACCGGGGTTCCTCTTACCGCCAACCCTCCTGCTCTTTGGCCCAGCAGACCAACAGGGGCCGCTCCAAGACCTTCTGCGGAGGACGGTGGCGTCGCCAGGGGCCCCAAGGTGGCCCGTCGACATCCAAGCATGATTGAACTGGGCGGCCAGCTGGCAAACTTAGTCAGCTTGTGGAAGTCCATCTCCACTGACCCATCTCCACCGACCGTTGGGTGCTGGACGCTCTCGCCCATGGATACACCCTGAAATTTCAACCGAAGTGTCACCGAATACCACTGGTGGCCCAGCAGGAAAATCACGTCCGTCAGCTGTTGCTGGAGGTGCAGCCCATGCTAAGGAAAGGCGCGGTGGAGCTCGTCCCGAAGAGGCTCTGGAGTGTACTCGAGGTACTTTCTCGTCAGAAAGAATACCGGGGGCTGGAGGCCCATTCTCGACCTTCGTCGACTGAACAAATACATCAAGTCCCAGAAATTCTGCATGGTTACTCTTCAGCACGTGCTCGGACACCTGGAAGAGGAGGACTTTGTCATCGTTGGACTTGGAGGATGCAGATGTCCACAAGTTCCTGCGTTTTCGTGGTGCAAGGAAAGCACTACCAATTCAAGGCCCTTCCCTTAGAATTGAAGTCGGCGTGAAGGGTCTTCACCAAGTGCCAGGCACAAGTGGTGGCGCAGCTGCGACTATGAGGGATTCATGTCTACCCTTATCTGGACGACTGGCTCATCCGGTCCAGCTCGAAGGAGATCGCCGTCGACCACACGGCGAAGACCGTGCGCCTGCTGACAGAGCTGGGGTTCTCGGTGAACTCTACAAAGTCTGGCTTGATTCCATTGCAGGATGCGCTGTTTCTGGGATCCTGACTCAACACAGTGTCGTGCCTGGCATCTCTGTCGGAGGAGAGGATAGCAGTCATCTTGGGCAAAGTACGACTGTTGGCCTTGAAGATCGCAAGGGTGAGGTCCATCATGTCTCGGCTCGGCATGATGTCGGAATGCGTATACCTCAATTGGCTGTGCAGGCTACAGATGATTCCACTACAAGAGTTCCTTGACGCTTGTTGGATACAAGTATCGGGAAGCTTCGAGGACAAGATCACACTCGACGAGAGGTTCCGTCGAGCGATACAGTGGTGGGGAGTTTGCACACATCTGTCCAGACCCCACCTCACCAGGTCACGATGGACGCCTCCCTGAAAGGGATGGGGAGCTCACACGGAAGTCTTCACGCAAGAGGCCTGTGGCTACCGGAGGAGAAGATGTTGCACATCAACGTGCTGAAACTGCGGGCAGTGTTTTGGGCCCTCAAGTCTTTTTTCTTTTCTGCCCCTCAAGGGTAAGGTGGTGCGGGTCTTCACAGACAATACCACCACTATGTTTTACATCAGGAAGCAGGGGAGCACCAGAACCCCTGTGCTCTCCAAGGAAGCTCAGGATCTGTGGCACTGGGCCGTCGCCCAGGGGAGGTTCCTCATCCCGTTTCATCTGGCAGGAGTGAAGAACACTATCGCCGACTCGCTCAGCAAGGAACTGCGCTCTTGCCACGAGTGTGAGCTTCGGCAGAACCTGCCACGAGTGTGAGCTTCGGCAGGACCAAGTGGATCACCTGTTCCGCAGATGGGGCAATCCCCAGTTCGATCTATTTGCGACAGTGACGAACACCAAGTACCAGAGGTTCGCCAGCAGATTTCCCCAGGCAGGGAGCATGGGGGACGCATTCTCATGGGACGGTCTGTTTCTGTATGCGTTCCCTTTGTTGCCTCTTCAACTAGTCAATCAACTCAGACGATCCCGGTGCAGGATGATCCTCGTCGCACTGGCGAGGCCGAGGCAGATATGGTACCCGGACCTTCTCGACATGTCAGCGGCCCCTCCAGTCAAGCTACCGGTGGTCGCAGATCTTCTCGCCAGGGAAGGATGCGCAATCCTGCACCACGACCAAGGATTGCTTAGCCTGAAGGCCTGGCACCTGCAGCATTAGTATTTGGGGGTTTCGACCTTCCAGCGGACTGCAAGGAGGTGCTTGCAAAGGCTAGGGCATCGTCCACTCTTAAATGCTACGGCCATAAATGGAAGAGTTTCGCAGTTTGGTGCCGTGCACAGAAGAATGACATTCTACGGGTCACGGCTCTACAGGTACTTCCGTTTCTGTCTTTGGCCAAAGCTGGTTTGGCCCATGCTTCTGACAAAGTGCATCTGGCGGCTATCTCCCGCTACACCAGATCTCCAGGACAATCGGTGTTATGGTCACATCGTCTGGTTAAGGAGTTCGTCAAGGGACTATTCCGTTTGTTCCTGCCGGTTAAGGCTCTGGGTCCGGCGTGGGAATTCAATATGGTGCTGACTAGGCTCATGGGGCATCCATTAGAACCGATGCAGACAGTTCCACTGAAGTTTTTGTCGTGGAAGACAGCCATCAATTCTGTACAACTAGTGGGAGAGATTCAGGCCCTGTTCTGTAAGCCAACTTACTTAATTTTTCACGACACGAGGGTGGTGCTGCGGACTCACCCCTCCTTCATGCCCAAGGTGCCGTCGGACTTTCATCTAAACGAGCCCTTGGTGTTACCACTATTTTTTCCGACACCTTTGTCGCCGGCTGAAAGGACTTTGCTCTCGCTGGATGTGACTAGAGTGCTTAAATTGTTTGTGACCCGCACAAAGAGCTTCCAAAGGACGTCTCAACTTTTTGTGAACTTTGGCCCTGTGAACCATGGGAAGGCCCTCTCCAAGACGTCCATTTCCAGGTGGCTCTCCGGCTGCATCACCCATTGTCACTGGTCGTCGAACCGACCGTTGCCTAGCCGTCCAAAGCCCATTCGACCAGAGCGATTGCTGCAACTACGGCGTTCCTATCTGGTGTGCCCCTGCTGGACATCTGCAGGGCTGCTATGTGGAGGTTGATGTACACCTTTACAAGATTATACTGCATCGACTTGGAGTCCAGGGAGGAGTGAAGGTGAGCCTGGTGAGGGGGTAAGAGATGCTTCTGTTGAACATTTGCCACCTCCTGTGGCTGTGCATGTGTGAATTAGGTTACCATGTGATGCTAAAGTGCACTTTTCTGTATGGGAGATCAGAGGGATGAATACTAACTGTTTGACCTAGATATTTATATTTGCTCAAAATCTCGAGGGGGGATTTGGCCAAGGTCCAGTTTAATTTGTCTTTGCGGGTCCTCGGTAGTAGTATCATAGCATTAGATTTCGACACCTTGATGGATAATCCATTAACTTTGGCATAATTGTCCAGAGCATTTAACTGTCTTTGTAAGCCTATTGGCGTCTGGTCAATTAAAACAAGGTTGTCAGCGTTAACCACGCAATTTTACACTGTCCAATTTTAGGAGGAAAGGATCGAGCATTCTCTTAAAAAGTGTTAATATCTTGAATATAAAAATTAAAAAGTGTAGAAGCTAAAATGCAACCTTGTTTTAGGCCAGAGTATGTTCGAATAGGATTAGTTAGCAGTCCACCTCTGGTTAATTACACCTGAATCGATGTGTCAGCATAACATTGATAAATAAAATAAAAAATATGGGGGGGGGGGGACACCGTGCTTCCAACAGTTTAGACCATAAAAGCTTGCCTGACAGTCGAAAGCTTATAAAATGTTTAAAAAAAAAAAGTTTGCTTGGAGGTGATCGCCTGTTTTTTGATGGCAGATGGTAGCTGCAAGTTTAACGCGATCCCTACTCCTTTTTCAAAGCATGACTGATGCAGGTCAAAAAGCTTTTCCGCTTGGATCCATTCAGTAAGCTCTTTTCAGATCAGTCTAGCGAAAATCTTAACTGGAATGTCCAGCAGGGCAATAGGCCTGTAGCTCGCTGGATCATTGCGATTACCTTTTTTGAAGATTGGGATAATTGATTTTTTCCAGGATTCTGAAATAGCCCCCGTTTTAATAATAATATTTAAAATGATCTCTAGAATGGAGGCCCATTCATTAGGATGACTTTTGAGGGCCAAATTGGTTAAGCCATCGGGTCCTGGTGCACGAGAGCAAAGTTTATTAATGAGCGTTACAATATCTGCATGGTCAAAGCTGAAAGCAGTAGTGAAATTTTCTGTTATGATATCGACAGGTTGTAGTCAGCCTTTTGGTTTGGCAAACGGTATGAAGAAACGCATTTACCACCACTGCCAATTCTGCACAAGTGCCTTTTTAAATAGATTTCCAAGCAATGGCGGCTAGCATGGCTTCTCCATCTTGTTGCCTTTGTTTAGCTTTCAACTGCTTTATTGCATTTCTATATGATATCTTATTTGTATTGCGCTAATACACAAGTGTTTCAGAGCGCGACAAGGCAAGGGAGGGGAACACTGGAGGACAAAACGACGATCTTACTAGGCCCAGTGACATTGAGAACGTGTACGTGCAGGGGAGAGGGAAGTGGGAAAATGCAGGGGGGGAGGGAGAAGTGGGAAGTGCTAAGCAGGGGATAAAAAAAATCTGGTAGTGGAGCCAGCAGGGTGACAACTGCATGGTTTAAATGCGCAGACAAGGGTGTCGGATAAGTGCAGGTAAGGGGACTGTAGGGTTTCAGATACAGACCCAAGTGCAGGATTGCCAGGAGGCAGTGCCGTCGAGTGGGTGGGTTGGCAGGAACCTGGGCCTGGGGTCGGATGCTAACCAGGTGCAGGGTGCCAAAGCAGACCAGAGCAGATAGATCAGCAGAGGAGTGGAAGAGCGAACGCAGAAGCAAAGAGGAAGGTCTTGAGGTGCTTCCCCAACTGGAGATGGTTCTCAAGTTTTAGAGTGGCAGGGAGGCTGTTCCAGAGGGAGACCCCAGCCGAACTTGTTGCTTGGAGAAGCGACTGACCCTGGAGGAGTTGGAGATGGGGGAGCGAAGAGCTAGAGTGGGAAGGTATTTACAGAGGTAGAGTTGAAGGTTTTTTGGACCAAGGCCCCCAGAAAGCCTTCTGGACAATGCCTGGGGTCTTGAATTTAATCCTTGCTGCCACTGAGAGCCAATGCAGAGATTTCAGGGCTGGGGAGATACAATCTCAGGGCTTGAGTCCAAGGACAAGTCTCGCAGTCCTGTTCTGGATGAGTTGCAGAGGGCGGATGGTAGAAGCGGGCAGATTTAGAAAGAGGCTGTTGCAATAGTGAAGAGTAGAGGGAACCAGAGCTGAAGAGACGGTAAGCTTCTGAGGGAAGTAGAGGTAAGGAAGAATACTTCTGAGGAGGTGCATTTGGTACTTTGACTTCTTGGAGATGTCAGAGATGTAAGGAGAAAAGGAGAGTGTGGAGTCGAAGATGACCCTGAGGTTCTTAGCCTCACAAGTGGGAGTAGGAAGAGGGCCAATGTAGGCAATCCAGAGTGTGACAGGAATGGAGGGTGCAGGGGTGCCAATGAAGAGAATCTCAGTCTTGCTGGCGTTAAGGCAGAGATCATTGGTGGCACACCACTCCTGAATAGCAGACAGTCAGAGAGGAGAGGAGGTGGCCGCGGGAAGCCTGAAGATGAGCTGAGTGTCGTCTCCATAGCACAAAGTTGGAGCAGAGAGCGGAAATGCAGTGGGCAAGGGGTGCCAGGTATTGATTAAACAGCCAGGGAGAGAGGCTATACCCCTGGGGAACATCAAAGGTAGAGAGTGAGATTGAGAAAAGGAAGGGCCCAAGTTGGACCTGGGAGGGTCGATCAGAGAGGAAAGAGGTCATCCAGGCCAGGGCCTGATGGGTGATGCCCAGGTTATCATGAAGACGGTTGAGCAGGATGTCATGGTTGACCGTATCAAGGGCAGAAGAGAGATCGAGTAGGATGAGGACAGAAGGGATGTTGGAGTCAAGGTTGGAGAGCAGGTCTTCACAGATGTTCAGGAAAGCAGTTTCCATGATTCTGGCAGCTCTAACGCCAGAATGATGGTCATGGAGACCACCAACAGTCTCAGTATGAAGATTATGCTTGGAGATGGCCAGCTTTTCCAGGAGTTTGCCCAGGAAAGGAGTGATGGCGACTGGGCAATAGTTAGCCGGGCAGGAGGGGTCGGCTGCGGGTTTCTCGAGAAGAGGATGAACAAGAGAGTACTTCAGAGGGGTGGGGAAGGCTCCAGAGGTGAAGGAGAGGTTACAGAAGTCATCCAAAGCAGGAGCAAGGGTGTCGATGTGGTCCTTGATGGTTTTAGATGACCAGGGAAGAACCTTTTTTGACAAACTTTTATAGATCCGACTTGTCTAGGAACCTCGTCAAGGGAGAAAAGAGGAAAGGAAGAGAAAGTGGGGGGGGCAGCTATAGGAGGGGTAGAGAAGAGCGAAGGCGGAAGAAGGGGGGTACGGAAGGTGGATCGTATGTCCTGGGTTTTTTAGGTGAAATGGGAGGCAAGGGCCGTGCAAAGGACCTGGGAGGCGACAGGAGAGGTAGAGACTGCAGCAGGATTGGCCAGCTACTTGCAGAATTTAAGGAGTTCGGCCGAGTTGTTTGAGGCCGCAGAGACGTGTGCTTCGATGTGGGCTCTCTTCTTAGTCCGGACAATGAGCCGGTATTGCACTTGAAGCAAGCGGCAGGCCAGTTTGTCAGAGGATGTACAAGAAGTCTGCCATTTCCTCTGAGCCACCCTACACTCGCGTTTAAGGGTGGCTAGGTCAGAATCGTACCAAGAGTTGCACTTGGCTTTGGGCTTCAATCGGATCCTCATGACGGGGGCGAGAACATCCAGGTATCAGAGATAGAAGTGTAGAGCATGGAAAGGGCTGAGTCAGGATGGGAGTCAGGATGGGAGTCAGGATGGGGAGGAGATCGAGATTATCAGAGCATCCAGCGGGTGCCTTGCTGAGTCAGTAGGGCAAGAGAGGAGAATAGAAAGAGAGAATCGCAGAGGTCACGAAAGAGTACAGAGGAGGGACAGTGAGCATCAAGGTGGATATTGAAGTCCCCAAACAGGAGGAGTTGAGTAGTATAGGCAAGAAGGGAGGAGGAGAGGTCCACCCATTCAGTAAGGAAGGAGGTGATATGACCAGGTGGCCGATAGGTGGTAGCCACAGTAAGAGTGTGTGTGAGAGAGAACCTGCAGACAGTGTGTGTGTACATTGGCTTTGTCTTTTGTATGGTTCAATTGATAATATTTTTTTCAGCTTTTTGCGGAGCTGAGCCTTTAGAGTTTTTTTATGGAAGGATCATAGTGATGTTTATGTCTAAATAGCGGTCGACTAGTATTACTGGATATTTCAGGTGTCGGGTCAAAGAGTCGAATGGGCAAAGGATCGAAAACCAAAGGATCGATTTTTTTTTTTTAATTATATATATTTTTGGGGGGTTTTTGTTTAGTGAAAAAAGTGGTTAAACGGGGGTTGGAGGGACCCAAAAAAAAAAAAATTTCGATCCTTTGGTGTCGATCCTTTGACCATTCGACCCTTTGGTTGTCGATCCTTTGATCTACAACCGATATTTCAGCAATCAGATTGAGCTTGTCTGTGTTTAGGACAGCTCTGGTCCAGGTTTATTTAAAAAGCGCATTAAGTTGGACCTTTAGGTTTTCGAGTTTAGGTATCGACCACAAATTCTGTTTCTTCCATTATTAAGCGACACTGGGAACTTATAAAGGTCACGTGATTTGGACGTTGGTAGAATCCATTTTATCTCTAATATATTATGATTGCTACAATCAAATGACCACAAAGAATGTCACTCGATTGATTGCATGCAATGAGGTATATGCATAGACCAATATGGCCTGCGAGGACCCTCTTGACCAAGTGGGGGCCGGGGGGACATCACCCGCGACAGTCCCATTCAAAATTGTAAAATCTCGGCCTTTCATTAGCGCCACCCATTTTGCTTCTCGTGGTGTAAGAGGTTTAGCTTTGGTGGGTAGACAGTTGATATTGAGATCGCCGACTATTGTAGTTGGACATGATTGACCATCAAGGGTGATAAGATCTAGCATTTGTTCAGCATATTTAGGAAACGTTACATCAGAAATAGCAACCGGGTTCCAATAAATGTTTAAGAGCAGTTTGCGGGCTAAAGGGGTAAGCGCTTTAGGCTGTTGTTAATTTACAAGGTTGGATCCCCGATATGGAGAAGCCCAGGTTTCAACATGAACCTCTGAATCATTTTACCGCTGTTAGCAAGCACGCTGACTGCCAGACTTTAGCTTGTTTTAATGCTGCAATCCATGTGATTTCAAAATGAGGCCATAGTGGTTGGGTCGTAATCCATGTTTCTTGTAGAGAAATAATATCGTACGTACTTGGACAATTTGCCTTTGGGTTCATTAGATGAGAGAAACCTCTCGTGTTCCATATGGCCATGGTGAAGATTTGAGAACATTGCGCTAGATTCGCAGTTCTATTTTTCTGAATTATAGCTTTAGTGAGCCAGTACCAGTTTGACTTAGCCGGTCTTGATGCTTTTTCTTTAAAGCAGACTTCTCGATAAGGGTGATCTTTTGTGGTGGTATAATTAATAAATAACGGCGGATAGTTCTGCAAATCATCCCCATCAGTTGCAAAAGGCCTCTCATCCTGGCCACGACCACTAGGTCTACCTTTACGATGGACTGAGGCTTTGTTCAACTTTCTATCAGTTTCACTATGATTTCGGTTTGTACGTGATGTCAATGTACATTTCTGTAACTCAAAACCATAATATATGAGCTTCACTCTCGTTTGCCAAAGCAAGTCTTAGACTATTTGAGAGGGAATTTGCGATACTACTGTATTGAAGTTGTCTCTCGGTGTGAAACCAATAGATTTTATGTCCTCGGAGCACATATGTATCAATTTTGGAATAGTATGAAAGACAGTGAGGAGTGTCGTTCTATTCAGGAATGGATCATTCCACTGTCCGTCTATCATTGTGAGAGTGAGTTGGTCATTGATCGCTATTGAGACACTTTTTTGCGTCTGAGTGCACAGGGTCATCGGCTTTTGCCGACTCGTGACTCAAGTCAATTGGAACACAGTCTATGCAGCTGAGGCACTTCTTAGATAAAGTCTTGCACAAAGTTAGAGAGTTTGTAGAAACATCACTTGATGGGTCACAAGCTGTTAAGCCTGTGGAAAGCAGAGTTGGAATCAACTGTAAAGGTAATCCACTGCAAGTCTCAACTGAGAAAAGGACAGCTCAAAGACACTGAGGTAAGTACCCTAAGTCTAAACTTTACCTCTGGTTTGAAGAATAGTGGTCCAGCTGAATTGTGTCCTCTTGCAATCATGCAGTCCCTGGGTTCCTGAGCCTCAGTCGTGGGGGCAAGAGGGAGGACGTCTGGAGTGCTCCTGCGGCAGCACTTTGGAGGTCGTCAGCAGCTACAGGCTCTTTTTGTTTCAGCGGCACTTTGTGGTTTCAGCGCTTGGTAAACAGCACCATCGTGGATCTCAGATACTGGTTGGGCTTCCTTCCTCCTTTGGATCCAGCACTCTGGTGAGGGGACTCGAGCTCTGGTCGTTCTTCTTCTGGAGGGTCCTTAGGAGACTCCTGGTGCTTCTGGCCAGATTTCAGAAGTTGCACTCGACTATGGATTTCTTGACTATTGGCACTCGTTTCTTGCAGCAGCGAAGAAGTACAGCCAGTCAGTGAAGAAGGTCTGGTGGAGTTAGTCTCGGGGTTAGTTGGTCCCACTAACCCAATGGAAGAAGTCCTCCCTTCCAGACTTTCTCTGTCGAATTGAAAAAGGAGTTCCAGCCCAGCAGCAGGGCTTCACCAGGAAGTTCAAAAGTCCAGGAGAATGCAGCAAGCTTCGTTCACGGTTTCTTCCTCTGGTATTTCTCCCAATGGTCGACTCTGCCTCTAGTCCCAAAACCCTCGCCTTTTAAGCAGGTTTCTCCCTTTCATCAATCACACAGCAGGATAGCTGTCCTCAAATGACAGCCAGCCAACCAATCAGGACTGGTTGCATTCATGCACACTTAGAGACAAAGGACAGGGGAGTTTCAAGAACATCCCTCGCATCCTGCCTTTTCAGACCCACTGGAGCCAGTGGCGGGCTTAGGGCTGAAGCTCGGCAAAGGAAAATGAACACAGGGCTCAAACTTGGCTCAACACACAGATTAAAACCCAAGAAAGACCTCACAAACAGAAAATGGTTAAAGATTATGGGCACCCATGGGTGCTGTACTTCAGCTGAGGGTTCAGCCTGCAGTAGAAAAGCACAATGGTAGGAAAGTTAGACTGCCAACAGCCATTTAAAGTAGTGAAGGTAAGATAAAAATGTTACATGAGAATGTAGGATAAGGGCTACTAGGTAACCCCCAGCACTCCACATAAGATGGAGTGTGCTAGACCTACAAAGAGAAAAGGTAAGTCAAGTCAATTTCACTTTACTATTCTTGGGAACAGTAGTTCACACAAGAAAAAGGTATTTAAAAATCCTGAGAAATATAAAGAACTTCTCTGTGACACTGCACTGAAGGTGCTGTGTGCCACCACACAAAAAGAGATTCCTATGGAGTTTGACAGACTCCAAGTACAGAGGAAACACATAATCCAAATTAGGTCAGAACATGATGGAGAAAAGTCTTTCTCACGCCAGGGTTAAAATCACTAAAGTCCAAAAGTCCAACAAAAGAGCTGGGGGTCTCTAAGGTTGAAGGGAATTAGCACAGACATGAGAATTCTCCCTAACAAGGACCAAGCAACATAACCTGTAAGGGTTCAGCTGGAGACCAGTAGCGGTCATCCAATGCCGAATTGTGGCGAGTTTTTTGTAACTTTCCAGCTACAGTTTTCTATAGAACACCATTCTTTTTACTCTGTTTTTGATCCTGTCCTGACTTGAGGGGAACTTATTGTGAAAAAACTGATCAGTCCTTCAGAATTTGAATTCTTGTATTTGTACATTGCACACAGCACCTTGCACTGCAGTTTGCCTACTCCCTTGACTCTGATTTTACCAGATGTGAATCCTCTGGGGGTTGCTGGGGGCTCAATCTTCCGCCGTTGGTTCTGGTGAGAGGTGCCCAGCGGTTTAGGGTTTCAAGGTATCTTCCAGTTGTGTGCGGCTGCAAGCTGCAAAATATGTTGATGAAAGAAATCATGAATCACCAATGCAGGCTTCTGCAGAACTCTTCGCAGGTTGGTGGAAGGCGAGTTGCAGCGACAGTCTCTGCACACAGGTGACCTTCCCATCACAGTCGCAGCAGGTGCTCCAGGTCCGGTTACTGTGAACATGGGAAGCTGAAATTTGGGGAGAAGGCTGCTAGTGGCCACCAAAGTTCCAGATTCGAACACAACCAGCCCACAAGAGAGCTCGTCAGTCCAGGGACATTTCCGAAAGCTCAGAAGGTGTAGAGGCTAGTTCATCCCATTAGTCAAAGGTCTGAAGCACCGTTCAGGGTCTTCAGAGATCAGGCAGAGGAGCAGGGCATCACCGGGCCAGTTGCTGGAGGGGATGCAGTCCACTGCATAAGTCGTCCACGGGCTGGTGCTCTACGAAGCATTGTTGGCTCAAACATAGATCTCCAGAATGGCTGCAGGAATCCTCTTAGCTAAAATCCGAGCTAGAAGCAAGTGCAGGCCCACCAATGCTAAAGATGTGCACCATTCCAACAGCCAGTAGTTGTCCAATCAGGAACAACTACTGGCTAAACATCCGCCCCAGTTGCAGACTTTCTGGCACCAATAATGTGGTCTGGGTCTAGACCGACCCAGCCCCCTTCCTGGGGCACATGCACAGAAATGCTCACTAGCCTGTGAAAGCAGCAGGTTTCCCGGCCAATGCATGACCGTATAAGGACTTTCCTGAACTGGGAAGGCCAAACTACATTATATCCAAAGAACAAGTGACAATCTCGTGGCACAGCCATTTTAAGGTCCCATGTAGTAATGTCCCCGCAAAAATATCGCCATGCAAAAAAATGCCGAAAAATGGCAGTTTTTTGTGGGGACATTATTACATGGAACATGCAGGGGACACCCCCCACAACCCCAAAACTTTTTTTTTTTTCTTCATGGGGAGCGGGGGACACCCCCGCAACCTATACTGGCCCTGACGTCCTGTGCGGGGCGGAGCACGTAAAGACGTTGGTTGGGGGCGTGCTGTATCTTCTGGTGGCGGATACGTTTCCAGAGAACTGGACTGTGGATAGGTTATCATAGCTGAGTAATCCGTGGGAAGAACATCCATCAGAAAGAACTATGCTGAGAGGTAAGTAATTTGTTCTTAGGCAGAATTTATAAAAATAGTTATTTATTTAGGCCTTTGACAACTCTTATCTATTAAACGCCACTGATAAGTAAAAACACTAAACATACCCTGCTATCATATACACATTTACTTTTTGGATGCTCTGGCTACAGAATAGCCAAACATTACTTTTAAGCATGTAAGAATGCCAATAGAATAATATAGTGTAACAAAGTAAGAAAAGTCACGTCAAGTTATAAACTAATTTGAGAACTAATATGTAATTAATATTGAAGAAGAAATTATGTAAAACACAATACACACTTTGAAAGTCCTTTCTTTGCTAGAAGAGAGGGGGGCTTAGTGCCATTAGTCACAAGTCCCCAAAAAAAAACCTTTGCAGGAGGCTAGGAGTCTTAAAGGTAGTTTTACAACTGTTGGCAAAACCAACAGGCAGATTCGTTTTAAAGTTGAACGATGAACTATGTTTGTTTATTGATTGCATTTATTATACGCCCAAACCCGGAGGTACCATGGCATAGTTTACAGTATACTTAGTCTTGGTGTTTACATAATTTGAAAGACGGTAGAATACAATTTACAGATAGGTATAGAATTACAATTCACATTACTTTAGCAATCTAACCGAGGCAAGCTTAACACATGCTTATATTTAGCAAGCTAACAGTGGTAAACTAGACAGTGGAAAGAAACTTGTGTGCAGGAGATAGTCTCAAGCATGTTACCCAAGGGTAGGTCATAGAGTGGGGAGTGATAGGTCAGTAAGGAGCGGACGTGAGAAGGTGAAAGGTTAAGGGACGGTCGTGGGGGTTAGAATTTGTTAGAGCCATGTTTTAAGTAGTTTCTTGAATTTGTTGATCGTGGGCTCGTTGTTAATGTTGAAAGGGGAGGAGGGGTGTGTTCCAGATTCTTGGGGACGCTATTGGAAAACTGGATTTACCCATTCTGGTGTTCTTGAAGCGAGGAGTGAATAGGTGTAAGTGGTCATTAGATCTGAGTGTTGGAGTGGTTTTTTTTGTGGTTTAGACAATGGTTAAGGTAGCTCGGTGCAGTTCCTGAGACACATTTATGAGCTAGGGTGAAAGTTTTGTGTATTAGCCTTGCTTCAATTGAAAGCCAGTGGGCTTCTCTTCTATGGTGCGATATGTGCTCTTTTTTTATACCTAATGCTGCTCTTAGTGCTTTATTTTGGATAAGTTGCATTTTGTTTTGAGGTGCCTAATTGTAGTATGTTGCAGTAATCGATCTTGGATAATATGAGGGTTCTGGCGAAAGTGTTGCAGTTATGTTGTGTGAGCACTGGTCTGCTTAGTGAAATAAGTTTAGCTGTATATGCCGTGGATGAGGCAAGGGCATTTGTGTTTGCCCATAGTGAGGCTTGAGTCCAGATAGACTCCTAATGTTTTTACTTTTTTGGCAATGGTGATGGGGGTGCCGTCAATGTTTTTTGCGGTGTATTGTGGGGGAAGCTTTGCTAGTTGAGTTTGAGAGCCTACAATAAGAATCTCAGTTTTTTTTCTACATTTAGGCATAGGCCATTTGCTGCCATGGAATAGATTTTGTTTACCTGGATAATATCTTGTTCGAGATTCCCTGATATAGGAATAAGTGTTTGGGTATCGTCAGCAAAGTTTGTGTAAATTACTCCCATTGCATCTAGTGCTGCAAAAAGTAATTTAGTATATGCATTGTTTAGCGTTGGGGAGAGGCAAGAGCCTTGAGGAACTCCAAGGGGGACTGGGATGGAATCAGCTGCTACATCCCCTGTGGCTACTATGGAGGTGCGGTCTGAGAGGAATGTGTTAATCCAGGTCGCCGCATCCATAGAGAATCGGACGTTATTTGCCAGTGTTCGTGGTGATCTACTAGATCAAATGCAGCAGACAGATCAAGCAATAGAAATAAACATAGTTGACCTGATTCCCTGACTGCATCCATCTAGTTTTTTAGGGCCAGTAATGCTCTCTGTACTATGGCCTGAGCGGAACCCGGACTGTCTTTCTCTTAGCAGGTGCTTATTTTCGAGGTGGGATTGGACTTGGGTGTATGTGATTTTGTCTATGACTTGGAGTAGGAAGGGGACGGTGGTGATCGGGCGGTAGTTAGTCGGGATAGTGGGATCTAGGGTGGGTTTTTTGAGGAGTGGGGTGACCCACCCTCTTTGATGTTCAACGGGATGGTGTTGGTATTGAAGGAGGCATTTACAAAGTTGGTAATGGTTGTTCCTAGGATGGGAGCACATTCCTTGACTAATCTGGCGGGGAAGGTGCCTCCTTTATAATTAGAGGGTTTTGGTGATGCTATGGTTTGTAATACTTGCTCGGTGGTTACTGAGGTGAAGTGGAATTCAGTTGTGTCCGTAATTGTGTCTGCCGTGTGCAGGACTGTGGAATTTGAAGAGGTGGCTAGTAGTTCTTTTTGTTACTTGATTTTATTTTGCAGGGTGGTTATTCTGGAGGCTAGGGCATCCTGGATGGTAGTGCACCATGCTTTGTTCACTGTGACTGTACTTGGGTGGGTGGCAGGAGGGGACGATGGGGGTTTATAATTCTATTATGATGACGAATAATTCTTTACTGCTTGAGGTAGCATTGGTGATCACGCGAGTTTAGAGAGTTGGCTTTCTGGGTGTATACTTCTTGTTTGTATATTTTAGATAGTCGCTGCGCTTCCTTATTAGACTCACTGGTGGGCTTTTCTCTGTGGGGGGGGTTCTTGTGCTCTTTTGCTTCTAAGTTCTCTAAGGTTCTCGTGTAACCATGTTTTCCTTCTTTTGAGTTTGGATTTAAGCAGAGCTATTTCATCAATGGCAGTTTTTAGGCACTTATTGTAGTGCATAGAGATGGCTTCTGGTTTGTGGTCTATTGGTTGAGGAGTGTTAATTAGCTTATTCAGTAATGGTGTTAGGTTTTCCTGAGTTAGTTTCCTGGAGTCACGCATTAAAGTGGGTAGCGCAGTAAATGCAGGTGGGGGGGTCGTCTTTTAGTGTGGTGATGTTCAGGATTGTGGCGTTCAGTGTTAGGATCTAGTCCAGGATCCGACCTTTTGAATGTGTGGGCGTGTGGACCATTTGTTTGAATTGCATTTTTAGAAAGGCATTGTGGAATGCTGTGGCTTTGAGGTCAGTTTGGTCATTAAAGCCAAGGTTGATGTCTCCTAGGAGTATACATTTTGTATTGGGTTTAAGTGTAGGAGCAATAAGCAGTGGTGAGGGTCTGGGGGCTCTCTACACTAGTAGAAGAATGAACATGGTGTTAAGATCGGTGGTTAGCTTGAGGGTGAGGAGTTTGTAGCCTGTTAGGCTTTCTGTGGTGCATTCTCTGAACTGGAGCGAAGATTTCACTATAATTGCTACACCATCTCTGATGGACTCTTGGTGATCAGATCTGAGCAATGTCTAGTCGGATGGTAGTGCTAGTGATATTAATGGTCCTGAAGCTGTAAGAAGCCAGGTTTCTGTTAGCGCTAGGAAGTCCAATTTGTGTTCAAGGATGAGGTTGTGTATATCGATGGCATATGCACCTAACGATCTGATGTTAAGTAGGGCTCCCTTTAGGGACTCTGGGTCTGGCTGGAGACAGCTACTGTGGGCGGTGGTGATTTGTTGCGATGACAAACCTAGTGTTTTCTGCTGGTTGCATTTGGTTTTGATTTTATGATGGATGTATTGGAGATTAGGGTGAAGTGGTGGGATGGTGCGAGTGCCTGGGTGTGAGCTAGGTTCTTGGTTGCTGGCTGATAGTCTATGGGTGAGGGTACTTGGAAGCATTTTTGATGATGCGGGAAGAAAGTCTTATTTTTCTAACATTACCGAGTATGTGTCTCGTGGCTGAGGTAGCTGTATTGGTTCTGGATGATAACCTAGAGAGTCGAACTGTAACTGTTGATGGCAAGGTTATACTTAATAGAATGGCTATCGGTTTAGGTAATCTGTACTGAGAGAGCGATCGGATTCCTTTTGGCATAAGGTTTTGAGCTAAGGCTTGTAGGAGGGTATACAGTGTATTGGGTATATAGTAGGGGCATAGTCAAGTCTGTTTGCTAGAATGGCCTCAAATAGGACCCGCAAACGTACTGGGGGGGGGTGATTTACTGTTGTATTATGGAAAGTAGCAGGACAATCCCCATAGTAGGTGGGTAATAGAATAGCCCTTAGTATGAGGGTTGTGACAGAACAGCTTGATCAAAATAGTTGTTTTTTTAATGCCTATGGGCTAGTAACTAGAAGAAGTGCCTAGTGCTGGGGTGCTCTGGTAGGCACAGCCTAAACCGGTGCAAATCTATACCGCAGATCAATGTTCCCACAAATGTTGTGCATACGGTCGGGCACTATGAGAGGTGGTACATTTGAGCATAGAACATCTCAATATGGGCAGAACAAAAACACATGAAAACTGTAGCAAACAAGCTATGTTAGCAAGGTAACTGAGCATGCGGTCGGGCACATTTAGGAGACCTTCTCCCAGTCCAAACACTGTTGGGAAAGCCCAGAGGAGGCTCTTTGACCAGAACTCCACTGATCAAAGTCTTTAAAGTGACAGTTTGGCTAAACACTTTACGCCCTTTAACCCCTATGGAGGGGCGGGGGAGGGACCGGTATGTTAACTCACATTCTCTACTCCCATTCACTCAGGGATCACTTCAGTCTCTCCTCAAACCGCTCTGCCCCTTTGCTTCGTATCTTGCTTCCACTGGAGGGTATCTATGGGTCACTACTACTGAGGTCACTTTCAGAGCCAGGATTGAAGTCCAGCTAGTCGATTGTTGCACGCTTTGGCGAGATGGTTGCTAGAACTGGACTGCAGGACCGTCCTGGCACAATGAAGAAAGAACCACCATGTTTACTACCTTGTATCATCCCATTACAGGATTCCGGTGGAAATCAGTGAGGACCACACAATCAAATGGTTTAAGTAAGCCCTCTGGGCCTAAATGAACACGCTGCTCTCACGATACCCCACTTTGTGCTGGTGAGTTGCAAATGCAGGGGGGCGGCCTCTTGTTTCATGAATCGAGGGAGTTCCAAGTCAGAACTTGGGAAGACAGATGCAGCAAGGTAGCCCATGTGGAAGCTTGTCGGCCAAAAGGATGATTCTGGGACGCTTGCAAAGGCTTCAATGGCAGGATCCTCTTGGAAGTTCCAGGAATGGTTGTTCCCACTGGTTCAGGGGTCGAGGCATAAATTGAAGGGCTTCTGGAGATCAGCAGTGGAGCAGGTCTTTGCCGGGATGGTTGAAGGCCATGCAACGACGAATTCCGGGTCTTGAGCGAGATGCTCCTCTTTGAAGGTTTCTTGGATCCAACCATGATCTGTAGAATGGTTGTAGGAGCAGTCCTTTTATCCAATATTCTGGAGTCTCCCACACGCCCACCAATGTGAAGGATTCAAACTGGCATAGCATGTCCAATCATGGACATCCTCTGGCCACCATATCTGCCCAGTAACATGGCCAGGATGTGGACTTAGACCAGAAAGCTCTCTCTCTCTCTCTCTCTCTCTCTCTCTCTCTCTCTCTCTCTCTCTCTCTCTCTCTCTCTCTCTCTCTCTCTCTCTCTCTCTCTCTCTCTCTCTCTCTCTCTCTCTCTCTCTCTCTCTCTCTCTCTCTCTCTCTCTCTCTCTCTCTCTCTCTCTCTCTCTCTCTCTCTCTCTCTCTCTCTCTCTCTCTCTCTCTCTCTCTCTCTCTCTCTCTCTCTCTCTCTCTCTCTCTCTCTCTCTCTCTCTCACTCTCACACTCACACTCACACTCACACTCACACTCACTCTCACACTCACACTCACACTCACACTCACACTCACACTCACACTCACTCTCACACTCACTCTCACTCTCACACTCACTCTCACACTCACTCTCACACTCACTCTCACACTCACTCTCACACTCACTCTCACACTCACTCTCACACTCACTCTCACACTCACACTCACTCTCACACTCACTCTCACTCTCACTCTCACACTCACTCACTCACTCACTCACTCACTCACTCACTCACTCACTCACTCACTCACTCACTCACTCACTCACTCACTCACTCACTCACTCACTCACTCACTCACTCACTCACTCACTCACTCACTCACTCACTCACTCACTCACTCACTCACTCACTCACTCACTCACTCACACACACACACACGTTTGCCTGGGAAAGGGTAAATGCGGCCCTGAGAGGGTCGTATTAAGGTCAAAATACAAGATGGCCAAAGGATTGCCATTTTAGAGTATATGGTACTTTAAAAGGCATTATGTGTTGAAATGCAAAAGTGCACAGGAGATTATAAAAAATACAGTGGAAAAATATCCTCTGCCACCGGCCCATCTTGGAAAGCACATGCAAGTAAGCACAAAGTTACTTATAACAGAGAAAGTGATGCGAAAGAATGCTTAACATACTTTGCTTTAAGGTGAAGTGTGCAGTGTTAAACCAACCAGGAATGTTTTGACTGATCAGGACCTCAAACCTTTTCTCTTTGCTTAACTTGCTTAGCTCATCTGTTTTAACTATCCTTCAAAAGTCAGTTCAGATTCAAAACAGCAAAACATTGGAGGGTTTCATAGAGGTCTACGGAGGGAAAGCGGCAAAAGAAAAACGTTCTTAACATACAGCTTGCATTGAACCCCCGCAAGTTCAGTAGCCACTAGGGGGCAGGTCTCTGGGCTTCCAGCAGGGTCGTCGCATGGTGGACGGCAGCACAGCTTATTTCCAGCAGAGCTTTGAGGGTGCCCACATTCAGTTCCAGCCATTCGGCCTGACAGAAGTAGCTGGATACTGGCCTTGGAGAGAAAATGTAGTGGTGCACGCTTGACGACCGAAATCAGTCAATAGACCTCAAGCAGAACAACTGAATGGTTGGTCCTCTTGCAGAGAGGATTGTGGTGCATTCCATCCGTGCTTATTTGTCTGTGATCGCCTTTAGAGGGGTTCCTATCAAGAAAATATGCAGGGTAGTGACATGGTTTTCTCAGCATACATTTGCCTAACACTATTGCCTGCATTCCCGCACAAGGGCAGAGTTTGTTAGGTTGATGTGTAGTACAGCCCATCTTTGGTTAATAGCTTTTCTCTTTGTTCTGGTATCTCCAGTGCCCCACCTTACAATTTTTCCATTAACAGTGTTGGCAGAATCTTTAAAAAAATAAGCAATCTGCATAAGAGATAGTATCTGTTAGAAGCACAATTTGCACACCATAGAGGTAACGTTTGTACTGATGGCTGTCTCATCTCCTTTCCAGACCCCTAATCTGCCTGCCCCTCCTCCCTTTAGTCACCTTGGAAGGTTCCCAGACCATCTGCGGCTGGAAGTAATTGAGAAGCTGTTGGCCTTAGGGATTGTAGTGCCGCTTTTACCCTCGGCATGACACTATATGTGGAATCAGCTGCCCCAATGAGAGCATGATTTGATGTTTTTCCGAGGTCCGAGTCTGCAGGCTTTATCTTTTTTCTTTGAAATAGGCACTTATACGTTCTGGATAATGAGATTCTAGGTAGATACAGTGTATACATTTTCTGACACTTGATTCCTTATTTTCTTTTTTTAATTTTTACAAGTCTTCACAAGCGCAGGAACACAGAAACATATCGACTTCAAGTATCAGTTTGGAACCAAAATAAATGTGCTTGACTAGATTGTGAATTCCTCTTATATAAATCATTGCTAGTGTTCTGTGGTGAGTGAGAGGCACAAATAAACGGGACACAGGGAAATGACTGTACAAAAGACTTTATTTATGCCAAAATCTAAGAAAAAACAACAAAAGATAATCGTATATCCATCTTGTGATAGTTTCACCCTGTTGCAGGTTGCAAGGTTTACTGGAACGTGTGTGTCTCACAATGTTAGTCCTGGATTTATGGGTTGTCCGCACCCTTCCCCGATTTGATCTGGATTTTTTTTTCATTGCACATTTGAGTGTTTTCCAAATGTGCATAATAGTAAACCATGTAAACCGCAAAGTCAGAACATTTCTCAGTGGAATCTCCCAGACAACCTCCCCTCCCACCACCCTTGGCATTCCCTGCCCCACCACACTCCCTGGTCCCACCAGCTTCCACCCATTTCTCAAGCATCCTCAGTCTCTCTTCACCCGTCTCTCCATTTCTGCACAATAGTCCAGTCCATCACATCCATCCATTTATTTATGCTATTCATATTACCTGAATCCACTGTCAAGATTTCCTTCCCCACCTTCAAAGCCATCTTTATCAAACACGTGTCTGTCCTGGTGAATCGTGTGTCCACCACCACCCCCAATCCCCCCCAAACATGCAAGAGCGCTACCTTAGGGCATACTGAAACTGGTTCGCTAAGCACCCCAGAAAGGCAGTCTGTGTGTACTGGATTTTGAGGGGTCTCCGAACTCTGGCAGATCTTCTGCAGCGTACTGCCCCCTGTATATGCCTCTAGATCTTTCACCAGCTTGTACTACAAAAGCAGTTTTCCCCTATGATGGAGTTGCATTTATTTATTTACATTTGTAGAGCGCACTACAGCCCAGAGCCATTGAGGCGCTTTTTACATGAAAGTGTACGTAAGCAGGATTACAATTAAGTCATGCGGTTACTTGGTTACATCGTATGTGCTAAATTATAAAGTACAGTTGGGGGTGTTCATGTTTGGTTACAGTAGTGTACAAAGTAAGAGCTAGGAATTAACAGTTAACAGTTCAGGCAAATAGTCTTGTTTTGATGGCTTTACGGAACGCTAGGTGAGAGTAGATTCCCCACCATTCCTCCCCTACTCCACCACAGAGGTCCCTATTTGGGGCTCTAGTTATCTTTTCTTCTCCCAGCCTACTGAACCCAGCCTGTTTCTCCTCCCACCTCCAGCTCCTGCCTTAGACCAAGCGGATCTCCTTGTTCCTCCTGTCCTGACTCTCTACCATGTCCTGCAGTTATTCTTTCCTGTTGTAATCCAAGCCAATCTTCTGGTAGGCTCCTCCAACCTCCTGATATCTTCCATAAGCTTGTATCACCTCACCCTTTTCTGTCTGGATTTCTTTACTATCAATCTCCTCTCTCTACCCAAGCTAAAACTATCCTAGCACTGCTACACCCTTCTTATGTATGTTGTCTCCTCCCCCTCTGGTCTCAACGTTCCTCTGCTAATTCTCCACACTAGATTCATCACCCTCCAGCTCTTTCCAGCTAACTGCTCCAACCACTTTCCCCAAAACTCCACCCCAATTACATGGAAGCCTGTGTCTCTAAAGGGAGCTGCCCCTCTCCCCATGGGATGGACTTTCAGTGAGGTTTCAGCACCTGTCTCTTCAAATTAATAGTCTGTCCCCTGCGATTGGTTGCTCTTTCTGAATTCACCTGGGCTCACCTGACTGACTGGTACTCACCAAGCTTTTATCAGGCTGGCCAGCCATCTTGGATTTCATATTCAGCGTCCAGTTAGTCCCTATCACTGTATATGGATTGTGTGGCTCGTTTGTTTCCCCAGTGTGTTTTCAGTGTTGCAGTGTGCATTTAGCATGTGGGTTATGCTGGATCCTACAGAAGACACCTTACCACAGGAGACCCAAAACTTTTCTTCCAGCGAGGTAAAACTTGCTGCCGGTAATGCCTTTTTTACTCTTGGGTTCTAGTGAGACAAGATTTGCAGGCCATGCTGGAGACCGCTGGTGGGAGTTTGCAAACCTACCCTGGGATTTGTGTAACACGCTGACCTCTTGCTGGCAGTTTGCAATCGCTTTCTTTGAAGCAAGTTTTGTATGATTTATTTTCAAACCTCATAAACATGTCTCTATCTTCCCTAGATCTCTCTTCACCGTATCAGGGTTTTTATTAATGATTAATTTCTACTCAATCCTGGAAGTTGGTTTTCCTCCCCAGGATTTTTGGGTCTGGCCATGGTGAGAATTAAGACCCCACACTTTGGCTGATGCAATGTGACCATCCTCTGCTCTCTAAGGGGCGGCAGGGAGAACAAAGGGGAGGGTGACCAGGTGATCATCCTCATATTGCCCCTGGGACCGTCATACTCTAGTTTACAGAGTCAGCAGACCATCTTGGCCACCCCGTAAGGTCCCTTATGCCAAGCATGAGACTTGGTCACAGAAAATGCTGAAGTGGATATTGTGGTCAATTTAAAAATAAATAAATGAGATGACACTAAGATCTAGCTAGTACCATGCAGAACCACTGTGCTGTCAATCATGTCTTAAGGGTTCGCCTGGATGTTTGTTGTAGCGTGTTCCCTGGCTGCGTGTTTATGGTCTTTTACTGCTTGTTTCATTGCTGTTCATCTTAACCATCTGTCATTAAGTAGGATTGACCAGTAGGTGGCTGTCAATGTTTAGAAATGTTTTTTCAAAAATGTGTTGCTTTTGTAACCTTCAAAATCACTATTTGTGTTAATCTTTTTTTGTTTTGTAAATGGTGCTGGCAATCTATTTATACGACTAGAAAAAAGGTAACGAGTTAAGCAGAGTTGGCTGCAGAGTTGCAATCTTTGGCAATCCTCAATGTTTTTCCCTGCAACCTGTGATCTTTTCTTTCTTCACCCTCTATTGCTAAAGAGTGAGGACCTGCTCAAAAGCTCTGCTTCCCTGCGAAGCGGACGCAGAGTTGCAATCTTTGGCAGTCCGTGGCAGCGGTGGCGAGAAGGTGGAACATGAGGCCGTTGCTTGAGAAGGCTCGGTCCCAACGAGAGGACAGAGGCATCGAGACACAGACACAGAGCCAACCAGTGTCTCTGCCTCCCTCTTTAGTTCCAGCCCCACCGCGACTGAAATTGACCTCAACTACAGCATCAGCAACGTTTGTCGAAAGCGTATTGCCAGGTAGGAGTCCCGCAATCGTCATTGCAACTAAGGCAGTCACCCCTTCGATCCCCTCCACCTTGCCTACACTATTCCTGCCTTCATGCCCCCCTCATTACTCATCTTCTAAAAACAAAGGAACTTAAAAGCTTAAATCCAAAGCCACACAGAGGTGAAAACCATGCCTGCAACTTAACTTCTTGCGCGCAGGACGATCCAAGCTGTACACAGCCTGGACCCACCTGTGGTAATGCCATTGCAACATCATTGGCACCGTTACTAAATTCAAGCTTGACAGACTCGACGAACTTGCAAGTAGTTAGCATCAAAAACCACACGACTGCTCAACAGAGAAAGCTGCAGTTTCAAAATAAAGGAATGCAAGATTTAATTGAGCACGAGACACACGGTCCAAATGAAGGCTAATGCAAAGTAGGGACCACTATCGGGACAAACCCCTCTGAACTGGACCCTAGTTCCAGCAACAGGTCTGTTTCACAGAAAGTCAAGCCGGCTCATGCTGACATGGCAAAACCAGAACATTGCCCACAACCAAATGCAGATTCAGTTATGGCACCGATAGTGGTGCAAATCGAGATCCACGCAGTAAACCCAAATGACAAATTTGCAAGTGCACCCTCTCCCCAAACGTGTCTCAAATTTCTTCAGCAGACGAGACAAGTAGTACAGTCTCAGTCGATACAGACGGAGGGACACCAGACATAAATGGCCCGCTTAACGAGGCCCGGAAAAAGTCAGTGAACTGGAAAGTGTTGGACGCGATAAACCCAACGAACACTAGACACCACGCTCAAACGTGCAAAAAGAAAATCTACAGTCGGAGCTTAATTAAATCCTTGACAACATCTAAAGCACTGCAACCAACTGGAAACTCCAAACTAACATCTAAAAAAAAACCTTTGCAACCGCTTAACGGCAGCGGTCAAGGAAGTGTGAATAAACAACTTCAAAAAGGCCAAAAAACACTATAGACCCGAATTTACAGGAAAATCACTCTGAAAAGACCTCCTCTTACTGCTACTCTTGCAGCTTTCTTTCATAAACAAAGAAAACCTATTAGAGAGCAAACAGGGTAACTCTCTGATGCAGTGATCTTAGAAGGTGCACAAAAAGTATTGGCACGTGAAACGGAGCAGGATCACAACATTGCCCAGCCTGTTGTAACGCTCACCTGGTATCCACGGGGATGTCACTCAGCCTGTTCTGACCTCTTGCGACCTCGAACCCTTCCCTGGAGTCTACTCGACTGGAGACTGGGCCTGAAACACAGGATTGGTAGAGTGTAACTCCCTATTGTCTCTCTGTGCTTGAACCCCTTCTTCCCCGGGGTCCAACCCTTCCCTTTGATCCACAGCTCACCTTGTTTTCTTGGAAAGTGTGCTCTCCGTCCTGCTTTCAGCACAGGGGCACGTTGATTGATGCAGGCTCGTTGGTGCCTAGTTACTTCACTGGCAAGAGTCCGACAGATAAGTATAATGAATCTTTTGAACAGTTCTCTAACTTCGTTCCTTTCCTTCCTTAGATGGCGTCCGGGGATGGCGACGTGCCGCTGAGATGAGAAGCGCTGAAGGTGAGTGGGAGCACGATGCGCGATGCGACCCTTTCTTATTTGTATTGAACTGAGTTATTTTTCTGTGTCTTTTAGGTGCCGCAGCGTTTTCAGCGTGGATGCCGGCTATGAAGAAGAAATGCGGTGAGTAAGCACGGTATGCGGTGCCTCTAGATGTTTCCACGCTAACCTGGAGTGTCTTTTCCCTCTTGCAGATGGATGAGAAGTTCCGGAGAAAGAGTTCCCCAGAGCGGCTGGGATTCAGGTAAGCGTTTGAAGCTCGTAAAGTCTTTAAAGAAAAGCGAAGATTTGCTGAATGCTTACTAATGCCTTTTTTCTGTTCTTTTCCCTTTTCCTTAGGAAGTGGCGTGCCGGGATGGGAATGACACCGTCTAACATGCACGAAGAACAGAAGGAGCGATGATTGATGGGCAGAAGCGAGCGCCTCAAGGTAAGGCTGTTCCTAACGGTGTTCTTGTTCTTGCAGGAGCTGAGCGCAGAAGAAAGATGCAGGCCTACTGGAGACCGATCCGAACACGCTGAGTGTCGCGCTGCAGGTGCAGAAAACGCAAAGCATGTTTCTCAGCCTGGGTGTGGCTTAAATAGTCTCTGGGTATCCCAGGTGTCTCTGGGCTGAACCACACCCAAAAGACTGGACTGCACATGCAGTTCTGGGAACCGAAATATGTGGGGGCATCCATCTTGTCCCCATCAATGCACTACAAGTCCAATCCCCAATGTTATCCTATGGGAGTGAGTGAGTGTGGTGCCACAAGCGCCAAGTCTGACTCCAAGTGGGTCTTTGGAGGGATGGAGAGGCCCTGGAGGGCCATGTAGGTGATTGTGGCCTGGCTCCAGCCTGACATTTTGGAGGGCTGGGGGCATGAGGGGCAGGAATCATGACACCTGGTTCACGTACGGGCCCAGCAGTGCCATGGAAACCACCAGCAATAATATGGCACTTTGTATCGCTAACAAAAACTAAGAATCCATTAGATCTGAACAAACTTTCTCTAAATAAGATCGTACCAACTACAGCAGTTCAACAATTTACTGCCTCAAAAGGAGCGAGAATAAAGGAACCAGGTCGGGTGTTAGGCAGAAACCTGTGCAGTTCCCTTAGGGACCACTGCAAAAAGTTTAAGTCTACAGGTGTTAGCAGTAAACCCAATTGGTAGCAGTCTGCACCACCCAGATTTACCTGGTAGCTGTGGCTGAGCAGTCAGACTTCTCTCAAGAAGAGTTAGGCAGTATATAGAGTATACACAATAGGGCTAAGAATACAGTAGCACAAGCAAACACTGACCAGAGCTTGGGTATAAAAGTATATAATTATTCATTTAAAAACACACTTGTAAAAATACACTGGCACTGATATGTCAAGCAAGTACAAACAGTCACTAGAAGTATATACACCTCCCTAGTTAATTATTCGACAAGTCTAGGTTAAGACACCAATTATTTAGCAAAACAGAGGTGAGCGTGTAACCGTAGATGGCACTCCAATAATTTGTTTAAAAAGGGAGAGAAAAGGCAGAATAGGAAAAACACACACTACCAACACTTTTATGAAACCACAGCAAGTCCAGAAACGCAGAGTCTACTGTAGAGCTAAAAGTTCATAGGCCAGGCCCATTCTTGGAGAGAGCAAGGCGGAATGTGCCCAAGATCACACAGTGGAAATGCACTCAAAGTCTTTGCAGAAAAGTCAAGAGGTTGGATCAAGTTAGAAAGGTAATGTTAACAGGTCCGAGGTCACCCCAGGATACAGAGTCAAGGATTTACGGGACACCTTGGACAGTCTGTTGCAAGGGAGACCAGGCGGGACACAGTACCTGAAATGATGAGAAAGCTCCAGCGGGGGCAGTTGTTCCTGGCAGCGAGTGCAAGTCGGGGCTTTGTCCAGGGGAAGAGAAGATCTCGACGTGGAGGAAAGCTGGAGGTCGTTGCACTGCCAGGGAAGAAACCAGCCGTGGAGTTTCCCGGTAAAAAGGTACTACCCTTTTATTCGCGGTAATGGTGAAGCGTGGCTATCCGGCCGCCGGGATGCTTGGCACTGGCGATTCGACCACGAGACGATCCAGGAAGGCGAAAAAGGCGAACTAGTTGGTCCCACCAGCTCAAAGGGAAGAAGACTCTCCTGGAAGAAGATCTCCTCTGTCGTTGGGAAAGTGGTGAGTTGCGTACAGCAGGGCTCCACCGGTGGTGCCGTTGTAGATGGCTCAGCTTCTCCCCTCTTCGGATTCTTTAGGTCCTGTGGCGACTTCTGAAGTTCTAGTCCCCAAAGCCCTGCTTTTATGCAGCACAACCCCCATTCATCAGCCTAGCTGTCACTCAAACATGCTAAGTGGTGAGCCGGGCGGCTCACCACTGGGCCAATTACACAAGAGTGCGACTTGAGTTGCCAAATCCCCCTCCCACACATCATGTTGACACCAGACAGATTGGCACCATTTGGAGGGCTTCTGTGGAGAAGCCCGCCAAAAAGTGGAACAAAGGGCTCGACTTGGGTTAGAGTTTCAGAGGCGAACACAAACGCCATTTTAAAACCGAGTCCTGGCAAAAAAGACCCAACCGTTTAAAATGAATGGGAAAATCCCATAGGAAATATTCTGGTGGAATATTGCGCGTGGTATCCACTGCCACCAGCCAGAAACTCAACAAGGGGGGACTGGGCAGTGCCCCCTTGGAAAACCGACCCAGGGGCAATCGAATTACCCCTACCAGTACTTCCACAATATGATGCTTTGCACTGGTTCTGTTCACAATTTGAGACTAGTAAAGCCAATGGTGACTTTACATGCCCTGGGAGACAGTAGTCGGTCCCGGGGTATGGAGTCTATGTTTGGGGGTCACTATGACACCCCTGTGTTACTGCACTGAGGGTGCTGTGTAACACACATACCAAAATCACATGTAGCCCTATGGAGTAAAAGATCCCATAGCCCATAAAACACATTACATAGTCAAAGGACATTCTCAAATCATGCCTAAGCGTGGGAGAAAAAGAGTCTCACTCTTAGAAGGAGAAAAAAATAAACCCCAAAAATCCAACAAGGCTGCTGGGGGACTCACTAGGTTTATGAAATTAGCCTTAACAGAGAATTCTCCCTAACATCGGGCCACGAAGACTAATTGGCAGTACACCAACCCTGATGAGAGAGCAGAGGAAGTCGCCCTGAGTCACAGTTCATCTAATGATTTGGGATTGTTTCACTCGATTAGCCAGCACCTTAGTACAAACGACGACTCTCTGATCACTCAGAGTGACAATCAAGGAAATCGAGAAACTTCTCGTCAATTCATGAGACAGATAGGTTTAGGGGTGTTTGGCTTGTCTAACGAGCAACCTCTGACAAGAAGTTGGAACCATATACCAGAGGGCGAGCAACCTTTAGCAAGTGATCATAATAACATCCCGACATCACTGTCTTCATCAACCCTTCGCGCTTCACCGCTTCGGAACCGAAGTTCAAGGGACCAATCACAACCAAAAGGAAAGGACACTCCAAATAGGAAATTAGACTTATTTGCCATATTAACAGTGACCATAGCAGTTCACCAAATTGTACGAGGCAGTTAACGAAACATTGAAAGATCACACCACCATGATTGCAGTGATGCACTCCAAGTTAGTGTTCTTGGAGGGATATGCCACAGCTGTCAAATCTCGAAAACAGGGTGCGAGACAAATGGGCTCACCAACAGGGATGACAGGCATAAGAGATCCCGGACCAACACTGTTGGATAAAACAACACCAGAGCCAACATAGTCAACCGCGAACACCCAAACTACTCCGGAATCTATACTAATAGACCTCTCTCCAAAGATGACTGATTTTCAAACTTCTGAACAGAGGTCTGACAGAGTACAAAGGACCCAGCGTAATACAAATATAACATCACAAACGCAAGCAACTACGGACCTGCCAAAGCAATTTGAGATGAAACTCTTAAGAAAAAATGAGGTGGTTAAAAAACAGTACCTCAAGATCACCAAAGAAGGCGCTTAATGGCTGTGTAGTGCTTGAAATTATTAAACGTGCCTTGAACACGAGACCTCCACGTCAATGCTCACTTATGGAAAACATCGGAACGGCAAGTGAAATAACAAACAAGGACTATGCAATGTTTTCTCAAACAAAGAGCAAAGAACATGATGACATCAGGTCCCAGTCTCCCGGTGACCATAAACAAAGCTCTCTAGTGATGTAAACTAGGGGAGAAAACAGGACGAAGACCATAGTGCCGAAACCAGCTCCGAGAAAAATCTTTAATGGAGCATGGTTGCAAGAATCATCAAAAACAACAAAGGACAGTAACAAAGCAAACATAAACATCTCTTCAATATCTGTTGGCAAGTAAGTGAAGACCAGATGGACCTAAGTCAATACTCAATTGAAGAAGCGGAATCCGAACGTACCAATGTGCCTTTGGAAAACAAAGGACTTGGCCTTAGTCCTCAAAGCATATCTACATTGGGAGTATCAAACAAACCATCAACAACTAGGATGGACCCTCCGATCTTCCTGACAATGTCAGAAAAATGCCAAAGACTGACAGTCAAGAACAAGGGAGGATCCAAGGATATATGAACAGATGCGAAAAATTGAAGGGCCGACAGGAAAACCTCTTAACGAGTACCACACGGAAGCTAACAAGAAGTCGAATTAGGACTCGGAGTACCGATTCTCCAACAGGCAGAGCATTAGGCCCTGTCAGAGGAATGCAGCTCCCGAAACTTAAAAACCAGTGGGGAAGAACAGGTAGAGCAAAAGATCAAGGCCACCCTACTACGTCTCCCCAAAAAGAGGAAGAAAGGACTACCAATTTGAGATGCTATCTTCCAAACCAAATAGATAGGAGGAAGCGTACTCTAAAGTTGGAACACATTCTGGATAGAGATGACGAGGTGACCGTAAGGGCTCTTCTTCAAATTCAATGAGACAACTTGAAGATCATCGAATTTGGGAAAGAAAACCGCATGGACAGCGTCTATCTTCACATTCCATTGTCGTTGGTAAAGGGAATGCTGCTGGAAGTGGCCGAAAGTCTCCCAATGCTTGGGTTTGACTTAACAGAAGTTAAATTGGTCAACGACACTTCACAACATGTTAGCCAAACCAGGAGGACGGCTGAACGGCTAAGCTCCCTGTCTCCCCTCACCAATCTATCTTACACGGAGGAAGGAAAATCAAGAGACAAGAGTAGTCAAAACAAGATTTTTAAAGACCCATTGGGAGCAGGTCGCGTACCAGTAGGACCATTCCCAAAATTGAAGGTGACCTTCAAAACGGACCACGATGAGGACCCCCAAAAGGAGCAATTTAGCAATCCTGACAAAGGGAAGAAAGTACAAGATCAGTCATCGTGGGCCTGGATACCTGAGGCCCTGGCCAAACAAACTTGCAGATAGCCACTCAAGGCCCTCCACCATTGCCTGTTGCAAGGGGCCGCTTTGAAGGAACCGCCCCCCATTGAGAACTTAATCAAATTGGGCTCATGGAATACGAGATGCTTGTATCCCCTGACAAGCCCAGCAATGTCAATCTGGGAGACTTTGACATTCTATGCCTCCAGGAGACATGGCTTTTGGAAAAATCTCACTTGGATGGCTGACATTTTTATCTCCCCAGCATCAAAAGGCCTGACAGGACGCACGACATCTGGTTTAATAATGGCGATCCGATCTGGCATTGGCATACACCTCCAAAAATACTAGTCTCAAGCTCATTGTTTCTTGCACTGCTCATGAACTGGAGGCACCCGGCCACTACATCGAACGACGGCAAACTGAAAACCATGGTGATTAGCAACCTATACTGGAATCCCCAAGCCACGACCAATGAGACATTTTTAAAGATGGCAGAAAATCTAATTGACGAAGTTTATATAGACCATCAAACCAAGTACACGATTGTATGCAGAGATTTGAATGCAACCTGCTTGAAACACACCATCACCCTCAGACGAGAGAGGAACTCTATGGACTCTCTGGACTTCAACTTGAAAACGACACTAGACCGAGACAAACCACTAGTGCCGACATGGGAGAGAGATGGGCAAAGTGCATCCATAGATCACATTTTTGTGTCTAGAGAACTCCTTTACCTAATCACCTCTTTCGAAATAAGAACAAAATAATAATAACATAAAACAGCGACCACAATCTGCTAACTAAGTCATGGAAGACGCTGATGGAACAAAGAGGTAAAATGGCAGTCCAAGTAGAGGTATGCAACGGTGGTACCCGTCTCAGACTAACTGGCAACTCCATTAAGAACTTAATAAGGGAATATATAACCATCCAGGAACCTGGAATCAAAGGGACTGGGGACACCCCAGTTGATTATTCCCCCCCTACTCACCCTCACCGCTCAACAAAGGTACTAAGAACACCTCAAAACCATAAACTCATGTGTATGATACACTTTTGGTAGAGAAAAGTGGGAATTTAGGCGGGAAAAGCACCTGGCGCAAAGACAAACGCTCATGAAAATAAAGAAAAAGCTATAATCGCCACAAAGGTATACAAAAGTTGGTTAACAGGCCATTGCTTTAAAATGTACCAAGCAGATTCAGAACAAATGCTGTGAGTGATATGTGGCAGAAAATCGAAGGAATTCTGGTCCTTAGTGAAAGGAACGACCATTGATACCAACAACGCTCTACAGAACAATGTAGGAGAAAAAACACACGGGTGGACCACTTCTCAGCACTCTTTATAAAAAATAAAAAAAGGTGGACTTTCAAGATGTACCAGGAGAAAAAACATTTGTAATTTAGGACATTCCCCATGATGTGCAGACGATACTGGGGAAAATCGCAAAGTTAAATAACTCAAGGGCACCAGGCCCTGATGGGATTACTAATACCAACCTCAAAGAACACCCAGACGAATGGGCTATCTTCATCCATGTGATGTTTAAAAAAAATGCATTCTAACAAGAACAATTCCTTACTCATGGAGGGCGTCAACGGTAGTTCCCATCTTTAAGAAGGGGCGTAAAGACAACCCAAGGAACTACCGTCCGATCGCCCTATTGGATGTGATCAGTAAGGTTTTTGGCTCACTCGCTCTAGGAAGCTTCCAATCATGGGTAAGATCGGCTGGCTGTGCAGACCCTTTTCAGTCAGAATTTGTAAAAGACGTGGGCACAACTGTGACCAGCTTGCTTTTAAGCATTCTAAAGGGAAAGGTCATGGAAGGAAGACCTAGGATTTTCGTAGCTTTCATCGACCTGGTCAAAGCCTTTGACCAAGTCAATCGCGGAATCCTTTGGAAAAAATTGACAGGCTAGGAGTGCCCGTCAGAGATCCTAGAGCCCATACAAGTACTCTACACCAATACACCCATGAGAGTGCGGTTAAGCCGCTCGGGACTTCTGTCCTCAGAAATTCTGACATCAAGTGGGGTTAAGCAGGGTTGTCCGCTAGCTCCTGCTTTATTCAACTTCTATACGAGCGACCTTCAGCACTTTGAGAAGTCAACAAGATATTTCTCTCCAACCACAGGCGGCACTAAAGTAACACGCCTACTATACACAGATGACCTAATCCTGATAGATCAGATGGTAGTTGGTCTCCAGTGACAACTAGATAGCCTACTGAAATGCATCAAAAGAAACAACCTGGAGTTCGACATGGAAAAAACCAAGGTCATATTCTTCGAACGATCTGTAAGACATACGGAACAATTGAAATGGTATCTGGAAGACTCACAGAACGAGTCTAGCAATTCAAATATCTCGGTGTGACACTGAATAACAGCATTGCAGAAACACGGATGCAAGCTGTATTATTTGAAGAGATCAAACATTCTCACTTCAAGTGTTAGGCAGAATCCTGTGCAGTTCCCTTGGGGACCACTGCAAGAAGATTAAGACTACAGGAGTAAGCAGTAAACCCAATTGGTAGCAGTCTGTACCACCCAGATTTACCTGGTAGCTGTGGCTGAGCAGTCAGACTTCTCTCAAGAAGAGTTAGGCAGTATCAGAGGATACACAATAGGGCTAAAAACACAGTAGAGCAAGCAAACACTGACCAGAGCTTTGTATCAAAAGTATATAATTATTTATTAAACACACACTTTAGAAAATACACTAGCACCATTAATCAAAGCAAGTTCAAAACACAATCAGAAAAGTATACACACCTCCCTTAAGGATTATTTAGACAAGTTTAAGTCAAAACACCACATTTTGTTAAAACTGAGGTGAGCACGTAACTTAGATGGCACTCCAATAATTAAGTAAAAGGGAGAGAAAAAGGCAGGTCATAAAAATAAAACAGTTCCCAACACTTTTAAAAGACCAAAACAAGTTAAAGATTGCAGAGTCTACTGTAGAGCCAAAGTTCATAGGCCAGGCCCACTTTAAATGGAGCAAGGTGAAATGTGCCAAGATCACACAGTTGAGAAATGCATTCAAGTCTTTGTGAAAATATTCAAAAGAGGTTGGGTTGATTCGTTAGAGGGTCTGGGGCCAACCCAGTTGGAAAGCAAAGGATTTAAGGGTCACTTTTAGCAAACCGCAGAAAGGGAGGCCAGGTGGAACACAGTACCTTTAAAGTTGAGGACGCTCCAGCGGTGGCAGTTGTTCCTGGCAGTGGGTGCAGTTTGTGGTTTCGACCAGGGGAAGAGAGGATCCCGTCGAGGAGGAAACTTAGAGTGTTTGCACTGCCCAGGGAAGAAACCAGCCGCAGAGTTCGTCGGTTAAAAGGTGTGTTCCTGGTATTCGCAGTCAGAGTGGTGAAGCTTGGCTATCCGGCCGCCAGGGTTCTTGGCACGGGCGATTCGACCAAGAGGCGTCCTGGAAGGCGAAATGATGAACTGGTTGATCACACCAGCTCAGAGGAAGAAGAGTCTTTCAGCAGAAGATCTTCTCTTGTCGTCGGGAAAGTGGTGAGGTCGTTGCAGCAGGGCTCCACCGGTGGTGTCGTCGTTGCAGAAGGCTCAGCTTCTCCCCTCTTTGGATTTCTTAGGTCCTGTGGCGACTTCTGAAGTTCCAGTCCCAAAAGCCCTGCTTTTATGCAGAAAAACCCCCATTCAACAGCCTATCTGTCACTCATACATGCTAAGTGGTGAGCCGGGCGGCTCACCACTGGGCCAATCAGAACAGAGTGTGACTTGAGTTGCTAAGGCAACGCAGTCCAGGGTGCCCATTCACCCATCCACACATCCTGTGGAACCCAAACAGAATGGCACCAGTTGGAGGGCTTCTGTGGAGAAGCCTGCCAAATAGTGGAACAAAGGGCCCGACCTTGTTTGGAGTTAGACGGACACAAACGCCATTTTAGAAAAGAGTTCTGGCAAAAAGACCCAACCGGTGATTTATATTAAACCGGCGGTATCTTTAACATTGCACCAAAAAGTGGTGCGTTTAAAATCAATGGGAAAATCCCATAGGAAATATTCAGGTGGAATATTTTGCATGGTAACCACTGCCACCAGCCAGAAACTCGACAAGGGGGGACTGGACAGTGCCCCCTTGGAAACAGACCCAGGGGCAATCGAATTAACCCCTTCCAGTACTTCCACAATATTATGGTTTGTACTGTTCTGTTCTCAATTTTGGACTAGTAAAGTCAATGGTGACTTTACATGCCCTGGAAGACAGCAGTCAGTCCCAGGGTATGGAGTCTGTTTGGGGGTCACTATGACACCCCTGTGTTACTGCACTGAGGGTGCTGTGTAACACATAGACAAAAACAGATGATACCCTATGGAGTAAAAAAAAACATGGCCCATAAGCACACAAAGTCAAAGCCATACCTCAAATCATGCCTAAGAGTGGGAGGAAAAGAGTCTCACTCTTGGCAGGAGAAAAAAACAAACCCCAAAAATCCAGCAAAACTGCTGGGGCACTCACTAGGTTTGGGAAATTAGCCTTATAAGAGAATTCTCCCTAACATCAAGCAACAATTGAACATAACAACTTGATGCTGTACAGGAAGGTAATCCTACCAAAACTTTTCGACATCATCGATAACGAGCTTACAGGTGGAAACAGCAGGTCGCTGACGAACTGGTCAAAGAAAAATAAAGCAAAACTGTAAGAACTCGGTTGTTCTGCGACAGATCTAATATCAAAGCGAAGAAAAGTCAAGGTAAAATGTTAGGAATGGGACTGGATACGTACCATGGATACTGTCTGCTAATAAACTGATAACCAGTTTACTGACTAACACAAAACAGCTAAACCAGCTCCCGAAGTACATGAAAAAATGTCCCAGCAGAGTGCTCCATAACATCTTTCTGAGGGTGCGGCTAAATGTATTCTTGACAAATGAAATTGTTGTGACCGGGGGCAAGTCAACTTTAAATTAATGTTGATACTGTAAAACAAGTTGAAACAGTGAGAAGTTGACGTGCGCGATTGCTCAAGTGCGGTCGCTAAGTGTGGGATCTGTCTCACTGGGAACTCTGCTCGACTTACTTGTGGCGATTCCAGTGTTTTGTGCAGCTGACGACTGCCCTCGTGGCTGTGAACGCGGATTGGCTGAAGCCGAACTTCCTGCTCCGCCTCCAACTAAGGAAGTAGTTATAACCCCTGGACACTCGCGAATGCATGCGCGCGAAGGCTCAACTGCGGTCGCTAAGTGTGGGAGCTGTCTAGCGAGATAGTGTGGAGTGGGGGGCTAGTCTTCCTTCATAAATTGCAGTCTGAATTGGTGAATTTGGCCTTAATGAGGTAAAGCTTTTGGCGGTCTCTCTCTCCAAACGTGATGCCGGGTGACTATCAAAGAGCATAAATATTATATAGCCGTTGCTGTAACATTTACGAGTTAAAGAGTAAAATCAACACTCCATTTCCATTGTGATAGATACAACTAAGTAATTGGAATGTTTAAATTAACAGCAGGCATGCCTAAATTGTGCCCGGATGTAAATAATGCTAATCGCTTGTATAGTAAAAGAAAAACTCTGCTGACAAAATTGGCTAGAGAAACAAAACTATCCAAGTTACAGCGTAGTCAATCCTTGACCATGGACATCCAGGCTATTTACTCAAATGAAGAAAAACTGACATCAAATACCAACATGAATGGAAATAGCTCTAATAACATATTGGAGTCTAACCCACAGATAGATGCATGTCAAATAAGTAATGATGCTAGTCCAAAAATCGATAAGACCACGTCTCCCACTAATGAGGTCACCCAGTTTCCCGGCAAAGTCACAGACAGGACCTTAGAATCAGTCTGCATTGTCGGTGTCTTATGTCCGTCACAACTGGGTGCATTAAAGAATATTACCGCAGGGAGCTCCACCCCAAAATCACCGGCAATATGCTCGGTGCAGGCTCAGTACCTATTCATAGAAGCATATGACTAAATGACCATAGCTGGCGAAGTTGATGAGGAAGCTATGAATTTTATGAACACAAGTAATCCCCAGGCTAGCGGGTCACAAGAAGTACAATATATATGTTTGAATACAGGCGACCTAATACAATTTGAATTTGTTCCAAAACCAAACATATCGCCCAATAAAATCATCTAGTCCTGATAGAAGACAAGCAGTGAAACCTGCAGATCCTAATTTATCTCGCTCGCCAGTCTTATTTGACAAATCAATTTCAGGGGACTTGAACAAATCACTTTTGTTTGTAGCACCAACCCCCAGAAGAACAACATTTAAAGAACCAAACATAGAACTGCCCTTCTCCATACGTGACCGAACGGACAGTAACACACTGTTCAGTCGTAACTCATTTCCAGAGTCACCTGCCATAAATAATACATTGGGTGCAATGAAAACAGCCTTATTTTCACTAGCAAAGCTATATGAAAATTTGTGCGAAAAAGTCAATAAACAAAACGACTTACATTAACGTCAAACCCATATGGTACAAGTGCAAAAGCTTATCACTGATTTGCTGAAAATTGGAAACATAAAGGCCGGTACCAAAAAGAGCTGCACTGAAGTCACTAATGCGAGGGCCCAAACTGGGAATCAAGAGACACGTCACTCAAACCCAGAAATAACAAACCAGTTTGACACAATAAATAAAACCAAATCAGATGTAACCAAGTTGGCGAAAAAAGAGGATAGCAATGAGGTGCTGGCAATGCCAACACGGGAGGGGAACAAGCTGCAGGAAAGTATATGTATATTAAGTAAGCCAAACACTGATGAGGTAACGACTGAGGGTGGAGTTAAAAAAAATCACAAAACCCCTTCAACATATTTGCGGGCTCACATCCGATACAGAAAGACACACAACAAGGCACAGTCATGGTAAAAACCAATTAGCTCAGCAGTCCATGGGGAAAAAATAATCACTAACATTAAAAGTCAAGTGCTCACCATCGCTCAACCAGCGGCATACAAACCGCTAGATGATTTAGCAGCCTTATCTAAATCATGGGCTAGTGTCCCAAATCTTGGCATCTCAACCCAACAGAGGAGCCTGGTCGAAGAGACCAATGCACAACCCTCAAATGCAAGGCACCCTGAACAAACAGGCCACATAGATCCCATACAGGTTTCAATACAACAATTGAGGGAGGAAATTAGAATTTCTATAGAACAGTACAAAGCATTAAATCAAGAGGAACGTAATTATAAAATAAACACACCAAGCAATGATGAAACGGGGACACAACCAATGCAACAACAAATACTTCCTCATATAAAAAACCTGCTGAAGGGTCCGGTTACAGTGAGAAGAGAGCTACCAAACAATATATTGCAAGGGGCTTATAAAAACAGCGACTCGGAAGAGAATAGAGCAGAGGCAAATAGAACCAACCCTGCTGCATCCAATCATGAGAAAGTCAAAAGCCTACTCTTTGACACCCAAAGGGATCGGTATAGGAACCACCATCACTTGATAATTGAATGCAGACAACATCTGCATCAGAATTTTGATTTAAATCGTACAAGCATCCTGAATACATGCACCGGAATTCCAGCCCTTCAAGATCTATCATCAGCTGACATTGGCCTGGTAGAGTTCTTGCATGATAAAAAATTAGACATGGCAAGAATATATATACAAACTGGGATTGTGTTAAATACACTTTGGCTAGCAAGAACTGCATTGTACAACTTAGGATTTATCTTAAGTCAGGACATAACACCAAGCCAAAAATCAAAGGTAGCACCAGATATACCCAGAGGAAGTATATGTGGACAAGTGATGAATAAACAGATCACAAATAGTTATCAACAACAATGCCAAATGCACAATGGTCCGAGAAACTCATAACAGGAGGAGATCATTGAAACAATAAGCCTTGTATCCTGGAACACGAGAGGGCATCGCCATTTTATTAATACTAAAAATAACATGCTACAGGAATATGACATGATAGTGTTCCAGGAGACCTGGCTTATGGTCCCGCCTATGTGGGACGTATACAACATTTTAACAATTCCTGCCCTATGATCTATCTAGTCAGGGGCGCCCCATTGCAGGCCTCCTTATGGCCTTTAAAAAAGATAAGCATTTCAAAGTTACAGCCCATCAGATCCAGTCTCCCTATTTTCAGGTGACAAAGGTACAAAAAGATCACGTTGTAATAGCAATCGTAAATATATACTGGAGCAGAAAACAGCTATCCGTAGACACATTTTTTAGAGAACTAATCTCCATCTTGGATAAACTGCTATTAGATCATAGTGTGAGCCACACCGTTATCATGGGAGATTTAAATCTGCACATTCTACCGTGAGACAACAAAGATAGAGCCACAGAAGAGTATAGATGGATCAAAATCACGGCAGAGAGAGGATATATCATGATAAATGATTTTTCCAAGAATACACTGCTCCTCGAATAACATGTAAAAGGGGCGAACAATATGCCGTGCTAGATTACATGTATGCTGACGCTGCATTTGTAAATAAGATTGTTACATGGAATGTTAAACCTTCCATCATGAGTGACCATACCAAATATGTCTGACTTGGAAGTGGTCCAGCCCTAAAAACGAGCACGAAATAAATCACAACATGGCCAGCTTAGCAGTGAATATTGCGAACAACCGTATTAGATGGTCGCAGGCCAAACTTATCCAGTATAATCAGATACTAATACATCAAATTGAATAATCACAAGAACAAGGGCCCATGAATTATGTGCAGGCAATGCAGGTATATAAATCAAATTGGTTAAAAAGAAATCAAATGAGAAGTTGTCACCAACATGCCTTTGGTGAAGCAGTAAAAGAGAGAAAAGCTAGTCTGCGCAAAAACATACGAGCCCTGAAGCATATGCCGCTGCATATCAAGCAGCCAATAATTAGACCACTAATGCAGGGATATAAAAATTGCCATAAAGCGCGACGCTGCCATCAATACCAAAATGACGGTGAAGCCATGATAAAGCAAATAGTGACAAAATCATCAGTAGGCATCTGGGCCCTCCTTAACAGTCATCTTCGTCAAAATCAATTGATATCTCAAATAAACCCGATTGCTGAGTCAGCTTGGCAATT
Source organism: Ambystoma mexicanum (assembly GCF_040938575.1). Lineage (NCBI taxonomy): Eukaryota > Metazoa > Chordata > Amphibia > Caudata > Ambystomatidae > Ambystoma > Ambystoma mexicanum. The sequence continues at coordinate 697,917,889 of NC_090921.1, forward strand.
GCACTACAATTTTTTTAAGTTTTTTATTATGTTTTATTGGTTAAACAGATTAAACCTGTAACATAACACCGTTTTCACTACTATCACATCTCGGAGATGTCCATTGTTAATAAGTAAGTGAAGGTCTATTCCTATGCTGGTTTGAAGCTCGTGGGTTCTATATGCCCACAGGATCTTCATACTCCTCAAGTTCGTCTTCGTCTATTTCCAATTTCAGTGATTCAACAAATTTTAGGGCATCTAATGTTTTTTTAAATTATATTTATTGACAACATACACGACAGGGAGGGCCACACGGCCTATCCAACTAGCAAAAAGAATTTAAAAAAGAAAAACACATTGTCAGTAACATTTTCTGATTTTTCTTTCTCCCCCCCCCGCTACCCAAACTCCCAACCCCTCTTGCCCCCTCCCGACCCCTCCCCCCAACAGTTAACCCGCCAAGTTCAGAGAAGAATCAACTACTTTAAGCATAAGGGAGAACACTTGCATAACACACAATAGTAACAAGTTATCCTTGAAACAGTGGGGTAAGACCACGAAGCGGTTAGGCCAAGGTAAGACCAACCCTCTGAGGAATGTGGGGACCTGTGCAATGCGAACATTTGTTCGATCGCCCCTCTATAATCGCATTGAATTGCAGTCGTCATGCAGCAGCACTGCTGTCCAATCTTGGATAAAATCAGTCATAGTATCTTTTGCTATTGCAGTGAGTTTTTCGTAGCTGAAAATCACCCTGAGTTTGCAGAGCCATTCCTCTTTAGAGGGAGCCAGGGCACTCTTCCATTTTTGCGCAAGCGCCAACCTCCCTGCCCGCAACATGGCACCAATGACCTTGGGGAAGGCATTCACCTCCGACTCAGGCAAGGGGGAGCCCAATAGAATTTCCAGCGGGTGCAATGATGGACCATAACCTTCAATATCTTTGATCCAGCTAAGTAGTTCCGTCCAGTAAACCTGTATGGACGGGCAACTCCACCACATATGAAACCAGGTTCCCCGTTGGCGGCACCCTCTAGGGCAGAAAGGGGAAACGTCCCGGAACATCCTAGACAACAAAGCCGGGGGGCGATGCCATGAGTGAAGGATTTTAAAGTTACGTTCCATAGCTGCTGTGTATAGGGAGCCCGTGAAGATGCACTTAAAGACGGCCCTCCAGGTGTGATCATCCAGTGACATTCCCATCCTCTCTTCCCATATGTGCTTGAAGGGTTGTCTGCCCTCTAGGTCCGATGTAATCAGTACACTGTAGAACCTAGACAGCAAACCCTTACGTGATGTATTTTTGGCCAGAATAAGTTCGAATGGGGTGAGGGGGCGACTAAGCAGCTCGGACCACCGTGGTTGGGTAAGTATCCCTTTCAACTGCAGGAATTCAAAAACTGAGGGGGGCCTATCCACCAGAGCCTCCGTTAAGGTGTCATATTCAATGAAGCCCTCTTCTCGTAAAAGCTGAGACTCTTTCCAGGCCCATGTCAGACCAGGCCTGGGTGTCCCGGAAGCCCCTCATGTCCAGGTCGATGGGCTGGCCCCAGAGCGATGACAGCGGAGAAGGCCATGTAGTTAACACTTTGTTAGCTTTACTGGGTTTCCACAGCGCCCAAAGGACTGCTAAAGTGGGATGTGTCCTGAGCTGTAGGGGGAGAGACCTGGGGGAGGCCCAGAGATAGTCTCTGACCTTTTTTGGGTGAGCATGAGTATCTTCGATATACGTCCAGTACGTACGCATGTCGTCCCGCATGTGCTCCAACAACACCCTAAGCTGAGCTGCTTTGTAGTAAAGCCTAAAGTCGGGGAGTCCAAAGCCACGGGATTTCGGGAGGGTCAGGGTGGAAGTTTTGATCCTGGGCCTTTTGCCATTCCAGATGAAGTGCAGGACACGGGACTGGAGCACCTCGAAGAAGGCCTCGGGTACCACGATAGGGAGTGCAGAGAAGAGATAGAGAAGGCGTGGTAGGATATTCATCTTAACCGTAACCATGCGTCCGAGCCAGGAGAGTGTAAGAGGAGCCCATCTTTTGAGATCGCTACTGACCCGGGCGAGGATTCCAGGGAAATTGCACTGGTATAGTTTTGACAGATCTCTGGGGATGAAGGTGCCCAAGTATCTTGTGGATTCTCGCTCAATTCTAACCCCCTGAATATCGGTATTGTTCCCGATATCTTGTTCCCCCAGGCCCATGGGCATGATGCTCGATTTGGCTGTGTTTATTCTCAGCCCCGAAAAGGAGCCAAAAGAGTGTATGAGCTCAAACAGTCTCGGTAGGGACTTTTGAATGCTGGTCAGGTAACCAAGTATGTCGTCTGCGAATAGGGAGAGCTTAAATTCACACTCACCACACCGTATTCCCATGACTTCCGGGTCGTTCCTAACCGCTATGGCAAGGGGCTCCATGGCCAGGGCATATAAGAGGGGCGACAGGGGACATCCTTGCCGGGTGCCCCTGGAAAGGGCAAAGGGCTCAGATGTACCCCCGTTAACTAATACTCTTGCCGAGGGCGAGTTGTACAGTGCTGCGACCCACCCGCAAAAATTAACTCCCAATCCCATCTTCCGAAGAACCTTGATCATGTAAGGCCATTCGACACGGTCAAAGGCCTTTTCTGAGTCAAGTGAAAGGAGGTATCCCTCCACTCCCTGTTCGGATGCCTCGTGCATAAGGTCGAGGGTTTTTCTTATGTTATCTGACCCTTGACGCCCCGGGATAAAACCCACTTGATCCCCATGTACCAGGGTAGGGAGGAGTTTTGCCAATCTGCTCGCCAGAAGTTTGGCCAATATTTTAACATCAGTGTTTAGGAGCGAAATGGGGCGATATGATTGGCATAAAGCTGGGTCTTTGCCCTCTTTAGGTAAGACCACTATTAGGGCCGACATCATCGTGGGTGGGAGAGACCCTTGGCTAAGTACAAAGTTGAACAGCTTGGCCAGAAAGGGGGCGAGCGTGGATCTATAGGTCTTATAAAATTTAACTGAGAAGCCGTCGTCCCCCGGGGCAGTGCTACTCTTTAAGGAGGTGATAGCATCGATTACTTCTTCCGGGGAAATGGGGATTTCCAGAGTGTCAGCTTTGTCTGGTAGTAGGCCCGGGACAGGGAGGGAATCTAGAAATCTATCAATGTCCAACCCATCACCCTTGTATTCTGAGCAATATAATTTTTCATAATATAGCCTAAATTGTTCCGCTATCTTGGAATCCCTTGCAGTCGAATTACCATCCGCGGAGCGGATTGAATCCACTCTCCTGCTATTCCTAAGTTCGCGGAGTCTCCAGGCCAGAATCTTATCGGCCTTTTCCCCCTTTTCCATATATTTTTGTTTCAAAAATGAGAGCTTCCTTTCCATTTGCCCTACTTGCAGGTCAGCCAACCTGGTGCGCAGCCTCTGCAATTCCTCCCACTGCCCGGGAAACATCTGTGTTTTCAGTTTACCACCCGGTTGTATGGCCTCTATCTTGGTTTTCAGATCTTTCTCTTCCCGGTCCCTCTCCCTTTTTTTCCCCGCACCAATGCCAATCAGGGTACCTCTAATAGTTGCCTTAAACGCCTCCCACACTCCCATGGTGCCCACCTCCCCGTTGTCGTTGAGGGAGAAATAGTCTTCTATGGCTGTCAGAAGGGTTCGGCGTGTCTCCTTGTCATGTAGAAGGAGGTCGTTACAACTCCAACGGGATCCGGCCGCCGGGGCAGGGGGGAGGCCAATCCTAATCTTAACCATATCATGGTCCGTCCAGGGGACGGTTTCCACCCCTGCGCCGGCGACCTCCCCCTGCATAGAAGAGTCTACCAGAATGTAGTCTATACGCGAGAAAACATCATGAGGCTTAGAGTAAAAAGTGTAGCCGGGGTTTAGCCCTTCCTTCGGTGTATACTCGTGTCGCACAACCCCAAGTCCCCATTCACTTTCTGAAAGGTTGATGCCATTTTTTTGTGAAGACGGATGTTGGGGCAGGGGTTACCGGATTTCCTATCCCTCTCGGGACACAACACCATATTAAAATCCCCTCCCACCAGGAGGGTTCCCTCCGCGAAAGCCACTATTGTCGCCTTCATGCTTTCCCAGAAGATGTCCTGCGATTCGTTTGGGGCGTATATGCAGACCAAGGTGAACAAACGTCCCCGCACATCCCCTTTACCATGAGGTACCGGCCCTCGGGGTCAGCTTTAGACGCTTTAAACCCAAAGTGAGCCCCGGGGGACACCAGCAGAGCCACTCCCCTCTTCTTAGACTGGGTAGAGGCAGAGAACACCTGATCTATGTTTTTAGCCTTGAGTTTGGGCTCCTTCCCCCAAACCCAGTGGGTCTCCTGCACAAAGAGGAATTGTAGTCTCATCCTCATAAATTCCCGCATAAGTAGCGACCTCTTGGTAGGTGAGTTGAGCCCCCGTACATTTAAAGACCCCACTGACAAGGATTGGAGTGAATCATCCATTAGGACGCGTTTTGAGGCTCATAACTCCAATTTCAAAGATGCAAGTGTCGTAATTCCCAAATTGCTTCAGCACCTCACAGAGGGCTAGTGACAGCCCCCGGGGTGTGGTCAAGTCCCCAAGCCTTGGCGTACTATAACTATTTCCCCCAACAACCCAACTTCCCCTCTTCTCTCCCCCCTCCCCCCTCCCCCCTCCCCCCAGATCGCCTGGTTGTGTTGAGGCATCGTCCCAAGGTCACACAACAGGCCAACCATGTCTCCCCCCTCCGGGCTCGTTACCTCTTCATAAACGCCCATTTGAGCCCCCCCCCCCCTTCTTCGGGAACAATACAAAATGTGAAACATAACAACATTCCCCATTTGCAGCGTCATTAGATGAATTATTCGTCGGACTCCAGTGGCTCGTTTCAGCCATTCTGAAGGTCCGGCGACGTTGGGGCCACTCTCCTGAATTTCCTTTGGCCTCGTACTCTGCGCCTCTCCTTCGGAGCATTGTTCCCTTTTGGGCCCATCGGGATGCGCTCCCGATCGCGGTCCCCCGGTTCCAAACCCGAATTATCTAAGAGTTCACCCGTCACTCTATGGATGTCATCTTCGGTGATCGGGGCATATTTATATCCCTCGAACTCGAAAGAGAGAGAAAATGGATACCCCCACCTGTATCGGACTCCCTTGGCTTGGAGCATTTTTGTCAGAGGGGAACAAAGGCGGCGTCTCGCCAGAGTGAAGGCCGACAAGTCTTGATATACCGAAATCTGGGCCCCTTCCCATTCCACCGGGCCCTTCTTGCGAGCGAGCTCGAGGATCCTGCTTTTCTCGGAGAAATAGTGGAAGCGGACTAAGACGGATCTGGGGCCTCTGGAGGCTGCCCCCGCTCTGTGGGCCCTGTCAATAGTGGGTTCGTTGGTATTAGCCCCGTCAAAGAGCACTCCCACCACCGCGTTAACGGCCTTGACAATGTCTGCCTGAGTTTCACCATCTTGTTCCGGGAAGCCCAAGAAGCTTAGGTTGCAGCGCCGTTCCCTATTTTCCAAATCATCCATTTTTAAAGAACATTTCTCTTCTCTTCTCTCCAGCTCCGATAGGCGCATGTCAAATTGTGTCTCGAAAATGCCATTCGAGGCAGTATTGTTCTCCAATGCCTGCACCCTGTCATCTAGATTGTCCACCTTTTTGTCTAGGGTGTCCAGCCTAAGGGTAATATCTGCGCGGAATCCTCTAATTTCATCCAGAAGGGCCGCCATTCCCCTGGAGACCGCGTTTGCATCTGCCGCTTCTTGTTGCGTTTGGGCCGCCATTCCAGGGGCTGTGGGGGGCTCAGGGAACGGGCGCCGAAACCTCTGTAGCGATTCCCTCCAGTTCATAGGCCTTCCTTGAGCACACTTGCTCCCCGGGGGCCGCCACCAAGTATTCGTGGCCAGCGTGGCCTGCTTAACCCCTTTGCATCCTGGGGGAGGTGGGGGCCCCTCGTAGTTCTGAGGCCGAGGGCGGAGATTCGGTTATGGGGGGGACAGCGCCGCTAGCAAATCCCTTATCGTGGGCGGGAGTCTCCCCTTCTCGGATTTTCCCCTCGTATTTCACTGCAGTTGGGGCCGTGGCCTGGAGTGTGATAACAGGGAGAGGGGGGGGCGGGGAAGGGGTCTTAGGCCCCTTGGCCTGTCTTTATGCAGCGCTTGCGGGGGGTAGATGCCCTCGGTTGGGCCCAGTGCACCACTTCGGCTCAGGGTGCTTCCGGGGCTTGTGTGGGCTTCACCTGGTTTCTCTCCTCCTTCCCCCTTTTGAGTCTTATTTCCCCCGGCGGGTGCCCAGCCCCGGGTTGGGTCTCCTTACTTCGGGGGGCCTCTCCCGTTCCAATCGGCCTGGGGTTGGGTCCTGTTTATGCGCCCCGCACGGGCTCGCAGGAGTCTGCGCACTCCTGGGGTGCTGCTCCGTTCCTGCCTCCCCGTTGGGAGTGTTCCACAATCTGCTGCGATGCCTCCTTCTCCCGCTCCTGGGTCCTCCTCCCGGGCCGTTTCACCGCCGCCGACAGTCGTCAGGCCGAGGCAGGTGCCCGCGGCCTCGGTCGCCTGGGTCTCTGTAGGCCTTCCCTGGGCCCGGGCTCGCCGCCGCGATCCGCGGAGCCGCAGACCCGCAGGGGGGAGGGGCCTCACGCCCTCTAGATTCGCGGGTCTATAACTCCGGCTCCGTTTCACCCCCGAGGCTCGGGTTTGAGCCGGGGGTGCTCTGCACCTTCGTACTGGGGGGGGGGGGGTGGATGTCCCGCTCCGGGGGTGTCGGGGGGGGGGGGGGGGGGGCTCAGGTCCCTCGATTTGGCTGGGGAGACGAGCGGAGATGCTTTAGAACATCTCAGCGCCCCCTGGTGGATCCCGCATCTAATGTTTTGCCAACTTTTTCGACTGTCAGTAATCTCTCCCAATACTCCTCCTCCGTCTCCTCGGAGATGTTAACAGTATAGCTTCCCATAGCTAACAGGTGGTTACATCTCAGGGCCGGACAGACTAACATCACATGTCTGATGGATTCCAAATGGTCTTTGTTTTTACAAAACCTACAGTAAGCTTCTGATTTTTCCATCAGCTTTCTTCTCCATTTCACCTCTCTAGAGTTCCAGATATTGTCTCGATTTCAACAGGAGGTTTCTATAGTGGTTTGATGGAAATTTTGCCAAGTAATGGGGGAGCAGATTTAAGCCTTTTCGCTCCCATATGATGTTATGGCACTGATTTTTGGACAGTCTGATTGCCTGAGTTTCCTCCCAATCCTTTTCCTGGATGGTTCTTTTTGCCTTGTCTGGATTGGATTTCAGGGATGTCAGATTCCGAACTGTTCCAAAATGATCTTACATTTCGTTTTCCAACGTTGGAGTATCGTATCTCCAGTTAAGGGCCCTGTCCGAATTAGTATGTCATATGGTTTAGGTGGCTTATCCAGGATGCATTTTCTGTAGAGCGATAGTTTCCCACAGCACAGTTGATACCAAGGATTGGAGCCTTAGTTCAGTTCTTATAAACTCTAATGACAGCGAATTTGGGAGGCGTAGAATTTTCCTCCAAAGTTAGGACTCACACACACAAGTTCCAGGCTTCCCACTGTAGTGCTAGCAGGGCCTCGGCTCCATAAGTGATTATGCCCACAACTTTTTGTTTATAGAAGGTTATTATGGGCATCATGGAAAACTTTCCATACCTTTGGTGTATAACTAGCCCTTGATTGGTCAAAGTAGTTAGCTTCTCCCGGATCAATGCGTAGTGCCCTTCTTCATTGCAGTTTTTATTTATTCTTACCCCAAGATATAAAGTTGAGTCCACCACCTCCAGTGTTTCCTTCTCCAGCGACCAAGCAAAATGTTTCCCTGACGTTTTTTTTCCCACGACAGGACTTCATTATTAGGACCATCGACTTCTTGATGTTTATTTTCATGTCGTTTTCGACAAGATACTTGTTGAAAGCCACTATTCGTCACTGGAGTCCAATGGGCGTTTGGTCAACCAGTACGGCATCATCCGCATACAGCATCTACGGAACTTCAGTCCCATTTATTTTAGGAGGGAAGGCACGGACCAGATCTTGCGAGGTCCTCATATCTGCCATGTATACAACAAATAGAAATGGGGCTAAGGCGCACCCCTGTTTGATTCCACGAAAGCTTTCAATCTTTCTTGTCAACCCTCCATTAGCTGTCATTTGAATCTGTATAGTTGTGCCGGTGTACAAGGCTTGGATCGCTTCTAGAAGATCTGGCGGGCATCCCCCGATTTACCCCATTGAACACCTGTTCAAGGTCAATACAGGCTAGATAGGTAGCTTTCTTTCCTTCCAAGGCTTTGGCTTTCATCAGGTTGATCAGGAAGAGGTTTAGAACAGTTCCTACACCTCTGATGAAAGCGGTTTGTCGCTCATCCATGATGTTCGCCTGGGTTGCCCATTTTTTTAGATCTCTTAGGAGGAGAGAAGCAAATAGCTTGCCAATAGTGCAACAGCGCTATCGGCCTATAATTTCTTGGGCTGCTTCGATCTCCTTTTTTCTAGATTGGGACAATATATGCCTCTGTCCAAGAGGAGGGGATTTGCCCAGCTTGTTTTTTTTATTTGTTGGAACAGCACATATATTAGGTCCGACCAATCTTCACAGCTGTCTTTCAGGATCTTATTCGAGATGCCATCGGGGCCAGTTGCCCGAGAGGCGCTGAGTTTTTTTTAATTAAGATTACAATGTCGTCTCTATCGAATTCAAGGGCCCCAGGAGTTGGATCATGGATCTTCTCTATAGGCCTTTTCTTGGTTTTTCCCTCATACAACCGGGTGTAGTGGTTAAGCCAGTTCTCCTCCGAAACTTGATTGATACCTAAAACTGATTGATTGCAATCTCTGTTATTCAATAAGTCCCACAAGCTTTGTGCATTATTTGCTGAAACTGCAGCTAGCATTTTCTCTGCATCCCTTTGTGTTCTTAGGAATCGGGTAGAGCATAGCCAGTTTTTATGATTGCTGACACTTCCTCCAGAGGTCATACTTCTCGACAGTTTGCCTTTCTAATCTGTGTTAGTTCTGCTCTGTATTGTTTTCTTCTGGCTACTAGAGCTTCGTCATAAGCGTGTTTCTTTTCGATTGTTTTCACTCTGTTCGGGTCAGATTTAACTTTAAATGCTTCAAGCAGTCATTTATATTCAACCTTCCCAATGGCCTTGCTATAGTCTTGTACCAGCTTTGGTATTGCCTGTTTTTTGAGCTTTAGATGATTTCGACCCCACGACGCCTCAGTTTCCATCGGACCGTTTTTTCTTGGAATAAAACTTATTTTCCAGGCTAGTTCCATTTCCAACAGGCTATGGTCGCTATTTGTTTGCCTTTTTATTGTGAAAGAATTCACCCATGCTAGTGTGTTTCCTCCTACGAATCAGTAGTCCAGACAGGCTCCCGATTTGCCACTATGCCATGTATTCTCCCCATTCAAGTTGCCTCTCGTCTAGCCATTTAGCAACCTCATGTCTCGGATACGCATTTCCTCCATCCATTTTTGTTCTTTCCCAACCAGATGTTCTGTCTTTTTAAATTTACCCTCCATATCAAGCAGCTTGATATTTAGGTCCCCACTGAGAAGGATCAACTGATCTTTTTCCTCCATCATTGATTTGACGATTGCACTACAATACTACATACCAATCTCCATTTCCTGAGTTGATAAATAGCGTGGATTTCTCTGACCAGGCACATAAAATAGAGTTTGACGTTGCAGATATACAGCACTGTATTTCCAAATTGAGCCGGTCAAGAGCCACAGGCACTGATGGGCTGCATAACATGCTCAGACCAATCCTGAGGCCTGGGGACAGATTTTATACACGATATTCACGAATATTATGGTAACAGGACAAATTCCATCCTCCTGGAAAAAGTCAATCATATTGCCCATATTCAAGAAGGGGGATCGGTCTGATCCTAAAGTCTACAGGCCAATAGCCCTTCTTGATTGTCCTGGCAAGATATTTGCAAGGCTAGTATTGGCTGAATTCAATAAGTGGTTGGATGATAGACAACTTAGAGACCCCTATAAGACAGGATTTATACAAGGATTGGGCACAACCATCAACCTTCTCACAATAAATTCCATCATTCAACAAGAAAAAGAACGCAAACAAGCACTCTATGTGGCATTTGTTGACTTTAGGTCAGCATTCGATCTTGTGCCTCGAGAAAAATTGTATAAAAAACTGTTAGACCAAATATGTCCATGGCGCATATTATAGTGGAATTACATACAGAAACTACAATCCAAATAAGATTACGGAATGATGGTTTACTATCTGCCCCAATTCGAACGGCACGTGGGCTGAAGCAGGGTTGCCTGTTGGCCTCTGCCTTATTCAACTTTTATATATCTTATGTGGGTTCATGGTTGTCCAATATTCTTGCAGATGCCCCCAAATGACAAGGTACACCAATCAATTGGCTTTTGTATGCCGACGATATGCTACACGTATCAAAAACACCAAGCGGGATGAGGAAATCACTAAAAGGGTTAGAAGCATATGCAGAAGAGAACTTTAGAAGTATAAATGTAAATAAAACTCAGGTGATGCAATTTGGTACTACCATGCAGAAGGGTAAAAAGTTTAAATGGAAGATACAAGAAGCAGACATAGCAACAGTTAATTCCTACATCTATCTGGGTACTTGCATAAATAATCACATAGGTGATTCACCCTATGAGGAACACATCAAGACCAAATGCATCACAGTTTATCACAAATGTCAATTATAAAATAAAAATTCTGTAAATTTTCCATCGTACCACTGTTTGTGCACTACAGGCAGAAATACGTGCCTACAATTCTGTATGGTTCTGAGACGAAGCAATGTCAAACTTGCACTCATTGAACTAAAATAGGAAATCCACACTGGAAGAAAGCCTTGATGTTACCAATGTCAGAATCGATATGCATGATTAGGCACGAATTAGGCCTTACATCTTTATATGCAATGTACAAATGGCAAATGTGCATGCTATATAGGAAATGCAAGATGATTGAGAGTTCTAATGGTTTACTAAAAATAATTGCAAATCATCTCGACAAGGCAGAAAATCGTTTTATGTCCGCATGGCGCACTACTGTCCAAAACATTCTGCGCAATGCAGGAATAACGTTAAAATTGTTAGCAGATAATCCGAACCAGGCCAAAAGAAAATTATGGGCATATGACTGGATTCAAACCAGGGAAAGTTGTATGGAACTACAAAAATTTGCCCAAAACCCATTTAATTTAAAATTACAAGGCACAATTGAGCCCTATTTGCTACAAGCACCTTCACCAAGGCGTTGTGCAGACTTTTTATGGTACAGATTAAATATATGGCCCACGAAGGAAATTCTGTATAAACGGAAAATGATACTGCAAGACTAAATAAATCGTAGATTTTGCAAGAAAATGCCAGAAACGATCAAACACCTAGTAGTGGAGTGTGGTGATTTATTGCAACAAAGAGTAAAATATTTCCATCAGTACTTTGAAGAACATAAATGCCTAACTGAAGACCAGCTTTGGTCCGAACTATTTCACTCGCACAGGATATCTCCTAGATATGCAGTGATAAACTATCTAAATTGTTTACAACTGAAAGATCAAAAGTGATTTAGCAAGGCATTAATTAAGCAATATGACCCGAGCGGCGGGGGCATTACAGACTCAGGTAATGCCCCGGGGCCCATAGTTATAGCCCCGAGCGAAGCGAGGGCCTTAACGAAGGCCCCGGGGCCTTACCAGAGTCGGTAATGCCCCCGCCGCGAGGGTCATATTGCTATTAGTATCCCGGCCCGCAATATTTGCGTGACCGGGGTACTAAAAGCAAGCAGTGTTTCGGGACAGAAAAAAAGAAACGGCCAAGAAAATGGCCGCCGCCATGGAAAGGGAAAACGGAGTCCATTTTCCCTTTCCATGGCGGTCATCGGGAGCGGACGCGCTGGGAACACATGTGTTCCCAGCGCGTCCGCTCCCAAAAAAGGATCAAGAAAAAGGTAAGTGGGGTTGGGAGGGGAAAAAAAAAAGTACCTGCGCCCTCGGCGGGGGACGAGGAAAGCCCAAGCCGTGTGGAGGCGCGGAGCGGGGATGGCCCCGCTCCGAGTCTCCACACGGCTGGAGACTTCCCTCGTCCCCCGCCGGGGACGCAAAAAAGGATCAAGAAAAAGGTAAGCGAGGGTGGGAGTGGGAGGGCAAAAAAAAAATAATGTACCTGCGTCCCCAGCGGGGGACGAGGAAAGCCCCCCGCCGGGGACGCAGAAACAGGAGGGTAAGTTGGGGGGGGCGGGTGGGAGGGAGGAGAGGGAAGGGAGAAAAAAAATACTTACCCGAGTCCCTGGCGGGGGGCGAGGGCATCCTCTCAGCCGCGGGGAGGCCCCGCTTCGAGCCTCCCCATAGGCTGAGGGGTTGCCACGCCCCTCACTGGGGAAAAAGGCTGTGGAATCCCAACAGAGGGATTCCCGGCCGGGTATGGACCTGGCGAGAGCCAATCAGAATGCTTGTTTCATTCTGATTGTCTCTCGCCGGGGTACTAATGGTCAATACATTGTAAATCCTCACCAAAGGAATGGGAATGTCTGCTTGATGACACTGACACAGTGACATGATATAATCATGACAAATGCATAAACCAAGTTATAACGAACAAATTAGGCAGCCCTAAAAAGGTTATATCTAGTAATAGATTAATATATGTATGAATAAGTTTTAATCTTAATTGTGTATATTTAGTCAAATGTAAGAATGTGTTATCATTGTAAAAGAAAAACATCTTTTTAATGTGTTATTATGATGACTGAGGAAAAATCCTTTTTATGTTTTGGAAAGTATGTTTTCATTTTTCATACGTTGAAAAGTCGGAATTAATTTTTTTGACTAAATCAGCATTAATAATGAAAAAAATCGTGCCTCAATAAAAATAGGAACTTGTATTTGAAGAGGACTGGTGGAGCCGCCTAATGGAGCAGGGATAAAACATCATTAGTGATAGCGGTGGCCTTATTTTTTCGGAATTGTCTCTTTTAAGCACGGAATCAAAGCAACAAATACACACGACAGAGGAAGACACTGAGATGAGACTAAATGGGCAAAGAAACTCTATTAAACATTTACAGAACAGGGATGACCTGCCTTTTTGTTCTTCTTTTGTAAAAATTGTAAAGCAATTGAACCAATTTTTTTTTTTTTTTTAAAAAGTTAACTGTTTTGAAACAGTTAAACATAGAGAATCGCCATGCTGGGAAAGTCATCCTGATTAAATAGATAAAATATTGAATAAATGAAAGAGCAACACAAACTTTCAGCTTCTTATGGCACAAGTTCAATACGTCACCATGCCTGCCTTATCATAAAGTCTCATTTTAGGACAGTTAAATCATATGCTGTATATCTGTAAAAAGCATATATATAATTTTTGAAAAAATGTATTGCTATTTCGATGTTTTGATTAAGTTGCAGTTAACTCTTCCTGAAGAAAACTCTAATGATCCGAAATGCATTGAAAACAGTTGTTTGTCTAGTGAATGACTAATTACTTTTGGAAAATGTATTTGAAACCCATGGACACCAAATGAACACTTTGGAAATATGAAACAGTGTAAAATTGTGTTTCTTATTAATTTTAGAATTATCATTTATGCAGGCAGCACTGGAGAAGTAGTTGTTCTCCAGCATGGGGTCTGGCATGGATTTGCATGCTCATGAATATTCCCTGTCGCCAGGCTGGGAATCCTCAGTAAAAGAAAAAACAGTTTCAATTTTGTTTCTGAACTGTCATTCTCCTATAAACCAATCACTGAGCTCTGGGTCATACTGCCCCCAGCCAATGACTGCCCTATACCTAGGCCCCTCCCGAGGCAGCCATCTTCAGATTTTTACTGCACGTTCAAGTTTTGGGTGTCCTCGTGTTTCGCTCTTCGAGCTTGTCTGCAGTTTTTCACTTTTTTGATAGGAAAACTCAATTTTTTAGTCAATCGAGCCCTTGTGCTCCATCGATTTATCCTTCCGATTAACGGTGACCTGTTTTCCGGCTCTTTTCACACCCCTCAAGGGGGGACTTTGTTAGGGGGAATTCTCATTCAATGGCTAATTTCCCTTACCTAGCGAGTCCCCCAGCAGCTTTGCTGGATCTCTGGAGTTCATTTTTCCACTTGGTAAGAGTGTACCCCTTTCTTTCCACTCCTCCCTGTGTTTTGCTATGTGTATTTCATCTGTTTTTGTGATTGTGGACTCTGGAGTACACCACTTCAGTAGCCCCCTTCTTTTGTGTTACACAGCACCTTCAGTGCAGTGACACAGGGTTGTCTTTTAGACTTCCCACCGACTCCATTTCTGGGGCTGACTACAGTCTCCCAGAAAAGGGTAAATTTGCCATTAACTTTACTTAGTCAAATTACCACAGATCCAGTACACCCCATCGTACATGGAGTACTGGAAAGGGTTAATTGTTAGCCCTTGCTATCTGTACCTCCTAGAGCATTGTTTCGTTCTTTTAACATTTAGACTTGGCTAGTGGCAGTGGTATCTACCCTAACTTTTCTACTGCGATTATACTATATAAACGTGGTATTATTTTAGGCTATTATATAAGCCTCGAACTTAAACCCGCTTGACCAAATGCTTTTTCTTTTGGCTCCGGTTGGGTTTATTCGCCATTTCTTTTTGTTGAAGTCCTTCTTGTGTTTTACTTTGCGCGGCAAACCAGGTTTGCCTCCTTTGTTCACTACGTTTTGGCAGGCTTCTGCCCAGAAGCCCTCCTTTAGGCGCCTGGGTGTCTCGGTGGGCTGAATGTGAGGGAAGGGTATAGTCACCCCCTGCACAGGGTAGCCTAGGAAACCCAAGTCGCACTTTTCCATGATTGGCTGAGGTGGTTATCCGGGCCGGACAACCCCCCTGCTGCGTGATTGACAGCCAGGCTGTGTGAATGGGGGATTTGTCTTGTTTATAACAAATGGTTTAAAAATAAATGTACTTATATTTTTCTACCTGAAACCTTGAGTCAGTGTTTGCTTGAGTCATAGTAATTGTGGTCCCTTTGTGTAATCTCTGCTACTGCTCATATACTCAAGAGATAAGCCTGGTTGCTCCACTACTGCTACCACTTTAACATAGTACTACAGGCTTGTACCAAAGGTAAAACTTGTATTGCCACCTGTAGTCTTAATTGTGTGTAGTGGTCCCTAAGGGCACTGCACAGGATTCTGCCTAACAGATTTCATTGAGTGTTCTTCTTGGAAGCTTCCAGAAGTTCTTCAGGCCTACAGAGCATGGATCATGTCGGATGAGAAGGACAGTGCTTCCCTCGTCAAGCTTTGCTCCGGCTGCGGTTTGCGGAATGTGTACATGGATGACAAACATTCCCAGTGCCTGCATTGTCTCCACCCGACGCATAAAGAAGATTGTGTGATTTGTCGTGGCTTCATTAAGCGCACGATAAAGGATCGACACCAAAGGCTGGAGACGTGGCTGCAGGCCAGGCCCTCTCCCATGGGTGGTTCCCAGGGGCATGCCTCTTCCGGATCCAGCAAACCTGAGCGGGCTTCTAAGTCCTTTGAGGAGGGTGCCCAACGCAAGGCCAAGCACCGAGAATCTGCTTCCGTCAGGGTCGCCACTGCTGCAGGTCCCGCAACTGTCGGGGCCAGATCGTCTCCTTCGACATCGGTCTCCAGCCACCGCTCTAACTCTTCGTCCAAGCGGAAGTCAGCTACCCTGGGGAAGCTGCGGGAGACACCAGAGAATGCCAAGCAGGACAAGGGAGCAAGCCTCACTGTGAAGGCCCAATTACACCAGGCCAAGTCATCCCCCTCTAACGAGTCGGTTGTGGCGTCCCTCTCGAAGGCCATAGGGGCAGACCCGGACCAGGGTACTCCGACGAACAGAGTGCCTCTTCCTCCCAGGAGGGAGGCTTCGATCAAGCGGGTTGAGAAGAGTCTGGAGAAGAGGATGCAGGACCTCAGCCCGAGTCCAACCCCTACGGACCCGAACAAAGGTGGGGGGAGTGAAGAACTCCAAGGAACAGACATTTCTTTTCTGAGGAGGATGAGATCCTTTCCGTCCACACCGTCCACAAGAGGAATGTCGCAGAGTCTCCCGCTAGAAGCGAGGGCAACGGTGATACCGTCCATGTGGACAACGAAGGCCCTGGGTTCCAGCGCTCCTTCCCCTCAAGTGCCCCCTAAATACCTTTCACTTGGCATCCTTTCGACCCTCCACGCACTGTTGTCGGATATACAGAGGAGGATGCCGCCACCACCGGCTCCGCCCGCGGCCCGGCGGGAACCACTGGAAGAGAAGACATCCCACACCACCATGCCAACCATCACTACCCTCCCCCTTTGGGGGGAGGGAGTCAGACACAGCGACAACAGACACGGATGATGACGATGGCGCAATGGGAGAATCACCCCTCCCCATCACCTCTGCCGAGAGCTTCCCCTACGGACGAAGTGGGATCCTTCCATTCCATGACAGCCCATGCATCAGAGCTTTTCCAACTTAAGCCGGAGGAAAAGAAAAAGGAAGGTTTCTTGTACCAGCGCTGGGAGGCAAAGAGGAAGACCATCCTTTCGGTCCCGCTTCTGGACGTTGTTTGGGATGAGGGGCTGGCGCTGCTGAGGAACCCCGCCTCAGCCCTGGCAAAACGGGACCGGCTTGAAAAGTACAGGGTGCTGGACTCGGCACTCAAGTGCCTGCGATCTTAGCCGTCTCCGGATTCGGGGGTCTCAGCGGCCGCCAGGAAGAAATCATCCATCTCAGCATCTTCATCCGAACCCCCAGACAATGAGGGAAAGAAGTTGGATTCCATGGGTAGAAAGGTAATCTACTCAGCAGCGACGACGACGGGCAAGGCTCCCAACACCTTGGCTATTGTGGCCAGATACGACCAGGAGCTTTGGTACAAGATGGCTCCGCTCCTGGAGTTTCTTCCTGATGACAAGCCGATCGAGGGATTGGACATCTTCCAGGAGGGAGAGGTGGCGTCGGGCCGGGCCATCACAGTGGCCCTGGACATCGCGGAGCAGGTTTTCCGCCAGATTGGAAACCGAGTTTGCCTGTGCCGTCGTGGCTGGCTCAAGGCCACCAATTTTAGACAGGAGGTCCAGACAAGGGTTCAAGACATGCCATTCGACAGAGACAACCTGTTCGGGAAGGCCGTGGATAAATCCTTGCAGGCAATCAAGATGACAAAGACGGCCCGTGCCCTGGGCACTCTGCAACAATGACAGCCGTCCTTTCGTTCTTCAGGAGGTGAAGTCTGGCAGCTCTTCGAAGGGATTTGGCGGGGGCTCATCCTCTTACCATCAACCCTCCCGTTCTATGCCCTAGGAAGCCAACAGGGGTCGTTACAAGGTTGTCAGGGGGTGTTCGCGGTCCTTGACGACGACAGCAAGGCGGCACCTCGACCTCCAAGCAAGATTGAACCAGCCAAGACGTCGTGCCCCCCCAGCCATGCACCCCGGTGGGAGGCCGGCTGGGGCACTACGTCAGCGTGTGGGAGACCATCTCCACCGACAGATGGGTGCTGGACGCTCTCGCCCACAGACGCACCTTAGAATTCCAGCAAAAGTGTCCTCGAATACCACCAGTGGCCCGGCGGGAACAAAACATCCCTCAGCTGCTGCTCGAAGTCCAGGCCATGTCAATGAAGGGGACGATGGAGCTGGTCCCACGGCGACTCCGGGGCCCCGTAGTTTACTCAAGGTACTCTCTTGTGAGAAGGAAGACTGGGGGCTGGAGGACCATTCTCGACGTACGACGACTCAAGTGCATAAAGTCCCAGAAGTTCAGGATGATCACTCTAGAGCACGTGCTTGGCCAACTGGAGCAGGGAGACTTTGTCGTCGTCGTCGTCGGATCTAGATGCTGCTTACTGCCACGTCCCAATACACGCAAAGCATTGCAAGTTCCTGCGCTTTGTCGTCCAGGGAAGGCATTACCAGTTCAAGGCACTTCCCTTCGGACTGAAGTCTGCGCCCAGAGTCTTCACCAAATGCCTGGCGCTGGTGGCGGCCCATCTGCGGCTGCAAGGGATCCACGTGTACCCTTATCTGGATGACTGGCTCATCCGGGGCAAGTCGAAGGACATCGCCGTATATCACACGGCAAGGACCGTCCGGCTGCTGACGAACCTGGGGTTCTCAGTGAATTATGCAAATTCCTGCTCAACTCCATCGCAGGATGCTCTGTTCCTGGGATCCAGACTAGACACAGTGGCTTACCTAGAAGTCCTGTTGGAGGAGAGGATATCGGCCATCCTGGGCAAGGTGCAACGGCTGTTGGCACTGAAGCAGTGCGGAACATCAAGTCGCTGCTCACCATGATGTTGTCGTGCATATACCTGATTCGGCTCTGCACACTGTGGATGCATCCGCTTGAGCGATAAGATGGTGGGGGGTGCGCTCCAACATCGCCGGAGGCACAGGCTTTCAGAGCCCCCATTCCAGGAGACGGTCACGACGGACGCTTCTATGATAGGATGGGGAGCCCACATCGGACATCTCCACGCCAGAGGCCTGTGGCGACCGGAAAAGAAGACGCTGCATATCAGCGTTCTGGAACTACAAGCAGTGTTTTGGGCCCTCAGGTCGTTTCTGCCGTCCCACAAGGGCAAGGTGGTGAGGGTTTTCACGCACAATACCACCACAATGTATTACATCTGGATGCAGGGGGCACCAGATCCCCAGCGCGGTCTCCAAGGAGGCACAAGATTTGTGTCACTGGGCCGTTGGCCAGGGGGATGTTCATCATTCCGTTCTACCTGGCAGGAGTAAAGAACACAGTTGCCGACTCTCTCAGCAGGAAGCTACGCTCTTGCCACGAGTGGGAGCTTCGACAGGATCAAGTGAACAGCCTGTTCTTCCAGTGGGGCAATCCCCAGATCGATATGTTTATGACGGTGACGAATACCAAGTGCTGGAGATTCGCAAGCAGGTTCCCCCAGCCGGGGGAGCATGGGGGACGCATGCTCCTTCCCTTCGGAATGCCTGTTTCTGTGCGCATTCCCTGTTACTTTTGAGTCATCAGTTAACTCAGACGGTACCGGTGCAGGATGATCCTCGTCGCACCATCGTGGCCGAGGCAGATTTGGTATCCGGACCTTCTCAGCATGTTAACATTCCCCGCCAGTGGTCGCGGATCTCCTCGCCAGGTAACCATGGGAAAGCCCTATCCAAGGCTTCCATTTCGAGGTGGCTCTCCGGCTGCATCACTCATTGTCACCCGTTTGGCAAACCGACCGTTGCCTGGCCGTCCGAAAGCCCATTCTACCAGAGCGATTGCTGCTAAGATGGCGTTCTTGTCTGGTGTGCCCCTGCTGGACATCTGCAGGGCTGCTACGTGCAGGTTGACACACACCTTCATGGGATTCTACTGCATCGACAGGGATTCCAGGGAGGAGTCCAGAGTAGGCCAAGCAGTGCTGCGCAACCTGTTCGCTTGGAGGTTAGCCTGGTGAGGAGGTAAGAGATTGTGTCAGTTGAGCCTTGCCACCACCCGTGGTTGTGCATGTGTGTACTGCTATGTATTCTTCATTCATGAGCATGTGAATCCATGCCAGACCCCATGTTGGAGAAGGAACAAGTTACTTACCTGTAACTGTTGTTCTCCAGCATGGGTCTGGCATGATTCACATGCAAACCCTACCCCTCTGCGGCTCTTCTCTTGGTCTTACTGCCACTTTACGTGCTACCAAATCTGAAGATGGCTGTCTGGGGAGGGGCTTAAGCAGAGGGCAGTCATTGGCTGGGGACAGTATGACCTAGAGCTCAGTGATTGGTTGTTGGGAGAAAGACAATTCAGAAACTAAACTGAAAAAGTTTTTTCTTTTACCGAGGATTCCCAGCCTGGCTACCGGGAATATTCATGAGCATGTGAATCCATGCCAGACCCCCGTGCTGTAGAACAACAGTTACAGGTAAGTAACTTGTTCCTTACTCCAAACTTTAATTGGTATTTTTTTCCCCACAGGGTGCTTAGTTGATAGCTGGTATGCACCATAAACCTTTTTTTCAATTTTAAAGAAAGAAGCATATTTATTGAGAGGATGCCATTTCATTATGCGCACTTGCCAATTTCTTGTCACATCTATGATCTCTTCTTTGTTTGTTCTAACCATGACGACTTTTTTCTCTTGGTTAGTTTATTGGCTCTGGGACTGAAACACTTTGAAGGAACGGAGATGACTAAATCTTTGATCAGCAAGTACCTGTTGGTTACAAAGACTCCTCAGCAAGTCAGTGTGAGAATCAAGAACCTAAGCTACAGCCGGGTTCCTGATAACATTGTCAGGGTGAGTAAGAGCCGCAAGGCCTCTTCTTCCCCGATGCCTCGATTTTACTGCCAACCCTTTTTTCAAAATGATTTGTTCATTTTTTTAAATATTACAATTAAAATTCACAAAAATAGAGCAATGCATATTGGTATGAAAATGTAAATACATTTACCATGCTGCAAAATCCTTAGATGAATGGTTGCGTCACAGAGAACACACAGCATGGTATAGTTGAGCTTCAGACCTCATGTTCTACAGACTGAATCACTAATGTGACATGCCTGAATTTGTTGATCCATGTGTATATTCGATTTCCTCCATGTGTTACCATCAAATGTCTGCACTATGACAGCATGTGTCGGGCTTCATTAACTGGCAATCATTGGATCTATGATCTGGTCAAAATCTCTATTGCCCAGTGCTCTGTATGTGGGACCTTTTGAAAAATGACAAATGTACTTTTCCTAAACCTTGGAAAACTGACAAATTCCTTCATTTGCTCACCTCATGGTAGCTCTGATCAAGGTCAACTCTGAATATTGGAGCATTGTACCCATGAATATAGGGTATGTTGTATGTGTCAACCACAGAACACACAACAGAAGTATTCTCTCTTATTATTTAAGGTCTCTAGGTGATTGGTTGGAGAATGGTCTACTTGTTGGGTTACAACTCAGGAGGCGATAGTTCTATACAAACAGTATAAGGAATGAGATTCAACAGTATGAGAGTAGACACCTAGTATAACGGACCTGAGGTATAAAGTAAATTACTATTTCTACAAAGTAAATTACTATTTCAATAAAGCAGCTTCTCCCAAGCGCCCTCCCAGTAAAAGGTGCCACAAATCACTCTGGCCCGGCACACTTCTTTTGCTAGACTGGTCTTCCTGTCATGCTGGGATCTTGGTTCAGGCTGTAGACTTTACCTAGGCTGATGCATTACACAATCTGGGTTGGTGTCTTAGTCTTAGAAGGACAAGGAGACTACCTTGGTACTTCTACCAGGGCATGACCTTTTTGGTACTACACTTGCCTAAGGGTCTTTGGTAACAAAGTTGGGTAGTTCTCCCACACAACACCTCACTGTGGTGCTTACTGGATAACGGAGCGCTCCTGGGCTAGCGTTAACTATGCTGTCCAAGGGAAATGGGAACTGTGGCAATGTTGGAAATCTGACCTTGTCACGCAGCGATGGGGAACCACGCTCGTCCTGGGGTGCAAGGCCTACAGGGTGGAAACCAGAGGCATTCCTACCACAGAGGGGGACGGTGGCAGTTGAAAAGGCCCCTATTCTCCAGGATGGGGTCTGGCATGGATTCACATGCTCATGAAAATGCCCGTCAGCCCGGGAATCCTCACTTTCACTTACAAACTGTATTTCTCCTCTAAACCAATCACTGTACTCTGGGTTATACTGCCCCCAGCCAATGACAGTCCTCTCCCTAAGCCCCTCCTCTGGCAGCTATCTTCCTAGTTTTATCACATGTTTCAGTGTTGGGAGTCCTCGAGTTTTGCTGCGTGAGCTATGTCTACAATTGTTGGTTTTTCGATGAAAAAAGAAGAGCCTGTGTGCTCTTCTCTCCATCTGCCGTCAGCAGGGATCTGTTTGTTGGTGAATTTCAGAACCCCTCGAGGGTGAGGATCGTCTAAGTCTCTTTGAAGTTTCCAGAAGGCCGTCGGGCCTACTCCATACCTCTGACCATGATTGAGAAGGAGGCAAGGTCCCTCCTCAGACCCAGCACCAACTGCGGGCTACATAACGTGTTTGTGGAGGACACGCACCAGCAATGGCTTTGGCTCCAGCACCTGGGGCACCCAAGTGCATGAGTTCGTAGCCATCGCTGTATTTGTGGTATCGGCGGCTGCGATGAAACGGTCTGCCATCACATCCTCGTCTTTGGACCCTCCGGACAGCGAGGGGAAGAGGATGGACGCCATGGACGGAAGAAGATTTAAAGCCCGGCGTCCACTATCAAGGTGGCCAACGCACTGGCATTTCTAGCCAGGTACAACGGGGAGTTGTGGTACAAGCTGGGGCCTATTCTGGAGTTCCTCACTGATAACAAGATGGAGGCAAGCTCTTTCTTCCAGGAAGGGGAGGTAGCGTCTGATCACGCCATCACAGTGGCAATGGACGTCGCAGACTCAGGGTTCTGGAAAATGAGGATCAGTGTCTGCTTTAGTCTCCAAGGCTACTCCACATCGTACCATCAACCTTCCAGATGCACAATTCAGGTAGCCTACAGAGGCCGTTCCCAGACCTACGGTAGCGGAGGACAGCGTTGTTCGCAGGGCAGGACGCTGAAGCAAGCCTGATCGGGCCGAGACGTCGAGCACCCACTTGTGCACCCTAGGTGGGAGGCCAGCTGACTAGGTTCGTCAGCGAGTGGGAAAGATCACCACCGACAGATGGTTGCTGGATGCTGGACGCTCTCACCCACGGACACACCATGGAGTTTGAACGCAAGTGTCCGTGGACCCCTCCGGTTACCCGTCTGGAGCAGCACATCCCTCAGCTCCTCTAAGAGGTACAGTCCATGCTGCGATAAGAGGCAATAGAGCTAGTTTCCCAGCGGTTTTGGGGTCTATTCCAGATACTTTCTGGTCAGAAAGAAGACGAGGGGCTGGAGGCTCATCCTAGACCTATGACATCTGAACAAATACCTAAAGTCACAAAAATTCAGGATGGTCACGTTGCAACACGTGCTCCGCCAAATGAAAAGAGACTTCTTTACGTGGTTGGACCTGGGGGACGCCTACTTCCACCTCCCCATTCACAAGTTACATCGAATGGTTCTACGTTTCGTGGTGCAGGAACGGCACTACCGGTTCAAGGCCCTACCTTTTGGTGGTAAATTGGCTCCCAGAGTGTTCACGAAATGCCTGGCGCTGGTGGCCGCCCATCTTCGTCTACAAGCCATACAGGTATACCCATACCTGTACTGGCTGATTCGCGCCTGCTCGCGGGAGCTGGCCGAAGGACACACGGGGGTGACTGTCCGGCTTCTAGCGGATCTGGTATTCTCAGTCAACTAGCTAAAGTCTTGCTTAATGCCATCACAGACTGCGCTGTTCCTAGGCGCCAGACTCAATACAATGTCTTGCCTGGCGTCGCCCTTGGAGAGGATAGCAGCCATTCTGAGGAAGGTGCAGCAGCTGTCGTCGACGAAGGGCATGGGCATGATGTCCTGCATCTACCTTGTCCATCTCTGCAGGTTGCAAATGCGACCCCTTCAGGAATGTCTGGACGCCCCCTAGATACAGCTGTCCAGAAGCTTCATGGACAAGATATCTTAACGACAAGTTCCGCTGGTCGAATGGTGGGGCGTTCGCTCCAACATCGCCCAAGGCACATGTTTTCAGAGACCACCATACCAGGAGGAGGTCACCACAGACGCCTCCCTAGAGGGATGGGAAGCGCACACCAAACGCCTGCACGCCAAAGGCCTGTGGTTGCCGGAGAAGAATCTTCATATCAACATCCTGGAGCTACGGGCAGTGTTCTGGGCCTTCAAGTTATTCCTACGGTCTCTGAAAAGCAAGGTGGTGAGGATCGTAACGGACAACACCACCACCATGTTTTACATCAGAAAGCAGGGGGCTCTTGGTCCCCAGCGCTAACCTAGGAAGCACAGGATTTGTGGCGCTGGGCTGTCAGACAGGGGATGTTCCTTGTCCCTCTTCACCTGTCAGGAGTCAAGAACACCATGCGCTAATGCCACGAGTGGGACCTTCGTCAGGATCAGGTGAACCACATGTTCGTCAAGTGGGGCAGGCCGCAGTTAAATCAGTTTGCGACAGCGGAGAACTCTTAGTGCCAGATGTTTTCCATCAGGTTCCACCAGCCGTGGAACCTGGGGGACGCATTCTCCTTGCCGTGGGAAAGGCTGTTACTGTACGTGTTTCAGCCGTTCCATCTCCTGCTACGAGTCATCAACTCACTCAGTATCTATGCAAGATGATACTCATCACCCCGGCGTGGCCGAGACAGATTTGGTATCCCAACCTTCTCTGTCTGTCGACGTCCCCTCTGGTCAAGCTGCCGGTGGTTATGATCTTCTCACCAGGGAAGGAGGCGCAGTCCTTCATCACAAAACAGGATCGCTGAACGTGAGGGCTTGGCTCCTGCAGCCCTCGGGTTTGGAGAATGAGTTGCCTGTAGATTGCAGGGGGGGTACTCGCCAGGGCCAGGGTGTCTTCGACTTTAAAGTTCTACGATGACAAGTGGAAGTGTTTTGCTACGTGGTGCTGGTCTCCGAAGATTGCCCCTCTGAGGATCATGGCCCTGTGGGTCCTTCCATACTTGCTATCCTTGACCAATGCCGGACTGGCGCACGCCTCCTTTAAGGTACATCTGGCGGCTATCTCCCACTACACCAGGTCTCCAGGAAGATCTTCACTTTGGTCTCATCCACACTTAAAGGAGTTCCTCAAAGGACTTTTTCGATCTTTCCCGCCGTCGAAGGCTCCTACCCCAGTGTGGGAACTCAACGTGGTTCTGACGGGCACATGGGGGATCCATTCGAGCCTATGCATCAGGCCCCATCAAGTTCCTCTCTTGGAAAACTGCTTTCATTGTGGCCATCACCTAGGCCAGGAGTGTAGGTGAGATCCAAGTTCTATCCTGCAATCAACCATACCGAACTTTCCACAAATTGAGGGTGGTGCTGCATACGCATCCCTCCGTCATGCCGAAGGTTCCATTGGAATTCCACCTCAACAAGACTTTGGTGTTACTTGTTTTTTTCCCGAAGCCTTTGTCACCGGCTGAAAGGGCCTTGCACTCACTGGATGTTGCTCGTGCCCTGAAGAGTTTTCAGAACACTTCACAACTGTGTGTTAACCTTGGTCCTGTGAACCATGGGAAGGCCAGATTGTAGCGCCCTCTACCTAGGGACTAGCCAGTCTAACCTCAATAAACTACAAACTATTCAAAATCATGCCATGAGGGCAGCTCTCAATATCCCCAGACGGTCCCATATCTCAACATTCAGATCTGACCTTCGCTGGCTCCCGGTAAAACACAGAATTGCCCTGAAAACGCTAGCCCTGACTCACAAATGCCTGAACAACGATGCTCCACCTTACCTCTCATGGCGCCTCACACTTCATTCTTCCTCCCGTCCAATCAGATCAGCCCAAATTCACAGCCTAACTCTGCCTAGATTCAAACTCCAAAAAGCGGGTGGAGTGAGCTTCCCTGTCCTAGCTTCCAAACTGTGGAACACTCTGCCAACCTACATAAGAAAGGAACCTTCCTTTTTAAGGTTCAAAAACAACGCCAAAGCCTGGCTGTTCACCAGAAAGCATAAGGTCCCCGCTCTAGCCGGTTCCTTAATTGTAATATTTTCCATCTGTGTATATTTGCCACACTGTATCGTTCATAACTTGTATTCTGTACTTATGTATTACCTGTAAATCTTGTTTTGTATATATTGTTGTAACCTGTACTTAAGATTATGCGCCCGGTTGCCCACGGGCCTGGTGCGCTTTACAAATAAATCAAACTAAATCAAACTTCATTTTCCAAGGCTTCCATCTCAAGGTGGCTCTCCGGCTGCATCACACAATGTAATTGGTTGGCGAACCTACCACTGCCCGGCCGTCCGAGAGCCCACTCCACCAGAGTGATCGCTGCGGCAGCGTTCCTGTCTGGTGTACGCCTGCTGGACATCTGCAGGGCTGCTACATGGAGGGCCACGCACACCTTCATGAAATTCTACTGCGTCGACAGGGATTCCAGGGAAGAATCCAGAGTCGGCCAAGCAGTGCTACGCAACCTGTTTGCTTACTGTGAGTCTGTTCCAGAAGTAAGAGTTCATTGCTTCTGTTGAGCCTTGCCACCTCCCATGATTCTTTAATGTTGTACTGCTATGTATTCGTTATTCATGAGCATGTGAATCCATGCCAGACCCCATGCTGGAGAAGGTTTAAGTTACTTACCTGTAACTATTGTTCTCCAGCATGGGTGTGGCATGGATTCACATGCAAACCCTCCCTCCGACCCCTCTGCGATACTTCTTGGTCATACTGCCGCTTTACGTGCTTACCATATCTGAAGATGGTTGCCAGAGGAGGGGCTTAGGGAGAGGAATGTCATTGGATGGGGGCAGTTGGACCCAGATGACAGTGATAGGTTTAAAGGAGAAATGCAGTTTTTAAGTGAAACTGTTCTTTCTTTTACTGAGGATTCCCAGCCTGACGACATGGACTATTCATGAGCATGTGAATCCATGCCAGACCCGTGCTTGAGAACAATAGTTAAAAGTAAGTAACTTAAACCTTGTTGTTGCTAGAAGTGCAGACTCTGGGGAGTGAGAGGGCCTGAAACCAGATTGAAGTGAAGAGTGAGTGAATGAAGGTTAACAAAAGAGCAGACTTCAGGGTTGACAGTTTACACCAGTAGTTTAGAAAGAAAGGAAGAAGAGAATTTGGGTGTAAATTATTTAAGAGAAATCTTAGAAGAAAAGTAGCTAGTGAAGTCCATGGGAGGGAGAGGGGTAAGGAGGGCGGGGGAGAGGGAGGGAGAGGAGTAAGGAGGGCGGGGGAGAGGGAGGGGAGGGGTGAAAAAGAGGAGAGGTGTGAGGGGGAGAGGGAGGGGAGGGGGGAGAGAGGAGGGGAGAGAGGAGCAGGGGGGGCAGAGGGAAGGGAGGGGGAGAGAGGGAAGGGAGGGAGGGAAAAGAAAGGGAGGGAAAGAGGGAGAGAAGTGAGGGAGGGAAAGAGGGAGAGAAGTGAGGGAGGGAAAGAGGGAGAGAAGTGAGGGAGGGAAAGAGGGAGAGAAAGTGAGGGAAGCGGGGAGGGAGAGAGAAAGTGAGGGAAAGAGGGAGAGAGAAAGTGACGGAGGGAGGGAGAGAAAGGGAGGGGGAGAAAGGGAGGGGGGGTGAGGGGGAGAGGGGGAGAGGAGGGGCGGAGAGGGGGAGAGGAGGGGCGGGGGGAGAGGGGGGAATTCAAGTTGCTTAGCAGAGAGAAGAGCATAGGTAGTGTGAAGACAGGCCATATATGCCAAATCAGAGGCTGCCCAGGTCTCATACCAGCGTCGCGCAGCGTAAAGCCTGCCAGGACTCCCAGAAGGAGGGGGGACAGCCAAGGTTGAGATGGTTTGTGTGATAGAACGAAAAGAGCAGATGGGTGAAGACGATCTGCAGGTAAGGAAGATCTAGAGTATTAGTCAGGCTGTCAGAAGAAAAGAGGCAGTCGGCTTATAAAGATGAATAAAAGTCAAGAGAATGACTAACAGAAGTGGGAGCTCTCCAGAAAAAGGCAATGTTGAATGAGCAAAGATCACTGCAATAGAAGCCATAGGAGGGAGGGGAAAAGGAAAGAATGAAAGAAAGCGGGTAATGATCAGAAGACTGGAGTGGGAGTGCAGTTAGAGGATAAGGGAGTAGTAGAGAAAACGAGATCCAATGAGGAAGCTGAGTTATGGGAAGGAGAAGTGGGAATTCGTGAAAGATGAGTGAAAAATAGAGAGAAAAGGGACAAATGTGAGTAGAGAAAAGGTAAAGATTAAAATCCCCTAAGCAAAGGAAAGTCCAGAGGAAATGAAGTGAGAGAAGCGAGTCGAGACCTTTGCAAAAAATAGTGACAGGAGCAGGGTCCTGGGGGGCAGATCAGAAGAAAGGCGCTAGACGAAGGAGAAATGTACTAAAATTCAAAAGTAGAAATGGAAGGAAAGCATAAGGAAAAACAGTGGGCGCGGGCGGGTGGGAAAAGAAAGAGGAATATGATGATGACCAGGGCCCGGGATGACTGTATTAGATGGAAAGTCAAGATTCAGTAAGACCAAGTGTGCCTGATTCATGGTATGTTTTCCTATGGGATTGCACCATTATAAAACCCTTATGAATCAGGCCCAGTGAGTTTTTTCATTAATGGAACAAGGGTTCCAAAGAGCCGCATTGAGGGACAGAGATCAGCAGGGGCCATTTGATAAGATTGTTGAGGTTATGAGGGGAGGGGAAGGGAAGGAACGGGACAACGGGCAACTGGAACATGAGTGGAGTGGCACAGAGAACCAAGGAAAGAAAGAAATAACGGAAGGAACTTCGGAAATATTGCAAAAGGGAGAAGAATTAAGATGCCACTATGGCAACCAATTACTGGATCTTCCATCTGAAGTGGGAGGGGGGCATAATGGTGGATGGAAGTTGAGGCAGGGGAAGGGAGCTGGCAGAATGGCATTAGAAAGGCCAGCAATGGGAGAGAAGAAATACAGTAGCAAGAACAGCATGGCTGAAAGACAGAGGGGATAGAGCCACCTATCAGCAGACTGAGGCAGACTACACGGGTGCTATGGCGTCTAGTAGATGGCGGGCACATCCGCGCGGAGCGTAGCCAGTGTCCCTGGGGTGGACAGGATGACTGTAGTCTGCAAAGGTGCTCGGCCGGACTGACGCCGAGATGGTAGCAGGCTACACAGTAAGCAGGCAGTGCAGACTTTTCTGAGGCTTCACCAGGGGGTTCGCCCCAGGCGAGATGTCACTTCTGCGAGGAGGTTGGCGGATTAGTGGGGGCGTAACCAGTGTTCCAAAGGCGCACAGAATGGCAAGTCTGCAGAGGAGTCGTGCCACCCGCGGCTAGATGGAAACAAACACCAGATGTGAACTCTGTCGAGGTGGAAGATGGATGACAGGCAGCACACTGGTAGTTAGGCCTGGATCCAGTGGCGCCCCCAGAAATCTTTTGTAGGGGTGGCCTGATGAGGCCTCAGGAAATCTTGGGGTGGCACCAAAACAAACACATAACTGAATTTCAGGAAATCTATTATGCCAATGTAGTATGTAGTCCAGTTGAAAACTATGTATATATGAGAGTTAAGGAATTTCATATTGATATAGTTGCGTTCATTAAATAACAGTTAACTAATTAATGTATCTGATGCGCATAGGCTAATATCAGTACGGTTTACATTTTGAGTTCCACAATCCTGTTTGTGCTATGTAAGTAATATGTGATGTGTATATGCATGTAAGGCAATTTATTGTTCTTCAAACAGAATAGTTGTTCGACTTTGACTTGAAAAGACAAATATACAGCTTTAATTTAAGGGAGCACATTGATTGTAAGGAACAAAACATTTACTGAGAACATGCCTACTCAAGTAAAAAACAACACAGTGGCCTAAACATTTTTCAATACAACTGTATTTGGTACATGTTGCTGTGTGTTCTTGTAAACTAAAATATATACCTACAAAAAGGAAACAAAAAGCATGATAATGAAGAATATATATTTTAGTATAGCCTGCTCAACCTATTTACATCCCCGCTTTTCTAGGCTACATTCTTTTGTGTGTATTCTTGCAAACTAAACATGAACAAAGCAAAAGTGCATGATCATGGACAACAATATACATTTTAATGTAGCCTACTCTGTACTCAGTCTATTCATTATTATTATATTATTAATGAATATAGTTTTAATCACCTGTTACTGTGTCTTTTGTCAAACACATCCACAAATTCATCAAGATTTATCGCCCTAGCCCTTCTTGACTCTACACTTAACAACCCAAAATTGCTCAATCTCTCATCACTCATTGTATTTCTCAAGGCAGTCTTGATTAACTTTAGCACAGAAAAACTATGCTCACATGCTGCAGTGCTCACAGGTAATGTAAGTGCAATTTTGCAAAGTTTAAACATCTCATGGAACACTTCCTTATATGGCTCAAGGAAGACTGAGCTCTTTTAAACTGGTCGGATTTTCAAAACCACTAGTTTGCCTCCTATCAAGAATTTGCTTGACATGAGGGATCTCATATTCTAGATCCTCACTGCTGCAGTTGTATTGAGAGGCAAATGGAAACACTACATTTGTCTCACAAAATGTGGGACTGGAGGGATTCAAGGCTTGAATGCTCTCGTCACCTAAGAGAGAAGTACATCAACAATTGGAATAAATGTGCCTGCCCAAAATGACTCCTTATCTGTATTGGCATGTCTTTGAAATATAGGCGTGGAAATGTAATACCCTTCAAGCCTAGAACTTGGTGGGACCTGACACCCTAGAGGTGCAACAGCAATGTTGCATTGATCAGCAAGGGTCATAGTATTGTTCCAAATCTCATTAAAGACAGAACCCTCTCTATAACTGTTTAATGTATCAACACGTGAATTAACAAGGGTAACTTCCGTGGCTAAATTGAGTTGTGGGAACTGTAAAATGTCTGACAGATGTTTTATGTCACCAAAAACATTTGTGAATGGTAAAAGGAGGCCAGCAAACTCTAAATCTATTTGGGCTAATAGACCTCTTGCCTCTACCGCTCTGTCACCATTTTTCTCTTCAGATATTTCTTTTAGTAGACGTATGAGGGCTGGTGGTCTGTCCCTCACGGTCTTGCAAGCATTGTACCTACAGGCCCAGCTTGTCTCTATCAATCTTTGAAACTCTCTTGGGACCCCCTGAAACATGTCCCTCTGTACCTCTAGCCATCTTTGATGCACATATTACCCTGACACAAACACATACAGTTTCTGCAGAAGACAAAAGAAACAATAGGCTTCAGGGATGCATTTTACACTATCAACTAATACTAAATTCAAGCAATGTGCATTGCAGTGAACGTAAAAAGCTAATGGGGCCTCTGTTGTAATGCATGCCTGCACACCTGCGTTCTTTCCACTCATGACAGAGGCACCATCATATGATTGCCCTACAAGGTGATTTCTGTAGCCAAGGCCATACTTCTGTAGTATTTGTATCATTTTCTGTGAAAGCGCTGCAGCATCTAGTCGCTCTGCTGCTTCATATGTGAGGGAGCTTTCACATATTGAACAATTGTAATAATATCAAATTACCAAGGACATTTGTTCCTTCTTGGCAATGTCTTTGGTCTCGTCGACCATAATGCTGAAAGACCCACTTTGTGAAACTTCATTAATTATTGAGGTGCGGACAATTTCAGCCAGGCAATCAATTATTTCATTTTGAGTACTGTGCCCAAGGTATGTTGCATTTTCTTGACTTGTCATTTTTTTTTGACTGTGTGATCATGCTTCGCTAGCAGTTCCATAATAGAGATTACATTTCCTTTATTCTGGCCTTCTGTTTCTTTATGTGCTCTCTGTGCAATGTTTTGCGTTGCGGGGGAGGAGCAGGGTTTCTCAAAAGTTTTAATGTACTCTCTATTTTCCCTCACTATGTTATTATATTCTGCATTTAAGGAGGCTGAGAGAGAACATTTGCTTGCAATTGACTTTTCATATTCTGCCCATGCTAACATAGAAATAGTATGTGATTCTGATTTGCTATGGCCTACAAACCCCCCCATCTTTGTAAGTTGCTTTTTTCCAATTTTTGAATCCTGCTTCGGATGTAAACACTGAATCACCTGAGGAGGGGAGACTGAAGTGCCGGCAGGCATAGCAGTAGGCAGAATCTTTACTTTGAGAGTATTCCAGCCATTTATGTGTGAAGAACCATTCTTTCATGAAGCCCCGTCTTCTACCCCCCAGACAGTCCGAGGGGGAAAACCTCAGATATGGCTGTTTGGGCCCCTCTCCTCTTGACTGGGATATATCTAGAAGAATGAAAAAAGAGTTTGGGCCTCATCACGAGTTGGGCTGTATTCCTGGCTGTAATACCGCCGACTGTAATAGCCCTAGCACCGAGCGGTCTGGCTGTATTACCGCCGGATCACGAGTTGGGTGTTAACGGTAAATCCCCATTCCCAATTGGGTCCATTGGATTCAATGGGGTATTTTCAGCGCTAATTATGCGGGCTAATACAGCCGGCGGTAATACACCTGAAAACAGGGGATTTTCACCTCCAGAGAAAGGCTGGAGGTAAAACAGCCCATTTAGCGCCCAACTCGTGATAGGGCCAGCCCTTAAATGCGGCTGTAATACTGTTACCACCGCATTTAAGGGCTACAGCCCAACTCATGATGAGGCCCTTACTCTTTAGCCAGCCATCTATTTTATTATCATGGTCACACTGACACACCATCATTATTTCACCTGTTGGTCCGGGTACAGCTTGAATAGCTCTAGCCGAGTCCTGCCCCGCCCTCTCTTTGACTGTCAATGCTGCTGCCTGTTCCTCACTCTCGTGCCATGCTGCTACTGTCCTGTTCTCTGTCCCTGATGCTGGCTCTGCCTGTTCGTCACTGTCATGTTCTGCTTCTGGCTCTGCCTGTTCATTAGCTTGCTCGATTATGTTATCTTGCTCTTCCACTGAATCCTCACTAACATTCATCGTCACTGCATCTCCACTACTACTTTTCTTAAAGAAGAAGGAAGAGATTTCCGTTACTAATCATAGGCGTAAAAATAATGTGGGTCATTTCCAAACTAAAAAATGCTGTTTAAACTTGTATTCACTAGTTTTATTTGAAATGTGTCTGACTACCACACAAATACCATTTTGACACATTTTCCATCACACCCTGCTATGGCAGAGCCTAGCCAGAGGCAGATCAAAAGGCCTGCATTGGGCTCTGTCAGGTTTTGTGTCCGGAAGTAGTTCAAACCCTCTTCTCTCCCTCTACTCTTGAGCACCCAGCAGACTTAAAATTAGGGGTTGTGGTAGTAGGCCCAGCAACGTATTACTCGTGTGAATGACCAACAATAAAAGTAATCAAATGTCCAACAATACACTTTTCTTACTAAAACAACAACCATTTAAGCTTGCAGTGTTGTGCTTCTAGTGCTCATCAAACACAAGAACACAGAGGATTTCTTCTCAGGCAAAGATAATACATGAGCATTGAAAATAGTAGTCAAATAATAAGCAGTTCTCAGTAGAAGCCAAAATATACTCCAGTAAACCCATAGCAGTGGAGGAAGTGGGCAGGAGCTTTGGGGAGCAGTGCTCCTCTACTTTACAAAAGAAATGTTTTACGGTTCCTATATTTTTAGTTTAAAAAGAAATCGTTCTGGAATTGTTTCATTTTAAAATAGAAGTGTAGGAAGATGTTGAATCTTGCACTTCAGTGCACCACACTGAACATTCCCTTAAACAGTAGGCGCATTTGTTTGGAGGTTTGGTTTGCACATGGGAGGAGGCGTGGCAATGGGGTTTGTGGGTAGCGGGAGCAAGCCAGCAGGGGACATAGTTCTACTACTTCTTTTGGTACACTGCAACCACTGACCGCTACCATCTGTACTCTCTTACGCATCTTAGATAGTTGCAAAAAAGGGCCAAACCGTCGTTAACAAATGAGGGTCAGTATTTTTTTTTTTAAGGGTTCTCTTGCCTTTTTTTTTGGTGAGTTTCACCATGCGTCAAATACTAAGAATTGCTAATCTATTAGAAAAGAGTAACAGGTTTGATGCTTTGTACTCCATCAGGTCTCTCAAGTAAGGGTCCTTGATATTTTAAAAAAATAACTCCAACCGCCGAGCTGCAAAAATTATGGAAAATGCCCTAGTCGCTTACATGTGAGACACATTTCACATGCACATTCAAAAGGCACCTCGCCTGACACCCATAAATTCAAAGATTCACATTCCTTAGGCATTTAGCAATGTACAGAAGCATTAAAATTACTTAGACACATTGTCATGCAAACAATAGTTAAAGGACTGCTCTAAGATACTTCTTCAAGGGAGTTAATGTTATTTTATTAATGTCCAGACCATTAGGCTGTGAAAGGCAAACCATTATAGCAGATTGATGTTCTTTAAATCCTGCGCCTGCCTCATTATGTCCAACATGCATTTTTCAGGAAATATAAACACCTTCAGTGAATTTTGTTTAATATCACTGATTAATTGCGTAAATTGTTGGTTGTGTTCAAATACTAGAAGAAACCATCACTCCTGGGTCATCCTTAAAGGCTGTTGACATTCAGGGACGTCATTTCACCCAAACGCCAGGGATAGCAGAAGTGACATCACACGACCCTTGACTGCTGATGGCATCACAGGAAGTGATGTCTTTTACCCCACCCCAAAGTGATATCACAGGAAGCGATGGAACACAACCTTTCACCCCTTGACAAAACAGGATGTGGCATCACATAGCATTGTTCCTAAGCACGCTACAAAACACATTGTTACGATATCACTATAATGCAATATTCATTTCATACAAGAATGGATCGCCATATGTATCGTTAATATCAGTGTGTATAGGCCCATATTACTAAATAACGTGAATGCAAGCAGAGGTCCATGGCCAAATGACAGTGATGTACCATTATATAGCACCTACGCTTAAGCGCTTTATATAGAAGAAATATACACACAATATCAGCCAACCTGTGCTGGTACTCATTTATCGACCTAAGAAGGATGAAAGGCTGAGTTGAGGTTTTCAAGAAAATACTAAATCAGTGACTCCCCCCTGAAGTGTGCCTGAAATAACCCTTTAATGAGTCTAGCAGTTATTGAATAGAATTCTAGAAAGACAAATTAGTTGATATTCCTATTCATTCTTATTTAGGGTCACTGCTGAAAGTGTTAGACTTGTGGAACCCAAGTTCATTAAAAAATAAATCCAAGCCCTGAACATGAAAGCCAGCCACTCCAGAAGCAAAGAGCCACATGGCGCTGGCCAAAGCCTAGGACTTTGCATTTAAACAAAAAACACTTTTTTAAAAATGTATTTTTCTGGGGTAGCAGGGGAGACCACAGGGGTAGCAAGGGAGACCCCTAAATAACATCCCTGTTGACAATTCTTTCCAGCCAGGACACAGCCATACGTGAGTGATAAATCAGGGTGGGTGCCACACACAGACACTGCTTACCTCAGCTCCCCCTGAAGTGCTTGCCTGCTGGTGGAATCTCAGCTCAGGTCTCCTTTTCAGTGGCAGGCAGTGCCACTGCCTGAATCCAAAAATATTGGCAGCGTGTATCTGTCCAAAGGTTTGTGCAGCACATACGTGGGCACAAATTGCAGCCAAGCAAGGAACTGGATGGAATTGAAAGTGAAACCCAGAAATAAACACAGCCAGCCCTGGAAGCATGAGCTAAAGCAAAAATGCGCGCATCCAGGCGGGTCAGGCTGTGTTTATTTCCGGGTCCATCCTGACTCCAGCCCTTCTTGGCTGGCAGCCGTGGGCCTTGAGCCTCGGCAAAAAAGCTAAAAAAAAATATTTTTTTTTGCACTGAACTGGGCATTTTATTGTCCATGCACATTTCAGTGCAAAAAAGAAAGAAATCTGTGCTTTTTTTGTAGGGTGGCCACAGGGGGGGCCAGCATTCTTACAAGGGTGGCCGTGGCCCCTCTTGGCCACCCCTTGATGGCGCCCCTGCTGCACAGGTTTCTGCCTAACAGGAGGCAAGCTCCCCACCCAGTCAGATGCGTCTGTGGTGAGAGTGGCTTCTACTGCGGGGGTGGTGAAGGTTTTCCCGTGCAAAAGCTTTTCCCTTGACCACCACAGCAGAGACTGAACGAGGGCTGCCAAGAAAACCACTAGATCGTCCCACTGGCCTGACACCATTGGCTCGAGAGCCGTTCATTGGGCGCATGCGCAAACTAGCATGAGGAACTAGTTTGATGCAGGAAGCCATCATCCCCATCACTGGGGTAGTGGGGGGGCACAGGGCACGACATGAAACTGTAAATGAGACTTGAAATGTATAATTGTTGGTTTGTTTCTTCTTTGTTTGACTGGAATTAATAAAAACTTTTGCAAAAAAAAAGTATGCAGTTGTGAGGCGTAGGGGCTGCCGACTCGCAGATTCGGCGGGTTGTTTAAAATAGCTGTGTTGTGAGTGTCCAGAATGTCTGGGCTTTCTTTTGGTGGGGGCTCTCCTTGGAGGACTGGATATAACCGTTTGTATCCGGTTTTTGTGTATCGGGACCTGCAGGTTTGTGCACTCATTCTTAATGGATTTTACTTGCTCCTGGAGCTTTATCTGCAAGTCTTTTAGTCCACGGGTCTTGGATTTGGTTATTCTCTTAGTGGCTTTGATATGCCAATCGAGGTAGCTGTCCCACTGGCGTTGGTGTACAAGTCAGCCCTTTTGCTCTGATGTTGTTCGAAAGTGGGGGGCGTGGTAAGACAAAGTATGGTTTATTATGGATCCAGGTCCGTTCATAACCTTGTCTGCCCCGGAACACCCTTTAGTCCTGTGGCTGGCGGTGTGGGTACGGCTCATGAACTTATCGGCTCTGCTCTGTCTATTCGGCGTGTCACCTAGGCCCCATTCCTCCCCTGTTAGCAAAATTTCAGAGACACCCGCAGGTGTTAGTCAGATTCAGAGAACTGTTGTTTCATTGTTTATTACCCACATTATTCTACCCACTATCCAGAGCAGTGTTTAGTTCTTCAAAGACGTGGGTAGGTAAGGGTCAAAGAGGAGATACATAAATGGTAGAAATACAGTTTCTTACAGCTCCTATACTAGGATAGAGGAGAGTGTGAAATATAAAGCAGGGTTGCAACATACCTTGTACACTGAGGGTTTCAAGTAACAAGGTCTGGGTTGAGACCAGACAATCACAGGGTTCTTATTTAAAACGTTTTCTTCACATGCATACAGAACGTATTCACCTTTGTCCCTACTTG
Source organism: Ambystoma mexicanum (assembly GCF_040938575.1). Lineage (NCBI taxonomy): Eukaryota > Metazoa > Chordata > Amphibia > Caudata > Ambystomatidae > Ambystoma > Ambystoma mexicanum. The sequence continues at coordinate 697,954,571 of NC_090921.1, forward strand.
GTCCTACGCTACACTGACCAATATTGTGCTCTCATGCCGCCGTAAGTCAGTAAGGGGCGCGGATGCACTGCTTTTACTGCAGTGGCCAACCGCTTTACTTTGCTTACTTCAGGTAACTAGTTTTGTTAGGCAGGGTAGTTGCCCTCCTATTACTTCAGACAGATTTTATACTTTAAATCCATATACAGATTTTCTGACCAGCTTCAGACATCACACCACATGACATCACATTACATTGATGCAGTTACCCGTGTTCATCAATCCGTGATTTTTCGATCAGCTCTTTCCTCTGCGTCTGCTCTTTACACCCCCATCGGGTCTCCGGGTGCTCTGGCCAGCTCCCGCCTCTGATAAAATCATCCTTTCTTGGGCCCAGTGGATCACTGGGAAGTGCACCTGGCAACCCAGTTCCGCTGCTAAGCAGCGGTAGCCGACGTCTTAAGATACAAGATTGTAGTGGAAAATAACGACCACTCTCAATTCTGGTGGATTGATGAACACTTGATTAGTCAAGCAGCAAGCAAAACAAATAAACATCAACATGAGACTTCAGCGCAAGTGAACACCCCCCCTCCCCCCTTTCCGTCCTGGGTCCAGATCTCTTATACTCACAGGACTTTGTGAGTGTCAATGGAAGGAGGGGTTGTCTCAACTTGGCAAGATCACACCTTGCAACTTTGCTGACTGAGACAAACCCCTATTGTACAGTATTTTGAGGCCAGCTGCATTCAGCAGCGCTTGTTAGTTTTATCAGTAAAAGCAGCACAGGGCAAGGCAGTTCTTCAAGCTGTGAGTACTCCCTAATGCTTCACACTCACCACGAGGCAGGCGAGAGGTCTTAGACAATAGGAAGGCATCCGCCAGCTAAAGCTGCCTTTCAGGAGAAAGGCAAGAGCAGAGATCACACTTAGCTATGTGTTGGGTAAGATTTTAACCTTGGTGCAAAATCTACCTCACTTGTGAGAATTCCAGAACTTTTTGCTGGACTGGTAGATTCGTTTTCCCTATACCTTTTTCCACACTCGCAGATCCTTTTACTCTTTTTATGGGTGTTATTTTTAAGACTCTACATTGTGTCCTTTTAATTGTAATCTTTAACAACTTTTGGTATATACCTTTTTATTGTTACAGGGTTGCACTTTGGGCTTCCCCTTTACTTTCTCTGGCTAACCTTGTGAAAACTACAGTTCCCAAGGGTAGAAAGGATATCCCTTCTTTTTGTTAGGCGAAACCAGCACCCCCCATCTTATGTGGAATGCTGGGGCGATAAAATGGATCCCCTTTCTCTCTAGCACTTTAACAATTCTCTTATAGGGACAAGCGTACCTTAAGTGGCTTCGTGGCAGGGAACCTTTTTACTAATTCTGTGTACCTTTACCGCAGGCTGTTGCTACAGCCCCGGTAAAGGCACCCATAAAGGAGCATGGGTGCTCATTTTACAGAATGGCCCGTCTTCTTTTTTTTTTTTTTTTTTTTTTTGCCATTTTTAGCATTCCTGGTCTTTTCTTGGATCTTCCCCTGCCCTCCAGGGTGGGAAAGTCCTTTGTGTGATTTTTATCTTCGGCGGGACACCTTGGCCAAGCCCGCCCAGGCTCCAGAGTGTCTATGAATGCAGGAAGCGAGGGAGGAGTACAAATCTCTGCAGCCCTTTGTCTTGCAGCCTGACTGCGAGAATTCAGTTCAAACTGGGAGGCTGACTGTCCTGAAAGAACTGCCAACCCCCCAAGTTTGAATGTTGCAGGTCTGTTTGATTGGCTGGGTTCCTGCATGAAACTCCCATCCTGGAAGATGAAGAGGTAGTCGGCCACTGGACCTGAATCCGAAGAGGAAGATGAAAAAAACACGGCTCAGACGATTTCCAGGGACCACAGAGCATGCTGTGTAACTGGAGCCTGCTGTCGCCCTTCCTTCCAAACGACCTGGGGACTCAGAAAATGATGGCCCGGACCCAGGACCTGGTGCGATCCACTAAACCCGAGAAGACCTGCATTTTGAGCCATCCCACCCACAACATGCTGCGACCTTGCGGGGCTGCAATGCTCCAATACCCTGGGACCTTGAGCCATCGTGCAGTGGATGGTCTTCCAAATCGAGCTGAAACTTTGGTGGCATCCTGCTGGACCTCCAGAGATGTGATTCCAGTCCTTGAAGTCCCCTCACAAGAGTGCTTGACCTGATTAGCGACACAAATCCAATCGGCGATATTCAGTCTTCTACTGGCTCCTGAAAAGGCCGCCAAAGCCACATAGCCGCATCCAGCCACGAAGAAACACTTTCCTGGAGCCTTCCCCGTTGGTCCCCTTCCAGTGGCCTGTCTTCATGGCAAAGGAATTCATCAACCAGGTTTTTGGTTGCAGATCCTGAGGTCTTCTTGCTGCAACTCTTCTTCCATGCTAATGTAATGTGTTGGCTGGGGTATTTACTTACCTTAAGCCTTTGTGATTCCTGTGTAGATTTGGGGTGTTTATTGTGATTGGGAGTCATCTCATCCAGTTCACCTAGGCCCATTGCTGGAATCCTTCTCAGAAGTCCCTGGACCCTAACTAACTTTAAAGTTGAACTACTTACTTGTTTGAACAGACTTCCGCAGGTACTCTGACTTTTGCCTGCAACAGAACCCTAACTCACCCTGCATACAGCTGGCTCCTAGACCACTAGGATCCCTCTTCTGCCTCTGAGTGAACTAATACAATAGAATAGAGAAGGACTGGATCAGTAAACGATTCTGTCTTGAAAAGAATAACCAGTGTTTCAAAAGTACTTACTTGTGAAAGAGTTAGTTGTTAACTGTAACTCTGAGAGTGAACAGTTACAAAAGTTCTTAATTACCTTGAATGTGTGTTGTGCCATTCTGAAAATTATATGTAAGGTTATTTTACTCGCCTGTGAATTGGTTGTGCCTCTTCCCCAAAAGTAAATTTGTTGGCTTCACTTTACTATTCCTGTTAAGATATTACTGTATGAGTGCCCCAATTGGGTCTTCCTTCCCCATACTTGCTGTTAGCCTGTCTAGAATAGGTCTGCCTTATGTTATACTTACCTTTAAGTTGCTAGTCTCTCCTTTAAAAGGTATGTGGGCTTTTCTTACCTTGAGTTAGCTGTGTGCTGTCCTAAAATAAGTTAAATAGTTATTGCTTACCTCAGTCTGTGTTCCACTGATCTAAAAAGCAGCTGTAATTGTATATTACACCAAAAAGTTTCACTCGCCTAGTATAACTGTTTTATCCTAAAAGTAATTATAGATATATACTATTCCTTGAATCTGTGTTACACTATTCAGAAAAGTATTCTGGTAACAGGGTTGGGTGATTACGTGATGTCTTTGCTGTGTGTCACTGCATAACTGACAGGGTCTACTACCCTTGTATTACTGAAAGTAATCAAAGTAGCGTATGGGTGGGGCGTGGCCGAGTGGCTTCGAAGATGGCCGCGTAGCTTCGAAGATGGCCGCGTAGCTGAAGAGCTCTGGAGCAGGAGGATTTTACTTTCATTTAAAACACACGTTAAAGCAACTGTGTATCATTTTAGATACCTGCATTAAATTCCGGAATAACATTACAACCGGCAAAATGACTTTCAAGTAAGCTGCACTCATTTTGAAATGCTTGCTGTGGACCTTGTACCTTGTGCGTTGATGCCGAGAGACTTTTCACCTCAAGGACAAACTTATTTCTCTTCAGCTACACGATATATTTATTTTGGCACGACAAATCTGTGAACCACAGCGAGCTGTAGCTGCACTCTTTCGTTGCCGTCCCTCTTCAGCCTCGTAGTCTTAGAATTCCACACCAACGCTGAATGGAACATTGATGCCCGCAGCAGCGACCTCGAGTACACGGCAATCTGACTTGTTTAGTCAGCTGACCGGCAAGACGCGTTGAGGAGCTACCGCTCAACACGGGATATGAACATTCTTAATAACAAGGTACTGCTGATACATTTTGGAAAACGGTTTTCTCCAGCAAGGGGTCTGACATGGATTCACATGCTCATGAATATTCCCCATCGTCCGGCTGGGAATGCTCTGTAAAGAAAAAATCAGTTTGTTTCGTTTCTGAACTGTCTTTCTACAAGTAACCAATCACTGGTCTCTGGGTCATACTGCCCCCAGCCAATGACTGCCCTCTTCCTAAGCCCCTCCTCTGGCAGCCATCCTCAGTTTTGGTAGCACGTAAAGTGGCAGTAGGACAAAGTGAAGAGCCGCAGAGGGGTAGGAGGGAGGGTTCGCATGTGAATCCATGCCAGACCCATGCTGGAGAACAACAGTTACAGGCAAGTAACTTGTTCCTTCTCCAGCATGGGGTCTGGCATGGATTCACATGCTCATGAATATAAGAATACAGCCCTTGGATAGGGCTGGGGATCTGGTACCTCCCTGCTTCCGGATGTAGAACATTGTGGTGGTGGTGTCGGTGAAGATCCTCACCACCTTGCCCTTGAGGGATGGAAGGAACGACGTGAGGGCCCAGAACACAGCCCAGAGCTCCAGGACATTGATGTGTAGTGACCTCTCCTCCGGGAGCCAAAGGCCTCTTGCATGGCGATCTCCGGTGTGCGCTCCCCATCCCTCCAGGGTGGCTTCCGTCACCGTCTCCCGGTGTGCCGGGGTCTGGAAGTCCATAACCGCCGCAAGATGCACGCGGGTGCCCCACCACTGGATCGCTTGGCGGAAGGTCTCGTTGAGCGAGATCCTGTCTTCGAAGCTGCCCGCCGCTTGCATCCAACGGGCGTCGAGGAACTCTTGCAGTGGCCACATCCGCAGTCTGCACAGGCGCACCAGGAAGATGCCTGAGGACATCATGCCGAGAAGGGACTTGATGGACCTCACCCTGGCCACGTCCATGGTCAACAGCCGCTGCACTTTGCCCATGATGGCCTTCGTCCTTTCCTCCCAAGGGGTGGCCAGTCGCGCTACTGTGTCGAGCTTGGCTCCCAGAAACAGTGTGACCTGCGACGGAACCGGGTGGGATTTGGTGAAGTTGATGGAGAATCCCAGATCCGTGAGCAGTTGGACGGTCTTCGCTGTTGCCCGACGGCGAGTTCCCTTGTCTTTGCTCGGATGATCAATCGTCCAGATAGGGGTAGACGTGGACCCCCTGCAGGCGCAGCCGCGCCACCACTGGTGCTAGGCACTTGGTGAATACCCTGGGCGCCGACTTCAATTCGAAAGGAAGGGCCTTGAATTGGTAGTGCCGACCTTGGACTAACTACGAATCAGAGGAACCTTCGATGTCCTTTTAGAATGGGGATGTGAAAGTAGGCATCCTCCAAGTCCAGCAACGATAGGAAGTCGCCTTCCTCCAGCTGCCCCAGCACGTGCTGGAGGGTGACCATCTGGAACTTCTGGGCCTTGATGTACTTGTTTAAAAGACGAAGGTCCAGGATGGGTCGCCAACCGCCGGTCTTCTTTCTAATGAGGAAGTATCGCGAGTACACTCTGGAGCCCGGAGCCTCTTTGGGATGAGCTTGATGGCTCCTTTCTTCAGCATCGCCCTTACTTACAGCAGCAGTTGAAGGACATGGTTTTCCTTCCTGGCCACGAGTGGAATGCGGGGGCACTTCTTTAAAAACTCAAGAGTGTGCCCGCGGGCCAGGGCATCCAGCACCCATCGGTCGGTGAAGATGGACTCCTATACGCTGACGAACCTCGCCAGCCGGCCTGCAACCGCATATGAGCCTGGTGCCAAAGGCGCCAGGACTGGCTCAAGGAGCCTTTTTGCAGAAGTTTTAAGGCCCGTAGGGTTGTGGTGGGGGCCCGCTTGTGGCACAGCTTGTGACCTCTAACGGTGGTCATGACAGACCTTCAACGTGCCCATATAATCAGACCTCGTTTGACCAGAACAGACTCTTCACCAAGACCTTTTCTCGCTTGTTTTCTTTGTCATCAACAGGCACAGGAAATTCTTCAATCGACCAAGAAGAAATCTCCTATTCTCTTCCAAAACAAAAGAATGTTCATATCTCCAGTGCTACTCAAGCAAAAAGGAAAAGATTCCTAGACACGAGGCCCATTCTAAAGTCGCTCAACATTGCATATGGTCTACTTGACCATGCAAGAATGATCATAATTATTCCTGATGGACCCACCAAAGAGTTAAAGAGTTCACAATTCCTGACGAACTATATAACTGCAAACTTCTCTGAAGGATACCTCATAAACTAAGTCGACAACTAACCCTGAATCACAGCTATCTATACCTAATTTCAAAATGCCCAAGAACCAACATATAATAAATACTACCAAGCGCAGCAGATCAACTTCATCAATCCCTTTGGAGATACCTTCCACCTCAAGTCATCTCAGAGACAAATCTAGATCTCCAATTAAATCTTCGGATCCTTCTTTTACTCCCGGATAAACTTGTTTCTTTTGCATATTAATATCTTTCCTTAGATAAACTACAATATCAGCCTATATACATGCTTAAACATTATCTCTTCATAACTATACAGATTCTCTATTGTGTTTAAATTCTTCTTATCACTTTATAATTATCTCCTTGCTCCCATCTTCTTCAGTTGTGCTCTTTCCCCCTAGACACTCGACACCGTCTGAGACTCTTATTTTCTTATCTCTATTCAAATCCTGTTTTTACTCCTTCATTACTTATCACATCTTCTCATACTTATCACCTACATTTCTCTATATTCTTATTTCGGCGTCTCCCTTTCCTTTTGTACTTATCCACATGTTCTAAGTTTACTATTGAATCTAATAGTATTTATTCCATTGGATTCTTGATATATCTTACAATTTACTCAAAAGGTTGTATTTGATTGTTTTTTAGCTCTATATATTACTTATGTTAAGATGTGTTTTAATGTTTTCCAATGTCCATTACAATTATTACATGGAACGTTAAAGGTTTAGGCCATCCTATAAAGCATAGTAAGATAATCTCCTTGTTAACTAAACAAAAAACGGATATTATTTGCTTGGAAGAGACTCATTTATGTTCTGATTAAGAGAATCTCAAGATTAAAGCCCCTTGGACTAGTCACACATTTTTTTGCTACTTCTCTAGACAAGAGAGCAGGTGTTTCTATTTCAATCAATAAACGTATACATTTCTCTCTTGTCAATGAGGAAAAGATCCAGAAGGCAGATGGATTATTTTAGATTGTATCATTAATAATATTTCTACAACAATTACCAATATATATGGCCCCAGTGCTCGTAACCTTTCTTATTGGTCCTCTTTATTAAGCAAACTCACTCAGAAAACTTCAGACACTCTAATTTTTTCCAGAGATATGAATCAGATAGTAGATTTTGGCCTCGATCGTAAATCCTCATCTAACTTTATTAACTCCAGATCCAGGTTTCTAAATTTAATACAGAATCTAAATCTATTAGATACTTGTCATGTTTGTCACCCTGAAACAATTGACTTTACATTTTACTCCCCACCTCACAAATCCTTTTCTAGGTTAGATTACATTTTTGTAAACTCATCATTAGCTCCTTCTATTTTAAATTCTGAAATTGACCCTATAACAGTTTCAGATCATGCCACAGTTTCCACTATTATTGAATGGTTCCCTATCAATAAACTCTCACCAAGGTGGAGATTCAATACATACCTTCTCAAAGATCAGTCCTTTAGAGATAAAACCAACTCCTTTTAATAAAGAATTGTTTTCAACAATCTTCCTCAACTTATTTCATTACACAATAACTGGGATGCCTTTAAAGCTTCCCTAAGTGGATTCATTATCCAGTACGTTGCTATAAAAAAATGACAATCTGATTCAACACATAATTCCTTCTTAATTTCAATAAAAGAACTTGAAATATCGTACTATGCAAAACCAGACACTGATATATTGAAAACCCTTTACACAAACACCTAGAATTTAATACAATTTGCCCTGACAAGGCAGCGAGGTCTATTCTCAGATCTAAGACAAAATGCTATAATAACGCTAATAAAGCTGGTAAAATCTTAGCATCATATCTCAAAAAGAAAGAAGAAAAATCATTTATTTCCCACATAAAAACTCCCGAAGGTAATGGACTAACAAATCAAAAAGATATATATATGATGCATTCATTCACTTCTATTCTAATTTATATTCAGCCGACTCCTCCATCAACTCTGATAACAAAGTCTTTGTTCCTAGCTAATAAAAGTACTAATACACATAACAAAATAGATTTTTCTCCACTTAATTCCCCTATTTCTATTCCCGAAATTAAGGGCTATATTTGACCTTAAACCTAACAAAGCCCTGAGCCCTGAGGTATTCACTCTTGATTTCTACAACATTTTTATTGATTCTCTAGCCCCTTAATTGTTTAAGTCATATTCGCACTTTGTAAAAATAGGACAAAGTCCTGGATCCTTTAGTGAAGCCCTTCTTATTCTTTTTCCTAAACCAGATAAAGATCCCTCGTTCATCAAAAATTATCGTCCCATCTCTTATTAATTCACACTCCCAAATCTATGCAAACAGTCTTGCTAAATGTTTAGAAACCTTTCTCCCCAACCTTATACATCCTGATCCATCTGGATTTATTAAAGGATGCCATGCCTCTTCCAATTCGAGACTATTATTTAACATTCTAGTACACTCCCAAAATTCAAGTGAACCCTCAGCACTTGTAGCCTTAGATGGAGAAAAAGCTATTTACCACATCTCATGGTCTTTCTTGTTTCATTCTCTTGTTTGGCATGGTCTCCCTACTTATTTCATCAACCTGATCAAAATGTTATACTTCTCACCTACAACTCATATCCTCTTTTAATAATTCTCTTTCCTCCTCATTTAGAGCAGAAAGAGGCGCTCGTCAAGGTTGCCCTTTATCTCCATTATTATTTAATCTTGCTCTTGAACCCCTCCTTCAAAACATCAGACTGAACTCGTACATCAAAGGAATATCTATAAATGATAAAAATTAAACTCTCATATGCTGATGATATTCTTATGTATCTGTCTAATCCTGCTTCCTCTATATCACATTTAATCTCCGCTATCAATAATGTTTCCGTTGTTTCGGGGTATAAATTAAACTTCGTAAATCAGAAGTCATGCCACTCACATACACTTGTATTAAGAATAACACTCCTTTATCAGGTCTTTCTTGGCAATCATCCCACATTAAATATCTAGGACTTTTAGCTAATGACATTTATACCACTATTAATCTAAATACTAATTACTTAACTGAGAAAATCATTGAAATGACTGAAAGATGGTCGCCCCTTTTTCTATCTTGGTGGTGCCGTTTAGATACGATCAAAATGTTGATAAGTCCCATTATCCTTTATTTGCTTTCCATGATCGCATTCACAATTCATTCCTCCTTTTTCAAAAAAATGGACTCACTAGTACTAAAATTTCTCTGGAGTCATAAGACTCCTCGCATTGCAGCTAACAAATTGAAACTTTCTATATCCTCAGGTGGCGTTAAATTACAGAACGTTCAACTCTATCACAAAGCCTTCGCTTTAAAACAACTTACATCCTTTAACTATCATGAATCCCACTGACACAAAGCCCCTCTCTGGATCACCATTGAAGCTAGCATTATTTCCCCACTATCACTGTCCCATTTTCAGGAACATCCACATGGCCTAATATTACCTCCTATCCTTTATTCCAAGTGTTCTTTAAGAAATGTAGCAAACTTCCTGCCAATTCCTTTAATAAAATCAATTCAATAGACATGCTTTTATGGTTTAATAAACAAAACTCTACCAAATCTAACATTATAACCATAGATAGATGTTATTGGTCAGGGATTAAATACATCAGACAACTAATTCAAAATGAAACAATAATCCCCTTTCCGATAATTTGTGAACAGTACAGCATCCCATCATCTGATCTTTCTTTCCACACGTCACTAATCAAATCTATGACTAAAAGTATATCTACCTTTAAGCAAAAATCACCATCCCCTTCTTTAAATCTTTTTAATAATAATCCCTTGATTAAAGCTGCAAAGTGGTATACATATCTGAATGACCCTCCCTCCTCTAATTCACTTAATCTCACTACTATCCGACTTTGGGAAAATGATTGGAATCTTCAGTATTCCCCAGATATCTGGACAAAAATCTGGAAAATGTGGCATTCCACATGACCTGCTGCTAATCTCACCCAAACAAATTTCTTCTTTTTTCACAGAGCTTATCTCACTCTTTCCCATATTGCTAAATGTTCACTTGATGCTTCTGATAAATGTTGGTCATGTAACGAACCTAATGCTGATTTTACACACTTAATCTTCAAATGTGCATATGTTTATGCTTTTCGGACTAAAGTTTGGCATCTGATGCAATCAATTTTTCTCTTTTCGGAACCGTTAACATTAGCTAATTTAATGATCAGACCCTTGATCAATCCAGTCATAAGTCAAATTGATTATATATCACTGTTTTACTTGTTCATTAACATTGCTTTTTATAATATTACCATCGACTGGAAAAATGCCACGATCTCTCATATAATCTCTTATACAATCTATGGTGGCACTCAATTTGCTAGATTAATCGGCAAGAACATTGCCATACTTCATTATTTGATTGTTTACATAAACACAATAAGAAATTAAATGTAGTAGATTAATACAATATTTGAATACTAAGACACAATAGACACGCTTTTCTAATCATTTCTTTCCCTTGTGTTTCATGCCTGTCCTTATGTCTAAATATCCCTTAATAATATTGCCATTTGAATTTTATCTTTATTATGCATTATCGCAAATTAATATTAATTATAGCAATTGATTTATGTACTTCATATATACAATTTTGAATGTACTAAGGTTGTGTATTTTCTTGAAATTGTTATTAACTTTGTATGTAATTTTGACTCTTAATAAAAATGTCTAATCATTAAATAAAGCAAGTAACATATGGTTTTACTACCCATGAATAGGTGTGGGTATTCTGAAGAAGGTTTTATGCTTTGATCGGTGTACCTTCAAGCATTGTGTTGTGTTTTTATAATGTGTTGGACTCTGACTAGTGCTTACCCCAAGATTGAACTTGGTCTTTTTGTATTTATAATAAACCTTAATTTATTATAATACTTCTGGTTGTAAGTGTTTCTATTGAATCCTTGATATACTACAGGTTCTATTTACTTTCCTCCAGCCCTCCCTCCTAAGATGCGCCTGGCTGCTACCATATACTCAGTTGGTACAGCCTTATACTAAGAGCGGAGTCTTGTAATGTCTCAGTTGAATGGTTTTACTAAGCCCTTAGTTGGACTTCAGAAAAACTGTCCTTGGACTATGCCAAAATGGATAGTTGTCACAAGCGTGAACAGTGAACGTGAGCATTCCTGAACGGTTTGTGAAGAGCTGCTCTCTTAGTGTGACATGCGCAGTGCAGTGAATCATTTACCCTTATAATTGTTCTTTTATAACAGGCTTAATAACAACTAGTTGTTTCCAAGTGCGGGATCTGGTATCGAACCTGTGTTGTGCTGCGTTGTCTTGCTTCCAAGACATACATGTTGCCCCTGAGCTATCAATCCTCCCCAATATGCAAGCTAGAGATTATAGTTTAAACATGGTGTACTAGTAAACAGACTATAGTCACACAATGGTAATAGAGGGGTACTTATTTGATCATGCCTTATTCCATTTTTTTCTTAACAAACCAAACATATCTACCTGCTTTCTCTGCCAAAAGCATCAAGGCCCAATAGGATTTTCGATGCACTTTTGTATTTTTATTTAAAAGATAACCTCCCTCATCATGACCAATACATATAAAGATGCTATTCCCAATTCATGTCTAATAACTGAACTTATTACTGCATTCGCCAATCCCAACACCTTTTTCCATATCTTTCCCTCTAAAATGTCTAGCCTACATTTATTGCATTCCAGACCTGCATTCGTTCCATATAGTGGAGTAGGCACCAAGGTAGAATGATAAACCTGAATGGAACCTTTCAAGCAAAAAACATCAAACAGCATTGTTATCTGCCTGAGTACACACCGTTTCCACAAGATGTTAATCTCCATATTCTCCCAAAAGACTTTTGCACAGTGTTTATTGTGAAAGAATGTACCCTGATAGAGGTAAGTACTGACACATTACAGGTTTGAGTTAGCCAAGGTCCAGTGACTGGAGGGAATCGTATTCCTTCTACTGAGTTATATCCTTTTCGATTTTGCCAGCTTAATGGTTAGCTCATGCTCTTCAGCAAAGTTACACAATTCATTAAGGGATCTCGTAAGTCTTATTAATGGGGTATGGTCCTCGTTGGCAATATCGTCCGCGTAACTAAGCCATCTCACATGGGTGTCCATTATTTTAGGGGGAAAGTTAATATCCCTCAGTATATTTGGCTTACTTCTCTTATTAATCTTTCTCTCGCCTCTGCCACTTTTCCTGCTGAATTTAAGTGCAGGGATCCTTACTCTACTGAAAAAGCATGCCTTGGGTATCTCTGCACCTACAAGCTACCGTCTTATCTCTTTGCTTTCCTAGCTTTCAAAATCCTGGAACGTGTGGTCTATACTCCAGTCTCGTCTTTTCTTGATCATAACTCTCTTCCCCTTCAAAGCCAAGCCAATCTGAGTTCTGGCCTTTCCATTCCACTGAAACAGCCCTCTTCTCTTTCACTTATTCTCTCCTAATTCTCTTCTATCTACTAGGCACTCTAAACGTTCATCTATTCTCATCCTACTTGATCTCTGCATATTTCGATAACGCTGATCGCTTAACCCTCCTGTCCATGTTGCGTTCTTTTTTGGTACTGCTCTCTTGGTTCAAGTCTTACCTGTCTATGACTGGCCCTTCTCTGTTTCTTGTGGCAGCTCAAACTCACTTGCTTTTCCTCTTGTTCAGTTATATCTCCAGACTCTGTTCTGTGTAGTCTGTTTCCCATGTTATACTTCTCCCGTGTCTTCTATCATTTCTTCATTCGGGATCTTGTCACATTTTTATGCTGATGATTCCCAACTCTACATCTTTCTCTTCTTTCTCAGATACTCTTAATACTACTATTGCTGACTGCCTACTCTAGATTCAAAGCTGGATGTATTCACACGTTCTACAGAATTAGTTCTCCACGCCTGAGACAGGATGGGGCAAGGTGCCCTAAAGTCCCAGTTACAGAAGATGTACTGTTCAGGTAGGTTTACCGTTGGATTTAGCAATGCCAATGGTTGTGATTAAGTGTTCCAAAGGTTTAGAAAAATTCAGTTAATTTGACATTCCCTTATTGAATATACTGTTCCAGGCGTTCACTGTATCTTGAACTGATCTCTACCACTCCTTATAGGTGACTGGTCCACCATTGCTTCTTGTACATGAACCATGGAAAGCTTAAGGGAAAGCATGCTGCCTAATTGTGGATTGTGGACTCACTCCCTCAATACAGGGCTAAGAGAATCAGTCCTAGTACCTTGCAACTCTTGCCAAAAGATCTTCTTAAACCAAAGCTCCCTGATATACTACAGCTTTTTAATTGTCACTTACTTGCCTCTTCCACATCTGATTTTCTGCATTCAGTTTGATCTCTTCGCCCAGAATGAAGAGACTTGTAAACAAAGCTGAACACAACTGCAGATATCTCAGTAGACTCTTTGAGACTGACTAAAATGTTTCACTCTTCCTTGCAGTATTATAAGAAGACCAAACGGTTACCCTTGTTGTTCAGGCCCTGTGATGATGTTCAGCCTGCTGATGCAAAGCCTCCGGTGGAGCGAGAGGAACACCGCCTGCCTTTCTGGCTAAAGGTATCTATTTATGTAAGGTGTTTTTCTGTTGCTTTGCTCTTCCCATCATCACTAAAAAAGGTGGCTTTGCACATCCAGGGTAATTTATGCCTGGCATTTTCACCAATCTTAAGTGTAAAACCAGCAAGTTTATTATTTTTCCATTCTCTTCGCATAACATTCCGGATGACTAGTGGTTGTGCAATAAGGCAGACCAATTAAGTTTAGAAATAGTTGGCAGAGACCCTGGAGGTACTCTTGCCTCATGCATTGCCATTTCCAAGACAGAAATCCTTGTTTCACTAATTTATTCTCTTGCTCACTCATGCTCCAGGTCATTGACTTAATTCTCGCCGTTGAATTTCTATGTGCTTCTTCTATTTCAACTTCTATCTTCTATCTCATCACTTGTGCCATTTTCCTCTTTCCCCTATGTTCCAAAATATATGTGTATTGATACTTTTTGATGTCTGTATTTGTTGAGTGCTCTGGTTTGGAGGGAAGCAAATCTCAATTCAAAAGGATGCATTTTTCCCCCCACATAATCCTCCTCTTTTAAATTTCATCCAGCCACACACTGGACCATAGGTCACCTGGGGCAATAAGGCTCAGCACCAATTAAGTCAAGTCTTCAGTGGTGCTTCTTGCACTAGAAGTGACGCCCTTGCTATCTGTGCTTTGTACTTGGCTGCAACTGCTCTGTAACATCCCTTCAATCTACTCCTGACAAGCCTACACTCCTGACGATGCCTTTGCTCCAGGTCGCCCTTCTAGGTGTGAGAAGAAGAGAAAGAAACATCTGTTACAGGAGAACGTTGTCTTTCCATTCACACTGTTCCTTATCTCACAATCAGCACCTCTGGCACAAATATTAAGAGCAGAAATGCTGAAGAGGTTTCAAAAGGCACTTTCCTCTGTGACATTAGCAACAATAATGTCTCCTTCTCCCTCTCATAATTGTGCATGCAAAAGCCACACTGAACACCGCACACCCATGGGCTCACTCCTAGGTTGGGCACAGATCCATGCAGCATAATCGACAACTTCCCCTATGATGTTGGATGTCGCAAGTGCCCCTCTGTGCTAGCGCCACTGCTTATGCATGTGCTTAGTTGCCCGTCTCCCATTCAGTACTTTGCTGGCCATGCTTGTTTGTTTTTTCCATTTTTAATGTGCACCAGACCCAGAGGTAACAGGGTGCAGCAGTAGGACGATACAAGGCTTACATAGTTAATGATTTGTGCAAATTACATGGGTACAGATTTAAAGAGATAACAAGATAATATACAGAAACACAGAATAATTACAAATATCATTACAGGGCATTTAACATTACTCCCCTGATATTCTAAAAAATAAAAACACGTTATATACAGTGCAGTTAGAAGGGACTATTGTGCTGAATCAGCATAGTTAGAGGACAATATGGTGACTAGTGGTCGTTGGAATTGATGTATTTAATGTAGTTCCTTCTAAGGTGTAGGTATGTTTGGTCTGCTCTCAGTTTATGTGGCAAAGAGTTCCAGAGTTTAGCAGCCTTCACAGGAAAGCTATTGCCACCAATCTTGGATAGTCTGAATCTTGGTACGACCAAGCAGTTAATGTCGGCAGTTCTTGTCTGTCTGGTGGATGATTTTCTGTTTAATTTATCCATAAGGTATCTGGGGGCAGCATTATTTAAGGCTTTATTGGTCAAAGAGATCATTTCTAACTGTATTTTGTTCTCGGTGGAGACCCATTTGTGTTGGCGTCTAATGGAGGCGATATGTACTCTTTTATTTATGCTGAGCGCAGCTCTTAGGCCATTATTTTGTAGAATTTGTAGTCTTTGAATAATAGCTTTGTTTGCGCAACTATAAAGGGCGTTGCAATAATCGAGTCTGGAAAGTATTAAGGCTCTAGCCAGAATAAAGCAACTGTCATTAGAAAGGAAGGGCTTCCCAGCTCTAATCGGCTTACAAGTGTAGGCAGTGCTCGAGGCCAAGGGATTAACTTGTTTAGTAAAAGACATGGTGGAATCGAGGTAAAAACCAAGAGTTTTTACTTCCTTGGATACCTTGATGATATTACTGTCTATACTGAAAGAAGAGTATTCCTGGCCTAGTTTGTTAATGTTAGAGTACGTGTCCAGGATTATCAACTCCGTCTTATCATTCAGGCATAGACCATGTGTTGTCCTCCATGCCTGGATGATGAGATATACCCTATTCACCAACTTCAGGTCCTTGCTATGATCCCCAGAAAGCGGGAGGAGAATCTGTGTATCATCTGCATAGTTAGTGTAGGTAATACCCAGATGGTCCAAATCATCGAACAAGGGTTTGGTGAAAATATTGTAAAGAGTTGGAGAGACACATGAGCCCTGAGCGACACCGTACAAGATAGGTGTGGGGTCTACCGCTGCCGAGGGGGAGAACACTCTCATAGTTCTCTCGCTCAGGAATGACTCTATCCATCTGATGGCCTCAGTGGAGAAGTGAGCTGCTAAATCCAGGTGTCTGCAGAGGACCTTGTGGTCCACAAGATCGAATGCAGCTGAGAGATCATGTAGGAGGAGGAGTGCTGTCTTTCCTTTGTCTCTCAGTTCACCAATTTGGGTCTTTAAATCAATAAGCGCCGTTTCGGTCCAATGTAATGGACGGAAACCAGATTGTCTAGCTCCTAGGAGCTTATGCAGTTCAAGGTGTGTTTGAATCTGAATATATGCAACTTTGTCCAGTATTTTGAGTAAAAATGGTACCGTAGTGATGGGACGGTAATTAGTGGGGATGAGGGGATCGAATGTCTGCTTCTTAAGGAGCGGGAGCACCCAAGATTGTTTTAAATTGGCAGGAATATAGCCTGTAGAGAAAGAAGCATTAATTTGGAAATTTAAAGTGATGCGTCTATGGCAGCGTCTTTTATTATCTGTGCTGGGCAGATATTGCCTTTCCAGTTGGAGGGTTTAAGAGATAGGATAATTTTCTCTACCTCTAGGGTAGAAGTTTTGGTGAAATAAAATGTGTTTGTCTGGGTATTAGGTGTGTATTTGTGTGGCGGGTTGTACAGGTGCTGAAGGTTCAGAGAGTCTTTTTTTTTTAGCTGTATTTTATGTTGGAGTGTATTTTTTATTTGCTAGCGTGTGTTGGATGTCTGCGCACCAGGTCTGATCCTTCGTACATTTGTCTGGTGTGGCAATTGGCGACTCTAGTTCTTTCAGTATGGTGAAGAGTTCCTTCATGCTCCAGTTAGAATTGGCAATGCGTACGTCATATGAGTTTCGTTTTGCCAAGAAGACTGAATTTTTATATTTCAGAGAGATGGAGGATAAGTTTGCTTTATTCTCGTTGGATGGGCATAGTCTCCAGGCAGTTTCACATTTTCTCTTTGTAAGGCGTAAGGCCTTTAGTTCAGGCGTGAACCATTTATTTAGATGGGCTTTGGGATTGCTTGTTCTAAGTTAAAGTGGGGCAATTTTGTTCATAGTAGCGAGCATGATTTTGTTGTATTCATGGACTAGGATACTCGTGTCTGGGTTATCTGGCAGTGCATTTAGGGTTGGGAGGATGGCAGGGATAACTTTGTCCACTGGCATATTCTTTTTATTTCTGTTTAGACATGGTGGCGCCTTTAGCGGACTGTAGGAGATTGTCTTGTGGTTAATAGATTAAAGCACACCAATGAATGGTCTGTCCAGAGTTGTGGGGAGATGGAGGAGATGTCAGCTGTTCAGTTATAATCAGCAACCCAATCTAATATTCTCCCCTTCATATGGGTAGGATTGTTGACTTTTTGAGACAAACCTAGCGAGTTGATGGTGTTGGCTATGTCCAAGGCATGCTTATCCGCTGGATCGTTAAAGCCAAAGTTAAAGTCACCTAGTTGCGATAGTTATGAAGTCATTTTGACATTGTTAGTAAACTGTGCAGGTCCTCCTCAAAGGTTCCAAGGGGACCGGGTGGTCTGTAAATTAGATGAATAGTAAGTGATTAGGAGTTGTTTATCGGGAGTTTGGTGGTAAGGATTTCACATGATTGCAGAATTTGAGTAGGGGCTAGTCTTAGTGATAAACTTGTTTTTTCGATATAATGGCAATTCCACCGCCATGGGTCTTGCCTGGATATAGTGCAGCCGTCTGGTATAGCTAGCATGAGCGACGGTCCTGCGGCATTATGTAGCCAAGTCTCTGTTATTGCGAGGAAGTCCAAATTACCTTCAGTCATTAAGTCAGCTATGTCTAGGGCATGGGCAACTGGCGATCTTGCGTTAAGGGGTGCTCCTTTAAAGGAATGTGCCTCCATTGCAACTTTGATCTGGGCGGAAGTAGATATATTAGTTGCTATGGACTTGGAATTATGTCTAGGAGTTTGGCGGGCCTTAGTGTTAGGGGCTGATGAGGGGGAAGGCCGATTGGTGAGTTTGGGTTGTATGCTTTATTGGCAGTTTGTTTTCAGGTTTATAGATGGAAGAGATCTTCTAGGTGGCTCATGTAGTTTAGGAAGTCTAGCACAGAGTTTAGAGTTTCTATCGGTTGTGGTACATGGCCGGGAGGCATAGGCTCCTAGCCCTAAGGCATAAAGGTATTTTGGGCGGATGATGGCAGAGTTATTTATAACTGTATCTGGTAAATTAGGTAGGATTAGTTCTGTCTCTGATGGGGAGAGCCCAATATAACATTCCTGACTACTAATATCAAGAAATATAGTGGCAGCTATTGTGCAGTATGTAATAATTAGGCTTACCATCTTGCGCAACTAAGGCTGCGGGTAGATTGAGGGAGGCAGTGCAGGCAGGTATTTGTCAAGGCGTGGAAAACGGTAAATGTAGCCAATATAAGGTAGAGGTCGTGGCTAAGGGCAGTAAATTAGGCACTGAGTAAGGTGCTCATGCATACATGTAAACGGTGCTAAATCAACACATGCAGGCAGTAGGCATAAAATGGTTGCACTAAACATAGGTATATACATACAGTATGCACACGTTCAGTAAATCATAGAGCGATGATCAATAGCAAAGATTGCAAATGCGCAATAGCAGGTCACAATAGAATGGGTGGAGATGCAATCAAGTGGTTAGGCAGGTGGCATGACACAATTGTTTGGTAGATGGCAGTAAAATGTAGAATGAGCAAAATGCAAAGCACACACATTATATAGTTATGGCGAGAGCATTTCGGATAAGGGATCTGTGCATTCTAAGGTAAGAGTAGCTCAAATGGACTTATAAGTAATACGGATCAGGATACTTACACATTGGGCATGACACAGTGATCGGCTCGCGTACGTAGCACTAAGAGCGACAGGTGCACAATCAAGTTACCAACGTTCAGGCAGCTCAGGTTGCCGGTGGAGGCTAGAGTCAGTAGTCACGTGCATGGCTGTGAGAAGTTCTGGCTAATGGCATAGACACCTTATGACAGGCTCAGATAGTGGCTGGGTCTAGGCAAATATTGTTACATTTGTATGAGTGCGGTGGCATAAATATGCAGATAGTATATTATTAAATTTGCAAATGTAGGGTGGGAGGCACGTCGGTGATCAGGGTATGTGCTAGATCAGATCAAAGGCCATGAAATAAAGCAATTTTCGAATTTAATGTCTGGTGGAGGATTAGACTGAGAACGGAGTGCAGTATCAATATAAAGGGTTTGGAATAGCCAACAAAATTGCAAGGGACCCACGCAGTCATCGGAGGTCAAGGTGCAGGTGGTTATAGAATAGTTCCGTCTGCGCATCTATATGCCAGAGGATGGGCAGTTCTGTATAGTGCGCCTGTTTGTGCTGTGGGCACTGGCTAGGAGGCAAATTGGCCTTAGCAGATAAGCACAATTCATTGGCTTAGATTGAGTCGATTTTTAGAGAAGAGCATGACATTCCTTTTGGCCTGAAACGTTCAGTGGCTTGAGTGACTAGGATATCTTGCTGGCCTCTGAAATTGGAGTGAGTGCTATTTCCCTCTTGGGGCCTGATTTTTCAGGCATTTCACAGCTTAGTTGAGAAAAGAATGGTAGCTTTCCCAGGACCTCCCTGCCTCTAGTGTGGATCAAAAGGCACACACATTGACTGACATCTTAGATCCCACTGCCTTATAGGTAGGTTTTCATTTTTTGTTCAGTGAGGCTTTAATATACCGTTTGATGGCAATCTGGCACTGACAGGTGTCGCATCCATGAATCTCAAAAGCTATCTCACAGCAGCATTGGGCAATTCTACAAACCCATTTTCCTTTTTTTGCACCCAACCCCTGCGGAGTCAGCAAGTTCAGGCAGTATGACAGGCGCACGACTTGCAGTTTCCCTGGTGGTTCCTTACCACATTGAGTCCAAAAAAAGATTACACAAGGTGCAAGATTTTCCCCTCTCTCAGCCTGGCCTTATGTTCTTTTTAGGCTACATGCACTGTGGCGCCCACCTTGTGAGACATGGCCAGTTAGCTGGCAAGGCTCCTTCCCTTTAATATCCATCAGATTATTCAGGGTGGGAATAAGATGGCAGAACAACCGGCAAAAGAACTCTTAACTGGTTTTAACAACATTGATGGCGTGTACGTGTCAATCGGTTCAAGGACAGGGATGGGTTGCTGCTCCTAGATGCGCACTCCAAATCTCGCTCTCGTACAGGCCAATGCATTGGGAATGTCATTTTATTTTTTAACATTTGTGTGTTGGAGATTTATTTTACACAAAATAATACAGCACATTATACATAACCTTCAGTAGTAGTACATTTTCAAGCAGTAAGATCAGCGTAAAATGGACTACAAACATCCGCCCCCCCCTTACCCTCGAACGACCCCCCACCATGCCAGTACTCCCCGATCCTGCACAATATATCCAACTCCGCCATCCCCCTCCTGTGGATTTCCTCCTTCCAATGCACCACTGATGGACCCTGGGGTTTCTTCCAAGCAATGCCACTTGTCTTTTTGCTAGTGCCATCATAAACTGGGCCATTTGATTTCTCGTTTTCGGTTTCCCCCCTGGGAGAAGGGCCCCACAAACACTCCTTCGGAGAGCACTCAAGACTCTAGAGCCCAGTAGTTTGTTAATCTTCAGTATCACTGCCTGGCAGAAGAGTGCAACAACCGAGCATCCCAGACCATATGTCATATCCCCGCTGGCCCAATCGCACAATGGGAGGGGGAGTCCCAACTCGTGTGCAGTCTAACAGGGGTTACATACGTCCTATGCATGATATTGAACTGGATAAGCTGGAACCTTGCATTCTGCGAGATCTTGCAGACCTGCTCACAAACTTTCGTCCACTCTCCCTCTTACATTGGACCACCCATGTCCTTTTATCATTTACACTAAACCACCAATTCCTTTGTAGGGAATGCACTTGGCAGTGCATGGTAAATTCGAGAGACCCTAGCCCTTGCTTTTCCCCCCTGAGTCAGGAGCACAAGCATCAGCGGGCTAGTCTGTGGTTCCTCTGGGATCCCCATCCACATGCCAGCCAGCCGCCTGGCCACTGTACCTTTTTAAAAAAAAAAAGCCTCTTACCCACCCTTTAGCGAGTACTCTGTTCCTTCAAGGACATCAACTTCCCATCCTCAAACAGGTCCCCCATTGTCTTGCACCACTTATCTCCTAAGCCAGATATCCCTATCCTCCTCAGCACCGAGTGAACTCCTGTGTCCGCACCCCGCAGTAAGTCTGTGCTATAGAGGCCCAATACCTGCAGTTTCCTCAAAAGCTTCCTCCAGAGCGTTCTCACCACTTGGAATCTGTTGGTAGCCCCTTTTCTTCCTATTGTGTCACACAGCAGCTCTATCCCCTGCCGGTGAGCTGGAAGGGCCCCCAGAAACCCTGTCAGCAATTCCTCCCCTGTGTCTGTCCACACCAATATTGCTTGCAATTGCGCTCATATAAAGTTGAGCTCGTAGTCCGGCAAATTAAGGCCCCCCTTCGACCGTGGACGTCTCAAAGTCGCCAGTGAGACCCTCCTTCTCCCTGTACCCCTTAGCAGTTCCCCAACCTTCTTATCCAACATTCTAAAAACATATTTCTTGATGCTGTATGATATGTTCGAGAAATAGTAGAGAAGCCTTCGGAGTATAACCATTTTGCAGAGTGCCACCCTTCCCATCAATGTTAGTGGCAACTTTTTCCAAAATTGGATTGAATCTCCAATCCCTGACAGCCCTCTGCTGGTATTGTGCACAAATGTCTCCTCCACGTTGTGTAAAACTGTAATTCCCAAGTATTTAAATGCTTTTGCCTCCCATTTTATTACCCAATCCGGGAGGGTAGGTAAATGGAGGCCATCCATGGCCCCCAAAAGGAACATTAAGGACTTCTCTTTATTTATGTGGCACCCCAACAGCACACAGAAATTTGCCCCGAAACTCCAACAGCTTTGGCATGTGCTCTCTCGGGTTTGCCACATATAGAGTACTAAGTCATCCGCATATAAGGAGACAATATGCCTCACCCCTCCCGCGAGTATCCCTGTTTCCCCCATCTCCTTTCTGAGAAACCTCGCCATAGGTTCCAATGACATTGAAAACAAGATCAGTGAGACGGGGCACCTCTGCCTCGTTCCTCTGCCCAGAGTCCACTGTGATGAGATCCAATTATTTGTTTTTACCCTCACTACCGGCCTACTGTACAACAATCGGCAAATATTTTCACCAAATCGAAGGCCCTTAACACCCTGAACAACCAGTCCCAGTCCATTGAGTCAAAAGCTTTCATTGCATCAAAAGATGCTAGTGCCATCACTCTCCCAGACTGTTTGACCTGTTCATCACATGATGCAATCGGTTTAGGTTCATTAAGGTACTTCGCCCTCCTCTAAATCCACATTGATCTGGGTGCACCAGAATTGGAGCCACTTTAGATAATCTGGTGGCTACGATCTTCCCCAGGACTTTCGCATCGACATTCAATAGTAAGGGCGGATGGCAGGACTGGCAATCTAAGGGATCCTTATCCACCTTCAACAGGACTGTTATTACCACCCCCCTCATTGAATCTGGAAGATTCCTGGCCTGAATCATACACTTTTTTTTAAGGTGGGGAATCAAAAGATCTGCATATTTGCAGTATAATTCCACCGGGAAACGATCGCTCCCTGGGGCCCTACCTTTCTTCATTGCCTGCAGTGCACAGCTGATATCTGTTTCCACAATAGGCCCCTCCCGCAGGTGCCTCTCTAAAACCGGTTGCTGAATCAAGTCCAGTAATTCATCTGCCTCTGTCTCAGGGCAACTGCCCTCGCTAGTATATAAGGATTTATAGAATAGCTGGAACATCTCATTGATCCCCTCCTGGGTCCTAATCAAGTCTTCCGATTCCTGTATGATGGTACTACAAGGCTGCTCCCGACGGATCAGCCACACCAACAGCCGTCCAGCCTCATCTCCCTCCCCATGGATCTGCATGTCCCGTCTACTCTCGTCGAAGTGTGATGGCGAAGCCTGTCTATCGCAATGAGAAGCTAGTGCTTCTGCCCAGTCCTCCCCTATTTGTCTTCTGTCTGCTAGATTATCTCCACTGCCGACACGGCAACCGTTCTTGTAATATCCACCGTATCCCAATCACCTTGGAGGTACAGACCCCTCTGATTGTTGCCTTAAAGGCCTCCACAAAATCCCAGCCAATTCCACTGACCCCTCATTGTTTTTTTTTTAAACACCCTATCTCCTCCTGTAATGTACCCGTGAACGCCACATCCTCCAAGGAATCTGCATGTAACTTCCATGTTCTGATCGGTGGATGTTTCTGTACACAACGCCCCCCCCCTCCCCCTAACCGCTCCCCCACGTAGCTGCGTCACCGGGGATGAATGGTCCGAAATTACTCTCCCCAAATATTCCACATTATCAAATGAATGGAAGTCTTCCGCCCCTGCAAATATATAGTCTACCCGGGAATAGGATCTATGTACCCCTTAAAAAAAAAGGGGGAATAACCATAATTCCACTAGGTCTAGGACTTCGACTACGTCTCTCAAGGACGCCGCTGCCTGCTGTCTGGAGTGATTGGCCTTCCTTGTGCTGTCCAAGTGCAGGTCTAGGTTTCAATTGAAATCCCCCCCAAATAGGCTTTCGCTGTACCCCTGCCAGGCTCACCACCGAAGGGAAGTAGTCTTTATGGTCCACATCTGGTGCGTAGGAATTAATCGCACTTGTGCCTCCCTTCAAGTGAACCCACAAGCACCATGGTCCTCCCCACATCATCTGTCAAATCCTTGTCGACCCGAATTGGTTCCCTTGCCGCCACCCAAATCAAAACTCCCCTGGAATATGAAGAGTATGATGTCCCCTCTACTACCCCTGCTCCCCAAACCCCCACTGTTTCCTAAGTGAAACCAAGTCCTTCCACACCATGTTTTGTCCTGGAGCTTAGCCAGTTGAACCCCATGCCGTCTCAGAAATCCCCTCACCTGCTGGCATTTCAGTCATTACCCTACCCTGTGGTCATTCCAAGTTCCAATCTTCAACCCATCTCCCCCATGGTAGATTTCCCTTGCATCTTCCCCCTCCCGTACATACCCATACTGTTTCCTAACGTACACTGTGATTTAAATCCCCCACTCGAACATTCTGCCCAAAAAAATTGAACTCACGCATCCCGACCCGCCCCCATCTTGAACATGTAATCGCCAACTGCCAGTGTAATCCCTCACCACTACCCCCCGTCAACCACCCAAGTTCCCTGATTAACCGTTCCAGTGACTTTGAGACCTGTCCTTTTGTCCCCCCATCCCACAACTGTTCACCCCCCCATTCCCCCTCCCCACCCAACCCCTCAACTGTCTCCCCCACCCCAAAACTATGTAACCCACCAGCCCTTCCATCCACCTTCCTCTCTCCTCCGGGGAGTTGACCACTGTGGGTGTAGGGGCTCATCCTCGTCAGCCCCCCGCCCTACCTGCCTAAATAAACATATCAGAAACATATCAGGTCTATGCCCTCATTCACAATTCACGCAGAACCCCGCATCAGGTTTGGCCTCTAATGTTTGTTCAACCAGTCTCAGAACCATCATCTTCCCTGGAGCGTGAGACTTCATCCTCCCCTCCCTCAGTCGCCCCAGGCGTCGCGTTGGTGACTCTATCCCGGTTCAGACCTCCAGAGGGGACAAAAAGATCAAGGATTTGCTGTACGCAATGACTTTCAGCTTAGCTGGGTAAAACATCATATATTTGACATTCAGTTCGCGGAGGCGCCGTTGTAGTGCATCAAAAGTTCTCCTCTGACGTTGCACCTGCATGTTTAAGTCCGGGAAGATCAGTATTTTTCCACTGCCCACCTCAAAACAACCAGCCCTATGTAAGTCCTTCAGGATAGGGTCACTGTCCCTGAATTTTCGCCACTATCACCCTCTGTGGGCCTTCAGGCAGCGCCACCCTGCCGGGTACCCTATGTGCATGCAGTGAAAAGTTTCGAGAAGCCCCACACCTGCAGCCTTTCCAGGACCAGCTGCTTTATAAACTCATCCACACTAGGCCCTTCCTCTTCTTCCGGTATCCCGACTAGGCGTATATTGCATCATGTCTTATGTCTACACTCTACCGCCTACATTCACCATCACACCCACTTTGTCCCACCTCTCCATGCCATGTAGTCTATCCACCAGAAATGTCACATTACTAGCCAGACTACCAAAACTATATGAGCCTTGTGCCAGGGATTCAACCCAGTCTAAACTGACTAACCGGACCCCACCTCTGCACACTGGCACTCCCACAAACCATCTCATGAACAGACCTAAGCATAACCTAACTAATAATACAACCAAGTATAAGGCTCACAATACAGCCACCATACCTACCCGCACTAAAACTATCGCCCAGCCCATTAGAGGCACCTTAATTAATGTGCAATCTGTAGTAGCCCATGCCACAGATATAGCAGACCTCATTCTAGAAGAAAAACTAGACTTTCTAGCCATCACCGAGTCCTGGCTCCATGCAGCCGCTGGCCCAGCTCTCTCGCTAGCTATCCGTGATGACTATACTATCCTCTGAGCGAACAGAATAGAATCCAGAGGCAGAGACCTCGCCATAATTGCCAAAACACATCTTAACATTAGACTTGACACCACAAACAACCTCACATCTTGCAAATCGCTCACAGCTAAGCTGCCTACTGCCAATTCACAAACTATCAGCATTCATTTATTCTACAGACCTCCCGGTACCTTAGGCTCTTTCGAGGAAGACTTCACTACCATCCTTACCAACAGCCTAAAAAATACCTCCCAAAGTCTCATCCTAGGTGATTTTAACCTAGGCCTTAAAGAACCCAAAGACCACCAGGCTACCCTCATTGACAATACCTTGTCAGAATTAGGCTTTACCCAAAGAGTGTCCACCCCTACCCACAATAAAGGGAGAAACCTTGACTGGGTAGCAGACCATAACTGTGGCTTCCATCACTGCCAACTCCCCTCAACCGTGGTCCGACCACCATCCGCTTACCTTTGCCCTCAAAGCCAATTGCCCCATTTCCAATAACCTACTAGCTACAGCTATCCCCACGAGAAACAAGAAAAGCATCACAGCGGAAAAATTCATCCCCCTCATTCTCCCGACTCTGAACCAACTCTCAGCTACCTCCAATCCTCACCACCTCATAGAAGGTTACAACAAAATCATGCGTTCAGCTTTAGACTCTATTTCACCGCTAAAACTGAGAAAAATCAAACCGATAAAACACTTTTACACTTGGTTCTCTACCCACTTAAAAGCTCTCAGATTAGAGAAACGCAAAAAGGAACAAGTTTGGAGACAATCACCTACAGACAACAAGTTGATCCTCAAGATAAACAATGGTGCAAAATGCCCTCTCCAACAAAGTCGCAGGCCTGCAAATCAAAATTAATAACAACAAAGAATCCCTAACCAACTCGACTAACTTCACCAACACTCCCCCTCCTCCCCACCCGCCGCTTACACCCCATATACCTACACTCAACCCACTCTCCCGCTTCAGCTTCTCTAAAGTCTCCACGGTAGAAGTAGAAAAAATGATCCTCGGTCTCAAACCCTCTAACTGCCAGGGCGACCCTTGCCCCTCACAAATTATTAAAGATGCGGCAAGACGCCTCTCACCATTCATTACCAAACTCATTAACGCCTCCTTCTCCTCGGGCATCAGCCCCAACAGTCTCTGAGTCTTGGGTTCTCCCTGTACTCAAACCCTCTCTAGACCCTACAACACCTAATAACTACAGACCCATCACCACCGTCCCCTTCCTGCTCAAAATACTAGACAAGACAGCGTATCTACAAATACAACAATACCTTGAACTTAACCATCTCCTGGGAATCCGGCAATCGGGCTTTAGACCCCAACACGGGACAGAGACTGCCCTCATCGATCTCAAGGCTCAAGTCGACACCCTCAGAGATAACGGGAAAACTGCTCTCCTACTTCTACTTGAGGTCTCTGCAGCATTTGATTTAGTAGATCACAAAATTCTCTGTAACCACCTAGATTCGGCACCCCATTTCTCTCAAGAAGCCATCGGTTGGATTAAGTCCTTCCTGAACAACAGGTCTATGCGTGTCTTCTCCACCTCAGCATCCGCTGACCCTATCCCCATCACTTGCGGAGTCCCTCAGGGGTCATGCGTCTCCCCCACATTGTACAAGGTGTTCACAAAGCCCCTGTTTTTTGATAATGACGGTCTGGGTATCACCTACACTAACTACGCTGATGATACCCAGATCCTCATCCCGCTGACGGGAGATTACAGCAAAGATTTGGCCTTGGTGAACAGGGTGTACCTCATCCAGGCATGGATGGCCTCCCACAGTCTATGCCTGAATGATGACAAGACTGAACTCATTATCCTCAGCTCCAGCCCTAACCTAAACAAACTGGACCACAACTACACCAGCTTCATCATAGATGGCAACTCTATCAAGGTAGCCAAGGAAGTGAAAACTCTAGGAATCTATCTAGACTCTTCCCTCTCCTTCTGCAAACAGGTTAGCTCCATGGCCTCCTCCACAGCCTGCACATGTAAACTAGTAAGAGCAGCCAAACCCTTCCTAATCACCCAGAGCTGCATTACCCTAGCCAGAGCCCTTATACTATCAAAACTGGACTATTGTAACGCCCTTTACGTAGGAGCCAACAAATTACAAATAAAATCCAGACTCTGCAAAACAATGCTCTTAGAGCAGCGCTCCGCATCCCCAAGAGAGAACACATTTCCAACATTAGGAGAGCCCATAATTGGCTCACCACCACCGACAAAATCCTGCTCAAAGTAGCCTCCTTAACCCATAAATGCCTTAACAATGCAGCCCCCTGTTACTTTGTCGACAGAATAAAGATACACCCCTAACTGACCCACCAGAACCGCCAATGCCAACCTGCTCTCAGTTCCCAGGTACAAACGAACCAAAACGGGTGGTAACAGCTTCCAGGTGAAAGGAGCCCAACACTGGAACTCCCTGCCACTTTCCTTAAGGACACCTGAAACCTACCCCCACTTTAGACGCAACTACGTTCAGTGGATAAATGACAACGACCGATAACTCACCTTGCCTACCCTATGTATACTATGTAAATATGCACATTCGTAAACTGTTTATCACTGCAACTGTCGCAACTGCTTTAACCATGTACACACTGTAAATGCGTACCTATGTACACTCTAACTATTTACAGCACTGTAACCAAGCTGAGAATAACCTTGCTGCTCCTGCGCCCTTATACCTTCGGGTCTGGCGCGCAATATAGATAAACAAACAAACAAAACCTTCTGTCACTGCACCTGTCGCCCCCTTTCTTTTACAGGTTACCCAAGTTGGGGCGTGTGTGGGGGGGGGGGGGGCAGGGAGTCCTCACACAGTTTTGCATTTGTTTTTCTAAAAAAGAGCACTCATCCAATGTTCTAAGTATTACCTGCATTTCTACATTAATGTCTGAGATTAAACATGTCCTAATAATTGTATACTTTTTAATAACTGTCAGCAGTTTGTGCATTATACCTCAATCTAAGGGTACCTGTGGTACCACATAAAACTGTATATGTCGAGTTAACTATTTGATTTACATTTCCAAGTACAAAGTGAGTCTTATTTATTTTTTATATACCCACCGACTTGTTATCCTTCAATAAAAGAACTGTGTTAGCACATAACATAGTTGTGTACATTCCATTGTGGGGGGGCGGGGGCTTGGGATTCATTGTCCCCAAGAACCAGCCTGCATCACCTCCCTTTAGTCTCAGCCTTGGCTGCTCGTCCATTGCTACCAATTAAGAGTTTTGGCTGGGGTGCCTCTGTGCCTGAACACCATCCATATACTGGGTAGTAGTACAGACACCACCCCCCTTCATTCTTTACAAGCTACTGCTCTATTTCAGAAAGAGAGGCTTCATAGAGCTGTCTTTGCCGCCACGAGTGTGACCTGCCGCCCCCGATCTGGTTATATTCTGCTACTGCCCATATATCATGTCCTGGGTGTCCCCTCTCTTTCTGGATCCTGCCGTGGCTATTTTCCTGAGGTGCCTGGGCCGTCATGCTGGAACACATCTGAAACGTCTTTCCTGATCATAGAACCGCCGTTTTGCTGTATCCAATACCCAGGGCCCTAGAGAATAATATCAAACCCTCTCAGGAGTAGGGTGCACTATCCAAAGGTGAAATCAACGACCAAGGTGACTCAAGAAGGATGGAGGAACCTGCGCACCACAGGTGCCTGTGGCTCAGCAGGCAAACAGGGTCAGCAAGCCTTTGAAAACTGTCACTGCAGCAGGACAGTGGTGGAGGCAACCCAGAGAAGCTAATAAGGTAGGGTATTTGTGTCTGAAACACCCTTCCAGGTACCCTAATGACTTCTTATGCTTTCAATCAACTCCCATAATTCCCCCCACCCTCAATCGGGTGCCAAAACTAAATAGCTTCCACCAGCCCACCCCTAAAAACACCCCAGGACAACAGTGGGGGCTGAAAAACTACCTGTGTCCTAGGACCCATATGGGATATCATAGGGCCATGTTATAAACAAAAGGGGGATGTTAGTATTGGGGCTTCATCAGAAGGCCCTCTGACCACCAAACAAATCAGAAAATCTAAAACCTAAAGTGTCACTGCAAAAAGAGTAAGGGCCCAATTAAATTAGACTGCAGAAACCCCCAAAACATTATTCTGCCCTAACTGTCAAAAAGTATCAACAAATATAGTTGTGCACCCATTTTATTTTCACTGTATATACACCAGAGGGTAATTGGTATTTAGAGTTTTTATTTAAAGTGTAGTTAATTTTAAATGCACACTATTGGGGCATCTCTTGGGAACGGAATATTAGTTAAATTTTGCCCATTTTGGTGGAGGCTGCAGACTGCACAAGTCGTTTTAAAAGGCAGCATTTAAAAAAACAAAAACATTATTTGAGTGCTTATAAACTGCATGTTTGCCTCAATGCAGCAGAGCATTGTTGTAATTTTAACACATTCTATGCTTGTTGTCAGTAAAGATTGTTCTTCTTCCCTCCATAAAACATCAGGGACTTCTTTTTGCTATTGTTTTGAACCTTTCCTGACTTTTGGAGTTAAGTGAAGCCTCTTTGTCCACTTAGCTCGTTAAGCGCATCTTGTTTGTGTGACCTGATCAGTCCCTATACTTGTCAGTGCAGACGAACTCTGTTCTCCATTGTAAAATGCTTTATTTTTCGTGCGCACATCCCCTTCAGTGAAGTGCGATATGGACACTTTGTGTCCCTGTAACTTTGTTCTTAGCACATTTTTGGTTACTTGGATGATGTGTCCAAGATGGGTTGGTGGCAGTGGATACTTGTAAAGTGTTTACTTTTTTGCAGTCTTGCCCAGTGTAGCATTTTACTGCCTAATTCTATGTTGCGTAACATCTACTCTAAAATTGCCATGCCATTTTTATCTGTCATTTTGGCCTTCTTGTATTTTCCATGTACGGTGAGCCCCTTGCCGGGGAAAACCCCAGCTTTGGCTGGTAAACTGTGTGTGTGTACAGATGTTGGGGACTGGGTCTGTCTGGATACAGTCCACATCTCTGCCAGATGTCTGTTGCTGGGCAGATTCAGTGGCCAGAGGCTGTCCAGGATTGAACAGCCCCTGAATTGTGCAGATCTTTGGAATTGGTGGGCTGGGAGCAACTACAGCCCAGATCCTGCATAATAGGACTCCTCCTGCATACGTTCTTCAGATCATTGGAGCCACAATCCATACAAAAGAAAGCAGCTCAGTTCAAAGATCACCTAGCAAAGCCTGTCTCCCTCCAGATCTCAAGGAGACCTTCATCAGTGCTTCAGGAACAATAAGCCTGACCTCTGCTCGAAGATCCAGCCGCTGTAAGCGGTCGGAACAGTCGCAGAACCATCAGACCTCCTCTGGGGCTACTTACCTGCAGTAGTCGCCATCCTAAATTAAGCCTTGGGACTCGGCAGACCCTACGCTTATGGGACAAGAAGAATTTGCTTGAAGTTGCATCTCTCCACCACAAAGAGGGAACTTGCAGGACCAGCATCTTTGATCTCCTGCAAGGGTCACACACAGCCATTTTGTTCAAGTGGCCAATGCTGTTCGCTGCCTGTGTCGTGTTTTGCGAGTCACCTGAGTTCGTTGCACAAGCGATGATCCTGAAGGTCGGTGTGTCCTCAGTGTCCAGCTATCCAGAATCCAGTCCATCGGAGCATGAAAACCGATGCCTGAAGAGACCTCTGCACCCGTGACCCCTGGGTTTCCTCCAAAGGAACCAAGGCACAAATTGAATGTGGGCCAGTATTGCCATGTAATAAAACTTATATTTACACTGTTAGTAACTTGCATTCATTGGGTTTTTTCATGTGCTACCATACAAAATAGATTGCAAACTATGTGGCTTCCCAATTTTTCACAGTGCTGTAACATGCACCATTTGAACCTGTTATTTTAAACATTTTCTCTGCGGGAGCACCACCGAATCTATGTTCTTTGGGTAAGGCTCCCTGGCCTGCCTTCAGTTGCTTTCACATATTGACCCATATATTTGCACCCCTCCAGTACAAAAGGTAATCAGCCGCCACTGGAACTGTATGTTCCTTGTAGGCTGCAAAGAAAGAATAGGTCAGGTTAGTTAGACAGAGGTAACTATTTGCAAGAGTAGCACCATGGACTAAGTAAAAAAACTGATAGGCCTACCTGATGCAGTGTGGTGGCTTCTGGAGACTGCCAATGGTGCGAGGATACCAAGGGAAAGAACTGAACAAATAATACATGGAAGATTCAGCCAGTCCTGGAACAAAAGCAGCACTCCAGTTTCAGGTGAACAAAGTTGGGCAACCAAATCCAATCCAGGGACAAAGCAAGATCCACTTCCAGGGGAGAAGAATTCAGGCAACCCAACCAAATCAAAGGGAAAATGCAGACTCAAATACAAGAGCCAGGAGCAAGGACTTGAAAATCGGCAAGCTCCTTGCGTGCCTCCATATAGCACATCGTCTCTTCCTGTGTCTGCCGCCTGGGGTGCTGGGAAATGAAGTTCAGTGCTCCATGACGCACCATGGCAGCTTCCAATCCCGCACCACTACTTGACGATGAAGTGGATGTGCACCCCACCAATCTGCTTGTCTTGGCTGTACTGGACCGCCACCACCGTTGTCATACATGGGCCTTTTTTGGTGGTATGCCATCCTCGTTTGCATTCTGAACCACTGTGATCTGTCGCATGCAGTTTCCTCCATCCTCCTGGAGCCATCTCAGTCATTGATTCCACTTCTGGGTGGTGTGTCGTACTCATGGGAAAGATGATTGTTCTTTGGTTGGGCCATCATTTGTACAGGGTTCAAATCCCTTCATTTTGATCTGGAAAAGAAACCCCTTAAATCGCAGATAAGAATATTACAGGGCAAACACTTCGGAAATGCAGGGATTCAAAATGCCCTAAATTCCACATATTGCAAGAAGAATTATTGCAGCAGGATCAGTAATCAAGACCTGCTTGGCTGCGAGGGTCGGGATTTAGACTCGAGACACAAACCACACTCCTTGGTATGCCAGTGGAGGAAAATGGCAAAATGTTTGGGAAAGCTGTGGACGAGTCTTTAGAGAAAGCGAAAAAAGATCCTGATGCCAAGTTGTTGGGTCAAATTTCAGATAGAACCTATTGGAAGGGTTTCCAACAAATATACATACTTTTCGTTCTCCAAGCTATCCCAGAGCAACAATCAAAACCACATGTACAGCTGGCTCAAGCAATTGATTTACCAACCGGGGGCACAGGATCCAGCGCCCACAGGATTCCATAGACCGTATAGTCGTGCTAGAGGATGTGGCAGAAGACAAACCACAAAGTGGGCAGCCTCTTCTACAAACCAGTGACTCTCAGATACACATTCCCTCCCATGGGGTGTCGATCAGCAACTTACACGCACGGGTGGCCATAACATCCGACAAGTGGGTTCGGTTCACTGTAACACAGGCATATTGCATAGTTTGTGACCAAATCGTGTGTCTTACCCCCCAAGAATCTGAAGACTACTGCAAGAGCATCAGCTTCTTCTACAGGCTGCGATTCAGTCATTACTTGGCAAAGGAGCAATGGAACAAGTTTCTCAATCACAGGTAAAAACGTGTATTTATGCACTGTACTTCCTTGTTCCAAAGAACGACAGGACAAAAAGGCTGGTGTTAACGGCAAACGCATATGTAAATCCACAAAAGTTCAGAATGACAACATTACAAGAAGTCCTGCCTCTGCTCAAAAAAGCAGATTATCTGGCAACGCTGGATATGAAACATGGATACTTTCATATTTCAACGTTCCCAGGTAATAAAAATGATCTGCGTTTCAGGTACATTACTGTGACAAATCTGGGAAATGTGTCCCTTCTTCCCAGGCGAGCGTCACCCCCTGTGAGGCTAGGGAGGTGAGCTTGCTCAGATAAACCCTCACTAGGTGTTTGGGAAAGCGGGACAGCGCTGGGAGTTGCTCTCCTATAGGGTGCAAGGACTCCCATTCCTATCCAGAACTCCCTATAAAAGATTCCCTATCTGCCTACATGGGAATATTAGGCAGACCGGTCCGGAGTTGATACACATTCAAAACACGTGACATGAACTTCCCTAATGTCTCAAGGTAATCCTGGAATCTGATTTGAGAAAAACACACCACTTTTAAATACAGCAGCAATATTAAAGAGACAAGGAACCTTAAATGCAGAGAGCAGAATCCTACTCCGAGGCGTCCCTGACTTGAAAACTTCCTGGGGGCAGGACCGTGCAACATCGCAGAGTGGTAGCATGGAGGAACGAGGATACATGCAAATATGCCAACATTGGAAAGGGTGATATTGCCGAGATGGCAACGGAAGGAAGAGCATCATACCTGGTGTCATGACCACACTGCAGGTGTGGTGGGCCTGGGTCCTACGACCAGCAGGCACCGCAGGAACAAATTGTCTGCTCTCAGGGCAAGGACCGCTGAGTGTGTCGTGACAGGTAGAATAGAAGAAGCAATTACTTCTGAGAACAAGCCGGGAGGCCAGCGTTGGCAATGGCAATACTGTGGGACGGAGAAGGAAGAAAAACTGTCTTACTTGGTGGCATGACAACGCTGCAACCGTGGTGAATGTGTGACCTGTGAATAGGCACTGAGACCAGTAGCCAACAGAGGAACGAATCCTCAGCTCTAAGGGCGGAGACCGCTGAGGGGGCCATGACAGGTGGGATGTAGGAAACAAACCTTTGCGGGAAGGCAAAGCCAAAGAGAGGGGTGATGACAGAAAAGGTACCATGGTTGCCCAGGGTTTAGGGAGGCGACAAACAATGCGAGAAAGACAAGGAGGGTGACAAGAGCCCTAGAATTCAGAGTGGAGAAGATTGGCATTGGCAAAGACCAAGCACAATAATTAGGAGACAGAGAACTTGAGGGAACCTAGAGAATTAAGTGACATTTTTCAACCTATGAAAAGAGGGGAAGCTGGAGGGTTCATTTGGTCTATCCAAGACCTAAAAGCAGTGGAAAGAAAACGACAAAGTTTGGGAAGACTGGCTAAGAGTCATCCCTCGCCCTTGGAGAAAAATGTAGACATTTGAATTATTTAAAGACGTCCAGGACATGCAACTAGTGGACAGAAAACTACCAATTCGGAAGAGGTGGACCAGGGAGATCATCCTCCACTTGAAGGGACTTGAGACATTTGATTTATATAAAGATTTTCAACTTTGTTTTGAAGAGCCTAAAGCGAGAGCAAATAACTTTTCTTTGGTGAACTGAGTAGAACATGGTTTTGAACAGTGACCAATACCCTGGAAGAGACCCGATCGACATTGGCCAGACAAAGCCTGAGCTACGGGGCTATTGGCCCGGCTTACTTGTATGTTGTTTTTCTAAAGTGGTAGGGCCGGATAGTAAATATGTTTTGAACTGAGGACAAACTTTGTTGACCTATGACAAGCAACTTTAGTTTAGTTTGTAGGCAAGGAAAATCCCTCTTAGCAATGGGGTCAGATAGGCATTTTTTCATTTTAATTTAAAGAAAGAGCCTTGAATGAAGTCATTGAGTCTTAACTCCTTCGGATTCACCACATAACCAATTTCAAATTACTCCCTTATTTAATTCAACATCTCGGGTATTCTCACAAGTGTTAGCATTGGTGGTGGCACACCTTCGCAGGGAAAGTATTCCAGTATATCCCTTTCAAGATGACTGGTTAATAATAGGGGCAAGCCCTCAGGAAATGTTGCCTGCATACACAGACCACAGTAGATCTATTGCAAAACCTAGGGTTTTTAATTAACGAGAAAAAAAACAATTTTAGTCTGAAGTCAGAAGCTATAATAGATACACAGTTGACACTAGTCTATCCTTCCAGCAAGTGTCCATTATCTTCTAAGCCAAATTCCCTATTAAATAACTGGCTGTCGGAGAACAGTCAGAAAGGTCCTGCACCTGCTCAGCATGATGGCATCTTGCATTTTTCTTGTGTTGCATGCCAGACTCAATGGGTGTCCCGTGCAGCAATAGCTAGTGTGGCAAATGGGACAATCTATTGGAGGTTTTGCAGATACTGTTCTGTGTTTATTCATACCCGTATTTTTTATGCTGTTTTTTGCCAAAATTGTTTCATGGAAAAAAGCTCATTGGATTTTTTTATTTTTATTGGGGGTGGAGGGGTTTCCCCCAAACCTCCCTTCCCTATCCTGCCATCCCCCTACCACTTATATGCCCTTACCCACCCCCCATATTTTTCGATGAGTATTTTTCAGCAAAAATGTTTCTGTAAAAAAAATGGGCGATGAATGAATGTCGTACCTCGCAGATGCAGGTACTGGCACTAAGATGGTAGACAAAAGAAAACATGTTAGAAGGGAAACCTTTCGTCAACCCGCCAATTCGCACATGTCAACAGGTTGTGGTGCTCATTGCCTACACCTCATAGCTCGGGAAGCATGGTCAGTTTCATAAAAAATAAAACTGCTCACAAACTTACTGGAACTTTTAGCTGTCAAGAGGGCGCTGCACGATATCCAAAGTCAGTTGATAAAGCAAAAGGTTATAGTTTCAACGGACAGTTCAACAGGCATGTTTACATCAACACATAAGCTGGGACGCAATCCCCAAATGTGTCCAAACACGAACAAATCATTTGTGGGTGGTTTTATTTTTTTCAAAGATTAATACACCTTCAAGAGCAACATATTCCAGTGTAATACAGCGGTCTGTTTAACGAACAAGAAAGGAAATCCACAAGCAGAACAATATTCATTTCATTGTCATTAATTAATGAAAAATTATAAGCTTGGAGGGAGGGGTTAGAATCTGTGCCCAAAGGGTCACTAGGGAGAGCAACAAAGTGAAAGCATACTCAGATTAAGTTGAAGTTTTAATATATTTGGATTAGAAAAGGGAAACCATTAAAAGCATACAACATTATTCAAATTCATACAACGGATTTTGTGTAAGGCATATACAAACAAAAGATACATGTATATTTACAAAATCAAATCCTTAGAACTGACGAATCACAAGTGAAGAAAGTTAGTTAAATTGAAATGATCAAAAAAGACAATTGAAAAAAAGAGAAAAGAGGAGGAAAACAAAACACAACAATCTAACAGGATTTCACTCATTTACAGAAGGTTAAACAGTTCCTGCTTGAAAACTAGTCAGGATATTGTTACATATGAATCCTGTTGTGCTGTAGTCCTTTCAAGTCAACGGTCTAGCAGACAGTTTGAGCAAAACACAAGCACAGGAAAGAGTGGGAGCTACACTCAGACATACTCAAACACATTTTTGCTCAGTGGGGTCATCCAACAGTTGACCTTTTTGCAACAGCAGAAACCGCAAAATGTGTTTACGTCTACAGATCCCCACAGAGTATGCACTACTGATCATTTGGTCCGGGATATTGCGCTTTCCACCTAAAACCCATTCACACAGGGTAATCCACAGGACCAAGAGGACATGAAGAGGATTCTCATTGCACCAACGTAGGCATGGTCAACGTGGTGCTCCCATCTTTTAAAAAAAGGTCCATTTGACACAGAAATATTAACACACGCTCAAAACTATTGATCAATTTCAGAGTCGGGGCTTGCATCCACATCCTCATAAAACCAACTTGGCCGCTTGGCTCCTGAGGTCATAGAATTTGGTCACCTCACTTTACCAGAAAGTTGCATGGAAACCCATCACTGCTACTTTAATAAGTGGAAAATGTTTGTCATATGTGTTGAGATGGATTTCTAGAATCTGGCCTGGTGGACAGATTTTAGGAGGCCACCCTAGTTACTGGGGAACTGAGTGGTTAGCCAAACCCCCCAATTAAGGTAGCAATGGAGAGAAGACAAAGCTTTTCTCAGGAGAGTGAGAGTCGGGTCAGATGTCCATGATGAGAACACACTATTTCAATTTAGACAGGAATGTGCAAAAATTCTATATTTATTCTGTTAAGATGGATTTCTAACATCTATTCTGATGGACAGATTTCAGAAAGGCACCCTAGTTATAGTGATGAGGGGAACTCTGAGAGGTTAGCAAGCCCAATCAAGGTAAGCAGGAGCACGGTCAAGGCTTAGTCCCGGGAGTTAGTGAGTGTGGTCAAGGGTCCACAATGAGTCCACACAGTCAAGCACACAATAATTATGCTTAAACCGGTAAGTACAAAAATACTCTATTATAGACCCAAAACACACTATAAAAATGCAACAAGCGGGTAATATTGTCACACAATACTGAGTTATCAAACATATACAGTCACGTTAGGTTTGTAGAAATGCATATGTAAAGTGGTTTTGGTAAAGTCCTGTCTGCGACAAGACTTTAGAAAGCCTACCTTGGATGAACAGGGTGACACCCCTTACGTTTAGCCCTGCCTACCCAAAGGTTTGGTAGCAATGGCTGAGAAGTCAGGCTTAATCTGGGAGCGATAAGGGCTGTAGTGAGGCACACAGTACTCGGAGCATAGTGTGACGAATCCTTGGATGTCGTCCCTTCTGGCCTAGGTGGAGCCCCTTCCCCTGCGGCCAGGCTCCTAACAGATTGTCTCCCTGGGGGTGGTACTCAGCGGGTGGATCTCATTGGGTGGGGTATCCCACATGGGACTAGGCATGACTATCTGGGGAGAATGCAGTATTCTCCAGCATTGGTTCTTTCATAGATTCAGATGCTTGAATATTCGCCGTTGTGAGACTGGGAATCCTCGGTGATAAAAATTAATTATTAAAACTTTTCGATATACATCCCTTCTGCTCTAGAGAATGCATGTTGATACTCCATTGTGGCTTAAGAGCCACTCCATTGTGTAGTTCCTCCACCTCACTTTGGTCCTTTATGGCCCCAACCAATGAGGTGGCAGGGCTTAAACTCTGCCCCAGGCAGCCATCTTCAGATTTTTCACTGCGGTCTATCAGACAGAAGGAATCCTCCAGCTCTCTGAGCTTCCGAAATTCTTTTCACCTTTTATGTGTAGTATATATTTTTCTAATATATTCTACTGTTTTCCTCTTCTTAGGGCCTTGCTATTCTGAGTCTTTGGACTCTGAGAACCGTTTTTGTTGGTACTTTTTCATCGAGTGAAAGTTCTCCTCAGCATGGCTGAGCTTCAGCCTGCCAAGAAGCCTTCCCTGTTCAGGGACTGCACGAGGTGCAGGAAGAAACTGGTCTGCGTGAAGGATCCACATGACCACTGTATTTACTGCTTATATCCATATAACATCAACAAATGTGACATTTGCTGGAAGTTCTCCACCAAAACCCTGCAGGACAGACACAAGAGACTTCTGTTACACCTAGAAGCCAATGGTCTGTCCTCTGACGAGTCTGCCAAGACAGCTCCTGTATCGTCTACTAAACCATCTGAGAGACAAACTTCTAAGAGAAGGGCCTCTTCAGTGGAAAGGAGTTCCTCTCCTTCTCATAATGCTAAAAGAAAGTTGGAACCCATTTCCTCTATGCCTTACTTGGACCGAGGACACCACAAAACACGTCATCCTGAAGAAAAAACCACCTCCAAAGGTAACGAGGCGTTTTCAAAAAGCCGGGGCTGGCAGCCGTCCACGGAGAAGCCGTCCACGAGCGGCAGCAAGGTCAGGGACGCACCGTCGAACAAGCCACCGTCAACGATGTCAACACTCCAAAACTCATCGTCCACGACAAAATCCTCGTCGTCGAAGCTCTCGTCCATGAAGCTCTCGTCCATGAAGCTCTTGTCCATGAAGCTCTCGTCGATGGGTCAACCATCTTCAAAGTCTTCGTCTACGAAACCGCCGTCGACGAAGCCATCGTCCGCGCACCACCGTCGACGATTCCGAAAGATTTGGTGTCTTCTGAAGAAGTAGAACCCACAACACCATTCGCTGACGTCACGGATAAACCATCAAATGTGAGCAGTCTTCACAAGTCTTTGGGACCAGCGTCTCCAATTCCAGATACACCTGAGCCAGTTGGAGCACAACTGTCCTCTTTATAAGAGATGACAGAAATCCCGGACGTCATTCTTCAGGAGGAGTTCTGGGACACGGAAATGCTTGGTGAGTAACCTTTCCTCATTCCTAAGGAAAACTGCCCTCCTTGACAACCGGATTCATAGGACATGGCTGATCCTTATGACCCGGGGCTCATGGCATCGATGCAAAGAATCGAGGAGTTTAACAGGCGCCAAGAGCTAAAGAATAGTCTTCTGTACCTAAGGAGCCAAGAACCCCCTGAGGGATACTTCACCTCGCATAGCACGCCCAGACACTCCCCTTCCAGGAGTAGACCTCAGAAAGAGCATGATCACCTGAGCCTCCACGTAGATCCAGGAGC
Source organism: Ambystoma mexicanum (assembly GCF_040938575.1). Classification (NCBI taxonomy): domain Eukaryota; kingdom Metazoa; phylum Chordata; class Amphibia; order Caudata; family Ambystomatidae; genus Ambystoma; species Ambystoma mexicanum. The sequence continues at coordinate 697,994,477 of NC_090921.1, forward strand.
AGAACACTCAGTGCTTCACCGACAAGAGTCCCCTCTCCAGCATCACCTCATAGACCTCGATTGCCAGTTCGAGATCCAACTACGGTACCTTCATCTGTGTCAGTATCTGATTAGAAAGAGGACCCGTTCAGGGATTTTTCAGATCCTGAGGAAGGAGAGATTACACTGGAACCTGATGCCCCCAGTGAATGGGATGATTATATCGTCGAGAAACCCAGGAAGAAAAACTCACCAGGTGATTTGTCACCCCCAGACGATTTGGTATCGTTTCATACTATAATTGGTAAAGCTGCGGACCTGTTCAAGATACAAGTTTCTTCGGAAGAGAAGAAGTCGGTGCTTTAGGAGCACAGGGACAAACGCAGAAGAACGGTCACCACCATTCCTATTCTCAACACCATATAGGAGTCTTGGTCGAAGATACTGGCCACACCCTTATCCACACCTGCTTTAGTTTCAAAACCTAAAAAGAAGTACAAGACACCTGACACTGCGCCTCTTTGTTTAAGGGGTCATACGAAGCCAGACTCGGTCATCACAGTAGCGGCTAGAAAGAAATTAGCCAACCCACCATCACCACTGTCAGCACCGCCAGACAAGGAAGGCCATAAGCTGGAAGCCATGGGTAGAAAGCATCTCTCACAATCAGAGCGGCCAACGCATTAGCCATGACAGCCAGGTTTGACCACGAGCTTTAGCTTTACATGTCCAAGCTGACCAAACATCTACCAGCAGATTTGCAGGAAGAAGCCAGGTCCATCATTGGGGACGGAGAAGCCACTTCAGACCACATGATTGACGCAGCTGTCGATGTGTCCGAGTCAGGTTTCAGACAAATTGCCCACGGCACGATGCTAAGGCGACAGGCATGGATGTAGGCCACGAATTTCAGGCCTGAGTTCCAGGCACAAATTCTGGACATGCCCTTCGACAGGCAAGACTTATTTGGTAAAAAGATGACCACCTTAAAGGAATTAAAAAGGACACAGATACGGCTTGAGCCATCAATTCCTTGGCGGATAAATGTAAAGATTGCAGGTCCTTTCAGCCCTTTCGAGGTACAGCGTCAAAAGACAGAGAATTTACATGTTCCTCCTATGGTCAAAAGTCACACGGTAACACATTCCAAGGCAACAGATATCAATCTGCCAACAGGTATTCCCAGAGAGGAAGGCGCGGCTCTTCCCAAGGTAAAGCCCGGAACAAACAGAATTGACCATTCCATTCTTCCCCCTCTATGCCGAACACCTTTGGGGGGGAGAAGGGTAAGCCAATTTTTTCAATGCTGGAATTCGATAACATCGGACAAGTGGGTATTAAAGGTGGTCCGCAGGGCTCACACCTTAGCATTCATAGACCATCCTCCATCCCTTGCTCCCACCCCTCGCAAAGTTCACATGCTGTGAAACGTCATGGCAGAAGTTCAAAAGTTACTGCACAAAGCAGCTATAGAGCCAGTGCCATATTCCCAGAAAGGAAAAGGTTTCTACTCCCGCTTCTTTCTAATCAAAAAGAAAAACGTTCAATGGAGGACCATATTGGAGTGAAGGGCACTCAACAAAGACATCAAACGCATCAAATTCAAAATGATATCCCTGCAAGGCGTCTTACTGTGGCTGAACAGAAACGACTTCCTAGCCACTCTGGACTTTGAAGGCGCATACTTCCACATTCCAATTCATCCTGCCCACAAACAGTTCCTCAGGTTCGCTAGAGGAGACCTACATTTCCAATTCCGGGTACTCCCGTTCGGGCTAAAATCAGAAGCGAGGGTATTTACCAAATGTCTGGCGCCCGTAGCAGCGAACCTCAGAAGGTTGGGAACGGAGGTCTTTCCATATTTGGACGACTGGTTGATAAGGGCAAGCTCCTTCAGTCACGCTCAATTGGCAGTGTCGAAAACAATAAAACTCCTAAAAGGGTTAGGTTTTTCGATAAACATAAAATCCTGCCCAGTACCCAGCAAGACAGTTCTTTTTCTGGGGGCCAAGTTCGACACCACCAATCCCAGGGTAAGACCATCGGCGGACAGAGTAACAGCCATCCTCCGCTCGACATCATTGTTCCTAGAAAAAGAGACAACGGTACGCTCTTTCAAATCCCTCCTGGGCATGATGTCCTCATGTATATTTCTCAAATCAAATTGCAGACTTTGCATGAGACCAATCCAGGAGGCCCTGGACCACCAGTGGAAACAAGCCCCCGGGTTCATGGGAAGATTTGGCCCAGATACTGATGGCAGCGCACAAGGCACTTCGATGGTGGAACACTCCACGGAACCTGCTCCAAGGGATGCCATTCCAGGCACCAACATCCACTATTCTCTTAAGGACAGATGCGTCCCTTTCAGGATGGGGAGCACCCTTGACGGACCTTCAGACAATACGGGGCTTGGTCAGACCAAGAATCACAGCTCCACATCAATGTCCTAGAGCTCAGTAGTGGCGGGTCAAGTCTTGACCATCCAGACAGATAATACAACCTCCATGCAGTACACAAACAAGCAAGGAGGCACAAAGTCAGAGATCTTATCACAGGAAGCGCAACTACTATGGTCATGGGCCTTGCACCACAAAGTCCAGATCAGGGCGGAACATCTCCCGGGAGTGGACAATGTCTTAGCGGACAAACTGAGCTGGGAGTATGCATCATCCCACGAATGGGAGCTAGATGAAAAGGAAGTTCAACGGATTTTCTCTGTATGGGGCCAGCCACAGATCGACCTTTTTGCCACCAGGATCAACAGGAAATGTCAAACATTCGCCTCAAGGTACCCGGAACATCAATCAGCAGGAGATGCATTCTCAGTGGACTGGACAGGGAAGTTCCTTTATGCCTTTCCCCCATTCCACTCATAGCCAGAGTTCTGCGCAGAATGAAGGAACAGGGTTGCTCCATGATCATAATAGCGCCGGACTGGGCGAGGCAGATCTGGTACCAGACTCTGCAACATCTATCCCAGTGGCCTCCCCAGGGCTCATCAATACCTCTTGACTCAGCAGAACCACAAAGTCCTCCACCACGACCCAGAAAGCCTCTCTCTCAAAGCCTGGTTCCTGAGCAGTGCAAACTCATGAACTTGAACCTTCCGGCAGACTGCTGGGACATTTTCAGGGCCTCTAGAGCCCCCTCAACAAGGATCACCTACGTGCGGAAATGGACCCGCTTCTCCAAGTGATGTGAAACATCGCCGATTAACCCACTTACAGCTTCGGTAGAACAGATACTACCTTATTTATTACATTTGGCTAAGGCAGGTCTCTCCCTATCCTCCATCAAAGTTCACCTGTCGGCCATATCAGCATACACAACGATTCCAGAAGCGCAGTCATTACTCTCTTCCGGCCATCAAGATCTTCTGGAAAGGGTTAATGCGTACTTATTCTCCTACGCCCTCATCAGTTCCATCCTGGAGCCTAAATACTGTGCTAACGGCTCTCATGGAACCCCCTTTCAAACCCATTCACAAATGTGAAATAAAATTCTTATCTTGGAAAATGGCTTTTCTGATAGCCATGACTTCGGCCAGGAGGATCAGTGAATTACAAGCCTTGTCTTTAGAACCTCCATTTACTTTATTTCAGCAAGACCGCGTCATTTTGAGGACATACCCAAAATTTCTGACCAAGGTCTTATCGGAAATGACACTCACAGAGCGCATTGTTCTAACATGCTTCTTCCGGAACCATACCTCGGAGGCGGAAAGGGCTTTACATTCCCTAGATGTGACTAGGGTTTTGAAATTGTACTTGCAGAGAACGAAGGAGTTCCGCTTATCTAACCGACTATTCATTGCCTTCGCGGGCCGCACGAAAGGACAACATATCTCCAAACAAAGTCTGGCAAGATGGGTCTCGTTATGCATTACCCATTGTCATCAATTGAAGGCCGACCCCCTCTCCGAAGTGCCTTCTGCACACTCCACCAGAGGAAGAGCGGCATCAGTAGCGTTTCACGCAGGGGTTCCCTTGAAGGACATTTGCAGAGCCGCTACCTGGAGCACTCTGCACACTTTCGCTAAGCACTACTGCGTAGCAGAAGATGCCAACAAAGAATCTGCAGTTGGACAGGCTTTGCTCCACCACCTCTTTGCATAAGTTAGGACCAGCCTGTTTTCCCGCCTTTCCCTGAGTATGTAACCTTTGTGTTGCCGCATGGTAAAGGTTTGTCAGAAATATTGTTTTCTGCATCTATGCTTAATAGGTGGCATGCTTTAACTGCTTGGTTTTCTATTCAAGCATCTGCATCTATGAAAGATCCAATGCTGGAGAAGTCTTAGTTACTGTAACTGTATTTCTCCAGCATTGGTATCTTTCATAGATTCACATGCACGCACCCGCCTCCCCTGAGAGGCTGCTCCTATGCTCAGCACCCATCATACTGTAGTTCCTACGGTTCAAAATCTGAAGATGGCTGCCTGGGGCAGAGCTTAAGCCCTGCCACCTCATTGGTTGGGGCCATAAAGGACCAAAGGGGAGGGACTACACAATGGAGTGGCTCATAAGCCACAATGGAGTATCTGCATGCATTCTCTAGGGGAGAAGGGATGTATATTGAAAACATGTTATAATTCATTTTTATCACAGAGGATTCCTAGTCTGACGACGGGGAATATTCAAGCATGTGAATCTATGAAAGATACCATCCTGGAGAATTACAGTTACGGGTAAGTAACTAAGACTTCCACACCCCAAAACACCTTCCCTAATGTACTCATACCCTGTTGTCCCATGCATCTGTCAGGGTCAAAAGGAGCAAAATACTGGGACGAGGAAGAACCTAAGAGATCTCCGGGAGATAACTGAGCTAGGTACTGGGGCGAGGAGGAGGTGCAGAGCCATGAAGAGCCCTTCTGACGAGAACAATGAGCATTCTAGTGGTTCGAGAATGCTCATTGGAGAAACCAGTCGAAATAGGACGACTCCAGATGACGGAGTTGAGCCCTCCCAGGAGGAACCGCGATATTCAAAGTCGGCAAGAACAATCTTCTTGGGACACTACCAGGGAATCTGAAGCATCCCCAGTCTATCCGTGGTTTGTAGGACCGATCGGAGCACACCAGAAGCAGGCTGACCACGTGTTGTGGAGAGGATGTGCAGATAGCAGAGTAGGACACGCTGCAGAGTCGCCGCAGCACCTGCAAGAAAGGAGATGGCAAAATGGACATGAGTCGCCAAAGGGGCGTTCCTTTTTCTCGGTCTGCAATTGGCAGACAGGCCAGAGAGCTAGGGAAACAGAAACCAGGTGGAAGTAAGCCACTGAACCATGCAGACGTGGAGAGAGCCTCTATCCACCCATCTTTCATCGCTGTGGAGCTGCCACAGCCAGCAAGGAACCAGCGAAATGGAGAGAATGCGGGAGACCGAACAGATCAGCAGGAGCACTCTGTGCAGGCAGAAAAGACCCACCAAGGCACCCATAGGTTTACCAGGGTTGTTAAGGGATGCCACAAGGGCAGGGGAAGCGCAAGATCCAGGGTCTGGGGCAGTTAAGAACTACAGAGACTGCCTTAAGTAGATTGGGCCAAAAGAATACCTGGCAGGATATTGAACCAGGTATATCAGCGGCAACCTGTGAGGAATCAAGAAGGGTCTGGGACACACCACCAAGGAAGATCTTCACTAACCCTCTCCTTTATTGCAGTACCTGGCAGACGAGTAAACTAGGTCTACATGAGCAGGAGAAAATAAATATTCGGGTCTGAGACACTCACCGATAGATGTGTATAAACAATAGAGAGAAGCCAGGGGAAGGGAGGCATTCCCTCTGGTATTGGTGAACTGTGAAAATATCTGAGAAAAGCCAGGGGAAGGGAGTCTTGCCCCCTGGCCTTATGAACTGCATGGAAAAGCTGAAGAAGGGCCTGGGGAAGACGGTCCATCTCCTAGCCTTCAGGAGCTGTGGCAAATTGTCTAAAAGAGACCAGGGTAAGGAAGCCATACCCCTTAGTATAGTGTACCCGAAACCTAAGAGAGGCCAGGGGAAGGAGGCCATACTGCTTGACCATGAAGCAACAAGGCCAAGACACTTGGAGGAGTAAGGAAAACTCCAGGAAATCAATAGTGGACTATACACAATGAGGACTGATTTTTGGGTGAGAAACTTTACCTTTTGGGATTTTTAAAGTAAGAACTTTACAACACCACGAATTGGAACTTTGTTTTGCATCCCTGAGTGGAACTGAGACCTGGAGAAGGGAGGGAGACATTCTTGCAGGTGAGGTTGGAACTTTAGAACATTGTCCAGAGGAAGGGAGTCATTCTTCTGGACCAAGAGGACCCTTTTCCTCTTTATCCTAAGGTACAAGTGTGAGGGATAGAAGTAGGAATTCTGACACACAACAGCGGACTCTTTTGATTTACTTCGACATTCTGAACGTGTCCTTAGCTCCTTAGTTCAGGCAGGGAAACGCCCTCTTTGAGTTGGAGTGATAGGTTTCATCTTTATTTTACGAAATACATCTTTGCCAACAAGCATGCCACTTGTGTCGGTCTCCTCATTGTACACCCTTACATTACACTTCGTTCAGTGAAACACTTCAACACTAGCAGTTGTATAAAAATAAGCATGTATTCTACATACACTATAGCTGATACATTTTAATGCTACTGTGTGATAGTACTTAAGACAGAATAGTTGCAGTATCCAAAGGATAAAATATACATTAGAAGAGTTATAAAGGTAACACAAAGTAGCAGGAACATCTGAAACCAGTATGTAAACTTCAGATCAACTTGTATAACTTTAGTTAACCCCTGCTTAACCCATTTTAGAAAGTCCAATCCTATTTGCGGGGAGTCAGTCAAGCGGGGGCACTATGGGTACAGTGACCAAGGGCAGATGAAACAAAATCAGCGAAGCAGCAAACACGGCCGAGTCAATGAAGAGTTCTTCAAGTTTACAGGTAAGTAGCAGGAGATTTCTTTGGTATAGAGCACAAAGGGTTGTCCACCCCAATGTACCTCAATGTAGGCCTGGGAGGTGATGCAAGTAACAGCTTCACTGCAACCCTCCAAAGCACAGGAACAACAAAGCAGGACCCAGGTAGTTATTAGGGGCTGAACAGAACCTTGTAAGTGAAGAAGCTTGGCAGCACGACGGTGCCCGGTTCAGGATTCTTGGCCCTGTGACTGAAGAAAAGAATTTGCAATGGATCTGGTGGCTGCTCTCAAGTAGTTGGACATCCAGCAGTGGATCTTCGCAGCACTAGCTCGTTGTCGGTGCCTTATTTATTTATTAAGGTTCGGTTGAAGGATGATTGTTGTGCGGTAGACTTTGCTCCGGTTCTCGGTGCCAGTCTCGGGGGGACTTTCAGGGGCGGGATCCAACCACTGTTGTTCCAGGAGGATGCCTGCAAAGTCTCAGATGAAACCATGCTTCAGACGATGTTGCACTGCAAAATGGCACATGACCCCAAGTATTGGTGAATTGCGGGCCGTGGAGGTCGCAGCTCTTCCAGGGAGGGCGCAAAATGCAGTTAGTCTTGGGAAAGGCTAGACCCACCAGTCCAAGGGAGGCAGTACTGTTCAGAGCTTCCCTGTCACGTAGAAAATGGTCAGGACTGCAGCGGTTACTCAGACTGCTCTGGCGGTCGCTGGAAGTGGCTGCGAATGTCCTTATTCTTTTTCTTCGGCTCTTCAGTTTCAGTGGTAGACTGAGCTTCTGCTCCAAGACCCTCGTCTTTTATGCAGGAAAACTGGCTGAGCCCACCAATAGCCAAACATGCATTCATTCAAACTTGGGGGTGGGGGGTGGCTGTCCAGTGGGGACAGCCAACCCCCCAGTACAAACTGGTTCCAGGACAGCACACTGCAGGACAAAGACCTGGTGAGTTTTGGTCAACTCCCACACTTCCTGACCTTTCAGGCACTCGGAGAGCCTTTGCAGGCTTTCCAAGTGAAAGGATCCCTTGATACTGGGAAGCTGAAAGTGTGCTGGAAGGTGACTTGTAGCATGAGCTGGTGATCACAGAAGTTCCGGATGAAAACGTGGAACAGGTGGTCGGTCCACCAGGTGGTCCAGTGACGATTCCGTGGGCTCAAGACGGCTGGAACTCGAAGGTGTCTGGACTGGTTGATCCCACAAGTCCAAGGGTCGAAGCACCATATAGGGCCTTCTCGGATCAGGTAGTTAAGCTGGGCTTCACCGAGCCAAATGCAGGAAGGGCCACCATACCTGTTCGGGAGTTGTCCACCAAACTGCTCTTCTACACAGGATAATTGGCCCCAATACTGATCTGAAGAACTGCCTGCAGGAGTCCTCTTAGCCCAAATCCTGGGTGGAAGTAAGTCCAAACTCACCAATGGTAAGGATCTGCACCATGCAAACAGCAAGCAGTGGTCCAATCGGGGACCACTATAAGTTTCACTCATGCGCACACCCCAGACTCTCTGGCTCCACAGATGTGGAGTGCGACCAGACAGTCCCACGCACTTCCTGGGTCCACACACAAATAGCATGCACTATCCAGCGTAAACAGTAGCTTTTCCCAGGCAAATGCATGACCATATTAGGAATTTTCTGACACGAGAAGCCAGAATTAAGGTCAAGAAGCAATATGACCAAAGAACAAGTGAAAAATCCCCTTGCACAACCATTTTATTGCACTAGCCACCTTTTGTAGCCCGACGCAGTAAACGCAAATATGCACATAAAAAATACTGCAAAAATGGTAAAAATGTAATTGCTGCCGCCAGCTTGTCCTTAAGCCCATATATAAAAGTAACCAAAAAAATCCCTAGTGTTAAAAGTCTAGGGTGATACAAAAGTATCCCCACTGCACTCCATGGTAAAATGCTGTGTGCACGATGTTCAGATGGATTTCTGAACTCTGACCTGCTGGGCAGAGGTTCAGAAAGCCAGCCTAGTTTCTTGGAACAGGATAACCTTCTGGACCAGCCAGACCAATCAAGGTAGCATTGGCACCGGTCAATACTAGGTCTCAGGAGGGGTGAGGGTGATCGAAAGCCCACAATGAGCACACAGTAAACACTACAAATTACCCTGTCAGGTGTATATATCAAAAATACATATGCATTTATTAACGGCCTTTTAAGTCAAACACAAAGTAATGATTCAGCAGTATTAACAAAACCAACACAACACTAACTATGACACATATATACAGTAACCAATGGCCACAACCCGCAAAGAAAGGGGTCACACAATGCAAATATCTTATAGGCAGGCCTTTACAATTCTAACTCTAGCTAAGAGGCAGTCCAGTCCCTAAAATGAGTGGAGCCTTGAGCTCAAAAGTATATTCGGTGCTGGTGCATGCGGTAGTGCGGTTAAGTTCAAAACGGGGTCTCTTCAAGGGGCTGTAGCGACTCAGGAAGGTGGGTGAGGCAGTGAAGAATAAGTTCCCACTATTCGAGGAGGGTCTCCCCAAGGGGACAGAGCAGGATCCAAGAGTTAGGAATAGCTCGGTAGTGCAGTCTACCTCGATAAAGAAGAGTGGCCCTCGGGGGACACTCGTGCATAAAAGTCTATGGATGTGCCAGGGGCCACCTGTAAGGGATGAAAGTACTTACCAACCCTTGGCGCACTCCGGACCAAACGTTGCCAGTCAAGTCCAGATCAGTCGCAGATTCAAATCCTGCAGTTGCGCGGCTCTGCAGCTTTCAGGGGCTGCATTCCGGAATGATTCTGTGGCGGGACAGTGGCGATTTCTCCACTCCTGGTGAAGGTATCGGGCCAGTTCCAATGCAGCAAGTCTGAGGGCACAGGGGGCGCACAGCAGCAAGGCACCCACAAAGTTCATCTCCACAGCTGGCCGACACGGGGACCGGGTATGCTCAGGCGTACTCTCCTAATTCCAGACCTAGGAATGCTAGGTGTATGAAACTCGGCGGGAGAGTGCCTTATACCCAGAGCCTACAGACTTCAAAGGCTCAAGTCGTAACTCGAGACGGCGGTGGTACCAGGGCAAAGGTCCCGTAAGAGCTGGTCAGTTCACTGGGTGGTCCAGGAACACTTCCGAAAAGGCTTGCTTAAAGGTTAAAAAGGAGGTGCCGAGAATAGTTGGTACCACATTTCAAATGGGTCGAAGCACCCTTGCATGCCTTCTAGGTTGGATCAGAAACAGGGGGTCCGACGGAACAACAGGGGGGGTCAGGGTGCCAAACCTTCCAGCGGTTCCATGGAGCTGCTTCTTCTTTTCAGGATACTTGGCTCCTTTACTAAGTTTGGTGTGAACTCAGAAGATGGACCTGGAATGATTGTAAAATGCCTTCTATTATCCAAAATCTCATTTGCGCCATAAGAAGAGAAACCAATAGAAGATCTGCTCACATACAGCCATCCCAGATGTGGACCAATCACGGCCCACGGTGGTCCCAGCACACCAGACATCTGGGCACCCAGGATGTGTATTGGAACTAGACAGTGCCAGCCTACATCCTGGGCGCACACACACAAATCATGCAGAAGCCCGTGAAAGCTTTGGTTTGCGCGAGGGTCTGCATGATCGAATATGGAATTTCCTGTGTTTGCTCAACCTGGGGGAAGGCAAAGGGAACAAGATGGCCAAAGTCAGAATAAAGGACCTTGTGGCATGGCCATTTTAGGCACTGTCCACTGTCCTGGGCCAAACACGGTAAACGCGGTATGGACCATAGAAAAGAGTTGAAAATACATAAAAAGGAACAGCTCCCACCAGCTCTGTCCAGGGCACACTTGTACATTCACCAAAAATCCTTTGAAGGTGTCTAGGGCCTTAAAAATGAAAAAGGGACCCCAGCGCACTGTACTGTAAGGTACTTTGTGCACTGATAAAATGTTACTAAAGAATAGCAATAAAGTGAAAGACTAAGGGAAACAACGTCTCCCAGTACTGACAGTCTTAAGGGCATGTCAGTTTCCCCATAACATAATGAGCAAAAGCCCAGCGGAGTACAGCAGAAGGCTGGGCTCCACTGGCAAAGTTCAGGCTAGGATGGTCAGACAACAGCAAAAAGTTGGGCAGTTCAAAACTGGAGGGAGAATTATCCATAAATGGAAATATTTCCTAACACACAGTTAAAAAGTTACCCAAACAGGTAAAAAGTAAGACAAAAGGGAAACCTAGTTTCCCAGTGCTGATAGTATGGAGGTTGGCTTTTCCACCATTGGTTCTGGTGAGAGGTGCTGCGGGTGCAAGGATTCTACCAGTCAGGTCCAGGAGCAGAGTTGCAACCTTTGGCGATGGAAGAATGCAGAAAGCAATGATGCAGACTTTTCATGACACTTCACAGGATGAGGGAAGGTGAGTTTGAGCGACGGCCACCACACAGATGACAGTGGGCCTCCTTCCAGTTGCATTTGAAGAAGACCTTTCAGAGCAGGATCCCTTGAAGCTGGGAGGCTGAAATTCCACAGGAAGGTGCCTTGCACCACAAGCTGAAGACCACCTATGTTCCGACTAAAAAATTCCGAATGGTCTAGCGAGGTAGCCTGCTGGGGAGCTGGTCAGTCCACTGGGTGGTCCAGGGACACTTCTGAAGGCTCAGGGCGGCTGGACCCTCTAACTCATCGAGACTGGTTGGTCCAACCAGTCCAGGGGTTCAAGCACTGCACAGGGCCTTCACAGATCAGGTAGTCCAACAGTGCTTCATTGGGCCAGAATCAGGAAGGGACGCTGGGCCTCTTTTGGGGTCTTCTACAAATCTTCAGTCTGCTTTTCTTCTACGCATGATTCTTGGCTCCAACACGGATCTGAAGAAATGTTTGCAGGAGTGCACTTCTTAACCAAAATGCTGCCTGGAAGGAAGTTGAAGCCCACCAATGGGAAGGATCTGCACCATTCAAACAGCTACCAATTGTCCAATCGGAGACTGTTGGTTTCACTCATGCCCCACACCCTTCCAGAGAGACACGCACACATTTTGTTTTAAAGGGGGGGCGCCCCCACAAACCCCCAGTTTCCCCACGCTATCAGCCCCACCCTTTATAACACCTTACTGCCATCTTTATTTTTCATAATTTTTTCAGTATTGCATTCAGTTGTTTTTTTTCTCGGTATAATCACTGGATACCAAAGGCATTACTAGCCCACGAAAGTAGCTGCTTCCCCAGGCAAGTGCATGACCTTCTCTGGGATTTCCTGCCAAGGCAGGAAGAAGGCCGAACAACAATATAGCCAAAGAACAAGCAAACATCTCGTGGTGTGGCCATTTTAGGGCACTAGCCACTTCTAGTAGCCAAATGTGATAAACTTGAATGTGCACACTAGCAATAACACACAAATTGTAAAAATAAAATTGCTGCCTCCAGCTTGTCTTTAGGCACATATAAAAGTAATCAAAAATCCCAAGTGGTGAAGACTAGGGTGATACAAAAGTATCCCCTTTGCACTGCATTGTTAGATGCTGTGTGCAATTTTAAGATTACAAAAGGGAAACATAATTTCCAAGTACTGATAGTCTGAAGGCTTCCCTATAAAAAGTAAGGACCAGTTAAAAAAAACAAAATGTTTGGGGCTCAATAGAACTATGGAGGGAAAGTTGCAAAAAGAGAAATCTTTCCTGCCAATATGGCATAAAGAAATTAAACATTAACCTGTTGATGGTTCACTGTCACACATTCCTTTTATATCTTTCATTTACTGAACTCTGGTCTAGTATTCAATTCCTTAATAATGTAGCAGCCCTGGCGGCTTACACAGCATCACAAAAGTCTCCTCGTTAAGAATCCCAGTCATCAAAGACTTCATGGAAGCAGTTAAATGATTGCATCCACCTGTGGCTAACCCGCAATCAGGTGGGGATCTTAATGTAGTGCTAAGCAAACTCAAGGGTCCACCATTTGAATCAATGCATAATGCGTCCATAAGATACCTCAGTTATAAGGTAGGTTTTCTTGTACCCATTACTTCATTGTGTAGAATTATTGAGCATCAAGCTTTTATCAGGTTCAGAGCCATTTGTCACAATTTACAAAAAACAAGCTTGTCTTAAAGACTCAACCACGTTTCTCTCCAAAAATAAACAGTTTCATGTTAATCTGTCAGTTGAGTTGACCGCTTTATTTCAAAATCCACAGCATACAGGAGACTGTTCACTACATACATTGGCTGTCCGCAGGGCAGTTATGTACTAGCTAAACAAAACAACTGAGTAAAACAGATCTGTTTTTTGTGTCTCTAGCAGCCGGAAAAGGTGACTGTGTCATGCGCTCTCCCTCCTGGCGCATATGGGACTGTTGGCATGCTCTCCGCCATTGATTGTTCCCTCACGTTTTCTGACGCTCCCAGCCTACGCGGTCTAGTCTTTTCTAACATGGCCATTGCCGGGAGGTTCTTATCCCCAGTCCTCCCGGCGGCTGGTGCGTTGCAACCGTGAGTTTTTCTCCCTTTGGTTCATCGCTGCTATTTCCCTACAGCTCTGCTGTGTGCTTGCTCTCCCTCTCGCTCTGTTTTCTGTGGCTCTCCTGGGGCCCGTTCCGCTCGGAACGCCTCTTTGTTTCCTGGCTCCCGCTTTGGTCCCTCGGCGCATACGTTTCCTCCCCGCTGCCTCCGGACTAAACCCCCCTCGCCTTCCCAAACCCTGCTGATTCCTCCTTATCAGAATTCTCTTCTGCACTTGACTCTCTGGTCTCTTTGCTCCAACCAGCCAGAGTTTTCCTCTACCAGAGCCAGTGTCTGTTCTCTTCAGAAGATCCATACGCTGGGAATATTCCACTACTTGCGTGTGTTTTTGCATTTAACTTTGGCCATTGATTGTAACCTGCTAGCCCAGTGACTGTTCCATACCGCTGTACTGCATACTCCTCCCACTGCCTACTCCCTCTTCTCACCCATGGCGCTCTCTGTTTCTCCCATCTATTCCAACTGCTTCTCCAACTATCCTTCCCTTCTCACCAAGTCTGGAAAGAAGTTTAAAAAAGATATCTTGGCCTCCAACCCAGGTCTCCCTATCGCTGATACGTATTCCAGCGCCTCTTCCAGTCAGACCCTCACCGACATCCTCTTTGTCGTTCCTTTGCCAGATCTATGGACCACGCATATGATCTCTGGACTCTGACCTGTCTCCTCCTCTCCCATTAATGGTGGCATTCGCTTGGAAGTCCTCATGGATTCCTTTGATTCCTGAATAGTCATCCTTAATGTCTACCTAAATGGCGCTGTCATGGTCCAAGGCCATCATGCCACTCTCATCCTCTTCGATAGGCGGTTCCCTCGCCTCACCAACTTCCTTTCATCTCCGGCTGTTCCCTCCTCTCATCCCTTGGCTACCTTGCCCACTCTTCCCCACTTCGGGCTGCCTCCACACCTCCGCAGGGCCTACCTCTGATTTGTACCCCTCCCTGGAAGGGCTTTAAGGCTGGAAACCTTCTTCATCTTGCTACTCTCAACCGTCGCTCTGCTGTCGAACACTCCTCTGACATCTGCCTGCTCCTTGAAGAACTGGACCTTGATGTCCTCGGTCTTACTGAGACAGGGTTCATGGTCAGCTCTGTCACGAGCTTTGACACTCCGGCATCAAGATCCTCTCTGCATCCAGATCCACCAGGCCCGGAGGGGGTGTAGCCTTGATCTTTCATGAGTGGATTCCTACCACCATCATTCCCACTCAGATTTACTGCCCTTTCGAATGCCTTGTCTGCAGGCACTCCTAGCCACTCTCTTACCGTTGCTACTCTCTACCGGCCACCTGGTCAAATCACCTTTTCTCTCCAAGTGGGCTGACCTCTCTTCCTCCCTCCTGACCTCAACCACTCAACTCCTCCTCTTTGGTGACCTCTACATCCACCTCGATTCTCCCTGTTCCTCATCTGTGCTCTTTCACCACCTCTACGATTCCCTCTATCCTCCCCTCTGGACTGACTCACTCTGCAGGACACACTTGATGTCTTGATCTCCTCTGGCCTCACCCTCCCTATCCCTCTGACCACTGCTCTCTCCTGGAGTGACCACTGACTCCTCTCCTCTCTCCTCTCCCTCTCTTCCCCCCCAAGCCAAGCCTACCCCAACATTGCCACCTACCTTCTCGGACATCCGGCCCATGAATTGTGTCTCAGTTCAGGCTTTCGCTGTCACTTTCTCTCCACCACCCCCCTCCTCCTCCTCATCTGGCTGACTTACACACGGACACAGCCCTGTCCCTTCTCTACTCTTCTGTTTCTGATACTCTTGATGCTCTTGCCCCTGTCATGAGGATCCGCTTGAAGTCCAAAGCAAAGTGCAATTCCTGGTATGACTCCGACCTAGCTACACTTAAACTTAAGTGTAGGGCGGCTGAGGGGAAAGGGAGGGCTTCTTGTTCATCCTCTGACAAACTGGCTAGTTGCCTGCTCCAAAGGCAATACCGACTCTGTCCGCACCAAGAAGAGTCAACATTCATGCCTGTGCCTCTGCGGCATCTAACAACTCGGCCAAACTCTTTAAAATCTGTAAGGAGCTGGTCAATCCTGCTGCAGTCTCTACGCCTCCTCTTGCCTCCCAGGCTCTCTGCAATGCCCTTGCCTCTTACTTTATCTCAAAAACTCAGGACATACTGTCCACCCTCTCCTCCCCTCCCCCTCCTATCCCTTCTCAGCCTGTGCTTGCTGACACTCTTTCACCCACCCCCAAACCCACTTTCTCATCCTTTCCTCCTTTTTCCCCCTGATGAGTTCGCTAGACAAGTCCGATCTATGAAAGCCTCATCAAAACAGGTTCATCCCTGTTCCTCTAAAACTTCAAGGACCACATTGACATCCTCGCTCCGGCCCTTACCAATGTTTGCACCCTCTCCTTTACCTCAGGATCCTTCCCCTTCCCTCTGAAGCACTCCCTTGTGCATCTTCTCCAGAAACCCACAGGCAACCCGTCTTGCCCGGCTAACTATCGCCCAATTTCCATTGCTCCTTTTCTTGGTAAACTCCTGGAAAAACTGGCCATCTCTCAGCATAAACCTTCACTCTGATTCTGTTGGCTCTCTCCATGACCACCAGTCTGACTTCAGAGCTGCCAGAAGCACGGAAACTGCTCTCCTGAACATCCGTGAAGATCTGCTCTCCAACCTTGACACTAACATTCCCTCTGTCCTCATCCTACTCTATCTCTCTTCTGCCTTCGGCACGGTGAACTATATCACCCTGCTCAACCCTCTGTGATAACCTGGGTATCACCGATCAGGCTCTGGCCTGGCTGACCTCTTTCCTCTCTGACGCTCCCAGGTCCAACTTGGGTCCTTCCTATCATCTTTCTCCTTCTCTACCTGTGGTGTTCCCCACGGGTCTAACCTCTCGCCCTGGTGTTTCAACCAATACCTGGCAACTCGCATTACCATTTTGTGCTCAAATTTCCAGTGCTACGCTGACGATACTCAACCCATTTTCAGGCTACCCTCGACCACCTCCACTCCTTATTTCATCTCTGATTGCCTAACTGCCATTCAAGATTGGTGTGCCGCAAATGATCTTTTTCTAAATGCCAGCAAGACTGGGATCCTCCTCATTGGTACACCTACAGCATCCTTTGCCCTCACTCTCTGGCTGGCCTCCCTTGGCCACCCTCCTACCAAGCTAAGAACCTCGGGGGTCATCTTTGACTCCACACTTTCCTTCTCCGCCCACATCTCTGATGTCTCTAAAAAGTCAAACTTCCTACTGCACCTGCTCCGAGGTACTCTGCCTTTCCTCTCCTTCCCAAGAAGCTTCTTGTCGCCCAAGCTCTGGTTCTCTGCAGGTTGGACTATTGTAACAGCCTCTTTCTAAAGCTTCCTGCCTCTACTCTCCGCCCTTTACAACTAATACAGAACAGGACTGCAAGACTTGTCCTTGGCCTCAAGCCTAGGGATCGTATCTCTCCAGCTCTGAAATCCTTTCATTGGCTCCCAGTGGATGCAAGGATTAATTTCAAAACCCTTTGCATTGTCCACAAGGCTTTCTAAGGCCTGGGTCCCAAATACCTTCAACTATCCCTCTGCAAATACAGATATTTTGATATTTTATAAAGGTTTTCTTTAAACCATAGACAAATACATTTTTTTAAAAAAATACCACCCCTCTCGAGCTCTTCGCTGCTCTACTTCTAACTCCTTCAGGGTCAGTCGTTTTTCAAAAAAACAAGCTGGGGGTAGATCTGTCTTCGGCTGGGTCCTCCCTTTGGAATAGCCTCCCTGCCACCCTGAAACTTGAGGAAAACCATGCCCGGTTTTGGAAGCACCTCAAGACCTTCCTCTTTGCTTCTGCCTTCCTCACCCCCTCTCCCCTGCTGATCTGTTTCTCTCTTGGCACTGTGCACCTAGCCACCCTCTTCCTCGTGCCTAGGTACCTGCTCACCCTGCCACCCTCCTGCACTGCCTCCAGACCAGCCCTTGCAATAGGGTCTGTATCTGTACCCATACAGTCCCCCACCCCTTGCTTTTCTTTCTGCACTTATCAGACATACCGTGTCTGCTGGCTTAAACACAGCACTTGCCACTTGCTGACTGCACTACTAATGTTTATTGCCTTTATTATTTATTTTTATTTATTATCTGTTCTCCTCTGCTCCGCACTTTCCGCTACCCTCCCCCACCCCTCATCCCCCCCATGCACTTTTCCCCTTTCCCATGCACTTGCGCATTCCAAATGTCACTGGGCCTAGTAAGATCGTTGTTTTGTTCTCCACTTTTCCCCTCCCTTGCGTTGTCACGCTCTGAAACACTTGTGTACGAGTGCAATATAAATAAATGATCAGATCATACTTGACACTGATACCTTTGGAGTTCACTTCCTGGAAAGGATCCTGCATAACACTTACCAACCAGTTAATCCAGGTTTTTTTTGTGCCTCATTAGGCTTTTTTCCCTCGCTGGTTCTCGCGGACCCGGGGTCACTGGTCGTTTGATCTTCCAGGCAACCATTGTCCCGCGGTAGACCATATCTCCATATATACATAAAAAAAAAACTACTGGATTCGTGGGAGAAAGAAGGCACTCGCAAACATCTCCAGCAGCTCAGGTGAGGAGCAGGGGGTGAGCTCGGAGTACGATAGCATGTGTGACACACTGTCTCTAAGGCAACTGTAGCCAGATGGATTGCAAAAAGGCATTCAACAGTGTTACAGCCTTGTAAGTAGAACATTTCCTTTCACTCCTAGAGCCTCGTTCCACATGGAGTGCAGAAGCTCTGTTCATCTTCATTGCCAATATGTCACTTAAAGCAACTTGTAAGACATCAACGTGGAACTCTGTTGGCACATTTACACTGGACTATTGTGTTGATTGTCAGGCAAGATATTATTCTCCGGTGGGGCAGGCTGTGCTAACACATTCGTTTGTTGCTGTCCATTTAACTCATCCACCACCTTCTCCAGGTACTGCTTGCTGGTCTAGGCAAAGCATGTGATTCTAAACAGATCCACAAGCGTCAGAAGACAAACATTTCTTACCAGTTATCATCTTTGTTGCTTGCATCTGCTTAGGGTCACATACGCCCACCCCAGCCTCTCCTCTTCGGGAGTTTATTGTATAAAATACAACATGTAAAACAAGATGAAACATATATACTAAAAGAGTTCATTTCCTCGCTTTTAATACACATTACAATACACACAGTTTACTGCTAGTTTCGACACGTGAAGGAGCATGGGAACTGTACATGTAACAATCCATTTAGGGCTGTTTAAGCACACCAACTGCATCCAAAACTGCTCTGAGGGGTATGCTCATCCCACCCCAGTAGCGGGATGCTTTATGCATCATTCTACTGAGTGGTTCAGGATTACTACTTATGCTTGGGTAGTGCTGCCTTCCCCAGCTTGGGTCTGGCATGGATTCACATGCTCATGAATATTCCCCATCATCAGGCCAGGAATCCTCAGTAAACAGTTTCACTTTCACTTTCACTTACAATCTGTATTTCGAAGGGATTGTGTCCTCCGACGTATTCCTTATCTCTGATAATACATTTCCAGCTTGCTGGCCTCGGAAATGTTTTCTGTAGAGGGCGCTGCGCATCGACGTCCGCCGAGTCGATGTCCCTCGACGGCCACCGTATCGGCGCCGACGTCATCATGCCCATAAATAGCCACGCGCTGCGTCCGTTGCTCAGTTCTGTTTTTCCACGCTTCGTGGAGCCTCGGAACGTCGTTGCTCAGTTCAGTCAGGATAACTAACTATACTCGAATATACCTTATCGTTCTCGATGGCTTCTTCATCGGAACCGACGACGCCGCGATCCGGCTTCAAGAAATGTCAAGACTGCGGTAAAAAAATGTCGATAACGGATCCACACAGGATCTGCTTGTGGTGCTTGGGATCCGAGCACCATTGTTCGGAGTGTGAGGACTGCATGTCCATGACGGCGAAAGCCTTGAAGGAGCGCAATGG
This sequence comes from Ambystoma mexicanum, assembly GCF_040938575.1. NCBI lineage: Eukaryota > Metazoa > Chordata > Amphibia > Caudata > Ambystomatidae > Ambystoma > Ambystoma mexicanum. The sequence goes on from NC_090921.1 coordinate 698,013,754, forward strand.
GAAGCTCGAGAGAGGTAAGTCAGTCAAAACCTCCTCGAAAGTTTCGTCGGCTGAGTCGAGGCATTCGTCTCCTCGCCGTCGAAAACATTCCCATTCTAGATCTCGAAGTAGCTCCCACCATTCGTCGAGATCAAGACACTCAAAAAAGAGACATCGAAGGTCCCCTTCCTCGTCGTCTTCTGTGTCCCCAGAAAGGGTCTCCTGTCCCACTAAACACAGTTCTCAAGCTGAGTGGGAGGAATTCAGAAAGAAAATGTTAAGCGTCTTCGAGAACGCGGCCTCGACCCCCTCGAAGACAGCAGAGGGTGATACCCCGGGTGAAAAACCCAAAAAATCAAAACGCCGCAAGTCGCATCACCCGGCGAAACATTCCACCCGAGAGCGCCATGAGCCATCGGGTAAGAAGGCACCATCTTCGACGCATTCGTCGAAGATTCCTTCGACGCACGGATCGGCGCCATCAACGCCGTTGTCGAAGGGTTCCTCGACGAATCGGTCGATCGACTCGACGCCATCATCGACGCCGATGAAAGAGGGGACCAAGGCCACTCCACAGCCAACGGTGATTCCAAGGGCCTCCGGCACGACGCCGAGACCGTCGTCGATGCCCTCGAGTAGGATCCCGATCCTCTCGAGTTCTTCGAGACCCCTTCCAGTTTTTTCGACACCGTTCTCTGCGCCTTCGAAGCCTGTTACATCGGCGTCGACGACATTGACGTTTTCTGGCCCAATAACGACGAGTTTGGCTCCTTCTGCCTTAGAGATGGGTTTTACACCATTTCTGAGGTCAGAGTACCCTGGACTATCTTCAATTTATGAAGAGGGGGAAGATTCTGACCAGGAAACTTTCGGGTTACCGAGGACCACACTGCCTAATTCAGAGGATGTCACCTCTGAGGAAAGAAGGCTGAAGGACCTGCAGGAGTCACTGCATGGGGCAAGTTGGCTGGACACTTCCCCAGAAGTGGAATTTGTTAAGCCATACCCATGGGAACATGCCGAAACACCCTATAGAACCCTGATGGCAAGAATTATTGAATTTATGGGTTGGTCTGCGCCTTCACCTGTTTTTCAACAGGATGACCTAACATATATATTAGACAAAGGCCCACAGGAGGACCCGGTGGTCCCCTTCCATGCAGCCTTATAAAGGAAAATTGCATCTAATTGGGAAACTCCTGAAGTTATCCCTGCGGTCAATAAAAGATTGTCAGCCAAGTATAGGGTAGCGGCTGCTGACCCTGAATACTTATCAAAACACCCGACCCCAGAGAGCCTGGTGGTTCAAGCGGCAACTTCATCTAGCAGTAGGACCGCTTACCCTACTGTCCCACAGGATAGAGATGACAAGAGGTACGACTCTATGGCGAAGAAAGTCTTCTCTGCCTGTAGTATGGCGTTGGAGTCCATCAACGCCACCTGTACGCTCGCCAGGTTCAGTCACACACTATGGGGGTGTGCTTCATCAGCGGCTGACTGCATACCCGAAGGAGAGGAAAAGGAAGCCTTCCTTAACATTATTAAAGATGGCAAAGATGCCATGTGCGAATCACTTCAAACTGGCATCGATTCCGCTTACCGTATCAGCAGGGCCATGGCAGCAAGTACAACAATCCGCAGACATGCGTGGTTAGGAAAGTCGGGCTTTGCTCCAGATGTACGGGCCAGACTTTTGAATATGCCCTTCGACGGCTCTTCATTATTCGGGAAAAAGGCTGATGACAGCCTGGAAAAGTTAGACTTCTATAGCAGCAGCAAAATCTTTAGGAACTGCTATCCGCCAAACTCCTTTTCGTCCCTCAGGAACCTCTGGGAGAGGAAAGTCCTTTCGCTATTATTCCGCATTCGGGAAAGGCAGAGGACAGCCGGCTCAAAGAGGCCAAAGGAGATCCACCCGAGGTGCACGGGTCAAAAGTACTAAGACCGCAGCAGCAGGTGCCTCTTTACCCTCGGCATCTGCATCAGCCGCCCCCAAACCATTCTGAGGCCTTCCCACACAATACACCTGTAGGGGGCAGGTTAACTCACCATCTGACGGAATGGCAGGCTATAACGTCAGATGCTTGGGCATTGGAGACAGTTGCCCAAGGTTACTGCCTACCCTTTCTACACATTCCTTAGAGTCATCCACCGGGGAACAGCTCTCTAAAAGTTCCAGATCCGCTCCTCTTGCAGGAAATTATAGACCTGCTAGAGAAAGGTGCCATAGAGCTGGTACCTGTAGCGGACAGGAACAAGGGTTGGTACTCCCCCTACTTTCTCATACCAAAGAAGGACGGAGGACTGAGACCCATCCTGGACTTACGAGAATTGAACAAGTTCCTCAGGAAGGACAATTTCAAGATGGTAACTCTCTCTCAGATCCTTCAGGCCCTCCAACTCCAGGACTGGCTGGTATCTCTGGACCTTCAGGATGCTTATTTCCATGTGCCAATCCATCTCAAACACAGGAAATACCTGATGTTCGCAATTGGCGACTCTCGTTATCAATTCCGAGTTCTGCCATTTGGGCTGACCTCCGCCCCGAGGGTCTTCACCAAGCTCATGTCGGTAGTGGCGGCGAGTCTAAGGAGGGAAGGGATCCACGTCTACCCCTACCTGGACGATTGGCTGATCAGGGCTGTATCTTCGGAACAGGCCCAGGCCCAGCTAGATTATGTCTGCTACTTCCTTCACAGACTGGGCTTCTCCCTCAATTTAAAGAAGTCGCAGATGATACCATCACAGAGACTCCAGATCATTGGAGTGGTCCTGGACACTTCCTTGGGAAAAGCCTCGCCACCAGAGGTGAGGGCTCAAGATATTCTACAGATGGTCACCAAGTTTCAAAATGCCCAACGTCTCCCAGCCTTCGACTTTTTGAGGTTGCTAGGCCTCATGGCATCCTGCATCTTCCTTGTGCCAGAGGCTCGCCTGAGAATGAGATCTCTTCAGTGGGCACTGAGAAGTCAGTGGTCGCAATTCTCAGGGAGAATGACAGATCTACTCCGGATTCCGGACAAGGTAGCCCGCGACCTTCACTGGTGGGCCTATCCAGAGAACATCTTGAAAGGAGAACTGTTTTGGCAACCATGGCCAGAGATAACAGTAGTCACAGACGCCTCACTCACGGGGTGGGGAGCCCATGCCAACGACTTGACCATCAGCGGTCGTTGGTCTCCATCGGAGTCCAGACTACACATCAACCTATTAGAGCTGAGAGCGATCAGACTAGCACTGAAAGCTTTCCTGCCATCAGTACAGGGGAGAAATGTCCTGATAATGACGGACAACACGGTGGCCATGCACTACCTCAACAAAAGAGGAGGCGTAGGATCACTGCCACTGTGCAGAGAGGCGATGCAGCTCTGGTTTTGAGCAATCCAAGAAGGAATCTCTCTATCGGCAGTCCACCTAGCCGGAGAGAAGAACTTGACAGCGAACGCTCCGAGCAGGCAGAGCACAGCCTCCCACGAGTGGGAGCTAGCTCAGGAAGTCCTTCAAGAGATCTTCACCCTTTGGGGAACCCCTCAGGTGGATCTGTTCACCACAAGCACCAACAGGAAGTGCGATCTGTTCTGTTCAAGGGAATTTCCCCCGCGAGGAGCTCTAGGAGATGCGTTCGTAGTGGACTGGGAGTTTCCACTCCTTTACGCGTTCCCACCAGTCCCTGTTATTCCTCAAATGATCAGGAGGTTGAGAAGATTCCGCAAAACCATGATCCTAATTGCCCCGGATTGGGCCAGGGGAACGTTGTACCCGGACCTTCGAGATATGTCCATCTGCCCTCCAATCCGTCTTCCACTCAAAGAGAATCTTCTCTCGCAGAAGGGAGGTCAGGTTCTCCATCCAGACACCAGAACCCTCAACCTTCACGCTTGGCTTCTGAAAGGGTGAGGTACAAGGATTGGGATCTCCCTGATGACGTCATGGAGGTGTTGCTTTCGACACAATCGAAAACAGTGGACCAGTGGAATGGGATGACGCAACAAATTATTAACTCAAGTACAAATTTTAATAATTCACTACTATAAATTTCACATCATTAGTGCATATATGTTGTAGAATCATAAAATACAATTTATCACTCCCACACTCCTATCTCAAGCATTCATTCTTAATCCCATACTTTCAACATCAACTCATCATCAGTAAAACCATATTAGCATAACCAGATAATGTAAACTATTGTTGTTCCTCTAATCTTCCTATATTTATGACCCAATCTATAGTATCAGGTGTCAGAAACTCTGGCATTACAATTATTCCAGAGATGCACTGTAGATCGTCGACACGTGTTTCGGTCACAAAGACCTTCTTCAGGACGTAGGGCACCCAATAGTACTACTGCCCTTCTTGGACACGTATGAGCCAGTGTTCATTCTAAAAAACATATACAATCATAAAAACAACGTCATCCCTTTCTATTTCAACAATGACAATATATTGTCAAAAAGTGTCTTGTAACTAGAAACACATCGGCCTACTCACCCCCAAGAATTTATTCAAAGGTATGCAAGTTGGCGCAAGGAAAAAATCCTCCACAGGATTCAGCAACACTTTAGATATCCTGCAGATTGTTTTTATGATTGTATATGTTTTTTAGAATGAACACTGGCTCATACGTGTCCAAGAAGGGCAGTAGTACTATTGGGTGCCCTACGTCCTGAAGAAGGTCTTTGTGACCGAAACACGTGTAGACGATCTACAGTGCATCTCTGGAATAATTGTAATGCCAGAGTTTCTGACACCTGATACTATAGATTGGGTCATAAATATAGGAAGATTAGAGGAACAACAATAGTTTACATTATCTGGTTATGCTAATATGGTTTTACTGATGATGAGTTGATGTTGAAAGTATGGGATTAAGAATGAATGCTTGAGATAGGAGTGTGGGAGTGATAAATTGTATTTTATGATTCTACAACATATATGCACTAATGATGTGAAATTTATAGTAGTGAATTATTAAAATTTGTACTTGAGTTAATAATTTGTTGCGTCATCCCATTCCACTGGTCCACTGTTTTCGATTGTGTTGTATTTTGCCTGAAGGACCAGGGATCAAATTGCAGGCATACCCCTTTCATTATTACGGTGTTGCTTTCGGCCAGAAGACCGGCAACAAAGTCTTTATACCGCTGCCGTTGGAACACATTTTGCAACTGGTGTAGGGAAGAGAATATCGACCCTTTTTCATGTGGTACACCAACGGTGTTATCGTTTCTACTCTACTTGGCAAACACAGGCCTTCAAGTTGGCACTGTAAAAGGCTATCTCGCAGCGCTTTCTATCTTCAAGCGCACTGCGGAAGAACCATCGTATTTCAAACTTCCTCTAGTGGTACAATTTCTCAAGGGACTAACTAATGTTTACACTCCAAAACCATTCCAGGTTCCCTTATGGGACTTAAATTTAGTCTTAAACTTCCTAATGGGCACTCCATTTGAACCACTTCACTCTTGCGCGCTGAGATTTCTCACGCTTAAAACTGTCCTATTGCTAGCACTAACATCTGCTAGGAGGGTGAGCGAGCTACAAGCTCTCTCCTGTAAACCCCCGCATACAATCTTCCACAAGGACAAAGTTGTCCTACAGGTGAAGCCTAATTTCCTCCCAAAGGTGGTTTCTGAATTTCATATTACTCTGAAAATTACCTTACCTTCGTTCTACCCTCCTCCCCATCCGGGGAAAGAGGAGGAAAGGCTACATAGGCTGGACCCAAGGCGAGCGCTCAGCTTTTACATTAGCAGAATGGCTAGGATTTGGCAAGCAGACCAACTGTTTGTAGGATACTCAGGTCACAAGTTGGGACTACCCATAACAAAACAAACCATCTCCAGGTGGATTATTTTGGCCATCCTGGAATGTTAGACTGGCAGGGAAAGATCCACCCCAAAATCTCAGGGCTCATTCAACCAGGGGTATCGCAGCCTCTTCGGCTCTCCAAGGAGGGGTACCGGTCCGGGACATATGTGCAGCTGCCACATGGTCGTCCGCACATACATTCACAAAATTTTACAATCTGGATTCCTCCACTGCTCAAGAGACCAGATTTGGCAAGGCCATATTACATTTGGTCTATCCCTAAAGGGATACATAACATTCTCACTCCCACCTCCAATTACATGCCACTGCTATGGGAGTCTATCAAAGATAAGGAATACTTCGGAGGACAGAATCCCTTCGAAGAACAAGTTACTGCTTACCTGGTAACATTCTTTCGACGGGATGTTCCTCTGACGTATTCCTTATCGCCCCTTCCAACCATCCCCGCAGAGATACTTCCCTTGTGGTTGCAGCTTACGCTCCTTCAAGATCAATAACCAATTCAGGCATGACTTTTCTTATGCTACAAAACGGAACTGAGCAACGGGCGCAGCGCGTGGCTATTTATGGGCATGATGATGTCGGCACCGATACGGTGGCCGTCGAGGGACATCGACTCGGCGGACGTCGACGTGCAGCGCCCTCTACAGAAAATATTTACGAGGTCAGCAAGCTGGAAACGTATTATCAAAGATAAGGAATACGTTGGAGGAACATCCCGTCGAAAGAACATTACCAGGTAAGAAGCAACTTGTTCTTCTCCTCTAAACCAATCACTGTGCTCTGGGTCATACAGCCCCCAGCCAATGACAGTCCTTTACCTGAGCCCTTCCCCTGGCAGCCATCTTCAGATTTTTACTGCACGCTTTAGTGTTGGGAGTCCTCGAGTTGTGCTCTGTGAGCTACTTCTATGTTTTTTGTTTTTCAATGGCAAAGTTTCTATTTTTGATCCAAAAGAGCCTGTGTGCTCTTCACTCCATCTGCTGACACCGGCGACCCGTTTGTCAGTGAATTTCAGCACCCCTCAAGAGTGAAGATCGTCAAAGTTTTCTTCGAAGTTTCCAGAAGACCATCGGACCTACTCCGTGCCTCCGACCATGACTGGGGAGAAGGAAGGAAGGTCCCTCTTCAGGCTCGGCACCAAGTGCGGGCTATGAAACGTGTTTGTGGAGCACAATCACCTCCAGTGCCTCTCTTCACCTGGACCACAAGGAAGGAGAATGCGAGATCTGCCTCTGCTTCTCCAAGAAGATGACCAAGGATCGACACAGTAGACTGGCAGTGATATGATATGGCATTTATAACGCAACTATACACAAGTGTTTCAAGGCGTGAATGCCAAGGCCTCTGCCCCATGCTCCAAGCAGGGTCATTCCTTGCCCCTGGACCGGCCTGTCCGAGTAGCAGGCTTCCAAGTCCTTTGAGGGCACCTCACCTGTGGGGGCCCAAGACCAGGCCAAGCACTGCAAGTCCAGTTCCAACGGGGTCACTGCGCAAGTGGGTCCTGCGTTGGGCGGCGTGCATTCAAGATCACCATCCGCCTCCATCACCAGCCAATGATCGTGCTCCTCCTCCAAGAGCAAGACGCCCGGCTAAACTGCGGTAGAGGCCCGAGAAGCCTGGGACGGAGGGGAAGATGGCCGGACTGCCCAAGAAGGCCCATTCGGCTCAGGAGAGGTCTTCGTCGATGATAGAGCTGGTGGCGGCTGCTCTCACAAAGCCACAAGGGGCTGACCCCGTACAGGTGGCCCCCGCACCGCAGAAGGTGTCCCTGCCTCCGAGGCAAGAAACCGCCACAGAGACTTTGGCGAAGTCTGCTGGCACGCCTCAGAAGAGGAGGCCGTCGCTGAGCCCGGCTCTGACCCCTCAGGATGGAAAGGTGGGGGCAGCAAGGAGACCCAGGATCAACCCCAGGCCGTGCCCCAGGCCATGGAAGTTTCATCCACGGGTGGCGAGGACCTGGAGTTCTCGCACATGGTCCACAAGGATGTGGATGACGGCGTGGGTCCTAGTGCTCCGATCACGCCAGCTATGCCGAGATATGTTGCTGGACCCTACACACTTTGGTGTGGTTGATTTAGAAGTGGATGCTGCAAGGTCCGGATCCTGCGGCCCTCCAGGCCCTCGATCAGCCTCGGACACGGGGACAGGTACACCCACTGCAACGACCAACGATGACTACGATATCGTCACAGCATGAGTCTCCTCAGCCGAGGGCATTGCCACCAGATGAAGTGGGGTCGTACCATTCTATGGTCGCAAAAGCCTCCAAAGTTTTCCAGTTTACGCTAGAGGAAACTAAGATGGAGGGATTCCTTTACCAGAGGCGCAAAGCCAAGTGGAAGACCATCATGGCGGTGCTCCTTCTGGACGACGTGTGGGAGGAGGGCCCGGCCCTCTTGAAAAATCCTTGCACGGCTCCAGCGAAGCTGGATCGGCTAGAGAAGAAGTGCCAGAGTCCTCACCCAAGTGCCTGAGGTTGCAACCATAGCTGGAATCTGTGGTTTTGTCGACCGTGTCGCCCTCGGTCCCCCTCGACAGCGGGGAGAAGAAAATGGACACCATGTGAAGGGAAGTTAATTTACACCGTGCCCTTAACCATGAAGCCGTTCAATGCACTGGGGATCCTAGCAAGGTACAGCGAGCTGTAGTACAAGCTGGGCCCGATTCCGGTGTTCCTCCCCGATGACCAGAGGTTGGTGGCGATCGCCCATTTCCAGGAGGGAGAGGTGGCTTCGGACCACACCATCACAGTGGCACTGGACATCGCCGACGCAGGTTTCCGACAGATGGGGAATGGTGTCTGCCTTCGTCGTCCAGGTTTAGTTGAAGGCCACACATTTCTGCCAGGAGGTCCAGACGAGGGTACTGGACATGCCTTTCGACAGAGAAAACCTCTTTGGGAAGGCCGTCGACACATCTCTACAGGCAGTCAAGGCGGATACAGAGAAAGCCTGTTCCCTGGGCATGGTCCAGCAGCACCCCTCTTCCTTTCGCTCCTCCAGGGGGAAGTCTAGCAGTTCAGTGAAAGGTTTCTCCTTGTCATACTGCCAGCCCTACAGGTCCACGACCCAAGAAACCTACAGAGCCCATTCCCCGGCCTGCGGTGGAGTAGGTCAGCACTGTAGTCGCCCCGCAAGGCACGATGCTGGTGCCAAAGCAAGCCTGAACACGCAAGGGCGTTGGGCCCCCACCCGTGCACCCCGGTGGGAGATCAGCTGATGGGATTCATCAGCGAGTGGGAGAAGATCACCGCTGACAGATGGGTGCTGGACGCTCTCGACCACGGACATAACCTGGAGTTTCAGCACAGGTGTTGGCGAATCCCTCCCGTGGCCCGGCAGGAGCAGCACATCCCTCAACTCTTGCAGGCGGTACGGGGCATGTTATGAAAAGGGGCGATAGAGCTGGTTCCCCAATTACTACGGGGATCTGGACTCTATTCCAGATACTTTAGTCAAAAAGAAAACCGGGGGCTGAGGCCCATTCTGGACCTTCGGTGTCTGAACAAATACCTCGAGTCCCAAAAATTCAGGATGGTCGCGTTGCAACATGTGCTCGGCCAACTGGAAGGAGGAGACCTCTTGGCGACGCTGGATCTGGAGGACGCCTACTTCCACGTGCCCATCCACAAGAAGCACCGAAATTTCCTACGCTTTGTAGTGCAGAGACTGCACTACCAGATCAAAGCCCTCGCCTTCGTCCTGAAGTCGGCCCCCAGGGGGTTCACGAAGTGCCTGGCACCGGTGGCGGCCCATCTGCGACTACGAAGGATACACATGTACCCGTACCTCGACGACTGGCTCCTCCTGGCCAGTTTGCGAGAGTTAGCCGTCGGACACACAGACGACCGCCCAGCTGCTGACGGATCTGGAATTCTCCATCATTTATCCAAAGTCTTGCTTGACACCATCACAGAACTCTCTGTATTTAGCCTAGCTCCTAGGAACAGTGTCCTGCCTAGTGTCGCCCTCGGAGGAGAGGGTAGCGGCCTTCCTGGGGAAAGTGCAACGACTGTTGTCAATCCAGACTGCCATGGTGCGGACCATCAAGTCGCTGCTCGGCATTGTCATTTTGCATCAAACTTACCCAGCTCTGCAGGTTACGGATGTGACCTCTTCAGGAGTTCCTGGACGATTCAGGAGTTCTTTTGGGTGATTTGGTGGTGGGCCATTCACTCCAACATCACCCGGGGCACAGGGTTTCAAACCCCACCCCTATACCAGGTAACTGTCACCACGGATGCTTCCCTGGAAGGCTGGGAAGCCGACACCGGACGTCTGCATGCCAGAGGCCTGTGGCTGCCAGAGAAGAAGGATCTCCACATCAATATCCTGGAGTTGCGGGCAGTGTTCGGGGTCCTCAAGTCATTCCTTCCATCTCTGAAGGGCAAAGTGGTGAGGATCTTCACGGACAACACCACCACAATGTTCTACATCAGGAAGCAGGGGGGCACTCGGTCCCTAGCGCTCTCCAAAGAGGCACAGGAATTGGGGCACTGGCACAGGAATTGTGGCACTGGGCCATCGGACAAAAGATGTTCCTCGTTCCTCTTCACCTGGCGGGAGTCCAGAGCAACATTGCAGACTCCCTCAACAGGGAATTGCGCTCCTGCCACGAGTGGGAGCTTCAGCAGGACCAGGTGGACCACATCTTCATCAAGTGGGGCAGCCCCAGATCGATCTTTTTGGGAAGGCAGCAAAGCCAAATGTCAGAAATTTGCCACCAGATTCCAACAGCCAAGGAGCATGGGGGACGTGATCTCCTTCCCGTGGGAAGGCCCGTTCCTGTACGCGTTCCCGCCGTTGCCTCTCCTGCTACGAGTCATCAATACACTCACAGTGCCTATGCAGGATGATAGTTGTCGCCCCTATGTGGCTGTGGCAGATTTGGTACCCGGACTTTCTCAGCCTGTCAGTGTAGCCTCTGGTCAAACTGCCAGTAGTCCCGGACCTTCTCAACAGATAAAGAGGCGCAATCCTGCATCACGACCCAGGATCGCTTAACCTGAGGTCTTGGCTCCTGCAGCCCTAGAATTTGGAGGATACGAGTTGCCCGTGGACTGCAGGGAGGTCCTTGCCAAGGCCAGATCATTGTCGACATTTCGTTTCGCTACGTGGTGCCAGTTGCAAAAGATCATCCCTCTGAGGGTCACGGCCCTGCATCTTCATCTGTACTTGTCCTTGGCCATGACCGGTCTGGCGCACGCCTTCTATCAAGGTGCATCTGGCGGTTATCTCCTGCTACACCAGGTCTCCAGGACAATCTTCTCTTTGGTCTCGTCAAGGAGTTCCTTGAAGAACGGTTTCGATCTTTCCTGCGGTGAAGGCTCCTGCCCCGGCATGGGAGCTCAACGTGGTGCTGATAAGGCTCATGGGGGGCCCCCTTCGAGCCTATGCATCAGGCCCCTCTCAAGTTCCTCTCATGCTGTGGAAAGCAGCGTTCCTTGTGGCCATCACCTCCACCAGGACGGTGGGTGGTATCCAGGCCCTATCCTGCAAACAGCCATATCTGACTTTCCACGAGTCGAAGGTTGATGCTATGGCAGCACCCCTCGTTCATGCCTAAGGTACCGCCGGAATTCCACCTCAACAAGCCTTTCATGTTGCATGTGTTTTACCCGAAGCCTTAGTCACCGGCTGAAAGGGGTAGCACTCGCTGGATGTTGCACATGCCCTGAAATTCTACGTGACCCGCACGAAGAGTTTCCGGAAGACATCTCAACTGTTTTTGAACTTTGGTCCTGTGTACCATGGGGAAGACCTTGTCCAAGGCTTCCATCTCAAATTGGCTCTCGGGCTGTATCACGCACTGTCATTGGTTGGCGAACCGACCACTGCCCGGCCGTCCCAGATCCCAATCCACCAGAGCGAACACTGCGATGACCGCGTTCTTGTCTGGTGTGCCCCTGCTGGACATCTGCAGGGCTGCCACATGCAGGTCCACTCACACCTTCACGAAGTTCTACTGCGTCAATGGGGATTCCAGAGAGGAGTGCAGAGTCGGCCAAGCAGTACTACGCAACCTGTTCGCTTGAGGTAAGTCTGTTCCAGAGGTAAGAGTTGCTTCTGTTGTGCCTTGCCACCTCCTGTGGTTGTGTAATGTTGTACTGATATGTATTTGTTATTCATGAGCATGTGAATCCATGCCAGACCCCATGCTGGAGAAGGAACAAGTTACTTACCTGTCACTATTGTTCTCCAGCATGGATCTGGCATGGGTTCACATGCAAATGCTCCTTCCTACATCTCTGTGGCTCTTCTTGGTCATGCTGCCACTTTACATGCTTACCAAATCTGAAAATCGCTGCCACAGGAGGGGCTTAGGGAGAGGACTGTCATTGGCTGGGGTCAGTATAACCCAGAGGACAGTGATTGGTGTAGAGGAGAAATACAGTTTGTAAGTGAAAGTGAAACCACATATATATATTTTTTTTTTTTTTACCGAGGATTCGCAGACTGACAGGGAATATTTATGAGCATGTGAATGGCACTTCCTCTTATCGCCAACCCTCCCGTTTCACGACCCAGGAAACCAACAAGGGTTGTTCCAAGGTTTTCAGGGTGGCCGTTGTTGTAGTCGAGGACCACAGGGCGGTGCTTCAACATCCAAGCAAGATTGAACCAGCCAGGACGTAGGGCCGCCACCTATGCACCACCGTGGAAGGCCGGCTGGCGAACTTAATCAGCGTGTGGGAGTCCATCTCCAACAACAACAAATGGGTGCTGGACGATCTTACCCCCGGACACGCCATAGGATTTCAATGAAAGTGTCTGCGAATACCACTGGTGGCCCAGCAGGAACCACACATCCCTCAGCTACTGCTGGAGGTCTGGGTCATGTTAAGAAAAGGGGCGATACAGCTGGTCCCACGGCGGCTCCGGGGCTCCTGAGTTTACTCAAGGTACTTTCTCGTAAGAAAGAAGACGGGCTGGAGGCCCATTCTCGACCTACGACGACTCAACAAGTACGAAAAGTCATAGAAGTTTAGGATGGTCATGCTGCAGCATGTGCTCGGCCTGCTGGAACAGGGAGAGAGTTTGTTGTAGTTGGATCTAGAGGACGCGTTTTTCCACGTCCCCATAAATGTGAAACATTGCAAGTTCCTGTGCTTCGTCGTTCAGGAGAAACATTACCAGTTCAAGGCTCTTCGCGTCGGACTGTAGTCGGCACCCATAGTCTTCACCAAGTGCCTGGCGTCGGTGGTGGCCCATCTGCAACTATAGGGAATTCACATGTACCCTTACCTGGACGACTGGCTCATCCGGGCCAAGTCAAAGGACATTATCGTTGGTCTGCTGACGAACCTGGGGTACTCAGTGAATTATGCAAAGTCCTGCTTGACTCCATCGCAGGACGCTCTGTTCCTGGGATCCAGGCTCAACACGGTGGCTTGCCTAGCAGCTGTGTCGGAGGATAGGATATCGGCCATCTTGCACAAAGTGCAACGGCTGTTGGCGCTGAAGATCGCCACAGTGCGGACCATCAAGTCGCTGCTCGGCATGTCTTGCATATACCTGATTTGGCTCTGCAGACTGCGGATGCGTCCGCTCCAGGAATTCCTTGACGCCAGTTGGGTCCAGGTGTCTGGAAGCTTCCAGGACAGCTTTGTGCTCAATGACCCCGGCGAGCGATAAGGTCATGGGGCGCTCCAACATCGCCAGAGGCACGGATTTTCAGAGCCCCCGGTACCAGGTGACGATCACGACGGACGATTCTCTGGAAGGATGGGGGGAGCCCACACCGGACGTCTTCATGCCAGAGGGCTGTGGCAGCCGGAAGAGAAGTCGCTACATGTCAACGTACTGGAACTACGGGCTGTGTTTTGGGCCCTCAGGTCATTTCTGCCGTCCCTCAAGGGCAAGGTGGTGTGAGGGTCTTCACGTACAATACCATCACAATGTTTTACATCCAGAAATGGGTTCCATGTAATAATGTTGCCACAAAAATATCGCCATGCAAAAATATCGCCGAAAAATTGTCTTTTTTTGTGGCGATTTTATTGCATGGGACATGCGGGGGGGACCCCCGCAACCCCCACTTTTTTATTTTTTTTAAATTTTGCCCCTGTCGCCATATATATGGTCACCCAAATAATATCGCCACAGCATTTTCCCAGCGATATTATTTACGGCGACCATATATGTGGCGATATTATTACCTGATACCCAGAAATGGGGGGGCGCCAGATCCCCAGTGCTCTCCAGGGAGGCACAGGGCTTATGGCACTGGGCCGTCGCCCGGGGATGTTCCTCATTGCGTTCCACCTGGTGGGAGTAAAGAACATGGTCAGCCCTCGGTCAGGGAGCTGCTTTCCTGCCACTAAAGGGAACTGCGGCAGGATCAAGTGGACAGCTTGTTCCTCAAATGGGGCAGTCCCCAGATCGATCTGTTTATGACGGCGATGAACACCAAGTGCCAGAGGTTCGCCAGCAGGTTCCCGCAGCCCGGGAGCATGGGGGACGCATTCTCCTTCCCTTGGGAAGGCCTTTTGCTGTACGCGTTCCCTATGTTGCCTCTATTACTTTAACACATCAATCAACTCAGACGGTACTGGTGCAGGATGATCCTCATCGCACTAGCATGGCCGAGGCAGATCTGGTACCCGGACCCTCTCAGCATGTCAACATCGCCTCCAGTCAAGCTGCCAGTGGTCTCGGATCTCCTCGCCGGGGAAGGAGGTGCAATTCTGCACCACGATCCGGGATCGCTGAACATGAAGGCCTGGCTCCAGCAGCATTAGAGTTCAGTGGCTACGAGCTTCCAGCGGACTGCAGGGAGGTTCTTGCTAGGGCGTCGACTTTGAAGTGCTACGGACACAAATGGAAACGTTTTGCAACCTAGTGCCGGTTGCAGAAGATCAACCGTCTGTGTATCACCGCCCCACAGGTACTTCTGTATTTACTATCTTAGGCTAAATCGGGGCTGGCACACGCCTCCATCAAAGTGCATCTGGCGGCTATCTCCCGCTACACCAGATCTCCAGGACATCCTTCCTTATGGTCGCACAGTCTAGTCAAGGAATTTATCAAGGGACAGTACTGCTCATTACCTCCGGTGAAGGCTCCGGCCCCGGCGTGGGAACTCACGTGGTGCTGATTAGGCTCACAGGGGTCCCATTCAAACCTATGCAGACACCTCCGCTGAAGTTTCTGTCGTGGAAGACCGCTTTCCTTGTGGCCATCACCTCTGCAAGAAGAGTAGGTGAGATCCAGGCCTGTCCTGCAAGCCACCTTACTTGACTTTCCACGAGACGAGGGTGGTGCTGCGGATGCATCCCTCATTCATGCCAAAGGTCCCGTCGGACTTTCATCTCAACGAGCCCTTGGTGTTACCTGTCGCCGGCTGAAAGGACTTTGCACTTGCTGGATGTTTTATGTGGCCAGCACGAAGAGTTTCCGGAAAACATCTCTGGTTTTTGTGAACTTTGGCCCTGTGAACTATGGTAAGGCCCTGTCCAAGGCTTCCATTTCCAAGTGGCTCGCCGGTTGCATCACTCATGATCACTGGTTGGTGAACCGACCGTTGCCTGGCCGTCCGAGAGCCCAATTTCCAGAGCGATCGCTGCTATGACTGCGTTCCGGTCTGATGTGCCCCTGCTGAACATCTGCAGGGCTGCGACTTGGAGGTCGACGCACACTTTCACGAGATTCTACTACGTGGCGTCCAGAATCGGCCAAGCAGTGCTGCGCAACCTGTTCGCTTGAAGGTGAGCCTGGTGAGGAGGTAAGAGATTGCTTCTGTTGAGCCTTGCCACCTCCTGTGGTTGTGCATATGTGTACTGCTATGTATTCTTTATTCATGAGCAATTCCCATAATCCCACAAGTCATCAGGAGGTTGAACGTTTGGGACAACCAAGATTCTAATCACTCCAGATTGGGACAGGTGGACATGGTACTCGGAACCTTCTGGACTTGGCCATCTGCCCCCCACAGCTCCTCCTAAAGAGTCTGGACTTAACTCTTGCAAGGAGGAGACCTGGTTCTCCAGCTATAGACTTGTGTTCTGACCCAACCGTGCCATACCCAAATACCATTGTTTGTGATTTACACTAGTTTTGAAACAGTCTAACACCATCCAGGTTTGGCATACATCTTTTACTGGTTTAGCGGCCTTTTTTTAAACATGTGTTTTGACCTCCTCACAAGGTCTTCCTTAGGGCGTTGTCATCTAAACTTATTTGATGTCAAAGGTTCACTTGCTCCACATCATTTGTCCTCACCGACCATCTGACTGGTAGGCAAGATCAACTTGCTGTTATCGCCCTTAAATTATAAGGCTTCAATACTGCCTCCTCAATCCTTAATGCACAGTCCTTGAATATTCCTTGCACTGGTCCCGTCTTTGGTTTCCAATCCCATTCCACACAATACAACCAATCCTGTAATATTAGTCCTGCTTTCTTTGTTGCGTAAATTCTCAAATCAATGTCGAATCATTGTGTTCCATAATGGCCCTTTCAAATATGTATTTTTAAATATATTGTTCGAGACCGCGTTAGATCTCCGAACAGCGTTCCTCTCCACCCGAACATCAACATCCTTAGTCTCTGCACTTGCTTACTCAAAGGCTGAGATAGTGATTGTAATCTCACTGAAGATGTTGTGGAGGTATTGATCTTGGTCAGAAGACTAGCAGCAAAGGCTCTTTACTACTGCCGATGTAATACATTTTGCGGCTGGTGCCGAGCCAAGAACTTGGACACCATTTTATGCGATATTGCAGAAGAACTTTCCTTCCTGTTACACCTGGCCCAGTACTGGCTGAAGCTTAATACTGTAAAAGGTCACTTAGTGGCGCTATCCATCTTCAAGCGCATGGCTTACTTTTCTATGCACATACTCATTTTGTGGTACCGATCTGGGACTTGAAATTGGTCCGATGTTCCTAATGGAACCCCTTTCAAGCAGATGCATTCTTGTCAGTTCAGGCTTCTTACCTGGCCTTTTTCTATATTGAAAGAACTCAACTCCGGATTGAAGACCAATTATCTGTTGGCTATGCCAGCTCAAGGTTGGGGAAATCCATTTTGAAACAAACATTGTCGAGATTGGTAGTGTTAACCGTCTGAGTGCTACATCATAGCTGTTGGAGACATTCCAGAGGAATTTGATGCTCATTCTACCAGAGTAGTGAGGCTATTTCTGCACCCCAGAGTGGAGTTCCTACTCGGGACATATGTTGAGCAGTGACATGGTCATCACTGCATACCTTTGCTAAACCGTATGGTCTGGACGCTCTGATCACATTGGGATGCCCCGTCGACAGGGCAGTATTAAAAAAAAAAAGTCTTAAAAATGAGACCACAATGGGAATGCACTCTTTTCCCTGCTCCTATAAAAGGGATACTGCTATGTGAATCTGTCTAAAATGAGGAATCTGTGAGAGGAAACAATCCATTAGAATAACAAATTACTTCCTGATAATGTTCTTTCTGATGATGTTCCTCCCAATGTGGAAAAAAAATGCCACATTGTTTCTCCAGCATTGGATCTTTCATGGATACACATGCTTAGAATATTCCCCGTCGTCAGACTGGGACCCCTCGGTACACATATATAGCCTTTTCCTATAGGAAAACTTTCGACAATTTTGTGTCCTATCTACGTCCTTTTAGGACCCGCCTACGCATGCTCCGTAGGCCGTCCCAGTATAAGTAGCCCGCCCCCGCGGTTCCCCTTCAGATTTCAACCGTCTCCAAAGTAGTGGGATCTCCTCGCGTGTCTTGCTATTTTGTACAAGGTTGCATTACTGGAATTTGAGTACAGAAAATGTCCTCCGTGTCAGGAAAAGCGCTGTTCCGCCCATGCGCGACGTGCGGCTTGAAAAAAGTTTACGAGGGGGACGGACATATGGATTGTATATATTGCCTCCACCCTCATCATTCGGCGGATAACTGCGACATATGCAAAGGGTTTTCTCAAAAAACCCTCAAAGACCGCAGTCGACGACTGGTGGCATGGCTGAATGAGGGAGCGGGGGCATACCCCCCTTCGGAGGTAGGCTCCACACAATCGGCGAAAACAGGCCGCGCTACCTCGTCGGAACCACCGGCGAAGAAATCTCGACCGACGGAAAAAGAGTCGTCTGGAAGCCACTCAACTAGAGACTCCTCGTCAAAGAAATAATCTTCATCAAAGGAAAGGAAATCCTCCTCGGGCGATCATCATAGATCGACCACGAGTCGAGAGTCGAGTAAAAGCAAGCCAAGTGTGGAAAAGGCGGGACTGCCAAAACCACCTGCTAAGTCACCGTCGTCGACGGCGGCCCAGTCATCGGCCTCCACCCTGCCACTTACGCAGGTGGCATCCACCGTCCCACCGACGACAACGTCGACGATGGCCTCGTCGACGGGGGTTCTACAGGAGGCCTGGAGGCCTGAAGTTTTTGATCCGACCCCCCCGGATACTTTACTACAAGAACAGGCTGTGTTGCTGTCCTCGGAGGACGAGAATGAGAGAATAGCTGGACCAGCAGACCTAGGGCTACGAGTGGCTGACAAGTCGTCGACGAGGGGATCCGTTATACCGGTATCTGCCCCTCTTCTCAATCCTCAATCTGTTTTGTCGTTGGAAATTCTGTCCACGCTTCAATCATTGTTACAGTCGTTGGACAAGAGACTACCTCAGGCAAACCTGCCGCAGTCACCCGTCGACGAGCCAGGCCCGTCCCGTCAACCTACGCACCCCAATCTCAGCACTGGCACAGGAGGAAGGTGAGCTGCCAGATTCGGAGTCGGACAGGGGAGCCATGTCGGATATCTCATCATCCCCCTCCAGGGATCCAACCTGGGAGTCAGAGGTGGAGTTGGAAACCCCTAGAAGCCCAGCTCACCCGTCCCCTCCGGACGACATTGCGTCATTCCATTCTATGATGGAGAAGGCATGCAGAGAATTTGGTTTGTCCCAAGAAGAACAGAAAAAGGACTGTTTATTGTTCGACCACATGGGTAAGAGAAGGAGGTCTGTGTTCTCGATACCAATACTAGACCATGTATGGAAGGAGGGGTTGCAGACAATGTGTCACCCGTTTTCAGAGCCGGCAGTGAAAGGACGCCTGGAAAAAAAGTTTAAGGCTCCAGAGTCTACCCCCAAGTGTTTATCCTCCCAACCAACGCCAGACTCGGTGGTGTCGGCGGCAGCGGCGAGGAAGGCGAAGGTCCAGCACAAGTGCACGACTCCTCCGGAGAACGAAGCGAGACGCCAAGATGCCTTTGGCAAAAAAGTGCTCTCTGTGGGAGCGACCACAGTAAAGGCCGCAAACTCTCTGGCAATTGTTGCCAGATACGATAGGGAGATGTGGCACAGGCTAGCTCCGTTGCTTGATCATCTTCCGGAAGAGCATAGGAAGGCAGCGATGTTACTCGTCCGAGAAGGTGAGGAAGCCTCAAATCACGCAATAAACATCGTGGTGGACCTCGCTGAGTCAGGCTTCAAGCAAGTCAATAATGGGGTCGTATTACGTCGACAGTCATGGCTTAAGTGTACCTACTTCAGGCCAGAAGTACAATACAAAGTTTTAGATATGCCCTTTGAGGGAGACCTTCTTTTCGGTGAGAAGGTGGACGAAGCCCTAAAGGGAATGAAAGAGGACTCGGACACAGCACGTTCATTGGGTGCCCTCCAGAGTGGCAGAAACTACAAATCTTTTTGTCCCTTTAGAGGGGCTTCAGGTAATTCAAGATTCTCTGCATCTGGAGACAGATCCTTTGGCAGATCAGCTTACGCCTCCCAGGGATACAGACGTGCCTCCCAAACGGCAAACCGTCGCCGGAACTTCCAGACTTCCAGAAAAAGACCATCATATCCGTCGTCGTCGAGAGACAAGCAAAATAAAGATCAGCAGCGACATACAACACACTATTCTGTGGGGAAGATTTTCAGCATATGTCGACGAATGGGAACGAATAACGACGGATCAATGGGTGCTGGATACTATAAGAAACGGACACTCTCTACAATTCAAACACAGCCCTCCGCAAATTCCACCTGCGTTCACCGCTCATTCCCATCTGATGATACTGCAACAAGAGGTAACACTCATGTTAGCAAAGGGCGTGATAGAATTAGTTCCAACATCACAGAGAGGTCAAGGAGTCTACTCAAGATATTTCGTCGTAAAAAAGCCGGACGGCAAATGGCGTCCCATTTTAGACTTACGCGATCTCAACAAATCTTTGAAGAGCCTAAAATTCAAGATGCTCACTCTGCAGGAAGTGATCTGCGCCGTTCAAGAGGGGGATTTTCTAGCGTCCCTGGATTTACAGGACGCGTATTTCCATATTCCAATGTGTCGGAAACACAGGAAATTCCTAAGATTTGTAATAGGGCGGACTCACTACCAATTCACGGTTCTTCCTTTTGGGCTCAAGACCTCCCCCAGAACGTTCACGAAATGCCTGGCTCCAGTAGCGGCCTGGCTAAGGAAGCAAGGCCACCATGTATACCCATACCTTGACGACTGGCTGGTAAGGGGATCCTCCCCAGCGTCGACCAACACAAGTTTACAAGCCACCATGCAGCTTCTACAGCAGCTGGGATTCGCCATAAACTTCGAAAAATCCTCTCTGCAGCCATCGAGATCGCTGGTATTCCTGGGGGCACAGTTCGAGACCCAGTTAGGGCTAGTGAAACCTTCTCTCGACAGAACCTCAAGACTCAATCAGCAAGCATGCCGACTACGGCGATACACCAAGATCTCGGTGAGAAAATACGTTTCGGTCCTAGGGGCCATGGCATCCTGCATCCATCTGGTGCAAAACTGTCGCCTATTCATGAGGCCAGTCCAGGAATTCCTCGCGGACCGATGGACGCAGGCTCAAGGATCGTGGTCAGACAAGATAACCATCGACGACGACAAGCTGCTTCGGACCCTTCAGTGGTGGCAGAGTTTCCACAATCTGAACAACGGCGTACCCCTACAGGAGCCGGAGTTTCAGCGAACCATAGTCACGGATGCGTCCCTAACCGGATGGGGAGCTCACATGGGTGCTCTCCAAACGCAGGGTCGCTGGTCTCCAACGGAGTCACTCCTACACATAAACGTGTTAGAACTCAGAGCAGTACGATGGGCCTTGAAGGCATTCCTACCACACATCAAGGGTTCGCGAGTACGAATACTGACCGACAATACAACGGCCATGTTTTATCTGAGGAAACAAGGAGGGACGCGATCAAGAATTCTTTCCATAGAAGCCCAGAAAACATGGCATTGGGCATTAAAGCACGAAATTTCCATCGTGGCTCATCACCTTCCAGGAGTGAGGAACTCCCAAGCAGACTCCCTCAGCAGAAGCATGGCCCAAATACACGAGTGGGAAATGGACACAGTTCACCTGATGAAAGTGTTCCAGAAATGGGGTCACCCCCTCTGGACGCCTTCGCGACCAAAGACAACAAGAAATGCGAGCAATTCGCAAGCAGATGGCCTCAAGAGGGTTCCATGGGGGAGGCATTCTCCTTCCCATGGACGGACATGTTCCTTTATGCTTTTCCCCCGTTCCCCCTCATACGGAGGACAATTCAGTGGATACGCAGATACAATTGCCGGGTAATTCTAGTGGCACCACACTGGCCGAGGCAACCGTGGTTCTCCGACCTGCTTCACCTGTCGCTGGAACATCCCATAGCGTTTCCGAGAGTCCCGAACCTACTATCCCGGGACAAAGGCACGGTGTGGCATCACGACCCGGACAGTCTCAACCTTACAGCCTGGCTCCTGACTTTTCGGAGTTCGGTGCTTTAAACGTTGTGGAGGATTGCCAAAACATTCTGCAGGCGGCCCGAGCCCCTTCTACAAATAAATCTTACTCCTATAAGTGGCGGAGGTTCTGTGAATGGTGTCGAGGACAACAAGGCCTACAACTGTTGTTGGTGACGCCGGAACAAGTTCTACCTTACCTGCTCCTCTTGGCGGAGAGGGGGTTGTCCTTCACATCGATAAAGGTGCACCTGGCGGCCATCTCAAGGTTCACGAGGAAGAGGCAGTCCTCTCCTCTATTTAGCGACAGACTTGTGAAACACTTCATGAGGGGTTTATTTCGAATTTTTCCTCCGGTAAAACGTTTCCCACCAACTTGGAGTCTCAACACAGTGTTGGCAGGCTTAATGAAACCGCCTTTTGAGCCTATGGACACGTCTGACATAAAATTCATATCGTGGAAGCTGGCATTCTTGATTGCTATCACATCAGCTAGGAGAATCTCGGAACTGCAAGCGCTGGTCGTAGACCCGCCATACCTAAGATTCTTTAAGGACAAAGTGGTCCTGGCAACTAATCCTACGTTTGTCCCAAAAGTTCCGACAATGTATCACAAACACTCGCCCATTGTTCTCCCTACTTTCTTCGCGACACCATCATCGACAGCAGAAAAAGCTCTTCATACCCTGGACGTTAAGAGGGCTCTGAAATGTTACCTACATCGTACACAGGAACTCAGGTCTACTCGACAACTGTTCATCGCATATGGTCCGTCGACGAGAGGAAAAGCAATCTCTAAACAGGGATTGGCTCGATGGGTCTCATCGACGATTGCGTTTTGTCACTCCAAGGCCGGAAGGCCACTGCAAGGACATCCTAGAACCCATTCTACAAGATCAATGTCCTCCTCAGCAGCTTTATGGGCAGGAATTCCGCTGACGGACATATGCCAGGCTGCGGCATGGTCAGTGCCCCACACGTTTACCCGCCACTACTGCCTTACCAGGCAGCATGCGGACGAGGTGCAGATGGGAAGAGCTGTCCTGCGCCATCTGTTTCAGTAAGGTAAGCTCCACGCTGTGGAGAATCTGTTTCTACCTTTTTGATGACAGTATACTTTATGTGGGTAAGGTTATATGAGTTAACTTATTCCTACTGTACATATGCATTGTGTAGTATGGTAAGGGTATATTACATTACATTCTCACCGCCGTCTCAAGTGTTACTGCTATACAATCTATTCTAAGCATGTGAATCCATGAAAGATCCAATGCTGGAGAAGGGAATAGTTTCTTACCTGTAACTCCATTTCTCCAGCATTGGTATCTTTCATGGATTCACATGCGCCCGCCAAACCTCCCCGGAATGCAATGTATTTGATTGATAAGTTTAACCCTTCCTACTTTGGAGGGGCCGACATCTGAAGGGGAACCGCGGGGGCGGCCTCTTATACTGGGACGGCCTACGGAGCATGCGTAGGCGGGTCCTAAAAGGACGTAGATAGGACACAAAAGTGTCGAAAGTTTTCCTATAGGAAAAGGCTATATATGTGTACCGAGGGGTCCCAGTCTGACGACGGGGAATATTCTAAGCATGTGAATCCATGAAAGATACCAATGCTGGAGAAATGGAGTTACAGGTAAGAAACTATTCCCTTCTTTCATTTTACTGCAATTTCAGCGCGATGGTTCACGGAAACCGAAAACAAAAGCTGTGTTGAAAAAAGAAACTAATTCCTTGCTTTTCAAGTGATTCAGAAGCAAAACAATGCCGTTTTTTAAAATGTATTGCCTCTCTCCTTGGTAATTAAAAGAAGTAAAACACACAGGGTGTGTTTCCATGAAGCGTGCACTTTGTGGTGTTTTAAAATGAAATTCTGAATAATTTCAAAGCCGTTTTGGATGTCATATGTGCAACTTTTGTATTCATTAGACAGAACAGCAAATGTTCTGATTTAACTGAAGGTAAAATAAGGTGGTGGCATTCGGGTGCCCAGTCGCCGCACATGTGCCAGAGAAAGAAAGGCACAGCCGATTTGTGGCATTATTTCCAATGCAGTTTTTTGTTCTAGGAGGTGTTCTGCCTTACGCCTTAAATGTACCTCACAGGGTGTAGTCCTGGACCAGGAACTATCTAGGACTGCACATATCAATAGTCTTGTGGCTAGTTCAGCCTACCACCTAAAGCTATTGGCACAAATCAGACCCTTCCTCAATCGGTCAAATTGCGCTACTATTGCCCGGTCAATTATTGGCACTCGCATTGACTACTGTGCAAGCCTCCTTCAGGGAACCTGTAAAGGTGAACTAGCCCACCCCCAAGTTGTCCCTAATAACGCTGTGACAGTGGTGGAAGGTTTAAAAATATCCGACCATATTACAAAAGCCAGGAGAGCCCCACACTGGCTCCCTGTGGAAAGGCGCGTGACCTATCTGACCCTGTGCATGGCACACAGATGCCTCTATGGGATAAGTCTGAGATACCTGGTCAATAGACTTGAATGGCTACCTCTGTTAGGACAGTTTTTTTGAAGTGCTAAGGACTTAGTAATACCCTTCAACTGAGACAGTACAAGACTCCAATCTTAGTATAAGGCTGTACCACCTGAGTTCATGGTAGTGTAGACAGAGGAGCCAGGCTTCTCTTAGGAGGGAGTGAGGGCTGTAGAATCAGTACAAATTGGTCCAAAGAAACACTATGTATTATACAAAAAATAAATGGTTTATTTAAATGCAGGTATGCCCGATAAATCCTCTGGGAAATGAGTACTATCACATTCTATATAACCACAATTATAAAAACACAGCACTATGTTTGAAGGTGCACAGACCCAAAGCATATAACCTATTAGGAACACCTAACAGGAGTTCTAGGGAAGTCAAAACCAGTAGTTACTTTTAGATTACTTTCAGTAATACCATACCAGGGTAGTAGACCCTATCAGTTGTACCGTGACGCTCAGCAAGAAATCATTGTAATATCAACTGGATAATATACTTTTCTGATCTAGTGAAACGCAGATTCTAGGAACAGTATTAACCTATAAATCTGATTCAGGAAAACAGTTACTCTAGGGGAGTTGGACCTTGGGTTGTAATATTCAATTACAGTTGCCTTTTCGTTCATAGACTAAGGGAAGCAATAACACTAACTTATTTTAGGATAACGCACAGTTATACTGAAGGTAAGTAAAACCTATACATTGACGAGAGGTGGGAAGTGTGCCTGTACAGAAATCCTCTAAAAGACCTAATCTGCCTTCTGACTGGTCTTGGCTGGCCAATACCCTGGCGTCTCAACCTTCCTCTTAGCAACTCAGACCTTGTTCAAATCACCTTAGGAAAGCCATGTCGCTCGCTTCTTCAACAACTAGCACCGACAGGTTAAAATTGATCTCCTGGAATACTAGCAACTTAAATATAACCGACTTCGACCTATTAACCCTCCAGGAGACCTGGTTGAGGAAGCCACCGACACTGGATGGTTTTGCCCTGTCTGTTGTCCCAGCTGTGAAGGACGATTTGGGTCGGCCATCTGCGGGCCTACTTACTGCGGTAAAATCAGGTGGTCCCCTGAAACTTCTGAACTCGGCAGCTTCCAATCCTCATATTCAAGCAAATACGATTGCATGGGATTCTGGTCTGCTTCCATCTAACAGTTCTGACAGATCTACGATCCAGGTCATTAACGTCTACTGGAATCTCGCAACGATCGCCGTCGACTAATTCATTGCTTTTATTGCCTAGAGATTGGATTACTTTTATACAAATCAGGAGCTTACATACCTTGTTATCTGTGGTGACCTAAATATCCCCGACCTCGTGCAGTCTAAGCAGGCCCAACTAGGGAACCGTGATGACCAAAAAACTGCCAGATGCGACAAGTGGAACGCATGGATGAACTCTAGAGCTATTCACCTTCTCAATGGTAACGGCACAGGGGACGTGCCCGCCCAACCGTCTTGGTAAAGTAGGGGTCTTTCCTCCACCCTAGACTAGATCTACGTGTCTTCCAACATTTTGCCTTTGGTACTCAGCCTTCAGATAATCACCACCCCTCAGAGTGACCACAATCATCTTCTCCTTGAATGGCGAACCTCTGGTCCGTTGGTTCGTGACTACACTCCGATTGTGGTTGACTCTAGCAATAAGGGCCTTCGTCTGAGGATGTCGGTTACAGGAGTTGGGGCCTTTTCTTCCTCGTTTGCCAAAATCACAAAATCACTCCTACGGTTGATTATTCTCCGTTGCTGGAAGTATTTTGCTCTAGCCTTGCATCTGACGGATAAAACTGGTCGCCATGCATTTGACCCTATCTTGCTGGCTAAAAGAAGATGGGTCCGTAAATTGAGGCGGCTGGGAATAAAAATCAATTCAACTGAAGCACTCAGCAACGCTAAATCAGCTCATCGTGATTATAAAAACTGGCTCCGCTCATCTAAACATCTGAGATACCAGAAAGATGCTGAAACCATGCTAAGAACACTGGCAAGCAGAGATGCCCGTTCCTTCTGGTCAGACCAATCTAACCCCATCGACAAGAACTTATGGATCAGCCACTTTTCCAAGCTTTATACACCAACTTTGGCCATAGTGGAGGAGGTCCTGCCTGTTATGAGTAAGGGCCCTTGGGCTCTCATCCTGAACACCCATGATATAATGGCTCGCATCATGAAGCTTAATACCTTCCGTGTCCAGGGTCCTGATGGTCTCACAAATGTCATGTTCCGTGAACACCCGGAGGACTGGGCCAAGTTCATTGTGTCCTTATTCGATCAGATCATTACTACTCATCAAATCCCCAGCACATGGAGGAGGGCGATAGTGGTCCTGATCCACAATCCCGATCCGGTTGGATCCAAGGAACTATCGCCCTCCTGGACATTATTGGCAAACTGTTCCGGATGATCCTTCTGGACAACCTTAATGCTTGGTGTAGGGTTACAGCGAGTTCAGATTTATTCCAGTGTGGTTTTGTGAAAGGCCTGGGGATAGCTGTTAATATCCTTCTTCTGCAAATCCTGAAAGAAAGGGCTCGGGGTCAGAAAATAAAGATCTATGGCATTCGTCGACCCTCTGCAGGTGTTCGACCAAGTAGATAGATGCCTGCTTTGGTCAAAAATGGAGAAAAAGTCCTGCCTGCCGAGTATACTGGAACCAATCAAGGCTATGCGCTCCCACACCACCTTAAGAGTCAAACTAAACAAGTCGCGACTCTTGCCCAATGAAATCAAGACCTTGCGAAGAGTAAAACGGGGGTGTCCGATGGCTCCTGGCCGTTTCAAATTTTTCTTGTAAGATATGCCTGAGGCTTTTCATTTGATAAGATCCTTCCCCCCAAAAGTGGGTGGGGTCTACCTTTCCCGTCTACTCTACGCCGACAATGTAGTACTCATCGACCAAACGCTGGTGGTCTACAACAGCAACTCGATGCCCTTAACAATTACATCGGTCAGAATGGGCTTGAAATGAACAAAGGCAAGACCAAAACTATGAGCTTCGGCACATCTACCAGAGGCAAAACCTGGCCGTTTTGGCAATTTGGAGGTGAAAAAAATGAGAACGTGGACTCTTTCAAATACCTCTGGGTTTGGCTAAGCAACTCCAAGCCGGAATCCCCGATGTTGTCATACTTGATAGGAAAAATGAAAACCTTGACCT
The DNA here is from genome assembly GCF_040938575.1 of Ambystoma mexicanum. Lineage (NCBI taxonomy): Eukaryota > Metazoa > Chordata > Amphibia > Caudata > Ambystomatidae > Ambystoma > Ambystoma mexicanum. Next base: position 698,040,925 of record NC_090921.1, read on the forward strand.
TCCAGGCATGTGCTTTAAACAGGAAATTTGGACGTTTCTCCATTCTACCAGTCATCCGATTCTACAAAGTAAAGGTCATTCCAACAGTAGTCTATGGGGCTGATGCCATGTTTTCCATCTCAGATTCATTTTGGTCTCGCCTCGAGGGTCTCTTCTGGAAGCGTGTTCTTGGGGGTTCCACAATCTACCCCAGTCGCCATTCTTCGGTGAGAACTGGGCCTCTCATCATTGAGGTGTTAAGTCATCTCGTCTAGACTGGCCCTGTTCCGCAAAATTCTCGCCTTTCCCAGACCTCCAATTTTGGACTTTATTTACAACGAGACAGAACATCTACCTAATTCATCTTTGCAGGACTGGTTTCAGGATATGACCAGCTGCTTAGACGTGATTGGCAGCCGTCTTGACCAACATTTGTCTAACCCTAATAGGGTGAAACAAAAACTGAAAAGTTTTTACTGGATTCAAACGTTGCAAGTGGGATCTAAATGCCAATTGGTGACGCATCTGCCCTTAGACAACTGGAAGTTGAACAATGTGTACATACTTGAAACACTTCCCAGATAAAAATGTAAGAGATCATTATCTGCGAGCCCGGTTGAACTAGTATTCGACACATGAAATCCAGGCTATTCGAGGACTATCGAAAGACAATAAGTTTCGATTTTGTAGTCAAATGGACGAGGATGAAACATTGGTGCATATTGTTGCAAAATGCATCGGGCTGAAAGAACTTTGCACATTTTATTTTAGGCATCTATTTTCTGACTTTACTATCTGACCCTCAAGTTTCGTGGTACTTTTTAATTGGTGGTGTGAAAATTAAGTATGTTATAGCCCTGGTTCAATTTCTCGAGCGTCTATCTTTTTACTCTGGTACACTTAATTGATTGGTTTAAACAGTTCTTTCTTATGGTTCTTTGCGTAGCTGTGAATTTCCCCTTTATTCTATTTCTCTTTTTTCTTTTTCTTTTCTTTTTTCGTGTTCTTTGTTTTCGTCACAATAACAATTGAATGTCATTGCTAAAGAAAATTGTTTTACAATTTGAATGCAATAAATACATGTTTTTAAAAACCTTTACACTTTTTACAGGAGCTATAAGCAACTTAAAGGCAGGTGTAAACCTAAGACGCTTTCTGTCTGTCTAAAACAGAACAGGGAAAGCAAAACCCAGTGTTACCTAGAATAACCTTGAGTCATTCATAAAGAGTATGTAAAACTTAATGCAGGCTTATTCTGGACAGGCTAACAGCACGTCAGGGGAAGCAATTGACACACTAATTTTTAGAGAGAAATAGTTAAGTGACGCCATCAGCATTACTTTTGGTGAAGAGGCACAACCAAATCACAGGTAAGTAAAATAACATATCTACTTTTCAGAAGTTTGCTCTGTTAGGCAGAAACCTGTGCAGTTCCCTTAGGGACCACTGCAAAAGATTTAAGACTACAGGTGTTTGGCAGTAAACCCACTTGGTAGCAGTCTGTACCACACAGATTCACTTGGTAGCTGGGGCTGAGCAGTCAGACTTCCCTCAAGAAGAGTTAGGCAGTATATAGAGTATACACAATAGGTACAGAGATACAGTAGCACAAGCAAACACTGACCAGAGCTTTGGTGTAAAAGTATATAAGTATTTATTTTAAAGACACACTTGTAAATTACACTAGCACAAAGAGAAAAGTAAATTCAGCACACAGTCACTAATATATATATATATATATATATATATATATATATATATATTTCTGAGGCTTGTGGAATCTGCTTAGATCACATGCTGTGCATAGGCCGACATCTAGTGGAAGCTGCGGAGTATTACAGTTTGTTTTTCGAAAATCGAAAATGGACGTCGACACAGGGCGTGCCAGTAATACTATCCCTAGTGTGACGTCCACTGTACCCATGATCCCTCACGCGTCTAGGATCCCCAGATTGTTTTTTTCCGCCATTCTGGTCGGAAGCACTTCATCGGAGTTCCCTGGCTTTGCCATATTTGCACTCAAAACTAATTCTAATTTGCCCCGTTTTGTCACCCTTACGTCGATCAACATCTCGACGCCGAAACGGGGAGGAGATCAACGTCGAATACCCGACGGATTGGGCCTTGAGGCTTCCGCCTCGGCTCGGGCCTGGGCCGCTGGCCTCGGCCCTACAAGTAGGGAGAGTGGGGGGTGGTACACTTCCACACTCGGTTATATATATAATCATATAGACACCTTCTTACCTACACACACTTGCCCGCTGCCCACAGGCGCGTATGGAGGGTACGCCCTTTCAGTTTTGCCCCAAGTGTAATAAGAAATACCCTTGGGTAGATAAGCACGCTACGTGCAATCTTTGCCTGCCCAGAGACCACCCCGAGGCGGGTTGCAGGGCCTGTAGTAGGTTTAAGACCAAAACTCTTAAGGACCGCTCCACCAAGCGTTGGGCCCACCACGCCAAGCTAGCAGCTATGGAGGCGGAGGGTACCTTCAGCGACGGCAGCGACGCCGGACTTTCGGACGGCGAGGGCACCAAGGCGTCGAAAGACAGCCTAACGCACGTCCCCGGCCTCGGAAGGTCGTCCGTCCCGGCGACTATGGGGAAGTCCCCCGGCGACAAAAGCGTTACACATACACACGCTAAACACAAAAAAGCCACCCGAGATTCGACGTCGTCGAAACCTCGAAAAGAGGCACAGAAGGAGCGGTCCGAAAGGACGTCCTCTGGGCGATCCCGGTCGAGGTCGCCGCACGACGTCAGGCAAGCCTCCACACTTGCACATAGTGCCTCGCCCATTAACATCACGGAAGATCACTCGTCCGGAGACGAACACGACTTCCATCCCCAGCCTGCACCCCAGGAAAAGGGTACATCACTTGGGAGTAAGGAGGGCCCAGTTTCGAAGCCTAGTTCGAAACACAGGCATTCCACCTCCGATCCTCGACGCCAGGCGTCGAAAGATAAGGGAAATGGTAAACACACTTCCACCCACGGGGAAGGGGGTAAGCAGCAACGGAAACAACCCTTGCAATCCTCCACAACAAGAGAACTGACTTCCCCGTCCAAGTCTTCTCAGGGACAGTCCATAGAAACTTCCAGCAAGGTCACCCCAAGCTCCAAACTCTGGTCATGCGAGGACATTGACAGAGTAATGTCAAGGATGTCTTCCTTGGCAAATTTCTTCGAAAGACACCCTGACCAACTCCTAGCTTTAAACCCTCAGGAATCTTCTCCCTCAGGTTCAAGGGACCCTATCCCTTCAAATAAAAGGCCCCGGGTCGAGACACCATTAAGGGCTTCAGACCCCTTTGAGGTCCAACCCTATTCTTGCCTTTTCCCTACAGGCCAAGGAGACTCTTCCCTTATAGAGGGTCAAGAATTTGAGACGCCAGAAGATCTCTCAGTGTCAGATTATTACGGGGAGGACGAAGACGAGGATGAGCCAGAAAATAGCCCAGATATTTTCAGAATGGACTCACCAGTCGAAAGGGAAGCCCCAGTGTCTGATTCCCCAATAGATAATCAGCCCCTCCTGAATGAACTGCTCTCTCGGGCAGCTAACCACTTCCACATAGACACACAAGGTGTCCAAGAAGAGAGGGACTTCGCGGAGGAACTAATAGGGGAAAGGAAGACAGTAGCCCAGACCATTCCCATCCTGAAATCTATTCAACGCAGAATAGCACCATCCCTTATCAACCCAAACCTGACAAGACCTGTAAACCCGAGAGTAGAGAAGCTGTTTAAAGCAGCCCAGTCGGACCCTCTATATATTAGAGGTCAACTTAAGCCAGACTCTCTAGTCGTAACTAACACCCGCAAGAGAGCTGGAACCCCATTATCTTCCTCTGAGGCTCCCCCCGACAAGGAAAGTAAGAAACTCTATGGTTTTGGTAGAAAAGTAGCTTCCACGGCAGCCTACCAAACCAGAATCGCGAATTCCACCACACTGTTGGCCAGCTACAACTGCCATCAGTGGGAAGAAGTGGCAGCACTAATAGATTCCGCTCCCGAACCCCTTAAGAGCCAGCTATCTCGCATTTGTGCAGAGGGAAGAAACGTCTCAGGCTGCATTTTAAAAGCAACTTTGGACGCCGCAGACAATGCGGGTAGAATTATAGCAGAGGGGACTGTCATCAAAAGACATGCTTGGTTGAGGCAGTCGGGATTCAAAGCAGAAACACAAGCTGCACTCTTAGACAAACCAGTGGAAAGTGAATCTCCTGTTTGGTAAGGCAGTCGAGGACGCTCTAAAAAACGCTAAGGAGGAATTCGACACCCTCAAATCCCTTGGCCAGTTAACTACAAAACCACCTAACCAAAGAGGGAACGGCAATTTTCGTCGCCCCCGCGGCCAAAATTCCAATAGAGGAAATAGCTATTCCCACACCCAGGGTACACAGTGGAACACCAACTCACAACAGTCTACCCAGGGGTATGGTAGGGCTAGTAGAAGAGGACGTGGTAGAGGCAGCCCCAGTAAAGGAGGCGGCACGCCTCCACCAAAGCAGTGACGCTCATTTCAGGGTCCCTTCCCATACAACCCCAGTAGGGGGACGAATATCCAACTTCACCCAGGCATGGGAAGGGATAACATCCGACAGGTGGGTGCTGTCAACGGTATCCAATGGGTACTGTATAGAACTACTGCAACGTCCCCGAAACCATCCTCCAAGACAAAAAGTCCACTCTTTAGAGCATCAGAAGATCCTCCTCGAGGAGATCTACAATCTGCTCCTAAAGGACGCGATAGAAATCGTCCCAAGCCACCAGGTAAACAAGGGTATTTATTCAACTTACTTCCTTGTTCCAAAGAAAGACTTAACAATGCGCCCAGTATTGGACTTGCGGCCTGCCAACAAGTATGTCAAGCCCCAAAAGTTTCGTATGACTACACTACAAGAGGTAATCCCCCTCCTAAAAAACGGGGATTACATGGCAACTTTGGATATGAAAGATGCCTATTTTCATATTTCCATGCTCCCAGCGCACAGAAAGTACCTACGCTTCAAGGTGGACAGCCAACACTATCAGTTCAAAGTGCTGCCCTTCGGGATAGCTTCGGCACCAAGGGTATTCACCAAGGTACTGGCGGTGGCGGCTGCACACCTACGCAGGAAAGCTATCCCAGTATACCCTTATCTGGACGACTGGCTCATAACGGGGGAAACCCCAGTGATTTGCAGGACAAACATTCAAAGGACTATCGACCTCCTTCACGAATTAGGCTTCTCAATCAACGAGAAGAAATCAAGCCTAGTGCCAAGCACCTCCAAACAGTTCCTAGGAGCTATCCTGGATACTCAAAGAGGGTTAACGTTTCCTTCAGAGGAAAGAATTCGGAATATACTACTGCAAATTCCGCAATATCAGGCCGGTCGCCAAATAACGGTACGCAGGGCAATGCGTTTGCTGGGCATGTTGGCTTCATGCATTTACCTGGTCCCCCACGCGCGACTGCGCATGCGTCCCATGCAGGAATGGTTGGCGAAACAGTGGTCTCAGGCAAGGGGTCAGTGGGACGATCTAGTGGTCGTTTCGCCAACATTGGTACAAAGCCTTCACTGGTGGACAAGATTAAATCTTGCTCAGGGGAAACCTTTTCACGATCCAGAGGTACAGGCAATAGTCACTACCGATGCATGCCTCACTGGGTGGGGAGCTCACCATCTCCTCCACACAGCCCAAGGTCTCTGGTCTCCCTCAGTAGCCAGGAACCACATCAACCTGCTAGAACTTCGGGCAGTATTCAAAGCACTTCTAGCATTCGAGCCCTACCTGCTCAACCTGGCAGTGCAAATCCGGACGGACAGCACAACAGCCATGTTCTACCTGAACAAGCAAGGAGGGACTCGTTCACCAAATCTGTCCAAGCTTGCCCAGAAAATCTGGATATGGGCACTCAGACGGAACATCTTCCTGTCAGCACAACATGTTCCAGGGGAACTCAATTCACTAGCGGATGCTTTAAGCAGAGACTCCCTCCCAGAGGAACACGAATGGGTTCTACACAAAGAGGTCGTAGAAGACATCTTCTCTCAGTGGGGTTGCCCCACTATAGACTTATTCGCCACAAGCGAAAACAGACAATGCCCAGGATTTGCATCCAGGTTCCCCCAACCAGACTCCCAGGGGAACGCCCTGTGGATGAACTGGTCAGGGATGTTTGCGTACGCTTTTCCACCAACTCCTCTCATCAGGAAGGTGGTCAACAAGATGAACAGAGAGTCGATGCCGCTCGTCCTAATTGCTCCCATGTGGGCAAGACAACCTTGGTTCCCACACTTACGCAGGATGGCGGTGTGCGAACCCATCAGACTTCCAACCTGGTACAACCTTCTGTCCCAGCACCAGGGTCAAACAGTGCATCCTCAACCCTACTCAATGAACCTCGCAGCATGGCTCCTGAGGTCATAGAGTTTGGACATCTCAATCTACCACAAAGATGTATGGACATCCTAAAAGAATCTAGGAAACCAAACACAAGGCACTGCTACTTTGACAAATGGAGGAGATTTGTTATTTGGTGCCAGAATAAACAAATCAACCCAATTGAATGCACTCCTTCCACTATTGTTACATACATGCTCCACCTGCTAGATGCAGGTCTGGTTTTTAACTCACTCAAGGTGCACCTGGCAGCTCTATCAGCCTACACCACCTCCCATAACAAGGTATCGTGGTGGAAAATACCAGTGGTTAAAGCTTTCATGGAAGGAGTAAAGAGACTTCATCCTCCAATTTCCAACCCACCACCAGGATGGGACCTGAACGTGGTGCTATCTAAACTCATGGGCCCGCCCTTCGAGCCCATGCATAAAAGTAGTCTCAAACATCTGACTTATAAAACAGCCTTCTTAGTAGCCATTACTTCTATAAGAAGGGTCAGTGAAATCCAGGCTCTGTCAGTGCAGGATCCCTTCTTTACTGTCCACAAGGACAAACTGGTTTTACGCACACACCCTAGGTTCTCACCTAAATTTATCTCTAAATTCCACGTAAACCAGTCCATCGAGCTTCCGGCTTTCTTCCAAAACCCACAAAGCTCGGCTGAGGTGAAACTACACACACTAGATGTGCGTAGGGCGGTCCTCTACTATGTAAACAAGACCAGACCGTTCCGAAAAACAGATCAGCTGTTTGTCTCCGTAGCTACAGGCAGAGAGGGGGATCGCGTCTCTAAGGGTGCCATCTCTAAGTGGATTGTTAACTGTATCCAGCTGTGTTACTCACTCGCTGAAAAGACTCTGCCTTTCACGCCTAGGGCCCACTCTACAAGAGGTATTGGGGCCACTCTGGCTTTCATTGCAAATGTACCCCTTGACACCATTTGCAAAGCAGCTACTTGGAGCTCTATTCACACTTTTACTCAGCACTACTGCATTGACACTCATTCCAAGACAGATACACAAGTGGGACAAGCGGTTCTAAGACATTTATTTGCTCATGACCCTTCTCACACCCCACCTCCTTCTTCAGGTACTGCTCGCTAATCTATGCACAGCATGTGATCTAAGCAGATTCCACAAGCCTCAGAAGAGATACATTACTCACCGTAATCGTATTTCTGATGCTTGTATCTGCTTAGATTCACATGCGACCCACCCTTCCTCCCCTCTGAGAGAAGGCGCATGGTTGCTTGTAGTCCTACCTTTCTACCTATCTGCTTGGATTATCTGTACTCACGCTACTCCTCATGCTACCTCATGTCAGCAAAAACACAATCTGGGGATCCTAGACGCGTGAGGGATCATGGGTACAGTGGACGTCACACTAGGGATAGTATTACTGGCACGCCCTGTGTCGACGCCCATTTTCGATTTTCGAAAAACAAACTGTAATACTCCGCAGCTTCCACTAGATGTCGGCCTATGCACAGCATGTGAATCTAAGCAGATACAAGCATCAGAAATACGATTACGGTGAGTAATGTATCATATATATATATATATATATATATATATATATATATATATATATATATATATATATATATATATATATATATATATATATATATATATATATATATATATATATATATATATATATATATATATGCAACCCTAATTACTTATTAGACAAGTCTTAATGAGAAACACCACTTATTTTCAGACAGAGGTGAGCGCTTAACATAAGATGGCACTCTAATAAGTTATTAAAAAAAAAGGGAGGGAAAAAGGCAGAGTTATGGAAGCACACACATTTCAATACTTTTAAAAGAACCATAGTAAGGCAGGATAGGCAGAGTTCTACTGGGGAGCAAGGAAGTCAATTGCAAGGCCCACTCTTGGAGAGAGCAAGCAGAAGGGGTCCAGGTTCACACAGTGGGGTTATGCCCAAAGAGTCTTGTATATAGTTTGCACACAAAGAATGTAATTCAAGTCAGGAAGAGTTAGCTAGGTTGTCCCAGGCCAGCCCAGGTTAGAAAGTCGAGGCTTTACTGTCACCCCGAACGATCTGTCGCAAGGGAAGCCAGGCGGGACACAGTACCTTAAGTGTGAAGGAAGCTCCAGCGGGGGCAGTTGTTCCTGGGAGCGGGTGCAAGTCGGTGTTTCATCCAGAGGAAGAGGAGGTCTCGCCGTGGAGGAAAGATGAAGGTCGTTGCACTGCCAGGGAAGAAACCAGCCGCGGAGTTCTTCGGTTAAAAGGTACTGCCCTTCTCTTCGCGGTAGTGGTAAGCCGTGGTATTCCGGTTGCCGGGGTGCTTGGCACGGGCAAGGCGACCACGAGATGCTCCAGGAAGGTGAAAAGAAGGCAAGATTGGTTATCCCCACCAGTCAAAGGAAGAAGACTCTGCGGACTGGAGATCTCCTCTGTCGTCGGGAAAAGTGGTGAGACGGTTCAGCAGGGCTCCACCGGTGGTGTCGTCATTGCAGGTCGGCTCAGCTTCTCCCTCCTCGGATTCTTAGGTCCTGTGACGACTTCTGAAGTTCCAGTCCCCAAAGCCCTGCTTTTATGCAGCAAACCCCCATTCATTCAGCCTAGCTGTCAATCAAACATGCTAAGAGGTGAGCCGGCCGGCTCACCACTTGGGCCAATCACACAAGAGTGCGACTTGAGTTGCCAAGGCAACTCAGTCCAGGATGCCTAAACCCCCTCCCACACCCCCTGTGGTACCCAGACAGAATGGCACCACTTTTGGAGGCTTCTGTGGAGAAGCCCGCCAAAAAGTGGAACAAAGGGCTCGACTTGGGTTGAAGTCACAGAAGAGAACACAAACGCCATTTTAGAATCGAGTTCTGGCAAAAAATCCCAACCGGTGAATTAATATTAAATAAATAAACCGGCGGTATGTTCGAGGCTATAGGAATTAAATAATTAAAGTTGGTAGCCTCGAACAATGGGAAAATCCCATAGAGATATATTCGCGGTCAAATATCAAAAGTAGTATCCACTGCCACTAGCCAAAACTTGATCAGGGGGGACGGAGACGTGCCCCCTCGAACAACAGACCCCTGGGCAATCGAATTGCCCCGACCAGTACATCCACAATATGATGGTTTGTAGTGGTTTCTGTTCATAATTTGGGACTAGTAAAGCCAATGGTGACTTTACATGCCCTTGGAGACAGTAGTCATTCACAGGGTATGGAGTCTGTTTGGGGGTCGCTACGACACCCCCTGGGTTACGGCACGGAGGGTGCTGTGTAACCCATATCAAAAACACATGAGACCCTATGGAGTAAAAGACCCCATAGACCATAAAACACATGGAAAGACAAAGGAACACCTCAAATCATGTCTAAGAGTGAGAGTAAAATAGTCTCACTCTTAGTAGGAGGAAAAAATAAACCCCAAAAATCCAGCAAAGCTGCTGGGGGACTCGCTAGGTTTGGGAAATTAGCCTTAACAGAGAATTCTCCCTAACACGCTCTCAAAGTTAGTTATCAACCATCTCTTTTATAAGTAAGTAACTTTTTAATCACTTTTTCTCTTTTCTAGGCAAAAGCCCCAATCCTTTAAAAGTCTTTGCCTTATTCTTGGAGCATGAGTGTTTTCACTAGGGTCTAGTGTCCAGCAGGCTGTGTCAGGATAGGTTCTTAAGTAGCAAAGGTCAGAGTTCCTAAGGAAGACTGTTAGAACAAGGAAGTACTTTACTTTAGTGTTGGTTGAGGCTCTAGGGGCTTCACAGAAAGATTCCAGCAGGGGCCTGGGTGCACTGGATGAGAGGCCTCCCAATCACCGTAAACACCCCAAAACTGCACAGGAATCACAAGAGACGTGAGGTAAGTCCAAGCCAGCACAGTATTTCAGAACAGAAAAAGATTTTGCAGCAGGACTACTTCAGGATCTGCACCCAAAAACCTGGTAATTGAATTCCTTCAGTAAGAAGACAGAAGACAGGGCACTGGAAGGACTTTTGCAACAGGGATCGCAGGGAAGGCTCTAGGCAAGGTTTTCCTCGCTGCTGGGTGTGGCTCTGTGGATTTTGTATCTTTTTTTAAGGAGCACAGAAGATCATCGCTGGTCAGATTCTCGTGGTTTGCATGGTCCAGCACTCAGGTGAGGGAACGTTCGGATTGGAATCATGCCTCTGGAGATCCAGCAGTATGCCCACAAAGCAGATTTGGAATTCGGAAGACTGCACCGCACAATGGGTTGAGGTCCCAGAGTATTGGGGGGATTGCAGGCCTGCAAGGTCTTATTGAGTCTAGTGGATATCACCTGGCTCTGGGCCGGCGTCGTCATTTTCAGAGTCCCCAGGTCGATTGAAAGGAAGGGCTACAGCAGGCTCCGGTTACACAGCAGGCTCTCCAGTCGCTGGAAATTGTTTCAGCCGCAGATTCTTCATCTTTCTCTTCGGGTTTTGGTTCCAGTGGTCGACTACCTCTTCAGCTTCCAGGTTCTGACTTTTCTTGCAGACCCAGCCAATCAAACACTCTTTCAACATTCAAACTTGTGGGGAGTTGGCCATCCTTTCAGGACAGTCAGCCTTCCAGTTTGAAATAGAATCTCGCATTCAGGCTGGAAGACAACAGACTGTGTAGTTTTGGACTTCCTCCTTGGTTCCTGCCTTCACAGACACTCTGGAGCCTGGGCGGGGAGTCCACAGGACTCAAGCAGAAGATAAAAATGACACAAAGGAATTTCCCAACCTGGATGTCAGGGGAAGGAACCGAAAAGGACAAAGAACACTAAAATGGCAAAAGAACAAGACAGGGCTCATTTTGGTAAAATGAGCACCCATGGGTGCCTTCACCAGGGCTGTGCAAACAGCCTATGGTAACGGTGCACTGAATTAATAAAAAGGTTCACTGCCACCAGCCATTAAAGGTTGTAACATAAATGTTACATTTAAAATGAGAAAGGGGATACTCTGTATCTCGCCAGCACTCCACATAACGGGGGAGGGTGTGGGGTGGGATGCTAGTCTCACCTAATAAAATGTAAAAGGGATCCAAAGATCCTTTCTACCCTTGGGAACATTTCACACAAGGTGAGCCAGAGAAAGTTAAAAGGGGAGACCCAGCAACAATAGGCACTTATTGCCAAAAAGTTGTCAAAAAGGATAACCTTGTTAGGCAGAAACCCGTGCAGTTCCCTTAGCGACCACTGCAAAAGGCTTAAGACTACAGGTGTTGGCAGTAAACCCAATTGGTGGCAGTCTGTACCACTCAGATTTACCTGGTAGCTGTGGCTGAGCAGCCAGACCTCTCTCAAGAAGAGATAGACAGTATATAGAGTATACAAGATAGGTACCAAAATACAGTAGAGCAAGAAAACACTGACCAGAGCTTTGGTATCAAGTATATAATTATTTATTTAATGCCACACTTAGAGACACTCTAGCACTATTATTGTAAACAAGTTTAAAAACACAGTCACTATTAATATATATATACATCCCTTATACCTTATTAGACAAGTCTTAACACCACGTATTTCCAGACAGAGATGTGCGCTTAACTAAAGATGGCACTCCAATAAGTTAAGAAAAAGGGAGGGAAAAGGCAGAAATTAGGAACAGCTCACAACACAATACTTTAGAAGCACTCAGCAAGGCAGGAAAGTCAAAGTCTACTTGTGAGCAAAAAGTTCAGAGGCCAGGCTCCCTCTTGGAGAGAGTAGAACACCAATGCGCTCAAGATCACAGAGTTTAAAAGGCTTGGAAAGTCTTGCAGAGAGTTTAAAAAGGAATCCGTTCAGCTCAGAAAAGTTCAGTTAGCCAGCCTAGGGCCAACCCAAGTGGTAAATTGAAGATTTACAAGACACCCCACACAGACCGTTAAGAGGGAGGCCAGGCGGACACAGTACCTTGAAAGTGGAGAGGATCCTCCAGCGGGGGCAGTTGTTCCTGGCAGTGGGTGCAAGTCGCGGTGTCGTCCAGAGGAAGAGAAGATCTTGACGTGGAGGAAAGCTGAAGGTCGTTGCACTGCCAGGGAAGAAACCAGCCGCGGAGTTCTCCGTTTTAAAAGGTACTACCCTTTTATTCGCATTAGTGGTAAAACGTGGTATCCCGGTTGCCGGGGTGCTTGGCACAGGCAAGGTGGCCACAAGATGATCCGGGAAGGCGAAAAGGCGGGCAAACTGGTTATCCCCACCAGTCAAAGGAAGAAGACTCTTCGGGATGAAGATCTCCTCTGTCGTTGGATGAAGTGGTGAGTCGGTTCAGCAGGGCTCCACCGGTGGTGTCGTTGTTGCAGGCCGGCTCAGCTTCTTCCTCTTCGGATTCTTTGGTCCTGTGGCGACGTCTGAAGGTCCCAGTCCCCAAAGCCCTGCTTTTATGCAGAAAACCCCAATTCATCAGTCCTAGCTGTCACTCAAACATGCTGGCGGCTCACCACTGGGCCAATCACACAAGAGTGCGACTTGAGTTGCAGAGTCTTCTCAGTCCAGGGTGCCTAAACCCCCCTCCCACACATCCTGTAGACCCAGACAGAGTAGCACCACTTTTGGAGGCTTCTGTGGAGAAGCCCGCCAAAAGTGGAACAAAGGGCTCAACTTCGGGTTGGAGTCACAGAAGCGAACACAAACGCCATTTTGGAACCGAGTTCTGGCAAAAAATGCCAACCAGTGAATTAATATTAAATAAATAATCCGGCGGTATGTTTGAGGCTATGTTTAAAAGTATTAGCCTCGAACAGTGGGATAATACCGTAGGAATATATTCGCAGTCGAAGATAAAAAGTAGTATCCACTGCCACCAGCCAAAACTCGCTCAGGGGGGACTGGGCAGTGCCCCCTCGAACAACAGGCCCAGGGGCAATCGAATTGCCCCTACCAGTACGCCCACAATATGATGGTTTGTACTGGTTCTGTTCACAATTTAGGACTAGTAAAGCCAATGGTGACTTTACATGCCCTGGGAGACAGTAGTCAGTCCCAGGGTACGGAGTCTATGTTTGGGGGTCACTATGACACCCCTGTGTTACGGCACGGAGGGTGCTGTGGAACACACATACCAAAAACACATTAAGCCATATGGAGTAAAAGACCCCATAGCCCATAAACCACATTACAAAGTCAAAGGATATCTCAAATCATGTCTAAGAGTGGGAGAAAAAGAGTCTCCCTCTTAGCAGGAGAAAAAAATAAACCCAAAAATCCAGCAAAGCTGCTGGGGGACTCACTAGGTTTGGGAAATTAGCCTTAACAAGGAATTCTCCCTAACTACCTTTAAAAGACACTATGGAGAGTCTTATAAATGACACCCTTACAAAGAGTAAAAAATGTATGTGAGTGTGGAAAAAGGTTCCCACTCAGAGGTATAAGGAAAAATAATCCACCAGTAAAATCAAAATTTCTGGGGTTGACACAGGTCAGCAAGATTGATCATACTATTCAAATCTTCCCCAACAACCTGTACGGAGAACTCTTTGTTCTAATAACTCCCATCTCCTGTCCATCTCCCAGAACTAAACTTTCATTCATTAGTGGCTCAGAGATAATTTCCACACGCAGCACCAGACAGTGGAACACACTGCCCCCTGACCTAAGTACATGCCTGAGCTTTGCAAAATCTAAACATGAGCTCAAGAGCGTCCTATTACGGTGATCCCTCCCGATTGATACTTAAGTCACATGTTCCCGAACCTGCTTCCTGTATTTGTGTTGATTGTCTGTTTTTTGCACTATTATGCCTGCAGGCCTCGTCTACGCACACTACAAATAAACTCAAAATAAATAAATAAATGGGGGCTAACAGGTTTTTTTTTTTTTGTTTTGTATCCCTGCTCCTGCCCAGTTGGTTTTCTATTGCTTTCCTTTATGACCAAGAGGTAGGCTCAAAATGACCGTTGGTGACATGGTGTGCTCTTGGTGAGCCCACAGTGGCAACCTCCATTTTGGTCCTAACTTTAGGCCATTATAAGTCCCTGGACTAACCGTCTCACTTCCTGTGGTGGTGGCTTTGGCTGAGTGGCAGTCCAAGTGACAAGCCAGTACGGTTGCTCATCTGACCCTCTGCCCACAGCCCCTTTTTGTGATTGGCACTAGGCCAGCCAGACAAATCCCCTTTCACAGTGGTATTTAGGTTCTGCCCTGCCTCTTATTCTCTTGCTGCTGGTTCCCGTAACTTGGAGGTAGCAGGGATACTGACTTGCTGGAGATTTCTGCTTTGATACCCACTGATTTTACAAATGTGTAACCCTTCCCATGCAATACTGGCTAAGTACACAGGTTTGGGCATATCCCGGTTTGGGATTTTATGCTGAGAGAAGTCCAGGCTGGATTTCTAGAAGACTCCTTATGGCTCCCCATATCTGCTGTTTCGAACCCTCCACTTTGGAAAGGTTTCGAATATGTTTTACCGCTGCATCCCACCATTTACTGACAGGATTGTATACTTGCCTGTGGGCTGCTGTAGGAGATGTTCTATTTGGGACGTCCAAGGCTACCACCAGCTCTTATCTCTGTCTTGGTACTTCTTACTGACATGCTGTTTCCTTCTTTTCTCCAGCGTGGGGTCTGGCATGGATTCACATGCTCATGAATATTCCCAGTCGTCAGGCTGGGAATCCTCGGTAAAGAAAACAATCAGTTTCAGTTTCTGAACTGTCTTTCTCCTAATAACCAATCACTGGTCTCTGGGGTCATACTGCCCCCAGCCAATGACTGCCCTCTACCTAAGCCCCTCCTCTGGCAGCCATCTTCAGATTTTTACCCCATGTTCAAGTGTTGGGAGCCCTTGTGCTATAGCTCTCAAGCTTTTACTGTGTTTGGTGATTTTTCTAAGAGTTTTGCTCTCTTTTTTCAGTCAATCGAGTCTCAAGCTCCATCGATCCACCTTCCGATTAACGGGGACCCGTTTTCGTATTCTTCAGCGCCCCTCAAGCGCAAACTTTGAGTTTCTTCTTTGAGGATTCCAGAAGCTTCTTCAAGGCCTGGACATGGCGGAGGAGAAGGACTTGGCACCTCTCTTCAAGGTTTGCCCCGGCTGCAACCTATGGAATGTCTTTTCGGATGACTGACATTCCCTGTGCCTCTACTGCCTGCACTCGGACCCGACACACGTGGAGGATGACTGGCCGTCTTGTCTGGAGATGGTACCCCGCACGCTGAACGACCAACGCAGGCGTCTCAACGAGTGACTGCATGCCACGGCCCCTGCTCTAGGTGAGTCCCGGCAGCATGACACTGCCCAGAAGAAGAAAAAGTTGAGCGGTCTTCTAAGACCTTTGAGGGCACCCCTCCCGCAGGAGCCCAACAAAAGGCGAGGCACTGCGAGTCCACTGCCACCGCAGTGGCCAGGGCGAGTACAGCATCTCCAGCGCCTTCGACCACGAGCCAGCGCTCAAGTTCTTCTAAGAAGAGGAAGTCGGACCGTCCGGGCAAGCTCTTGGAGAAGACCCAGACAGGCCCTACTGAGAAGGCCAATAGGGAGCGGGGCTCAGACCCTCCCCCTAAGGTGAAGGCCTTAGTCTCGACCAAGGTCGTGAAGGCCCGGGTACATCTGACGAAGGCCCCTTCCATCCAAGGAGTGGTGGCGTCCCTCGGGAAGGCCGCAGAGACGGATCTGCAGGGCACGGCCACGAAGGCAAGAGTATCCCTGCCTGCCAGGAGGGAGTCTTCTTTTCAACCCATCAAAAAGACACCGGAGAAGATTATCCTATCATTTCCCCAAAACAAGTCTCCCTGTCATGGTCATCTGCCCAAAAATGAAAACATTAAAGGGCCACATATATAGGGGGCCCGGATGGACACAGTGCTGGCGCCTTTGGTTCCAGGCTCATGAATAACAGTAAGCAAGAACATTTATTTGGGACAAGAATGCTTTTATTATGGACATAGCACCTCATTTTGGGTGCAAAGTGCATTTAACATGGGAACTTTCATTCACTAAAGCAGCCCCACGTGTACTCTTGGGTGTGGCTGCTGCTGTTGGGTTGCCTTGCACGTGCTGACTGAGTGGCAGGTAAGCCAGGCCTAGTGGGCGTGCCCACGATCGAAACTATATAAGCTGCTCCGATCCCAGAGGCAGGCGCTTCGCGTTATTCTGCACTTCCATGCAGAGTAACGCTCACCGCTGCCTGGTATCAGACTTAAATTTGGAAATCCTGCTTCCTGCCATCATACTTACCGCCTGGGGAAACCTGCTCTCACTTGTGCGCATCTTCGTTGATCCTGGCATTCATCTTCAAATCTTCCGGAATGCTGATATCTTCATCTTGGCACCGGAGCTCATCTTCAAATCTTCCGGAACGCTGAATTCATCTTGGGACCGCAGCACGACACGCTCCGTCCACGACAGCAGCACCTACAAGTAAAAACGAAAGGCACGGTTAGACACTTAAAAGACATTCAGTTTAAGGTTGCACTACCACCGAACCTCGCGCTTTTCCTTAAACCATCACACTTGCTGTCAGACATTGCTGTTTCATCCATCTTCCACCCGGCCATGTTCCGCGCCCCACAACTGCTTTTGGGCCGCATTTCCACCTATTGGGAAGAAAACAGAAGAGAAATATTATTCAAGAATTGACAACAATATTGGGAGCAATAATACAAAGACATAAAACGAGAAGAGACAAAGAGAAAGCAGAAAGGGAAAGAGACATTGAGAGACACTTACTACCAACCAGGAGAAGCATAGTCGCAGCTGTACTGGACTATTACTTACCGGGGATCAGTGAAGGAACTGGGCCCCATCGACAAGCGCCCCTGCCACAGTAGCAGGACGAAGAGCTTATCAATAATTAACAGGTGAGCCTTATGGGCCGGTACATGCCCACAGAAATCACACCTTGGGGAGAAGGGTTTGAGAGCACAATAGTCACAGATCAGTGCACTCAGGTTCTCTCATATCCACGCAGGAACAGTGTCACCACTTGCCGCCGCCCTCAGCTTACCTGCAGGGGGAGAGGCCTGACAGGGGCGATCTAACTCCTGGGAAGGCTGCACCATGCCCCAACACCTCCGCAGAGACCAGGTGAGCGTAACACTCCCTTGGTCGCAGAGAGGTGGGGGGGGCACAGTAGCCCTTCTGGGCTCGGGTATCTCCTCTGACGAGCTTACCAACCTCCAGACCCTCCAGGAGGAACAATGTTTCGAGAGCAGGCCCTACGGAAAGGATTCAAACGAGGGCGACTACGCCGAAGATGACGACGAGGAGCAACAGGGCGTTGAGGACTTGAAGGACCAGCCTAAGCCGCAAATGCCCTCCCCTCTGTCGCTGCAGCCACCTCAGCAACCACCTGGAGATATCTCAGTCGACATTCTCACTGCTCTGCATTCCCTGTGCTCGGAGATCCGGACTAGGATGCCTCTTGCGCCTGCGGCCCCACCCCCGGCACTGGGACCATCGGAGCAACCACCATCCAAGAAGAGGAGAATTCACCCTCTGCCTCCTTTCTACCCTTTGCCTCCCTCTCCCCCCCCTTCACACCCCCACCCGAGGGATGAGACGGATCCAGACACGACGGGCACAGATGGCTATGGCGGATTGGGGGAATCTCCTGTCTCCGCCGCCCAGATCGTCACCGCCTGACGAGATAAGCTTGTTCCATGCCATGATCTTGAGGGCCTCGGAGCTGTTCCAGCTTGTCCCTGAGGAGAAGAAAGAGGGTTTCCTTTACCAGCGCCATGAGACGAAGAGGAAGACCATACTTTCGATCCCGCTCTTGGATGACATTTGGGACGAGGGGTTGTCCCTCATGAAGAACCCTTCCTCGGCCCCGGCGAAGAGGGACCGTTATGAGAAGAAATACAGGGTGCCGGACTCTGCGCCCAAGTGCTTACGGTCCCAGCCATCTCCGACTCTGTGGTTTCCGCGGCGGCCAAGAAGAAATCTTTTTGCGCCTCCTCAGCAGCCTCCCACCAAGCCCCCCCGCCGCCCGGACAGTGAGGGGAGGAAGTTGGATGCCATGGGGGAAGAGTTACCGCGTTGGCAGCGACGACCATCAAGGCCCCAAACGCCATCGCGGCGCGTTATAACAGGGAGCTTTGGTTCAAGATCATTCCCCTCCTGGACTTCCTTCCTGACGACAAGAGGGCTGAGGCATTGTAGATCCTACAGGAAGGCGAGATTGCATCAGACCACGCCATTACAGTGGCCACGGACATTGCCGACACGGGGTTCTGCCAAATGGGCAACAGCGTTAGCCTTAGTTGGCGGGGCTGGCTAAGGGCCACTAATTTCCACCAGGATGTTCAGTCGAAGGTGTTGGACATGCCCTTCGACGGGAACAATTTGTTCGGGAAGACTGTGGACGAGTCTCTTCAGGCCATCAAGGCGGACACTAAGATGGCTTGTGCCTTGGGCACACTTCAGCAACAACTGGTGTCCTTTCGGACTTCCGGAGGAAAATCCCAACGTTCTTCCAAAGGATTTGGGGGAGGTACTTCGTCCTACCATCAACCCTCCCGCTCATTTCCGCAGGAGACCGACCTACATGGGCTGTGCCAAATGTGGAGGTGGATGTCGTTGCCAATGCCCCCAAGGCGGCGCTTTGACGTCAAAACAGGATTGAACCGGCTGTGGCGTTGGGCCCCTACCTGAGCACCATAGTGGGAGGCTGGCTGGTGAACTTCAGCTTGTGGAAGACCACCTCCACCGACCGTTGGGTGCTGGGCGCTCTCGCCCACAGACACACCCTAGAGTTCCAATGGAAGTGTCCCCATATACCACCAGTGGCTCGGCAGGAAAACCACATTCCTAAGCTTCTGCTGGAGGTGCGGGTCATGCTAAAAAAGGGTGCGATAGAGCTCGTCCCAAAGAGACTCTGGGGCTCCAGAGTTTACTCCTGTTACTTCCTTGTCACAAAGAAGACCAACTGTTGGAGGCCCATCCTACATCTCTGACGTCTGAACAAGTACATCGAGTTCCCAAAGTTTCGAATGGTGACTCTTCATCACATGCTAAAACAGCTAGAAGAGGGGGATTTTCTATTGTCGCTGGACTTGGTAGATTCCTATTTTCACATCCCCATACACAAGGGCCACTGCAAGTTCCTCCGCTTTGTGGTTCAAGGGAAACATTACCAGTTCAAGGCCCTTCCCTTCGGATTGAAGTTGGCACCACGAGTTTTCACCAAGTGCCTGGCACCGGTTGTGGCACAGCTACATCTATGAGGGATCCACATTTACCCTTATCTGGACGACTTGCTCATCCGGACAAGCTCAAAGGACCTCGCTGTCGAGCACACAGCAAGGACCGTCCAACTCCTGACTGATCTGGGGTTCTCGGTGAACTATGCAAAGTCCTGCTTGATTCCATCGCAGGACGCACGGTTTCTGGGATCCCGACTCAACACAGTGTCGTGCCTGGCGTCTCCGTCGGAGGAGAGGATAGCGGCCATCTTGGGCAAGATACAACGGCTGTTGGCCCTGAAGATTGCAAGGGTCAGGTCCATCAAGTCCCTGCTCGGCATGATGTCGTCATGCATATACCTCATTCGGCTGTGCAGGCTACGGATGCGTCCACTACACGATTTCCTCACCGCCCGTTTGATACAAGTGTTGGGAAGCTTCTAGGACCAGGTCACACTCTACGAGAGTTTCCGTTGAGATATACAGTGGTGGGGAGTGCGCGCCCATCTGTCCGCAGGCAAAGATTTCCAGACCCAACCTCATCAAGAGACGGTCACGACGTACGCCTCCCTTGAAGGATGGTTGGCGCACACCCGTAGTCTTCATGCAAGAGGCCTGTGGCTACCGGAGGAGAAGATGTTGCACATTGTGTTAGAGCTGCAGGCAGTGTTTTGGGTCCTCCTGTCCTTCCTTACGTCCCTCAAGGGTAAGGTGGTACGGGTCTTCATGGACACCACCACCACGATGTTCTACATCAGGAAGCGGGGTGGGAACCAGAGCCTTCTCCAGCATTGGATCTTTCATGGATTCACATGCTTAGAATATTCCCCGTCGTCAGACTGGGACCCCTCGGTACACATATATAGCCTTTTCCAATAGGAAAACTTCCGACACTTTTGTGTCCTATCTACGTCCTTTTAGGACCCGCCTACGCATGCTCCGTAGGCCGTCCCCGTATAAGAGGCCCGCCCCCGCGGTTCCCCTTCAGATTTCAACCGTCTCCAAAGTAGGAGATCTCCTCGTGTTGTCCTACTGTTTTGTACTAGGTTGCGTCATTGGATTTCGAGTAATAATGTCCTCTGTGCCAGGTAAAGCGCTGTTCCGTCCATGCGCGACATGCGGCTTAAAAAAGGTTTACGAGGGGGACGGACATATGGACTGCATATATTGCCTCCACCCTCACCATTCGGCGGATACCTGCGACATATGCAAGGGGTTTTCTCAAAAAACCCTCAAAGACCGGAACCGACGCCTGGTGGCATGGCTGAATGATTGAGCGGGGGCATACCCCTCCTCGGAGGTGGGCTCCACACAGTCGGCGAAAACATCACGCCGCGCGGCCTCGTCGGAACCACCGCCGAAGAAATCTAGACCGTCGGAAAAAGAGTCGTCTGGAAGTCACTCCACTAGAGACTCCTCGGCAAAGAAATCATCCTCATCAAAAAAGCATGAGAAGGAAAGGAAACCCTCCTCTGGCGATCATCACAGATCGACCACGAGTCGAGAGTCCAGTAAAAGCCGGCCCAGTGTGGAGAAGGCGGGACCGCCGAAACCACCTGCAAAGTCTTTGTCGTTGACGGCGGTCCAGTCATCGGCCGCCTCCCTGCCACTGGCACAGGGGGCATCCACCGTCCCATCGACAATGGCGTCGACGAGGGCCTCGTCGACGGGGTTCCTACAGGAGGCCTGGAGGCCTGAAGTCTTTGACCCGACCCCCCCGGAGCCTTTGCTTCAAGAACAAGCTATGTTGCTGTCCTCGGAGGACGAGAACGAGAGAGTTGCCGGCCCAGCAGACCTAGGGCTACGAGCGGCTGACAAGTCGTCGACGAGGGCATCCGTTACACCGGTATCTGCCTCAATCCTCAATCGGTTCTGTCGTTGGATATTCTGTCCACGCTTCAGTCCTTGTTGCAGTCGTTGGACCAGCGACTACCCCAGGCAAGCCTGCCACAGTCAATCGTCGACGAGCCGGGCCTGTCCCGTCGACCGACGCACCCACGCACGCCAATCTCAACACTGGCACAGGAGGAAGGTGAGCTACCAGATTCGGAGTCTGACAGGGGAGCCATGTCGGATATCTCATTATCCCCCTCCAGGGATCCTGCCTGGGAGTCAGAAGCGGAGTTGGAAAACCCCAGAAGCCCGGCTCACCCGTCCCCTCCGGACGACATTGCGTCATTCCATTCTATGATGGAGAAGGCATGCAAAGAATTTGGTCTGTCCCAAGAAGAACAGAAAAAGGATTGTTTTTTGTTCGACCACATGGGCAAGAGAAGGAGGTCGGTGTTCTCGATACCAATACTAGACCATATATGGAAAGAGGGGTTGCAGACAATGAGACACCCATTCTCAGAACCAGCAGTGAAAGGACGCCTAGAAAAGAAGTTTAAGGCTCCAGAGTCGACCCCCCAGTGTTTATCCTCCCAACCAACGCGGGACTCGGTGGTGTCGGCGGCAGCAGCGAGGAAGGCAAAGGCACAGCACAAGTGCACGACTCCTCCTGAGAACGAGGCAAGACGCCAAGATGCCTTTGGCAAGAAAGTGCTCTCTGTGGGAGCGACCACAGTAAAGGCCGCAAACTCTCTGGCAATTGTGGCCAGATACGATAGGGAGATGTGGCACAGAATAGCTCCGCTGCTTGACCATCTTCCAGAAGAACAGAGAAAGGCGGCGATGCTACTGGTCCGAGAGGGTGAGGAAGCCTCAAATCACGCAATAAACATCGCGGTGGATCTCGCTGAGTCAGGCTTCAAGCAAGTCAACAATGGGGTGGTATTGCGTCGACAGTCATAGCTTAAGTGCACCTACTTCAGGCCAGAAGTGCAATACAAGGTCTTAGATATGCCCTTTGAGGGAGACCTTCTTTTCGGTGAAAAGGTGGACGAGGCCCTAAAAGGGATGAAAGAAGATTCGGACAAGGCACGTTCATTGGGTGCCCCCCAGAGTGGCAGAAGTTACAAGTCTTTTCGTCCCTTTAGAGGGGCTTCAGGTAATTCAAGATTCTCTTCTGGAGACAGATCCTTTGCCAGATCGGCTTACCCCTCCCAGGGATACCGACGTGCCTCATAATCGGCTAACCGTCGACGAAACTTCCAGTCTTCCAGAAAACGACCATCATACCCGTCGTCGTCGAGAGACCAGCAGAATAAAGATCAGCAGTGACATACCACACACCGTTCTGGGGGGAAGAGTTTCAGCATATGTCGACGAATGGGAAAGGATAACGACGGACCAATGGGTGCTAGACACCATAAGAAACGGACACTCTCTGCAATTCAAACACAACCCTCCGCAAATTCCACCTGCGTTCACCGCTCAGTCCCATATGAAGGTACTGCAACAAGAGGTTACACTCATGTTAGTGAAGGGCGTGATAGAATTAGTTCCAACATCACAGAGAGGTCAAGGAGTCTACTCAAGATACTTCGTCGTAAAAAAGCCGAACGGCAAATGGCGTCCCATTCTAGACTTACGCGATCTCAACAAGTCCTTAAAGAGCCTGAAATTCAAGATTCTCACTCTGCAGGAGGTGATCCGCGCAGTTCAAAAGGGAGATTTCCTGGCGTCCCTGGATTTACAGGACGCGTATTTCCATATTCCAATGTGTCGGAAACACAGGAAATTCCTACGCTTTGTAATAGGGCGAACTCACTACCAATTCACCGTTCTTCCTTTCGGGCTCAAGACCTCCCCCAGAACGTTCACAAAATGCCTGGCTCCAGTGGCTGCCTGGCTAAGGAAGCAAAGCCACCACGTATACCCATACCTCGACGACTGGCTGGTAAGGGGATCCTCCCCAGCGTCGACCAACACAAGTCTGCAAGCCACCATGCAGCTTCTACAACGGCTAGGATTCGCCATAAACTTCGAGAAATCCTCTCTGCGGCCATCGAGAAAGCTGGTATTCTTGGGGGCACAGTTCGAGACTCAGTTAGGGCTGGTGAAACCTTCCCTCGACAGGACCTCAAGACTCATTCAACAAGCGGCCCGACTACGGCGAAACACCAGGATCTCAGTGAGAAAGTATGTTTCGGTCCTAGGGGCCATGGCATCCTGCATCCATCTGGTGAGAAACTGTCGACTATTCATGAGGCCAGTCCAAGAATTCCTTGCGGACCGATGGACACAGGCTCAGGGTTCGTGGTCGGACAAGATAACCGTCGACGACGAGCAGCTACGTCGGACCCTTCAGTGGTGGCAGAGTTCCCACAATCTGAACAGCGGTGTGCCCCTACAGGAGCCGGAGTTTCAGAGCACCATAGTTACGGATGCGTCCCTAACCGGATGGGGAGCGCACATGGGTGCTCTCCAAACGCAAGGTCGCTGGTCTCCAACGGAGTCACTCCTACACATAAACGTACTGGAACTCAGAGCGGTACGATGGGCTTTGAAGGCGTTCCTACCACACATCAAGAGTTCGCGAGTGCGAATACTGACCGACAATACAACAGCCATGTTTTATCTGAGGAAACAAGGAGGGACACGATCAAGGACTCTTTCCATAGAAGCCCAGAAAACATGGCATTGGGCAGCGAAGCACGGAATTTCCCTCGTGGCTCATCACCTTCCAGGAGTGAGGAATGGCCAAGCCGACTCCCTCAGCAGAAGCATGGCCCAGATACACGAGTGGGAAGTGGACACGGGTCACTTGAGGAAAGTGTTTGAGAAATGGGGTCAACCCCCTCTGGACGCCTTCGCGACCAAAGACAACAAGAAATGCGAGCAATTTGCAAGCAGATGGCCCCAAGAGGGGTCGGTGGGGGAGGCGTTCTCCTTCCCATGGACGGACATGTTCCTCTATGCTTTCCCCCCCGTTTCCCCTCATACGGAAAACAATACAGTGGATACGCAGATACAATTGCCGGGTGATTCTAGTGACATCATACTGGCCGAGGCAACCGTGGTTCTCAGACCTCCTCCATCTGTCGCTGGAACATCCCATAGCGTTTCCGAAAGTCCCGTACCTTCTATCCCGGGACAGAGGCACGGTGTGGCATCACGACCCGGACAGTCTCAACCTTACGTCCTGGCTCCTGACTTCTCGGTGTTCGGCGCCTTAGACATTTCAGAGGATTGTCAAAAAATTCTACAGGCGGCTAGAGCCCCTTCTACAAACAAATCCTACTCCTATAAGTGGCGGAGGTTCTGTGAATGGTGTAAGGGGCAACAGGGCCTACAACCGTTGTCGGTGACGCCGGAACAAGTTCTACCTTACCTGCTCCTCTTAGCGGAGAGGGGATTATCCTTCACATCGATAAAGGTGCACCTGGCGGCCATCTCGAGGTTCACAAGGAAAAGGCAGTCATCTCCTCTATTTAGCGACAGACTTGTGAAACACTAAATGAGGGGTTTATTTCGAGCTTTTCCCCTGGAAAAATGTTTCCCCCCGACTTGGAGTCTCAACACAGTGTTGGCAGGCTTAATGAAACCGCCTTTTGAGCCTATGGCCACGTCCGACATAAAATTCATTTCGTGGAAGTTGGCATTCTTGATAGCTATCACATCAGCTAGAAGAATCTCGGAACTGCAAGCGCTGGTCGTAGACCCGCCATACCTAAGATTCTTTAAGGACAAAGTAGTCCTGGCAACTAATCCTATGTTCGTCCCAAAAGTTCCGACAGTGTATCACAAACACTCGTCCATTGTTCTCCCTACTTTCTTCGCCACACCATCATCGGCAGCAGAAAAAGCTCTTCATACCCTCGACGTTAAGAGGGCTCTGAAATTTTACCTACATCGTACACAGGAATTCAGGTCTACTTGACAACTGTTCGTCGCGTATGGTCCGTCGACGAGAGGAAAAGCAATCTCTAAACAAGGATTGGCTCGATGGGTCTCATCGACGATTGCGTTTTGTCACTCTAAGGCCAGAAGGCCACTGCAAGGACATCCTAGAGCCCATTCTACAAGATCCATGTCCTCCTCAACAGCTTTGTGGGCAGGAATTCCGTTGACGGACATATGCCAAGCTGCGGCATGGTCAGTGCCCCACACGTTTACCCGCCACTACTGCCTTGCTAGGCAGCATGCGGACGAGGTGCAGATGGGAAGAGCTGTCCTGCGCCATCTGTTTCAGTAAGGTAAGCTCTACGCTGTGGAGAATCTGTTGTCTACCTTTTTAATGACAGTTCATTTTATGCGGGTAAGGTTATATGAGTTAACTTATTCCTACTGTACATATGCATTGTGTAGTATGTTGAGGGTATATTACATTACATTCTCACCACCGTCTCAAGTGTTACTGCTATACAATCTATTCTAAGCATGTGAATCCATGAAAGATCCAATGCTGGAGAAGGGAATAGTTTCTTACCTGTAACTCCATTTCTCCAGCATTGGTATCTTTCATGGATTCACATGCGCCCACCAACCTCCCCGGAATGTAATGTATTTAATGGATAAAATTAACCCTTCCTACTTTGGAGGGGCCGAAATCTGAAGGGGAACTGCGGGGGCGGGCCTCTTATACGGGGACGGCCCTCTTATACGGGGACGGCCTACGGAGCATGCGTAGGCGGGTCCTAAAAGGACGTAGATAGGACACAAAAGTGTCGGAAGTTTTCCTATTGGAAAAGGCTATATATGTGTACCGAGGGGTCCCAGTCTGACGACAGGGAATATTCTAAGCATGTGAATCCATGAAAGATACCAATGCTGGAGAAATGGAGTTACAGGTAAGAAACTATTCCCTCGGTGCTCTCCAAAGAGGCGCAGGACCTTTGGCAGTGGGCCGTAGCCCAGGGGATGTTCCTCATCCTGTTTCATCTTGCAGGAGTGAAGAACACTGTAGCCGACTCTCTAAGCATGGAGCTGTGCTCTTGCCACAAGTGGGAACTTCGGCAGGACCAAGTGGATCACATGTTCTGCAGATGGGGCAATCCCCAGATCGATCTGTTTGCGAGGGCGACGAACACCAAGTGCCGGAGGTTTGCCAGCAGGTTTCCCCAGCTGGGGAGCATGGGGGTCGCGTTTTCCCCTGGGACGGCTTGTTTGTGTATGTGTTCCCTCCGTTGCTGCTTCGATTAGTCAATCAACTCAGACGTTCCCGGTGCAGGATGATCCTCGTCGCACCGGCGTGGCCGAGCCAGATATGGTACCCGGACCTTCTGGACATGTCATTCTGCACCACGACCCAGGGTCTCTGAACCTGAAGGCCTGGCTCTTGCAACACTAGAGTTTGAGAGCTATGATCTCCCAGCGGATTGTAGGGAGGTGCTCGCCAAGGCCAGAGCTTCACCTTCTCTCAAATGCTACGGGCACAAGTGGAAGAGGTTCGCTGTTTGGTGCTGTATTCAGAAGATCGACCCTTTACGAGTCAATGGTCCGCAGGTGCTTCCGTATTTTTTGTCATTGGCCAAGGCAGGACTGGCCCATGCTTCCATCAAAGTTCATCTGGCGGCTATCTCCCGCTACACCAGATCTCCTGGAAGATCATCCGTATGGTTGCATCGATTGGTCAAGGAGTTAGTTAATGGACTATTTCGCTCGTTCCCGCCGGTGAAGGCTCTGGCACCGACGTGGGAGCTCAATGTGGTGCTGACTAGGCTCATGGGTCCTCTGTTCGAGCCTATGCATTCAGCGCTACTGACATTTTTGTCATGGAAAACAGCTTTTCTTGTGGCCATCACCTCCGCCCGACGAGCGGGAGAGATCCAGGCTCTCTCTTGCAAACCACCTATTTGACATCCCACAAGATGAGAGTGGTGGTACAGACGCACCCCTCCTTCATGCCCATGGTGCAGTCGGATTTTCATCTAAACAAGCCCTTGGTATTACCTCTATTCTTCCCGACGCCTTCATCGTCGGCTGAGAGGACTTTGCACTTGCTGGATGTGGCTAGAGCGCTGAAGTTCTATGTGGACCACACAAAGAGTTTCCGGAAGATGTTGCAACTCTTTGTGAACTTTGGCCCTGTGAACCATGGGAAGGCCCTCTCCAAGGCTTCCATTTTCCAGGTGGCTCTCCAGCTGCATCACCTATTGTCACTGGTTGGGAAAACGACTGTTGCCTGGCTGTCCGAGAGCCCACTCGACCAGAGGATCGCTGCAACTACGGCGTTCGTGTCCGGGTGTGCCCCTGCTTGACATTGTCAGGGCTGCTATATGGAGGTCGATGCACACCTTCACAAAGTTCTACTGTGTCGACAGGGATTCCAGGGATGAGTACAGAGTAGGCCAAGCAGTGCTGTGCAACCTGTTTGCCTGAAGGTGAGCCTGGTGAGGAGGTAAGAGATGCTTAATGTTGAGCCTTGCCACCTCCCGTGGTTGTGCATGTGTGTACTGCCATGTATTCTTTATTCATGAGCATGTGAATCCATGCCAGACCCCATGCTGGAGAAGGAACAAGTTACTTACCTGTAACTGTTGTTCGAGGGGATTGGGTCCTCCGACGTATTCCATATCTATGACAGTAATCACCACAGCTGTGCTGCTTCAGAAAATCTTTCTGCGTCCTGCGTCGATGACATCGATACGCCGCCCTCGAGGACCTCCTCCGACTGCTGACGTCACTGGATGTTATAAGCAGGACGCACGACGCCCGTAGCCTCAGTTCCGTTTTTTCTGCGAACGTGTTCGCTTCGGAGATCTCGGCGAGCCTCGACTCTTTTGAGTTTCTGTTCTTTCGGTTCTTCGAACCTGTTCGTTTGTGAAGTAAAAGTCCTTCGAGATGTCTACCTCTTCTTCCACCCCGCGTCCGGGCTTCAAGAAGTGCGGGGACTGCGGGTCCAAGATGTTGGTGACTGACTCGCACAACGCCTGCCTCTGGTGCCTCGGGGAGGCCCATGACACAGATGATTGTGTCGACTGCCAGTCGCTTACGTCCAAAGCCTTGCGGGAGCGCAAGAAGAAACTGTCGGTTGGTAAGGTGACCAAGCCCCGGAAGTTGAGGTCCAGGGGGCTTTCGACAGACGATTCGAGGGGCGACTCTCCGCATTGTCGTTGGAAGTCCAGTGGGTCTCGGTCCCGGAGTGGGTCCCGCCACTCCTCTGCCTCTTCGAGGCACTCCCGGAAGCGCCGTCATTGGTCGCCAACCCCGTCCTCATCCGAGGACTCCGCCCCTCGGCGGGTCGCTTATCCCACCAAGCATGCAACGCCAGAGGAATGGGCTTCCTTCGGTAAGAAAATGCTAGCGATTCTCGAATCGCAGGGCACTGGTCCGTCCGCGCTTCCGAGTGGGGTCTAGTCATGATCAGACTAGAGACACCGCTCATACGCCTTCGGGCTCGGGTGGTTGGCACGATTCGCGGGAGCGGTCCCACTCGGACAAGGGGAATCGTTCTAGTCATGCCCGTTCCAGGTCCCGGACCTCGACGAGCTCGAGACCGTGTGAGCCTGTGATGTCTTCGAGGAAGACGTCGATGCCTGTGGCGCCGAGGTCGTCGAGGGACTCTCTCGAGGCTCTGCCTCCGAGGAAGTCGTCGATGCCTTTGGCGCCCAGGATGTCGAGGACCACGCTCGGGGCTCCGCCCTCGAGGCCTGTGTTGATGCTGTCAGCGCCGCGTTCAGCGTCAATGCCGATTCCCTCGATGCCTTTCGAGGCTGTTTCGACGCGAGTACCCCGGGGCACGGTGGAACCTCCTAGAAAGGCTCTGGCCAAGGTCAAGCATGGCTTTGTTCCCCATTCTGTGCCCACTTTCCACCATCTTGAGTACATTTTGGAGGTGGATGAGGGCTCTGATGATGGCATGGTTCCTGATACGGTGCCAGATGAGATTCTCTCGGGCCATAGCCAGATTGAGGACCTGCGTCAGTCCCTTCTCAACGCCAGTGGTCTGGACACCTCGCCGGAGGTGGAGTTTTGTAGGCCTGAGCCTGGCACCCATGCCGACGCCTCGTACCGGCGCCGTATGTCTAGGGTCACTGAGTACTTGGGGTGGTCTGCTCACCCAGGGGATTTTCTTCAGGATGACCTCACGGATATCCTCGACCAAGGTCCACCAACTGACCTGGTACTGCCGTTCCATATGGCTCTACAGAGGAGGGTGGCTGCGGCTTGGACTGCTCCGGGGAGTCTCCCGGCAGTGGGCAAGTCTTTGCCGCGAAAATACTGCCCAGCCAGTAGCGACCCCTGCTACTTGACCAAGCACCCCACTCCGGAGAGTTTAGTGGTGCAGGCGGCTACGGCCCCAGCAAAGCAGGCGTTGTATCCTACCATCCCTCCTGATGGGGGCGAAAAGCGTTTTGATGGTTGGGCGAAGAAAGTGTTTTCTTAAGGGGGTATGGTTCTTCAAGCGGCCTACTCCGTATGTGCCTTTTCACGTTTCACGCACACTCTGTGGCACTGTTTCCTTAGCGGCTGAACATATTCCCGAAGGGGACGAACGGGATCGTTTTCTTGCTTTGGTCCAGGATGGCAAGGACGCCATGTGTGAGGCCGTTCAGTCGGGTTTGGACATGGCAGATTGCGTCATCCGGTCCATGGCGGCGAGCACCGTAATACGCAGGTTTGCGTGGTTGCGGAAGTCGGGGTTTGCTCCTGATGTGCAGGCCCGGCTCCTCAACATGCCCTTTGACGGTGAACATCTTTTTGGCAGCAATGCCGACGAGAGCCTTGAGAGGTTGCAGACCTCCAAAGCTGCAGCGAAGTCGTTGGGCGCTGCAGTTCGCCAACCTCTGCCTTTTCGTCCTAGGGGACAGCAATGGAGGGGAGGTTCCTTTCATTATTACTCATCCTTTGGTAAAGCGAGAGGAGCTGCCAGTCAAAGGGGCCACCGTAGGAGTGCCAGAGGTGGAAAGCAGGGAACTCAAGGTGCCAAGGCCGCTCGGGCAGTTGCCTCTTTGCTCTCAGGCAACGCCGCAGCCGCTTCAGCTCAGTCATGAGGCCATGTCCCATGGTTCGCCGATTGGGGGAAGGCCGGCGCAGCATCTTGTCGAATGGCGCGCCATTACTTCAGATGTGTGGGTTCTGGAGATCATAGCCCACGGCTACTGTCTTCCCTTTCGGCAGAGGCCTCACAACAGTCCACCGGGGAATCTCTCGTTGCAGAGTCCGGATCCGCTCTTTGTGCAGGAGGTTCAAGCCCTGCTGGAGAAAGGCGCCATAGAACTGGTGCCTTTAGCGGAGAGGAACAAGGGATGGGGGATTGAGACCCATCATGGACTTGCGCGGTTTGAACAAACTCCTCAGGAAGGACAAGTTCAAGATGGTTACTCTTTCTCAAGTCCTCCAGGCCCTTCAACTTCAGGACTGGTTGGTGTCTCTCGACCTCAAGGACGCTTATTTTCATGTGCCGATCCATCCAAAGCACAAGAAGTACCTGAGGTTCGCAGTTGGCGACTCGCATTTTCAGTTTCGGGTCCTGCCGTTCAGATTGACCTCCGCCCCGAGGGTCTTCACCAAGCTCATGGTAGTGGTGGCAGCGCATCTCAGGAAAAGGGGGGATTCACATCTACCCCTACCTGGACGATTGGTTGATCAGGGTGCGCTCTCCAGAGCAAGTCCAGGATCATCTGTCCGTCACCTGCCACTCCCTTCACAAGCTGGGCTTCTCCCTCAACTTAAGTCCCACTTGACGCCAACTCAGAGGCTCAGTACATCGTAGCAGTGCTCGACACGTCCCTGAGGCAGTGTTTTCCTCCCCAGGTGAGGGCTCATCACATTCAGCAGATGGTGCACATGTTTCAGCATGCCCAGAGTCTCCCAGCGTTCGACTTCTTGAGATTGCTCGGTCTCATGGCATCCTGCATTCTTCTGGTGCCAGAGACCAGGTTGCGGATGAGATCTTTGCAATGGGCACTCAAACTCCAGTGGTCTCAGTCCGCCGGCAGGATGTCGGACCCTGTTCAGGTGCCGTCCTCGGTCACCCAGGACCTTCTGTGGTGGGCCGTTGAAGGCAATCTGATGAAGGGGGCTCCATTTTCTCTACCCTGGCCGGAGGTGACGATCGTGACGGACGCATCCCTCATGGGATGGGGAGCTCATGCCAACGAGTTGACAGTGAGCGGTCGTTGGTCTCCGTCAGAGTCCAGACTCCATATCAATCTGTTGGAGCTGAGGGCCGTCAGGCTTGCCCTGAAGGCTTTTCTGCCGACTGTGCGAGGAAAGAATGTCCTGATCCTGACGGACAAGCAGTGGCCATGCACTACCTCAACAAAAGGGGGGTCGTGGGGCAGGGTCACTTCCTCTGTGCAGGGAGGTGATGCAGCTCTGGTTCTGGGCAATCCAGCAGGAAGTTTCGATCTCGGCAGTTCATCTGGCAGGACACGAAAACGAGACGGCGGACGCTCTGAGCAGGCAGAACACGATCTCTCACGAGTGGGAGTTGGCTCAGGAGAGTCTCCTGAAGATCTTCGCCCTTTGGGGGACCCCTCAAGTGGATCTCTTCGCCTCCAGTGTCAACCGGAAGTGCGAAAGGTTCTGCTCCTGGGAATTTCCTCCAAGAGGAGCCCTAGGAGACGCGTTCGTGGTGGAGTGGTCATTCCCTCTGCTGTACGTGTTTCCTCCAGTCCCCGTCATCCCACAAGTGCTGCGGAGGTTACGAAGGTTCGGTTCCCCGATGATCCTCAGTGCTCCGGCATGGGCCCGGAGGACGTGGTACCCGGACCTTCTCGACTTGTCCATCTGCCCTCCACGTCGTCTTCCCTACCGAGACGATCTGCTCTCACGGGTGGGGGGTCAGGTTCTCCATCCAGAGGTCAGATCCCTCAACATTCACGCTTGGCTTCTGAAAGGTTGAGATATGATTGGGACCTCCCTGAAGACGTGATGAAGGTGTTGCTTTCGGCCAGACGACCGGCAACAAAGTCCCTGTACCGTTGCCGTTGGAGGAAGTTCTGCGACTGGTGCAGGGTTCAGAATGTGGATCCTTTTTCATGTGATATTCCTGTTGTTCTGTCTTTTTTGATTTCTTTGGCCCACAAGGGCCTACAAGTGGGTACCATTATAGGTTACCTGGCGGCGCTCTCTATATTTAAGCGCTCGTCTGAGGAGTGTTCTTATTTTAAAATCCCTTTGATTTCTCAGTTTCTGAAAGGGCTCACTAATGTGTCCCCTCCGTCACCTTTCCATGTGCCCAGTTGGGATCTGAACCTTGTTCTCAAGTTTCTAATGGGTGCTGCCTTTGAACCTTTGCATTCTTGTCCTTTGAGACTGTTAACACTTACAACTATGTTTTTAGTTGCGGTCACTTCCGCTCGCAGAGTGAGTGAGTTACAGGCACTTTCAGTTGAGCCACCCTTCACTGTGTTTCATAAGGACAGGGTTCTCCTTAGAGTTCGTCCTTCCTTTTTTCCGAAGGTGGTGTCGGAATTTCATTTAAGCCAGAAGGTTATTCTTTTATCCTCCTCTACATCCTGGTAAGGAAGAGGAGAGGCTCCATAGGCTGGATCCTAGGAGAGATTTAAGCTTCTACATTTCCCGGGTCAGAGTGGACGATCAACTCTTCATTGGTTACGCTGGAAAGCGTTTGGGACAAGCTGTGACTAAGCAGACTTTGTCTCGCTGGATTATTCTGGCAATTTCTGAATGTTACCGCTTGGCGGGTAAGGACCCACCGGTCGGCTTGCAGGACCATTCTACCAGGTGTATGGCTGCCTCTACTGCCCTACAGAAGGGTGTTCCTATTCGTAACATCTGTGATGCAGCCACCTGGGCTTTGGTCCATACTTTTGTATGTCGCTACTCCCTCGATTCCATCCGTGGGCAGGATCTGGCCTTTGGCAAGGCAGTCCTTTGATCCGCAATTTGATTGGGCATTCTAAATTTCTGTATTCTAAATTATTTTCCCACCTCCTTTCATTGGTAATGCTTTGGGAGTCTGCATCGATATGGAATACGTCGGAGGACCCAATCCCCTCGAAGAACAAGTTATTCTCTTACCTGGTAACGTTCTTTCGATGGGATGGTCCGACGACGTATTCCATATCGCTCCCTCCCTGCCTTCCCCGCTACAGAATTTCTTATGAGATTGCAGCTTACGTTTCCGCAAGGCTTTGTGTGGTCAGACTGGCAGAAGACTGGTGCCACACGTTCTGGGAAAAAACTACAACTGAGGCTACGGGCGTCGTGCGTCCTACTTATAACATCCACTGCCGTCGAAGGAGTCCTCGAGGGCGGCGTATCAACGCAGGACGCAGACGCCGAAAGATTTTCCGAAGCAGCACAGCTGTGGTGTTTACTGTCATAGATATGGAATACATCGTCGGACCATCCCATCGAAAGAACGTCACCAGGTAAGAGAGTAACTTGTTCTTCTCCAGCATGGGTCTGGCATGGATTCACATGCGAACCCTCCCACCAACCTATCCGCGGCTCTTCTCTTGGTCCAATTGCCACTTTACGTGCTACTAAATCTGAAGATGGCTGCCAGAGGACGGGCTTAGGAAGAGGGCAGTCATTGGCTGGGGACAGTATGACCCAGAGACCAGTGATTGGTTGTTAGGAGAAAGACAGTTCAGAAGTGAAACAGATTTTTTTCTTTGCAGAGGATTCCCAGCCTGACAACTGGGAATATTCATGAGCATTTGAATCAATGCCAGACCTATGCTGGAGAAAATCAGTTACAGGTAAGTAACTTGTTCCTTAAACATCCCGGCACTCCTGCTCCTTCCTTTCCTGTCACTCTCTGGCCGGCCTCCCTTGGCCCTCTCCCTGATCTCACCTGTGAGGCTAAGAACCTCGGGGTCATCTTCGGCTCCATGCTTTCCTTTTTTCCACACATCTCTAAGAAGTCAAACTACCAACTTCACCTCCTCAGAGGTATTCTTCCTTTCCTCTCCTTCCCCAGAAGCTCACCTTCTGTAGAGCTTTGGTTCTCTCTAGGCTGGACTACTGCAGCAGCCTCTTTCTAAATCTGCCTGCTACTACTACTCTGCGCTCTGAAACTCGTTCAGAACAGGACTGCAAGACTTGTCCTTGGCCTCAAGCCCAGGGATTGTATCTCTCCAGCCCTGAAATCTTTCTTGGCTCCCAGTGGCTGCAAGGATTGAGTTCAAGACCCCTTTGCATTGTCCACAAGTCCTTCAGGGGCCTGGGTCTGCAATACCTCAACTCTCCCTTCGGAAATACCTCCCTACTCAAGCTCTTCGCTCCGCCACCTCCAACTCCCTCAGGGTCAGTCGCTTCTCCAAGCAACAAGTTGGTGGTAGATCTCTCTCTTCGGCTGGGGCCTCCCTCTGGAACAGCCTTCCTGCATCTCTGAAACTTGAGGAGAACCATCTTCGGTTCCAGAAGCACCTCAAGACCTTCCTCTTTGCTTCTGCCTTCTCTTTTCCTCTCCCCTGCTGATCTGTCTGTTTCTGCACTGGGCATCTGGCTAACCTCTGATTTCATGCCCAGATCCCTGTCCACGCAGCTGCATATCCGCCCAGCCTCCTGGCAACCCTTGCACTTGTGTCTGTATCTGCAACCCTACAGTCCCTTTACCTGCACTTATTAGACACCCGTTGTCTGCATGTAATTCTTGCACTTGCCACCTCCTGGCCGCACTACCTGTTGTTGTTTTGATCACATTTTCAGCACTATCCACTCGTTCTCTGCCCCTTGCACTTTCCCTCTCTCCTGCACTTGCACGTTCTCAATGTCACTGGGCCTAGTATGATTGTTGTTTTGTCCTCCCTTGCAACCCTCACTTGCCTAATCATGCCTTTAAACACTTGTGTATGAGCGTGATATATATATCATATCATATATCAACAGCATCTAGCAAACTTGTGTTTATTTTTCCATGAAATGTATCTGGAAGATAAGTTATTGAAATGTTTGATTATCGGAATTTGTTGCTAAGGTTTATTGTGGCTCCATCCTCTTTGTGGCTATACATTTGTGGTGTTCGGTTGATTCTGCATTAATACTGTTATAAGCCCCTCGGACAGTGGTATTCAAGCTTTTCTTATGCCGAGTCCCCTTCCCTCTTGAGTACAAATATTGTTGCCAGAAACCCCTCCTCCGCCCCTCCAAGATGCCATACCTGCTTATATTTTCTATTAAAAGCTGTCTTCCTTTTTGAAGAGCTTTGGGCCCCCCTGGGGCTGTTAGTGGTGGGGGGGGGGGGGGCAGCCCCACAGTTTGAAGGCTGCCTAGGAAGACTGAATTGTTGGATTTGTGTTTTGGGCCTTAGGGACTTTTCACCGATTTGTCATTTGGATGAAATTGTGTTTCCCTTTTAATCTCATGCCCTTATATGGGTTATGTGCTAACCAACACGTCTAGTGCCTTTCACATGTACTAGGGCTGGGATGTGTCTTTTGTAGGAGACTGCACTGAGTTGGGCAAGCGTCTGGGTAGTTAACTGTTTGTTCGGTTGTATGGTGTCCTGGTTCTCCACCTGTCATTTTATGTTGTGTACTTACCTGTTATCAAAACACCCACATATAGACATTGGCGTCAGAAGAGTCTACGTGTACGCATTACTGTGTTTAAGTGTGCTTGTTATCTTCTTAATTCTGTGTATTATTACTGTAAGTACTTATTTGAGGGTTAGTTGTTGCAGTATCCTCAACAGAATTTGGTTTAAAACGTCCTGACTGCAGTTCCCTACAATTCTGCTGGTTCTCACAAGACTATTCTTGTTCAGGCCCATGTGGTTCTGTTTGCTCTGGACTGGGCTGATAGAACCTGGTACCTGGAGTTATTGGACATGTCCATCTTCATCCCTTGCACCTCACAACCAGATTAGATCTGCTCTCCCAGTCGGAGGAGTGGGTCCTCCATCCGAACCTCAGCAGCTTGAGCATTCATTCTTCGTTGCTGAGATACAGAGTTGGACTTGTCTGGCAACGTCCTGGATATGCTTCTCTCAGCACGGAGGCAAGCCACAAAGTCTATCTTGACTAAACAAAAGAGGTGATGGATTGAAGGTTTTTAATTCATTTTAACCTCTGGGATTGCTCTGGGCAACCCTCCAGACCACCGTTCTTCGCCTGCGAAGCCATTACAAAAGGGGAAAGAGCATATGCAAATCAGGTTTGGTCCCACCACAAAAGGGGCAGGCCAGCCCGAACTGCATGGTCACATACCCTTCTGCACGAGTCCACACGCATCCCCAGACATGTTTCGGCCTCATTGGGTGTCATCAGTGAGGAGTAGCTTGGGTCTCTAGGCTCAGCAGCCACATCACCCGCGTCTGGGCACCCATCCCACTCAGAGTGACTATAGCAAATCAAGATGTGATGGCTGGAAGGTTTTGAATTGGTCTTAACCTCTTGCTCTGGGCAACCTTCCAGACCATCATTCTTCAACTGCCAAGCCATTACTAAAGGGGAAAGACCATATGCAAATCAGGCTTGTTCCCACCCGAAGTCTGTCGCTAGAGGGTGTACATTCTGATCTTGGTGGTGTGAGAGGGAGGCGGACCCTTTCACCTGTCCATATGTCTTTTTTTTTATTGGACTGGACGGGCTTGCAGATAAGTGCTGTACATTGGTAACTTGCCACTATTTTGGTTTTCCAAAGGACCCCTGAGCAATGCTCTTTCTTAACAATTCCCACTGTTTCCATCATGCCAGTTTGTGGTTCCTGTGTGGAATCCGACTTTAGTGGCGACATTCCTTACGACTGCTCTGTTTGAGCCCTTGCATTAAGTTTTCTTAGATGGCTCACCCATAAGGTGATCTTTCCGTTTGCCATTACTTTCGTGAGTCAGCTGAAAGAGCCTCTTGCATTCTATTAAACCTCCCTTTTTGGTTTTCTTCAAAGAGAAGGTGACGACAAGAGTTAGACCTTCTTTCCTCCCAACAGTAGTCTGACTTCCATCTCTTTCAGAATATACAGTGTTTTTTCCTCTCTCTCATCTTTCTAAGGCAAAGGAGCAATTCCATTGGTTGTGTCCGGTGTGCAGGCTCTCTGCTTCTGTATCTTTCGGACAAAGGACGTCTGGAAAGATTACCAGCTTTTTTGTGGGTTATGCTGGTGTCCATGCTGACAGGGCTATAGCCAAACAGATCCTGTCAAGGTGGATCATTCTCTGCATCTTGGAATGCTATGATCTGGCTGTGAAGGATCTGCCTGAAGGTCTCAAAGCTCATTCTGTCAGATGTGTGACTGCCTCCTCTGCCCTAAAGAGGGTGGGGCTGCATACGTCTGTGAAACATTAATACTTGGATTACCTTTTGGGGCAAGACAAATTCTTCAGCAGAGTGGTCCTTCAGAGTTTTCTGATGTAGGTAACATCCTCCAGATCCACATACAGCTCTGGCAGTCTAACAATGATGAGTAATTTGTGGGATGAAGGAATCCATAGAAGAACAAATGACTTACCTCTCAGTAATGCGCATTTTGATGGATATTCCTCCCATGGATTATTGTACAGTTGGGCCCTTATCAGGTTGCTGTAAAAGAGCTGCTAGTTTACTGGAAATCTAAAGGGCTTGAATTAAGCAATATTGCCTGATGAAGCGAGGGCCTTAACGAAGGCCCCGGGGCATTACCAAACTCAGTAATGCCCCCGCCACAAGGGGCATATTGCTATTAGTACCCCGGCCCGCAAGACCGGGGTAATAAAAGCATTTTTTCTGTCCAGAAGCGCTCAGTGTTTCGGGACAGAAAAAAAATGGTAAAGAAAATGACCACCGGGAATGGGAAAACGGAGTCTGTTTTCCCTTTCCATGGCGGCCTTCAGGAGTAGACGCGCCGGGAACAATGACCGTGGAATCCTTTTACATTCTGGTTGACCATCGCTGCAGCGTTTCAGAACAGACAAAAAAAAAAGACAGAAAATGGCCGCTGGGGATTGGAAAACAGTCCGTTTTCCCTTTCCATGGCGCCCATCAGGAGCGGATGCGGTGGGAACACTTCAGTTCCCAGCGCGTCCGCTCCTGAAAAAAAAAAGATAAGAAGGTAAGTGCGGTTGCGAGAAGAGGAGGGGAAACAAAAAAAACATACCCAAGTCCCCGACGGGGGACAGTGGCAGCCTCCAGCTGTGTGGAGGCTCATTGGCTGAGGGGCTGCCCCTCCTCCCCCGCCGTGTACAAAGCAGGGAAATGCCAACCGAGGAATTCTCGGCCGAGTAACGACCCGGCGAGAGCCAATCAGAATGTGTTTTACATT
This sequence comes from Ambystoma mexicanum, assembly GCF_040938575.1. NCBI lineage: Eukaryota > Metazoa > Chordata > Amphibia > Caudata > Ambystomatidae > Ambystoma > Ambystoma mexicanum. Next base: position 698,079,359 of record NC_090921.1, read on the forward strand.
CTGCTTGACTCTCGCCGGGTACTAATTCAAGTTAATCAGTAAGTATATGAAACCACAATTATTTATTTGGGCTTTCTAAACACATTAAGCATAGAAATCATATGCAAGTATTGTACTCAAAAACCATATTTACAGATATATCCATTCCCTTATAGAGATAATGGCAAATACCAGTGGTGTAATTAAATGCAAGGAGAAAGTTGGATCAGAGAGATCAATCACAACCTAATTCCCTGTCTTATGCAGTCCTGCCCTAAGATGTATGGGGCCTGTGCCCAAAAGTCATGAGTTCCACTATGGTCTTTCTCTAGGGAAGGTAGGGAAGGTATTTCAGAACTGATGCAGTGGGCTATGGGGGTGATTGAAAAGTTGTTTAAAGTAAGGTGCGCATTTACTTCGCCAGGTATGTACTCCACTCTATCCTGTTACAAAGGTAAGTCTTGGGTCAGGATCGTTGACCCCAGTTCCACGACCAAAGGCCAGGCCAGAGGGAGTTTAGGTATAAAGTTCTCTATCTAATGAATGGTTCTGCATCGTCCACAAGCCACAAGGCTTTCTGGGGCCTGGGACCGCAATACCTCCAACTCCCTCTACCGCAATATCTTCGTACTCGAGCTCTTCGCTCCTCCACCTCCAACTCCTTGAGGGTCAGTTGCTTCTCCAAGCAACGCGTTTGGGATAGATCTTTCTTCGGCTGGAGCCTCCCTCTGAAACAGCCTCCCAAACTCTCTGAAACTTGAGCAGAACCATCTCCGGTTCCGGAAGCACCTAAAGACCTTCCTCTTTGCTTCTGCCTTTTATCTTCCTCTCCCCTGCTGATCTCCTTCCTGTTACACGCACTGGTCACTTGGCAACCCTCTGAACTTGGGCACAGGTCCCTGCCTGTCCAGCTGCATACCCACACTGCCTCTTGGCACCCCCCTGCACTTCTGGTCTGTATCTGCAACCCTACAGTGTCCTCTTTTGCACTTAACAGACACCTGTTGTCTGCATTCCTAACACTTGCACTTGCCATCCGTTGGCTGCACTTCTTGTTGTGTTCCTGTTCTCCTTGTGCTGCACTTGTCCATACAGACACCCCCCACCCACGCCAGTTCTCCCCTGCACTTGCGTGTTCTGAATGTCACTAGGCCTAGCAAGAGCATTGTTTTTTTTGTCCTCCCTCTATTTCCCCTCCCTTGGCTTTTCGCGCTTTGAAACACCTGTTTATAGGGGCGTTATAAATGCCATATATCCTATCATCCAATGTTACCCTATGGGAGACTGGGGTGGGAGGGACACAGTTATGTTTACTTAAACCCGATTCTTCCAGGTGACAGTGTAGGCCTTCTGGAATATATTGGGGTGCCAGTCTTCTGTCCTTGGTTCAGGTGAGGGGAGCCCGGAGGTTGCAGGTGTTGAGGTCACTTTTTGTGTTGGGAGTTGGTTGTGGTTCTCACCAGACAGCTCCAGACAACTTCTTGAAGACCCCCAAATGAAACAAAGCATACCTCAGCGATGCAGACCCTTCAGGATACCTCACGGGATTGTGTTGGGGAGAATTTTCATTCTTGTGCCAATTCCCTTTAACCTTGGAGACCCCCAGCACTTTTGCTGGACTCACGGCTTTTTAATGTTTACTCCTAAGTGAGCGGGAACTTTTTCTCACCCATTTATGTGTTTTCATGACTATGATTTGCTATGTTCCTTACTGTTTTATGGAGTCTGGCAAGCTCCATAGGCATCTCCTTTTGCATTGTGACACACAGCACCTTTTGTGAAGTGCCACTGAGAAATCCCTTGCACGTCTCTTAATGTTTAACTACATTTTCTTGGGTGAACTACTTTTCCCAAGAATAGTAAGATGACCCCTGTCTTATATTTTCTTTTTGGGTCCAGCACACACCACCCTATGTGGAGTGCTGGGTGGTTACATAACCCATTCCTCATGTAACATTTTCTTACTCTAACTCACTTGAATGGCTGGTGGCAGTGGTTTCCTTTTTACTACCTTGTGACATGTATCTGCAGGCTGATACTTCCGCTGCAGTGCAGCAGCCAAAGGTGACCATTTTCGCAAAATGGCCACAGTCTTCTTTTTTTTTTTACATTTCTTGTTAGTTGGTTTCTTCTGGGCTTTTACTCTGTTTGATCAGGTTTGATTCCTTTGTGTGTTATGCCTTTGGCGGGCTTCAGCCCTGTGGCCCACCCAGGCTCCAGTGTGTCTGGAAAGGCAGGAAATGAGAGAGGGTCCTGAAACGTCCCTGTCCTTAGTCTATATGGGAATGGGGATTAACCAAATTGCCGGCGCCTGACTTCCTGGCCGCCAGGGCTGTAATCCCCCGGTGTTACCGGAAAATCGGGTGCCGGTAATTCTTTACGGCTCTAGCGGCAACCCGCCTGTATCACCGGCATAGTTACCTCCGGACACGTAATGAGGCTAAATGTCTATGTAGTACCAGACTTAGCTATTGACTACTTTAAAATGTATCAACTTCTGACAGTTCTAATGGTATACAAATCAAACAGTAATGAGGATCAGCATATGACATAGGAAGGAAGATCAGTTACTTTACATAATGGCAGAATACTTTGTCCAAGTACCAACACGCAGTTCTGTGTGAAGATCCCCCCCCCCCCCCTCCCACCTGGGCAACCTCTAATATAGAATATTAAAAAGCCCAGTCCATTAATGTTAAAATAGTCTTGTTTCCTGGTTAAAATATTCAACTACCCCAATGTACCCGAGTTAGAAGAGTTTCTTCGATGGTTCATCTACAGATCCCTCAAGGGTGAACTTCCTTTGAAGCAGGAGCCACAGGGTGTCGAGGTTCCTCAAAGAAATGCAAACACTGGCGTCGAGACTACAGCTTCAATCTTTGTGGTGCTCGTTGTGATCGTTCGAGGACGTCCTGGGAAGATGAGGCATGCAGTACACCCCGATGCAGAGTGTTCAGTGCTGGAAAAGAAGACTCGGTGAAGAACGTAGGCCTGGCAGCGGGCGTCTGGTGTCGACGATTGGGACTCGACCACGACTGTATTTGGGATCTTCACGTCAGCGTCTTAGTGGACTTCGGGTGACGGGAAACCCACCGGCAGACTTTCCTCAGTCGTCAATGACCTCGACTTTCTCCGGTGGGAAAAAGTAGCCAAGGGTGATGGCAACGGAGCCCTTTCATTAATGTTCTTAGGCAAGGAGGAGCGGTGCAGCTCCGGTCATCGAAGTATGGTGTCAAGCTGTCCCCGCTTCTGGGCAACACGACTCGATGGGCTTCCAGCAGTTACGGAAATCCTCTGAACCCCAATCAACAGCGATGAACCTCGACGGCCTCAGTGTCCTTGTGCTTTACTTCAAGAATTCCTGTTGGACCCCTACGGGACTGAATTTCAGGGTGCCTCGATGAAGATCAGCTTCTGCATGATGATCCCTCGTAGCTCGGGAAGAGGTCTCCTAGCCAGGTCCGCTCTTGGATCTGTCCTCGACCGACTCGACAGCTTTTAGATTGGGTCGAAAGAAAGTAGCAGCAATTCTTTTTCCAGCTGGGCTTCAAGGATAAACAGTTTCAAGTTTCGGCTTCAGCTTCTGAACAAATTAAGAAGTGAGAGGTCCCCAAATATACACATCTGTCCCTCATTCACACTGCTGAGCCAAGCTCAGTCAGCCAATCAGACAGAAGGGCATTCATGCAGGTAGGCAGGCAGCCGATCAGGCTCACAGTGCACATTCACTTCCACTCAGACACCCAAAACAAGGAATGTGGATTGGGGCAAGCACCCAGCCTTTCAGCATACCACACTGCATTCCTGTCTGTTTCGTGCAGACAGGAATGCATTCCATGTTATGGGTGTCTAGTGTCTGTGTGTGTGTAGCACAATGAATGAGACAGCCCTGCACCCAGCCTTTCAGCATACCACACTGCATTCCTGTCTGTTTCGTGCAGGGCTGTCTCATTCATTGTGCTACACACACAGAAACTAGACACCCATACCATGGAATGCATATTGGTCACACACTCCATTCACCCAGGCCCCACCCAAAGGGTGTACCCACAGCATAATCTCTGGAAAGGCTCCAGTCAGTCTGACCTGGACTTCCCCACAATACCATATATGGTTCTTCCACCCAACAGCCAGTCAGGTGAAGGGACAGAGTCAGGGCTTCCCAGGACTTTGGGAAAACAAGGTAACAGGTAATAGAAGCCGAGGCCACAGGGGCCATCTTGCCTTCTATCAGGAATCCATTGATTATTATGGCAGGGCCTACGTATCCCAAAATGGAGGATACTCGGAGCACCTGTCAAATTCAGCATGGAGCTGCCACCAGCCCATATACTACTCTGTGGCCCACACACAGGTGCCCAGAAACATACAATAGGGGCACAGGGTTGTACCCCCACCCATGGGTGCCATTGTGGGCTACATTGACCCACTCAGCAGAATTCCCATCCATAACCAAGCTGTGCTGCAGTCAACAGCAAAATTGCTGTGCTGGCTCCTTGGAGCACCATTGCCCCGCATCAAAACTGTGTTTTGCAGACACAAAAGGATGGCTCCACCATCTTGCCAAACACCTGTTGGGCGAGTTGGAACAGGGAGCACACCAAGAAAGGTGCCAGTGTGTGTTCATGTGTGCACCAAAAGAAGTGAATTCAAAAGTGGCGCTGCTTTGCGGCTTGCAAAATGTTCCCATTGAAAAGGTTGCCGCTCTGATGCTCTTTTCCTCTGTTCCTCATCACACTACTTTCATCAGTGAGACCCTGCCATGCCCATCCATATTCACATTGTGCTCCTTCAGAAAAGAGCATTATTCCTGAACGACAGGCTGTGTCGGCCAAATCTGAGAAATCAAAAGAAGCTTTACTTTCAGCTACTTGGGAAAACGCTTGACTTTTGGGCTACAAAATGTCAGAAATCAATGCTTCAAAGAGGCTCTGGCTCTCTGGGCCTATGTCAATTTCAGTAGATTTGTATTTTAAACAAATGGCTGTATAAAAGAAATGGACTATGGCTGCAGAACAATATTGGGAAGTCAGATGGAAGAGCAAACCTTTTAAAAGAGAAATCCCAGCAGCATTCACCATGTGTCAAAATAGGCTTTTGCAAACAAAAAAGAAATACCTGTTTTAAAAGTACAATGTTGAATAAAAACCTGTCATGGCCTAGCAATGTAAAGGGGTTTTGCGGGGAAACATATATGGGATGTTTTATTCAACGGGCTTGCTTCTGATTCAAAGCAAACTAAAATAAAGAAATCAATGTTTTTGGCTGAACTGGGAAATCGCCCCAAAAAGGTTTCTGCCATGGCTCAAGGGACATTTGGCTGACCAAAGGAGTGGCCTAACCTCTGAAAGAAGGAGCCACAATAGATTCTAGGACACATGAGTGCTAATTGCTACCTTGGAAAACCTTGACTGGACCAAAAGCACTGAACAGCCTAGGCATCAGACTTTTGTCTGGGTTGAGGCATTTTACAATGTGGATTCTGGGACACGGACATGTGAAAAAGGAAATCGCACATCCCCGCGACTTCTACTGGGAGCTTCAAAGCCAACTCAAGAGCAGCCTGGAAGTACATGACCATATTTGGAAGACAAAGGCAGACCATTTACCTCAAAAGACTATTTTATTAATAAACATTAAAAACTTTTATCTTTTCAACTGGACTTTGCAGGAATGTAAAATGTTTAAATATAATTTTGTGGTTTTTAACTTAAGACGTGGTAGCCTTCACTGCCATATAGGGAACAGAAATGGCAGAGAATTGAACATGTTGAGAAATGTGTACATGATGCCACTGTGAAATTCAATACTTGCATGCCTTATGATCTCTACACATGTATAAAGTTATAGGATTTTAGGTTGAATATTTATCACTGAAAGTCTCGAAAAACTGTTAGACGGTCGAAACAATGTGCTACAACCGCGAGAATTGGACTGACCTGCTCTGCGTAAAATATGTAAGCTGCCTATGTAATTTGTTCAAATGCCACAATTGTAAAAATTTACCATTTATGTGAAAACTGGGTTGTGGCAAAATTAACTGTGGGAGGTTCTGGACATAGTAAACCCACATCATAAAGCTGATGTCATGTCCTTAAGAATCCAACCAGCTGACAGCAAGGCGGTAACAATCACCCCTGACCAATCAGTTGTTTAGAGGCGTGCCCAGCTAAACCTGCCCCACCATATAATCTTATGTCACCATGGCTTATAAATATGGGTGGCTGACAGAACTCTAGACATACTCTCTCCTGAATTTCCAGTGCCTGCGTATCCTGACATTCCAGATCTAGCTTTGCAGGATTCCAGACTCTACTGCAAGGCCGAAGTATAGCTGATCCTATCCAGCAAGGCCTTGATCCAGAAATTCCACTAAAACCCCATAACAAAATCCTACTAACTTCAGGGAGAAAGTGAAAAGGTGGCTGAGCACACTGTGGGATTCTCCAGCGCCGCCTGCTTACCCGCTCCATCCCGCCGAGGCGTCACTGTGCCATGACCAGACCTTTGCCCATCTGTCTTTTGCCATGAGAGCCCGCTATCTGGTGACCCGAGCCTTGGAGTCCAGAACCCGGTTGGCTGTTCCTAATCCCAAATCCAAGAGCAGATTGTGAGTATTTCCCCTCCCATAGCGATCCATAGCCTACCCCATCTTGATACTTTCTTTGTTCTACTCTCCAAGTAATCCTATCCATACCCTGGTAACTTGTCCAAAACTGTTAGAATTTTCTGTGCACCCTGTCCTTGTTTTCCTAGTGTTAGCGCAATTCATTCTTTCATTCACCTCATCTTGTAACTCCTTAGCAATATTTGGAATAATTTAAATTAATTCCCACATAGATCTGAACGTGGGGTGAAAGGGTTAAGTTGCGAATTAATCTGGGATCGTACCGTGTCTTTCTTTAACAATCTAGTCTTAATAATCTAGTTTAAGTGAAACGTTTCCTTTCGTTCCAAACGGATTTGCTCTTCTTAATTGCTTCCTTTTACCCAAACTGAACCTCCTTTCACCTTGAAAATCGTATCCAGTTCTTCAGCTATAGTCACTTTCACATTCATATTGTCCCTGTGTTGTGCATCTATCGCCCTGCCTAAAAACCGCATTCAGATTTTGTATATTTCACTTGTTTTTTAAAAAAAACGTTTTGACATTGAAAACTGAAAAAAGTGGAAATGCAACTTTTCCACGTGCCATTTTGACTGCATCGAGTTCTTACTTTCAACTTGCTTTTTAACTGTATGCCTTTGTTGATACCTTCCCTTGTGATTGCTAGGGTTTATACATTACTGCTATTGTGAGAAATCATATTTGCCTCATAGATTTAACCACACATTATTTATTTGTCAATTTCCAAGTGTCATTTTAGGCTATTGCCTCCTATTTTGTGAGGGAAGGTCGAATTTTGATTGTTTGCTGCCTCATATCCCAGACTACCTGCTGCTTCTTTCTATCCACTCAGAATGAATTCGATTAATTGTGGGTTGAGGGAGCATTGCAGGGGGAACCCTTAACTCGGGTGCTATCTATCCTAATTGAAAAAGTGCTCCTATTCATTTGTGCTTTGGCTAAGAGCAGACTCGACCACTGGAGGACAACATCCGAAGCAGACGACGAGAGAAGATGCCAGCAGCACCCTCCAGGACCACAAAGTGCCAGGTGAAGCCCTGCAGCTGTGCTGACCCTGTTTTCGAATCGACTGGGAAGACCCGTAAAGGATGACTTCCTCACTTAGGCTGGTGGGAACAACTAGTCTCGAGACCAACAATTTTGGAATAACCCCTGGCTTGCTGTGAATTTTCAAGGCTGCAGAAGCCCAATACCCGGGCTACATCGACTACCTGTGAGTGCATAGACTTCCGAAGTTTGAATCCGGTCAGATCTTCGTGGGTATCCAGAGGACCCTATAGAAGCAAGAAATCTGCGTCCAGAGTCCCCTCACCAGAGTCCAGGACCGAGGGAACAAGGAAATGCTAACCAGAGCTTTTTGTTTTTCTTTGGTGCTGAGAAAAAAACCACAAAGACGCTGAATTGATGGAAATCGATTGCTGCCGACACCTTCTCTGGAGTGCAGCCGCAGGAGCCCACCAGACGTCTTCCCTTTCATCACCATGACCAGGAACAAGGATCTGCAGCATTGCATGCAGAAGGCATCTAGCTGGAACAACTTCTTAATTTCAAAGGTACTGTGGTGCTTGGTGTATACTATAATTTTACCGTTTGAGGTACTTCCAACCTTTGGGAGTACGATTTAACCCTACTCTAATTTGACCTCAACTTTCCTACACTGGTCTTAAAACTTGTGCTTTCTAAAGATGACTCTTGAGTTGCTGTGATTTCTCTTTTGAACACTGACTATTTAAGAACATTTTTCTAAGAAGAAGAGCATCAGAACTTTGACTTTGCCCATTGACTTTGGCTGTCTTGGCTCACTAAAGGCCTCCTTCTGAACCTGGCAGTGCTTGTTCCCTTACAGGTTTGAATTGTTAAACACTATTATTGCTGGGATAATAGACTGTCTGCATCTCTTCGGGAGAATCTAACTGTTCTTATAACTTATCAGTCTGTTCTGATCTAACCCTAACCTTTCCTGCCTTAAGTAACTCAATACTGCAAAGGTGCTACCAATATAAATGTTATACTGGCCTCAACTGACGTCACCTCTGGGTGGTGGAACATGTGTAACATATGAATGAATTACTCACCTGTTTTGTTGTTCACTTTTTTAAATTGAATCCTCACTTGGGATTAATGTTACAACTAAGTGCTGCTTTTTAAAGAATGCTTTAAATATCTTTGTGTATAACTAAATTCATTTATTATAATAAGTGTGTGATTACTTGGATACTTGCATTTACTGATTTCATTGTACAGCTCTACAGCTCACATTACCCCTCTTAAGATAAGCCTGGCTGCTCACTCACACTACCAACTTCTGTAGTACAGGCTCATATTAAAAGGTGGGTTACTTAATGCCAAGAGAAATCTTGTGTAGTTCCACACCAGTTGGACTGCACTAATTCTTACCTAACACATTGCTGAAGGATGGTTCCACAGGCAGTCACCATGGTCCGGCGACGACAGGACTTTGTGGTGAACACGGAGGCAGGTCCAGCTCAGCTTCCCTTATCGTGAGAAGACTAAAAATGTGAGGACAAGCGACTTATGGCTTACAAGCTGAAGAGCCAATGAGTATCAAGGCTCTGTTTGGAATGGCTACAGCTGGAGTGCAGTAACCCAAAATGGAGCTGGCCAGTCCACAGTGGGCTCTGCGAGCAGAGCTCGGGACTCCCACCGGTCCAAGTGTTGACGTACCAACAAGGGTCTTCTGAGATCATTCCAAGGAGCAGGGCTTCACTGTGCCAATCGCTACAATTTAGGTTGGCCTGCTGCAGTAGATGCCCTCGGGTCGTCAGCGGGCGTCTCTTCTTGTAGAAGTCTTGGCTCCAGCGATGATCTGTCAAATTGTTGCAGTAGACCTCCTTTTTTCCAAGATTCAGGCTGGGAGCTTGCCCAAGCCCACCAATGGTCATTTTTTGCAACAGACATTTGGGAGTCCGAGGACGTGGCTCATACACACAAAGCCCATGTGCCTGCAAAAGCAGCAGCTTTCACCGGGAAAGGAGTTGGCATAGAAGTAATTTCCTGACAAGGCAGGAAGAAAGCCAAAGGACAAGATGGCCAAAGACATCATCAAAGTAACCAAAACACCATCAGGTATAACTTCATAAGGATACAAAGTATCCTAACAGCACTTCACTATAAGGTTATGTGTGAAATTGTAAAAATACAAGAATTCCAAAAGAGAGCCAAAGTCTCTCAGTACTGATAGTCTTATGGATTTGTGGGTTTCTCCAGAAGAATGAGCAAAATAGGCGAGAGAAGTAAAGCAGAAGGCTTTACTGACCTCCAAATGTCGGGGCAAAGTTAAAAAAATAAGTAAAAAGACTTGGGGTCCCCTAGGACTCTATGGAGGAAAAGGTGCAAAATGAAAAACTTTCCTAACACCTACCTCTACAGCTGCGACCTAGAGGCTTTGTTTGCAGCATCCTTTGGTGTGTGATATCCTCTGTGCCTCTGAATTACCTCACGTGGCTTGTCTTTAGAGGGCCTTGTAAGACTCATTTGCACAACCGATTTGCTGGCATCCTCAGTGGTGGAATTCTCCTTTTGGGCTTGAGTCCCCTTTCTGCAGCCATCCATCCTCAAACCTTTAGTGGTGGAACCTAGGCTTGGGAGTCTTCTGTTGTGTTCTCCAGACTCGCCAGCTGGTTTGCTGCCTTACTTCAACAGAGACCTAAAAGTACTTATCGGTGTAACCATATCTCCAGTCTGTACAAGTGTCATTGTCCTTTGATATTTTGTGTGAATAAATTCAGAACTATTGCAAACTAAAAGTACTGCCTAGTGAGTATTTACCTCTCACTCTTGGAACACTTGAATAGGGATTATGGCTGGTGTTTTTAACAGTCATTGGGATTTTAATTCTATGCATTATATTTTTTAAACTGGGTTGTGTTTTAGCCACTCTGTTTTCTTCCACTTTAAGCTACTACTGTGTATCAATTTTGTATTAGCAGCTATTACTGTATCCTTGCGTTTATAGGGTTGCCGTTCGAATTTTTGAACCTATATCCAGTGTGCTTGTAGTTGATATTAATGTTAAAGGATATTTGGACCGCACACTATCACCACCGGAGTGGTCCCCTGGCGGCTCTGAAAGAGGGAAGGGTGGTTGAGTTAGTTGGAATAAGCTGGAAAAGTGCAAGAGAACAGTGATGTGCTGTTGGCAGCCTCAGCCCGGTGGGTCCGTTGGCTGGGCTTGGGGTGTTTTACGGTCGGTAGTTGTCGTGTGCTGTTGTGCGAGTCTATGTGGTTTGTTTTGTTGTTGCAGTGTAGTGAAGTTTGTGCGGATTGTTGTGTTGTAGGCTTGTGGTTGTGTTTGGTTAGAGTTTGAGAGATGTATGCAGAGGGGTGAAATTGTTAGTGGATTGGTTAATTGGCACTGCTGTCTTTACAATTATGTCTGGGGTTGATGCTTGCCATCATTCACTATTCCATCTGAGTGTGGCATTTGTTAATCTTCAATATCCTATCTAGATGCGGCGCAGGCTAAATTTAAGAAATCCATCTAAGTGTGGTGCATGCTAACATTCATAATCCTATCTAGATGTGACGCAGGCTAAATTTGAGAATTCGGTCTAAGTGTGGCACATGCTAACATTCACATTTCTATCTAGATGCGGCGGAGGCTCTATGCACATAATTGGTCGGAGTGTATGTGTTTTCAATACTTAACTCTATAGACATTCCTATACTTGGGTTGAGCAGAGAGAGAGAGATCTGGATTTCACACCAGTCTCCTTCTCTTAGACTAAAATTTTGCTGCTTGGTTACATTTAGCAGTGACAGTTTAGCCTACCTTAAGGGATAGACTTCCACACTACTAACAAGAAGTCTCTCTTGATCCCACAACAGTAGTTTTCAGAAAACCCCTTCTAACAGTGGGGTTTTCTTTAGCTGCTCACATTGGCTGACATGATGTTTCTGTTAGTCCTTATTAGCATCAGAATGTGCAGACTAGATGTGCCTGGGGTGTCCTTAAGTGTAGGGTAATTGACAGTGTTCGTTTTTGCTGTCTCCATTCATATCCTCTAAATAATCGTTTCCATTACAGAACATAAGTAAATGAAGAATATGTACTTATTTTGTATGCATTTTAATTTTTTATATATTCTTCTCTCTGTAGGCCAGTTTGACAAATATTCAAGAAGAAATGAGGAAGCTGCAGGTCATGGAGATGTCTGATGCACCAGCCGCTGCCTGTGATCTGAGTGATCTGACCACAAAAGGAACAAAGAAACAAGGCCCTGACACTGGGATTGATGGAAAGAAATGTCCCTTGATAGTGCCAAAGGACCTTGAACTCACATTGAAGCCATTAGGATGTCGTTTTTCAGTGCGAGCTTGGCGACCGAAAAATTCCTTATTGAAACCCATCTTCATGAAACCCAATCCTTGTACCCAACCTATTTCAGGTGTAGCCGGAATGCAGAAGGCCTTGTCTCAGTCCACTGATCTAATGGGCAAAGCACCCAGCCTACAATGCCAGAATATCCCATTAGCTACAAACAACCGAGAAGGTCAGGCCGCTCGCACACCTTTGGCAACTTTAATTTCCAGTGTTAAACCTAGTGAGCCAGCTCCCATACTGCGAATTCTTTTGCCTATGGTACCTGTGCCTCACCAGCCTAAAATGGCATTGCCTGCACTGCCTCCAAGATACAGAAAGCCTTACAAGAGACGTGCACGACCCAGGAAGAAGGCTGCTTCTAGTACCACGTTAGTAATGAAGCCTTTTTTGCATTCCGCTCCTTTTGTTTTCACAATCCCCACCGGCACAATTGAATTACTGAGTGTTGGCAATGGTACTAGTGCGATTCAGCCTATGAATGCATCTGTGAACCAAAGCAATCGAGGGATACCAGTCACTATGCTGGTGAATCCCACCAATTTGATCGTGTCAAACACCCCGGTAAAAGAGCCTGTCCAAGTTCAAGAGAACCAGGAATACACCAGTGTGTTAGATGGCCCACTTGTCAAGAGTGAAAGCTCCGAATCCTTTGAGGATTCCAAACAGGAGCCCACTGACCTGGACACTGAGGACCCAAACATGCTGTGTGAGGAGCATCACCTGAATTCTTCTTGTTTAAAGAGCTTGAATCCTCTTAATACTGTTAGCCCAAAGTCTACCAGTTCAGACAGACCAAGCTCCCCTAGCATGCACTGCACAATCTCCTGCAGTAGGGACAGCCCAACTACCTCTGATCTGGGCAACTCAAATACTGAAATGGGTCCCGAGTGTCATGTTCAAGAATTAGTACAGGTAAAGGACGAGTCGTCCTGTGACACGATGGAGGAACAGCCACTAGTATCTGTCAAGGAGGAGTCCACAGAAGCCATCGAGAGCAAGATACGTTTAGTAGATAGTGATTGTGGACCATTTCCTGGCCAAAATGCAATGCTTGGGCAAAAACGCTATGACATTGAAGTTGGTGAGCAGTATATTCCGAGTGCAGGTCAGGACCAGGGTGTTGAAGCCCTTCTGCATAACGCAAGCAAGGAGGGGGTAGGTGCAAGCACTGATTGCACAGCCCCTGAAGAACCGATAGATGGGCAGGCTCCAAGCTCTGAAGAGAAACAGCAAGATCAGGGTCCAACTGGAACTGAGGCAGGTCCAGAGTCACACCAGAATGCTGCATCTCAGAATGACGTCAGTACGCATCTTACTATTCCCCCAGGAGAACCAGAGGATTTAATGAATGCTAATGGTCCGCCTAACACCACTCCAGCTGGCCCAGATCCTGGGCAGGAGAAAGAGGGACAGGAAGAGGAAGAGGAAGAAGACTTTGACGATCTCACACAAGATGAGGAAGATGAAGAAATGTCGTCTGCTTCAGAGGAATCCGTACTGTCTGTACCAGAGCTTCAGGTAAATCTGAAACTGCCATTTCATAAACTTGTTTTACACAAAATCCATATTTGTATCGGCTGCTAACTTGCATACTATGTTACATTTTTTCACAGGATCTTATCAGCAGTGAGGATAGGGAAATGATTCAACAACTGTATCCATATGCTGATTAGGAGACGGCCACACCCTTTCATCTAATAAAAATATGCTAATGTTTATGGCAAGCAGATATTTTTGCCCTTACTAAGTTTTGTAGTTGTGCCACATTTCTCTCCCTTTGTTCCTAATTGATAGGTTATGTGGTTTTGCTGGAGGCCATACAATATATTGTTTGGTTGGAGCTGGTCTTCTTCCTAAAATGCTCATTCCCGGTTGCTGTTTTGTCCCTTGATAGTGCTGCCATATGTCTCCAACTTTCTTTTGTACACACTGGTTTGGTTCAGACCAAAGTAGCATTAGAACTGCAAACACACCCTATCTCGTCACACAGTGTGCAATTGAGCTTCTTTTGTGAACAGCTTGAGCACCTAGGTACACCTGAATATATCTTGAAAGGATTCTTTTCTTTTGTAAAATAGGCAAACTAAGTGCTACAACAAAATAATGTATTTAATATTGCACCCACTGAAATAAGTTACAAAGGAACTCTTAAATATTGAAGTTTTAAACATAAATTTTAGTGCATGGATATCATTTTTCAATTTTCCGGTGCGTGGTTTTTCAGTACCAAGACTGGTGTTGGGTTCTAAAGAGCAAAGCTCAGTGGAAGTTGCAAGGAAGGCATGCTATCAATAGTAGACACAAACACTATAGATACAAGTTTTCCAAAACCTTTTATTTTGGTATTTTGGTTGGGTTGGTAGAATTCCTAACTAGCCCTAACTCTAGAATGGGAGTAAGTTTGTGAGAGTTCCCTTTTCCCCACGTTTTATCTTTATATCTTTTTGCTGACAAAGCCTTTGAAACTGCAAGGATTTTACGTAGACCTCTGCATGACCACCTTGACCACTCTTTAAACATTTCAACAATCAACAATCTTCCTCATCTCGTAACACCAATGACTCTTGGTACTTCTAGTTTATTATTCTCTTTACTTTGCCATTTTCAAAGTTCATATACTTTTCCCTTTTGACATATTCAGTGTTCACATACTTTGCTTTTCACTTTTTCAACTTTCATTCAGGATCGCGGTTACTTCCCTGCCTTCGGTTCCCGTTTTAACATACTTCAACTCACAACATTTCACAGAGACTTTCGAATGTGCGATTTACCCCCCCCCCCCTCGCAGGACCACTATGTTACTTTGTATCTCTTTTTCTCAATTCAGCAATTGTCCTTTTCCCTATGTGTTTTATCGGCACATGCGCAACCTTCAATTTTTGGTTACAGCTACTTTTGCTTTTGTTGCCTTCGATAAATCACTGGTCGTGTTAATTGGGCTTCTCTCCAACGTCTTTCATGCAGCAGTCAAGGCCGTTACCAACGCCTCCACTGCTCCTCTCCAACTCTTGTCATTCACCCGGGAGTGTACCAAGCCGCTTTGTAGCATCTTCAAGGTTTCTCCCTTCTGCTCACTCTGTTTCCCTGCCCACTCTGTTTCTGTCTTAGAACGTGTGCGGCTTCCCGAAAGTGTGGAATTCTCACCTGGCTCTCGCTCGATCTTCGCAACTGCCGATCAGCCCCGTGGCCTTCCAACTTCCATAACTTGGTTCGCATCAGCCCCGAAAGAGCTGCTCTTTCTCATACCCAGCCTCACTAAGAGTGCGCCTGTGCGTGCCACCTTTTATCCCTACAGGGAGTGTTAACAAGTGTCAGGTGTGTATAATTAGGATTACATGTCTGACTCTGCCTGGTCTCATTAAAGGGACAGAGCCAATGCAAGTCAGAGGTAATCTTCCCGGCTTATTCCTCCTCTGCCTCAGTAGTGATGTCGATGTGAAGTGGGGAGGAATTATGGGAGCTGTAATTTCCCCATAAAATAAGCAGGCATAGGGGTTAGTTGGGTAGTGGAAAAGGGGGGGGATACCATGTCTCACCATCGGGTGCTTCTCCCCGAACACCCCCTACCCAGGTGATCCTCCCTCGCTTGTCCCGCCCCCCGCGCTCGGGATCCAAAAGCGCTGGCCTTTCCAGGATCCCCAGGGACTAGGTTGTGAAACACCCTCTGGTTTTTCACAAAGTGCAAAGCTTTACCATAGAAGTCTAGCCAAACATAGTGACAAGGCTGTGCAGGAAGTCTTAGATTAAGGAGATCAGGGGCTTGGTCTGAAGTACTGTTAACATACACATATATGCCTGCAGATGAAATTTAACCAGAGAGATGCAGTAAGTCAAAATACTAAATGGCAAGTAAAGCAACATGTTCACATACAATCACAGATGACGCATCACATTTGGAAATTTATCGTCAATAACCATTATTCATCTTTCATGGCTTCAGGTACAAAACATCACAATCAAACAATATACGGTATACAAACAAAATACAGTTGATATTCAGTTGCTTAAAGCACATAAAAGTATCGAGCTAAAATGCATAACATATGATAAAACATCATGTTAAAATAATGCAACTAAAGTACAGTTTGACCATAACAGTGCAAATGAGTGGGTAAAAGGCCATGAGCCAGTACAAGGTTAATCAGTTGTAGTAATCGCACACTGCTGTTTGATCCACGCCAGGTGAATTAATTTAGCAACCCAATAACCACATCCAATTGCATAGTTAATTTGCATTGGGTCATAGCATCTTCTAAAGTGCAAATGTGCTACCTCTGAAAAAGAGGCTTCAAATACTTAGTTCTAAGAAATGTATAGCCATCAGATAACAGCAGGAAGTGGGCCACGGTTTCCACTCCTGACCCTCAAACCAAAGTGTTCAACCTATGCTCCATAAATAGGGTGTGATAAACTTTGGTTGGGGGGCATCAAGGTAATCTTCAAAGCCAGGTTGCAGTTTACACAATAGATACAAGGGTCCCAGCCTCGTGTTACGGCATACATTCAACAGCTTCCTTCTCCACAACAATGTTGCTGCCGCTTTTTACTCTGGTTTTACTCTCCATGTCAATGGAAGATGGTTCATCCCATAGGATCCAAAGATGTTAACCACTTCTTAACATGGACGAATCAAGGCAAGGATCGTCCCCCTTCAAGTGACAGAATATGCTCTAAGGATACTCTGTATTTGGTCACGCCCACAGTTCCTCACACCCTAATCAATATAGTCCTGCCCTCAGACCCACCTCATCCGCCATTGGTCCTATAGTGCACTCCAGGTGGATCTGGGCATTTGGGCTGCTTTGGGGCAACAACGAGAACTTTTTTAGAAATGTGATTTCTACTACAGCGAGGTTGTTTGCATTTGCAATCCCCCAGATCTCAGTGCCGAATAACGCCAAGGATTGATGCTCTGAGTCATCTTCTCTCCACGATCCCTTACGACAGTCTGCAATGTATCCAAATCCACGCAACTCCAAAATTTGGTACAAGGGGTGGGGGGGGAAACCTGTGACTAACGTGACTACCAGCGCCCAAACTATGTTCACTTCGACCTGTCTCCCAATCCGTGGTGCCAAAATTGCAGTTGATGCAAGACCGGAAATTGAGAGAACTGTCAGTCTGCGCTTTGAACTGGTTTGCTGGAACAATGCTGAATCCTGGTCCCTCCTTAAGGCCAACACAGTAACGTTTTTCCAAGAAACCTGGCTAAACAAAAGTCCATGCGTGGACAGGTCTGATCTGTTCCATCAAGCTCTAGACACACAACAGCCGTTGCCAGCTGGTAGCCCTATGCTGCACTCTTGATGGGACAGAGTCCCCAATGTTATTTTGTAGAGTCTCGTGAGTCTCATCCCACTCCCTATCGGAGAGGTTTTAGGTCACGAGAGTCAGAATTGTAAGTATTCTTACGATGCAATCAGCATTTACTCAGTACATCATATATTTATAAGTCAAGGTGTTTTGAATCTCTGTCTAATGGCTCATCTCCAGCAAGGCACCACCACTCTGAGACGAGACAGAATTTAAACAGAAGAAGTCTTGTTTATATCAGTTTCACTAAGAACCATTTAAATTAAATTAACAACCCACTATTTCCTAATAGTGTGGGAAAACATTGTCAACAACAAAAACGTATAGCATATAAAAATTTTAACAGTAGATGGGGCTGAAAAACCGTTCCCACAGGTACAGAGGTGTACTCAGATAATTATACACATTGTAACATCTTCAATTAAACAAGGAATTCATATGTTGCTGAGTAACATTGGTATGATTGTCCTTCTGAGCAGTACACTTCTTTCCGCTCAGAGTTTTATAAACACACTCCTGTCAATCATGTGTGCCGACGCGTTTCGGATTAAACAATCCTCCTTCAGGGCGGGGTATGTTACAGTTTCATGAGTGTCCATAAACTCCTGCAACAAGGAGGGATATAGTAGTTAATATTGTGGGAAAATAAAGGGATTTCACCAGTAACTCTTAAGAGAAGGTGTAGTACTGACCTTAATTCCTGTGTGTGTGGTCAAAAACCGGTGTCAATCTGTGTAATAAATGTGCAAACGTGCAAAATCAGAATTTGTTCTGTAGCATGAGTGAACTTGTAACATGATGTAAATACGTTCTTGGCATACTCACCCGGACGGAAGATAACTATCTCTCCCCGGGTGAAAGAATGGTGATAGGCTGTGACTTCCAGTGCGCAATGGCTGAAGGCAAAAACAGAACAGATGTGTCCGGTTAATGCCGTGATATTTATTGGCAATAGATACTGTTTTTATTAAAGTGATATAAGGATATAAATGAAGTATTGCTGTTGTGAGTTAATATGGCCACTAATTGATGTTCGTAATTGCAGCAGGATACGCCAATCGTGCAGGTATCTAGAAAAATCCATTCTCGTAACGTGCACGCTGGCACGAGATCTCGGGTTTAGGGACGTAAACCTCTACTCTCTAAATGTCAGGGTCCACCCTGTGTACCGTGCCCGTCACCGTGCGCGCAAGACACAGGGTATCTCAACAAGGGTACTCACTGTCTCGCGACCACAAAACTCCGAGAACGATCGAGCAGCCCGTCGCCAAGACGCGCTGCTCGAAAACACTGTTTACATGGTCGTCATGGAGTCGGCGCGCATGCGCGCGTCCATTCCAGACTTCCATCTTGGTGTGGGACTGGCCGCTCGTAACCAAAGGCTCGCGGCGTGCTCCTCCCACAGGCACCTGGTCGTCGCTACACCAGCTTAATGCTCAGTTTGAGTTCAAGATTAATTGGATGTCGAAAAATGGGAAGAGAGATTATTTCATTCAATCTATGAGTTATGTGGATGTACATTGTTACTGGTCTCAAACATAGAGACATACTCTTATTCGCCAATGCAAAGTGGAGAGTATGGTGATACAAAGGCGGGAAGAGGGGCACCCGGCAGTAGTGTACTGCCCCAGGCCCCAACTTCCCGCAGGGTGGTGATGGAGACCTTCAGGTGAGCATGGTGTGATACAGAAAGCCTGTTACACCTGCCCTCCCATGGGCCACCACAATCAAAGAAATCTACACATCAATCTGAACCAAACTTCTTGTACAATAGCCTCAATGAGGACGCTAAATGTGAAGCATCCTAACCTGTATTCAGTGTCAGACCTGCGGAACAATTGCCGCTAACATTCTTTTGCATAGCTCACAAGGTCTAAACTAAACATTAAACTCACGTTGTCTTTGCCATTCACAATCTGGAAACTCAAAGCTGTCATGTGAGGTGACTTAGGTAGACCCTTCATAGGCACTTAGTATGCACAGTCTAGACCTGTTCATGACAAACAATGTCGATCCGCAGTCCAGTCAAAAAGCCCCCACATGGCATAGAGGGTCCAGCCATCCGACCCTAGACGATCTATATTTGTTGGTTGTCCACTATTGAACATGTGCTCAAACTTTTCTGTGTTTGAAAAGAAATGGAGTGATCACAATGTGATAAAGATTAGCCTAGAGGTGACATATGCAACAGTCTACTCACATAGTTCGATTGACTTTAAAATTCTCCAGCATTGGATCTTTCATGGATTCACATGCTTTGAATATTCCCCGTCGTCAGGCTGGGAATCCCCGGTACATTATATAGACCCTTTCCCGTAGGAAAACTTTTTCGACGCTATGCGTCCTATCCACCTCGTTTTGTATCATGCGTGCCCGTGCCGTCAGGACGTCATGATATAAATACAGGACCCGCCCCCGCGCTCCCTCAGATTTCAACCGTCTTTCAAAGTAGTGGGATCCTCGTGTTTACTACTAGTGAAAACTAGGTTGTTTTTTATTTTTTGTCTGTTTCGCGTAAGCGAAGTTCAAATTCTGGAGAATTATGTCTGGAAAGGCGTTATTTCGCCCATGTGCAACCTGTGGCCTCAAAAAGGTTTATGAAGGAGACGGCCACATGGACTGTATCTACTGTCTCCACCCGCACCACACGGCGGATACATGTGAGATATGCCAGGGTTTCTCCCAAAAAACCCTTAAGGACCGTAAAAGAAGGCTGGTCGACTGGCTTAATGACGGAGCGGGTGCCTACCCGGCTTCGGAAGTTGGCTCCACGGCCTCCAGGAGCAAGTCGGAGCCTCCATCGAAGAAGGTGCGGCCAGCAGAAATTCGCGCTGAGGTGAAGCATAAGGGGAAACATGCTGGATCCTCCTCATCACATAAAAAGCCCTCCTCCTCCTCATCATCTAAGACGGAGAGGCTAGCGCTGTCTAAATCCTCCTCAGGGGACCGTCCCAGGTCTTCCGTGAGTCGGGAAGCTTCAGCCGGGAAGTCGGCATCGAAATCGACGACGAAGTCTAAGGGCTCGACGACGACGACTTGCTCGTCGACCACGGTGTCATTGACGATGCCTATTACCGTTCAAGCAGCAGCGGTTGGGATTCCTTCGTCGACGGAGACTCAGTCTATGGCTTGGCTGCCTGAGGTCTATGACCCGATCCCCCCTGAGGTCTTACTGCAGCCAGACACGGCCTGCTCAGCGGAAGGGGAAGGTGACATGGTTCTGCAGCCATCGGATTTAGGCTTACGGCCTTCCACGTCGACGACGACGGCGACGAGTGCGAGCGGGGGTATGGTACCTATATCATCCACGTTACTGACCCCCCAGACGGTTTTGTCTCTGGATGTGCTTAATACTCTTCAGAAGCTACTACAGCGGCTGGATACGCAGTTCCCTCAACCTGGGACGTCATCGTCACTTTTGTCTGTACCTTCCGTCGACGAGCAAACTTGTACGGCTCGCTCGTCGACGAAACACCCATCGGCTCCCCAGGCGGTGAAAGATCGTCCTCGAGCTCAGGAGGAGGGTGAGTTGTCGGAGTCCGACTCTATACGTGATGACTCGGGGTCAGACATCTCCCAGTCACCGTCGAGGGACCCGACATGGAATTCGGATGTAGAATTCGAGTCTACGAGGAGCCAGACACAGCCATCTCCCCCTGATGATGTGGGAGCCTTCCATGCAATGATGGGGAAAGCGTGTTCCGAATTCGGCTTGATTCCTGAGGAGCAGAGGAAAGACTGTTTCCTTTTTGACCATATGGGTCAAAGGAGAAAATCGGTATTTGCCATCCCAATCCTTGACCACGTGTGGCAAGAAGGTCTCAAGACGAAGCGCCATCCGTTCTCGGAACCAGCCATAAAGGGACGGGTCGAGAAAAAGTTTAAAGCTCCGGAGTCCACTCCAAAATGTCTAACATCACAGCCTCTGTCTGACTCGGTGGTGTCGGCGGCAGCGGCTAGGAAGGCCAGGGTCCAGCAAAAATGTTCAACGCCACCGGAAAGCGAGGCTAGGAGGCAGGACGCATTTGGAAAGAAGGTGCTCTCGGTCGGAGCGACAACAGTAAGAGCAGCCAATTCCTTAGCGATCGTGTCACGATATGATAGGGAAATGTGGCACAAATTAGCCCCTATCCTAGAACACCTGCCAGACGAACACCGGAAAGCAGCTATGTTACTGGTGCGGGACGGCGAGGAGGCCTCGAACCACGCTATTAATATCGCAGTTGACCTAGCAGAG
The DNA here is from genome assembly GCF_040938575.1 of Ambystoma mexicanum. Lineage (NCBI taxonomy): Eukaryota > Metazoa > Chordata > Amphibia > Caudata > Ambystomatidae > Ambystoma > Ambystoma mexicanum. Next base: position 698,100,860 of record NC_090921.1, read on the forward strand.
TCTGGTTTCAAACAAATCAACCATGGAGTAGTGCTTCGTCGACAAGCGTGGCTCAAATGCACTACTTTCCGTCCTGAAGTACAGTACAAAGTCCTGGACATGCCATGCGAAGGGGAGCACCTGTTTGGCGAAAAGGTTGATGAAGCGCTGAAAGGGATGAAAGAAGACACGGATACTGCTAGGTCCCTCGGCGCCCTTCAAACGGGTAGAAATTTCCGCTCTTTTCGCCCCTTCAGAGGTGCTTCTGGAAACTCCCGCTTTAGTGCCTCGAGGGACCGTGGATTTAACAGGCCCTCGTACTCTTCACAAGGGTTCAGACGAGCGTCCCAGTCGGCACGTGGAAGCAGGGACTATCAAGCCTCCAGGCGGCGAGGCTCAGGTCCGTCGTCAACGAAGAACAAGCAAACCAGCAACCAATGACGGCCTTCGGAACGTCCTGGGGGGTCGAGTCTCTCATCACTTCGACCGATGGAAATGCATCACCAAAGATCGATGGGTCCTAGACACGATTCGCATGGGTCATGCGCTACAATTCAAAGACAAGCCTCCGCGTCTTCCTCCTTTATTCTCGACACAGCCCCACCTCCAAATCCTACGACAAGAGGCGGCGCTTATGTTGCGAAAAGGGGCGGTAGAGAGAGTTCCTGTGGCACAGGAAGGCCAAGGAGTTTATTCCAGGTTCTTTGTTGTCAAAAAGCCAAACGGCAAATGGAGGCCCATTCTCGACCTGAGGGTACTCAACAAGTGGCTAAAGAGCCAAAAATTCAAAATGCTAAAACTCCAAGAGGTTATCAGATCGGTGCAACCCATGGACTATCTATCATCACTGGACCTTCAGGATGCTTATTTTCACATCCCAATACGCCCACGACACAGGAGATATTTAAGATTCGTCGTCGGGAGAAAGCATTTTCAGTTCAAGGTCCTCCCGTTCGGGCTCAAGTCCTCCCCCAGGACGTTCACCAAGTGCTTGGCCCCTATAGCGGCCCATTTAAGGAAGGATGGTCATCATGTCTATCCATATCTAGACGACTGGCTAGTCAGAGGGTCATCCAAGGAACAAACACGAGACAGTCTACGAGCCACGATGTCCATCTTACAGGAACTGGGCTTCGCAATAAACTTCAACAAGTCCTCAGTAGAGCCTTCGAGGACCTTGGTTTTTCTAGGAGCGGAGTTTCATACACACACAAGCCTGGTGAAACCATCCAGCGAAAGAATTCAGAAACTTCAAAACAAGGCGTCGGAATGGAGAGGCGGTACCAGGGTCTCTGTGCGCAAGTACATGTCCCTGCTAGGGACCATGTCGTCCTGCATTCCGTTAATAAACAACTGCCGTCTGTTTATGAGGCCTTGCCAGGAATTTCTAGCGGACCGTTGGGCGCAGAGCAGAGGTCGCTGGTCCGACAGACTGGTCGTCGACGAACAACTAGTTCAAGCACTCGGCTGGTGGAAAGTGTCTACTCATCTAACGAAAGGGATGCCTCTACTGGAACCAGAGTTCCAGAAGACGGTGGTGACGGATGCATCGCTGAGCGGATGGGGAGCTCATCTGGATATGTTACAGGTACAAGGCCAGTGGTCTTTACAGGAGTCCTCCCTGCATATCAACCTGCTAGAACTGAGAGCAGTGCGATGGGCTCTGAAGTCTTTTCTTCCGCAACTGAGGGACTCGGTGGTGCGTGTCATGACGGACAACACCACTACGATGTTCTACTTGAGGAAACAAGGAGGGACACGTTCCAGGTCCCTATCGACGGAGGCACAGAAAATCTGGCATTGGGCCCTGCAACACAACATGCAAATCTTAGCGTTTCACCTACCAGGAGTGAAAAACGTGGAAGCCGATGCCCTCAGCAGAGAAATGAACGAAGTTCACGAATGGGTGCTGAACGACCAACAACTTCAACAAGTATTCAAGGAATGGGGACACCCTTCCATAGACCTGTTTGCAACGAAGAACAACAAGAAATGCCATCAGTACGCAAGCAGATGGCCTCAGCAGGGCTCACTGGGGGATGCGTTCTCATTCCCATGGACGAACAAATTCCTGTACGCATTCCCTCCTTTTCCCCTTGTCCGGAGGACGTTGCAATGGATCCTCAGGTACCCATGTCGGGTAATTCTGGTGGCCCCATACTGGGCCAGACAGGTGTGGTTTTCAGACCTACTACACTTAGCGGCGGCGGAACCGATGAGATTCCAGAAGACCCCCGACCTTCTGTCTCGACAGGAGGGTGTCGTTTGGCATCACGACCCGGACAGCCTCAAGTTGACGGCCTGGCTCCTGGCTTCGCCGAATTTGGTCGGCTAACGATTCCGGAGGACTGTCGACGTATCCTGCAAGCGGCAAGAGCACCTTCCACAAACGCCTCATACGCGTACAAATGGAAAAGGTTCTGTCAATGGTGTGAGGATCAACCAGGTTTGGCCCCGCAATCGATTAGGCCGGAACAGCTCCTTCCATACTTGCTGTTATTGGCTCAAAAGGGCCTGTCGGTGTCGTCAATAAAAGTACACCTAGCAGCCATTTCCAGGTTTACTCGTCGACGGCACTCGGCACCATTGTTCAGCGACCGCCTGATTAAGCACTTCCTTAAAGGCCTCTTTCGGAGTTTCCCTCCAGAGAAGAAATTTCCACCGGAGTGGAGCCTCAATCTGATCTTAACGTCTCTTATGAAACCTCCGTTTGAGCCAATGTCATCATCGTCTCTAAAGTTTCTGTCGTGGAAATTGGCCTTCCTGGTGGCCATCACTTCAGCCCGACGTATTTCAGAAGTTCAGGCTCTAATGGTGGACCCACCATACTTACGATTTTTCAAGACCAAGGTAGTCCTAGCCACTAACCCACAGTTCATACCAAAAGCTCCTTCGGTGTTTCATAAACACTCTTCTATCGTGTTGCCTACGTTTTTTCCGGAGCCATGCTCGGGAGCGGAGCGCATGCTACACACATTGGATGTAAAAAGGGCTCTCAAGTTTTATCTTCATCGTACGCAACCGTTCAGAAAAACGAGACAGCTGTTTGTGGCCTATGGGTTGGGTGCTAGAGGAAAAGCCATTTCAAAGCAAGGACTATCAAGATGGGTGTCATCTACCATTTCGTACTGCCATTCCAGGGCAGGGAAGCCTCTTCTACGACGGCCAAGAGCTCATTCAACTAGAGCAGCGGCATCGTCGACGGCACTGTGGGCCGGAGTCCCTCTAGGGGACATCTGCATGGCGGCTACCTGGGCGACTACACACACCTTTACCCGCCATTACTGCCTGTCGCAGCAACATGCCGAAGACACCCGGATGGGACAGGCGGTGCTTCGACACCTATTCCAGTAAGGTAAGCCCCGGCTGCGGGGTTGCATCCTGTGGAATTTGTGACTGTATGTGGTCCGTTTTTTCCTATGTAAACTATTACTGATGTATACATGATCTTAGGGAACGGCCTTTTGCGAAGAAAGTATATGGGTTTGCATGCACACCTCCTCTTGGGGGTAGTACTGCTATGTAATCTATTCAAAGCATGTGAATCCATGAAAGATCCAATGCTGGAGAAGGGAATAGTTTCTTACCTGTAACTCCATTTCTCCAGCATTGGTATCTTTCATGGATTCACATGCGCCCACCTGCCTCCCCTGATCATGCAAACCGGTTCCCCCACTACTTTGGGGGCCGAAATCTGAGGGAGCGCGGGGGCGGGTCCTGTATTTATATCATGAAAGTCCTGACAGCACGGGCACGCATGATACAAAACGAGGTGGATAGGACGCATAGCGTCGAAAAAGTTTTCCTACGGGAAAGGGTCTATATAATGTACCGGGGATTCCCAGCCTGACGACGGGGAATATTCAAAGCATGTGAATCCATGAAAGATACCAATGCTGGAGAAATGGAGTTACAGGTAAGAAACTATTCCCTTAACACTCGTGGTAACTTGTTGCGGTGGACCCATAGCACTGCAACCAATCTTAATAGAGATCTTAATGTCTTGTTGCAAAAAACCTCCTATCACCCAAAAATTACCTGCTTTGGTGTTGAGAACTGCAGTAATACCATATCTCAATCTGTCTCGAACAATCTAGTACATGTGCCCAGAAAGGCTGACACCAAGCTAAGTGTACACCTAGATCCGTTCAACCATCATATGGCCTCAACAAAAATGTGAGTTCAGAAGAGCCATCAGACTAGTCAAGAACTCCCAGAACAAACTATCCATCAAGAGCGAAAAGAGAAGATCTATAAAGATGAAGCATAGGTATTTTTGTAAACGGATAAAAGCTAACCTGCTTCAGAAAGACTCTGGAAAAAATGCTATCAACCTTAAAAGGATTTAACACTCTTCTCTTTTGGGACACAGTGAATTCTATGACTAATCCCCAATCTCGACACCAGGCGAATGCTGTATCAGAACCCTTTGAGTCTGCCATTTCAAGTCTCTGTATACAATTAGTTCTCCTGTGGGATCAAACATCTGAGATTCCTTCCTCCTCTGTGACTGTCCCCCTCATTTCAAAACCGGACCCTGAGCAGATTTTGATACTGATCAGGAAAGCAAAACTCTCTGGTGCACCTGGCCCAAATGGTCTCTCTAAATCTACTGAAAAAAGACCCATATGTCTGGTCTATAATTTTATTTCTGCAGTATGGCGTCTGCCATGGATTCACATGCTCATGAATACTCCCCGTCGTCAGGCTGGGAATCCTGGGTAAAGAAAAAAATCAGTTTCACTTTTGAACTGTCTTTCTCCTAACAACCAATCATTGGTCTCTGGGTCATACTGCCCCCAGCCAATGACTGCCCTCTACCTAAGCCCCTCCTCTGACGGGCATCTTCAGTTTTTTTCAGCACGTTCAAGTGTTGGGAGTCCTTGTGCTATAGCTCTCGAGCTTTTACTGTGTTTTGCGATTTTTCTAAGAGTTTTACTCTATTTTATCGGTCAATCAAGCCTCAAGCTTCACTGATTAACAGGGACCCGTTTTCGGATTCTTCAGCGCCACTCAAGGGCACATTTTCCTCGAGTTTCTTCTTGGAGGATTCCAGAATCATCTTCGAGGCCTACACCGCGTGTCATTGCGGGGGAGAAGGAGGACTCGGCCCCTCTCCAAGGTTTTCCCCGGCTGCAACCTACAGAATGTTTTTTCGGACGATGGACATTCCCTGTGCCTCTACTGCCTGCATTCGTACCAGTCACATGTGGAGGACTGCGTGGCTTGTCGGGAGATGGTGCCGCTCGTGCGGGCAGACCGACGCAAGCGCCTCAAAGAGTCGCTGCAGGCCAAGGCCCCTGCTCTGGCTGAGTCCCGTAAGCATGCCTCTCCTGCCCAGAAGAAAGCTGAGCCATCTTCTAAGACCTTTGAGGGTGACCCTCCTGCGGGGGCCCAACATAAGGCTAAGCACCACAAGTCCACTGCCTCCAGGAGCGCCTTTGCGACAGGGTCTTCAGCAGCCAGGGCGAATTCAGCGTCTCCAGTACCTTCTACCACAATCCGGGGCGGATTCGCAGGGCACAGCCAAGAAGGCGAGAGTAGCCCTGCCTGCCAGGAGGGAGTCCTCCTTCCAGCCCATCGAAAAGACGCCGGAGAAGTTGATGCCCATCATTTCGCCGAAACAGTCTCCCTTGGTCGCAGAGAAGGGGGGGCATGGTAGTCCTCCAGGGCACGGACATTTCCTCAGAGGAAGAGCTCACTAGCCTCCCGGTCCTCCCGGAGGGGAGATGTATCGAGAGCAGGCCCACGGGAGGGATCCCGACGAGGGCGACGACGAAGGTGACGATGATGAGGAGCAGCATGCTGGTGACAATGGAGCAGACCGGCTTAGGCCACAAACGCCCCGGTCCCCTTCACCTCCACCCTAACAGCCTCTTTGGGAAATCTCTGTGGACTTTCTGACAGCTCTGCATATCCTGTGCTCAGAAATCCAGACAAGAATGCCCCTTGCGCCGGCAGCGCTGAGGCCATCAGAGAAACCACCACCCAAGAGGAGAGCTCACCCCCTCTGCCTTTTCACCCCTCGCCTCCCTATGCCCCACCGAGGGATGGCACGGAACCGTACACGGCGACAACGGGCACTGGCACGGACGACAGCTGCCTGGGGGGATCTTGCATCTCCGCCGGCCATATTGTCACCGCCCAACGAGATTGACTCGTTCCACAACATGATCTCCAGGGTCTCAGAGCTGTTCCAGCTCGTCCCGGAGGAGAATAAGAAAGGTTTCCTTTACCAGCGCCGGGAGGCGAAGAGGAAGACTGTGCTGTCACTCCCTTTATTGGATAACATTTGGGACGAGGGGTTGTCCCTCATGAAGAACCCTTTGTTGGCTCAGTCGAAGAGGGATTGCTACAAGAAGAAATAGAGTGGTGGACTCTGCGCCCAAGTGCTTACGGTCACAGCCGTCTCCAGACTGTGGTTGCGGCGGCCAAGAAGATGTCCCCCCTCAGACCCCCCCACTCCCCGTCCGGACGGTGAAGGGAAGAAGTTGGATGCCATGGGGCAAAGTGATCACGTCAGCGTCGACGACCATAAAGGCCGCTAACTCCCTTGCAATCATGGCGCGTTACGACAGGGAACTTTGGTTCAAGATGGCACCCCTCCTGGATTTCCTTCCCGTCAAGACGGCTGAAGCGTTGGAGATTCTTCAGGAAGGCGAGGCAGCTTCGGACCACGCCATTACAGTGACCACAGGGACATTGCCGATACAGGATTCCGCCAAATGGACAACAGCGTTTGCCTTCGGCGACGCTGGCTGAGGGCCACCAATTTCCACCAGGATGTGCAGTCTAGGGTGTTGGACATGCCCTTCGACAGGGAAAATTAGTTTGGAAAGACTGTGGACGAGTTTCTCCAGGCCATCAAAGCAGACACTGAGACGGCTCATGCCTTGGGCATGCTTCAGCAACGACGACCGCCCTTTCAGACTTCTGGTGGAAATCCCAAAGTTCCAATAAAGGATTCTGAGGAGGTGCCTCATCCTACCACCAGTGTAACGCTTACCATGGGTCTCCGCGGGAGCGCAATGCCTTTTCAGCTGAGGACCTGTTGTCTGGGCACCGATTTCTGTGGAAACAACAATTATAACAGAACCACTATTGTAATCCCCCACCTCAAACTAAAACTGTGATATAGTGTACCTTGAAATAACCCACCCATCTCACCTGTGCTTTTTGTTTCGTGGAGCACTCATCCTGTATTCTACAGGGGCGTTTTGGGTAGGTGACTTTTGATCTGAGGGGGCTGTGTTGTCGAAAAATTCTTAACTGAACAATGTCCAAAACTACTTCTAACGGTATCTTGGGTAAGTCTTTTTGTGAAAACAATAATTATATACAGTTCATCAGATACTGAATGGTCCCTACATTGGAGAGATCTCTCTTGCTACAATTTCCTTTAGTTTTTGCAGGTTCGTGGTTCCCTAACAAGGGCTGATGCTGTGGTATGGCTGCAGCTATACTCGTTTTTAGGAAACATTAATTTACGTCAGTTTGTCGAAAAAACAGAGTAATAGCTACAAGTGAGGTAAGAAATAAGCAAAGAAAAGCCTTGCTGAGACTTCAGGTAAGCCCATATGAAACTTCTTTCTTTCCTTTTTACAAGTTAATTAATTAAATACCTTTTTGTTTTGCAGATCTTCAGAAAAACTGTTGAAGGAAATACCTTTGGACGATGCAGAGACTGCTGAGGAAAACTTCAGGAAGAATACGCTGTGAACGAAAGCTGCTGAGAAGAAATGCTGCGGCTACGACAGAGCTTCTGACAGAAGATGCGGAGACTACGAATAGAACAGTGGACTGAGGAAAAATACTTGGAAAATACTTTGGTTCAGTAAGGCTTTTACAATTCTACTGATATTCTGTGGATTTTGCTGTGGAAATGAATATCTGGACTCTTTTTTTCTTCTATTGACGGGTTCTGTCAGAGATCGCTGGAAGCGTTACCCGCTGTCAGCGGAGAAGACGCAAAGCGAGAGGTTCGGCGGAGCTTAAGTGTCTCCCTCTGCAACAGGTGTACAATGTTCTGTGAGTTATCTATGGATTTAGCAGCGGCCATGTTGAGAGTAGGGAAGGCAATGTGAGTGTAATGAGCCTATGGGTACAATGCTAGGAGTGAGGTAAACGTCTATTGCGCTAAGCTTGAAGCCACTGTTGACCCACTGATGGATATGAAGTTCCTTGCCGCCCTAGTTTTACTGAATGGAATCTGTATTCCTGTGCTGGGATCATGACAGCCAGCCCTCCAGCTCTTCGGCCCACAAGACATACAGGGGTCGTGCCAAGTCTGGAGCCTGACGTCGTCGTCACCAAGGCGGTGCTTCGACGTTGAAGCAAGATTGAACCGGCCGTGGAGTCGGGCCCCCACCCATGCACCCAGGTGGGAGGCCGGCTAGTGAAATTTGTCAGTGTGTGGAAGACCATCTCCACCAACCGTTGGGTGCTGGACGCTCTCGCCCACGGACACACCCTAGAGTTCCAACGGAAGTGTCCACGGATACCACCAGTGGCCCGTCAGGAAAACCCTGTCCCTCAGCTGCTGCTGGAGGTACGGGCCATGATCGTAAAAGGGGCGATCAAGCTCATCCCAAAGAGGCTCCGGAGTGTACTCTCGTTATTTCCTCGTCAGAAAGAAGACCGGCAGTTGGAGGCCCATTCTGGACCTCCACCATCTGAACAAGTGCATCAAGTCCCAAAAGTTTTGGATGGTGACTCTTTAGCACGTGCTAGGACAGCTGGAAGATAGGGATTTTCTATCGTCACTGGACTTGGAAGATGCCTATTTTCACATCCCCATACACAAGGGACACTGCAAGTACCTACGCTTCGTGCTTCAAGGACAACACTACCAGTTCAGGGCCCTTCCCTTCGGGTTGAAGTCGGCGCCACGAGTGTTCACCAAGTGCCTGGCCCCGGTGGCAGCGCAGCTGAGTCTACGAGGGATCCAAGTGTACCCGTACCTGGACGACTGGCTCATCCGGGCGAACTCAAAGGACATTGCTGTCGACCATATGACGAAGATGGTCCAACTCCTGACAGACTTTGCAAAGTCCTGTTTGACTCCATCGCAGGACGCACTGGTTCTGGGAGCCCAGCTCAACACACTGTTGTGCTTGCCGTCGGAAGAGAGGATCGTGGCCATCCTGGGCAAGGCACAACGGCTGTTGGCCCTGAAGATCGCAAGGGTGAGGTCCATCAAGTCCCTGCTCGGCATGATGTCGTCACGCATATACCTCATTCGGCTGTGCAGGCTACGGATGCATCCACTACAGGAGTTCCTCAACGCCCGTTGGATGCAAGTGTCGGGAAGCTTCGAGGACAAGTTCACACTCGACGAGAGTTTCCGTTGAGTGATACGGTGGTGGGGAGTGCGCGCCCATCTGTCCGCAGTGGGGAGTGTTCACATCACCAGACCCCACCTCATCAAGAGCCGGTCACGACGGATGACTCCCTTGAACAATGGGGAGCGCACACCAGAGATCTGCATGCAAGAGGCCTGTGGCTACTGGAGGAGAAGACGTTGCACATCGTGTTGGAGCTGCGGGCAATGTTTTGGGCCCTAAAGTCCTTTCTTCCATCCCTCATGGGCAAGGTGGTACGGGTCTTCACGGAAAACACCACCACAATGTTCTACATCAGGAAGCGGGGGGAACCAGATCCCCGGTGCTCTCCGAAGAGGCGCAGGACCTTTGGCACTGCGCCGTAGCCCAGGGAATGTTCCTCATCCTGTTTCATCTGGCAGGAGTGAAGAACATAGTCGCTGACTCTCTCAGCAGGGATCTGCACTCGTTCCACAAGTGGGAACTTCGGCACTACCAAGTGCATCAACTTTTAATCCCCAGATCGATCTGTTTGCGATGGCAACGAACACCAAGTGCCGGAGGTTCGCCAGCAGGTTTCCCTAGCCGGGTAACATGAGGAATCCGTTCTCTTTCCCCTGGGACGGCCTGTTTCTGTATGCGTTCCCTCCTTTGCTCAATCAACTCAGACGGTCCCGGTGCAGGATGATCCTCGTCGCACCAGCGTGGCCAAGACAGATATGGTACCCGGACCTTCTGGACATGTCAGCGTCCCCTCTAGTCAGACTTCCGGCGGTCGCAGATCTTCTCGCCAGGGAAGGAGGCGCAATTCTACACCACGACCCAGGATCGCTGAACCTGAAGGCCTGGCTCCTGCATCACTAGAGTTTGGGGGCTACGATCTCCCAGTTGATTGTAAGGAGGTGCTTGCCAAGGCCAGAGCTTCATCTACTCGCAAATGCTAGGAGCACAAGTGGAATAGGTTTGCCGCTTGGGGCCGTACTCAGAAGGTCGATACTCTACGAGTCACTGCTCCGCAGGTGCTTCCGTATTTGTTGTCGTTGACCAAGGCAGGACTGGCCCATGCTTCCACCAAGGTTCATCTGGTGGCTATCTCCCGCTACACCAGATCCCCTGGACGATCAACCTTATGGTCGCATCGTTTGGCCAAGGAGTTTGTCAAAGGACTGTTTCGCTAGTTCCCGCCGGTGAAGGCTCCGTCCCTGGCGTGGGAGCTCATTGTGGTACTGACTAGGCTCATGGGTCCTCCGTTCGAGCCCATGCATTCGGTGCCACTGAAATTTGTCGTGGAAAACGGCATTTCTTGTGGCCATCACCTCCGCACGAGATTCAGGCCCTCTCTTGTAAACCACCTTATTGGACATTCTACGAGCCGAGGGTGGTGCTGCGGACGCACCCCTCCTTCATGCCCAAGGTGCAGTCGGACTTTCATCTAAACAAGCCCTTGGTGTTACCCGTTTTCTTCCCGACTCCTTTGTCGCCAGCTGAGAGGACTTTGCACTCGCTGGATGTGGCAAGAGGGCTGAAGTTCTATGTGGACTTCACGAAGAGTTTCTGGAAGATGTCGCAACTTTTTGTGAACTTCGGACCTGTGAACCATGGGAAGGCCCTCTCCAAGGCTTCCATTTCCAGGTGGCTCTACGGCTGCATCACCCATTGTCACCAGTTGGCCAACGGACCATTGTCTGGCTGTCCGAGAGCCTACTTGACCAGAGCGATTGCTGCAACTACGGCGTTCATGTCTGGTGTGCCCCTGCTTGGCATCTGCAGGGCTGCTACGTGGAGGTCGACGCACAACTTCACAAAGTTCTACTGTGTCGACAGGGATTCCAGGGAAGAGTCCAGAGTCGGCCAAGCAGTGCTGCGCAACCTGTTCGCTTGATGTGAGCCTGGTGAGGAGGTAAGAGATGCTTAATGTTGAGAAACTTAATGTTGAGCCTTGCCACCTCACGTGGTTGTGCATGCGTGTACTGCTATGTATTCTTTATTCATGACCATGTTAATCCATGCAAGACCCCATGCTGGAGAAGGAACAAGTTACTAACCTGTAACTGTTCACCAGCATGGGTCTGGAATGGATTCGCATGCGAACCCTCCTGCCTTCCCCTCTGCGGCTCTTCTCTTGGTCCTACTGCCACTTTACGTGCTACCAAATCTGAAGATGGCTGTCAGAGGAGGGGCTTAGGTAGAGGGCACTCATTGGATGGGGGCAGTATGATCCAGAGACCAGTGATTGGTTGTTAGGAGAAAGACAGTTCAGAAGTGACGACTGGGAATATTCATGAGCATGTGAATCTATGCCAGACCCATGCTGGAGAATAAAAGTTACAGGTAAGCAACTTTTTCCGTATCCTCTTTGCTAGCATCGACACAGCAGGGATTCCATCCTCTTGGTTCTTGTTGCACATTGTTCCCATCTACAAGAGAGGAGAGAGATCAGACCCGCTGAACTATAGACCTATCACCCTACTGGATATCGAAAGCAGGATCTTTGCAGGAGTCCTGCTAGGCCATTTGGAAAAATTGGCAAACAGAACGTCTAGTCTAAATTGTTTCCAGACCGGCTTTCGGCACAATCACTCAACTAATATAAGTGGAGCAGTTTTTTGAGAACTACAAGAAACTGCCTGGAGCACTCGTAACAAAAATATGTCACGTCAATAAACCTCTCTGCTGCTTTCGACAAAGTAGATCATAACCTGTTGTGGTTGAAACTTGCCAATTGGGGGCTTCCCAAGAGCCTGCTGCGTCTAATATTTTTTTTTTATATTCGAACACTACCATCTGTATTCAACTAAATCAAGCAGGCTATCTTTCACGCAGCATTTCTATCAATCAAGGCCTTAGACATGGATGCGTGCTAGCCAACTGTCTTTTCAACTTATATGTCTCTGACATTGGCGAGTTTCTTATTCTAGCAGCCTTAATGCCCTTTAAGTTTGGCACACTTAAAACCTCTTGGATGGCCTACGCAAATGATTTCTTACTATGCGATCAAGCTAAGATTGGTATGCGCAGGCTCTATTCGGATTTACAAATTATGCAAAGGAGAATGCACTAACAATCAACCCTCAAAAGACCCAAATAATCGTTCTGTCTAGGGCTAGAAAACCCACCTCAGGTAAATGGCTGTTGCAGTCAAAGGTATTGGAAGTGGTTTCCAACTTGACATATCTAGGCGCTTCCACTTTTCGTCAAAACTGAGTTTTGCAGCCATACAGGCCTTAGCAGTCTGTAAGGCAAGAAACATGACCAATCAACTGGCTTTCATCGACAGAAAATTTGGAATGTACTCTGTCAAAGTAACCCTAAAACTCTATACGTGGAAGATAATTCCAAAGTTGACATACGGGCTGGAACTATGGCCCAGCAAACCCCAACTGCGGCTAGATACCCTAGAAGGAAAAATGTGGAGACAGATTCCGCCTGTCCCTAATGCGGTTCCAACCGCTGCCTTAAGATTTGAATTGGGCCATGTCTCATTAAAAGCCCATGTTCAGTGGCAGATGCTACTCCTATACTATAAAATCCTTATACCTATTTCAGGTTCTCTATGCAGAAGCTCATGAAGTTTGCAAACTCCTTATCGTATCCTGCCCAGCCGGCTTTTTTCAGAAACTGAAATTTCATTGCAATATAATACTTTCGGATCTAGGCTTAGACACAGCAACACTAAAAACCGCTCTATTTAATCAGGTCTGGCTTGAAACAAGTGATTCACTACACTGTTTTGTATCCATGCAACATTTGTCCCATGAACACAAACGTAGAGGTACAGTTACTCCCTTCCTTTTGACCTTTCCAAATAGATATTACCGTAGAATGATACTTTACCTAAGTTGAAACCAATTTCATACTAAGGAGATCTTGATCAGGAGGGGGGCCTCCGGTCCCTCAGACTTTGCTTGCAGATACTGTAACGATCCTGAAGTCACTGAAAACATAAAACATCTGTTCCTGGATTGTCATGGCTTGCATTTTGGACAGGTTTCTTACTTCCATAAAATCGTGGGCACAAGTAAAAACTTTGATTTGTTTGAACTGTGGAAACAATTATTGAAGCCGACATCTTTGACTGAAGCGGTGGCAGTCGCTGAATTTGTAAAAGCAATCCAGAACCCAATATTCAAAGAATAGTCATAAAAATTAGTTTTTTACTATTTAGAAAAATGTAATCTGCATCCCTATAATGTATACATAATTTGTATATGATGTTACTATTAAGTGTTATTTCTTTTTCATTTTAATAAGTAACTTGTTCTTCTGAGTTTAAGGTGTAACCCGACTTTTTTTCTTTTTTTTTTCTATTTTTTTGCTTTCCATTATCTTGCTTTGTGTATCTTTTTGTAAAGGGTTTTATAAACCACACATATATAAAAAATAAAATAATGCCTAGGCCTTTGCCTGCAGCTGATACTGCTTTAAGGCCAGGCTAACAGCCCCCCCACTATGCCTCTGAAAAAGGTTTCCTACACCTCCACTGGTTCTTTCTAAGGTCAAGCTGGCCTTGTCGAGTTGGGCTGACCATGTTCCATTATCAATGATTCTTGTCCCAATGTAGTCCTAGAAAGAAACCTGATCTAACATGTGGCCATTCATGCTTGTGTTTAAGGTGCAGTGCTTCGAATGTTGTTGTCTAAAAACAATTGTCATCTTTTTCACCATGTTGACTTAGAAGTCCAGGTTATTGCATTTAAGGACAAAGCTGTCAACCAATTTCTTTAGGCCCATCAGCGAAGTAGCCAAAAAGACAGGAAATGTGTTATTCCCAAGTCTATGGGGATCCAGATAGTTGGATACCAGGTCTTCAATCAGTTTGTTGACATAGATGTTATATAAAAGGGGGACAAAAACGCATCCTTGGGGCACCCCCATTTTAACTTCAAATGGGACAGTCACCTCACCTGCGAGACCTCAACGTACAGTTGCCTTATTTTCAGAATATAAGCTGGATCAACTGCAAGAGTTTTGGGGGAACATTCCTGGTTGCAAGGAACTACCATAATAAATTGCCTGCGACACCGTCAAACGCTGTACTCAAGTCTACAAAGACTGCATAAATCTTTGTTTTACAAATGATTGAATCTATTTAATTCAGAAGTATACAAGCTCTGATCCATGGTACTTGTACCCTCCCGAATACCCGCTTTTAGATCATTCAAAATCATATTGTTATCTGACTAATAGTGTAAATGCTTTAACAAGAAATGTGTGAATGCTTTGCCAGATGAGTCTAGCAATGAGATTGGGGAATCATTTCCTGGAGTTTCTTTCCCCCTTCGTGTATATTGTCACAATTTCAGCACCTTGCCATGACCTTGGGACCACCCCATCCCCACTACCGCACTGAATTGATGTCAAACTATAGGAACCCATACTGCCGGGTCATTCTTATCTATCAGGATTTTGTCTGGCCCTGGGGCCTTGCACTTCTTTTGAGTCTTTATGGCAGACTCCATTCCCTGCAGAATAAACTTGAACATGATTCCTTCAAATGGTGGCATGGGCATGGTGGTGATGGGAGGGATTTCCTCACTTTGATTAAGTTTAGTATGTTCCCCATATAGTCCTCTGAAATGTGCAGATATCAAGGAGGGTATTACCCTGGATGATACTATCACCGCCGAGAACCCTATCTGAGACTAGTTTCCAAAATGTAATAGAATCACCATTCTTTGCCTTGAGCAGGTGCCCCCACTGGTTGCATTCATATTCTTTTTTTTTTTTTTGTTTGGTGCCGGTTTTAGAAGTGTTTCTAAAGACGCCTAAATGTTCTCTTTGCATGGGGGCTTTCTTTAAGGTATGGCACCAAACGTTTCTTGGCTATACTGCACTCTTCATCATACCATGACCCTCTCTTCAATGTACGCATTATTACCAATGATTTACTGTACATAACTAGGGAAGCAACAGATTTCACTAAGGAATCAAATTTAGACAGAACGTTGCTGTCTGAACACTCTCCCCCACATATATCTTCAATGTTGGGCAAAGCAGTGTGATATATATACACTAGGCATGTGATCTGTGTCTTCGAGTCAAGCGCACTTAATAATGCGATGCGCGTGCCCTCCCACTTGGATTGTATTAGTTCTATCTGATTCGGGTGGACCTTTAGTTTGCTCCCTTGAGTTAGATATGGTTAAGGTCAAGGGCTTGTGATCACTTTCACAATGATTTAGGACTTCAAAACTCTCCATTAAGTTCCAATTGTGAGCTGTGAATAGGATGTGGTTGATCCTTAAGGAACAGTTAGATCCAAAATAAGTGTTTTTTGCTGGCTGATCTTGCCTAATGCGACCATTACAAATCTAGCCCATATAATATACGAGCCACAGCTATAACCTGGCTCTGCGTCCTAGTTGGATAACTTGCTTGCACATCTGGGATGTCCTATACCATATTCTGTTGTCCCCAAAACCCATATAAAACCCACAAAATCTCCAGCAACAAGGGTGCAAATATTATGGGGATTACAATTCTCTCCTGTGTTGATAGGATCTTGTAATAACTCAAACGTATGGGGAGGGTAATTCCCCTGTGACCCGTTGTATATATTAAATAAGGATATCCTTGAGCCACCAGGCAGGGTTATTAATAGATTCTGGAGATCTGGCGACCCTGTATTGCAGGCTTCGACAACCCATTTCAATTTGGTATCGACCCATGTCAGGAAGCCACCACTGAGCCTGCCTGTAGGTCTTTTTTGGGCATCGATGCAGAAGGCCATGGTAACCCTGGAATTCAATATGCTCCAGGGACCAGGTTTCCTGAAAGCAGATGAGCCATATGCCTCAAATATAATTATTCCAGTCTGTATCAATCAAATACTTCCACACTCCTGCTATATTACAACAGAACAATCTCGCATCACTTGATTCTGGAGAGATAATATTCCCCTTCTTCAGTCAATCCACTCCTTTCAGGCCAACTTCGTCCTCGGCATTAGCCTCCTATAAGTACCCTTGCTGGGGCGCCGCTCCTACTGGGGTTAACGACTTCCTCTGGGTCATGCACCTTTCCGGGTCGTGTAATTTGCAGGTATACGGGGAGTATGGCCTTAAAAATATCTTGGAGCCAGCCAGGAGGTATGTTCTATAATCGATGGCTTAAACGTCCTTCAGCCAAACTACTTTTTAAATAATACCTGTATAAAATCAGAGTGATCATCCAAATTATGGCGGCGCACACACGGTTATGTCTTGTCTTATTGTTGAAGTACTTCCTTAGGCTATACAGATCCAGTGAATCTTGATTGTCATATGAATGACTACTAGGTCTGGGGATGTTACACATAACAAAATTCTTACATGTGCCATTATCCTCCATACATCCGCTTGCTCTATTTGCACCGCTCTGGGGAAACCCCCTCTCATGGAATAAATTGTGTCCCGGGGGCGGGTTTGCTATTGTGTGTCTGTTGATAATCTCTATAATGGGTGCAAAGCCAATAACTGCAACCCCTGTATACTTATATCGGCAAGGAGGTTTCATACCCTGGGAATCAGCTACTTTGTCCACTTTGGCAGTCCAAATACCAATAGCAGCGGTTTACTTCAGCCAAAATCTTGCTACAGGGTTTACCATCCCTCAGGCCATGATCTGTTATTGCCTAAAATACACTTTATAGTCTTCGTTGATTGGACTGGGGTCACACTAGGACATGGGAGCAGCCGCTAGCAAGGGCTCACTTTGATTGATAGCTAGGACATTGAAATTATTCATCTTTTTCCCTATTCAATGGCGTCCTCCAAAAAAGGGACAATCTATTCGAGAGTGTGATACAAAGGGGAATTAAAACAATTTCATTGGGGGCCTATCTACCTCAGGGATGGATTGTGTATTTTCACTGGTGATGGGAAAGTTCATGTTGGGTGGGCTCTTGGGGCAATCTATAGGTCCGGGACCTGAGATATAATTGATTTCCTTATCAAATTTACCATTAAGCACCATGAAGTTTGATTACACTGGTTTATACAGAATGGTTGGAACCTGTTATGGTAGCAGTGAAATTATAATTTTCCCATCTTCCTGCCCTGGTCTTTAAGCCTGTCGGTGGTTCCAGTTGCTACTTATGATTACATGGCCCAATATAGCTCTAGTGCCTGCTGACATTGTTTCTAAGCTACCCCCTGGCATAATGGGGCCCAGCATGTTCATGTCCTAATCATTAATTACACAATTATATATTTTCCCCTTCCTATCCCCCCCATAACCCCTTATTGGCTCCCCTCCATCTAGACCATCAATATCATTTAAGAGAACCTTGATCTCTGTGATTAGGACGTTTATCTCCCTAATAGATGCAAACATCTTATGATGCTTTTTAGGACCTTCCCTAGGCAATATGGTAGCATTTGCATTTCTTTTAGACGTGCTGGCTCAAATCTACTAACTCTAATGTCACTATAATATGAGCAATGGGCGATCACAAAATGTAAACGATGTTGAATGGTGATAAACACAAGGGAGCCAAAATAATTGGAAAAGATTAAAGCTACAATGTGCAGAATCGAAAACCACTCTCAATAGAAAAAAGCTGTCATGTGCTATAACATTTACGTAAAATGCTGAACAATAACTTTGTCTGAAATCACAGAATAACAAGAAATAAAATGACACTTCTAGAGTCGATACTGCCTATGAACTTAAGCTTAGTCATTTAACAAGGACACAATATCCAATTGCAATTGGTAATAAAACCAATAACCAGAGGGCAAGGCACGGCCAAATGGCTTGAGGGGCCTCCTTAGTCTGTCT
The DNA here is from genome assembly GCF_040938575.1 of Ambystoma mexicanum. Classification (NCBI taxonomy): domain Eukaryota; kingdom Metazoa; phylum Chordata; class Amphibia; order Caudata; family Ambystomatidae; genus Ambystoma; species Ambystoma mexicanum. The sequence goes on from NC_090921.1 coordinate 698,118,919, forward strand.
CCTCCCACCCACGCGCCCGCTCGCTCTGGGTGAGATAATGAGGCCAGAGATCTAATCTTAGTTTGACAGTCGACAGTTGAACAACTTCAGCAATTTTTTGATAAAGAACCACTGTTTGTGTAACATCTAATCAGCCCGTAAAATAGAACATTGATAAATGGGTATTTAACTTGTTCATCTTTTCCAAAATCCAAGAAAGAAAGAAATGCAGCGATAACTGTAGATAACAGGGGATAACAATAACAGGGTGACTCACCTTCAGCCTGTTTTTACCCAGCAAAGTCCTTATTCGGGCCCCCACAACGCACGCTGAGCATGAGAACAGTCGGAACACTTTGGGCGAAAATACGGTCTAAAATATTGCTGGGTAATCCAATCTCACCTCACTATGGCTGCCGAAGCCTGCATACAACCGTTCGTCCCGAGTCCCTGGTGTTATGGAAAATTCTCATTCTTTGGCTAACTTCCCTTACATATAGAGTCCCCCAGCAGTTTTGTTGGGTTTGAAGGGTTTGTTTGTTTTTACCTGCTAAGAGTGAGACTCTTTTTCCCACTTTTAGGCATTTTTGCTGTGTGTTCTAGGCTATTTTAGTTTTTAATGCCTATGGGATCTTTCTCAACCCCATAGGAACCATCTTTACTCACATATGTTAAACAGCACATTTGGTAAGGTGACACAGGGGTGTCGTAGCGACCCCCAAACATAGACTCCATACCCTGGGACTGACTACTGTCTCCCAGGGCATGTAAAGTCCCCATTGACTTTACTAGTCAAATCCTATGAACCAAATCCAGTACAAACCATCTTACTATGGAAGTACTGGAAGGGGTTAATAGTTTTCCCCCTATGTTCATTTTCGAGAGGGTACCGTACAGTCCCTCTCTCAAAGGTTTCTGGCTGGTGGCAGTGGTTACTACCATAAATATCCGACCGCAAATATTTCCCTATGGGATTTTTCCATTGTTCGAGGCTACCACTTTTTCTGACAGCCTCTAACATACCGCCGGTACATTTTAATATTAACTTGACTCCGGTAGGTTTTATTTGCCAGAACTTTAATATAACTTCTTTCTCGTGTCTTTCCCCAAACTCCTAACCCAGGTTGGGGATCCTTTGTTCGTCCTTTTGGCGGGCTTCTACCGAGAAGCCCTCCTTTCGGTGCCACTGAGTCTGGGGTGGGTCCATTGTGTGGGAGGGGGAGTAGGACCCCTGGACAGGGTTGCCTCCGCAACCCATGTCGCACTCTATCCTGATAGGCTGGAAGGTCTCCCGACAAGATGACCACTCCACTGTGAGAGTGACAGCTAGGCTGTATGAATGGGGATCTTTTTGCATAAAAGCAGAGTCCTGAGAACTGGAAGAGCAAGACGTTGCCACTGGAACTAAGAAGCCGAAGAGGAGAGAAGCCAAAGACATCTGCAACGACTGAACCACCGGTGAAGTCCTGCTGCGGCGTCTCACCACTTTTCTCCACATGACGAGAGAAGATCTTTACCTGCAAGAGCCTTCTTCCCTTGAGCTGGTGGGGCCAACCAGTTTGCCAATTGCCTTCCCGGACCTGCCTTGGTCGAATCTCCCGTACCCTGTACTCGGAGGCCGGATAGCCAGGCACCAGTCCACCCGGACTGTGATTTAAAGGAGCGTACCTTTTATTCGTCGGGCAGCACCGCGGCTGGTTTCATCCCTGGGTAGTGCAGCAACTTGAACCTTCCTCCACGGCGAGAGCATCTCTTCCTCTGCTGGGTCACCCGAACTGCAGGAACTACCAGGAACAACCGCCAACGCAGGAGCCACTTCTTCATTTAAAGGTACATTGTTCCGCCAGGCCGCCCTTTCTTTGCTGTAGCACTAAAGGTGTTTTAAATCCTTTACCTACCTGTTGGCTCGGCCGCCCCTCTCTCTTAACATTGTCTTTTCAACTTCTGCAACCACCTTTTAGAATTTCGTTTACCAATGACTTGACTGCAGCTACAAGAACATTTTGCTCCTGGGCCCTTGCCCTGTACCACTGACTCTGGCACAGGCCCACTGACTCTGGTCACATTTGTTAGATCTGCTTTCTTTAGATTGATTCTCACTGAGAACTATGTTGGTGCACCTATTTCTTTTAACTACCCTTTCCTTCCCATTCTTAAACATTGTGAAATGCCATTTTGCTCAGATTGCATTTGAAATATTGCCTATACTGATGCACTGTCTTGCTGAACTGGTTCACAAACTGATGGGAAGGGTTGCTAGGGTGTACAAGAAACTATTTCTCGATAACTTGTGTTTTCCCTCCCTTGTGAGGAATTGTTAGAGGATCCCTGGTGTGTAGTTGTCACTGTGCCGTTTTGCTCAGTTTTCACTTGGTCTACAATTCAACTTGGGAGTGTGTATATTTTTCTTTGACTTAATTTAACTTGCTTGATGACTGTGATACATGTGTTTTATTAGAAGTGTATGAAATAAATATATATCTACTTTTGAAATACAAAGCTTTGGTCAGTGTTTACTTGTTCCATAGTCTAGTGGGTCTATTGTGTAAAACCTGAATACTGATCATCTCCCTCTTGAGATACGTCTGACTGCTTAGCCACACCTTCCAACTAAATCTTTGTGGTACAGACTGATACCAAAGGGGATATATTGCTCTCACCTGTAGTCCTAATCTTGTGTAGTGCTCCCTAAGGGAACTGCACTGGCTTCTGCCTAACACCTGGTCCCCCAGATTTTGTGAAACGTTGATCACTGGCTGCGTTCTCCTCATGCCTCGGCGGACCTTGCAAGCGTGGAAAGCAAAATGTTTTATAAGGAAGGAGCTAAAACTGTGTCTGCCCTTTGACTGCTAACATTCTGCGGCTGCAAACGCCCACCCTTCCTCCACACGGTCTTTGCCACTTCGGGTGCCTGGAAAGGATTAAATACTCAAGCTAAGCTGAAGCTGTAATAGGCATGAGGCATTGGTCACCCCCCCACCCCCGCGGATGCGAACACCTTCCCTGCCTCCACTTGGGAATTTAAACTTTCCAGTTAAAAACTGTTGCAATTACCTAAAGTGGCAGGACAAATCAGTAAAACAATTTATCACAGAGATAACCTAATTTAAAGGTAGCACTAGTCCACAGTAAAAAAACTTAAGTCCAGCTCTAATCTAAACACGAGTGTTCCATAGCGTTCAAGGGTAAGCAGCCAAGCTTTGCCTACTTTGGGCGAGTTTTAGAAGTAAATCAAAGCTCTCCTGAATGAAGCAATGGATTCAATGTAGTAGTTAGCGATTTCGACTGTGATGCAATTTGTAATATTTTTACAGTATGTTTCCTGCAACCGAAGGAGCCATCTAACATTCCTGACTGTCTAGCGGGACAACAATATGATTATTATGCAAAGGCAAGGCAAGGTTACTTGCAAGGAAGGGGTTTATGCCCAATTTTATAAATGGTGGCCGGGGGTACTTCACTACAGGTATGCAAACCAGCCCTTCTTGCCATGATCCAAATGGACAATGGCCCCAGGTATGTCAGGGTAGTGTGGCTATTGCTCTCACTCTGGGTTCTGGTGGTGGATGTCAAGGTGTCGTGGGTGCAGTTGGTACTTCTGACAAGTATGACAGCAGGTTTTGGCGGTTTCGTTCTTTGTATGCAACCTAGGTATTCTGGTGGGCACCATTTAATGATTAGGCTGAAGGTGAAGGAAGGGCTGTTCTTCTAATTCCACGACGTTGTAGGGTGCCACAGATGTGGAGACCCACATGCAGGGTCTGAAGGCACAGCAACTCAATATAGAGCAGCAGAGCATCACTGTTAAGATGGGTTTCTAGAATCTGCCCTGGTAGACAGATTTTTAGGAAGCCACCCTAGTTATGATGAACAGAGCGCTGAAGGTTTAGCCAAAACCCAATTAAGGTAGCAATGGAGGGTCAAAGCTTAGTCTCATGAGAGTGTGAGCATGGTATGGGGCCCTCAATGTGTCCACACAGTATAATAGACAATAATTCAAATTAGAAAGTTTTAAAAAAAAGTTATTTATTTTGGTCTTTGGAACACACATAAAAATTAATAAAATTAATAGATAGTACAAGCACCAGTATGTTCATTCATTATACATCGTCGATTAACTTTCCAGGTAAAACAGGTAAGTGATGCAGATGCCATTCACGTGATGAGAACCAGTCACAAGTTAAATTCCCCAACAGTCGAACCCTAACTTGTATGTGGCCTATTGTTAGGCAGAAACCTGTGCAGTTCCCTCTGGGACCACTGCAAAAGATTTAAGACTACAGGTGTTTGGCAGTAAACCCACTTGGTAGCAGTCTGTACCACCCAAATTTACCTGGTAGCTGTGGCTGAGCAGTCAGACTTCCCTCAAAAAGAGTTAGGCAGTATATAGAGCATACATAATAGGTACAGAGGCACAGTAGTACAAGCAAACACTGACCAGAGCTAGGTGTAAAAGTATATAATAATTTATTTAAAAGACACACTCATAAATTACACTAGCACAGAAAAGGTAAGTAAGTCAAAACACAGTCACTATTACTTATATGTACATCCCTAGTTATTTGTTGGACAAGTCTAAGTTAACACCACTTATTTCCAAACAGAGGTGAGCGCTTTACGTTAGACGGCACTCCAACAAGAACAAGTTAGTTAAAAAGGGAGGGAAAAGGCAGAAGTAATGAAAACAGCAAGGTAAAACACTTTTCAGAGATTCACAGTAAGTTTAGAGAGGCAGTCTACTGCGGAGCAAGGAAGTTCGGTTGCCAGGCCCACTCTAGGGAAAGCCAGGCGAAAAGATGTCCAAGATCACACAATGTCACAAGTCTTTACAGGTGAGTAGGAAAGGTTTTACTAAGTTTAGAAAAGTTTAGTTAGGGTGTCCCAGGCTTACCCAGGTTCGAGAGCCGAGGGCTAAATCTACCCCGTACAATCGGTGGCAAGGGAAGGTGGCGGAACACGGTACCTTTAAAATGGAAAGGATCCTCCAGCGGTGGCAGTTGTTCCTGGTAGTGGGTGCAAGTCGCGGCGTCGTCCAGAGGAAGAGAAGATCTCGACGTGGAGGAAAGCTGAAGGTCGTTGCACTACCAGGGAAGAAACCAGCCGTGGATTTTTCCGGTTAAAAGGATGTTACCCCTCTTTCGCGGTTGAGGTAAAAAGTGGTATCCCGGTTGCCGGGGTGCTTGGCACAGGCAAGGCGGCCACGAGATGCTTCAGGGAGGCGAAAAGAAGGCAGAAATTGGTTGTCCCCACCAGTCAAGGGAAGAAGACTCTCCCGGCTGGAGATCTCCTCTGTCGTTGGGAAAAGTGGTGAGACGGTTCTGCAGGGCTCCACCGGTGGTGTCGTCTTGGCAGGTCGGCTCGGCTTCTCCCTCTTCCGCTTCTTGGGTCCTGTGGCGACTTCTGAAGAACCAGTCCCAAAAACCCTGCTTTTATGCAGCAAACCCCCATTCATACAGCCTAGCTGTCACTCAAACATGCTAAGTGGTGAGCGGGGCGGCTCACCACTTGGGCCAATCACACCAGAGTGCGACATAAGTTGGCAAGTCAACTTAGTCCAGGGTGCCTAAACCCCCTCCCACACCCCCTGCGGTACCCAGAAAGAATGGCACCACTTTGGAGAGCTTCTGTGCAGAAGCCCGCCAAAAGTGGAACAAAGGCTCAACTCGGGTTCAGGGTTACTGAAGTGAACCTAGACGCCATTTTGGCGGCGAGTTCTGGCAAAAAATCCCAACCAGTGAATTTCTATTAAATAAATAAACCGGCGGTATCTTTAACATTGCACCAAAAAGTGGTGCATTAAAATCAATGGGAAATCCCATTGGGAAATACTCCGGTGGAATATTTCCGTGGTATCCACTGCCACCAGCCAGAAACTCGGCGGGGGGGACGGGACAGTACCCCCTCGACAACAGACCCAGGGGCAATCTAATTGCCCCTACCAGTACTTCCACAGTATGATGGTTTGTACTGGTTAAGTTCCTAAGTTAAGACTAGTAAAGTCAATGGTGACTTTACAGACCCAGGGAGACAGTAGTCAGTCCCAGGGTGTGGAGTCTATGTTTGGGGGTCACTATGACACCCCTGTGTTACTGCACTGAGGGTGCTGTGTAACACACATTCAAAAACCAATGATAGCCTATGGGGAAAAAATACCCCATAGCCCATAAGCACATAGCAAGTCATAGAAACACTCTCAAGTCATGTCCAAGAGTGAGGGTAAAAGAGTCTCACTCTTGGCAGGAGAAAAAAATAAACCCCAAAAATCCAGCAAAGCTGCTGGGGGACTCACTAGGTTAGGAAATTCAGCCTAAACAGAGAATTCTCCCTAACACCTATTCCGAAAAAAGTTCCAACACAGTTTTTCACATGTATGGGCTCTCTAATGGGATGCAATGGACGCCTGGTGGTGATTACGAATTGTTTTGAACTTTCTAAAAGTTCAACACCAATTTACTGCTGTTTCCCAATTTTAGGTGGTTCTCCATTTACTGCGGTGTCCCAATTTTAGGTGGTTCTCCGTTTACTGCTGTCTCAATTTTGTGTGGTTCTCCATTTGCTGCTGTTTCTCAAATGTAGGCGCTTTCCATTGCTGTCTCGCATGTGGGCATTTTTCTCCTGCTTTTCAGATCTCTCAGGCTTAAATGTTTCTGTATGGTAAAGCCCATTTGTGTTAATGAGCCATATCTTTCACCTAGCTTATCTGTTTAAGGGAACAATATCTCGAACGGACAGGACGTGGGCACAGGGAACTGATATGTTAGAGAATATAGGTGATGCTTAGGTTTTTGTATAGTGGTTAGCCAATGGAAATATGGGGATTATGTTGTAACGTATGTATTAATTATGTAAATTGTCTGATTGTGTGTATAAAAACTTTAACTTTGTTGAATACGACAAGGAGTTGTTTGTTTTCAGTTTTACGGAGCGGACTAACCCTTCCAGCCATTTGCATGTAATAAACTCGCTTTTCCGGAAACTTGCACTCCCGAGTTATTTGTCTCATTGGCTTTTGGGTATACCCTTCTACATAAGCTGTGACAAAGTACCTCACCTGAAAAAAAGAAAAAGAGAAAAACGTAGTAGAAAACAGAACCAAGTGAGAATATGCATCACTGTGACTGTCCCCACTGTCCTCCATAAGATAACATTGGGAACAAGTCCCGTTGTCTCCCATCTCCCCTTACACTGCCAGTCGAGCCATTTTTCTGCCAGTCGAGCCGGTGTGCTCCATCGATTATCTTCCGATTAACGGGGATCCGTTTTTTGGCTCTTTTCAGCGCCCTTCAAGGGCTGATTTCGTCCATTGTTCTTCTTGGAAGCTTCCAGCAGTCTTTCAGGCCTACACTGCGTGGATCATGTCGGACGAGAAGGACGGCGCTTCCCTCTTCAAGCTTTGCTCCAACTGCGGTCTGCAGCATGTGTACATGGACGACAAACATTCCCAGTGTCTGTACTGCCTGTATAAGGAGGAAGATTGTGATACCCAGTCTTGCCTCTCCCGGATCCGGCAAACCTGAGCGGGCTTCTAAGTCCCTTTGGGGGCGCTTCACCCGTCGAGGCCCAACACAAGGCCAAGCACCGCACCGCAGGTCCGCTTCTGTCGGGTCGCCGCTGCTGCGGGTCCCGGGACGGTCAGGGAGCGATCATCATCTGCCTTGATCTCCAGTCACCACTCTGGTCCTTTGTCCAAGAGAAAGTCAGCTACCCCGGGGAAGCTGAGAGAGAATCCAGAGAAGGACAAACAGGAGAAGGCCAAGCAGGGTACGGTGTCCGGTCTACCTGCGATGGAGAAGGCGAAAGAAGACAAGGGGTCCGACTCGGCCGTGAAGGAGAAGGCCAAGCAAGACAAGGGATCCGCCCTTTCCGTGAAGGCCCAGGTACACCAGGCAAAATCATCGCCCTCCATTGAGTTGGTGGTGGCACCACTCTCGAAGGCCGTAGGGACGGACCCAGGTCAGCGTACCCCAACGACGGCCAGGGGGTGTCTTCCTCCCAGGGGGGAGGCTTCGAGCAAGCCGGCTGTGAATACCCCAGAGACGAGGATGCCGGACCTCAGCCCAAGACCCACCCCTCTGGATCCGAAGAAAGGGGCAGAGGGCAGTGAAGGCCTCCAAGGAACAGACATTTCTTCGGCCGAGGAGGATGAGATCCTCTCCGTCCACAATGTCCAGGAGGACGATGAGGGGAACGTCGAGGAGTCACCCCACACCGGGGGCGACTATGTCTGGCTTACCGTCTATGGAGACGACGACAAAGGTACCCGACACGATAAAGGCCCTGGGCCCAGCGCGCCTACCCCCAGGTACCGCCGAAAGTTCTTTCACTGGCCATCCTTTCGACCCTCCACACAATGGTTCTGGAGATGCAGAGGAGAATGCCGACGGCCCCTCCGCCAGCTACACCCACAGCACCAGTTCTGTCTGCCCTGTTGACACCAGGGGAGCCGCTGATCAAGAAGAGGAGGCAACTCACGCCTCCATGCCATCCATCGCCACCCTCTCCCCCAAGGGAGACTGAGTTGGACACAGCGACAGCGGGCATGGATGACGACCTCATGAGGGGGACCTCCCGTCTCCTCTGCCCAGGGCCTCTCCGCCAGACGAAGTAGGATCCTTCCATGCAATGATCGCACAAGCATCAGATCATTTCCAGCTGAAGCCAGAGGAAAAGAAGTAGGACGGCTTCTTATATCAACGCCAGGAGGCGAAGAGGAAGACAATCCTTTCGGTCCCACTCCTGGATGTTGTTTGGGATGAAGAGCTGGCTCTGATGAAGAACCCCTCCATAGCCTCAGCGAAGAGAGACCGTCTAGAGAAAAAGTACAGATCTCCGGACTCTGCACCCAAGTGCTTGCGGTCTCAACCTTGGCCGGACTCGGTGGTCTTGGTGGCTGCCAGGAAGAAATCGTCAAGTTCGGTGTCCTCTTCTGCTTCGACCCCTCCGGACGAGGGGAAGCAATTGGATTCTATGGGTAGAAAGGATATCTACTAAGCGGCAACGGTCAAGGCTACCAACGCGCTCGCGATTGTCGCCAGATACGACGGTGAGCTGTGGTTGAAGTTGGCTCTGCTACTGGAATTTCTCCCGAATGACAAGCGGGTAGAGGCTTTGGAGATCCTTCAAGAAGGTGAGGTGGCGTCGGAGCACGCCATCACAGTGGCCCTGGACATTGCGGACACGGGTTTCTGCCATATGGGAAACGCAGTCTGTCTTCGCCGTTGTGGCTGGCTCAAGGCCACCAATTTTAGACAGGAGGTCCAGACAAGGGTCGTGGACATGCCCTTTGATGGGGACAACCTGTTCGGGAAGGCTGTGGATGAATCCCTCCAGACCACCAAGATGGACACAAATGGCACGTGCCCATGGCACACTACAGCACAGACGACCGTCCTTTCGTTGCTCAGGAGGGAAGTCTATCAGGTCTTCAAAGGGTTTCGATGGGGGCTCATCCTCTTAGCTCCAACCCTCCCGCTCCTCGATCCAGGAAGCCAAAAGGGGTCGCTCCAAGACCTTCGGGGGTGGACGACGTTATCGTTGGTGTTCGCAAGGCAGCCCTTCGACCTCTAAGCAAGCATGAACTGGTCAGGATGTCTGGCCCCCACCCATGCACCCCGATGGGAGGCCGGCTGACTAAATTCATCAGCGTGTGGGAGACCATCACCACCCACAGATGGGTGCCGGACGCTATCGCCCATTGACACACCTTAGAATTCTAATGGAAGTGTCCACAAATACCACCGGTGGCCCGGCTGGAACAACATGTCCCTCAGCTGCTGCTAGAAGTCCAGGCCATGTTGAAGAAAGGGCGATAGAGCTGGTCCCACAGTGACTCTGGAGCTCTGGGGTTTACTCAAGGTACTTTCTCGTAAGAAAGAAGACCGGAGCTGGAGGCCCATTCTCGACCTATGACGACTCTACAAGTACATCAAGTCCCAGAAGTTCCGGATGGTCATTCTGCAGCACGTGCCCCGCTAGCTGGAGCAAGGAGACTTTGTTGTTGGCGGATGTAGACAACGCATACTTCCACGTCCCCATACACACAGCATCGCAAGTTCCTGTGCTTCGTCGTGCAGGGGCAGCATTACCAGTTCAAGGTGCTTCCCTTGGGACTGAAGTTGGCACCCAGAGTCTTCACCAAGGTGCCAGTGGGATGTTCCTCGTCCTGCAAGTGGGGCAATCCCCAGATTGATCACTTTGCGACGGCGACAAACACCAAATGCCGGAGGTTCGCCAGCAGGTTCTCCCAGCCGGGGAGCATGGGGGACGCATTCTCCTTCTCAGTTGTAGCGGATCTTCTCACCAGGGGAGGAGGTGCAGTTCTACACCACGATCCGGGATCGTTGAACCTGAAGGCCTGGCTCCTGCAGCATTAGAGTTTGGTGGTTTACGAGCTTCAGGATGACTGCAGGGAGGTACTCGCCAAGGCCAGGGCGCCATCGACATTGAAGTGCTACGGACCCAAGTGGAAACGCTTTGCGACCTAGTGCCGTTCGCAGAAGATCATCCCTCAGAGGGTCACGGCCCCTCAGGTTCTTCCGTACTTACTTTCTTTGGCTAAATCGGGGCTGGCGCACGCCTCCATCAAAGTGCATCTGCCGGCTATCTCCCGCTACACCAGATGCCCAGGACAACCTTCCTTGTGGTTGCACCGGTTGGTCAAGGAATTCATCAAAGGATTGTTCCGCTCGTTCCCGCCCGTGAATACTTCGGCCCTGGCGTGTGAACTCAACGTAGTACTGACTAGGCTCATGGGGCCTCCATTCGAACCTATGCACACAGCTCCGCTGAAGTTTCTATCGTGGAAGACAGCCTTTCTCGTGGCCATAACCTCTGCAAGAAGAGTAGGTGAGATCCAGGCCCTATCCTGCAAAACACTGTACTTGACTTTCCACGAGACAAGTGTGGTGCTGGGGACTCACCCCTCCTTCATGGCCAAGATGCCGTTGGACTTTCATCTCAACTAGCCCTTGGGGTTTTCTGTGTTTTTTCCGATGCCTTCGTCGCTGGCTGAAAGGACTTTGCACTCACTGGATGTGTCTCGTGCGCTGAAGTTTTATATGGCCCGCTGAAAGAGTTTCTGGAAAACCTCTCAGCTTTTTGTGAACTTTGGTCCTGTGAACCATGGGAAGACCCTGTCCAAGGCTTCCATTTCCAGGCGGATCTCTGACTGTATCACTCACTGTCACCGGTTGGCAAACCGACTGCTGCCTGGCCATCCGAGAGCCCATTCAACCTGAGCGATCGCTGCTACTAAAGGGATCCTGTCTGGTGTGCCCCAGCTGGACATTTGCAGGGCTGCTATGTGGAGGCCAACGCACACCTTCACGATATTCTACTGCATCGACAGGGATTCCAGGGAGGAGTCAAGAGTCGACTAAGCAGTGCTGCGCAACCTGTTTGCTTGATGGTGAGTCTGGTGAGGAGGTAAGAGATTGCTTCTGTAACTCACCTGTAACTGTTGTTCTCCAGCATGGGTCTGGCATGGATTGACATGCAAACCCCCCCCCTGCCCCTCTGCGGCTCTTCTTGGTCATTCTACCACTTTACCACTTTACGTGCTTACCAAATCTGAAGATGGCTCTCAGAGGAGGGTCTTACGGAGAGGGCAGTCATTGGCTGGGGCAGTATGACCCAAAGTTCAGTGATTGGTTTAAAGGAGAAAGACAGTTTGTAAGTGAAAGTTAAACTTTTTTCTTTTATCTGGGATTCCAAGACTTCTTCCACTGGCTTGCTTTACTAAAGAATGATCAGTCTGCTTTATATCAGTTCGGTATTCAAAAACACGCTTTCTGTTCCATTTCACTCAGCTCATATTATTTCTGTGCTTCAGGCACCCAGAACTGGCCAGAGGGCGGTTACGGAGCGCTCTGGTGCATCAATCTCTTAGTGAGATCACCGGGTCTGGCGTGCGTGTCTGTTTGCCTCGCTGCCTCCAGGTCCTCTGCTTCCGCTTTACTTCGCAGCCTGGCAAAATCTGCTTCTTGGCATCCCGTGGCCTGCACCAGTCGAAACAGGAGCTCTCCTTGCTCCCATCTCCAGTGCTCACCTGCCACCAGAGCCCGGCTGACAATGCCTACCAATTTGGGAGCTTTCTGCTGCGCAACCTCTGCAGCTACGATTCTCAGCGGCAACGCTGTCAATCCCAACACTTCCTGCTGCGCAACCTGTGCAATTAAGGTCTTGGAAAGAAGAGACCCTCTCAGGACTAGCATCCGTTCGACTCACAACTGTGGTCCTCTAACTTCTGCTTCTACTGCCACACGGAAGTTCCATAACTACTCCACTTCCTGCTGCTACTATCCCTTTCTTATGCCTCCCAGACTTCCTCAGGTTTGGGTAATTACCATTAATGGGCTGAACTTTTCAGTTTCTTGCCTCTGCAGCCCTCTTCTTCATCCCAGTACTTTGGGGATTGGAGTCAACAGTATACAAATCAGTTTTTCTCACAGCTTCTATTTTACACTAAGCCATTAGAATGGTGGGGTCTCGGGGGAAAGTTATAAAAAGGGGTATCCCATTCCTCCTGACCTGCTTTCCCCCCCCCCCCTCATGTGATCCTCCCACAGAACACCACCCTCAGGGTCAGGATCAAAAAGCGTCCCTTCCCCTAGCCACATGAGAAGGGTCCCAGGCCAGGTTTTCTGGGGGGAATTGTCACGCTCACCTGATTCCCACGGAGGCGCAGGTCTGGCTTCGAGTGCTGATGCTTCTTCAATGGTGAAGCGCAGGACTCTGAAGATGGACAGGAAGGGCCCCTCTACTCTGGCTTTTCTGGCTCGCAGGAATATTCCCCTGTGCGTGAAAAGGGAGTATTACTTACTGACGGAATAATGCTCAAGCATCCCACTCCCTTCCAACCCTCCACGATACCCTTCCACGATTCCCCGTGAAGTCTCACCTTAGGGTCTGGAAGGATGAGTTCTCCATCCTGCTTCTGATGCAGGGGCGCGTTGAAACCCAGTTACTTCACTGGATTGAGGTTTGATGGGAGTTCAAAATAAGCTTGACTATTCAGGTGAGGCGCTGTAAGAGTTCTGTTGCAAGTTCAAAAGTTCAAGCTTAATAATAATGTTCATTGTCTTATTGCAGCAAGCGCTAATGCTTATGTCTTTTTCCCCTTAGGGGCCGGGGTTCGGAATGCCGGAGATATGGCGCCGACCCGAAGTGAAACGTGCAGTTCCAGTAAATGACAGGTAAGTTCTGGATGAGCGTTCAGGTAATGTCTTTGCTTTCGCTCATTCAATGTCTTTGTCTTTTTTCCCCATAGGGGCCGGGGTCCGGAATGCCAGGAAGCGGCAGGACCAGAAATGAAATGGGAATGACCCAACAGGTAAGTCTTAGAAGGAAACTGAGCTTTTCCTATTTCCCTTCCTTCTCTCACCTTGTTTTCCTGTCTTTCTCTCTAGGCACTGCGAAGTGGGTGCGGATCCAGATGATCGCTGCTGAAGATGGAGGCGCCCAGGAAAGTTGAGTGAAATGCAGCGCTGCAGCGATCGAAGCGAAATGCTTTTAAAATGATGTCTTCCCTTTCAGGATCGTCGGTGTGATGTCTCCGTGATGCAGCTTTAGCAGGTAAGGTCTTCTTTCTCTCCAATTCTCTCTTATCTCCCTTTGCAGGCGACCCAGGATGCTGACAGGCGTGGCTGAAGTCCGGATGCAGGAGGGGACACGGTGAGCGTCCAGCTGCGAGGAGCAGAACAACGCGAAGCGTGAGTTGCTGATCGGGCGTGGTTTAAATAGCTTTGGAAGAAGTTCCAGGTATGTATCCTTCCACCGATCAGGTATGTATCCTTCCCCGACCACACCCAGGTGGAAAGTAGACCCACAGGTAAAGTAGTTCCATTCAGGCCTCAAGAGGGCCTGGATGTAGCAGCATGGTCTGCATCAGGTAAGTGCACATTAAAACACTTGAACACATGTCTAGCTTTATGAGCCTGGCGCCTAAGGTGCCAGGACAGGGGTCCAACATGAGCCTGGCGCCTAAGGCGCCAGGACTGTGTCCAAAGGGCCCCAGCTTGGGCCCGCTGGCACTTCCCTGGGGGAATGATGCCTGCCTCTGGGGTTGCTGGGTCGGACCTGGCTCCTTGGAGGTAGGCATCATGACAGGAATCACCTCTGACTCATCACACTACTGCCCGTCACTACTTCATGGGCGGACAAATGACATAATTTCACAAGATGTAACTTCCACAAACCATTGTCTTTCAACTATGCTGTTGGCTTGTGGATGTTACACTGAAAACCTGTCCTTTATTCCCAATAAGTAAGAAATCTCTTTAATAAGCTTGTTAAAGAAGTGAGTCCCATTGTCATATTTTAGGACATAGCATATTTCCCAGTTAGGAAATACCTTGTGTACCAAAAATGTAGCCGCTGATTTAGCATCAGGGTGAGTACAATCCAACAGGAAAATTGACAAACCAAAATTAAATAAAGATATTTCAGTCAGTAGTAAGTTTATTCGGATGAAGAAAACATCCATCAAACAAGCACATAACAGCATAAAAACAAACATAATATACATGATGAATAAAACTGACACAAAATAAAACTCAAAAAGCCGACTTAAAAAACTTAATTGGCAAATTTTAAAATACAGCATCCTATCCCCATAAAAACCCCTATCTTCTATAGATGGCAGCCTTCAAGTAGGATGGAAGGTCCCATGCCGTCAGTTCCTGCTGACAAACATCATAGCGGGTCTGTACTGACGTATATCCGTACTTTGTAAAATATGTAATAATGTCTCACGATAGCCTGGGCAAAATGAAATGACTCAAATTCTCTTTGGGAGCTCCACACACAGAGCAACTAGGGTCATCTGGATAGCCAGGCCATTTCGCAGCGCTAAGCAGTCAAATCTGGCCCTAGTAATTGGCCAACTGTGGTCCTTCTTCCCAGCCCAGACAAGATACGGTTGTAAATTCAAAGTCCTGCTTATAAGCTTGTGGTGCTATCAGCATGGGTCACCCGTGCAACCTGGGCACGCTTAGCAACAATTCCTTGGGTCACTACTAGATAATTACTGCACCCGTTAATCATATCAACAGTCTATATAAAGTACCCTGAATGGCCGCGAAGGACAGGGCAACGTTCCCTTCATCTGCCTAACGGTATGTCCAGTGTAGTACAGGTAACCAGTGGTTCAATTTGCCAGAAAAGTGTCTACATGTTCCTGGAGGTTGGGGACGAACCAATCCTCCTGGGTATCGTCAGCAATGTACTGCGTTGAAACATGCATTGGGTAATGCTGCTGCTCAAGTGCAACCATGAGCAAAATACATAGGGAAAACATTGGAAAATAGTTGGAGCATTCTTGAGTTGTGGAAGGCATTTCCCATCTGAAGCTTTTCTTGAATCCTCAAATGCCTTCCACAACTCAAGAATGCTCCAACTATTTTCCAATGTTTTCCCTATGTATTTTGCCGCCAAATACGTATACATATACATATCCTACAAAATAGTCTGGTCATGTGTACCCTCTTCGGGCCAAGATTTAAACATCCTACTTTTTTGTTCCCTAAACCCACTCATGGTGGTACTTCAGGATCTTTGCCTTAGAACGTGGAAATGATTGACACAAGTGTCCTAGTGGAGTCTCCATGCGCCTTTTCAGTGCCCTCAAAATAGAAATGTCGCTGCAGTTCGATCCTGCGGCATCCAATAAATACTATAGCACTTTTCAAAACCAGCCTCTACCTTTTTACCCTCCAGTGATCACTCACACCTCAATCACCTCATTCTAAACTATCCCTAGTCCACACCAACACTCCAACATAAAAGAATGACCCAGCATCAATAAAAAAACCACAATAACGTGCAGCATAGTTCCTCATTTCTCATATGTATTCCCCTCTAGACAGAAGTAGTATACCCCTGCATTCACCCCTTGTTGGAGCAGGGAAGTTCAGCGCGTCTTTCATATAACGGACCACAAGTACAGCGCTTCCTCTGCAACGCTGTTGTTTCCTAGACTACGAGAAGATCCCCTTCACTACTAGACTACCGAAAAGACGAGAAAATAATAAATGAAGTAATAATGGGAAAAAGGACATATAACAATTCCATTAGTTTCCTTTTGTGCTCACAGCTGCCGCTCTGACTCCTATTCAGCCTCAACTACCCCTCTGACTCCATCTGACACATCTGCATTATTCCCAAATATTCACGGTTCCCCCACATACGATGCGTCCTCTGAAGCTCTCCAAAGCTGCATCCTTTCCAATGGCATACACAGCTCGGCCGCAGCACCTTGCCCCAGGAAATTAGGCAGGCCGTCAAACAGCGCCTGCAAACCCCTCATGATGTGCATGTTGACTGATCACTGCAAGTGGGTGCTGCAGCTAGGTGTGTGGCAAGGGAAACCCCCAGGGTTTTCGAGGGCCTGGAGATCACGTTGATGGTCACAAAATGGACGGAAGGGTTAGCCGGCTTCATAAAAACTGAAAACGAACAATTCCTTGTGTTCAACAGAGTTGCAGCTTTAATACACTAGATCAGAAAATTTACATAATTAATGTTACGACATAATCCCCCCATTTCCATTGGCTAACTCCTATACAAAAAGCTAAACATCACCTATGTTCTCTAACCCCAACTATTTAAACACATAGTGATGTTTATCCCCTTTCACGTGGTCTCATTGCGCTGCCAGTCACGACGACTTGAAATATAATTGGTTTGTCGTTCCAAAAAATATACAATTGTTGACTTGCCTCATTTGTCAAAAAAACTTTAACCCAGTTTGTGATTTGCATAACTTCGACAAGATTCCCATCAAAGAGAGGTAAGAGTGAAAACAATGGGCATTTAGTTGTTTGTTTGTTTTATTTATTTCTATAGTGCACCTTGACCTGGGGGTATCTGGGTGCATTTGAAGGTTGCAGATGTTTTAGACATACATATATACTATAGGCAGATTTACAGACATACTTAAGTAATATAAAGCAGATTTACAGAGGAGAGATCATAGTTACATAATTACATTATTACAGCATAAACGGTGTGGAAGATATTATGTTCAGGTTTTGCAGTCATAGGTTCGGGATGAGGTAAGGTGATGCGACTCGGTTAGCCATTTGATGGAGTTGCTTCTGAAGTTAGCAAATTACTTCAATCTTTTTAGGGGTAGTGGGAGAGAGTTCCACAACTGAGCAGCCATCGTACAATGGTCTCCTCGTTATCCCTGGTCAGCTGGCACCCTGAACTGCTCCTTCAGTATTTCTTTGCAACACCTCGTGCGACTTCCATCTTAAATCATATGGCCTCCCTAACACATATCCTGCTCATCTTCCTGAGAACCTAAATGGAATCATAAAACACTGCTCAAGCTTTGCCCTTGGGCATCCATTTCATGTATTCAATAACTAACCCCAATCTGACCATCGCAACATAACCAGACCCGTTGGTCATTCAATAACAAACTTCCTGTTCCCAGGAAGTTTGTCTCTCGCATCTACACATCCATCCAACCATAAAAACAAACTTAATGCAAGTTCATTGCATTCTTGCCTCCAGCAACCATTTGGCCTACTATGCCATCTGCATGATGTGCTCTGCTTCCTCCCCTCCCGATCATCCAAAGCAAGGGCACTCAACTGCTGCGACCAGAAACTCTGTGGCCTAAGGTGCTAACTACGATGAGCCTGCAATCTTTGAGTAAGCTTTTTATGTAAAGCTGGCAGAACTCAGAAGACCATTGCAACCGAACTACACATTTATCCTAAGTCCCCATGTATCTACTCCACAAGTTTCTCAACCCACTTCAATGTGTTACAAGGATGTGCCCCACACAATGGCATTTACAATTAGATTGTTGCTTATCTTGCTACATGATGCGAACTAAAATATATTCAAACTAGCTACAAAATAACATGTATATCAAATCTCTAATTTACATAGAACACACACACTAAGTGCAACAATACCACGTTTTAAACGAGCCACATACAGCTTACTAAAACATACGCAACGTGACCCCCTTTTCCCTGTCGGGACAATGTATGTGCATCCCAACACTTATCAGGCTCTTTACTTTGCCTTTAGTACCCCCTCCAGCTATGTTTTAACGTTTTTTTCATATTTTTTCCTTTATTTTTTGGTCTGGCTAAGCACTTGTTTACAGCTTATCAGGCCTACCACTTTGCTTGTAGTGTCCTCTTCATTCTCTTGCACTTTGTTTTTTTAGCATTTTCTTTTTTTTTTTTTACTTTTCCCTTCAGATTGTTGTATACAGGCAACCTTGACCGTTGCGCTGGACGTAGCATACTTATGACATCACCATGTGTCGTTCAATGACGCTAGCGGAGACTCCAAATATTGGGTACTTCCTAAGTATATATACAGCTTACAAATCCAAGGTGTCATACTTGTCTTCTTCAGAGCACCTAAATCCGTGGTGCTCCACGACACACCCTTTTTCGTAAGACATTTTTTTGTTGGTTTTTCTGTTTGAATGGCTTCTACTCTTAGACATTGTTCTTCGCCCGTTTTCTTTTACATCTCCTGTCCTTTGTATTTTTGCAATAGGCCTTATCCTCCATTCAAAGCTTGAACATTCAGGTACTTTTTTTTGCCAGCCTTTGCTCTCTGTCCCAAATGTGTACAGTTTGAATGTGTAATATGATTTATTTTTTCCACTTAGACACAGAATATGCGTCTGCTTGTGTGATACTTTTGCTCAGGATGAATACATTATTTGTATAACAGAAGATCACATACAACCTGACCTATTTCATTGTCATGTTTCTGGAAAGTTTGAGTCAGTCCACTTTAAGAGTGAGCACACTATACTGAAGACTATCTCCGTCAGTCTTTTGTTTTATTTATCTGCACCCGGCTGTGCCATGTTCGGCTTTCTGTAGTGCTCCTTTGAACTTTGCAGTTTAACTGAGAACCTTCACTAGCACGTACAGGTGATGCCTTCTCACCCCTTTGCAGCTTAATTTTCTTTACCGTACATCATTTAAAGAAGACTTTCTTCCACTTCACTTGATGATTTAGTCTTTTTATTTAGATACAGGAACTCAATCTTTTTTTCTAAGAGACTGCAGATCTGACTCCTACTTTTATTAGTTTTGAGTTGTTGACACTGTGCCTCTTTAAGCACAGTGAGCAAGGGCTCCACGTCTGGATTAACCTTTGTTACTTGGGGGGGAAAAACCCCAAGTTATACTAAATTTTAAAGGATGTTGTCAGCCCCTCTACTGAGAACGAACATGGTTCAATTAACCTGTTCTATGGAATTTCTTCCACTCAGGATGGTCATCACATGTGGTCACCTTCAGTAGCAAGACCCTGAGAGTGTAGCACAGGTTCTGTTACTGAAACAAGCATCTGTTACTTTAATGGCGCATATCCAGAATCAGAAGCCAAATCCTCCAAAAGGGCCACACTTTGCTTTCCTGAAAATGTAGAGGCTCCTGAAGAGTACACCTGGTGCAGAAGAGGGCAAGTTCCGAAGATATCCATCTCCCCATCCCCCCATCAATTTCTAGGATGAAAAAATTAGTGAGTCTCGGTCCTTACACCGTTCTTTTCAAGTTGCTCCATGGCTCCTGCATGCACAAGGGCAGTGCCATCAGGCTCACTGGTATCTCCGGTTAAGATGCTGACTAGCCAGTTGTCACCCAAGTCTTGGAATGGGCGTGGGGGGACCACTCGTCCACATAATCAATAACGTAACTGCTGTCCAAGACCCTGTCCATCAGTATCTCACTCACTGATTCATCCACTAAATCCTGGATGCCTGTTGATGTGAGCAGTGCGCTGTACAAATGTACAAAAAATGGAATAGTAACTGTGTTTAGAGTGTTTTACAAATAAGAGTGCTGGAGTGTTTCAAACAGTGTGTTTTTAAATAAATAATTATATACTTTGATACCAAAGCTCTGGTCAGTGTTTGCTTGTGCTATTGTATCTGAGTGCCTATTGTGTATACTTTGCATACTGCCTAACTCTTCTTGAGGGAAGTCTGACTGCTCAGCCACAGCTACCAGGTAAATGTGGGTGGTACAGACTGCTACCAAGTGGGCTTACTGCTAACACCTGTAGTCCTAAATCTTTTGCAGTGTTCCCAAAGGGAACTGCACAGGTTTCTGCCTAACAAGCTGGTCCTTCATCTGTAATTAAATGTGCTAGCCCTAAAAATTATCCAATCGGTGTAGACATGCAGTTGGGCGGCTGTCTAATTCATTTACGGCCAATGACACCTGAGGTCATACTATGGGAGCAGATGGCTCAGCGACAGCCGTTTGATTCAGAAACATGACGCCAACCACTTGCAGAGTCACCTGCTCAAGCCCCGTTACCACAATGAGCAGTGCCTATGTGCTCCATTCCAACGCACCAGACACAACCTGCGTTGTCACCCCTAACCAAGGACTGCAGCTGCAGTTGCGCAAGCTTTGTTTCTGAACTATTTGTAGGAATGGGTGAAATCTCATCCACAGAACAATCAGTCGGAGAACCTTTTGGGAGTCCATGGGCGTCCCTGAGCATCCCTGACACCTCATGAGGCGACAGGCAAGTGGAAGGGTTGTATTATAACAAAAGGCAGCCCAGTAGAGCAACTGATAAAGGATTCACTACCCGGAGAAATTGGGGTAGTTAACCTCATAGTGTTGAGGTTCAACAATCTTTTAAATCCTCTGTGTCCTATCGCAGAGGAAAGACTGCTCCCTCTTGAATTTTTTAGAGCGGCCAGGAAGACTGTGACAGCCATCATCACCCTAAAGCGCATCTGGAAGAAAGGGCTTCTGACCATGAGTTTTCCTTTCTTTGCGCAGCCTATAAAGGTCTGGGTGAACAAGTTAAACACTCGAAATGCTCCTGCCAGCCTGACCCAAAGTCTACGGTAACAGTGGCAGCCTAAAGCCCCTTCATCAATCCCTCTGGGCAGTGCGCTGTCCCTTTAGTCAACAAAGGCAGAACGTTGGACTCCTTTGGGAAGGAGGTTCCCACTACAGTGGTAAGTCTCTGAAGGTAGCATGTTCCCTGGCAGTCCTCTATAACTATGGCAGGGGGATGTGGAACAGTCCCCCAACTACTGAAGCTCTTGCCAGATAAGAGGCAGGAGGCACCTGCATCCTTGAACAAAGGTGAGGTAGCATTGAACCATAATGGTGTGGTACTTCAACCACAATGTTGAAGTAAATCCCATTCTAGCCTGGGATGCAGGCCAAAATCCTGGATTTTCCCTGTAATGGTGAGCACCTGTTTGGAAAGAAAATTGACAAGTCCTTGCAGACCATTGGAATTGACATTGAGACCACTCTACCCATGGGTTACTTTCAACAAAGGAGGTATTTTGGGACCCTGAAATGCTCCAAAGCCACACCAAATCAGGTCTGACTCAGAGGTGCCCAATCATTCCCTGGTAAGAGGTCAGATTGTCCGCTTCCAACAGAAATTTAGCACTATTGCATATCTTCCTAACTAACCACAATCCATTCCCTCAATAAGAGGAGCAGTGTGAGTGATTTTCCTCCCTCATAGCAAGCATGGCAAGTTGATCTGGTTTTGTGCCTTCGTAGCATCTTCTCAGTGCCTGGTCTAGAAATTGTAGATAATCTATGATGCAGACACGGAGTTGCACAATGATGTATAAAATTACATCTTTGTTGTCTTCTAGCTAGAGCTACAGGCCTGTTGCCCTATGTTGGGCAGAATCCTGTGCAGTACTCTTAGGGACCACTATACAAGATTAAGACTACAAGTGGTAGTACAATTTCACCTTTTGTAGAAGCCTGTACTACACAGAAAAATTGGTAGCAGTGGCTGAGCAGACAGACTTATCTCAAGAGCAAATAAGCACTAGTAGAGATTACACAAAGGACTACAATTACTGTGACTCAAGCAAACACTGACTCAAGGTTTCTGGTTAAAAAGTAAAAGTACATTTATTTTTAGACCATCTGTTCACAAAACACTTCACTTTTACTGAATTAAAACCACACTTCAAATGTACTACACACAACCAATTCCCCTTGTGCAGAACAATTCAAGGTAAGTACCTATGGATTTAACAGACCGTTGTTGTGAAAAAAAGACGTTACCGAGGGTTATTACGCAATCACTTTTTGACAGTAATGACAGTTCGGTCTTACCAAAGAAAAGCGTACCTGCGAGAAGGAATGTTACCGTAGTCAAACACACTTAGCACATGAATTAACACAAGAAAATTGGGGATAGAAATCATAGGCAATACTTTTGTCAAGGCAGATGGAATCAAAATACACTTTCTAAAACGTAGATAAGTCAATAGGCCTGCGCCAGTGTCAAATGGGACAGGGCCCTGTTGTCGAGGATCACAAGGTTAGAACAGTTCACGATTTGAGATTGCCAGGAGTACTTAGATATTGTCAAAATGGAAGCACAATTTATAAGAGGGAAGGAAGACCAGGACAAGCCTTGGGTGAGGAGAAAGGGTTCACCCCAGTTCCTCAAAGCTGGACACAGTACCTTATTCGTATGAAGAAAAGCTGGTGCTACGGCAGTTGTTCCTGGTAGTTCCTGCAGACTCACGGTTCCTGGAGCTTCAGTCGTGGGGACAAGTAGGATGACGTCTGGAGCGATCTGCACTACCCAGGGATGAGGCCAGCAGTAGCGAAGCAACAGTGAATAAAAGTTGCGCTCCTTTAAAACAGGAGAGGTTCTTCAGATGGCTATCCGGATCACTACAGCTGTGTGCAGCAATTTCGACCAAGAAGAGGGTCCTCTGGCTGTGGAAGGTGAGCTGGTTGATCCCACCAGGCTCAAGGGAAGAAGATTCCGGACTGGATCTTCTCTGGTCGTTGAAGGGTAGATCGCTCAGGACTGCAGCAGGGCTTCACCGGGACTCAGGAGTTGCAGCAACTGTCTTCTTCTCCGCTTCTCTTTGGTTCTTTGCAGTTCCAGTGGCGACTGACTTCCAGCCCGAGAGTCCTGCCTTTTTTGCCAAAATCCCCCATTCACACAGCCTGGCTGTCAATCACGCAGCAGTGGGGTTGTCCGGCCTGGACAACCACCTCAGCCAATCAACACAAAGTGCGACTTGGGTCTCCAAGGAGACCCTGTGCAGGGGGTGACTAAACCCCTCCCTCACATTCAGCCCACCTAGACACCCAGACGCCAAAGGAGGGCTTCTGGACAGAAGCCCGCCAAAGGTCAGCGAACAAAGACGGCAAACCTGGTTTGCCGCGCAAAGTAAAACACAAGAAGGACTTTAACAAAAAGAAATGGCGATAACACCCAACCGGAGCCAACATAAAAAGTATTTGGTCAAGTGGGTTTAAGTCCGAGGCTAATATAATAGCCTAAAACAGTACCACGTTTATATAGTATAATCGCAGTAGAAAAGTTGGGGTAGTTACCACTGCCACCAGCCAAGTCTTAGTGTTAAGAGAGCAAAATAAAGCTCAGCGAGGCACAGACAAAAAGGGTTAGGAATTAACCCTTTCCAATACTCCATGTAAGATGGGTTGTATTGGGTCTGCAATTTAAATGACTACATAAAGTAAATGGCAACTTTACCTGTTTCTGGGGGACAGTAGTCAGCCCCAGAAAAATGGAGTCAGAGGGAAGTCTTAGAGACATCCCTGTGTCACTGCACTGAAGGTGCTGTGTAACACTCACAGAAAGTGGGGCTCATGGAGTGGTGTAGCTCCAGAACCCAAGATCACACAAACAGTTGAAATACACATGGCAAAACACATGTAAGAGTGGGAAAAAGGCTCACACTTTTACCAGGTGGAATAAATAAACCCCTGAGATCCAGCAAAGCTGCTGAGGGACTCACTAGGCGAGGGAAATTAGCCATAAATGAGAATTCTCCCTAACACCCTACGAGGATTAGCTCAGCAGATCTCTGGAGACATACAGTATGGCTTTGCATTTTGATCTTCTCATAACTTCTCTCAGCTTCACTAGATTCCTTTTGTCCTGCAGTGGTTGAGAATTAAATTGTGGCATGGGATTTGGCAAGTAGAATATTGTATTCCAAGCACCCAGACCTGTCCTCGGGGTAAGTCTTTCCTTGCTTTCAAAAGAAATAATTGAGTTTCACCAATCTAAGAAAACACATGACCCAGGGTATTTTTCTCTACAAAACCCTGATATCCTTGAAAGAGGGAAGATAAATTCCATTATCTTCATGCCTCTTAATCTAAAGAGAGCACTCCTATGCTTGGCCCAAGGAGTACTGGATTGATAATCAACTCTGTGTTGTAGTTCCTGGCCCTCAAATGGTAATCCCATTACCAAAATGACAAATCCCTCAGTGGATTGTCATGTGCACAAATCCTTTATCTGAGCTATAAAACCATGAGTTCCCTGAAGGTTATTCAAGACCATTCAAATCATGTTTATGAGACTGTTTCTGCCTTACAAAGAGGGGATTCCATCAGGAACACCTGTCAGCTTGCCACTTTTTCACATTTCCATACTTTTATAATGTATTGCTTGCTAGAAAGGCAGGTGATTTTGCTTGATTTGGACTGTCAGTTTTGCAAGAGTTGCTTTTTTTGGGATATTGGTATTTGTTTATCAGCATTCTGAGTTATGGTACTCTGGACTCTTTCCAAATATAAAAACTCTGAGGAAGGTTGGAAGAGCTTATTAATTCCCTTTGCTTATTTTCTTTCTGATAAATATCTTACTCCTTCAGATTTCTCATTACGCACTTTCCTACCTCCCAACTGATTGAAATACTGTGATTACTTTCAACCTGTTCTTTCCATGGCTGGTCTACTGTCTGCTTGTATCCTCTTGATTGAGTGGGAAATTGGATCCACATGCAGCTGTTACATATACCATTTACGTCACTTCAAGCAGCATTGGCACCCATGATCTTGTGACTGAGTCAGTCTGAAGCAGCACCAGCACCTCCAGTCTGTGCATAAAGCTCTTTTAACAGATGAAGCATATGAAGGAGCGTTAGGAAATATTTTCTTTTTGTAATTTTCCCTCCATAGCTTCCTGTGGAACCTTGTTCTTTTTCATCTGTGTTTAAACTGATCAGTACTTCAGATTATCAGTACTGGGAAACATTGTTTCCCTTTTGAATTCTTGTACTTTTTGACATCGCACCGGACCTTGCAATGGGGATCCTTTTCTATTACGCTAACTTTTTACACATGGGATTTTTGGATACTTTTATATGTGCCGAACGACGAGCTGGTGGCAGCAGTTACCTTTTGTACCGTGTTTGCATTTTTTTTTGGTGTGCAAATTCACATTTGCTGCGTATGGCTACTAAAACCTGGCCACAAACCTGGACAGATCATGCACTAATAACCTTCCTCATAAATGAAAACACTGCCCTACCCAAAGTAAACGTACTGGCAGCCCCCCATACCTACCAGAAACAAAAAAAAATATGACCACGGATAAACTACTACCACTTATCCTCCCTATTCTAAACTCTCTGCCTGAATCTCTGGACCCCTCGGCCTTAGTGAATGAATTTAATTCAACCATGGCCACAGCCTTGGACACTATTGCCCCTTTAAAGATGAGAAAAAGTAAGCCTAGAGCTCACTTAAACACTTGGTTCACTCCGCACCTCAAATCCCTATGGATCGAAAAACGCAAATGGGAATCTACCTGCCGACTAACGCCAACGGAGACTAACAAAGCAGCGGTCATCAATGCTTCGAAGACCTATAAAAATGAGATAAGGAAAGCCAAAAAAGAGAACTTTAATAACAGAATCCTGCAGGCTAAATCTGGAACCAAAGAGTTATTCATCATACTTAAGGAACTGGAAAACCCCATCCCTGCCCAGGACAACTGTGACAAAAATAAAACATGGTGCTCCAACATCTAAAAAGCACTAAACAACAAAATAGCCACACTCCAAACTAAAATTGAGATAAAGAAACAAAATATTCCCCCTCAACCAATCAAAAAGGTCAACCACCCACCACTACCAAACCAGAACAAAAATTCAACTTCACCAAAGTAACTATATTAGAGATTGAAAAGATAATACTTTCGCTCAAACCGTCCAACTGTCGAGGGGACCTATGCCCTGCCTTACTGCTAAAAGATGCGGCCATAGACCTTCCCCTTTTATCACTAAACTTATCAATGCTTCCTCCATCCGGCTCGATACCAGACAACCTTAAACAATCCTGCGTCCTCCCCCTCCTTAGAAAACAAACCTTGGACCCATCTGTCCCGACTAACTTCAGGCCAATTACAACGGTACAATTTCTGTTAAAAATACTAGACATAGTGGCTTAACTATAGATCCAAAAATACCTGGAGCTACACCAACTATTAAGTACCAGACAATCAAGCTTCAGACCCCAGCATGGGACTGAAACTGTGCTGATTAATCTCAAAACACAGGTCGATGAGCTGCGAGACATTGGAAAATCAGCCTTCCTCCTCCTACTGGATCTCTCAGCGGCATTTGACCTGGTTGATCACAAGGTACTTTGCAACCATCTGGAATCAGCAGCCCACTTCTCCACACATGCCATTGCATGGATCAAGTAATTCCTAAGTGGTAGAACCATGAGGGTCTTCTCTACCTCTGCAGCGGCTGACCCAGTACCTATAATATGTGGCGTTCCCCAGGGATCTTGTGTCTCCCCAACAATGTATAATATCTTCACGAAGCCCCTGTTCGATGATCTGGACTTTCTGGGTGTCACCTACACTAACTATGCAGACGAGAATCAGATTCTCATCCCACTTTCGGGGGATTATCAACAGGATTTGGCCTTGGTGAATAAGGTATACCTCATCATCCAGGCATGGATGGCCCGTCGCGGTCTATGCCTGAATGATGACAAAACGGAACTCCTCATACTGGGGAACACACAAAACATTAAAAAACTGGACGATGACTACTCATCATTTGTGATAGATGGCAACACCATTAAGGTAGCTAAAGAAGTAAAAACATTAGGTTTCTATCTTGATTCTTGCCTATCCTCAACAAAGCAGGTGAGTGTGATGGCCACCAGGACTGCATACACTAGCAAGCTGATTGGAGCAGCAAAACCCTACCTGTCAACTACCAGCTGCCTCACACTATCAAGAGCTCTGGTACTATCTAAACTGGACTATTGCAATGCATTATATATAGGGTCCAATAAAAATACATTGCAAAAAATCCAAACCTTGCAAAACCAATGCCCTTAGAGCAGCCTTAGGAATCCCAAGAAGAGAGCACATTTCAGATGTCAAGACAATCGAACTGGCTCTCCACAGTAGACAAAATCAAACTTAAAACAGCATCACTAACATTCAAAAGCATATATAATTTAGCCCCCAAATACCTAACAGAAAGGTTCACTAGAAGAACGTCCAACAGACCAACTAGAGAAGCATATACCAACCTGCTAATTGTACCCCCATTTAAACTTAGTAGTGCAGGTGTCAACAGCTTCCCTGTCAAAGCAGCCCAACTCTGGAACTCCCTCCCATCAACACTAAGGGCGGACCAATCCTACCCACACTTCAGACACAACTATACCAAATGGCTCAAAGAAAATGACTTGTAACTCTTCCACTTCTAATCCCTTACGCCCCACTACACGTTACCTGTTACTGTCAATGCATATTCTGCTCATCCTTCTGTGTACAAATATTTATGTATGTAACTATGTATATAATTCACAGACTCTCAAATACCAAATTACAGGGTAACTACTACCTTATCAATGTACCTTGTATCTATTTGTCATGTGTAAATATCCACGTGTAATGTGTAAATATCTATGTATAATGTGTAACTATAACCTGCAAGCCTAAAGTATTCTTGTGCACGCGCCCGGTACCCTTGGGTGTGGTGCGCGCTATAAATAAACAAACAAACAAAAGTGGCTAGTGCATCCTTTATAAGGTCATGCACATGTCCAGGAAAACTGCTGCTTTCGCAGGCTAGTGAGCGTGTGGATGTGTGTGTGTGGCCCAGGAAGGGGACGGGAATATCTCTAGTTCCAGCCCATATCCTTTGTGCCAGAGTGTGGGACAATGGTGAAAGCTGTGGTTATCCCTGATTGGACAACTGCTGGCTGTTTGATTGGTGCAGATCCTTACTATTGGTGGGCTTGGACTTGCTTCCAGCTCAGATTTTGGATAAGGGGGCCTCTGTAGTCATCTCATCTCTTCTCATCTGCATTGGAGCCAGGAATCCCTCAAATAAGCCTGCTGAAGATCCAAAGGCAACTCATGAAGTGTCCCGCCATCCCTTCCAGTAGCCCTGCTCCTCTGCCTGATTTCCGAAGGCCTTGATCGGTGCTTCAGCCCTTGGACTAGTTGGACCAAATAGTCTTGACTCCGTCTCAAGGATCCAGCCCTTCAGAGCCTTCGGAATTGTCCCTGTACTGCCTGGTCGATGGACCAGCTCTCTCGTGGGATATCTTGGCAGACGCATCGCCGTTCCGCGTTCGAGTCGTTGGTCACCCGCTTGTGCTACAAGAATCCTTCTCCCCAAATTTCAGCTTTCCTCCTTAAAAGGAAAGTTTTCTAGAGCAGCTGCTGTGATGGCGACTGGAGGGGCACTTGTTGTCGCCTGTGTGCAGAGACGGTCCCTGGAGTGTCGCATCTTGCATTTCCATTCAACTGAAAGAGTCCTGAAACATGCAACTCCTGGTCTCCTCTCACTAGAACAAAGAGCAAGATCAAGCCCCCAGCGACCCCCAGACGATCGACAGTCATCTGGGCTTAGTGTGCCTGCCGCCAAGGCCACCCACCCTGTCCTCCATAGGATGACATTGGTAACAAGTCCCATTTCCTCCTATCTCCATTACACTCGCCTTTGGTCAATGTGAAGGGTCAGTAATGTGAGGTGGACAACTGCTTGTAGTATTTTCAAGATTAAACTTTTTATTAAAGTAAACATTTGAAAAATAAGCCTTGCTTACCCTACTCTTATCTGGGAATTCCATACCTAGTCTAAGGGCTCAAGGAACAGCTCCTAACTTAGGTAAACTGGCCCTCACACTAAACAACAAAACATTCAAAGCAATTGATAAAACGTGAAACAACATCTGTATGACATTCACCTGTCCTGGGAGAATCCCTTGCCCAGGGATTTCCAAAGTCAACTTCTCAAATGGTCAAAAGAAAAGTCATAAACTAGTTCTTGTAAATTCCAAGCCAAGACAAAAGTTCATCAAACAAAAATCCACTGGTAACAATTCTCTGGTTTCGGTTGAAAAGCTCCAATTCAAGCGAAGACAATAGCACCAATGGCAATCCTGGATATATTCTTTCCAAGATTCGCCACAGTTCAAAGAATAAACAACTTCTTCTACAATTTTACAATTGGTTAGGACCTCTGCTGTATATTTGGTAGAATTGTCAGGATGCTTCTCTTTGGGTTGATGCTTCCCTCTCAACAACCACTGTTCTGTTACTATGCAAACAGACACCCTAGTCCCATAGTATACTACTACTCCAAAACATTTCAATGTAACATCCACTGACAGTTTTATACACCACCACAGTTCAGGTACTTCTGCTTCAGTTTTATATTTGAGAATAGTTAGGCATATGAAGACAAGACACTTAGACCTCTACAGGGCTATGCTCCAAGAAAAGGGCAGTCTCTTTGCCTTTTCTGTCTGCCTTATTGCCACAAGTATAACCTGCACCCGAGACTGAATTTCTCTCAGCTTCAACAGTCTTCAGCATTACATGTTATTTTCTTAATCTTCTTTACAAGCACCCAGATCCCTCCCCCTGTTTATTCACACCTTCTTGGTTCCATTAATTACCCAGAAGCTGTATAGCCACTCTTCCAGTTTCAGGTAACAATGCCAGACTTGTATCAGAGGACACTGGGCCTTTAACAACCTCACAGTTCAGGTTGATGGATCTGAATAGGACTTGTTTTAGTATAGAAAGGGTTCACCTCTTGGCTTGGGTAATGCTTGTTATCTGCTTCAGTACAACAACTTCCGGAATGATAGTTCAGAATACTACACGGTTCAGTCTTCAAAGGGAAAACAAATGTAGGCATACGTGACCACTCTTTAAGATCGATTTGTAACCTTAAAGGATTGCAAGGGACTGTATTCCGGTATAAAATAACAGAGGTGATTTCAGGCTCTTGTTGGGAAACAATTGGCCACACGCAACCTTCCTGTGATCCTGTATTCACTTGTAACTCTTGTGAAAGACAAAGTTCGTTTTTGGAATGGTTTTATCAGATGTTCCTTGTACAATTGAGGACACAAGACCACTCCAGTAACCGTAAAATGTTCAACAGTGGATATCTTTTACTTTGTACGCAAACACTATGGCTTTCATTATTAGTGTGTGTGCTACATTTCTATTGTTAGAAATATATTCAGAACGGCAAACCATTTATACTCTCTTTTAAACATATGTGAGTTGCCTTTAGAGCTTGTTACAGTTACCGGCAAGGCTTGCTGAATGAACCTGAACACTGAGCTTCACTCACTGGCTCCAGGAGCACTGTGGTTGTGGGCTGCTTCACTTTCCCGACTTCCTCGACTTCAACTACTGCTTTAGAGACATTTGGTACCCACACCCTTCTGCAACACGGGTGTCTCCATTCCGGCCATGTTAATTGGGAGTCTCCTTAACTTCCCAATCAGTCGGCTTGCCTTCAGCACAGTCACGGCTCTACAATCACAGCAACTTGGCGCACATGAGGAAGACTCCACTCTCAGCACTTCTTCCTTGGTGCAGCCACGGCAATGCAGGTTTTGAGAACACAGGACCCTCTCAGAACTTGCAGGTGAAAACTGCTGTCGCCACATGCCGGCGCCCCTTCCGTGCTCTCACTTTATCGTGAATTGCCAGCTTGTGCTCTACTACTATTACTACTGCCAGCCTTCCAACTCCTGCTGCAGCTCAGTCTCTCCTCTCCTGCTGCATTCTTTTATGCCTCCAGGGTTTGGCAATTGGCTTCAGGCATGAGCCATTAGTTTAATTTGCCTGACTCCTGCAGTTGCATTTAGGCCTAATTGCCTGACTACATCTACATGCCCCTTCATCCCTCTTCTCTGTCCCTCCGGGAATCTGGGACATGTAGTTTTTTTCCTTAGTTTCTTTTTCTTCTTGATGATGAAGGGTAGATTTAATTCTGTTATGATGTTGCCTGCATAGTGATGCCTCTTAATGTACAGGTGCTAGATGAAATAGAATGTTCAATGCCTCAAGTTCTGGTGAGGTCACAGAGTGTTTATTTACTTTTTTGCGCTGCGATGTTTCTAAGTTGTGGCAGTTGGAGATTACTTGTTGGGCAAGGGAGACTCTGCATGTTGCTGGGCTTCTTCTCACCATTTATCTTAATAAAGACTCTTACTTTAAAGTCTTACCTGTGGTCTCTACCATCTCTGCAACAATGGCGACGAGGATGGGATTTCCTGGGTGATCCGAAGACCCCTGGCAGTGTCCCCATCGCAGTTGTGCTGTTACGCTCCTGCTCCAAGCCTGGTTGCGGCTGCCGAGGGAAGGAAGCTTCGTTTCCTGGTGCCTTTGTGGCACAAATTGGCTGCTCCGCCATGTCCCTTGGCGTTGTAGCGGCCGCCGTTGAACTCCAGATCAAGCTTTCTCTTCAAAACCCCAAGTAAGTCCTGCGCCGGCCGCCGAGGGCCTCCCCTATCCCGTAGTGTGTGCGCTGTTCCGCCCCAACCATTTGAGCCGCCCACCGGTTTCCCCGTTGTCGCCGCGCATCGAAACGCTGAGACAGTCCGTGCCGTCCGTGTGAAGCCACTCCTCTTCGTCACGGCCCACCTGGAAAGGAAAGCGACGCGACGTACCGGCGAGGGAAACACAGACGGGGGCGAGGAAGAGCATTACCGTATTGTCGGTAGTAGGTGCCCATGGAAAACAGTAACGCTGTGCTTATGTTGCATGCTGCATGTGGAGAAACTGTCTACTGAAGATTGCCGAGTGCTGACGAGGCGAAGAGAGTCCAGGACTGGGAGGCACATACATCGAGAGGTGGGTGCGCTGGAAAAAAAAAAGGGGGAGAGGCGAGGAAGGAAGAGAAGAAGGGGTGAAGTCCAAAAGATAAAAGCACAGACGCAGGCGAATAAGCCGAGGAAGGTGGAGACGCAGGTGAACAAACCAAGGATCTGCTATTTGGGAGCTGGTGTTCGAAATTATCTCAAGTGCCATTGTCGCATGTTGGAGCAAAGACAAAGGTGCTAGTTCTACCAGTGTCTGCTTAGGAGCAACCCTGGTGCAAACTAAAGGAGAAAAGGAAACTTTGCACGCAATTGAGCCTGTTTTAAAAAGACGCCATTCCAGCTTCTGACTTGGACGAACAAGCCGAGGGAGATAATTTACTGCAAGCATGGCAGGTTTACCCGGAATAGCTGGCCCTCCCATATTCATGCCAATCCCGGCCCGGCGAAAATATTATGGGCCCAATGGCGCAAAGGATTCCTGCATTACATGAAGGCGGCCGGAGGAACCTCATATTCTAATGAAAGGAAATTATCACTGCTGTTACATTTCCTAGGGTATGAAGGACAGAGAATATGAGACCCTTCCCCAACCAGTGGGAGATGGGGGCGGTGATGACATGAATGAATTTGATCTGGCTCTATTGAAGTTGGACAAGCATTTTAACCCTAAAACGAGCACGATATTGGAACGCTATAATTTTCGCATGCGAATGCAAGCCCATGGTGAGTCTGTCGAAGAATATGTGACAGCGTTACAACACATGGCATTATCGTGTAGGTTTCAGGAAGCATTCAATGAACACATCCGCGACCAATTCATGACACACTGTAAATCGAATAAAATTCGAGAAGAATTTTGGTTAAGGGATGATCCCAACTTGGATGAAGTATTAGAGCTTGCAAAGCGTGTAGAACATTCATTGGCATGTGTCGCCAAATTGTCTAAGAATGAGATAAGTGAACCAAAGGAAAGCAAGCCTGAAATTCTAAATGTAGTGGATGCGAAAGGGAAGAGAAAGGGAAAGAATAAGCAGAGAAGTCGAGGTGTAATGGAAGAGAAAAGGAATTTCGACCAGCCACAGAGAACTGTGAAAGGCGATGAGAGACTCTGTTTCAGGTGCGCGAGTGGCACTCATTTTGCATCGTCCATCATTTGTCCGGGCCGCAGAGTCACTTGCGCGAAGTGCAAAAGGAAGGGGCATTTTGCGAACTGTTGTAAGAATTTCCAATTTGGACAATTCAGTCAAAAGAAGGTATTATACGTGAACGAGGAAGAAGATGATGCAGGATCCTCAGAAGAAGTGAAGATTCCAGTGCAGAATGTTATAGTCAATACTGTTAATGTCGTCGCTACTGGTGAAAATGAGGACTGCGAACGTCCGTATGCAGAGTTGAATGTGAATGGTCATAAAGTGAAAATGATGGCTGATTCTGGATCAGAGATTACATTAGTATCCAGGAACGTGTTTGAGAAGGAAATGAAGGGTGTGCTAAATGAATTACTTGAGCTGGATGTAAACCCTGGAGGGTATAATCAGGATAGGATTGAGTTGTTGGGTTATGCTTGGAGCAATTTTGAATTTAAAGGACGAGAATGTAGAGGTAAAGTATACATAACCAAGAAAGGTCAATCCTTACTAGGATGGAGGGAGCAGAAAAATTTAGCCATCCGCTTAGATCCAAATCAAGTTGAACAAGTACTCCACGTATCATCACACAGCATGAGTCGTAGCAAGTATGTGCTGGAACATTGTAAAGTGTTTGAAGAGAGTTTGAGCAGAGTGAAGTGTTTTCAACACCAGATAATTTTGAATAAGAATAGTTTGCCTGTTGTTGCGAAACTCATACCCGTGGCTTTGTCGTTAAGGGAAGGAGTTAAGAATGAGATAAAGAAGTTGTTGCATATGGGCGTCATTGAAAGAGCTGGAGGAGTTGAGTGGGTATCCCCGTTGTAGTAGTTAAGACGAGCTCGGGTGATCTGAGGTTGTGCGTAGACATGCGTGAACTTAACAAGTGTGTGATGGTTGATAGGCATCCTTTGCCGAACATGAGTGAGATGTTAACTTTGGTTGGTCGAGGCAAGGTGTTCTCGAAACTTGACATGGCATCTGCGTATCACCAAATTGAGTTGGTAGAAGGGTGCAGGAAAGTTACGGCTTTTATAACCCATAAGGGTGTCTTTCAGTTCAGAAGAATGCCTTTTGGATTGGAGTCAGCCTCTTCGGTGTTTCAAAAGATCATGGATCGTCTGCTTAGATGTGTGAAGGGAGTGTTTTGTTTTCAGGACGATGTACTGGTGTGTGGCGAAACCCACCATGAGCATGACAGAAACCTGAATAAGGTGCTGAAAATTTTTGAGGAGAGAGGAATTACATACAGGGAGGAGAAGTGGAGTTTTGCTGTGTCCAAGGTGGATTATTTAGGCCATGAGGTGTCATATAAGGGAGTGAAACCCAAGGAGAGCATAGTTAACTCCATTAAGGAAATCGAAAGACCAACTACCAAAGGTGAAATGCGTTCGTTTTTGGGAATGACTGAATTTTACCAAAAATTTGTAGAGAACTATGCCTCCAAGGTAGTGGAAATGAGGAAGATCCTAAGAAAGGGTGCAGATTTCATATGGAACAGGGAGTGTGATCTAGAGTTCGTGGGAATCAAAGAAGAGATGGACATGGCTAAACCATTGGGATGTTTTGACACAGGAAGGTTATCCATCATCACTGTGGATACCAGTGAGTGTGGTCTTGGGGCCGTTCTTTCTCAGAAGCAAGAGGATGGTTCTGAAAAGGTGATAGCTTATGCGTCACAGGGTTTGAGAGGAGCAGAAATGCGATATTCTGTTCTTGAGAAGGAGGCTCTAGCATGCTACTGGACAGTTGTGAAATTCAGAAATTTTGTGTGGAGTGTGCGCTCCGGACGGATCACAACCCTTTTAAAGTTATTTTTGAGTCGAAGGGTCTTGATAAGTTCTCACGCAGAGTCGCTGGTTGGGTGACCAGGATGCAGACCCACAATTTTGTTATAGAGGTGATACATGGGAAAGAAAATATTCTCGCTGACAATTTGTCGAGGGTAAGAGTTGCATCTCAGGAAGAATTGGAGGTAGAAGAAATTGAAATGGTGTTTGTGACCACAGAGGGAATTGTGTCCAAGCAAGAATGGATAAATGAGATGAAAAAAGATGAGGTAATTAACAGAGTGATATCATGTGATAGCCACGGTTTGGCCTAACAAGTCTAAGTTAACAGAAGGAGAAAGGCCATATTGGGAAGTGAAGAATGAATTATCAGTTGTGAATGACATATTGTTCAGATGGGAGAGAGCTGTAGCTCCTGTTGGTATTCGCAGTAGAATCATTGATCTTGCTCATAGTGGCCATATAGGTATTACTAAAACCAAGGGGGTGTTGAAGTCAGACTATTGGTGGCCGGGTTTTGACAAAGAAGTTGAAAACCGTTTGAATGAGTGTCATTTGTGCATCAGAAGTGGTAAAGGGATCCAAGCCAGGAAACAGCCTTTGATTGATGTGGGTGTTCCGTAGAAGATTTGGAGTGAGGTTGCATTGGACATTTTAGGACCAGTGGACATAGGGTATGGTCGTGGAAGGTTCGTAGTTTTGGTGGTTGATTTATTTTCCAGATGGGTGGACTTCAAAATTGTGAGGGAGATTTCAGGAGGAAGGATGGTAAAGGTGCTGCAGGATATTTTTGCTAGCGAGGGACTTCCGGAAAGCGTCCTCACTGATAATGGTACTCAATTTACGGGTGAATGTTTTTCCACTTACTTGAAGAAGTGTGGTGTGAAGCATAAAAGATCATCTCTTTATCATCCAGAAACTAATGGAGTGGTCGAAAGATTGAACAGATGCGTGATGGAGAGTACCGCATGGGATAAGAGTGTGGTTTTGACAAGTTGGTTGCTATCCAGAATAGGATGTGGGCTTTGTGTATGGCGGCCCATGCAACGACTGGTTTATGTCCATTTGAACTCATGAGGGGTCGCAAACCTTTCTCAATGGCGTGTTCTCCGTGGTTGGGGAGGAGCAGGGAGTCGGATGTTGTTGTAGATGAGGTGAGAAAGGTTTGAGGAAGAAGAAAAGTGAATGGGTCATGTGTGAGAATGAGAGAAGAGGTGGAAAGGAGTTGCGTGTGGAGTGTGGAGATTGGGTAAGGATAAGAAAGGGTGTAGTAAAAAAGAAAGGTGATTTACTATACTCAGACCCGGTCAGGGTGGTTGCTGTGCTAAAAGGGGCAGTATGTGTGGCTGGTGGTCAGGTTTGGAATAAGGACAGAATTGCCACTGTGAAGAGAGGTCATGAGTAGAGAGCAGAGATCACCGTGAAGGAGTTTTGTGTAAGAGGAAGATGTGTTATGATGTTGCCTGCATAGTGATGCCTCTTAATGTACAGGTGCTAGATGAAATAGAATGTTCAATGCCTCAAGTTCTGGTGAGGTCACAGAGTGTTTATTTACTTGTTTGCGCTGCGATGTTCTAAGTTGTGGCAGTTGGAGATTACTTTTTGGGCAAGGGAGACTCCGCATGTTACTGGGGGTCTTCTCACCATTTATCTTAATAAAGATTCTTACTTTAAAGTCTTACCTGTGGTCTCTACCATCTCTGCAACAAATTCCCTTAGTAATTTTAGTAGAAGGGTTGGGGTTTTTAACTTGTCTAGAGGAAGATAATTTGGAGAAGACAACATTTCCGCATTGCTTTTAGTGGGCCTTGGAAGTGAGCAGGGCATTTAATGTTACATACCAAAGAGTGTTTCTTTTTGCACAGTACACTTGGTCGTTACAACTTTAGGGTTCACCACCTTAGGTGTAATAGAGGGTTGAGAGACATTGAAATGGCAATAAGCCATAACCTCTTTTGGCACAGTGTTAAGAGTCTTGATATCAGAGTATAAATACTTTCTCATCCCACGGAATCTCCTCACTACCCTGGGCCCTGTCTCCACACAGGTGATTTCCCCCCCCACCCCCCCCGCAGTACACCACCCCCAGGGTTGGGATCGGGAAGCGTCTGCCTTCCCCTGGCCACCTGAAATGAGACTATAGGCAGGTTTTCAGTGAGGGATACGCAGGATTCTTCACATCGAACCTGGGTCGGGTATCCTGCCCTTGGTTAGCCTATTGTCTGGAACAAAGGACAACTCTTACTTACCTCTGGTATCATTTTTGTAGAACTTTAAAACTATCACCACAACACATGTCTAGTCAATCCTTCTTATAGAGACAACATACTGGTGAGATGCATTGTGTGGCTCCTGTAACTTTTGTACACAAGGCTCCATTGATATTGCTGTTTGGACTTCTTAATGTTAGGACATTGTCTTGTGATTTGATTCAGACAATTTACTACATCTAGAATACTTGCATGCTTTGCTGCTTATGTTATCTGATGTATTATCTGTGAAATTAATATGTTTATATCATAGAGTTGTGCGATACTACCTGTTGGATTAAACTATTTTTATAGTTGACTGTCTAAATTGAATTATTGTTTGCCGTACTGTGTGAACTCATTGAGGGCCCCTGACCACACTCAGTCTCCTGGGAATAAGCCTTGTCTGCTCTGCATTGCTACCTTGATTGGGCTTTGGCTAACCTCGAAGTTCCCTGTTTCCTATAACTAGGATGGCCTCCTAAAATCTGTTCACCAGGCCATATTCTAGAAATCCATTTTAACAAGGGGGAACATGGTAGCCATCAAAAAGATTATTAATCCAGATAAGTTATTTGGTTTTTCTTTTGATTTATACATGAAAGGAAGATGTAGGATCTGCTCCCAGCACAAGAATGCTTAATGTGTACCAGTAGATGTTGAAACGTGTGTGGCAGCCATCCCCATTCTGTCCCGAGGAGCATTTCCCAGAATAACGTGAGCAGGCGTGATCTAAGATTCACATGTCATTGCATTAGTGGCTCTATTTTCATTTTATTGCCTCAGAGGTTTATTCTGAATTTGTAGTGTGTACAATGAGTGTTATAAAGAAAACATGTATATTTAATTCACCCAGACAGAATAAAATAAAACAAAATTTGAATGCCAGGCATGACTTTTTCGGTGCATGGTCATTTGAGGCGAGTGACTGTCATAATGCGTTAAACACACCTGCATATTCTTTTTTGCACTTGATGACTTTAACATTGTGCAATTGTTGAAGGTATTTGAGGGTCTGAGAGGCCTGAGCAAGAATTGGGTTACATATTGGTCTGGCTCACATTGAAGTGTTGGGGATTTTTCTCATCTAGGAGACTATGGAGAAACTGACATGGCTGGCATCAGAAAGTCATCTGAGCCAGGAGGGGGAATCTGAGGAAGAGAATTCGCAGGAGGAGAACACTGAGCCAGAGGAGGAAGAGGAGGAGGAAGGAGATGGCGATGGAGAAGGAGAGGGCACTGTTGAACACTTGCACAAAGTTGAAGAAATGGTGGGTGAGGTGACAGAGGATGCTGTGGAGCCTGCTCCTCCTGCTTCTCCCACTCATAAGTCTCCTCCGAAAGTGCAGCCCAGCAAGGTTCAGCAGGGTAAGGGGTACAGTACCAGCCTTAAGAGATGTGTAACAATGTATGAATTCTTACAAACACTGT
The DNA here is from genome assembly GCF_040938575.1 of Ambystoma mexicanum. NCBI lineage: Eukaryota > Metazoa > Chordata > Amphibia > Caudata > Ambystomatidae > Ambystoma > Ambystoma mexicanum. The sequence goes on from NC_090921.1 coordinate 698,157,378, forward strand.
TTTAACCTTTATTTCTTATACCCAGTTTATTCATCCTCCCCCCACAAACCCACTAATTTAATCCACTAATATGCGGGTCCTTCCATCCTTACTCCTCAAAAAAAGTGTCTATTTCTGTCCCTAGATCTTCTTCTATTTCTCCCTCTCTCTTTTAGGCCTGCCTCTTATTCCACTACACTAGCCTTTTCAGTCTCATAATTTGTTTGCCCACCCATTGGATGGTGTTGGGGCCAGTGCACTCACACTTTAATGTAGCTCAGAGCCCTAAACTCAATCTTTTCCACCTATATTTAGACAGTGGGCAGAGTTTGTCGGAAGCTAGGCAACAGGGTAACCTTAAAGTACACTTGGCATTCCTAGTGGTAAATATGGCGCAGGAGCTGTTGAGATGGATTTCTAGAATCTGGCCTGGTGGGCAGATTTTAGGAGGCCGCCTTAGTTATAGTGAACATGGGAAATCTGATAGGTTAGCCAATCATGTTAAGTGTGGAGTGCAGTCAAGGCTATTCTCAGGAGTTGGTGAGTGGGGTAAGGGGTCCACAATTAATCCACACAGCGAAGCACACAATTTAATTTAGACGGGTAAGTACAATACAATATATTTTAGGCCCAAAGCACACTAAGAAATGAAACAAGTAGGAGATATTACACAACACTGAATTATAAACATATATACATTCACCTTAGGTTCTTAGAAATGCATTCAATGACTTATTCAACAAAAGGGAAGGGAAGTAATGATGCAGTAGAATAGACCCAAGTCACAAGAAATATACCCTTCTCCAGCATGGGGTCTGGCATGGATTCACATGCTCATGAATAGTCCCCGTTGTCAGGCTGGGAATCCTTGGTAAAAGAAAACATCCTTTTCAGTTTCATTTCTGAACTGTCTTTCTCCTAACAACCAATCACTGAGCTCTGGGTCATACTGCCCCTAGCCAATGACTACCCTCTACCTAAGCACCTCCTCTGGCAGCCATCTTCAGATTTTTACTGCACGCTCAAGTGTTGGGAGTACTCGTGCTTGAGCGCTCGAGCTTTTACTGCGAATTTTGCTTTTTGGAAAAGTTTTACTCTATTTTTCGGTCAATCGAGCCCATGTGCTCCATCGATGGTCCTTCAGATTAACAGGGAGACATTTTTCGGATTCTTCAGCGCCCCTCAAGGGCGGATTTCGTCGAGTTTCTTCGTGGAGGCTTCCCGAAGATTCTATCAGGCCTACACTTCGTGGATCATGCAGGAGAAGGATTCCACTTCCCTTTTCAAGCTTTGCTCCGACTGCGGTTTGCGAAATGTTTACATGGACCACACACATTCCCAGTGCCTCTACTGCCTGTAGCTAACGCATCAGGACGAGGATTGTGCGTTTTGCCATGAACTCTCAAAGCGCACGTTGAAGGATCGGCGGAAACTGCTGGAATTGTGGCTGCAGGCCAAAACCTCTGCACTCGGTGGTTCCCAGGAGCATGCCTCTCCCTGATCTGGGAAAGCTGAGTGGGCTTCTAAGTCCTTTAAGGCGCTCCTCCCGTGGGGGTCCAACAAAACACCAAGCACCGCGAGTCCGCTACCGCCAGGAGCGCTGCTGCGGCAGGCTCCTCGATGGGAAGGGCACATTCGACATCCCCAGCTGCATCGTTTTCCAGTCAACGCTCTGTATCTTCATCCAAGAGGAAGTCGGATCACCCAGGCAAGTTGAAGGTGGCTCCAGAGAAGACCAAACTGGGTACAGCGTCCGGCCTACCATCGGCGGAGAAGGCCAAAGGGGATTGTGGTCCTGACCCCTAAGGAGAAGCCCAGGCAGGACAAGATGTCCAGGCGACCGTGACACCAAGCAGGACAAGGGGCCCGGCCTGACCGTGAAGGCCCAGGTGCAGCAAACAAAGTCGGCGCATTCCATCGAGGTGGTGGTAGCGTCCCTTTCGAAGGCCGCAGAGGCTGACCCGCAGGGCACACCTTCGATGACCAGGGGGTCCCTTCCTCCCAGGAGAGAGGCGTCATTTAAACCCATCGAAAAGACCCCTAAGAGGATGCCGATCATCTCCTGAGACCGTCTCCTCTGGACGCAAAGAAAGTGGGGGGGGGGACAACGGAGGGCCTCCGGACAACGAGGGCCTTGGCCCTACTCCTACTCCCCTACTGCCTATGCCTACACCCCAGGCGCCACCTAGAGATCTTTCAATGGACATTCTCTCAACCCTTCATACGCTGGTATCCGAGATACAGAAGAGGATGCCGGCGACGCTGCCACCCGCTCCCTCCCCACAGTGCTGGTGACGGCCAGCTGGCAACGGAGAAACCGCCAGCCAAGAAGAGGAGGCACCCGCTGCCTCCTTGCCACCCTTCACCTCCTTCTCTGCTACCCCGCGCAGACGACGGGCACGGATGACGACGGCGGGATGGGGCACCTCCTGTCGCCTCCGCCCAGATCTTCCCCGCCGGACGAGAACGGATTGTTCCATGCAATGATCTCCAGAGCATCAGAGCTTTTCCAGCTCACGCCGGAGAAGGAGGGCTTTTTATACCAGCGTCGCAAGGCGAAGAGGAAGACCATCCTTTCAGTCCCTCTCCTGGATGACATTTGGGATGAAGGTCTGGCACTCGTGAATAACCCTTAGATAGCCCCAGCGAAGAGGGACCGCCTAGAGAAAAAGTACAGGGTGTTGGGCTCTGGCACCAAGTGCTTGCGGTCCCAGCCGTCGCTGGACTCAGTGGTTTCTGCAGAGCCCACCCCCGGACAACGAGGGGAAGAAGTTGGACGCGATGGGTAGGAGTGATCTACTCTGCAGCGACGACCATCAAGTGCGCCAACGCCCTAGCTATCATGGCAAGATGCGACCGGGAGCTGTGGTTTAAGCCCGCCCCTCTACTAGACTTCCTCTCTGGCAATCACGTGGCAAGGACATCGCGGACGCAGGGTTCCACTAGATGGGCAATGGCGTCTGCCTCCACCGTCATGGCTGGCTCAAGGCCACCAACTTCCGTCAGGACGTCCAAACCAGGGTTTTGGACATGCCCTTTTGATGGGGGCAATCTTTTCAGGAAAGCGGTGGATGAGTCCCTACAGGCCATCAAGGCGGACACAGACGGCACGTGCCCTGGGCATGCTATAGCAGCGACGGCCGTCCTTTCGGTCCATAGGACGCAAGTCTACCCGATCAATGAGGGGTTTCGACGGGGGGTCCTCTTCTTACTGCCAACCCTCCCGCTCCTCGGCCCAAGAAACCAACAGGGGCCGCTCCAAGGCCTTTCCGGATGACAGTCGTCGTCTGGGACCGCAAGGCGGCCTGTCGACCTACAAGCAGGAATGAACCAGCCAGTACGTCGGGCCCCCCCATGCACTGCGGTGGGAGGCCAGCTGATGCACCAGCATGTGGGAGACCATCTCTACCGATCGCACGCTCTCGCCCACAGACACACACTAGCATTCCAACGAAAGTGTCCTCAAATACCACCGGTGGCCTGGCAGGAAAACCACGTCCCTCAGCTGCTGCTTGAAGTTAGGGCCATGCTACGGAAAGGGGCTATAGAGCTCGTCCCCAAGAGGCACCGGGGCTCCGGAGTGTACTCTCGTTACTTCCTCGTCAGAAAGAAGACTGGTGGGTGGAGGCCCATCCTAGATCTCTGCCGTCTGAATAAGAACATCAGGTCTCAAAAGTTTGGGATGGTGACTCTTCAGCACGTGTTGGGACACAAGGGACACCGCAAGTACCTGCGCTTCGTGGTTCAAGGGCAACACTACCAGTTCAAGGCCCTCGCCTTCGGATTAAAGTCAGCACCAAGGGTTTTCACCAAGTGTCTGGGTCAGGTGGCGGTGCAGCTGCGGCTACGAGGGATCCACGGCTACCCTTATCTGGACGACTAGCTCATCCGGACGAACTCAAAGGACATTACTGTCGACCACACGACAAAGACAGTCCAACTCCTGACGGACCTGGGGTTCTCGATAAACTTGGCAAAGTCCTGCTTGACTCCATCACAGGACGCACTCTTTCTGTGAGCCCGACTCAACAGTGTCGTACCTGGCGTCTCCATCGGAGGAGAGGATCACGATCATCTTGGGCAAGGTACAACGGCTGTTGGCCCTGAAGGTCGCAAGGGTGGGATCCATGAAGTCCCTACTCGGCATGATGTTGGTTGTCATGCACAGACCTAATTCGACTGTGAAGGCTACGGATGTGTCCGCAGCCGGAGTTCCTCGACGCCCGCTTGATACAAGAGTTGTGGAGCTTCGAGGACAAGATCATACTCAACGAGAGTTTCCGTCGAGCGATACAGTGGTGGGGAGTGCGCTCACATCTGTCCGTAGGCACGGATTTCCTGACCCCACCTCATCAGGACGCCTCCCTGGAAGGATGGGGAGCGCATTCCAGAGGTCTTCATGCAAGAGGCCTGTGGCTGCCGGAGGAGAAGTCGTCGCACATCAACGTGCTGGAGCTGCGGGCAGTGTTTTGGGCCCTCAAGTCCTTCCTTCCGTCCCCCAAAGTGGTACGTTCTTCACGGACAACACCACCACAATGTTCTACATCCGGAAGCAGGGGGGAACCAGATCCCCAGCGCTCTCCAGAGAAGCGCAGGACCTTTTGGCACTGGGCCGTAGCCCAGGGTATGTTACTCATCCCGTTTCATCTAGTAGGAGTGAAGAACACCATTGCCGACTCTCTCAGCAGGGAGCTGTGCTCTTGCCACGAGTGGGAACTTCGGCAGGACCCAGTGGTTCATCCACAGATGGGCAATCCCCAGATCGATCTGTTCGCTATGGCAGCGAACACCAAGCGCCAGAGGTTCGCTAGCAGGTTTCCCCAGCCGGGGAGCATGGGGGAAGCATTCTTTCCCCTGAAATGGCCTGTTTCTGTATGCATTCCCTCCATTGCTTCTTCGACTAGTCAATCAAATCAGACGGTCCCGGTGCTGGATGATCCTCGTCGCACCGGCGTGTTCGAGACCGATATGGTACCCGGACCTTCTGGACATGTCAGCGTCCCCTCTAGTCAGACTTCCAGCGGTCACAGATCTTCTTGCCAGGGAAGGAGGTGCGATTCTGCACCACGACCCAGGATCGCTGAACCTGAAGGCCTGGCTCCTGCAGCACTAGAGTTTGGGGGCTACGATCTCCCACCAGATTGTGAGGAGGTGCTCGCCAAGGCCAGTCGAGGAGCCTGGGGGGGGGCGTGTTCTCCTTATCGGCTGGTGGAACCTGCTGGCAAACCTCTGGCACTTGGAGTTTGCCGCCGTCGCAAACAGATCTCTCTGGGGCCTTCCCCACTTGATGAACAGGTGATCCACCTGTTCCTGACGAAGCTCGCACTTGTAGCAGAAGCGCAGTGTACTGGGGGGCTGGTCCTGTACGCATTCCCTCCGTTCCTTCTCCTGCTACGAGTCATCCACACACCGTGTCCATTCCAGATGATACTCATCGCCCCGGTGTGGCCGAGGCAGATTTGGTATACGGACCTTCTCAGCCCGTTGGCGTCGCCTCAAGCTTTTCACTACATGGTGCCGGTCTTGGAAGATAACCCCTCTGAGAGTCACGGCCCGCAGGTCCCTCCGTACTTGCTATCCTTGGCCAAGGCTGGACTGGCGCAAGCCTTTATAAAGGTACATCTGGTGGCTATCTCTCGCTACACCAGGTCTCCAGGAAGATCTTCACTTTGGTCTCATCAATTCGTGAAGGAGTTCCTCAAAGGACTTTCCTCAATCTTTCCCACCGGTGAAGGCTCCTGTCCCAGCGTGGGATCTCTGTGGTCTTGGCTAGGCTCATTGGGTTGCCTCCTTCAAGCCTATGCATTGGGCCCCTCTCCAGTTCCTCTCACGGAAAATGGCTTTCCTTGTGGCCTTCACCTCTACCATGAGGGTAGGAGAGATCCAGGCCCTATCCTGCAAGCAACCATACCTGATGTTCCACGAATGAGGGTGGTGCTGCGTACGCAACCCTCTTTTCTGCCGAAGTTTCTGTTGCAATTCCACCTAAAAGAGCCTTTGGTGTTACCTGTTTTTTTTTCTGAAAACTTCAGCAGCTGAAAGGATTTTTCATTCGCTGGACGTTGCTCGTGCCCTCAAGTTCTACGTGACACGCACAAAGAGTTTTCGAAAGACTTCCAACTGTTGGTGAACTTTGTTTCCTATGAACCATTGGATGGCCTTGTCCAAGGCTTCCATTTCAAGGTGGCTGAATTGTTAGGGAGAATTCTCAATACATGGCTGATTCCCCTTACCTAATGAGTCCCTCAGCAGCTTTGCTGGATTTCTAGGGTTTATTCTTTTTCACCTGGTAAGAGTGTGAGCATTTTTCCCACTCTTACATGCGTTTTGCTGTGTGTGTTTTCACTTTTTGTGTGATCTTGGGCACTGGAGCCTCACCTACTCCATGTGCACCACTTTTTGTGTGTTACACAGCATCTTTAGTGCAGTGACACAGGGTTGTCTTTGAGACTTCCCAATGACTCAATTTTTCTGGGGCTGACTACTGTCCCCCAGAAACAGGTAAAGTTGCCATTAACTTTAGTCACTTTAAACTGCAGACCCAGTACACCCCATCTTACATGGAGTAATGGAAAGGGTTAACTCTTATCCCTTTTTGTCTGCGCCTCTTGGAGCCTTGTTTCGCTCCCTTAACTTTAAGACTTGGCTGGTGGCAGTGGTATCTACCCTAACTTTTCTACCGCGATTTATATTGTATAAACGTGGCATTGTTTTAGGCTATTATAGTCGCCTCGAACATAAACCCGCTTGACCAAATACATTTTATTTTGGGTCTGGCTGGGTTTTTTCGCCATTTCTTTTTGTTAGTCTTTCTCGTGTTTTTCTCTGCGCGCTAAACCGGGTATGATTCCTTTGTGCGCCGTCTTTTCGCGGGCTTCTGCACAGAAGCCCTCCTTAAGGCGCCTGATAGTCTAGAGGGGCAGGATGTGAGGGAGGGATCTTCTGACCCCTGCCATGGGTTGTCTTGGAAACCCAAGTCGCACTCTTGTCTGATTGGCTAAGGGGACTGGCCTTGCCAGGTGTTAAGGAGAATTCTCATTTTATGGCTAATTTCCCTTACCTAAAGAGTTCCCCAGCAGCTATGCTGGATTTGAAGGGTTTGTTTCTTTTTACCTGCTAAGAGTGAGACTCTTTTTCCCACTCTTAGGCATTTTTGTTGTGTGTTCTAGGCTATTTTTGTGTTTAATGCTTATGGGATCATAGGAACCATCTTTATTCACATGTGTTACACAGCACCCTCAGTGCAGTGACAAAGGGGTGTTGTAGCAACCCCCAGACATAGACTCCATAGACTCCATACCCTGGGACTGACTACTGTCTCCCAGGGCATGTAAAGTCCCCATTGACTTTGCTAGTCAAATCCTATGAACTAAACCAGTACAACCCATCTTACTATGGAGGTACTGGAAGGGGTTAATAGTTTTTCCCTTATGCTCATTTTCGAGAGTGTACCCTACAGTACCTCTCTCAAAAGTTTCTCGCTGGTGGCAGTGGTTACTAACATAAATATTCGACCACGAATATTTCTCTATGGGATTTTCCCATTGTTCGAGGCGATCACTTTTTGTGAAAGCCTCTAACATATAGCCGGTACATTTTAATATTAACTTGACTCCGGTAGGTTTTATTTGCCAGAACTTTAATATAACTTCTTTCTCGTGTCTTTCTCTACAATCCTAACCCAGGTCGGGGATCCTTTGTTCGTCCACTTGGTGGGCTTCTGCCCAGAAGCCCTCCTGATTCTGGGGTGGGTCCATTGTGTGGTAGGGGGGAGTAGGACCTCTGGACAGGGTTGCCTCAGCAACCCATGTCGCACTCTATCCTGATAGGCTGGAGGGTCTCCTGCCAAGATGACCACTCCACTGTGTGAGTGACAGCTAGGCTGTATGAATGGGAATCTTTTTGCATAAAAGCAGGGTTCTGAGGACTGGAAGAGCAAGATGTTGCCACTGGAACTAAGAAGCCGAAGAGGAGAGAAGCCAAAGACATCTGCCTCGACTGAACCACCGGTGAAGCCCTGATGCAGCGTCTCACCACTTTCTCCACACAACGAGAGAAGATCTTCACCTGCAAGAGCCTTCTTCCCTTGAGCTGGTGGGGCCAACCAGTTTACCAATCTACTTCCCTGACATGCCTTAGTCGAATCTCCCGTACCCTGTACTCGAAGGCCGGATAGCCAGGCACCAGTTCACCCGGACCGTGATTTAAAGGAGCGCACCTTTTATTCGTCGGGCAGCACCGCGGCTGGTATCATCCCTGGGTAGTGCAGTAACTCGAACCTTCCTCCACGACGAGAGCATCTCCTCCTCTGCTGGATCACCCGAACTGCAGGAACTACCAGGAACAACCGCCACCGCAGGAGCCACTTCTTCATTTTTAAGGTACATTGTTCCGCCAGGCCGTCCTTTCTTCGCGGTAGTGCTAAAGGTGTTTTAAATACTTTACCTACCTGTTTGGTTGGCCGCCCCTCTCTCTTAACATTGTCTTGTCAACTTCTGCAACCACCTTTTCCAATATCGTTAACCAAAGACTTGACTGCAGCTAGAAGAACATTTTGCTTCTAGGCCTTTGCCCTGTACCACTAGCCGTTTTGCTCAGTTTTCACTCTGGTTCACTTGTTCTACAATTCATATAGGGAGTGTGTATATTTTTCCTTGACTTAATTTAACTTGCTTGATACTTGTGCTATATGTGTTTTATTAGGAGTGTGTAAAATAAATATATATCTACTTTAAAGCTTTGGTCAGTGTTTCCTTGTTCCATAGTCTAATACGCCTAATGTGTAAACCCTGAATGCTGCTCATCTCCCTCTTGAGATAAGTCTGACTGCTTAGCCACAGCTACCAACTAAATCTTTGTGGTACAGACTGATACCAAAGGGGATTTATTGCTATCACCTGTAGTCCTAATTTGGTGTAGTGCTCCCTAAGGGAACTGCACTGGATTCTGCCTAACACCAGGCCAGCCACCCTGCTGTGTGATTGACAGCCAGGCTGTATGAATGGGGGAAAACTGCATAAAAAACCAGTCACTGGGATTGGAAGAGCAGAGTCACCACTGGAACGAAAGAACCAACGAGGAACTGGTAGAAGAGGACCCCTACCACGACTGAACCACCCGGTGAAGCCCTGCTGCAGGTCTGAATCTCCAAATTCCGATGACCGAGAAGATCCTCCAGGAAACTTCTTCCCTTGAGCTGGTGGGACCAACCAGTTCGACCAAACTACAAGCCAGGACCCCTCCTCTGGTTGAATTTGCTGTACAGAGCTACAGTGGGCCGCATAGCCAGGAAGGTCGGACCCTGCTTGGGTTTTAAGGAGCGCACCTTTTAGTCGTTGTTTGCTCTGCTGCTGGTTTCTTCCCTGGGTGGCGCAGGACCGTCCAGTCTTCCTACTTCGTGTCAGTCCGACAGTCGCTTCAGGAACCGTGAGCCTGCAGGAACCACCAGGAACGTTCCGTCTCAGTTACAGCTCCCTCTCCGTTTTAAGGTACTGTGCAAATCCGGTTGTCCGTTTCGTTCAGCCGCGGTGAAAGTGTTTGAAATCTTTCTCCAATCCAAGTGTTTGTTCTTCTCTTCTTTGAACTAACTTTTCTACCAACCAACCTCGTTCAGATTCTGTGCCACGAACTTTACCGCGATCTACATTGAACCTATTATCTTGAGCAAAAGACTTTTGAACCATTGACTTTGGCCCTGTTAGGGAGAATTCTCTTATAAGGCTAATTTCCCAAATCTAGTGAGTCCCCCAGCAGCTTTGCTGGATTTTTGTTTTTTTCTCTCCTGCTAAAATTAAGACTTTTACTCCCACTCTTAGGCATGATTTGAGGTATGTCTTTGACTTATGTGCTTATGGGCTATGGGGGTTTCTTTTTACTCCATAGGGTATCATCTGTTTTTCTGTATGTGTGGTACACAGCACCTTCAGTGCAGTACCATAGGGGTGCCACAGTGACCCCAAACATATACTCCATACCCAGGGCATGTAAAGTCACCATTGGCTTTACTAGTCCAAAATTGTGAACAGAACCAGTACAAACCATCATATTGTGGAAGTACTGGTAAGGGGTAATTCGATTGCCCCTGGGTCTGTTTTCAAGGGGGCACTGTCCAGTCCCCCCTTGTCGAGTTTCTGGCTGGTGGCAGTGGTTACCACGCGAAATATTCCACCGGAATATTCTCTATGGGATTTTCCCATTGATTTTAAACGCACCACTTTTTGGTGCAAGGTTAAAGATACCGCCGGTTTATTTATTTAATATTAAATCACCGGTTGGATCTTTTTGCCAGAACTGGATTCTAAAATGGCGTTTGTGTCCGTCTCTAATTCTGAACAAGGTCCAGCCCTTTGTTCCACTATTTTGGCGGGCTTCTCCACAGAAGCCCTCCAAATGGTGCCACTCTGTCTGGGTTCCACAGGAAGGGTGGAGGGGGGAATTGGCACCCTGGACTGCGTTGCCTTAGCAACCCAAGTCGCACTCTGTTCTCATTGGCCCAGTGGTGAACCGCCCGGCTCACCACTTAGCATGTGTGATTGACAGCTAGGCTGATGAATGGGGTTTTTTCTGCATAAAAGCAGGGCCTTTTGGACTGGAACTTCAGAAGTCGCCACAGGACCTAAGAATCCGAAGAGGGAAGAAGCTGAGCCATCTGCAACGACGCCACCACCGGTGAAGCCCTGCTGGAACTACCTCACCACTTTCCCGACGACAAGAGAAGATCTTCTACTGGACGAGTCTTCTTCCCCTGAACTGGTGGGATCAACCAGTTCGCCCTTTTCGCCTTCCAAAGACGTCTCTTGGTCGAATCGCCCGTGCCAAGCAACCCGGCGGCCAGATGCCAAGCTCACCACTTTTGACTGCGAATAAAAGGACCGCACCTCTTAATCGGGAACTCCGTGGCTGGTTTCATCCCTTTGCAGTGCAACGACTCCACGGTCCCTCCTCGACAAGATCTTGTCTTCCCCTGGTCGGAACCACGAACTTCAACCATTGCCAGGAACAACTGCCCCCCCTGGAGCTTCCTTTCTCTTTAAGGTACTGTGTCCTGCCTGGCCTCCCTTTCTACAGATTGCTGAAGGTGACCCTTAAATCCTTGGCTTCTAAACTGGGTAGACTCCAGGCCTTCTAACTATATCTTTTGAATCACCCCAACCTCTTTTGAACACTCTGCAAAGACTTTCAGTGCTCTTTAAACCGTGTGATCCTGGGCACATTTCGCTTTGCTCCATTTAAAGTGGGCCTGTCCTATGAACTTTGGCTCTATAGTATAACCTGGCTTTCTCCCCTTGCTCTGAACTCAAAAGTGTTGGGAACTGTTTTATTCTTATGCTCTGCCTTTTTCTCTCCCTTTAACTACATTATCAGAGTGCCATCTTGGTTAAGCGCTCACATCTGTTCTTACAAATAGTAGTGTTTTAACCCTGACTTGTCTGATAACTATTAATGGATGTGTGTATACTTTTCATGACTGTGTTTTAACTTGCTTTTGATTGAGAGTGCTAGTATATACCATAAAGTGTGTTTTAAATAAATAATTATATACTTTTTATACAAAGCTCTGGTCAGTGTTTGTTTGCTCTACTGTGTTTTGGCCCTATTGTGTATACTCTGCATACTGCCTTACTCTTCTTGAGAGAAGTCTGACTTCTCAGCCACAGCTACCAGGCAAATCTGGGTGGTGCGGACTGCTATCAATTGGGTTTACTGCTTACTCCTGTAGTCTTAATCTTTTCGCATTGTTCCCCAAGGGAACGGCACAGGATTCTGCCTAACAGGCCCTAAGCCTTTTCTATCTGATTTGATCCTTGTAGTCCCTCTTGTTTCATTGCCCTGAATACTGAACTGTTGGTTTTGCTTATTTTATTTTCTTAGAACTTTGTTTTTCCCCTCCCTTTTAAATTGCTGGAGTGCCATTTTGCGCCCACTTCGTTTTGGGAGCTTAACTTGTCTGGAATTTAAGGGAATGGAAGTGGTGTGGTGTATTTCTGATTGTGATTTCTTAACATGCTTATAATAGTGAAATGTTTTACAACTGTTGAGTAAATAAATATATATTCTTTTACTTACAAACCTTGAGTCAGTGTTTGCCTGAACCATAGTAATTACTGCCCTTTGTGTAACCATTTGTACTGCTCACTTACTTTTGAGATAAGTCTGGCTGCTCCGCTACTGCTACCACTATAACTGTGTAGTACAATTTCACCTTTGGTACAAGCCTGTACTGTCACTTGTAGTCTTAATTGTGTGTAGTGTTCCCAAAGGGTACTGCATATAATTCGGCCTAACATGCATCACACCCTGTCATCGGTTGGATAATCGACCACTGCTCAGCCTTCCGAGAGCCCACTCCACCAGGGCGATCGCTGCAACAATGGCATTCCTGTCTGGTATGCCCCTGCTGAGCATCTGCAGGACTGCAACGTGGAGGTCCACTCACACTTCACAAAGATTTACTGCGTCGACGGGGATTCCAAGGAGGAGTCCATAGTCGGCCAAGCAGTGCTACACAACCTGTTCCCTTGAGGTGAGACTGTTCCAGAGGTAAGAGTTAATTGCTTCTGTTGAGCCTTTGCCACCGCCCGTGGTTGTATAATATTGTACTGCTATGTATTCGTTATTCATGAGCATGTGAATCCATGCCAGAACCCTGCTGGAGAAGGCTTGAGTTACTTACCTGTAACTATTGGTCTCCAGCATGGCTCTGGCCTGGATTCACATTCAAACCCTCCCTCCTTCCCCTCTGTGGCTCTTCTTGGTCATACTGCCACTTTACGTGCTTACCAAATCTGAAGATGGCTGCCAGAGGAGGGGCTTAGGGAGAGGACTGTCATTGGATGGTGGCAGTATGGCCCAGAGGACAGTGATTGGTTTAGAGGAGAAATACAATTTCTAAGTGAAAGTAAAACTTTTACTTTTACCGAGGATTCCCAGGCTGACGGGGAATATTCATGAGCGTGTGAATCCATGCTAGAGAACAATAGTTACAGGTAAGTAACTTAAACCGTATGTTCCTGTCTTTCAGGTACAGCTACTTCTAGATGCGATGACCAAAAAGCGGTGGAATGGAATAACCAGAGTTAATTCTAAGGTTTATCCTAAGAACCGGGGGAGACGATGTGTTGCGATTACTTACCTCCCACTGGCTCTTGATTTTCCCAGGTGACTAGATGGTCGACTGGGTGTCACTGGAGATAGGTTTTCCCGCTGTTTCAGTGAAAGGTGCCCAGGCGCTGTGGATGCAAGGATCCTTGCGGTCAGTTCCAAGAGCAGAGTGCAACCCTTGGCTATTACGAAACGTAGAAGGCACAGATGTAGACCTCTTCAGGACACTTCATCAGCCGTGGAAGGCGAATTCCAGCGACAGCCACCCCTCACAAGCGACGGTAGTCAACCTTCCAGTAGCGGTTGAAGACCTTCCTTAACAGGATCTTTTGAAGCTGGGAGACAGTCAACTTGCACCACAAGATGGTGACTACCAAAGTTCCGCCGACAAACGTGGAATTGCAATGGTTCTAGCGAGGCAGCCCCCTAAAGAGCTGGTCAGTCGACCGGATGGTCCAGGAACATTGCCAAAGGCTCAAGACATCTGGATCCTCAAACGCATCGTAACTGGTTAGTCCCACCAGTCCAAGGGTTGAAACACTGCTCAGGGACTGTCCAGAAGGGCTTAACCAGGCTAAACGCAGGAAGGGATGCTGAGCCTCTTTGGGAGTCGTCCAAGGATCTTCAGTTGGCTGCTCTTCTGCACATGATACTTGCTTCCAATGCTGATCTTCAGAAATGGCTGCAGGAGTCCTCTTCTTATCCAAGATTCTGCCTGGAAGCAAGTCCAATCCCACCAATGGTAAGGATCCGCACCATTCAAGCAGCCAGCAGTGGTCCAATTAGGGATCACTGTGGGTTTCACGCATGCTGCACACCTAGACTTTCCAGCACCACGGATGTGGAGTGGGACCAGCCATGCGCACACAAAGGCATCACTAGCTAGCAAAAGCAGCAGCTTTCCTGGGCAAGTATGACATTATACTGGATTTCCTGACCTGAAAAGGCAGGAATAAGGCCAAATAACAATATGGATAACAAGTGAAAATCTTGTGGCATGGCGATTTTAGGGCTCTAGCCACTATAAAGGTGCAGAGGTAAGAATCAGAGGGGTCATGGTGATTATTAGAAACCTTTGCTCAAGTGCAAAACGGAAAAGAAACCCGACCTTGCCAGAAGGATTTCCCTGCCTCAACTGAAATAACTAGTGTCAGAATGTCCAAAGCAAAAGTCCCAATGTCCGAATCCTAACTCTGTCCTTCACACTAAACTAAATGAAAAAGAGGGACTTTCTAGTCAAAAGAATTGCACCCTTCCCCTGGACAAAAGACAGTAATGGAATCTTAAAACCTCCTTGTAAAATTCAACAATTGTTGGGGGTTGGGGGGGGGGGGAGATTCTGTCCCCTTGTTGGCACCGCTCAGGCTTTTTTCCTGTCCCTGGGTCCCTGAACTTGATTGGCGGACCTGGTTCCTTTTCACCAGGCACATTTGCTAAAACAAAAGGAGTCTGGATGCGTTTCCAAACTGGAGTGGGTCCTTGACCCTAGTTGGTAGAACTGGTGTTCCCTCTACCAGGGACTGTGACGAAGAACAACCTGGATGCACTCCCCAAGCTGTGGTGGGTCCCTGACCCTGGTTGGCTGCCCTGATTTCCTCCCACCAGATACTGCAACGGCAAAGAACAGCCAAGATGCACTCCCAGGCTATAGCGTCACATACAGATATGGTTTACTTGCCTGCCAATTACTGTATATACTGTCCATCACTTTCACAGTTCTTTATATGGGTGCCGGTCCCAGACTCGGACTGCAGACTTCTGCCAATACGCCACTTCTGGCAAGAATTGTTCACTTGATTAGACTTTCCGAATGTCTTTTCACTTTTGTTAGGGTCCAAAGCCCATTCATGTGACACTATGGGCTGACTTGGCACCTTTGACTGTCTCAGACACTTTACAGTTTCCCTGGCACCTCCTCTCTCATCTGTTTACCTTGTTCTGTGATCCACAATGTTCCCCTGCTTCCTTCTCTCCTTTCCAGAGGTCGGCATGTCTGCCGTGCCCGTTTCACTCTTGTTGGCGTCAGACCGTTCTTCCACGGCTGCCGACCTTCGGGGAAGCCAGGATCATCTTCCCTGCTTCTCAGCACGCTGTCCCTGCACACTGGACCAGCTGGACAGCGACCTTCTCCTTGCTCAGCTCCCTAGTTTGGCTTTCTTCTTCAGAGTGTTCCTCATCTCGCGGATTCTCCAGTGCGGGCTTGAGACATTGTCAAGTCCTTCTTTGCTTTTAATACTGCTTCTTCCAATCTACCTCTGTGAACCACTAGAATGTGCAAATTGGCTATGGTAAGTATTCTTTACTGCTCCGCGCCTCCTCATCTTAGTACTGAGTGAGTTATGATGTTGCAACTCACCAGAGATCTTCCTCATCTCAGTACTCCATACTTCTGCTGGGCTACAAAAGTGCATGGTATATGAGTGTAGGGCTTGAGAGGGAGGAGGTGAAGGAGAGGTGGGGTTATTGTAGGAAGGGGGTTTAGGGTCAGGTGATTGACGTGGATACTCCGTTCACCCGTATGGTAGTCACTATTCCCATAGTGGGTTTCCCTCCCCATGAGATCCTCCCGCTGAGTACATCCCCCAGCGGGACGATAGGGTAGTGGCCTCACCACCCTGGCCTCAAGGGAAGGGGCTTCCCTCATGGAAGCAGCGACGATACCTTGGGATTGGTCACACCACGTTTAGTAGACATATGCGGTAAAAGCGAATATGCATAGTAGAAATAACACAAAATTGTCCAAATATTGCTTTAACCAACTTATCTTTAAGCACATACAAGTCGCCAAAAATCCCAAGTGTAAAAGACTAGGGGGATACACAACTGTATTCCAACTGCACTACACTGTAAGATGTTGTGTGCACTGTTAGAACGTTATCTAAAAGGTAAAATGACAAAAGGAATCCTAGTTTCCCAGTACTGATAGTGTAAAGGACTGATCAGATTCCCAATAACAAAATTAGCAAAAGGCCGGAGGAGTGAAGTGGAAGGCTTTGCTTCCCAGTAAAAAGTCAGGACAGGTTCCAAAACGAAAGCATTACGTTTGGGGGTCCATAGAACTATGGAATGAAAGTTGCCAAAACAGAAATGTTCCCTAACCGCCCGCCACAGCGGTACACTGAGCGGCTACAGAATTACAGGTAATTAACTTTGTAAAATAGATTTCTGATGCTTGTTAATCTGTGTTAGGCAGAATCCTCTGCAGTAGCCTTAGGGAACACTACAGGTGATTAAGTCTACAAGTGGCAGTACAATTTCACCTTTGGTACAAGCCTGAACTACTCAGTTATAGTGGTAGCAGTAGCGGAGCAGCTTGACTTATGTCAAGAGCAAATGAGCCGTACTAGTGATTACACAAAGGACTACAATTACTGTGACTCAAACAAACACTGACTCAAGGTTTCTGGTAAAAAAAAATCTAGATGTACATTTATTTTTAAACCATCTGTTCACAAAACACTTCACTTCTATTAATTAAAACTACACTCTAAAATATACTACACACAACCAATTCCTTTGGTTTAGGTCAATTCAAGGTAAGTACATTAGGGTTTGACAGACCGGTGTTGTGAAACAAAAGACGTTACCGGGGGTTAAGGAACACTCACTTTTTGACAGTAATGACAGTTCGATCTTATAAAAGAAAAGTGTACCCACAGGAAGAATTGTGACAGTAGTGAAACACACCTAGCACATTGAATAAAAACCAGGGAATAGTGGAGAATAATCATAGGCAATACTTTTGTCAAGGCACTAGAATCAGAGAACGTGTTCTAAAATACAGATAGTCAATAGGCCTGATCCAGTGTCAAATGAAACAGGGCTCTGTTGTCCAGGATCACACGATAGAACAGTTTGAGATGGACGTTTCCAGGAGTACTTGGATATTGTCAAAAGGAGGCAAAAGTTATAAGAGGGAAGGAAGGACAAGCCTTCGGCAAGGAAAAGGGTTGACCCAGTTTCTTGAAGGTCGAACGGAGAGAACGAGCAAATGGATACAGTACCTTATTCAAATGAAGAAAAGTTGGTGCCACACCAGTTGTTCCTGGTAGTTCCTGCAGACTCACGGTTCCTGAAGCTTCAGTTGTGGGGACAAGGACAACGTCTGGAGCGATCTGCACTACCCAGGGATGAGGCCAGCAGCAGCAAAGCAACGGTGAATAAAAGGTGCGCGCCTCTAAAACAGGAGAGGGCTCTTCTGATGGCTATCCGGACCACTACAGCTTCGTGCAGCGATTTCGACCCATAAGAGGATTCTCTGGCTGTAGAGAGTGAGCTGGTTGATCCCACCAGGCTCAAGGGAAGAAGACTCTGGACTGGATCTTCTGTCGTTGAAGGGTAGATGGCTCAGGACTGCAGCAGGGCTTCACTGGGACTCTGGAGTTGCAGCAGCCGTCTTCTCCGCTTCTCTTCGGTTCTTTGGTTCCAGTGGCGACTCAGACTTCCAGCCCAAGAGTCCAGCCTTTTATGCGAAAATTCGCCATTCACACACCCTGGCTGTCAATCACACAGCAGGGGGGTTGTCCAGCCCGGACAACCCCTCCAGCCAACGGACACAAAGTGCGACTTGGGTCTCCAAGGAGACCCTGTGCAGGGGGTGACTAAACCCCTCCCTCACATTCAGCCCACCTAGACAACCCAGACGCCAAAGGAGGGCTTCTGGACAGAAGCCCGCCAAAGGTTGGCGAACAAAGAAGGCAAACCTGGTTTGCCGCGCAAAGTAAAACACATGAAGGACTTTAACAAAAAGAAATGGCGATAAAACCCGGCCGGAGCCAAATTAAAAAGTATTTGGTCAAGTGGGTTTAAGTTTGAGGCTAATACAATAGCCTAAAACAGTACCACGTTTATATAGTATAATCGCGGTAGAAAAGATAGGGTAGATACCACTGACACCAGCCAAGTCTTAGTGTTAAGGGAGCGAAACAAAGCTCCAAGAGGTGCAGACAAAAAGGAGTAGGAATTAACCCCTTCCAATACTCCATGTAAGATGGGGTGTATTGGGTCTGTAGTTTAAATGACTACATAAAGTAAATGGCAACTTTACCTGTTTCTGGGGGACAGTAGTCAGCCCCAGGAAAATGGAGTCAGTGGGAAGTCTTAGAGACAACCCTGTGTCACTGTACCGAGGGTGCTGTGTAACGCACACAAATAGTTGGGCTCATGGAGTGGTGTGCGCCAGAGCCAAAGATCTCACAAAAAGTAGAAATACACATATCAAAACACATGTAAGAGTTGAAAACAGGTTCACACTCTTACCAGTTGAAAAAAATAAACCCCAGAAATCCAGCAAAGCTGCTGAGGGACTCACTAGGTAATGGAAATTAGCCATAAATTAGAATTCTCCCTAAAAATCTGCTTAGAATCGCATGCTGTGCAAAAAGTCCGACATCCAGTTGTAACCGCGGAGTATTGCATCTTGTCTTTCGAGAATCGAAAGGGGACGTCGACATGGGCGTGCCTGTAACACTATCCCTACGTGACTTGTAGCGTACCCAAAATCCCTCACGCGTCAAGGTCCCTCAGATAATTTTTTTTTCCCACAGCATACTGGTCGCCTTATGCGGAGCTCGTCCAGAGACTTTGCTATTGTTATCCTTCGACCTTTGGTCGTATATTATAAAGTTATTGAATATTATCCTATCGTCCCTTCCATCGATGGCTGTTTCCAGATCTCCGCCGAAGCCGATTACACAAATCTTCGACCGACAGTGTTCCGGTTGGTGCTGCCGACCATGTAGCCGGGTCTTTTGGCAGGCCTACACAGTAGGGAGAGTGGGGTCGGGGTGGACATTTCCTTTTCTAAGAATGCCTTTCCTCTCTTTCTTCCCTGGGTCATTACGTCACTATATATTTCCTCAGCTATGGAGAGGGCTCAGTTTAGGTTTTGTCCTTCTTGTAAGGCCAAATTTCCCTCGAGGGATAAACACTGTAAGTGTAATCAGTGTCTGCCCCTTAATCACGACGAGACGGTTTGTGCGGCTTGCAAGCTCCTGCTTCCGAAGACACTGAAGGAGCACTGTGTTAAGCGGTGGGCAGCCTACGGAACGTCACAGGCCAAGTCTAGTTCTCCCACTGCCACAACCGCCCATTGTGACGAGGGGCTGAGTGACAAACGGGCCTCCGATTCGGAGGCGATTGACCTCTCGGCGGAGCATTCTCGCTCCACATCTGTCCCTGTCTCCTCTAGGCAAGACTCCGGTCCTGCTATGGGGACTGTACACCCAGGCGACAAAGACGCACTCTCTTCACATACTAAGAACACAACCCCAGTGACGTTTTCGACGAATCAGTCGAAGCAGTCCATAGCGCCAACGGGCCCACCAGTAATTTTGGCCGTGCCCGCCGATCGGCAGCCCTCCCCGCAATCGCAGGTACGCCTTGCGACTGGGCTCTCTAAATTGAAGGGCACTGCCACCAATATTCTGGAGTCCGTCAAGACGCATCAGAAGAAAGCGTCCTCGATCGAGAAGGCCCCGGTTCCGCCGAAATTAAGTTCGCAACCGCAGGCCCGAACTTCACAACTTCCTTACTCTGACGTGATTACCGAAAGCATCGCTGGGATTATTTCGGCAGATGGTCAGAAGCAAAAGTCAAAGGATTCACCGAGATCAAGGATTCGTTGAAATCTAGGGATAGGCCGAAGGATTCATCGGAACCCACAGAGAGGCCTAAGGACAAACAAAAGGACACGCGTCAACCGTATGTCCACCAAAATGACTTTTCAGAAGGCACTGGATGGATTTCTTCGACGTTAAAGGAGAAATCTCGACATTTGGCGTCATAAGTTCCATTACAGAAGCCCTTTCCACTCCTGGACCCCTCTGGTTCATCTATTTGGACCAGGGAGAAATTTGAGGGATGTATGGAGAGGCTAAAGAGATTTGTAGAACTCTGAGAAATCCACGCAAAAAGGCCTAGAGATGAGAACCCACCTCCCCCTGTGGCTAAGCTTCAGAATGTCTTTGACCCTTCTTAAGAGGAAGAAGAAGAGTATATTTATGACCTCACTGAGGAGGTGGTTCCAGTGGACCTATACAATCGGGATGAATATCCCTTTGCAGACACTGAGGATGTTCATTTGGACTCCACAGAGGGTTGGGAGGACAACCCAGACCCGGTTGATCCTCAGCCTTGGCAGTCACCTAATCCAACACCGGAACCTGATGCCTTGTGCTTGGATTCCCCCCCACCCACACCCACTTGACAGGCCTCCCCGGTCGACAACCAAATGGCGTTCAATGCCATATTAAGGGAAGCAGCGGCTCATTTCCATATTGCTACCCAGGAAGCTGTTCCAGAAGCTGATTTTGTGGAGGACATCCTAAAAGAAAAACCACCGGCCAGCGAAGCTATTCCTCTGTTAAATTCAATCAAAAAGTGGTTGGCCCCTTCTCTATTGATGCCTGCCCTAACTAGAGCAGTAAATCCTAGGGTAACAAAATAGTTTTGACCTTCCCCCTCTCACCCTCTTTACATCAGGGGTCATGCCACTCCAGATTCACTGGTAGTAACAACAACCAGGAAGAGAGCAGGGGTTCCCCTATCAACTGCGGGGGCACCCTCCTGACAAGGAGTGTAAAAGGATATATGCTCTAGGGAAAAGGGTCGCGGCGGCTGCAGCCTTTTCCACGAGCATCGCAAATAATACAACCTTGTTGGCCAGCTATGCCGATGCAGAATGGACCATGCTACAGGAGGGCCTTCAAGAAGTCTCTGAACCGCTGCAAACTCGCCTGCTCTCCACAGTGGCTGAAGGGCAGGTTAATCAGAGTATCCTTAAAAATACTTTGGATGCAGCAGAAACAGCTGCCAGATCCTTCGCTCAAGGTACCCTCCTGAAGAGGCACGCATGGTTACGCAACTCTGGTTTTAAACTAGAGACTCAACCCTCATTAATAAATAAGCCGGTGGAGGAGACTCATTTATTTGGAAAGGCGGTTGATGAAGCACTCGAAACAGCCAAGAAAGAGCTTGATACCCTCAAGACCCTGGATCAGATCACCCAGAGGCCTTTTCCGAGGAGGGGGGCCTAAACGGTCCTTTCGTGGTCAACGTTTCCCTCCGAACCAATACAGCTTGGGAAATAATTGGTCCACTACTCAAGGAGCCAACACCGACACCACCCCGCATCCCCCAAGAGGCCAACAACGTGGTAAAGGAAGTGGTAGGAATTCTACCCCTCGAGGCTCCCCGGCCTCAGGCCAAAAATGACCCACAGGTCCGGGTCCCCTCCCATGCCTCCCTGGTCGAGGGCCGGCTCACATAATTTCTCCTCAGATTCATAATACAGGACAAGCACAATCAGTTCAAGTTACTACCCTTCGGCATAGCCTCAGCACCAAGGGTATTTACAAATGTACTGGCAGTGGCAGCAGCACAGCTGTGCAGGTTATCCATGCCGGTTTATCCTTACCTCGAAGACTGGCTCATAACAGGGGATTCTTACGAAAACATGCCTGTCAAATACCCAAAAGATGATAGACCTCTTATTCAGTCTGGGATTCTCCATCAACGAGAAGAAGTCCAGCTTAGACCCCTGTCAAGTCAAGCAATTCCTACGGGCTCTAATTCGAACAAAGGACGGCTTTGTCTTCCCCTCCAACGAGAGGGTCCAAAACATGCTGTTTTAGATCCCTCAATATGTAACCAGTCGAGAGGTGATGGTACGCAAGGCTATGCGACTGTTAGGAATGATGGCGTCATGCATTTATTTGGTTCCTCACGCGCACTTGCGCATGCGTCCAATGCAGGAGTGTCTCAACTGCCAGTGGTGTCAGGCCAGCGGACAATGGGCCGATCTAGTGGTTGTCTCGCCAGCCTTCATTCTCTCGCTACGGTGGTGGTCAAGGGAAAACCTCTTGAAGGGGAAATCCTTCACCACCCCCGCAGTGGAGGCCACTCTCACTACGGACGCATCTCTCACAGGGTGGGGAGCTCACCTGCTTCAACAGACCGCGCACTGAGTTTGGTCGTCAGACATAGCATCCAACCACATAAACCTGTTGGAACTGTTAGCAGTATTCAAAGCACTGAAAGCTTTTCAGACACAACTGCAGGGGAAGACGGTCCTGATCCTCACAGACCGCACCACGGGCATGTACCATCTGAACAAACAGGGGGGCACTCATTTTCCAAGGCTGTCCAAACTGTCCCAGAACATTTGGAAGTTGGCTCTCAAACACATGTTCCTGTTATCATAACATGTTCCAGGGGAATTCAATCTTCTGGCAGACGTACTTGGCAGAGATTTCCCACTACCCATGCAGTACGAATGGCGTTTACACGAAGACATCTTTTCCAACGTTTTCGCAGAATGGGGCTTCCCAGAGATTGACTTGTTCGCAACTCTGGAGAACGCTCAATGCCAAGATTACGCCTCCATGTACCCCCAGAACTGCTCCAAGGAGAACGGACTCTAAATCACATGGTCAGGGAAATTTGTTTACGCTTTTCCCCCCCACTCTCCAACTCAATAAGATAGTGCACAAGAGGCACCAGGTATCAGTCAACATGATATTGGTGGCCCCCATGTGGGCCCGCCAACCCTGGTTCGCTCATTTGATCGAATTGTCTCCATCTCCCTCAGTGAAACTACCTTGCCCATACAACATGTTGTCTCAGGACAAAGGGGAGACACTTCACCCATGCCGCAAACATTGATTTTAGCGGCCTGGCTCCTGAGGTCAGAGAGTTCGGACACCTACAACTCCCTCAGAGATGCATGGACATACTTAAGGAAGGCGAGAAAACCTAACATCCGATATTGCTATTCCAGTAAATGGAAACGCTTTATCTGGTGCAATACGAAGGGCATCAATCCCATTGACTGCTCTCCTACTCGCATTGTATTGTACCTGACTCACTTGCTTGACTCAAGCCTGGTTTTTAATTCCCTTAGGATTCACTTAGTTGCGCTCTCAGCCTACACTACATCACAACAAGAAGTATTATGGTGGAAGATACCAGTTATTAAGGCTTTCATGGAAGGGGTCAAGAGGCTTCACCCCCTCAACCCCCATTTCAAATCCAGCTCCCGGATGGGACCTGAATGTGGTATTAAGCAGACTTATGGGGTCTCCATTTGAGCCTATGCATAAGGCAAGTCTCAAAGATCTTACCTATAAGACAGCCTTCCTAGTGGCTATCGCTTCTATAAGAAGTTAGTGATCTACAGGCCCTTTCAGATCTAGACCCTTTCGTTACAGTTCAGAGATAAGGTGGTTCTGCGCACTCACCCTCGTTTTGCGCCTAAATTTATCTCCCAAGTTCCATGTGAACCAATCAATACAACTGCCTACTTTCTTCCAGAACCCTACTTACATGGCCGAAAGAAGCCTACACACATTAGATGTGCGTAGGGCAGTCGTGTTTTACTTGGACAGAACTAAACCACTGAGAAAGACCAACCAATTTTTTTGTTTCAATCGCAGCTGGTAGAGAAGGGGATCTTGTCTCTAAATCAGCAATCTCAAGGTGGATTGTCAAATGCATCACACTATGTTACTCGCTTGCTAAGAGAGAATTGCCCTTCAAGCCTAGAGAGCACTCTACTCAGGTCACTGGTGCTTCCATAGCATTCATTGCAAATGTTCCCCTAGAGTCCATTTGCAAAGCGGCAACCTGGAGTTCTGTACACACGTTTACAAAACACTATTGCCTAGGTACTCATTCTAGGTCTGATTCTCAGGTAGGACAAGCAGCACTAGGACATCTTTTCACTACTGTTCCTTCTCGCAACCCACCTCCAACTCTGGGTACTGCTCGCTAGTCTATGCACAGAATGTGATTTTAAGCAGATTAACAAGCATCAGAAGACATGCATTACTTACTGTAAAAGCATTTCTGATGATTGTATCTGCTTAGATGAACATGCGCCCACCCTTCCTCCCCACTCAGATGGAAGGGAAATAGACGTCTTACTACTTTTTCTTTTCTGTACTCACGATAGTCATAAGGCTCCCTCACGGCAGACAAAATACAATCGGAGGGACCTCGACGCGTGAGGGATTTTGGATACACTACACGTCACGTAAGGATAGTGTTACAGGCACGCCCATGTCGACGTCCCCTTTCGATTCTCGAAAGACAAGATGCAATACTCTGCGGTTACCACTGGATGTCAGACTATATGCACAGCATGTGAATCTACGCAGATAAAATAATCAGAAATGCATTTACGGTAAGTAATGCTTGTCATTCCATGTCTAAAGCACTAAAGGGTTATAGGAAAGCAATCACAAGCTGTCAAAATAGTTTTAGAAGTTAAAATCAACCCCTGGCATAGACCAAAAAGAGAGAAGAAAAGGGCATCAAAACTACCAAGGATGTTGCCAGGTTGGAGACAAAGATGATGCGGTTTGGTGCATCTGTGCAGTAACCATATGGTGGCCAAGAGGGGCAAATCAGATGGGTCTTGGGTTCAGCATTTTATTAACCAGTAAACTCGTTAGTAAAATGCTTTTCTATCTTTTGGAGTGCTTTTGGAGTAAGTTTTGCCAAAGCCAAGAGTTGTAAAATAAATCGAGAGATAGGGGCACTGGTAAGTTTTGTTATTACTCACTACCCGTACTCTGATTTTTCCTGACCCTTTCCAGGTCGAAGGAGGATCGCTGGAGGTAGGTTTTCCCACTTTTGGATCTGTATAGCAGATACAGCTACTGGTAGCAGATGCCCAGTAGCTGCGGGCGCAAGCGTAGTTCTGATCGGGTCCAAGAGCAGAATGCAACCATTTCCAGTGGACGAATGCAGCAGGCACTGATGCAGGAATCTTCTGAATACTCTACCAGACGGGGGATGGCTGGTGGCAGCGATTGTCATTGTGCATGTCGGCAAGTGTCTCAGTAGTCGTGGTCCAAGAAAGCCTCCTGGTTCCGGACCCCTTGATGCTGGGACATTGAAACTTCGCAGGAAGGTGACTTGTGGGACTAGCTGGAGACCACCGATGTTCAGGGTGGAAAAGTGGGACGGCAATGCTTCTGGCATCATAGCACAAAATGGAGTTGGTCAGCCCACCGGTTTACCCAGGGACACTTCCGAAGACTTCAAACTGCAGGGCCATGAGAAGACATTGAGACTGAGTGGTCCCACCAGCCCAAAGATTCGATGCAGCAACAAAGGTCTTTGGCTGGGAGGCCCCAGGTGCTAGGCCTGCGTCAGCTCGTAGGGAGAGACCGGATCAGAGGGGGCCTCATTCTTGGGGCGTTCAGGTGCAGCCCGGAACTCCTGGCAGGCGGTAGGGGCTTTGATGATGGCTCCTGACTTGCGCCTAGCGTGGGCTGGGGGAATCACTGCCTCTGGTGTGGTCAGCCGGACTCCTGCGGCGTGTCGGCCATGGTTTGCACTGGCGTGGCTGTCGGCGGATGAAGGCAGGCCCTGTTGGGGATCCACTGGGGTGCCTGTCTTATGGAGGTGAGTGCCGGTCTTGTGAGTTGGGTGGGCTGCTCAGCCTGCCTGGCCTCTGCTGCAGGCACAAAGCGAGAGCTTGTCAAGTTACTCCGGGGGTGGTGGGAATTGAGCCGGGGGACTCCCCCCGGTTGAGGGAGCCTGTTAGCCCATGGGCGGGCACCCGGCGTGACAGCTCATTACGGTCCCCAGTAGACGGTGCAGGTTTACAGCTGCTGGGCTGAGCAGGGTAACTGACTCCTCTGAGCGCAGCAGTGTCGGACTTCTTCGTTGGTGGGGCTAACGACAATCGCCATTTTGCCCTGTTGTTTCCCGCGTCGTGCAGAGTAGCTTCGAACTATCCGTTCAGCACTGTCGTGGGTCATGAAACTTGGACGGGATACGCCTGCATACCTCAGAGAATGATTCCTTTGCTTAAAATTTTACTGGCTTTGCTATCACTGGGGCATTAGTGGAGGGTGCGTGGCCGTGGCCAGGAGCTCTCAATGTCTGTCCGTCCACCATGGCTCCAAGCCACGCTCCCCAGAGGGATATGTTTTATCCTACCTATGCTTTTCTTTTGTGAGATCAGCACACACCACCTTATGGGCAGTGCTGAGGGGACACATTGTATGTCTTTTCTCACTTATCCTGTAACTTTCTAGTTACAATGACAAGTCTGAGTGGCTGGTGGCAGTGGATGATTTTCTACCGAAACTTGCATCGCAGGCTGTATTTGCACCTGCGTTAAGTGACAAATTGGGCACCCTTATTCCAAAACGGTGTCAGTCTTCCTTTTTTTGCAAACCCGCAATGACGTGTCCTTTCTTGAGCCGCCTTTCGACAACCTGGATGGGGGGGGGGACGTTCTGCTCATTCCTTTGTCTCCCTCTGGCTTCCATTGGGAAGCCCGCCCAAAGGCGCTAGTGTGTCTGGGAGGACAGGAAACTGGGAGGTCACCGAGACTCCTCCCTCAGGTCTTTGTCCTCCAATGTGTCTGCTTGGATCTAGTTCTGACGTGGTGCCTGGCTGTCCCCTTGGGACAGCCACTACCCAAAGTTTGCATGTAGCATGCATGCTTATTGGCTGGTTTCCTACATATAATGTCCGGGTCTTGATGCTGAAGCCAGAGTCTACCACTGGAAGATCCATTCCGAAGAAGAAGAAAGGAGGATTTCTGCAACGACCTCCAGCGACCGCCAAAGCCGACTGAGTGACAGCTGGTGCTCCACCCATTTCTTCTGTGCCACAGGGAATATCCAGATCGGACAAATTCCTCCCTTGGACTAGTGGGCCTAACCATCTTCGAGACCAGCTACAGTTTGCGCCATCATACGAGCTGCAAATAACCTGGGACCTCTGGCACAGCTGCAGTGAATCATCTCGTCCAGCGGGGTTCTGGCTGCACGTTTGTGGACATCTGTCTGAACCTACAGAGACTCCATCCCGATCATAGAAGCCCCTCAGCTGAGTCGTGGACTAAGAGCAGGAGGAAAGTCTGCCGGGTGGCAGTCGCCACTGCTACAAAGCATGTGTCGAGCATCCACACGTGAATTCTGTGAAGATTGTCTGCTGGGCATCCCTGTGAGCACCTGCTTCCCACCAAAGGTTCCTCCTCCAGCTGTCAAAGCCAGAGTCCCCAACTGGAGCTGCTGTCCTCTTACCTTGGTGACCCGCCGGTGACATTGCTGTTATTCATCATAAAAGGTACTGTCTCACTACTGGGTACTTGCCTGGACAGTTGTTGTCTTGCTTACTGTTCGCTCCTCCTGAGCTTCTTGAGTCACATTGGGGTGAAAGACCCAAAAGTGTTCTCCCAGGCCTTAGGACATCCGTCCTTTAGGCTGAAATCCTTCAGGTGGCCTACATAGTTTGCATATGGTTTTTCCCCTTCTGTAATTGCTTGGCAGGCTGAAAAACTATGGTCTGGAGGGTTGCCCAGAGCTTTGCCCGTGGTTATGATTAATTCAAAACCTTCCCGCCATCAACTTTCTGTTTTGCTAAGGCCTACCTAGTCCCCCTGAACCCTTTGAATCCAATTTGGTTACTTGCTGCGAAAAGCATAATTTGTGAATTTGACAACTTTGACAGTCTGCCTTCCTTTGTTCTGCCGCCCACGTGTCACTGATCATTCCCCAGATAGGGTTGGACTTTTAAAGTTTAGACCTACACAGTTATCGAACTTTCCAGTATTGCTATTTAGTAAATGTTGGTTGATGAATGATTTGCTAACCTAAAGCTACTCTTGACTGTTTGTCATCTAAAGGTCTACTATTGAACGGAGTATTGCTACAGCAAATGTCCCAGTGTAAATATGTGTAAGTCTTTACTTACTTACCTGAATTGCATTTTCAGTTTAACATTGCTCTAGTTTATATAATAAATTCTTTGTTTAATATAACTACTGTGTGCAAGTGTTTTGAGTGTACTCAAAGGTCGTTGTACTGAACTACAACACTCCTCCCACCTAGACAGCTGCTCGACCATAGCTACCAACCTTTTGTGTACTTCAGGCCAAACCTAAGAGTTGGGAGTGAGACTTCTACAGTCCTACCACAGGTGGACTTTAGTAAACACTACCTAAGAACTGGAAAACTCATTTGGGGCGAGGTGGGGTGTAACGATCCCCGAAACAGCATTTCCTGCCCATTGAGAACCGCTCCAAACCAGCCTAAATAAAACCAACCTTTTTGGATGCTGCCTTCATTAGGCGGGTTCTAGATTACTAACCAAATAGAATGTCAGGATTCATTACTGAACCTACACCATGTGCGTCTTCCTGAGAGTTTAAATTGAATGTTTGTACTGATGCATGTTTGTGATTGGAGGCTGGGTGCAAACTCATTTCCCCCCATTCCTGTAAGATGAAGGAATTTGCACCTAAAATGTTTGCATAACTGGTAAGAGTCCTCAAGAAACCAGAAGCAAACACCAACCTGAGGATTACCCTGTGCAAACTCCTCTGCACTGCACTGACCTGCCCTGAAACCGCTCTGAAGGTGAAGTGCTTCCGGGACCTGTGGATGTAGCTTTCTCAAATGATCAAAGGGAACTGTAAGCAGTGCTCACTACCCTTGACTGGGCTGGATTGAAAGCCTCTAAGACAACTCTTTCCCCAGAAACAGTCCTGCTGCTTGCGCTGCGTTTCTAGTCATTAAGAGGCCAGAGCGCCATAAGGCTGAGAGAGAAATTGGGAGAGCTAGCGGCTTATGGTGAAAAGAAAGACTACTTCAAACTAAGAATCCTTCATCCAAGATCTCTGGGACTCCCAGGCTTAACTGATCTGTATTGCTGGCCACTGTTTGTTAGCTACTTGTCTGTCTTTGGCTAACAGACAGCTGCTGTGTACAGCTGCTCTGTAAATCCTGTTTGTCGTGTGGAGACAGCACCATCCCTGGTAACTTTAAATACCCCATTTCTGCTTGAGAAGCTTCATTTTCTACATCTGAATCCGACAGTGATGACGTTTGCCATTGTTTTCTTTACATCACTGTAATGATTTTTATGGGAGAATTTTATTCTCTTTAGAATAAACATGATTTTAGGGGCTATACAAAATGTAACTTAGGCAACTTTGAGGCTAAAGACTTGGCAGAGTCAAAAACGGAGACACTGAACTATCCATTTTACAGAATGTTTGGCCTCAAATGCTGCATTTCATTTTCACAACGAATACATTTTTTATTTGAGTAATGTAAGTGGATATTGCCTCATGGTATGTTTTAAAGTGTTTACCCTTCACCACCCCTGCTGAGAGTTTAGATTTGGTGGCTCCACCACATTTACCACTAGTTGGTTCAGATGGACTTGAGGGAAATACTGTTGCCTAGATGAAGTCCATCTCTTTCACCCCTCGTTATGGTGTTCGTCTCCTTCCTCCCCACCAGTTAGTTTAATGTATTTACTTTATCATGACTTTCTCAAAGTCTATAAAGCATTTAGCACTGGGACTGCTTTAGTCATCCATATGCCTTTTGGTACAATGCTTGTTGGTGAAACAGTTTTCGTTTTCAATTAATACATATGAAAATACAAATCCCTAAGGCCACCTCCTTCTCTTCCAACTATCCTCTTCCATATGTTTTCTCCTTCTCTTTGTAAAACCTGCCTCCTTCTGTTTGTTCTTTTTGTTTATCGCACATGCCTTAAGTTGTTTGTTATGCTATGTTATGTTTGAGACAAGAAGACTTGCTTTGCCCACCAAGTGTTTATACTCGCCCAGCTTGGTGACCATGCTCCGCCTCTGAAGATAATGTGTTTCTCTCCCCCAGTAGAAAGAGCCAAAGGCCCTAACAAAGGCAGGACCTCTAACCGTACCCGCAGTCAACGGGGCAGGGCCCGCACCAGCAAAGACACCGCCAAGTTACTACAACTCTGTGATGAAAACATTCTGCAGAAGGATCCTCAACGGGATCAAAAGGACCAGGCCTTTGCTGAAGCCTACCTCTCCAGGGTAAGATGTTCTGGCGATACTAGAGAAGGCACTCTTTTGCATATGTTGGTTTCCATCAGTTTAATATGCTCCCATGTGACAGGAGGGTACTTTAAAAAATGAACAGACTACAGAGCTTCACACCAACTCTGTTCTCTGCCTCTCAAACATCTGAATCCTTTGTCAAGGTTCACTTGCACAATCATTTACACTTGCAATTTAGAGCCTCTTTACACTCGTACTAAACCATTCCCAATCATGTTCTTGAATATAGTACTTGCATCCTATAGTACTACTATTAACCTCTAGCAATCCAATCTGCAATGAGTTTAGTCGAAAATATGCCACCATAAAACTAAGTAACTGTCGGCATAGGCAAACCAGTAGTCACATGATGGTACTTCACCAGTTGTTAGACTGTAATTAAACCCGGTCAAAATCCCATTAATACTAAAAGTCAGTGTCCTAAAAGCCATCTATAGCTATGGATAGAAATACAGGTCAAACAATAGTATTCATCTTCGTTTCTATCCACCAATACATAGGAGTGCAAGTGGAGTTGTAGACTTTTGAAATTCCTTGTGTCCAAACTTGAAACACAGCTTAACTCTGTGTGTTCCTAAAGATCAGTTGATAGTTAAGAAGCTTGTTTGACAAACATTCGCAATGCCTCCTTTCTCAAGTTAAAGAATATGTACAATATAAAATAAATGGTATTAAGTGGCAAAAGTATGCTGCAATAATATAGGTACATAAATAAAATGACAATGTTTAAAAATGTGTAAAATGGCAATTTCAAGCCAAGTTGCAGCTTTTCTTTACCCTGCAAAATAGATCTGCAAAGCTTCTGGCCCCCTCTTCAACTTATCTAGTCCTGTCTGCCCTGCTCCGCATGCACCTTCTCAACACTGGAGGGGCAAACCCGTACACCAATGTGGAACTCTGGGAAATGGTGTCTTATATGCAAAAGCTGTGTTGCCATTGGATATTCCTGTGAATACTAAGTTCATTATTAGGTGAAAGGCATTTAATGACCAAACATTCTGACAGGACAATTAATAAGCAAATATCCAGCTATCTTCAAGTTGATCAAAAGAATAAGAGTAAATTCAAAGCAATGTTTACTTTGATAATAGTAAAATATTTGTTAAACGATTTGGTAGAATCTAGTTAACAACAAAAGAATTCAAAAGGATCCACATTTAAAGACTTTGGTACTAGACATTGAACATGCCACTACTATCAAACACAAGACGTTTACACTGTGAATCCTCTTCATCATGATGAAGTATTACAAATATAAATAGTTCAATTACAAATCAAAGGAAGCACAATATTAGTAATTGTGCATATGCATAAAAAAGAAATTACAATGAAAGCAAATCATGTAGATAAGAATGTGTCAATGTTAAGTGGCTTAATACAAATAATTGAACACATTTGTGTCAATGTTGAATATGTAGTCAAACTTATTTCAGTAGATCTGGGATAGATTAAATAAATATGGGAATCTGATCATGAAATTATGTTGTGTATATACGCCAAGACAGAAATCGGGTTGACACTTGAATATGTGAACACTTCAATAGTGAGACCAAAAAATGAGGTAGACATGTTAACTTTAAAGTCTCAACAACGTTGTGGAGTTAAAGATTGCTACACCTTAGTCAGGTCCCAATATACATCGTTTTTGTAGCTCCATATTGTGCTCAAACTTGTAATGGCAGGGACAGGTGGCTGTGAAGTGTTCATATTGGTGGAAGTCTTATTTCATTTTTGCTATGCTCAAACATTTGTTTATGAAGGTGTCAAACATTGAAATTAATGTATATTTGTTTCTGAGGCTTGTGGAATCTGCTTAGATCACATGCTGTGCATAGGCCGACATCTAGTGGAAGCTGCAGAGTATTACAGTTTGTTTTTCGAAACTCGAAAATGGGAGTCGACACAGGGCGTGCCAGTAATACTATCCCTAGTGTGACGTCCACTGTACCCATGATCCCTCACGCGTCTAGGACCCTCAGATTGTTTTTTTCCGCCATGCTGGTCGGAAGCACTGAGCGGAGTTCTCTGACTTAGATTTTGCAAATATTGTTATATATTTCCCAGTTTATTCCACCTATACGTCGAGTCTCCGAACATCGACACTCGACACCGGATCGGAGAAAAGTCAACCGTCGAACTACAGCGCCGGATTTGGGCCTCAGACACGGCCCTGCAAGTAGGGAGAGTGGGGGGTGGCACATATCCTACACTCTGATTAATATAGGTACATTACTTCTATTCCTACACTCCCTGCCCGCTGCCCGCTGCCACAGGGTGCGTATGGAGGGTACCCCTTTTCAATTTTGCCCCAAGTGCAACCGCAAGTATCCCTGGGTTGACAGACACACGAAGTGTAACCTCTGCTTGCCGAGGGACCACCCCGAGGCGAATTGCAGAGCGTGCAGTCGGTTTAAACCGAAGACCCTTAAGGACCGTTCGACAAAGCGTTGGGCCCACCACGCCAGGCGACAAGAGGCCATGGCCGCGGATGGTGCCTTCAGCGATGGCAGCAACGTCGTACTTTCGGACGGCGAGGGCAATGTGGCGTCGATGGACATCCAAGCGCAAGTCCCCGACCTCGGAAGGTTGTCCGGCAGGGCAGCTATGGGGAAGACCCCCGGCGACACGAGCGCTACCCACACCACTTCCAGCAAACAAAGGTCTACCCGAGACTCGACACGCACGTCAAGTTCTCGGAAAGAGGCACGAAGAGAACGGTCCACCGAGTCAGTGTCCTCTGGGCGTTCGCGTTCGAGATCGCCTCATGACACCAGGTAACCCTCCACTGTTGCTAAGAGTGCCTCGCTCCCCTTAGTGACTGAGGTTCGGTCGTCGGAGGACGACGCCGACCTCTACCCCCAGGCCGCACTCCAGGAGTCGGCGTCTGCAGGCAGCGCGAAGGTTGCTACCGAATCCCTTACACTCTCCAGAGACAGGGACTCTACCCCCGAATTTCGGTGCCAGGCACCGAAAAGCTCCGATAGGGCCCAAAAATCGGGGAAACACTCTTCCACCTGCGGGGAGGGGGGAAAACAACAAAGTAAGCTGTCCCAGCCTACTTCCACTCCTAAACTATATTCTACTCCACCTAAACAGATGGACAAGTCTCAGTCTCTTGTCCCCAGGGCCCCTGTTCAACCCAGTAGGTCTAGTCCGGATAAAACAGGGAAAACACTCCAGGAAAGAGTTATTCCCAGTTCAAGGGAATGGTCCAGTGATGACATAGACAGAGTAATGTCAAGGATGTCATCATTGGCAGATTTCTACGCCAAAAACCCAGAACACTTTCTCTCTTATACCCCAGAAGGGTCAACTCCCTCAGGCTCTAAGGATCCAATACCCCCAAGTAAGAAGTCCCGGGGTGAAGCACCAACTCGGTCTTCAGACCCCTTCTATATACAGCCCTATTCTCAATATCAGGAAGATCCATCCTTTGGTGAGGATCCAGACGTGGGCATGTTCGAAGAACAAACTGGGACAGGCTATTATGGGGATGATGATGACCAAGAGGAGGAGGAGGAGGACGACCCAGATACATACAGGGTAGATTCCCCGGTAGAGAAAGAGCCCGCGGTTACCGACTCCCCTGTCGACAACCAGCCTTTCCTGAATGAGGGCCTGTCCAGAGCGGCACAGCACTTTCACATTGACACCCAAGGTGCTCAGGAAGAGAGGGACTTTGCAGAGGAATTGGTGGGAGAAAAGAGACCTGTTGCTCAGGCCATCCCTATCCTTAAGTCAATACAAAGGAGGATAGACCCTTCCCTTGTTAACCCCAATCTCACTAGGGCAGTAAACCCCAGAATTGAAAAGCTTTTCAGGGCAGCCCAATCTGACCCACTGTAAATAAGGGGACATCTCAAACCAGACTCCCTGGTTGTTACAAACACCCTGTAAGAGGGCGGGAACACCCTTGTCATCGTCCGAAGCTCCCCCCGACAAGGAGAGCAAGACGATTTATGGCTTGGGCAGGAAAGTAGCCTCCACTCTCGCCTACCAGGCAAGGATTGCCAACTCCACCACCCTGCTGGCTAGTTACAACTGCCACCAGTGGGAAGAAGTCGCGGCTCTCACAGACTCCGCCCCAGAACCCTTAAAAAGCCAATTGGCACGAGTTTCGGCCGAGGGGAGAGCCGTGTCAGGTTGACAAACAAGTATGTCAAGCCCCAAAAATTTCGCATGACTACTCTTCAAGAGGTAATTCCCCTCCTAAAAAAGGGGGATTACATAGCAACATTGGATATGAAAGATGCCTATTTTCATGTTCCCAGCGCACAGAAAATATCTGCGCTTCAAGGTGGACAGTTGGCACTACCAGTTCAAGGTACTGGTCCCAAGCATCATTGATAGATGAGCCGCTGGAGCCAGATCTATTGTTTGGAAAGGTGGTCGAGGACGCGCTGAAGAATGCCAAGGACGAGTACGAGACACTCAAGTCCCTAGGGCAACTAACCAACAAACCCCCTAACCAGAGAGGGAATGGCAATTTTCGTCGGCCTCGCAGACAAAACTCCCAAAGAGGCTCAAACTATTCCCAATGCCAGGGTACTACATGGAACACTAACCAGCAGTCTACCCAGAGTTATGGCAGGGGTAACAAAAGAGGTCGTGGTAGGGGTAGAGGCAGCCCCAATAAAGTAGGGGCGCGCCTCCACCAAAACAGTGACGCTCCGTTCAGGGTCCCTTCTCACGCATCCCCAGTAGGGAGACGCATTTCCATCTTCACCCAAGTTTGGAAAGGGGTCACATCAGACAGATGGGTGCTGTCCACAGTGTCCGCAGGATACTGCATAGAACTCCTAGAGCGTCCCCGAAACCACCCTCCACGACAGAGAATACACTCCTTAGACCACCAGAAGATCCTACTCGAAGAGATCGAAAATCTTCTCGCAAACGACGCAATAGAACTCGTCCCTGGACACCAGGTAAACAAGGGTACTTGCTTCCTTGTGCCAAAAAAAGATTTGATAATGCGCCCAGTATTGGACTTACGGCCTGCAAACAAGTATGTCAAGCCCCAAAAATTTTGCATGACTACTCTCCAAGAGGTAATTCCCCTCCTAAAAAAGGGGGATTACATGGCAACATTGGATATGAAAGATGCCTATTTTCATATTTCCATGTTCCCAGCGCACAGAAAATATCTGCGCTTCAAGGTGGACAGTCGGCACTACCAGTTCAAGGTACTGCCCTTCGGGATAGCCTCGGCTCCAAGGGTATTCACCAAGGTACTGGCGGTGGCAACGGCACACCTACGCAGGGAGGCAATCCCGGTGTACCCTTATCTGGACGACTGGCTCATCACGGGCGAGACCCCAGTAATTTGCAGGACAAACATTCAAAGAACTATCAACCTCCTCTTCGAATTGGGCTTCTCCATAAACAAGAAAAAATCAAGTCTGGTGCCCAGCACCTCCAAGCAGTTCCTAGGAGCTGTTCTAAATACTGAAGAGGGGTTGGCTTTTCCTTCAGAGGAAAGAATTCGGAGTATACTACTGCAAATTCCGCAATATCAAACCGGTCGCCAGATAACAGTACGCAAAGCAATGCGTTTGCTGGGCATGATGGCGTCATGTATTTACCTGGTCCCCCACGCGCGCCTGCGTCCCATGCAAGATTGGTTGGCGAAACTGTGGTCTCAGGCAAGTGGTCAGTGGGACGATCTAGTGGTCGTTTCGCCAACACTTGTACAAAGCCTCCACTGGTGGACAAGAGACAATCTATCCAAGGGAAACCCTTTTACGATCCCGAGATGCAGGTGGTAGTCACGACGGACGCATGCCTGACAGGATGGTGAGCTCACCATCTCCACCACACAGCTCAGGGTCTCTGGTCTCACACAGTGGCCAAGAATCACATCAACCTGCTAGAGCTTCTGGCAGTTTTCAGAGCACTTCAAGCGTTCGAGCCCCACCTACTGAACCTGTCGGTGCAGATCCGGACGGACAGCACGACAGCCATGTTCTACCTGAACAAGCAAGGAGGGACTCGTTCGCCAAATCTGTCCAGACTTGCCCAGAAAATTTGGATATGGGCACTCAGACGGAACATCTTTCTGTCATCTCAACATGTTGCAGGGGATCTCAATTCTCTAGCGGACACTTTGAGCAGAGATCCCCTTCCGGAGGAACACGAATGGTGTCTACAAAGAGAAATCGTAAAAGATCTCTTCTCTCAGTGGGGTTTCCCCACTATAGACCTATTCGCCACAAGCGAAAACAGACAGTGCCCAGGATTCGCATCCAGGTTTCCCCAACCAGACTCCCTGGGGAACGCCCTGTGGATGAACTGGTCAGGGATGTTTGCGTACGCTTTTCCACCAACTCCTCATCAGGAAGGTGGTGAACAAGATGAACAGAGAGTCAATAACGCTCGTCCTAGTTGCTCCCATGTGGGCGAGGCAACCGTGGTTTCCACACATACGCAGACTTTCGGTGTGCGATCCCATCAAACTCCCGGGCTGGTACAATCTTTTGTTCCAGCACCAAGGTCAGAAGGTGCATCCTCTACCCAACTCCAGGAACCTAGCAGCATGGCTCCTGAGGTCATAGAGTTTGGACATCTCAATTTACCACAGAGGTGTATGGACATCCTAAAAGAGTCTAGGAAACCGAACACGAGGCATTGCTACTTCGACAAATGGAAGAGATTCGTTATCTGGTGCCAGAGTAAACAAATCAACCCAGTTGATTGCACTTCTTCCACAATCGTGACTTACATGCTCCACCTGCTGGATGCAGGGTTGGTTTTCAACTCACTAAAGGTACACCTGGCAGCACTGTCAGCGTACACCACCTCACATAGCAATGTGTCGTGGTGAAAGGTACCCGTGGTTAAAGCCTTCATGGAGGGAGTAAAGAGACTTCATCCTCCTATATCTAACCCACCACCAGGATGGGACCTGAACGTGGTGCTATCTAAACTCATGGGCCCCCCCCCCCCTTTTGAGCCCATGCATAAGATTAGTCTCAAACACCTGACCTATAAGACTGCCTTCTTAGTAGCCATTACATCCATAAGAAGGGTCAGTGAAATTCAGGCTCTGTCAATGCACGATCCTTTCTTTACTGTTCATAAGGATAAGCTGTTATGTTTTACGGACACACCCTAGGTTCTCACCTAAGTTTATTTCTAAATTCCATGTAAACCAGTCCATCGAGCTTCTGGCTTTTTTCCAAAACCCACAAAGCTCGGCTGAGGTTAAACTACACACCCTAGATGTGCGTAGGGCGGTCCTTTACTACGTAAACAAGACCAGACAGCTTAGGAAAACAGATCAACGGTTTGTCTCCGTAGCCACAGGCAAAGAGGGAGATCGCGTCTCTAAGGGTGCCATCTCCAAGTGGATTGTCAACTGTATCCAGTTGTGTTACTCTCTTTCTGACAAAACTTTGCCTTTTACGCCCAGAGCCCACTCGACAAGAGGGATTGGGGCCACTCTGGCTTTCATTGCGAATGTTCCCCTTGACATCATTTGCAAAGCAGCTACTTGGAGCTCTATTCACACTTTTACTCAGCACTACTGCGTTGACACCCATTCCAAGACAGATATTCAAGTGGGACAAGCGGTTATAAGACATTTATTTGCTCATGACCCTTCTCAAATCCCACCTCCTTCTAACACTGCTCGCTAATCTATGCACAGCATGTGATCTAAGCAGATTCCACAAGCCTCAGAAGGGATACATTACTCACCGTAATCGTATTTCTGATGCTTGTATCTGCTTAGATTCACATGTGACCCACTCTTCCTCCCGCATGGATGCTTGTAGTCTTATCTTATCTAGCTTCTATCTGCTTGGATCAACTGTACTCACGCTACTCCTCATGCTACCTCATGTCAGAAAAAATACAATCGGGGGGGTCCTAGACGCGTGAGGGATCATGGGTACAGTGGACGTCACACTAGGGATAGTATTACTGTCACGCCCTGTGTCGATGCCCATTTTCGAGTTTCGAAAAACAAACTGTAATACTCTGCAGCTTCCACTAGATGTCGGCCTATGCACAGCATGTGAATCTAAGCAGATACAAGCATCAGAAATACGATTACGGTGAGTAATGTATCGTATATATATTTCTGAGGCTTGTGGAATCTGCTTAGATCGCATGCTGTGCATAGGCTGACACTGACATCTAGTGGAAGCTGCAGAGTATTACAGTTTGTTTTTCGAAACTCGAAAAGGGGCGTCGAACTAGGGCGCACCAGTAATACTATCCCTAGTGTGACGTCCACTGTACCCATGATCCCTCACGCGTGTAGGACCCTCAGATTGATTTTTTCCACCATACTAGTCGGACGCATGTTGTGGAGTTCCGTTGGCATTAGCCAATTATACCAACATTATTGTTAAAACTTCCCCGTTCTTTCCACCCTATGCCGAAGATCGACGCCGGTGAAGATCGAGGAAACCAGCCGTCGAAACTCCACGACGGACCTTGGGCCTTGGAAGGCCTCCTTTCAAATTCTGCCCCAAGTGTAACAGGAAGTTCCCCTGGGTAGATAAGCACAATACGGCAATTTGTGTCTCCCATGAGACCATCCCAAGGCTACCTGTCGAGCTTTCAAGCTCTTCAAGCCGAGAACACTTAAGGACCGCTCCACTAAACGCTGGGCCCACTACGCCAGGCAACGAGAGGCCATGGACGCCGAAGGGTCTTTTAGCGATGGCAGCAACGCCGCCGTTTCGGGAGGCGAGGGTAGAGAGGTAACTTCAGACACCCATGCGCAAGCTCCCGACCCCGGAGGATTGGCCAGCAGCTCAGTTATGGGGACAACACACAGCGGCATAAGCGCGGCACACACCACTTCCACTAAGCATATCACCCCCAGCTGCGATTCGACACACGTGTCGTGCGATCGGCAACGGAAGACACCGAATGAGCGGTCAAACGATTGTGTCCTCTCGCCGTTCTCTTTCAAGATCGCCTCATGACAAAGACCAACCATCCACGGTTGGGAAAGGTGTCGCACTCCTAATACTCCCAGAGGCCCAATCGTCAGAAGACAAATCCGACCTCTGTTCCAGGTCAGTACGCGTAGCGTCTACTCCCGAGATTCGACGCCCTTCCTCCAAGACCACCTCCGAATCTCGTTCCACCTCCGAATCTCGACGTAAGGCGTCCGGTTCCTCGGGGGCCCCTAAAAGCACTATGAAACATTCCTCTATTCATGGGAAGGGGGAGAAAGAGAAAAAACCTTCAGAACACCATTTTCATAAGGAAAAACAAAAGGCCCCTAAATCAGTAGGGAAGTCCAAGGTCCCTGACCCTCCCACTAAAGGAAAAATCTTCCCACCCACTGCTCACGACATGGGTATGGAAGAAGAAACAGAAGATGTAGTTATTCCTAGCTCCAAAGAAAGGAGCTCAGCTGATATCGATAGGGTTATGAGAAGAATGTCATATGAAAATGTCTATGAAAAAGACCCTAATTATTTTTATAGGGATGCCAACACACCAGCTACCTCGGCCCCTTAGGGGTTCAAGGATTCTCAACCCCCTAATAAAAGACCCCGCTCTGATGCCCAGGTGCAGGATTTGGTCACAGACCCTTTGGTCATTGATT
The DNA here is from genome assembly GCF_040938575.1 of Ambystoma mexicanum. Classification (NCBI taxonomy): domain Eukaryota; kingdom Metazoa; phylum Chordata; class Amphibia; order Caudata; family Ambystomatidae; genus Ambystoma; species Ambystoma mexicanum. The sequence goes on from NC_090921.1 coordinate 698,196,887, forward strand.
CCTACCATCCCGAGTCATACTGTGATGAAAAAGACCCACAAATTATGGAAGACCAGGCAGGGGTTTCTTATTATGGGGATGATGAGGACCAGGAGGAGGAGGAGAATTAGGTTGAAGCATACAGTCTTGACTCACCAATTCCCAAAGAACCCCCGGTGCATAACTCACCGGTAGATAATCAACCACTCCTCAACTAGTTACTGGCCAAGGCAGCAGCCCATTTTCAAATTGACACACAAGGTGTCCAAGAGGACAGGGATTTTGCGGAAGAGATCCTGGGTGACAAAAGAGCCATTGCTCAGGCTATCCCTATATTAATTAAAGTCTGTCCAGCGTAGAATTGACCCCTCGCTGGTAACTGCAAATCTTACTCTTGCGGTTAATCCACAAGTTGAAAAATGATTCCGTGCCGCACCTTCTGATCGCCTATACATTAGAGGCCAATTAAAACCCGACTCCCTGGTAGTTACAACCACCAGAAAAAGGGCAGGTACACCACTCGCTTCTTCAGAAGCACCTCCTGATAAAGAGAGCAAGAGAATATATACTCTCGGCAGGAAAGTTGCCACCACTTCCGCCTATCGGGCACAAATTGCAAACAGCACAACTCTGTTGGCAAGCTATTATTGCCACCAGTGGGAACAAGTAGCTGCTTTGGTATCCTCCGCAACTGAACCACTGAAGAGCAGTGTTGGCCCAGCTACATAGCAGATGGAAGGTCGGTATCAGGATGCATTCTGAAAACTAACTTTGATACAGCAGATAATGCTGGAAGACTAATCGCAGAAGACACTACGATAAAGTGTCACGCATGGTTAAGACAATCGGGGTTCAAACCCGAGACCCAAGCCACTCTTATAGACATGCCGGTAGAGCCGGACGTACTATTCGGCAAGGAAGGAGGAAGCCTTAAAGACAGCGAAGGACGAGTACGAGACACTAAAATCTCTCGGACAACTTACAAATAAACCCTTAGGACAGAGGGGAAACTCTCCAATTTTCATCGCTTTCGGGGCCAAAGCTCCCAGAGGGGTTCCAATTACTATCAAAATCAAGGAACCTAATGGGGCAACAATCGGTTCCAAGCATCACAAGCATACCCCAGAGGGCAGCGCAGAGGCCGCACTAGGGGTAGAGGCAGACCCGCCAGAGGTGGTACGCCATCCAATAAACAGTGATGTTCCGCTTTGGGTCCCCTGCCATGCATCCGCAGTAGGGGGGGCGCATTTCCACCTTCACCCACGCATGGGAAGGGATCACTTCAGACAGATGGGTGCTGTCCACAGTGTCCGCAGCATACTGTATAGAACTACTAGAGCGCCCCACGACCATCCTCCAAGACAGAAGGTACACTCGTTGGAGCACCAGAAAATCCTTCTCGAGGAGATCACCATTCTACTTGCAAAGGACGCCATAGCACTCGTCCCCGGACAACCAGGTAAGCTTGGGTATTTATTCAACCTACTTACTTGTGCCAAAGAAAGATCTAACAATGCACCCAGTATTAGATTTGCGCCCTGCAAACAAGTATGTCAAGCCACAAAAATTTCAGCATGACTACACTCCAAGAGGTAATCCCCCTACTAAAAAAGGGGGATTACATGGCAACATTGGATATGAAAGATGCCTATTTTCATATTTCAATGTTCCCAGCGCACAGAAGATTCTTGAGTTTCAAAATGGACAACTAGCACTACCACTTCAAGGTGCTGCCCTTCGGTATAGCCTTAGCTCCAAGGGTATTCACCAAGGTACTGGCGGTCGTGGCGACGCACCTACGCAGGGAGGCAATCCCAGTGTACCCTTACCTGGACGACTGGCTCATCACAGGGGAAACCCCCGTAATTTGCAGTCTAAACATTCAAAGAACAATCAACCTCCTCTTCCAATTGGGCTTCTCAATCAAAGAGAAAAAAATCAAGCCTGGTGCCAAGCACCTCAAAACAGTTCCTAGGAGCTATCCTAAACACCCAAGAGGGGTAGGCCTTTCCATCAGAGGAAAGAATTCGGAATCTGTTGCTGCAAATTCCTCAATATCAAGCCGGTAGCCAAATAAGGGTGCGCAATGCTATGCGTTTGCTAGGCATGATGGCATCTTGCATTTACCTGGTTCCCCAAGCGCGCCTGCCCATGCGTCCCATGCAGGAATGGTTGGCGAAACAGTGGTCTCAAGCAAGTGGTCATTGGGAGAAGAGAATTTTACAAAGGGGACAGCCTTCTACGATCCAGTGATACAGGCAGTCGTCACAACAGGCGCCTCCCTGGCAGTGTGGGGAGCTCACTACCTTCACCACACAGCTCAGGGTCTCTGGTCTCACACATTGGCTCAGAACCACATCAATCTGCTAGAACTTCTGGCAGTCTTCCGAGAGCTTCGGGCATTCAAACCCCCCCTATCCAACCTGTCAGTGCAGATCCTAACAGACAGCACAACAGCAATGTTTTACTTAAACAAACAAGGCGGCACTCATTCGCCAAATCTGTCCAAGCTTGTCCAGAACATTTGGAGACGGGCACTCAAACAGAAGATTTACTTGTCATCCCAACATGTTCCAGGGGATCTCAACTCACTAGCCGATGCTCTGAGCAGGGATCCCCTTCCAGAAGAACACAAGTGGACACTACACAAAGAAGTCACAGGAGACCTCTTCTCTCAGTGAAGTTTCCCCCCCTATAGATCTATTTGCCACAAGCGAAAACGGGCAATGCCCAAACTTCGCATCCAGGTTCGCCCAGCCAGGCTCCAAGGGGAACGCCCTATGGATGAATTGGTCAGGGATGTTTGCCTAAGCTTTTCCACCAACCCCTCTAATGAGGAAGGTGGTCAACAAGATCCGCAGGGAACCGATGACGCTCATCCTAGTTGCTCCTATGTGGGTGAGACAACAGTGGTACCCACACTTGGCCAAATTGGCGGTGTGTAACCCCATCAAACTCCCGTGCCGGTAAAACCTACTGTCCCAGCACGAGGGCCTATCGGTGCATCCTCAGCCCAACTCAATGAACTTGGCAGCATGGCTCCTGAAGTTATAGAGTTTGGACATGTCAATTTCTCCAGCATGGAGTCTGGCATGGATTCACATGCTCATGAATATTCCCCGTCAGGCTGGGAATCCTCGGTAAAGAAAAAATCGGTTTCAGTTTCGTTTCTGAACTGTCTTTCTACTAGTAACCAATCACTGGTCTCTGGGTCATACTGCCCCCAGCCAATGACTGCCCTCTACCTAAGCCCCTCCTCTGACAGCCATCCTCAGATTTATACTGCCCGTTCAAGTGTTGGGAGTCCTCGTGCTATAGCTCTCGAGCTTTTACTGCGTTTTGCGATTTTTCAAAAGGTTTAATCTCATTTTTTCGGTCAATCGAGCCTCAAGCTCCACCGTTTCTACTTCCGAACAACGGGGACCCGTTTCGGAATTTTCTACGGCCCTCAAGGGCGAAGTTATCATCAAGTTACGCTTCTTGGAGGATTCCAGAAGACCTTGAGGCCTACCCCGTGGATATGGCCCAGGACAAAGGAAGCTCGACGCTGGATCCAAGCTGTTCAGGAACTGCCCTGGATGCGGATTGCAGAATGTCTTCAAGGAGGACGAGCATTCTAGATGCCTCTACTGCCTTCACGAAGACAAAACGCACGTGGAGAAGAACTGTGCGTTTTGCAAGAACATGTTGGAGCGGACCATGAGGGATCTGCGTATCCGCCTCAGCAACTGGCTGGAAAGGAAGAGCCCAGCGGTAGTTGAGAAGAAGAGGTCCGTGCGGTCTTCTAAGTCCTTTGAGGGCGTTCCGGTGACAGGGGCCCAACAAAAGGCTAAGCACCACAGGATCCGGGAGCGCTGAATGGTCGGGCTCCTTGGCTGCCAGGCAGGGCGCGCTTTCACCAATGCCATCAACCACAAGCCAACGCTCTGGCTCGGAAGAGGAAATCAGAGAACCTGGTTAAGCTTCTGGAGAAGCCCCAGTCGATCCCGACGGAAACAGCCGAGGGGGAGCGAGGCGGTGATCTCCCCCCACACCCCACCAAAAGGAGAAGGCATCAAGCGCGCCTAAAGTCGTGAAGGCCTTCATTCACCTGGCTAAGGCCTCTATCGAGGGATATGTGGCGGCCCTGGTGAAGCCTGTGGAGGCTCCCCCAGTGGAGGCGTCCTCGGGGCCCAGAGTTTCCCTGCCACCGCCGAGGGAATCCTCTTTTCAGCCCATCGATGAGACCTCTGTGAAAGGAGCTGGCTGGAGTCGTGAAGATCCTCAACAAGAAGTTCGAGGAGGTCCAGTCCCACGGGAGGGATCCCGATGAGGCGGACGAAGAGAGCGACGGTGGTGCCGACGAGGTTCCCGTGAAGGCGGAGGATTCCACTCCCCAACCGTTGCGCCCGTCGCAGCCGGTACCCAGACCACAGAACAACTCGGGAGCCATCTTGATGGCGATCCAGGCCTTATGTACAGAGATAAGGACGAGGCTGCCCTTACCCCGAACGGGCGATCCAGTGGAGCCTGGCCCGTCGGGGAGCCCTCCAAGCAAGCGGAGGAGAATTCACCTCCTCCCCACCCTTGCAGCCTTCGCGGCCCTCACAGCCTTCATCTCCTTCCCCTGATCCTAGGGAGGACATGGGAACAGACGGCCACGACGGAGACGGATGACGACGGTGGTGATGACAGGATGGGCCTTCCATCACCACCCCCTCGAGCCTCCCCACCCAAAGAAATTAGCTCCTTTCACACCAAGATTTCCAGGGCATCCGAGCTCTTAAAGCTCTACCGCAAAGAACAGAAGAAGGAAGGTTTCCTCTATCAACGGCGTGAGGCCAAAAGGAAGACGGTCCTCTCGGTCCCGTTGCTTGATGACATCTGGGACGAGGGGCTGTTGCTCCTGAAGAACCCGTCCACAACCCCTGCCAAGAGAGACCGGTACGAGAAGAAGTACCGGGTCCCGGATTCCGCCCCTCTGTGCCTTAGGGCGCAGCCAACCCTGGATTTAGTCGTCTTGGCGGCGGCCAAGAAGAAGGCGGCAGGGGCTACGGCTTTGACTTCAACCTCTCCCCCCCCGGATGGCTAGGGGAAGAAACTGGACGCCATGGGGCGACGGGTCATCCCATCAGCGGCGACAACGATTAAAGCGGCCAACGCCTAGCGATTGTGGCCCGCTACGACAGGGAGCTTTGGTTTAAGATAGCTCCTCTGCTGGACTTCCTCCCGGACAAGAGGGCGGAGGCCCTGGAGATCCTGCAGGAAGGCGAGGTGGCGTCGGACCACGCCATAACGGTGGCCACGGACATTGCTGACACCGGTTTCCGCTAGTTGGGCAATGGTGTTTGTCTTCGATGGCGTGGTTGGCTCAAGGTGACCGATTTCCACCAGGACGTGCAAACCAGAGTTTTGGACATGCCCTTCGATGGGAATAACCTGTTTGGCAAGACAGTGGACGAGTCACTGCAGGCCATCAAGGCCGACACGGAGACGGCCGGGCCTTGGGGGTTTTGCAGCAACGACGGCCGCCCTTTCAGAACTCTGGAGGCAAGCAAGGTGCCTCCAAAGGATTCAGCGGCGGCTCCTCGATGTATCGCCAGGCGGCCCGCTCCTCGTCGCAGGAGGCCTACAGAGGATGCGTCAAGTCAGGAGGATCTAGTCGGCGGCAAGGTCGTGGCCAAGCAGGACTGAACCGGCCGTAGCGTCGGGCCCCCACCTGAGCACCCCGGTGGGAGGCCGGCTGGCGAGGTTCGTCCGCGTGTGGGAGTCCATCTCCACCGACCGACCGATCAGTGCTGGATGCCCTAGCCCGCTGTCACCAGAATCCTGTGCAGTTCCCTTGGGGAACACTGCAAAAAGATTAATACTACAGGAGCAGCAGTAAACCCAATTGGTAGCAGTCTGCACCACCCAGATTTACCTGGTAGCTGTGGCTGAGCAGTCACACTTCTCTCAAGAATAGTAGGGCAGTATGCAGAGTATACACAATAGGGCCAAAACACAGTAGAGCAAATAAACACTGACCAGAGCTTTGTATAAAAAGTATATAGTTATTTATTTAAAACATACTTTAGGTAATACACTAGCACTCTCAATGAAAAGTAACTATCAGACAAGTCAGAGTTAAAGCACAACTATTTTTTAAGACAGTAGTGAGCGCTTAACCTAGATGGCACTCCAATAGTTTAGGTTAAAAAGGGAGAGAAAAGGCAGAGCATAAAATAAAACTGTTCCCAACAAGAGTTCAGAGCAAGGGGAGAAAGGCAGGTTATTCTGTAGAGCCAAAGTTCATAGGCCAGGCCCACTTTAAATGGAGCAAAGCGAAATGTGCCCAGGATCACACTGTTTAAAGTGCACTGAAAGTCTTTGCAGAGTGTTCAAAAGAGGTTGGGGTGAGTCAAAAGATATAGTTAGAGGTCTGGAGCCAACCCAGTATAGAAGCCAAGCATTTAAGGGTCACCTTCAGCAATCTGTAGAAAGGGGAGGCCAGGCAGGACACAGTACCTTAAAGAGAAAGGAAGCTCCAGCGGGGGCATTTTTTCCTGGCAGTGGTTGCAGTTCATCGTTCCGACCAGGGGAAGAGAGGATCTCGTCGAGGAGGATACTTGGAGTCGTTGTACTGCACAAGGTGAAACCAGCCGCGGAGTTCCCGATTAAAAGGTGCGGTCCTTTTTTTCGCGGTCGAAAGTGGTGAGTTTGGCTATCCGGCCGCCGGGGTGCTTGGCATGAGCGATTCGACCAAGTGCCGTCTTTGGAAGGCGAAAAGGGTGAACTGGTTGGTCCCACCAGCTCAGAGGAAGAAGACTCGTCCAGCAGAAGATCTTCTCTTGTCGTCGGGAAAGTGGTGAGGTAGCTGCAGCAGGGCTTCACCGGTGGTGTCGTCGTTGCAGATGGCTCAGCTTCGTCCCTCTTTGGATTCTTAGGTCCTGTGGCGACTTCTGAAGTTCCAGTCCCAAAGGCCCTGCTTTTATGCAGAAAACCCCCCATTCATCAGCCTAGCTGTCAATCACACATGCTAAGTGGTGAGCCGGGCGGCTCACCACTGGGCCAATCAGAGTAGAGTGCGACTTGGGTTGCTAAAGCAACGCAGTCCAGGGTGCCTATTCACCCCTGCACCCCTCCTATGGAACCCAGACAGAGTGGCACCACTTGGAGGGCTTCTGTGGAGAAGCTTGCCAAAATAGTGGAACAAAGGGCTCGACCTTGGTCAGAGTTACAGAGGCGGACACAAACGCCATTTTAGAGTCGAGTTCTGGCAAAAAGACCCAACCGGTGATTTAATATTTAATAAATAAACCAGCGGTATCTTTAACATTGCACCAAAAAGTGGTGCGTTTAAAATCAATGGCAAAATCCCATAGAGAATATTCCGGAGGAATATTTCGCGTGGTAACCACTGCCACCAGCCAGAAACTCGATGAGGGGGGACGGGACAGTGCCCCCTTGAAAACAGACCCAGGGGCAATCGAATGACCCCTTATCAGTACTTCCATAATATGATGGTTTGTACTGGTTCTGTTCACAATTTTGGACTAGTAAAGCCAATGATGACTTTACATGCCCTGGGAGACAGTAGTCAGTCCCAGGGTATGGAGTCTATGTTTGGGGGTCACTGTGACACCCCTGTGGTACTGCACTGAGGGTGCTGTGTACCACACATACAGAAAAACAGATGATACCCTATGGAGTAAAAAGAAACCCCATAGCACATAAGCACATAACAATTCAAAGACATACCTCAAATCATGTCTAAGAGTGGGAGTAAGAGAGTCTTTCTCTTAGCAGGAGAAAAATACAAACACCAAAAATCCGGCAAAGCTGCTGGTGGACTCGCTAGGTTTGAGAAATAAGCCTTATAAGAGAATTCTCCCTAACACCCGCGGGCACACACTCGTTTTTAAAGCAGTGCCCCCGCATTCCACCCGTGGCCAGAAAGGAAAACCACGTCCCTCAACTGCTGCTGGAAGTAAGGGCAATGCTGAGGAAAGGAGCCATCAAGCTTGTCCCAAAGAGGCTCTGGGGCTCCGGAGTGTACTCGCGATACATCCTCATAAGAAAGAAGACCGGCGCTTGGCGACCCATTCTGGACCTTCATCCTTTAAACAAGTACATCAAGGCCCAGAAGTTCCGGATGGTCACCCTCCAGCATGTGCTGGGGCAGCTGGAGGAAGGCGACTTCCTATTGTCGCTGCACTTGGAGGGTGCCTACTTTCACATCCCCATTCTAAAAGGACATCGAAAGTTTCTCTGATTCGTAGTCCAAGGACTGCACTACCAATTCAAGGCCCTTCCTTTCGGATTGAAGTCGGAGCCCACAGTATTCACCAAGTGCCTAGCACCAGTGGCGGCGTGGCTGCGCCTGTAGGGTATCAACGTCTACCCCTACCTGGACGATTGGCTCATCCGAGCAAAGACAAGGGAACTTGCCGTCGGGCACACAGCGAAGACTGTCCAACTGCTCACGGATCTGGGATTCTCCATCAACTTTGCCAAATCCCACCTGGTTCCGTCGCAGGTCGCACTGTTTCTGGGAGCCAAGCTCGACACAGTAGCGCGACTGGCCTCCCCGTCAGAGGAAAGGACGAAGGCCATCCTGGGCAAGGTGCAGCGGCTGTTGACCATGGACGTGGCCAGGGTGAGGTCCATCAAGTCCCTTCTCGGCATGATGTCCTTGTGCATCTTCCTAGTGCGCCTGTGAAGACTGCCGATGCGGCCACTGCAAGAGTTCCTCGACGCCCGTTGGATGCAAACGGCGGGCAGCTTCGAAGACAGGGTCTCGCTCAACGAGACCTTCTGCCAAGCGATCCAGTGGTGGGGCACCCGCACGCATCTTGCGGCGGGTATGGACTACGAGACCATATCATACTTTTGAAAGAGCAAAGTATTAGGAAGTAGGAAAACATAAGTTGGGCATTTCTAATTGTCGGTTTCCTGAATGTACAGAACGGAACAAAACATTAAAACATCTTGTTTTAGAATGTCCCTTCTTTAGGGATCAAAGGACAAAGTCTTAAGATTTATCAATGTGAACTATGAAGATTGTATGATTTCACTCTGGCGTAGACTTATGAAAGGCAATGAGGAGGCTTTAATTTTTGCTTTGGTTGTTTTCCTCAAGGTAATTGAAAAAGAAATTTTGCTACTTTGATAGATTGTTTTTAATTTAAATTTGATTTTAATTGGCATGTTTAGTAATGTAAAGTGTTGTAAAATTGTTAAATGGGTATTATTGTGTATTTTTGTAAAGGTTCTTTGAACTATATACAAATAAAATATTTTTAAAAAATGTACTTGCTAAGCTCATGGGACCCCCCTTTGAGCCCATGCACAAATCTAGTCTCAAACACTTGACTTCTAAAACTGCCTTCTTAGTACCCATCACATCCATAAGAAGGGTCAGTGAAATTCAAGCTCTGTCAGTGCAGGTTCCTTTCTTTACTGTTCATAAGGATAAACTGGTTTTATGCACTCACCCTAGGTTCTCACCTAAGTTAATTTCCAAATTCCATGTTAACCAGTCTATTGAGCTACCGGCCTTCTCCCAGGAACCCAAAAGCTCTGCTGAAGTTTAGTTTATTATTTGTATGGCGCGCCATGCCCTGGAGCATCAGGGCGCAAACAGACAAGGATATGCTCAACTTGGTTACAGTTACATAAGAATAATACGAGGGTGCAGAAATATGCTGAGCTTAGTTACAGATATGCTCAGCTAGTTGCACGTACATGAAATAAGCAGATAGTATAGGCATCGACAGTGTTACAGTAAGCAATTATGTACAAGGAGCGATCAAGGAACAGGGGAGCGGGGAGCAATCTCCTGCGTAGTCAAGGTCACGAAATATGAATTATATACAGTTATGTACAGTGTGGCATATAGGGTCACGCGAGTTAACTTAGTTGGCTGTCCTTGGCTCTTAACCACCTAGTAAGGTTCAGTCTAAAGTTTGCGAAGGGCTGGGGTTCTCTGATGTCATGAGGGAGGGAGTTCCATAACTGCGCAGCCTTTACCGGGAAGCTATTTCCTCCGATGGTGGAAAGTTTGAAGCGCGGAACTTGGAGGCAATTGGCGTTGCTGATCTAGTAGGTCTGGAAGAGGTTCTTTTGCGTAATCTGTCCATGAGGTAGGGTGGAGCTTTGTTGTTAAGGCATTTGTGGGTGAGGGAGGCGATTTTGAGATGAATTTTGTCTGCGGTGGAAAGCCATTTGTATTCTCTTCTTATAGAGGATATATGCTTGTTTCTATTCATTTTGAGTGCTGCTCTCAAGGCATTATTCTGAAGGGCTTGAATTTTGTGGATGGTCTGTTTATTTGCCCCAATGTAGAGTCCATTACAATAGTCTAATTTGGAAAGTATCAAGGCTCTGGCAAGTGTAATGCAACTATCTGTGGAGAGGAATTGTTTGCTCGCTCTGATAAGTTTGCATGTGTATGCAGTGGCAGAAGCTAAGGAGTTAACTTGTTTGGTAAAGTTCATGGTGGCGTCTAGGTAGAATCCAAGGGTTTTCACTTCGTTAGCTACTTTTATGTTGTTCCTTTCGATAACGAAGTTGTCATAATCAGGGCTAAGTTTGGATATGTGGGAGGTGGTGCCTAGGATGATGAGCTCAGTTTTATCATCGTTCAGGCATAAGCCGTGTGTGGCCATCCATGCCTGAACGATGCTATATATTCTGTTCACTAGGGCCAGGTCCTTGGCGTAGTCTCCCGAGAGTGGGAGGAGGATCCACACACTAGATGTGAGGAGGGCGGTCCTCTACTATGTAGACAGACCACGGCGCTAAGAAAGACAGATCAACTGTTCGTCTCCATAGCTGCAGGCAGAGAAGGAGATTGCGTCTCTAAGAATGCCATCTCTAGGTGGATAGTCAGATGTATCCAACTGTTCTATTCCCTTTCAGATGAAACACTGCCTTTTACGACGAAGGCCCATTCTACAAGAGGTACTGGAGCCACTCTGGCTTTCATTGCAAATGTACTCCTTGACACCATTTGCAAAGCAGCTACATGGAGCTCTATTCACACCTTTACTCGGCACTACTGCATTGACACTCATTCCAAAACAGATACTCAAGTGGGACAAGCGGTTCTAAGACATTTATTTGCTCATGATCCTTCTCACGTCCCACCTCCTTCTTCTAACACTGCTCGCTAATCTATGCACAGCATGTGATCTAAGCAGATTCCACAAGCCTCAGAAGGGATACATTACTCACTGTAATCGTATTTCTGATGCTTTTATCTGCTTAGATTCATATGCGCCCCCCCTTTCCTCCCATCTGAGAGAAGGCGCGTGGATGCTTGTAGTCTTATCCATCTTATCTGCTTGGATAATCTGTACTCGTGCTACTCGTCATGCTACCTCATGTCAGAAAAAATACAATCGGAAGGTCCTATACGCGTGAGGTATCATGGGTACAGTGGACGTCACACTAGGGATAGTATTACTGGAACGCCCTAGTTCAACGCCCCTTTTTGAGTTTTGAAAAACAAACTAATACTCTGCAGCTTCCACTAGATGTCGGCCTATGCACAGCATGTGACTCTAAGCCGATACAAGCATCAGAAATACGATTACAGTGAGTAATGTATCCTATATATATATATATATATATATATATTTTTTTTTACATTAACACAATTTAAAACAAAATTTGTCTCAAGACTACAAATCTCCAGAAGTCTTCAATAGTTTTGTACACTGTTCCTTAACCAATCATGTCTTAGTTCACCCTTTTATGATAAAACCAACAGCGTGGTGTGCCAGCAGTGTGTTGTGTGACTTGGGAGAAAGTCCTGTTCGTGTGCTCTCTGCCTGTTCCATTGGATTTACTCATCGTGGACCTTTGGCAACATAGTCCCTTCTTTGTGTTTCTTTGGAGTTCCTGTCTACAAACAAACCGTGTGCCAGCAGTGTGTCTTTGTGGGCTGCAGGGTCGCTGTCGCGTTGGGACTCCACAGAAAATTCAAGGAATAATAGCAGTAGGTATTAAACCCGCAATCCAGGTGAAGAAAATAAAAGTTGCCCCCATCTTAGCTTTACCGGCCCTGGATGTGATGAGCTTCTTATAGTGACTGATAAAGAGCAGATACTACTGCTACTTTATCTTACGTGTTTTTCATGTTTCCACGCCGTCAAGGGGATTTGGTGTGTGCAGTCATTGGTTTCCTCAACGTGTGATACGCTTAAACCTCTTGGACGCATTACTTTGAATAACTGTGCCATTGATCTTATTGGACTGTGAGGTCTTACCTCACGTTATAATGGTTTGCACAAGCACCTGGATTACGACAGCGCTGGTGTACTAAAATTGCAGAGAAACTGCTTATTGTTCATACATGCACTGACTTTGAATGGGGAGATAATAACTTTAAAGCAATTTCTCCATAATATTGTTAATGCGTATTTAGAACCTGTGTTTTCTATACTTCAATAATGGCAACTGCAGGCTTCTGAGTTGTTTTGAGCCCCAAGTTTTTTTTGTTATACTTTGGCAACAAGGTGGTGAGTATTACTCACCGAAGGATAAGCAGACCAGAGGGGTGATTGTGTGCCTGAGAGCCTTTAAGCCCCTGGTAGTGTACTGCATAAAGGGTAAATACGTTACATGCACTTGTCACTTGAGAACAATTAGAATAGAGAGGCAACTGTGGGCCCGAGCCTTTGAGCCCCTTGGTTTATGGAAACTGAGCATACTGGGTGTGTATGACTGATTGTTCTATTGTGATAGCGTGATTGAGGTGACTGCAGGCTTTCTGGCCCTTGAGCCTCTTGACAACCCTCCAATGGGAGAATTGTGATTTCGTTATACACTCAGTGAATATGCTCTTGTGAACAGTGGGGAGACTGAGATTTTATCCTTTGAGCCCTGCTACTACGCAACATTGGTCTTGAAGTGAACTGGTGCAAAATAACTTTAGCTTGCCATACGGAGGCTATACTGTGACTTGCTGTTAATTACAACTGGCAAAGAAAAAAAATGGAATCTTCTCTCAGGAGTGGGAAATTCCGCAAATGTGCTGTGGTGAAAATGGAAAAGGTACACCTTAAAGCCCCGTCTGTGAGTGTGAAAGATTAGATGCCCTCACAAGAGGACCAAGAAACCGAAACACAAGGAGATAGTTCGATCTATCCATTTGTGCCCTCACTCTTCAACTTGTCTAAATTACCTTATAATGCTTCTGTATCACACTTAGAGGAGCAGGATATCGAGGGTGTACCATTGTCTATGCTACAGGCTGCAACAAACGTAGACAAAGTGCTATATCTCAGTGAATTGAATGGTATGCAGAATGAGAATGATCTTGCTGAAGCCTGTGACTCAGAATTGGACCCATCCAGGGCCCTAGACGCACGTAAAACAGCCTTTGATATCGCTGATGTGTCTGTTAGCTCCGGCAATTAGGCGGAGCTTGACAAGCGTGTATGTATGTCTCTGGGGCCTTCTACTCCTGTATCTACACCCCGAAGACACAGAGATTATGTACATCTGTATAGCCCTGATGATAGATATGTTTACTAAGCCATCCGTACAGTATATGGCAGATGAAGGGGATCAGGGAAATGAAATCCTCTAATTTCCCACTAATAGGAGACATGGGGAACAAACGCAAACTTAACGATTTTGGAGAATTTTACCCTTTCCCTATGGCCTCGAACCAGTATGAAAAAATGCCCATACACAAACATGATAGGACAAAACACGAAAACAATGTCATTAATGAAACTGTCAGATTGGAATGAGCAAAACTGTCACAGGTTTCCCCTTCTAACACAAATTCTTAACCTGCTTGACAAGGGACACAAATTCACTCAATTTGCCATTAGGGAGATGAAAGGGTCTATAGCTGAAATGACGGGTAAACTGAATAGGTTGGAAGGATTCATGATAGCCCATGGGGCGCTTCGAACCTATTCAAGCAGCCCACATTGATAGTATGACTCAGACCACCCTTGAATCACCCAACCTATTTAATCCCCATGTGAAAAAGTTGTCACAGGCAAGTCAAACAAATTGAAGTGAGCAGAATGCTGCAATGTATCTTAAGGATGAAGTAATATCCTTGCAAAAGCAAGGTTATATACCCTCGAAGAAGAAATTGACAAGATTGAACTAATAAAATTAGGCAAGCTTCACCATGACAGGATACTGATGCTAGAAAACTTGTTGAGAAAAGCTAACTTGATTCCACCTAATGAAAGTGGTGTTCAGGGCGAGCATGCTAATGAGGAAAAGAGACTGTGATATTGTCGCACCTGATAGTCCGTCTGGTCTGATAGAAATTATTGAACAGGCTAAAAACGGTAACGTAAAGAACCTCGTAGAGGAAGAGAAGTCAGATGACAATCAGGAGTGGAAATATTTGATGTCCCGAAAAGCAAAAAAAAAAGTTCCAAAATAAAAATAACGACAACAAAAAGTATTGAAACGGAAATCTGGTGGTTTATCGGATGAAACACTGAGTAATAAAGCACATAAAAGTGGGATAGCTATTGACAAGGAGTGCAGACAGGAGTGTTCTAATGGTGCAACCACCTTGCCTGAGGAACAGGGTCTGGACTTGAGTCAGCTAGATGCAGAATCTAAAGTTCTCCTGCAGTTAGAAGGACAACCCATATGTACGTCCAATCACCCCCAAAATAAATCATCACAAGTATGTGCCAAAACAATCCCTGATAAAAACATACAAAACAAAATGAAATCTATAGGAGCCATCAAAGGGGATGTCTTGGCAAGCACTGTGGGTGTGAATCTACCACACGGGGCAGCTATGAAACAATCTAATCTGGCAGCCTTTTACCAGACAACGAAAAATAAACTAACATTCAGAAAAAGATAGTTGTGATGGACAACAAGCAAAATAAATCACTTTGGTGGGTCCGATAAAGCAAATGGAAGCAAAACCCGCATATATATGCTTGAAGCATAGTAATCCAAGGAAAGATAATCTTGAAAACTTCCAGATTGACACTGACAACTCACTGGGTAAGCAACCACTGAATAGTAATGAAGGGATACAGTGTATCCCTGATAAAGGTGAAAGTCCTAGTGCCACTGAGATGACTCAGGAACAACTGTATAACAATTGCGATGATTTGGGGATAGAAGGATCACAGACAGAAAGCGGGAGGCTTTTGGTTAAGGCTATGACCTACGAAGCGGTACCTAAAGAGATGCAATTGTTTATTGGCTGGAGAAATAAGGTAGATGTACATGGTAGCAATAGAATTAATTGCAATTACTTGCTAAATGTGTTCCAACAAATTCCCACTTTGCGTAGCCTTCAGTCACAAGATATTGAATGGATTAATCAGTCACTTATCAACAACAACCGGATGCTGTGCAAAATTAAATCTCAGGTAATTACGGAAATGTTGTGGGAACAAAGAGATCATTTTAATTTGTTGGGATACGAATTGCATGAATTTGCAAATTTGCAGGAATCTACCACGTTTATTGAATACCAACCTGAGAAGCCTAGAAGTAAGGTGACTACAGGAACCCAAGAGGTAGCGAATTTAGCACTAAACCAAGACATGCTATCACAATTAGCCTCGGTTGTGAATGCTCTGAAAGGGTTGAACTTCCATCTAGTTCCCCATGCACGTGACCAAAGTGATTTCACATGGAGGCAAGGGAACTCAAGGTCTCTGATCGATTACATTGCTGTTTCGAAAAATCTATTAGAGGTGTGTGTACCAATTTCAGTATGTGATTTAAGTTTGGGGGATCATATGATCAATCTGACAGTAAATATCCCGGTGAACTTGTTTATGCACACTCCCCAGTTGTCTTTGATAGAGGTTGATAGACATGCATTATCAATTCGATGGAATCCGAAAATGTGTAGGAATTTGGCATATTTGGTAAACCAAGTTATATGGAAAACAGACATGAGGGTTGTGAATGTATCAGACAATCTATTTATGGTAGAGTATTATAGCTCTGTGGTAAGATACCATCTCAATCTCCTAGCACAACATCATCCTATAAGTAGAATTAGCTTACATCTTAACAGTTACAATAATGATGTTGCTGCACTAAAAAGGATACGTAATAGGGAGATTAGAATAATAAAAAGATTGTATGTTGAGGTTGCAGCAGCCAGTAAATTTCAAATAGATTATAAAAGGTTGAATATGGCAAAATTACTTGCCGAGAACCAAAAAATTATTCGGCTCTTGTGTAAGCATGAAACAATACACATGGACCATAGTTGGGAATCAAGTGTCAACCTTAATTGCCACTATCTTGGCCCACCTACTTGAAACTTCACATCGTACCTCCTCAGGAGCGATATACATGGCATCTTTGGACTTATCTGCAGCATTTGATATTGTCATTCGTTCATTGCTGTGGGGTAAAATTATCCAATATGGGATCCCTGAACATCTGATGGGATTGATGGCCTTACTCCATAATCAGACCTCATATCAGGTACGCATGAATCGCTGTGGGTATGTGACAGACCCTATTGAGACTGAAATTGGAGTCAAACAAGGCTGTCAACTAGCACCGATACTCTTCAATCTTTATATCGCTGACATTGATAAATTCTGGGAAAATCTTGTCATCCATCCAGTCAAATTGGGAGATGCCAGAATAAACTGGTTAGCCTTTGCAGATGACATCATTTTGGTTGCTATGACACCTTATGGCCTCAAAGACAAGCTGATTGTGTTCTCTACATATGCTAGCAAGCATACTTTCTTGACTAATACCTCCAAATCCACCATAATTGTATTTTCCAATACAAATAAAGTTTGTAGGTTTGACTGGAAGTTAGAAGGTCCGTTATTACAAAGAGCCCTTGCAACGAGGTATTTGGGATATAATTTGACCGATGCAAACTCATTGGCTATGTGGAGTAAAACTCTAAATATAAAAATAGTTAATCTTATTTCACAAATGAAAATGATATACCATAGGCACACTAAACTTTCTTTAGGACCTATCCTTGATTTCTATATTCTGAAGATAGAACCTATTATCCTATATGGATTGGACCTATGTTTACTTGACCTCAACAAAGTGTTAAACAAAACACAAGGAAGAATCTGGAAAGAGGTCCTGGATTTACCTAAATTGTTACTGAACACTATGATTTTGCATGAACTAGGGCTTAATTCTTTGGCAGCTACATTTTCCTGGAGAATGCTGGTGAATTATGGGAAAATGTTAGACCCTCCAGCAAACTCACTTTATGAAGATCTTGGAAAAATGATTGTGAAAGCACACCCAGCTTCGATAAACAGATATGTCAAGAAGATGAAAATACTCTTGAATCTGATTCACTGAGCATAAAGACTTGTATGAACGAACACATACTTTAAAAAAGAGATGGTTTCAATATGACTGGGCAAAAATCATTGCGCCAAATGCTTCATACAAATCATATTCAGATTTCACAGGTTTCAGTCATAGCAATATCCAAGGCTGCAATACTTGCAAAATTTTCCTTGCAACTAAGCAAGAAATGTATACTTGAGATTCAAACTAAATCTTTTTCACACAAATGGACCAAGAATAATAATGTAAGAATTGTGGGATGCAGATTCTGTGAAAGTGGAGAATCCAGAAATGCTGAAACACCTAGTGATTTATTGTGTATTTTTTTAAGTTCTCTGCATAACACACTTAGGGACGTTCTTTAATGTAGATCTGTCACTTTCAAGAGAATTGCTATGGACTCAGTGTATGTGGGGTACAAGACAGTCTGTGACTCTAGCTTTTTAACCACGTAGTTTCATCTAAGTCAAATGGAACAAAAGGAAATACAAGAGAATTATAAGATGGAGCAAAAGGATACTGTAATGAATTAAGAGACATTATCTTTAGCTTTTTGTCTGTAATAACACATTCAAATATGTATTTAAGATGAAATGTGTATGTTTTAAGAATTAGATTTACTGTCTTTAGTACGTAGATATGTAGGTTGTTTTAAGAGGTTTTGTTTTAAAGTAACTACTGTATCTTTGATCTGTATTTTATATATCATGAAGCAATATTTGTACAGGTACTGGTGCCAAATACAAATAAATAAATACAGAAACCCCCCCCAAAAAATAGTCCAAACTGATGCCAAAGTCCACTGATGCTATAACACGAAGACCATACTAACGCAGAAACTTGGTCCAGCTAAAATCAAGGTCTCCTTGATACCACCAGCCACAGCTCTATGATCGTCACCTAGTGAACAATAGAAAAAACACTTCATCAGATTAGAAATACGCAATGTTATCCCCCGCAATAATCTGACCACAGCTGGGTGCTCCCCGATCGGCAGTCGGTCGCACTTTACGTGCCCTGCGGAAATCACTGATCTATATACTCCTACGGTGCGGAATGCACGACCATCCTCTGACAACTCTGCCAGGAATTTGATGACATGCAGTACATAGAACATGTTGCGACGTGCACCACTCTTCCCACTTAGCCCAAGCTGCGTCGTAGCTCCAAATGGTGGCAGGTGCCAAGGAGTACCTGATACAGTCAGCGACTGTTGAAAGGCCTGGCAACTTGCAGCATTGCCAGAAACTCTGCACGGTAGGAGCTCCAGCAACCCCGTCAATATTAGAGAATGTTCCTGGACTGGTCAACAGGCACGTCTGAAACCGAATCACTTTTGGAAAATCTGAGGAAAGTTCCATCAGAATCAGGAACCACGCCTGTGATTTCCACAGCGGCCCTACCAGCACTACCTCTGCTTACTCCCTGTGAATCTTCGCTAAAGTCCTCACCAGCATGATGAACGGCTGAAAGGCGTAATGTATAGCTTCCGCCCAACTGTGGAGGAACGCATCTGTCTCCAGCGCCCCTTGGTCCAGCCCGAGCTGAAATACCTGGGCGTCTGCGCTTTCAACCTGAAGTCAAAAGATAGATGTTGAACTGCCCCCATAGTTTCTGCAACTGTAAGAACACTGGTCTGTGCAACTTCCAGTCGCTGGCATCCTCCAGTTCTGGAGTTACAATCTGCTATCCGGTTCTGCTCCCCTGGGAGATACTCTGCTGCGATCGCGATTCTCCTCTCCGGGCAATAATGGCAGAAATTATTAGCTAATTCTACTAACATTTTCAACAGTATCCCCCAGCCGGTTTATATATCGCACTGTTAGGGAGAATTCTCTTATAAGGCTAATTTCCCAAACCTAGTGAGTCCCCCAGCAGCTTTGCTGGAATTTTGGGGTTTGTTTTTTTCTCCTACTAAGAGTGAGACTCTCTTCCTCCCACTCTTAGGCATGATTTGAGGTATGTCTTTGACTTTGTATGTGCTTATGGGCTATGGGGTCTTTTACTCCATAGGGTATCATCTGGTTTTTGTGTATGTGTTACACAGCACCCTCAGTGCAGTAACACAGGGGTGTCATAGTGACCGCCAAACACAGACTCTCCATACCCTGGGACTGACTACTGTCTCCCAGGGCATGTAAAGTCACCATTGACTTTACTAGTCCAAAATTGTGAACAGAACCAGTACAAACCATCATATTGTGGAAGTACTGGAAGGGGTTTATTTGATTGCCCCTGGGTCTGTTTCCAAGGGGGCGCTGTCCAGTCCCCCCTTGTCGAGTTTCTGGCTGGTGGCAGTGGTTACCACACAAAATATTCCACCGGAATATTTCCTATGGGATTTTCCCATTGATTTTAAACGCACCACTTTTTGGTGCAATGTTAAAGATGCCGCTGGTTTATTTATTAAATATTAAATCAACGGTTGGGTCTTTTTGCCAGAACTCTTTTCTAAAATGGCGTTCGTGTCCGTCTCTGTCAAGGTCGGGCCCTTTGTTCCACTTTTTGGCGGGCTTCTCCACAGCAGCCCTCCAAAATGGTGCCACTCTGTCTGTGTTCCACAGGATGTGTGGGCAGGGGAATTGGCACCCTGGACTGCGTTGCCTTAGCAACGCAAGTCGCACTCTATTCTGATTGGCCCTGTGGTGAGGCGCCCGGCTCACCACTTAGCATGTTTGAGTGACAGCTAGGCTGTTGAATGGGGGTTCATCTGCATAAAAGCAGGGCCTTTGGGACTGGAACTTCAGAAGTCGCCACAGGACCTAAGAATCCGAAGAGGGAAGAAGCTGAGCCATCTGCAACAACGACACCTCCGGTGGAGCCCTGCTGCAACAAACTCACCACTTTCCCAACGACAAGAGAAGATCTTCTGCTGGACGAGTCTTCTTCCTTTGAGCTGGTGGGATCAACCAGTTCGCCCCTTTCGAAGACGTCTCTTGGTCGAATCGCCCGTGCCAAGCACCCTGGCGGCCGGATAGCCAAGCTTCACCACTTTGACCGCGAATAAAAGGAACGCACCTTTTAACCGACGAACTCCGCGGCTGGTTTCATCCCTGTGCAGGGCATCGACTCCAAGTTTGCTCCTCAACGAGATCCTCTCTTCCCCTGGTCGAAACAACGAACTGCAACCACTATCGGGAAAACCTGCCACCGCCAGAGCTTCGTCTCTCTTTAAGGTAGTGTTCTGCCTGGCCTCCCTTTCCACGGATTGCTAAAGGTGACCCTTAAATCCTTGGCTTTCCAACTGGGTTGGCCCCAGACCTTCTAACTTTACTTCTTGAATCACCCCAACCTCTTTTGAACATTCTGCAAAGACTTTTAGCGCATTTTAAACTCTGTGATCTTGGGCACATTTCGCTTTGCCCCATTTAAAGTGGGCCTGGCCTATGAACTTTGGCTCTAAAGTGTATACTGCCTTTACTCCCTTGCTTTGAACTTCTAAAAGTGTTGGGAACTGTTTTATTTTTATGGCCTGCCTTTTTCTCTCCCTTTAACTTAACTATTGGAGTGCCATCTAGTTTACACGCTCACATCTGTTTTAACAAATAGTGGTGTTTTAACTCCGACTTGTCTAATAGATATCAAGGGAGGTGTTTATACTTTACCTGACTGTGTTTTAACTTGCTTTTGATTTAGAGTCCTAGTGTATTGCCTAAAGTGTGTTTAAATAAATAATTGTATACTTTTGATACAAAGCTCTGGTCAGTGTTTGTTCTACTGTGTTTTTGGCCCTATTGTGTATACTCTATATACTGCCCTACTCTTCTTGAGAGAAGTCGGACTGCTCAGCCTCAGCTACCAGGTAAATCTTGGAGGTGCAGACTGCTACCAATTGGGTTTACTGCTTACTCCTGTAGTCTTAATCTTCTTGCAGTGGTCCCCAAGGGAACTGCACAGGATTCTGCCTAACACGCACCGCTGAGATGTTGTCCATCTTCAAATGGATGTAACAGTCCGCCTGTCTTTGGCGAACACTTTCACTGCAAAGGAGCCTGCTAGCAGCTCTAAACAGTTTGTCTAGCCATAGCTCTTCCGCAGACCACTTGCCTCCTGTTTGCAAATGTCTGCACTTGAGCCCCAGCCTGTTCGGCTCGTGACTGACTGCATCACCAGTTCGGGAAAGTCCCTGAAAAATGGCCCTGCCATTCCTGGCTTCCATGTTCTGTAGCCACCAGTCTAGCTCTACCTTCCCGTCCTCGTCCAATGGCACTAACTGATCCCCCTCCTTCAGGTGTCTGATCTTCAACAGCTGCAGTGCCCTTTA
Organism: Ambystoma mexicanum; assembly: GCF_040938575.1. NCBI lineage: Eukaryota > Metazoa > Chordata > Amphibia > Caudata > Ambystomatidae > Ambystoma > Ambystoma mexicanum. The sequence continues at coordinate 698,218,401 of NC_090921.1, forward strand.
GTGTAGGGGGCCGAGGAAAATGGCCTGAATCGATGACGCTGGTAGCCCCACTTTCCTGGCCAGATTCCAAAGTGAAATATGCGTTTTCTGAATTGCTGCCCTCAGCTCCTTCTTGATTGCTTTCATCTTCTGTTGAGGTAGCTGTAAAATGGCTTGTCTGGTATCTATAACGAAACCCAGAAACTCCATCCTCTGACTCTGAACTAATTCTGACTTCTCTCGGTTGACCAAAAAACATAGGGAAGTTAACACTTAGCTTACCCATTGCACTTGACTCGCTAACACCTCTTTGTCCTCTGCTAGAATCGTCTAGGTATATAATCATCCTGATACCGCTGTCTCTAGCTGCTACTACTGGTCTCATCACTTTGGTAAAGGCCCAGGGAGCTGAGGCCAGTCCGAAGGGCAGGCAGGCGAACTGCCAGCTCTGACCCTGCCAAAAAAACCTGAGGAATCTTATGTGATCCAACACAATTGGAATCGTCAGATAGGCATCTTTAAAATCTAGCCTCGCTAGCCAATCTGCTTTGCGCAGAATGTCCCTGAGGAGGTGGATTCTCCCTCCATCTTGAAATGCCTGTAAATGAGCCAGCTGTTCAGCTCTTTGAAGTTGATCACTGGCCTGGATTTCCCTTTCCTGTGCACCAGGAACATCTTGCTGTAGAACCCTGTCTGTCCCGTCAGACACCTCTCTATTGCCCCTTTCTCTATTAGGTTGTTGAACTCCGTATTGAGGCGTTGCTCCTCCTCTTTGGACATTCCTAGTTTTGGTGGGAAGCGCTTCTGTAGTGGGTAGCCCACAAATTCCAGTCTTAAACCTGCTACTGCTTGTAGTACCCAAGCATCGCTCGATAGCTCTCGCCATTTGCTTAAATATCACAGCGTCCTGCCCCCCACCCTGGAGTAATGTTTCACTGTGCTCACTTATCCCTAACACTGCTCTGCTGTCTATATCCGCCGCGCTCTCTGCGTCCATGTGGACCTCTTCGCCTTGACGGAAAGAAGGCTTCTTGCTGGGAGTTCAGGCTTCGGGCACTCTGATTTCATCCTAAAATATGCTTCTTTCTCAAGCGGCTTCCTAATCCGTTGAGCCATGTACTGTGCCACCCTCGGCGATGGAGACCACTCCTTAGGCTTCGGGTGTCTTATGTTATCGGGGTCAAACATTTCGGCTTTATCATCTCCATCTTCCTGAGCCGCCTTTGGCAGCTGCAGTGTTTGATTTGTCTGGTTAGGGAGATTGCTGCCTTGGTCCTCATCGTCCTGATCAAGATCTCCCTCATCATCATCGGAGGTCATATCGCCTTCATTGACATCCCCTTTATACTCCTACGTCTCCTCCCCTTTCCTCCATACTGCATGGGCGTACTTCGCTATGGATGGGAGACGGAACCTTTTTCACCAGAAAAAATCTTTTTCCCCTTTAAATTTAGAGGCGCGTGTGGGCGCGGCCCTGGACGCATGAGCTCCCCTGACTCCGCTCAACGGCACCACTCCCCAGGCCTCTTTTCCATGTCGACGGGAGCAGATCGCTTTCACTAGCACTCCTGGGTTTGGCTTTGGCCTTGTAATTCCACACGCTCTTCCTAGGATACTGTCTTTTGGTCTTTAATCAGGTACTCGGTCCTCTGGCACAATGCTCCTCCCCGATGAATGTTGACGTCATCGGGCTTCAGCAGATTTCCAGCCTGCGAGGGGCTCATCCCTACGTCCGACCCCCACGCTCTTTTCCTCTGCTGCCTTGGCCCTGAACACAGCTGGGAGGGTTTATCCGTGTGTGACGCGCTTACACCTGCGCTCTGAAGAACAGGTTAGCTCGGTGGAGAGAGCCCTTTGAATGATCTCCTACAGAGGACTTGAAGAATTTCGTCAGGCACAAGTCAAGGCCCAAGGTAGGGCCACTCTTCTCATCCGCACCCCGCAAGGGCGACTCCTTCCCCACGAAATGTCCAATCCGGAGGGACCGTTCAGGTTCCAACACCAGCACAGGTACCGTGGCTGCTTCAGCTGCCGGCTGCTAGATTCTGCCGGTGACGTTGCTGAGGGACCGCAAGGTTCTTTTACCGGGTGTTCACCCGGGGGGGGGGGGCTACAACCTACTACCGGACAAATGTCTCAGGGGGCGCCTGTACGCAGCACTAGCCGCGACACAGCCGAGGGGATAACGCCTATCGGGGCCCGTCCTGAGGTGCAGGGTAGGCCTCGAGCTCCACTGCCAATAGTCCAGGAGGAGGCCAGGCCCAGCGCTGCAAGCACCATGATGCAGGCACGTGGCATGCAGCCTGACAAAATGGCCGCTCGTCCGACGCCATCCCCTTTCGGGGAGCAGGTAGGGGAGCGAGTTTCCAGGTGGGACTGATCTTAGGCAGGTACGTGGCCTACAGCATATATCCTTCAGCGTCGCAGGGCAGATAAACCCTGCATGCAGCAAGGCAGAGTATGCCCAGGCCTCAGCAACCTCAAGTCCCTGCTCCTACTCCCGCACCACCTAGCTCCCCACCAGCCTGTGAGGACAGTTTTTTTTTAAAGTTCCTCACTCTTATGAGGTCCCCTCAGGTGGGAGCCATCCTTCACGATGTGATCAGGGACGTGCTGCCTCCAGTCCCGTCGCTAGCTCCCACGGTCATTCCTCCTATGGCTCCAGCGCCTCAGGCCCACGCCGGGCCCCAGGATTCTGGCACCCCGGCCCCCTGCAGCCCAGGCAGTTCCACACCCACCTACACAGCAGCCTCCGGCACTGGTCAGCACACCTCAGCCTTCGGTGCCCAGTACACCTCCACCTGCTCCGGACCTGCAGGACACCCTGGCGGAAACCTAGGAGGAGGAGGACCCCGACACACCGTCATCGGCAAAGGCGTTTCATGAACGGCTCGCAGGTGTGGCTGAATACTTGGGGCTTCCACAACCCGAGGTTGAACAACTAGGGGCGGAGGTCCTGGCCGAGGTCCTCCCTCTACGCCTCGCGGCCAGAACAGGGATTCTAATGCCGAACGACAATGTCACCTTGGCCAAAAGGGGATGGCTTAAACCCCATTAGGCGCAGCCTACCAATTGGCACCTTGATGCCAAGTACAGGCAATTGGAGGGGGATCCACTCTTGCTGTCAGCACACCCTCAACCACACTGCTCGATGATTGCTGCGGCCTCACTCTACTCCAAGCCGCAGTCTTCCTCGGCTACCTCGTCCTCGGCCCTCCTAGGCAAGGAGGAGAAGATCTTGAAGGCATAATGAAAGAAGGTCTATTCCAATGCCTCGCTGCACCCTAGTCAGTCTAATGCAGACGCTGTGCTCACAGCTGTCAATCAAAGGCTTTGGTGTGAAATGGCTGACTTACTTTTGGACCTTCCGGTGCAGAGTTAAGTGCACTTCAAGGGGGGGGCTGGCAGATGCAAAAATGGTGGCTCAGGATATCATGAAGTCCATGGTGGCTCATATATACCCCTCCGGCTGTGCCATCTGCATCGCTACGGACATGAGAAGAACTGCCTGGCTACGGGTTACCAAGTTCAACCCGGACACCCAGGAGCACATATTGGACCTTCCATTCGAGCAAGGTGGTGACCTTTTTCTTTCCACCACAGACGAGGAACTTGATAAGAAGAAAAACAGTAAACAGGCTGCAAAATCCTTATCTATCCTCACTAAGTCCACGTCTAAGACGTACAACCTGACGCACCAGCGTTCCGACAAGGGGCGGACCTTCGGCGGCTTCTAGGTAGGAAGGTCAAGACAGCCGGACCAGTCTCCAAGTCAGCACTGCCGTAAGCAGCACAAGGCGGGGAATAAGGGCTTCTTTCAGTCCCCCTCCTCAGCCCCAGCCTCAGAGGGAAAAAAGGTATGACGCTCTCCTCTGGGTCCACATGTCTCCACTGGGGGCAGGCTTGCCCTTCACGCACAATATTGGCGCATGACGTGCCGCCGACCCCTGAATCCTCTCAATAGTGTCCATGGGGTCTCTCTCTCTGTCTCTCTCTCTCTGTCTCTCTCTCTCTGTCTCTCTCTCTGTCTCTCTCTCTGTCTCTCTCTCTCTCTCTCTCTGTCTCTCTCTCTTTGTCTCTCTCTCTCTGTCTCTCTCCCCACACACAGATTGGGACAGCAATGGAAGAAGTCCCAGTGGGGTATGGGCTTCTACTTCAGAATTTACTACCATACACAAGAACAACCAGGCTGGCCTGACAGTTGTTGGACCTTTCCTCCTTGAACCTTCACCCTCCCTCTTCAAAAGTTCAAGATGGTTACCCTAGTGCTTATTACGGAGATACTGTGCAGGAGAGACTGTATGTGCTCCCTGGATCTGAAGGACGCGTACTTACACATCCCTATTTATCAGCCTCATCGGTCCTTTCTGAGGTTCAGGATCATGGACTTTCATTTCCAATACAAACTTCTACCCTTTGGCCTCAACTCAACCCCCGGGGTATTTACCAGACTTATGAATGTGGTGGCAGCCCTTCTCCAGGCCCATGGTCACTATATCTGTCCATACCTAGACGACTGGCTCATCAGGGTGAAATCCCCAGAGGCGGCCCATCACACCGCCTCCGCCCTCATGACTACGCTACACGACTTGGGATTTTCCATCTATCTCAAGAAGTCACAGCTGGAGCCCATGTAGAATCTAACTTTTCTAGGCCTCATCAGGGATACAGGCTCCAAGAGAGTTTTTCCCTCAGAGGACAAGATCACAGCCATCAAGGCATTTTCTCAGCAGAGCTGTGACCTCCGCATGATCTACCAACACCTCTTGTGTATCATGGCAGCATATCTACTGGTAGTGCCATACACGAGGCTCAAAATTAGACGTTTGCAACTGCACTTCGCAGCCTCATGGAGTCAGAAGAGGGGTTCCCAGGCGGAATTCATCAGCATTCCTCCGTTTCACCACCAGGACCTTGTCTGGGGAAGCATTGACTGGTCTGGTGAAGCACTGACTGCAACTTGAGGATAGATAGACTCTTCAGGCAACCAGCATCACAGGTTACCATCACCATGGATTCTTCCTTGGAGGGTTGGGGAGCCACCCTGGACAACCACAGTGTCCATGGAGTTTGGTCTCTTCAGGAGCGGGAGGCTCACATCAACGGACTTGAGTTGATGGCCATCTGGCTTGCTCTCAAAGCCTTCCTTCCCATGATCGATTGGCAGGACATTCCTCATTCAAACGGACAGCTCCACCAGCATGTATTACATCAACAAACAGGGTGGCACCAGGTCTCCTCCCCTATGTACCTTGGCAATCTGCATTTGGGAGTGGGCTATGGAGAAAAACGTTTGCTTGAGGGCATTTCATCTCCCGGGGGAGTCCGACTTGGAGGCGGACAGGCTCAGCAGACTGGGTGCGGACAACTACGAATGGCAGTTGAACGAACAAGTCCTTCAAGAGATCTTCAACATATGGGGTCATCCGCAGGTGTGAATCTTTTTGTCACCTGGTCCAAAAGGAGGTGCCCCTAGTTCGCATCCTGGCAGGGACAGGGCTGGGGCTCTCTGGGCGACGCAATGCAGATACAATGGGACAACATGAACGCCTATGCCTTCCCTCCCACTCCCCTGGTTCACAGGGTAATCTGCAAGATCAGGGAGGCTCGGCACCTGTGGGTCATCCTGATAGCTCTGTGGTGGCCTGCAAGGCCATGGCTCTAGGATCTACTCAGCCTGTTGGAACAGGCCCTGGTGCACCTTCCGCTGGGTCCAGCTCAGCTTCTGTCACAGCAGGGGGGCACGGTCCTGCACCCCGCTCCCCAGAAACTAGCCCTCGCAGCGTGGTTCCTGAACAGGTCCCACTAAAGCATCTACATCTGTCTCGGGCTAACCTAGACATTATACAGGGCGCTAGGAGCAATGCTACCAGGAGCCAGTACAAAAACAAGTGGACTAGGTTCTGCCACTGGGCTTCATCAAAGGTAGTTGATCCATTGACCTGCACTCTGGACGCTGTTCTATCCTTCACTGCACACCTTGCACACTCAGGGGTGCAGGTGGACACATGTTGCACCTATTTGGCGGCAGTCACAGCCTACCGGAACTTGGAGGAGGGGCATTTTCTTCCTCTAATCCGGTGGTTAAAGGACAACTGCCGGGCCTCACCAGGCTCTACCCGCCTATCAAGAAGCCAGGCCGGTGTGGGACCTTAACCTGGTCTTAGGCGCCCTGGCTTATAAACCATCCAAGCCCATGGCGTCCGCAGACATCAAACTAGTCACTATTAAGACAGCTCTACTGGTGGGACTTAAATTTGCATGCAGGGTCAGTGAAATCCAGGCACTGGTGTCTTCAGACCCTTGTGGCTTCAGACCCTTGTACTACTTTCCATAAAGACAAGGTGGTGCTTAGAACTCACACCGTATTCTTACCAAAGGTGTTCTCCTCTTTCCCCCTGAAGGAGGAGATGCTGTTACCCACTTTCTTCGCTGACCCTAAGAAAGACAGGGCTAAAAGCTTCCGCAAATCGGAGGCTCTCTGTCACCTTCGGTGGGTCAAGGCCATGCTATCAAGCTTCCAAAGCCTCCGTAGCAAGATGGATGGTAGCGACCATCAAGGAGGCCTATGATGGGCAGCACAAACCGCTCCCGGCAAATATACATGCCCACGCTATCAGAGCCATAGATACAGCTGTGGCTTTTCAAAGGCACGTTCCGTGGCAGGTCAGGGCGGCTACCTGGGCTACGCCTTCAGGTTTCTGCAAGCACTACTGTTTGGATGCCAGCTCCACGTCGGACGCAGCATTTGGTCAGGCAGTGATAAGGAACTTGTTTTCTTCAGAGGGTTACCTCTCCACCCTGGGGCTACAATCAGTTGTAATCACCCTGCAGTAGGAGTAATTCTAAGTTTCTCACCGTAGTGACTAACGTACTCCTAGTTCATAGTCGCCTTTCCTCCATGCGTCCCACCATCCTCACCCTTAATAAAACTGGTGTCATTAGGCAGTGGTAATATTCTCGACACGTCAAAGTGGACTGAGGAGTGGCGCCGGTGGGCGGAGTCAGGGAAGCGCATGCTCCCAGGACTTCACGCCTCTAATTGTAAAGGGGAAGAAGATTTTTTCTGGTGAAAAAGGTTCAGTCTCCCGTCGCTAGCGAGGGACGCCCATGCAGTATGGAGGAAACAGGACTATGGACTAGTAGTATGTTAGTCACTACGGTGAGTAACTTATCATTTATTCACCCCTCCGGCAGGGGTTTAGCGGCTCTGCACAGCCGTCCTCCCCAAATAGGCACTTATCAATTTGCCTAAGAAGTCGGCTACCTCCCGGGGCGTTTTGTTGACCCCCACTATAGGACCTGGGAGGGTAGAAGAGGGGGTGCTCTTCCGGGTCTTGTTCTCCCCCTAGGTCAGCCCTTTCCTGGGGCATTTGGCTAAGGTTCCCTCACCAGGGCTGAGCTCCTTCTTTCAGCAGGAGCTTTAGCTTTTGCAGTAATGAGGGTTTCCAGTGCTTGGAGTATCTCCTGTATGTGTTGAAAACCTTGTGACACAGCTATGGCCAGTCACCTAGGACTTTTTTTTACTTAAAGCTCAGCCCCTGTCCAACTCCTGCTCCTCCTCCTCACTGTATTCTTGTGCTGAGCGGTCTTGTTCCATTTAGAATGCAAAGGAGGGCTGACCAATGGGTAAAGGTGTACTGATGCCTGTTCCCTCAAGCTCCTCTCGCTCAAATGTTGTGCACCTGTGGTTTGTTTGGACTTTGAAGGCTGCTTCTTCAGAGAGCGTCTCAGATACCTACAATCCCTGTGGACCGCAACTTATTGAAGATGTGCGCTCTACAATGTGAAACTTGGAGGTTCTTTCCTTTAAATCCGAGGCAACGCTCGTGCGTGTGCCCGGATGTGCATTGAATAAATGCTGGCTAAGTGATGTGATCTTGGTGCTCGGGGACTCAACGCGTACACCCTGAAATGTGCGCCCTGTCAAAGACAGGATCCTTTACTCTAAAGCGGCTTCCAAGCCACGTTATGCTTGTCGGAACTGTAGTAGTTCCCTGGGGAGCGGTCTGGAGCCCTGGCGTGAGTAAAATTACTTGCGGCCCGGAACGCTACTCGGTGACAGCTAGTTAATGAGACAAAACACAGTCTCGATGGTGCGAAAACTGTGGCTACCGTGCTACTTGCGCATTGCATACAAAACTGCAGGCACAGGAAATCAAATCCAAAATGCCTTGCACCTACATGTTAAGCACAATGTTAAATCACTACAGTCCCCACTGACAGCCTCTAAAGGCTTCCCATGACATTCAAACACACCAGAGCAAATAAAGTTGACTTATATGCTTAGAGGGCAGCAAAGAAAGAGTCGTCTCAGACAGGATGTGGCTAAAAGGGTGAACTGAGACATGATTGGTTAAGGAAGAGTGTACAAAACTACAGACTACCTCAATTCAAATAAGGTTAAGCAGAGACGGTATTCTATCAGAGCAAATAATGACATCGAGAGGATTGAAGCAGGGATGCATTCTTGCATCCACTCTGTTTAACTTTATTTTTGATATGTGTATGAGTTTTGGAGATATAACAGATTCTCCTAAATTAGAAGGTCAGGAAGTAAATTGGCTATTCTATGCTGATGATCTCTTACTATCAAAGACTCCGTCCGGGCTAGAAAACATGCTTAAAAGCCTGGAAAAATATGCTAAACAAAATATGATAGCAATAAATACAAAATAAACTCAAATTATGCAGTTTGGAAATGGAAATCAACTCTGTCGTAAAAATGTATGGCATTTGGACAAAGTAGATCTTCAAATTGTACCATCTTATATATACCTAGGGGTCAATATAAATAACCATCCCTGGGATATGCTTTATGAGACAGGTCTGAAAGCAAAACTAAGTACAGCCACATCGCAAGCTCGGATCATTGATAACCGATTTGGTAAATGTTCTGTTATTCCTATTTTGACATATTACAAACAGAAAACCATTCCAATTCTAACTTACGGATCAGAAACAAAAGTGCCAAAATCTGGAGTATACTGGAATAAGTTGAAAGGCTTTTTTTGGAAAGCAGTCCTAAAGCTACCAACCTCAGTCCCAATAAGGTTGCCAGACATTTGGTCGAAAAAAATTGGTCGACCAGACAAATGGTCGAACCAATTTGGTCGAAAACCAAATGGTCGAATTTTTTTTTATTTTAACCCTTTTTTTTTTTTTTTTTTGGGGGGGTCCCCCCCCAACCCCCTTTTTTTCTCTAAAAACCCCTTTTTTTACTAAACGAAAACCCGAAAAATATAAATAAAAAAAAAATTCGACCATTTGGTTTTCGACCAAATTGCGTCGATCAAATTGCAGTCGACCAGTTTTTTTTCGACGAATTGACTGGACACCTCCCAATAACTTTAGTTGGACATGAGCTAGGGCTGATTTCCTTATGTGCTCATTGCAAATGGAAAGTACATATGCTTTATCGTAAATGCTTACTCGCAGATAAGAAAGAGAACATTTTAACCATATTGTCTAATTATGTTAAAATCTCTAATGAAACGTTTATGCTTGAATGGAGATCGAAAGCTCCGGAGATTATGGACGATGCTTGTATATCAGATCAGATCCTTCTACAAAACCCAGAGTTGGCGAAGGAAAAATTATGGGAATTCGATTGGATTCGAACAAGGGAAGGCTGTGGCAATTAAAGTGTGTTTAAGAAAAACACATTTGCACTTAAATGTTGTGGTTCGATGGAACCATATCTATTTCAATCCCCTGATAGAAAACATTGTTCCGGTCTTCTGCATTTAAGATTAAATCTTTGGAAAACGCAAGAGGTAACAGGGAAATGGTATTCCCTATCACCCCAAAAACAATTGTCGATTTTGTAACAGTGTAATGGAAGCCTTGAAACATATATTGTTGGAATGTGACAATTTGAAACCAATGCGTATTAGATACTTTTGGACCTACTTTGAACAATATGTAAAGATAGATGTAGCGAGGTTGTGGTTTCATATTTTTCATATACATTCCAAATCATTGGGGTTTGTGACTATGAATTTTTTGGCAGAATTAGATTTGAATAAAGATGAATTACTCTTGTGAGAAACATTCAAAGTAGTGACATTTCAGTAAATATTTAACATTACTTTTAATTATGGAATATGATCATTTTATTTTTTTATTCTTATTCCGATTCATGTTTTTATCATAATTCTTTTAAAATGTCATTTTGAAAGGTTGAGTCAGCCAAACAAAATAAAATAAAATTTTAAAAAAATAAATAAACTACTGAACACAGAAGACTTCTGGGGATTTGTACTCTTGTGACAAAGTTTTGTTTTAATGTTAAAAAAGAAAAAAGAAAATATTTTAAAAGGCTGCTCTGGAGAGTGGCATTAAAGAGTTTAAGCATAATGGTTGCCTCCGGTCTTGACTTGGAATCTAAAAGGATTTTGTGGAAACTGGGAGCGGGCGCGTCTCTGGGCTTGCACGGCTTTTCTGAGCTTTCTCACTAATGCGCCCACTGTTGGGAAAGATTACGCTTTTAGAAAACTTTCCCTCCATATTATATGGACCCCCATACTTTTTGCTTTTATTTTATGACTGGTCTTGACTTCCCTGTGCTTTTTGCTCATTTTGTCCTGGGGAAACTGAACAGTCCTGACTGCCAGTACTGGGAAAGGATCTATGCGAATATTGCGATGGCCGAAAATGCCGACTTTAAAAAATAAATGTTTTTTACACCACATATATATGCGGGGGAGACCCCCATATCAATATTATATTCTATACCCCCCACATATATGTGGTGTAAGGGGGGGTAAAAAAAAAAACTCTGCATTTATGGCCTTCGTAATTGTGAGGGCGACATTTTGGTACGATTTCCTGGGAAACTGTTTCCCTTTTTGTCTTTTACTTTTGGCCTGTTTTGTAACTTTTCTGACAGTGCACACAGCATCTTACAATGCAGGGCATGGGGATACTTTTGGATCAACCTAGATTTTTACACTGGGATTTTTGGTTAGTTTTTCATGTGCCTATGGGACTAGCTGGTGGCACTAATCCCATTTCTACCATTTTTTTTGCAGTGTTTTTAGTGTACACGTTTGCGTTTACTGCATCTGGCTACTGAAGATGGCTGGTGTCCTAAAATAGCTGCGCCACAAGATTTGTTTTCACTTGTCCTTTAACAATATTGTGTTTTGGCGTTCCTCTTGCTTTCTCAGGTCAGGAAATCCCTAATATGGTCATGAATTTGCCCGGGAAAGCTGCTGTTTTTGTGGTCTAGTGCATGCCATTTGTGTGTAGACCCAGGAAGTGGGTGGGACTGCCTATTCCCGTGCACCAACTGGGGTTCCAGAAAGTCTGTTGTGCATGCATGGGTGAAACCCACAATACTCCCTGATTAGACCACTGCTGGCTGAGTGAGTGGTGCACATCCTTAACATTAGTGGGCTGATTTTTGCTATGAACCTGGATTTGGGATAAGAGGACTCTGACAGCCATTCCAGATCAGCATTGGAGACAAGATCCTGTGTAGCCGCACAGCCGAACGAAGACCCGTGGACGACTTCTGAAGAGGCCTGGTTACCTTTCCTGCATTTGCCCCTGTGAAGCCCTGCTTGGACTACCTGATCTGAAATGGCCCTCTGTGTTGCTTGGTCCCTTAGACTGGTGGGACTAACCAGTCTCAACATCTTCTCGTTCTCCTGCAGTCCTAAGCCCTGGGAATCATCCCTGAACCACCCGTGGACCAACCAGCTCTGAATTGGGCTACCGCGCCAGAAGCATTGCAATTCTGCTTTTTGGTCTGGAACTTCAGTGAGCGGCAGCTCGTGCTATAAGTCGCCTTTCTGCCAAATTTCAGCTACCCACGTCAAGGGATCCTGCACGGGAACAACTTCTTCGACCGCGACTGGAGAGATGCCTGCTGTCGCCTGTGTGCAGTGATTGACACTGAAACCGGCTTCCTTGCGTCTGGTAGTGTCCTGAAGAGGCTTGCATCAGTACCTGCTGCTTTTCTTCATCAGGAAGGGTTGCCCTCTGCTCCTGCACCCGACCAGAAACTTCCCTGCGCTAGCAGCTCCTGGGCATCTTCTACTGGATCCAGTGGTGGGAAATCCTACCTTCAGCAACTCCTAGTGGACCTGCCAAGTCACTTAGGAAAATCGGAGTAGGGGTGGTGAGTAATCGCAATACTTACAGCCATCCCTATCCCCCTATAATAACCTTTTAGAATACTTTTTTCAATTCCATTCCTTCGCTTTTTAAACGTTTGTTTTAAAAGCTGTTCTAAGAGCTAGAAAAAGCATCTTACTAACCTGTAAAATCCTTGAAGTCTTTTGGAACATTCTTCACTACCACGAGAACTATTCCTGCCTTTGTCCCCTCTCCTGTGAAGGAACGTTGTGTCTTTTGGGCACAAGGCCCCATTCAACATGGTGATTGGACTTCTACAGTTAATGTCTTCATTCTTGTGAACTGATTATCCTTATTGCATAATTACCTACCTTCCTTTCAGGTGTTTAAGGGGATTGTATGTATTTCTAAAAACCAAAGGTGATTGTATATATCTTTTATAACTGAGTGTTGCATATTACTACCTGCTTGATTCATTTTTCTAGTGTGTTTTGGGCCAATAGTCAATAGAGTATTTGTGTAATTGCCTGTCTAAATCGAATCATTCTGTATTTCACTGTGTGGACTCATTGTAGACCCGTGGCCCCACTCGCCTCTCCAGAGACTAAGCCTGGACTACTCTCCATGCTTACCTTGATTGGGTTTGGCTAACCTCTGTGTTACCCTATTCACTGTAACTCGGGCGGCCTCATGAAATCTGTCCACCAGGCCACATTTTAGAAATCCATCTCAACAATTTGCCATAACAGCCACACTTCTCCCTATATGTATACTTGGCCTGACAGCCTACCTATAAATGCCATACACTAAAACCACCATTTGATCTTTCCTCTATATATCCTGCTTAAGACATGCCATGCCAGCCAGTGCTACTTGAGGAGCAGCCTTGGTTGCTTCACTGCCTGTCCAGCTCCAAAACCATGAGCCGTTGCCTGTTAAACCGATCATTGATATTTATCTTTTTCCCTGTAGGTGCGTGAAGCCTTGCAGCACAAGCAAGGCAAATATGAAGCATTTCTGCGCATCATCTATGATTTTGAGACCAGCAAAAGTCAAGGGACAGCTGTGGAGCTGTATTCCAGCCTGCACGATTTGCTCTACGATTACCCACAGCTGCTCAAGGATTTTGCTGCTTTCTTGCTGCCAGACCAAGCACTGGAGTGTGGACTGGTAGGTGTGCGTTTAAATATAAGGGCAGGAGCAAAATGTTACAGCAATGCAGAAGGGTTACACATTCGGGGTAAGAACACCTTTGAAATGCCTCGTAATGTTTTCTTTGTTAATCATGTGTGTAGCACTTGCCAATGACGGACCCTGCTCTGCTGGGTTGGCACAATTTTTAGAAGCCTAATGAGCAGATATTTCTTTTTCTCAACTTGCCCTAGTTTAACAGTTAGGAGTTATGCAGCTCCTGTGGGATTTAAGGGTGGTGTTTACATAGTGACTAAACACAAATGAGATCAATATAGGTGTGGCTGAGGACAGACCGGACCTTCTCAATTGCCACCAAGAGCAGCCAGAACTCATGAAATGTAATGTTATTGTAGGTTGACAAAACATCAGATTGCTTTGGTGCAATGGGTTTCAATTTGGCACCATAATGTTAGGTTTTAGATATTAACCTTGATGGACAATACCTCCTATCAGAGTGGATCATCTTGAGAGTGGAACTGTTGTTTGTTGAGGAATTGTGATGGAAGACATTTTATAATATTAGAGTGGGCGCTTTAAATGCAATTCTCAAACCCAGAGATTGCAAATGGAGGCAGCACAGATTGTGATTGACATCAGTGAATTTGCTTGCTCTTGAGCACAGTGTGAGGTCAGTTAGTTTGGGCAACTCCAAAGGTTCTTGCTAACAAACCACATTATTCTGTTACCTCTGTTCCTGAGGATAAACCTATTGAATATGAAATATAGGATTTGTACAATGAGTGATGCAAATACAGAGGACTCAGTAAATGGCGTTCTTATTCTTTGATCTCTGGATTACTGGTATTAGTATCCCATATTGATTGTAATGTAAAACTTGTCTAGAGTTTATAGTTTCCGTTGGTGGTATCAGACCAGATGCTTTTGCGTTGGGTTCCACACTCAATAAATGATCGTTCTCCAGCATTGTATCTGTCATAGATTTGCATGCTGTCTGAATATTCCCTGTCGTCAGGCTGGGAATCCTCTGTAACATTAAAGCAGTTTTCATTTGAATTTGAAAAACTGCAGTCACTTTATTGTTCTCCATCGCTTTGGGTCGTCTTGCCCCATATGCAGTCTCTCCCTTGGCTCCACTCCTGAAGGCCATTGTCAGATTATTTTATCCCACGTTGAAGTGTTGGGAGTCCTCTTCAGTTCTCTACTTCATTAGATATTCTACATAACATTTTGGACAATTAACACATTCTTTTTGATATTTCTGGAAATCCTCACATAAGTGCGTTTCTATTATTTCCCCATGACAAAATGAACAAAAGGCCAGGGGAGTGAAGCTGAAGGCTTTACTTCCCTGTAAAAAGTCAGGACAGGTTCAGAAACAAAAGCAAACATTTTGGGGGTCCATAGAATATGGAGGGAAAGTTGCCTAAAGAAAAATCTTTCCTAACAATGGTCATACAACAAGTAAATTGAACATCTTGGTGGCACTGGACATAATAGTATGAAATGCTCAATTTTCGTCGGGCAAAGAGTCCCGGATAGGGGGGTCACCAGGTTCACCATCCGCACGGTTCATGAGGCAGGTCAGCAGGTAGAGTGACTGGAACAACTGCAATCCTGGGCTGTAAGTCCGACACCAGAGTCTGACATGTAGACAAAATGTCCATTGATGGAGTGTGTGCTTTGTTGATTGGAAGCAGGCATCGGCTGAGGTGTACGTGGGAGCTGCATAACCTAAAGTGGTTTGGCTGGTGGCAATGACGACCGCACTCACTCATCTTTGTTGTCTAAAAACACTCCTTCCAGCCCTCAAAATCAATATTGATGGCATGTTCTTAAAGGTCCTCTTGTGGTACCTGGGAAGGACCAGGAACAGCAGGGTAACGTACAGTGCCAGTGTGAACAAAGGTTGTTTTCGCTGTGTAGGAGAGCTTGAAGTAATGGGCCGAGCCCATGGACATTCAGCGGGAGGCATGGAAACAGTGGAAGATTTCGTCGCTGATTAAATGGTTGCTGCCGTTGACTGAGTTTTTGTCATCAATGAGGCCAACATCACTGTTGATGTCTTGATTGTCGACGGACAGTCATCAAAGGAGTGGCTCACGAGGTTGTAGTGGATGACAACGTGCTGTGCTTATGAGCAGTGGACAAAGAGTGTGTTGACAGGATCGTCCGTTGAAAGTGTTTCGTGGACAAAGAGAGAAGTGGACGCTGAGGACTTTGAAGGGGCAGTCAACGAAGTAGTTGCAGCAGCCTTCATTAAGACAGGATCCTTATTCTAGGATCTTGTGTGTCAACTGTCTTGTCCAGGGCAGTTAGTGTGTGGCAAATGCCTCTTCACCCGATTTCCACGGGAAACATCCTCTTGTGGGACCTCAACCTCTTAGAAGAGGGCATGCACTCTTTCGGTCCACTGTGGCAGAGTGAAGCATGGCTGCCAACAGAAGCAGCTTCTGAGGCCACAGTCCCCTCACACGACCAAGCCACTAACCTTGTGTGTCAGTCCTTCAGGGTTTTGTTTGAGAAGGAGTGGTGTTAGGAAAGCAACTACTCTTACGTCCCGTTCCCTTTCCTCCATAATGTATAGGCGTCCCTAGCTAGGGACGGGAAACTGAACCTTTTTCACCAGAAAAAATATTCGTCCCCTTGAAATTTAGATGTGTGCGGGGGCGCAACCCTGTGAGCGTGCACTCCCCTGCCTCCGCCCACTGGTGCCATTCCTCAGCCCTCTTTTCCACATCAACGGGAACGGACCGCTTTCACCAGCGCTCCTGAGTTAGGCCTCCGGCCTTTTAATTCCATGCGCTCTTCTATGGAAGCCTTTCTTTTTTCTTCTCTTTTTTTCTCATTGCAATTGTCAGAGATAGGACTCTGTCCTCTGGTGCCACGTTCCTCCCTGGCACATGTCAGCGACGGCATATTTCAGCAGGTGTCCGGCCTGCAAGGGTTCCTTTCCCCACGTCGTGCTTTGCCTCCAGTGCCTTGGTCCCGACCACGGCTGTGACGGTTGTTCTGCGTGCAATGCATTGACCCTGCGAGCTCTGAACAATGGTTTGGCCAGCTGGAGGGAGCTGTTTGAAAGATCACCTCCAGAGGACATCAAGACACAAGTGAGGAGGAAGACCAGACCCAAGGTAGGTGCCCCGTTATCCTCTGCACCCTGCAAGGGTGAATTCTTCCCAAGAAGCACCCAAGTGGGAGGAGCCTTCCAGGTCCTAAGAACAGCAAGGGGACAGAGGCTTCTAGAGCTACCTGCCAACAGGCTGAGGGGCGTCACATGATCCTCCCGGTCCCACCGCTGAGGTTCTGCAAGGCTCTGGTACCCTGAGGTGCCAGAGCCCTGAGGGGGCACCTATACGCAGCAGTTGCACTACCAGCGTCATGGCCGATGGCACTCTGCCTCCCGGGTCTCTACCTGAGGTGCAGGGAAGCTCTGAGCCTTTGCTTTTAAGCGTGCAGGCGGCGACTAGGCATGTGGCGTGGGGTATGACAAAATGACCTCTAGGCCAAACAAGATGGCTTACCCGGAGTTGGTTCCTTCTGGAGAGCAGGCATTGGAACGCACGTCTAGATGGGACTGGACAATGCCAGTTACCTGACCCACATCATACCCGACCACATCTTCACTGGGGCGGTACTCCGCTCCCAGCTTGATGAGCCAATCACTGGCAAGACCTCAGCAGCCACAGGGCCCGGCTCCTACGACCCCAGGCCCTTCACCTGCATGCAAGGATAGGTTCTTTGAAAAGTTCCTTACCCTCATGAAATCATTGCAGATGGGCTCCGACCTTGGTCCAGACCCCGCTCCCAGTTCAGCCCTTGGTTTCCGCACTCACACCAGTCATGCTGGCGCCGCCTCTGGCGCAGCCCCCTCAGCAGCCTCTGGCGCTACCAGTCAGCACGCCACAGCTGCCTGCACCCAGCACTCCTTCGACATCTCCTGACCTGCAGGACACAGCGGGGGACGAGGATCAGGATACTCCCTCGTCAGCTAAGGCTTTCCACGAGAGACTGGCGGGCATGGCAGAATACCTGGGGATCCCGCAGCCACACATTTAACAACCTGAGGCAGGGGTCCTGGCTGAGGTGCTGACAATCCACCCTGCCACAAAAACTAGTATCCATCTACAAAAGGATGTAGAAGCCCTTGCCACGAATGGATGGGTAAAGCCACACTCCATGCAGCGTACCAATAAATGCCTTAGATGCCAAACATGGCCAGGCAGAGGGAGACTCCCTCCTACTGTCGGTGCACCCCAACCGCATTCCTCTGTTACATCTGCGGCCTCCCTTTCTTCATCTGCCCCCACATCAGCACTCCTAGGGAAAGGGAAAAAGCTGTTGGAGTCCTACGGCAAAAAGATTTACTCTAATGCCACGCTTCACCTGCACCAGGGCAACGCTGACGCGATGTTGGCAGTAGTGAATCAAGAGCTATGGCAGGAGATTGCAGACTAACTCCCAGAGCCTCTGCGCCTAGTTGGGTGTGATTCAGGGCTGGGTTGGCAGAGGCGAACATTGTGGTCCAGGATATCATGGAGTCTACAGTGGGGCTCACATTGACACTACGGGTAGGGCTATCTGTAATGCCACTGATATGGGGACAGCTTGGGTTAAGGCGACAAAATGGAACCCTGATATGTAGGAGGGCATTCTCGACCTTGCATTTGAATTGAGGGACTTGTTTCCCTCGTCCACAGACGAGAAACTTGACAAGAAGAAAAATAGCTGCCAAACAGCTGAATCTTTGCAATCCTGAAAAAATCGGCGCCCAAGGTCTATAGCCAAATTCACTAACGCTCTGACAGATCCCTTTCTGGAGCGATGCGCTTGACAGCCCGAACGGTCTCCTAGCCAGTCCCCATCCCAGGCACCAGCCTCGGAGGGGGAAAAAACTGACAATGCCATCCAGATCCACAAGTTTCCGGTGGGGGGCAGGCTTGCCCTTCACATCCATTCCTGGTGGGCAAGGTTCGCTGACCCATGGATCCTCTACGTATTTTCCACGGGCTTCCGTTTGCCAATTCCTTCATTTCCTCTTTCCTCTCCTCCACTCCCACAGATTGGGACAGTAACTCTTTAGGCGGTGAAGGAGGTTCCAGCTTCACAGCTAGGCATGGGCTTCTATTCCTGGATATTCGCCATTCCGAAAAAAGAACCAGGCTGGCCTGAGTTGATCTAACCCTCTCTTCCTTGAACCTTTCCCTACCCCTTAAAAAGTTCAAGATGGTCACTCCAGCACTCATCGCGGAGGCACTGTGTGGGGGAGACTGGATGTGCTCCCTGGATCTGAAGGATGCTTAACTGCACATCCCGATCGGGGAGTCCCATCGTTCCTTCCTGAGGTTCAGGATCATGGGCTTTCATTTTCATACAAAGTCCTGCCTTTTCGCCTCAATTCGGCCCGAGGGTCTTTACAAGGTTAATTAACTCGGTAGCAGCCCTGCTCAGGGCAGAGGACCTTTATCCATACCTCGACTGGCTAGTTCAAGCAGAGTCTCTCCGCAGCAGTTTGCCCTGGCAGCTTGGTTCCTGAACAGGTCACCCTGAAGCATCAACGCTTATTACAGGACAAGCTGGCTATCATACAAGGTGCAAGGAGCGACTCCACCAGGAGTCTACACTGGAGCAAGTGGGCCAGGTTCTGCCACCGGGCCAAGACCAACAAGATCGATGCGCTAACTTGCTCACTGGACGATGTTATCCTTCTCTGCGCACCTGGCTCACTCAGGTGTGCAGGTAGACGCCTGCCGTATGTATCTGGCAGCCATAGGAGCCTACAAGAATTCCAGAGACAGCATCTCCTCTTCCAATCCAGTGGTTAAAAGACATTTGGCGGGCCTGAACAGATTATATCCTCCGGTCAAAGGTCCACATCCGGCCTCGGACCTTAACGTGTTGTTCGGTGCCCTGGCTCACAAGCCCTTCGAACCCATGGCATCAGCAGACATCAGTCTGGTTACTATTAAGACTGCCCTGCTGGTTGGCCTTACTTCAGCACAAGGGATCAGCGAGATTGAGGCTCTTGTGGCTCCAGAGCCCTATACCACGTTTCACTGGGACAAGGTGGTGCTCAGGACACATCCTGCCTTTCTCCCGAAGTTTGTTTCATCCTTTCACATTAACGAGGAGATAGTACTCCCGACCTTCTTTGCGGATCCAAAGGGTGAGTCTCAGAAGGTATTGCACTGTCTGGGTATCAGGCGCACTCTGAGATTCTATCTGGACAGGACAAAGAGCTTCTGTAAATCGGATGCTTTGTTCATCACTTTTGGCGGATCAAAACCAGGCTGTAAAGGCTCCAAGGCTTCCATAGCAAGGTGAATGGTTGCGGCCATCAAGGAGGCATATAAGGGGTAGCACATGCCTTTCCCAGAAAACATGCATGCCCACCCCATCAGAGCCAAGGCCACGGCAGTGGATTTCCAAAGACACGTCCCATGGCAGACGATCAGAAAGGCGGCTACTTGGGCTTCCCCATCAGCCTTTTACAAACACTACTGCTTGGATGCCAGCGCCAGATCGGTCTCAGAATTTGGCCAGGCGGTTTTGAATAACTTGTTTTCTCAGAGGGGCAACTCTCCTCCCCAGGGCTGCATTCAATTGTAATCGCCCATGCAGTATGGAGGAAAGGGGCGTTCAGAAACAAAAGCAAAATGTTTGGGGGTCCATACAACTATGGAGGGAAAATGATAAGTTGCTCACCGTAGTGACTACTGTACTCCTAGTTCATAGTCCCATTTCCTCCATACGTCCCACCATCCTCCCACGTAACATTTGTGTCATTAGGCAATCATAATATTGTCGACACATCAAAGGGGACTGAGAAGTGGCGCCAGTGGGCGGAGTCAGGGGAGCGCACGCTGCCAGGGTCACGCCCCCGCGTGCATCTAAATTTAAAGGGGACTCATATTTTTTCTAGTGAAAAAGGTTGTTTCCTGTCCCGCGAGGGGCGCCCATATAGTATGGCGGAAAGGGGACTATGGACTAGGAGTAAATTAGTCACTACAGTGAGTAATTTATAATTTTCCCTCCATAGTTGTATGGAGCCCCACATATTTTGCTTTTGTTACTGAACGGGTCTTGATTTTATCAAGGGTTTTAAGAAAATAAATGTATTCCAAATTTTTCAAAGATACATTTAGCAAACAATCGCAAAATGTTCAGAACAAATCACATTTGTAGAAAAAATAGTACAATTTTTTTGCAGGTTCATGCAACACCTGCCCACCCCCCATTAATCCCCCCACCACAGATCTCCCAATCTGTCCACCTCCCTTACAGTGACCAATGGATCCTGTAGCAAAAAAGTACATTCCACCATATTCAGTTCACCATCATTATTAATTATATTGCCTGTCGATATCACTTCACAGGTTCCCATTCTAGTTTATTAAATCTGACACAGCCATCATGATCACCATCCATGTGGGAGCATCCCTCACATCTCCCGTCATCCTCTCTAGATGAGCACTATTCTTCCGCCCTTCTCCCCTCACCGTATCTGCACGGCAGAGGTGCGACCAAAATGGACCCCAGTAGCCTTTAGACCGAGAGGTTGGTATCACTAGTTCACTAAATGTATGCTCCTGTGTGTTAGAGCAGAAAATGGCCCGTGTCAATTTTTCCACTATTGAGGCTTGTTTTCGCCCACCAGTGCATTGCCACACATCTTGGCAATGAGGAGAGACGTACCCAGAAGCCTGTGATCCCTCTTTTCTACACACCATGTAATCCTCATTTCCAGACAAACGTGTCTGGACTTTTTACAGGGAAGTGAAGCCTTCCGCTTCACTCCCCTGGCCTTCTGCCCTTCAGACTATCGGTATTGGTAAACTGTTTCCCTTTTGAGTTTTTACATTTTGGCACTTTTTAACCTTGCACACAGCATCTTACAATGCAGTGCAGTGGGAATACTTTTTGTTAGGGAGAATTCTCTGTTAAGGCTAACTTCCCAAACCTAGTGAGTCCCCCAGCAGCTTTGCTGGATTTTTGGGGTTTATTTTTTTTCTCCTGCTAAGAGTGAGACTCTTCCCCCCCCCCCCCCTCCACACACTCTTAGGCATGATTTGAGAATGTCCTTTGACTTTGTAATGTGTTTTATGGGCTAACACTCAGTTACTGCACTGAGGGTGCTGTCTAACACAGTTACCAAAAACACATGAAGCCCTAAGGAGTAAAAGACCCCATAGCCCATAAAACACATTACAAAGTCAAAGGACATTCTCAAATCATGCCTAAGAGTGGGGGAAAAAAAGAGTCTTTCTCTTAGCACGAGAAAAGAATAAACCCCAAAAATCCAGCAAAGCTGCTGGGGGACTCGCTAGGTTTGGGAAATTAGCCTTAACAGAGAATTCTCCCTAACAAAAGTTAGTCATAGTGACCCCCAAACATAGATTCCATACCCTGGGACTGACTACTGTCTCCCAGGGCATGTAAAGTCACCATTGACTTTACTAGTCTTAAATTGTGAATAGAACCAGTACAAACCATCATAATGTGGAAGTACTGGTAGGGGTAATTAGATTGCCCCTGGGTCTGTTTTTCGAGGGGGCACTGTCCAGTCCCCACTTGTTGAGTTTCTGGCTGGTGGCAGTGGTTACCACGCGAAATATTCCACCGGAATATTTCCCATGGGATTTTCCCATTCATTTTAAACGCACCACTTTTTTGGTGCAATGTTAAAGATACCGCTGCGTTATTTATTTAATATTTATTCCCCGGTTGGGTCTTTTTGCCAGGACTCGGTTTTAAAATGGCGTTTGTGTTTGCCTTTGTAACTCCAACCCAAGTCGAGCCCTTTGTTCCACTTTTGCCGGGCTTCTACACAGAAGCCTCCAAAAGTGGTGCCACTCTGTCTGGGTCTACATGATGTGTGGGAGGGGGGAATAGTCACCCTGGACTGAGTTGCCTCGGCAACTCAAGTTGCACTCTTGTGTGATTGGCCCAGTGGTGAGCTGCCCGGCTCACCACTTAGCATGTTTGAGTGACTGCTAGGACTGATGAATGGGGGTTTTCTGCATAAAAGCAGGGCTTTGGGGACTGGAACTTCAGAAGTCGCCACAGGACCTAAAGAATCCGAAGAGGGAGAAGCTGAGCCGACCTGCAACGACGACACCACTGGTGGAGCCCTGCTGAACCGACTCACCACTTCCCGACGACCGAGAAGGTGATCTTCCTGGAGAGTCTTCTTCCTTTGAGCTGGTGGGGTTAACCAGTTCGCCTTCTTTTCGCCTTCCTGGATCGTCTCGTGGTCGAATTGCCCGTGCCAAACACCCCGGCGGCTGGATAGCTGCGCTTCACCACTACCGCAAATAAAAGGGTAGTACCTTTTAATCGGGAAACTCTGCGGCTGGTTTCTTCCCTGGCAGTGCAACGACCTCCAGCTTTTCTCCACGTCGAGATCTTCTCTTCCCCTGGACGAAGCACCGACTTGCACCCGCTGCCAGGAACAACTGCCCCCACTGGAGCTTTCTCACCATTTCAGTTACTGTGTCCCGCCTAGTCTCCCTTGCAACGGACTGTTTAAGGTATCCCGTAAATCCTTGACACTCTATCCTGAGGTGACCTGGGAACTGTTAACTAACTTTTCTGAGCTGATCCAACTCCTTTTTGAACTATCTGCAAAGACTTTTAAAGTGTACTTCAACTGTGTGATCTTGGGCACATTCCGCCTTGCTCTCTCCAAGAGTGGGCCTGGCCTATGAACCTTTTGCTCTACAGTAGACTCTGCTTTCTCGACTTGCTGTGGGTCTGTTAAAAGTGTTGGTATTGTGTGCTTTACTATTTCTGCCTTTTCTCTCCCTTTTTAAATAATTATTAGAGTGCCATCTTGGTTAAGTGCTCACCTCTGTGTTGATAATAAGTGGTGTTCTTTTCCTAAGACTTGTCAAATAATTAATCAGGGAGGTGTATGTATTTCTAGTGACTGTTTGAACTTGCTTGACATATTAGTGCCAGTGTATTTTTACAAGTGTGTTTTTAAATAAATAATGATATACTTTTATACCAAAGCTCTGGTCAGTGTTTGCTTGTGCTACTGTATTTTTGTACCTAATGTGTATACTCTATATACTGCCTAACTCTTCTTGAGAGAAGTCTGACTGCTCAGCCACAGCTACCAGATACATCTGGGTGGTACAGACTGCTGCCAATGGGGTTTACTGCCAACACCTGTAGTCTTAAACTTTTTGCAGTGGTCCCTAAGGGAACTGCATAGGTTTCTGCCTAACACTTTTGTATCACCCTAGTCTTTCATTTGTGATTTTTGGTTACTTTTATATGTGCCTAAAGACAAGCTATTGGCACCAGATTCATTTTGTACCACTTTTCCATTATTTTTAGTGTGCACATTCGCATTTATCACTTATGGCTACTAAACGTGGCCAGTGCCCTAAAATAGATATGCCGTGAGATTTTTCACTTGTTCTTGAGCCATATTGTTGTTTGGCCTTCTTCCTGTCTTGCCAGGTCAGGAAATTCCATATAAGGTCATGAACTTGTCAAGCTGCTGCTTTCGCAGGCTAGTGTTGCCTTTGTGTGTGGCTCAGGAAGGGGGTGGGACTGTCTGATCCCACTGCACATTCATAGTACTTTAAAGTCTGGGTGTGAGACATGAGTGAAACCAACAGTGGTCGCTGATTGCACGACTGCTGGATGTTTGAATCATACAGATTCTTACCATTGATGGGCTTGGACTCGCTTCTAGCAAGGATTTAGGATAAGAATAGCATTCCTACAGGCATTTCTTCATGTCAGCGTTGGAGCCAAGTATCCTGTGTAGAAGAGCAGCTGACTGAAGATGAATGGGCTCCCCACCAAGAGGCCTGGCATCTCTTCCTGCATTTGTCCCGATGAAATCCTGCTGGTCTACCTGATCTGCAAAGGCCCTGAGCTGTGCTTCATCCCTTGGACTGGTGGGACCAACCAGTCCCAACACTTACTCCTACGTCCCGTCCCCTTTCTTCCATGCTGTATGGGGGTCCCTCGCTAGGGACGAGAACAACCTTTTTCACCAGAATAAATGTCTTTCCCCTTTAAATTTAGTTGCGCTAGGGGGTGCACCCCGGGAGCATGTGTTCTTGACTCCGCCAACGGCACCACACCTACGCTGTGGTTGAGGTCCTTTTTCCCTCGTAATTCTATGCGGTCAAATCTTCCCCAGGGATATTCTTCTCTTTGTTTTATTCTGTACTAACCCCTAACCATTCTATATATATATATATATATATATATATATATATATATATAATTATTTCTGTGGCTTGTGGAATCTGCTTAGATCAGGCAGACATCTAGTGGAAGCTGCAGAGTATTGCAGTTTGTTTTTCGTAACTCGAAAAGGGGCGTCGAACTAGGGCATGCCAGTAATACTATCCCTAGTGTGACGTCCACTGTACCCATGATCCCTCACGCGTGTCGGACCCTCAGATAGTTTTTTTCTGCCATACTAGTCGGACACATGTTGCAGAGTTCCCTTGCCATTAGCCAATTATACTAGAATTATTGTTCAAACTTCCCCGTTCTTTCCACCCTACGCCAAAGATCGACGGTGGTGAAGATCGAGAAAATCAGCCGTCGAAACTCCACAACGGACCTTGGGCCTCGGAAGGCCTCTGGCCTCGGCCCGGACCTTGGAAGGCCTCTGGCCTCGGCCCTGTACAAGTAGGGAGAGTTGGGGTGGTCATACAGGTTCCCACATTTATTTCATACATATACCCGCCCGCTGCCAAATTGATACATATGGAGAGTAATCCTTTCAAATTCTGCCCCAAGTGTAACAGGAAGTCACCCTGGGCAGATGAGAACAATACGTGCAATTTGTGTCTCCCACAAGACCATCCCGAGGCTATCTGTCGAGCTTGCAAGCTCTTCAAGCCGAAAACACTTAAGGACCGCTCCACTAAATGCTGGGCCCACTACGCCAGGCAACGAGAGGCCATGGATGCCGAAGGGTCTTTTAGCGATGGCAGCAACGCCGCCATATCGGACGGTGAGGGCAGCGGGGTGACTTCAGACACCCACGCGCAAGCCCCTAACCCCGGAGGACTGGTCGGCGGATCAATATGGGGACAACACCCGGCGGCAAAAGTGCGACACACACCACTTCCACTAAGCACATCAGCCCCGGCCGCGACTCGACACGCGTGTCGAGCAATCGGCAACCAAAGACACCGAGAGAGCAGTCCAGCGATTCTGTGTCCTCTGGGCGTTCTCGTTCGAGATCGTCTCATGACAAAAACCAACCGTCCACGGTTGAAAAAGCTGTCACACTCCCATACTTCCAGAGGCCTGATCGTCAGACGATTTCGACCTCTATCCCCAGTCAAGACACGCAGCGTTTACTCCCAAGATTCAACGCCCTTCCTCCAAGGCCACCCCCGAATCTCGGATCACCTTTGATTCTTGACCCGAGGTGTCGGATGCCACCTATGAATCTCGACATAAGGCGTCAGGTTCTTCGGAGGCCCCTAAAAGCACTGGGAAACATTCCTCTAGTCACAACACAAAAAGCCTTCAGAACTCCATGTTCATAAGGAAAAACAAAAAACCCCTAAATCAGTAGAAAAGTCCAAAGTTCCAGTCCCTCCCACTAAGGGGAAGATCATCCCTCCCACTGCTCAAGACATGGGCATGGAAGAAGAAACAGAACAGGTTGTGGTTATCCCTAGCTCCTAGGATTGGAGCTCTGCTGATATCGACAGGGTTATGAGAAGAATGTCATTTATGGCAGACTTCTATGAAAAAGACACTAATTATTTTCATAGTTATGCTAACACTCCAGCTAGGATTCTCAACCCCCTAATAAAAGACCCTGCTCTGATGCCCTGGGGCAGGATTTGGGCACAGACCCTTTGGTCATTGAATCATACCATCCCGAATCATATTGTGATGAGACGGACCCACAAATTATGGAAGACCAAACAGGGGTTTCTTATTATGGGGATGAGGACCAGGACGAGGAGGAGGAGGATGATGAGGCGGAGGCTGAAGCCTACAATCTTGACTCCCCAATTCCTAAAGAACCCCCAGTGCATAACTCCCGGTTGATAATCAACCACACCTCAGGGAGATACTGGCTAAAGCAGCAGCCCATTTTCAGATTGACACTCAAGGTGTCCAAGAGGACAGGGATTTTGCGGAAGAGATCCTGGATGACAAGAGAGCCATTGCTCAGGCTATCCTATACTAAATAAAGTCTGTCCTGCATAGAATGGACCCCTCGCTGGTAACTCGAAATCTTACTTGTGCAGTGAATCCAATTGAAAAATTATTCCGTGCCGCACCTTCTGATCCCCTATATATTAGGGGCCAATTAAAACCTTGCTCCCTGGTAGTAACAACCACCAGAAAGAGGGCAGGGACAGCACTCGCTTCTTCAGAAGCACCTCCCGAAAAGGAGAGCAAGAGATTATATACTATCGGCTGGTAGGTTGCCACCACTTCCGCCTATCAGGCACAAATTCCAAACACAACTACCCTTTTGGCAAGCTACAATTGCCACCAGTGGGAACAAGTAGCTGCTTCGGTATCTTCCGCTCCTGAACCACTGAAGAGCCAGTTGGCTCAGCTGGTAGCAGCAGATTGAAGGTCGGTTTCAGGGTGCATTCTGAAAACATACTTTGATGCAGCAGATAATGCTGGAAGACTAATTGCCGAAGGCACTGTGATAACACGTCATGCTTGGTTAAGACAATCAGGGTTCAAACCCAAGACTCGAGCCACGCTTATAGACATCCGGTGGAACCAGATGTACTATTCGGCAAAGCAGTGGAGGAAGCCTTAAAGACAGCTAAGGACGAGTACGAGACACTAAAATCTCTCGGACAACTTATGAATAAACCCTCAGGACACAGGGAAAACTCTCATTTTCGTCGCTTTCGGGGCCAAAGCTCCCAGAGGGGTTCGAATTACTATCAAAATCAAGGAACTTCATGGGCCAACAATCAGTTCCAAGCATCACAAGCATTCCCCAGAGGCCAGCGCAGAGGCCGCACTAGGGATAGAGGCAGCCCCGCCAGAGGTGGTATGCCACCCAGTAAACAGTGACATTCCGCTTTGGGTCCCCTCCTATGCATCCCCAATAGGGGGGCGCATTTCCACCTTCACCCACGCATGGGAGGAGATCACTTCGGACAGATGGGTGCTGTCCACAGTGTCCGCAGGATACTGTATAGAACTACTAGAGTGCCCCCACAACCATCCTCCAAGACAGAAGGTACACTCGTTGGAGCACCAGAAAATCCTTCTCGAGGAGATCGCCATTCTACTTGCAAAGGACGCCATATAACTCGTCCCGGGCACCCAGGTAAACGGGGGGATTTTTTCAACCTACTTCCTTGTGCCAAAGAAAGATCTAACAATGTGCCCAGTATTAGATTTGCGCCCTGCAAACAAGTATGTAAGCCAAAAAAATTCTGCATGACCACACTCCAAGAGGTAATCCCCCTACAAAAAAAGGTGGATTACCTGGCAACATTGGATATGAAAGATGCCTATTTTCATATTTCAATGTTCCCAGCGCACAGAAGGTTCTTGGGTTTCAAAATAGACAACCAGCACTACCAGTTCAAGGTGCTGCCCTTCGGAATAACCTTGGCTCCAAGGGTATTCACCAAGGTACTGGCGGCGGTGGCGGCACACCTACGCAGGGAGGCAATCCCAGTGTACCCTACCTGGACGACTGACTCATCACAGGGGAAACCACCTTAATTTGCAGACTAAACATCCAAAGAACTATCAACCTCCTCTTCCAATTGGGCTTCTCAGTCAATGAGAAAAAATCAAGCCTAGTGCCAAGCACCTGAAAACAGTTCCTAGGAGCTGTCCTAGACACCTAAGAGGGGTTAGCCTTTCCGTCAGGAGAAAGAATTCGGAATATGTTGCTGCAAATTCCTCACCATCAGGCCGGTCGACAAATAAGAGTACGCCAAGCGATGCGTTTGCTAGGCATGATGGCATCTTTTATTTACCTGGTTCCCCACACGCTCCTGCGCATGCAACCCATGCAGGAATGGTTCGGGAAACAGTGGTCTCAGGCAAGTGGTCAGTGGGACGATCTAGTGGTCATTTCGCCAACACTAGTACAGAGTCTTCGCTGGTGGACAAGAGAGAATCTTATGAAGGGCAAAGCCTTCTACGATCCTGAGATACAGGCCGTTGTCACAACAGACGCCCCCCCTAGCATGGTGCGGGAGCCCACTACCTGCACCATACACCTCAGGGTCTCTGGTCTCACACAGTGGCTCAGAAACACATCAACCTGCTAGAACTTCTGGCAGTCTTCAGAGTGCTTCGGGCAGTCAAACCTCTCCTATCCAACCTCAGAGCAGTTCCTAACAGACAGCACGACGGCAATGTTTTACTTAAACAAACAAGGGGGCACTCGTTCGCCAAATCTGTCCAAGCTTGCCCTGAAAATTTGGAGATGGGCATCAAGCTAAAGATTTACCTGTCTTCCCAACATGTTCCGGGGGGGTCTCAACTCGCTAGCAGATGCTCTGAGCAGGGATCCCCTCCCAGAAGAACATGAGTGGACACTCCACAAAGAAGACGTAGGAGACCTCTTCTCTCAGTGGGGTTTCCCCACTATAGACCTATTCGCCACAAGCGAAAACAGGCAATGCCCAGACTTCGAATCCAGGTTCCCCCAGCCAGGCTCCAAAGGGAACGCCCTATGGATGAATTGGTCTAGGATGTTTGCCTACGCTTTTCCGCCAACCCCTCTGATGAGGAAGGTGGTGAACAAGATCCACAGGGAACCGATGACGCTCATCCTAAGTGCTCCTATGTGGGCGAGACAACCATGGTACCCACACCTACGCAAATTGGCGGTGTGCGACCCCATCAAACTCCTGTGCCGGTACAACCTACTCTCCCAGCACGGGGGGCTAACAGTGCATCCTCAGCTCAACTCCATGAACTTGGCTGCATGGCTCCTGAAGTCATAGAGTTCGGACATCTCAATTTACCCCAGAGATGTTTGGATATCTTGAAAGAGTCAAGAAAACCTAACACAAGGCACTGTTACTATGACAAATGGAAACAATTTGTTATTTGGTGCCAGAATAAGCAAATCATTCCAGTTGATTGTACTCCTAATGTCATCACCTATCTGCTCCACTTATTGGATGCAGGGTTAGTGTTTAACTCACTTAAAGTGCACCTGGCAGCTTTATCAGCCTACACCACTTCCCATAACAAGATGTCCTGGTGGAAAGTGCCAGTTGTCAAAGCATTTATGGAAGGGGTAAAGAGACTCCACCCTCAATTTCTAACCCGCCCCCAGGTTGAGGCCTTAATGTGGTACTTGCTAAGCTCATGGGACCCCCCCTTTGAGCCCATGCACAAATCTAGTGTCAAACACTTGACTTAGAAAACTGCCTTCTTAGTAGCCTTCTCATCCATAAGAAGGGTCAGTGTTAGGCAGAATCCTGTGCAGTTCCCTTAGGGAGCACTACACAAGATTAGGACTACAGGTGAGAGCAATAAATCCCCTTTGGTATCAGTCTGTACCACAAAGATTTAGTTGGCAGCTGTGACTGAGCAGTCAGACGTATCTCAAGAGGGAGATGAGCAGTATTGAGGGTTTACACAATAGGCCCACTGTACTATGGCACAAGGAAACACTGACCAAAGCTTTGCATTAAAAAGTAGATATATATTTCATATACTTCTAATAAAACACATTTATCACAGTCATCAAGCAAGTTAAAATTAAGTCAAGGAAAAATATACACACTCCCTATATAAATTGTAGACCAAGTGAACCAGAGTGAAAACTGAGCAAAACGGCACAGTGAAAACTACACACAAGGGATGTTCTAACAATTTCTCACAAGGGAGGGAAAACACAAGTTATTCAGAAATATTTTCTTACACACCCTAGCAACACTTCCCATAAGTTTGTGAACCAGTTAAAGAAAGACAGGGCATCCGTAAAGGCAATACTTAAATGAAAAATGAGCAAAATGGCATTTCACAAGGTTAGGCAATGGGAAGGAAAGAGTAGTTATAAGAAAGGGTTGCAGCACACAGTTCGAATGGAGAATCAATCTAAGGAAGGCATATCTAACAATTGTAGCCAGAGTCAATAGGCCTGTGCCAGAGTCAGTGGTACAGGGCAAAGGCCCAGGAGCAAAATGTTCTTGTAGCTGCAGTCACGTCTTTGGTTAACGATTTTGAAAAGGTGGATGCAGACAGCGAAAGACAATGTTTAAGAGAGGGGGGCGGCTAACCCAACAGGTAGGTAAAGGATTTAAAACACCTTTAGTGCTACCGCAAAGAATAGACGGCCTGGCGGAATAATGTACCTTAGAATGAAGAAGTGGCTCCTGCGGTGGCAGTTGTTCCTGGTAGTTTCTGCAGTTCGGGTGATCCAGCAGAGGAAGAGGGACTCTCGTCGTGGAGGAAGGTTCGAGTTACTGCACTACCCAAGGAAGAAACCAACCGCGGTGCTGCCCGACGAATAAAAGGTGCGCTCCTTTAAATCGCAGTCCGGGTGGACTGATGCCTGGCTATCCGGCCACCGAGTACTGGGTACTGGCAATTCGACCAAGGCAGGTCCGGGGAGGCGATTGGCAAACTGGTTGGCCCCACCAGCTCAAGGGAAGAAGGCTCTTGCAGATGAAGATCTTCTCTCGTTGTGTGGAGAAAAGTGGTGAGACGCTGCAGCAAGGCTTCACTGGTGGTTCAGTCATTGCAGATGTCTTTGGCTTCTCTCCTCTTCGGCTTCTTAGTTCCAGTGGCGAATTCTTGCTCTTCCAGTCCTCAGGACCCTGCTTTTATGCAAAAAGATCCCCATTCATACAGCCTAGCTGTCACTCACACAGTGGAGTGGTCATCTTGGCGGGAGACCCTCCAGCCTATCAGGATAGAGTGCGACATGGGTTGCTGAGGCAACCCTGTCCAGGGCTCCTACTCCCCCTCCCACACAATGGATCCACCCCAGACTCCGTGGCGCCGAAAGGAGGGCTTCTTGGTGGAAGCCCGCCAAACGGACGAACATAGGATCCCCGACCTGGGTTAGGAGGTTAGAGAAAGACACAAGAAAGAAGTTATATTAAAGTTCTGGCAAATAAAACCTACCGGAGTAAAGTGAATATAAAAATAAACCGGCGGTATGTTAGAGGCTGTCGGAAAATGTGGTAGCCTCGAACAATGGGAAAATCCCCCAGGGAAATATTCGCGGTTGAATATTTATGGTAGTAACCACTTGTTACGCTCACCTGGCTCCCACAGGGGTGTCGAGCGGAACTGGACAGCCGCGGTCTCCACCAACGTGATGCGTAGTGCAGAGATGACTGACTGGACTGGCCCACCTAGCTTCGTCTGCTTGACCCGTAGAAGTAGTCTCCTAAAGACGGGGACAGGGAATTAGCCACCCATGGATTTAAGTATTAACACCTCACTGCGTCCCCACTTATCACTTCTGACATTCCCTTTCACAAAGCTCACCTTATAGTTTTGTATGATGAGCTCTCCATCCTGTGAAGAATGCAGGGGCACGTTGATAGCCAGTTACTTCACTGGCTTGAGGATATTGGAAGAGTTCTGGACAAATCTTGGCTCCAAACCTCTGGGCGAAAGGCCGTAAGTATATAGTTCTAATGAGTTCAAAATGTCCGATTAATCACTCTTGTCCAATTGCTTGTTTCTTTTGCAGCTTAGACCCAAAGGATGATCGTCTTGTGGCAGCTGAAAGCGTTCAGGTAAGAGTCTGTGTTTTGTAACACTGTCCGGTAAATGATGCCAAGGTTTAACTCGCTGCTTTCTCTTTTCTTGCAGGTGCAGCGTAGGAAGATTTGGCGTGCTGGTGGATAATACCTCCTGCGGTAAAATCAGGTAAGCATATGGTGGCAAGAGATTGTCCTTGTTTGTTCCCTTGGCTCACCTTGTTGTTTTCCACTTAGGCGCTGGAATGCGGCAACCAGGTGATGGAGACAGCACCGGATCGTAGAGATGCTGCAAGGAACGGTGAGTATGGCTCGGCGCTGCTGCTGGCGATGCACCGCGTTTAAAATGAAGTCTGTTTCTGGTTCGAAGATGTGCTGAATCCGAAATCAGGTAAGAAATCCAGTAAAGTTCTTGTTCTAACCTTTCTTCTTCTTTCTCTTCTTTCTAGGTGCTCTGGACTCGAGGCCGGCGTGGCAGGATGCTGGATGCTGACTGCAGACAGAGTGAGCGTTACGCTGCTGGATGCAGAATAACGCGAAGCATGTGCTGCTCTTCGGGTGTGGTTTAAATAGCCTTCAAAGTAGTCCCAGGTAAGTATTCCTCCACAGCCACACCCGAGTAACAAAATAGTCCCTAAGATAAAATTGTCCCTTCAAGCCTCACTTGGGCTTGGATCCCTTGTAGCATGGTCTGCATCAGGTAAGTTTTAACATATGAGCCTGGCGCCTATGGCGCCAGGACTGATGTCCCATATGAGCCTGGCGCCATAGGCGCCAGGACTGTTCCCAGATCACCCCGAACATGGGTTGCTGGGTTTGCTCCAGGTAACATGATGCCTGCTTCCGGGGTTGATGGACTTGGTCTGGATGCCCGGGGGTAGGCATCATGACACCACTGCCACCAGCCAGAAACTTTGGAGAGAGGGACTGTAGGGTACCCTCTCGAAATGAACATAGGGTAAAAACTATTAACCCCTTCCAGTACCTCCATAGTAAGATGGGTTGTACTGGTTTAGTTCATAGGATTTGACTAGTAAAGTCAATGGGAACTTTGCATGCCCTGGGAGACAGTAGTCAGCCCCAGGGTATGGAGTCTATCTTTAGGGGTCGCTACAACACCCGTGTCACTGCACTGAGGGTGCTGTGTAACACATGTGAGTAAAGATGGTTCCTATGGGGTTGAGAAAATCCCATAGACATTAAACACAACATAGCCTAGAACACACATAGCAAAATTGCCTAAGAGTGGGAAAAAGAGTCTCACTCTTAGCATGTAAAAAGAAACAAACCCTTCAAATCCAGCAAAGCTGCTGGGGGACTCTATAGCTAAGGGAAATTAGCCATAGAATGAGAATTCTCCCTAACAGTCAGTGAAATTCAAGCTCTGTCAGTGCAGGATCCTTTCTTAACTGTTCATAAGGATAAACTGGTTTTACACAATCACCCTAGGTTCTCACCTAAGTTAATTTCCAAATTCCATGTTAACCAGTCCATTGAGCTACCGGCCTTCTTCCAGGAACCTAAAAGCTCTGCTGAGGTGAAACTCCACACACTAGATGTGAGGAGGGCGGTCCTCTACTATGTAGACAAGATCAGACCGATAAGAAAGACAGATCAACTGCTTGTCTCCATAGCTCCAGGCAGAGAGGGAGATCGTGTCTCTTAGAATGCCATCTCTAAGTGGATAGTCAGATGTATCCAACTGTGCTATTCCCTTTCAGATAAAACACTGCCTTTTACGCCAAGGGCCCATTCTACAAGAGTTACTGGAGCCACTCTGGCTTTCATTGCAAATGTACCCCTTGACACCATATGCAAAGCAGCTACATAGAGCTCTATTCACACCTTTACTCAGCACTACTGCATTGACAGTCATTCCAAAACAGATACTCAAGCGGGACAAGCGGTTCTAAGAGATTTGTTCTCTGATGACCCTTCTCACATCCCACCTCCTTCTACTAATCTATGCACAGCATGTGATCTAAGCAGATTCCACAAGCCTTAGAAGGGATACATTAGTCACCGTAATCATATTTGATGCTTGTATCTGCTTAGATTCACATGCGCCCGCCCTTCCTCCCCTCTGAGCGAAGGCGCGTGGATGCTTGTAGTCCTATCTATCTTATCTGCTTGGATACTCTGTACTCGCGCTACTCCTCATGCCAGAAAAAATACAATCTGAGGGTCCTACACGCGCGAGGGATCATGGGTACAGTGGACGTCACACTAGGGATAGTATTACTGCCACGCCCTAGTTCGCCCCTTTTCAAGTTTCGAAAAACAAACTGTAATACTCTGCAGCTTCCACTAGATGTCAGCCTATGCACAGCATGTGAATCTAAGCAGATACAAGCATCAGGAATACGATTACGGTGAGTAATGTATCCCATATAGACCGTCTTCCGGTGCCTAAACTCTCCCCGGCGATTTTCGGCCGCGCCAGCCTTTAGCAGGAGCCCGGCTGCGACGGATCCTTTCCTACGTGGTACCCGCATGCACTCTGCCTCTGGTGAAGACCACGGCTGGGATGGCTGCTCGGCGTGCAACGCAGTTACTCCTGGTCACCTAAAGAACCGGCTGGCGAGGTGGAGCGAGCTGTTCTCCAGATTACCACCAGAGCATCTCAAAGAGTACCTACAGAGAAAGACCAAATCTAAGGTAAGTATCTAGTTCTTTAAAGCACCATGCAAGGGCGTCTCCTTCCGAGGGAAGCGACCAAGTGGGAGGGGCCTCTCCAGCTCTACTACCAGCAAGGGGACTGAGGCTCTTCCAGCTACCGGCCACACAGCTGAGGGGTCCACGGATCCTCCCGGCACTGAGTAGCTCTTGTACCGGGAATCCTCTGAGGGGCTCTGCTCTACTACCACGGGCAAGCCTGAGGAGGGCGCCTATATGAAGTACAGGAAGCGCTACCGGAAACATGTCTGAGGGCACACAGCCTCCCAGGTCCACACCCAAGGTGCAGACGAGGTCTGAGCCTACGCACTCAAACTGGTGTAGGGCAGCGCCAGTACAGCAGACGACACGCATCCAGCACTTGGCGCAGTACAAGACAAAATGGCAGCGCAGCCAGACAAAATGGCACCTCGTCCGAAGGCGCGCCCTTCCATGGCTCGACATTGAGGGGAGCTCTTGCTTCTACTTCTAACCTAAGAGACCCTGGTTAACTTGATTTTAACCGCTACTAGGAGCTACTTTTGGCTCCTAGGGCCAACTGGTGCTTTCCAAACATGTACATTTGGTTAACTTTGAGTATTTGAGAATGTTATTAAAGAAGAGTTAGAACACATCTAACATATATTTAAACACAATGGTTCGTGCAAAAGGGGCAAAAGGCTAAAGGATTATCTCTGGTAGCTCCTGATTGCCCAGCGGTAGCCACTGCCTGCAGGGTGATACCCAACACCCAGGAGCTGGTTTTAGCTCATGCTCATCGAATCTGTTTAGAACCCTGCCTTCCAGCGAGCTCCAAAGGCTGAATTTCACACCAAAGGTGGAATGGTCTCCTATGGTCACACCTTGCACCTCATAACCGTCCACATTGACGCAAGGGCGTTACACGGGTTATGCCCATATCTGGCAGGGAGAACTCGGCAGTAAGTGATGACCCACATGGCTGTACCAATGCAGGAGTGTGTTTCGACAAGTTCCTCACTCTCATGAAATCCCCGCGAATGTGCAAAATACTCAAGGGAATCGTTCAGGACATTATCCCGCCTATGCTTCTGCAGCCGCCAGCTCCATTCCAAACGACGACTCCTTCACAACCTCCGGCTCCAGTACAGACACTAATCCAAAATAGGGTGGTGGCCTCGCCGCAACCCTCGAGTCAACCACTCAGCCTAATAGTGCAGCACAGCCTCCTGCAGCTCTCCCAAACACGCCACCAGTAGACTCCATGGACCTGCAAGACACAGCAGGCGACACAGACAAGGAGGATCAGGACACCTCCTCCTTTGCAAGGGCTTTCCATGAAAGGTTGGCCGGTGTGGCG
Organism: Ambystoma mexicanum; assembly: GCF_040938575.1. NCBI lineage: Eukaryota > Metazoa > Chordata > Amphibia > Caudata > Ambystomatidae > Ambystoma > Ambystoma mexicanum. The sequence continues at coordinate 698,254,284 of NC_090921.1, forward strand.
AGTACCTGGGGGATTCCTCAGCCACAAAGGGAGCAGCCAGATGCGGGGGGTCCCACCAGAGGTACTGACCACCCACTCAGCCACAAAACCGGGCATACCTTTACAAAAGGATGTGGAGGCCTTGGCTAAGAAGGGTTGTGCAAAACTTCATTCCACACAGCCAACCAACAAGTGCCTAGATGCTAAATACAGGCAGGCATTTCTCTCATCCTCACTTGTGGGTGCACAAACATCAGTCATTGCGGCAGCATCAATGTATGCAAAACCTCAGACTGCCACATCATCCACCTTGGACCTATTAGGCAAGGAAGAAAAGGTCCTTGAGGCAGGCCTACTGAAAGAAAGTATATTCAAATGCCACCTATGGCAATCAAATGCAGACGCCATGCTAGTTGCCGTAAACCAAAAACTGTGGAGGGTGATTGCCGACTTCCTCCCGGATCGCCCATTGCATGGACAGGCTTGGTTTCAAGCCGGTCTCGTAGAAGCAAAAATAGTGACGTAAAACCTAATGGAATCATCTGTGGCTCTCATCGATACAGCAGGTAGGGCCATATGTGTGGCCACAGACATGAGGTGGACTGAGTAGCTCAAGGCCACTAAGTTTAATCCAGACATACAGGACTGTATTCTCGATCTACTGTTTGACGGAGGGTACTTGTTCGATTTGTCCACTGAGAGGAGTTGGACGAGAAAAAGAATAGCTCCCAAACAGGCAAATCTATGGCTATACTTGCAAAGCCAGCTTATAAAAGCTTTGGCCAATGCCCGTCATGGGCTTACAGAGGTCGTACCTTTGGTGGTTTTAGGGGCTTCCAGGACCGCTGCACTAGACAGCCCGACAGGTCTCCCAGCCAACACTGGCGTAAACAAGAGAAGACTACACATAAAAGCTTCTTCTAGTCCACCTTCCAAGCACTAGCCTCAGAGGGAAAGAAGCAGTGTGACTGGGTCATCTGGATCCGCAGCTCTCCGGTGGTGGTGGTCCTGGCAGACCCGGTTCGAGGACACGTGGATACTGTGTGGTTTCGCAGGGCTTCTGCCTTCCGATTCCACTAGTTCATCCTCCCCTAGCCCTTCCTGCATATTGGGACTGTTGAAGAGAAATTTCATTTTAGTGCTTAATTCCTCCCAACTTAGAGACCCCACCTCTTTTGCTGGACTTTAGGACTTTTTTATTTTAACCCTGGAGTGAGTGAGCCCTTTTTCTCACTCTCTCATATATTTTGATCTGATTTGGATGGTGTTTCCTTTTGTTTTTGGAGTCTGACAAACTCCATAGGCATCTACTTTTTGTATGGTGACGCACAACACCTTCAGTGCAGTGCCAGATAAATCGTTTAGATTTCTCTTAAGGTTTAAATACCTTTTCTTGTGAGAACTACTGTTCCCAAGAATAGTAAAGTGAAATTTACTTTACTTATCTCTTTGTAGGTCCAGAACACCCCATCCTATGGGGAGTGCTTGGGGGTTACTTAGTAGCCCCTTTTCCTACTTATGTACATTTTTTGATGTTGGACTCACTACTTTAAACGGCTGGTGGCAGTGGTTTAATTTTCCTACCATTGTGCTTTCCTACTGCAGGCTGAATCCTCAGCTACAGTATAGCACCCATTGGTGACCATTGTGTCAAAATAGCCCTGGTCGTCTTGTTTCGCCATTTCTTGTCTCGCCATTTCTTGTTTGTGGGGTCTTTCTTGGGTTTTAGTCTGCAGGCCAAACCAGGTTTGACCCTTTTTTTTCGTTTTGCCTTTGGTGGGCTTCATTAATGAAACCTGCCTCTGGCTCCAGTGTGTCTGCAAGGGCAGGAAGTGAGGGAGGTGCCTGCAACTCCCTGTTCTTTGTCTTCAGGGAAACCTGATTGCACCCAATCCTGATTGGCTAGCTGGCTGACAGCCACCCTGTTTGAGTGACAGCCAAGGTGTGCATGAATGGAAGAAAGCTGCTTAAAAGGCGAGAGTTTTTGGACTGAAGACAGTCGACCACTGGGAAGAACACCCTGACGAAGAAACTGTGAACAAAGTTTGCTTCATCCTCCTGGACCGTTGAAATGCCAGCTGAAGCCCTGCTGCTGTGCTGAACCTCCTTTTTCTGATTGCCAAGAGAAGCTCTGGAAAGGACAACTTCTTCCCTTGGGTTAGTGGGACCAACTAACCCCGAAACGAACTTGGCTGGAAGACCTTCCCTGACTTGCTGTACTACTGTGCTGCTGCAGGAACCGAGTTCCAGGGGTCGAGAAATCCGTAGTCTAGTGCAATGTCTGTAAGCCGGCCAAAATCTCCAGGAGTCTCCTGAGGACCCTCTCAAAGCAGGACGACCAAAGCTCGCGTCACCTCACCAGAGTGCAGGACTCAAGGAGTGAAGGTGTCCAAGATCCGCGGTGGTGCTGTTTACTGAGCGCTGAAACCGCAAAGTGCTGCTGATCCGAAAAGAGGCCGTAGCTGCCGCCGACCTTCGAATTGCTGTGCAGAAGTCCTCCAGATGTCCTCCCTCTTGTCACCACGACTGAGGCCCAGGAACACAGGCTCTGCAACACTGCAACCAGACAGAAGCCAGCTGGACCACTTTTCTTCTAACCAAAGGTACTGTTCTGTCTAGAGGTACTTACCTACTTGTCTGTAGCTTTGCTCTTCTCAGTTGAGACTTGCAGTAGCTTCTTTTCTAGAGTTGATTTCAACTCCAACGTTCACGAGTGTAACAACTTGTGACCCTACAAGAGATTTGTCTTCAACAAACTCTAACTTTGTGCAAGATTTTTACTATCTAAGAAGTGCCTCATCTCCATAGACTGTGCTCCACTTGACTTTGGGTGCCCTGGCTCCCTGCAGACTCTTCTATTCCATTTGACTTTGATTCTTACCTTCCCTTATAGGTGATGCATTGGTTCTAAACTAATATTGCTGGGAAGGGTTTTTTATCTAGACTTCATTGGAAGATTTAAAGTGCTCACATGCTCTGAGAACCTGTTGAACCTTTTTCCTGCCTCTAACCTTTCCTTTCTACATCCTCAGAATTTACAAAGTGTACAAGTGATGGATAAATGCCATTACTGTACTAGTTAGTGAAGTCATCTCAGGGTGTAGGAAGTGTGTATGAAGCATCTCTAACAAGTGTCTACTTGCTTTGTGGTGATTCTGGGAAAGTATTTTAAAGTGTATTTGATTGCTACATATATTGCCCTTTTTACAGAATGCTTATTTAAAAACTATTGTTAAATAAAGAATTATTTTAACTACAAACAACGAGCATAAGTGTTATTTGGCTACTTGTATTGGTGGATTTCATTGCTACAGCTCACATTTACCCCTCTTGAGATGTCTGGCTGCTCAGTCACAATACCAACTTGTGTAGTACAGATCCATACCAATAGGTGGGTTACCTAATACCAAGAGGACAAGGGTTCTGTGGTCTCACACAGGGTACCTACATCAATTCTTGCCCAACACGGACACCGTCTCTCCTTGCGTAGATCCGCTTTCTAGTAGTGAGCGAAGCAGTAGAGGAAGTTCCACCCCCTCACAAAGATGCTTGGAATTTTACTCTTGTATCTTCGCGATACAGAAGAAGAACCAGGCAGACCTGCGAGTTGTCCTGGATCTGTCAGCCGTAAATCTTGACCTACTTCTTCAAAAGTTCAAGATGGTTACGCCAGCATTGATAGCAGAGTCTGTGTGTGGGGGAGACTGGACATGCTCCCTGGATCTTTGTACGCCCATCGTTCCTTCCTACTGGTCATGGGCTTCCACTTCCAATACAAAGTTCTCCCATTTGGTCTCAATCCAGCCCCAAAGTCATTTATGAGACTAATGAATGGCAGGGCCATCACGTCAACCTCAACGACTGGCTGGTTTGAGCAGATTCTCCAGCGGTAGTCGAGAACACAGCAGCCAGGTTTATGCATACGCGCTATGAACTGGGCTTCTCCATCAACCGCAGGAAGACCCAGCTCCAGTCGTCTCAGTGGGGCTCATCTGGGAAAACAGGGTTGATATTCCCCACTGCAGACAAGGTTGCAGCACTCAAAACGACTACAGGGCATTTCCTAAGCAGGGCAGTGACTTTGGCATGGTGGTTCCAGCACTTGCCAGGGATTATGGCAGCTTGCCTCTTGGCAGTGCCTCATACCAGGCTCAAAATGAGGAGGCTGCAGCTACATTTCTCTGCCTCATGGAGCCAGGAAACTGGTTCCCAAGCAGCATTAGTCCGCATTCCTGCTCATCTGCACCAGGACTACTATGGTAGAGGACAGACGCCAATCTCATGGCAGGCATACTATTCGGGCAGCTCCAGCCCGCATATACCATCACCATGGACGACTCCTTTGAGGGGTGGGGAGCCACTTTGAGCACCCACAGTGTGCACGGCGTATGGTCGAGAGAGAGGACCAGGACAGGCACATACATTGGCTCGAAATGATTGCAATATGGCTAGCTCTGAAATCTTTCCTTCGGTTATCAACAGCCGGTCTGCATTCAGACGGACAGCTCCACCTGCATGTCACCAGTTTTCATGCTGGATGGGACAAGTCAGAGCTTCACTGGGGACACGCTGCAGATTCAGTTGGATGGCTTGTTGGCATACGCATTCCCACCGACTCAGTTTATACGCAGGGTCATCTGCAAGGTCAGGGAGGCAAGTCGACTAAGTCTCATTTTGATAGCTTTGCCATGGTCTCAGAGCTGTTAAGACTGTCAAATCGACCACTAGTTCTCCTCCCAGTGGGGCCGGATCCACTATTATCCCAACATGGAGCGGAGGGGGCGATAGTCCACCTCTCCTCGGAGAAGTTAGCCTTAGGAGCCTGGTTCCTGAGCACGTAACCCTGCAGCACCTCCATTTGTCACAGGACAACTTGGACATCATCCAAGAGGCAAAAATCAATTCTACTAGGAGCTAATACATAAATGGACCAGGTTCTTTCATTGGCTCAAGCAATAGACCCGTTAGGGTGCACCCTAGACCATGTGCTGTCCTTCACCGCACATCTGGCGTGCAAGTGGACACGTGCCACACGTATCTGGCAGCCAAAGGTGCATACAAAACCTCTAGCTATAATGTTTTCTCCACCTCCAACACGGTGGTTAAAAGGCATCTAGCAAGGTCTGAACATGGTTCTGGGCACCCTGACCCATAGACCGATTGTGCCCATGGCCTCTGTAGAAATCAGATTGGTCACTATTAAGACTGCGATCTTGGTGGGCCTTACTTCAGCATGCAGGATCATTGAAATTCAGGCCCTAGTGGCATCAGAGCCATATGCCATGCTCCATTGGGACGAGGTGGTGCTACAGACACACCTCTCATTCCTCCCAAAGATCATTGTCCTTCCTACCTTCTTCCCAAATCTGAAGGATGAAGCAGAAAAGGTTCTGCATTGTCTCAACATCAGGAGAGTGCTCCGATTCTACCTGTACATCACTAAGGACTTCCGCAAATCGGATGCCTTGTTTCTGATGCTTGTTAATCTGCTTTGATTCCCATGCTGTGCATATGGTCCGACATCCAGTGGTAACCGCAGAGTATTGCATCTTGTCTTTCGGGGACCGAAAGGGGACGTCGGCATAGGTGTGTCTGTAACACTATCCCTATCGTGACGTGTAGTGTACCCAAAATCCCTCACGCACCGAGGTCCCTCAGATTGTTTTTTTCCGCCCAGATAACTGGTTACCCTATAGCGGAGCTCTTACATAAGGGACATTGTTTATCGTATACCGACTTGTCGGTTATTCCCTGTTAAGTCACTTCGGTCACAAGAGCATCTTCGACGAAGACTGCGGGGGATTAGTCTACGGCGGTGGATTTCGGCACCTAAGATCCGGTGCCCGGACTTTCCACGTGGTCGGGCCCTCTGGCCGACCTTTACAGTAGGGAAAGTGGGGCCGGGGTGGCCATATTTTCAGTATGTCTTTCCTCTTTCCCCCTCTTTACCCTTTCGGTCTAGTCATCTTCCCATTTGCTATGGACTCCTTTTAGTTTCTGACCTAAGTGTAGGGTCAGATATCCTTGGAAGGACGAACACAGGACGTGCAACACCTGTCTCCACTTAGATCGCGACGAAAAGCGGTGTGCGGCCTGCAAACTCCTTCGGCCTAAGACCCTTAAGGAGCGCTGTGTAAAGCGGCGGGCCACGTACGGTATGTTGCGGGTGGATCCCCCACCGCCACACCCGCTGAGAGTGACGGGGGCCCTTCAGATGACCAAACATCCGTTGCTGATGTAATAGACCTTGAGCCGGGCACTTCTAGATCTGCCACACCTGTCCCCGACCCTTTAAGGCCTGACTCTGGTCTCGCTTCAGGGACAACACCCGGCGACAGTGACGTACAAGTGCATCTCACTAAGCACACAACCCCTACGCCTATTTCGACATCCATGTCGAAAAAGGTGAAAGCGCCAGCAGGGCCATCGAAAATTTCTGCAGTTTCCTCGGATCGTGCAGATCCAAAGCCTTCCCCGCATCTGCAGCAGCATCTTGCGACTGGGCAATCAAAAACAAGTAAGGGCGCTACTCCAAGAGCTTCACACGTCGAAGCGCGGAAATCCGACCCTACCAAGTTCCCGAAGGCTGCGGTAGGCCCAAAAATCACGACTAGGCCTCTAGTCGAAAAACCGACTGCTAGGCCCCCTAATGCCGCGGAAGGCAATGCACCTACCAATAGACTATCGGAACCATTATCTCACGCTGATTCGGCGGTTATCGAGGACAGCATAGAGAGAATTACTGCGGCGGTGGGACTTATCCCGGTTCCGCCGAAAATCATGGGGCAAGCCGCAGACAAATCTTTTGATACGCCATGGGTCCCCGATTCTCACGATACTTATGAGGACAGTCTAGAGCCTCTTTCCAACACCCTAAGAGACTCTTTTCGGCGCCATAGGGCGGAAGACGACATTTTTCCACCCGTAGGCCCTCCTGGGTCCTCCAAATGGACAAGGGAGAAATTCGAAGTTTGTATGGACCGTCTGGAGAGAATTATCAGTTTTTCTGATCATCCTTACCGAGAAAAGGTCTTGTGGAGAGCCTAACCTTCAATCTTCTTCTCATTATCAGGAAGATCAGCCTTCTGTCCCCGTCCAACAGGAAGACATTGTCCACATGGACAACTATAGGAACATTTACGATGAAGAGGAAGAAACTTCCTATCTACAGAATTATGAGGAGGAACAGGCGGGTGCCACAGACAATTGGGAAGAAACCCAGCAAGAGGGAACGGACCCATGGACACTTCCCCATCAAGATCAGGACACTGATGTATTGTTTGGATTCCCCTCTGTCCACTCCGGCTCGTCAGGCCTCTCCTGTAGATGACCAGTTGGCCTTCAACTCTGTTGAAGAAGGCAGCTGAACATTTTCAGATCTCTACTCAAGAGGCTCTGCCTGAGCAGGACTTTGTAGAGGATATTCTTAAGGAGAAGCCTCCATCTAGCCAAGCCATTACCCTCCTTAATTCCATCAAGAGAAGGTTGGCTCCCTCCTTGATATCACCAGCTCAAACCCGGGCAGTGAACCCAAGAGTGGAAAAATTGTTTCGGCTGTCTCCTTCCGGCCCACAATACATTAAAGGGCACGCCATCCCCGATTCTCTGGTAGTGACTACCACCCGAAAAAGAGCAAGGGTACCCCTTGCCACTGGGGAGGCACCCCCGGACAGGGAATCCAAGAGGCTGTATGCCTTAGGCAAACGAGTCACCTCGGCTGCCGCATACACTATGCGTATAGCAAATAATCCCACGCTGTTGGCAAGTTATGCTGACACTCAGTGGAACCTATTCCAGGAAGGCCCAGAACCCGCCAAGTCCAAACTTCTCTCTATTGTAGCCGAGAGAAGGCAGGTGAACCAGAATGTGATAAAGAACACTCTGGACACGGCTGAAACAGAAGGCAGATCTCTGGCCCAAGGGGCCCTACTCAAAAGACACGCTTGGCTGCGTATCTCCGGGTTTAAACCCAAAACACAGGCCTCACTCATAAATAAGCCTATTCAAGAAGCTAACCTCTTCGGGAAAGCGGTTGATGAGGCCTTAGAAACAGCCAAAAAAGAGCATGAGACTCTTAAGTCTCTGCAACAGATCACACAAAAACCTTCCCCCCAGAGAGGTAATAACTCTCGGCGGTCATTTCGAGGGCAGTCCCATGCAAATCAAAGTAACTATGGCACAGGGAGTTTCAATACAGACAAACTTCAGGAAGCCCTGCATACTACCCTTCAAGAGGGCAGCGACGCGGCAAAGGCAGAGGTAGAGGTCCCAATCCTAGAGGAGCCACAGCCTCTGGTCAGAAATGACCATCAGATCCAGGTCCCCTCCCATGTTTCCCCGTTCCGACACCGATTAACATCTTTCCTCACGGCATGGGAGGGGATAACATCAGACCAGTGGGTCATAAAGATGGTCGCCCACAGGTACTGTGTGGAATTCGCCCAACCTCCACAATTCAGACTACCACGCTCACGGCACCTTTCACTGGACCATCCGGAAACCCTGGATCAAGAAGTGGAAGCGCTGCTGGGAAAGGACACCATAGAAGCCGTCCCTATTCTTCAGGTAAATGAGGGTATTTATTCAGTGTACTTCCTTGTACCCAAAAAGGACCTCACCATGCGCCCTGTTCTAGACCTGCGCCCAGCGAACAAGTTCATAAAACATCAGAAGTTTTTGCATGGTAACACTACAGGAGGTGATACCACTATTGAAACAGGGGAACTACATGGCAACATTGGACATGAAAGATGCATACTTTCATATTTCGATGTTGCCAGCGCACAGGAAATATCTAAGGTTCATGATAGAGGACATGCATTACCAATTCAAGGTACTCCCCTTCGGCATCGCCTCTGCGCCAAGGGTGTTAGGGAAGGTCCTGGCAGTGGTGGCAGCACACCTGCGCAGACTGTCCGTCCCAGTTTACCCTTACCTCGACGTCTGGCTCATAACAGGGGACTCGTACAACGCATGTTTTTCGAACACCCAAAAAACGGTAGATCTCCTCTTCAGTCTGGGTTTCTCTATCAACGAGAAAAAATACAGCCTAGTCCCCAGTCAAACAAAACAATTTCTGGGAGCTCTAATTCAGACAGGAGATGGCCTCGTCTTCCCCTCCAACGAGAGGGTTCAGAACATGCTTTTTCAGATACTTCAATATATAGCCAGTCAGGTGGTGATGGTACGCAAAGCCATGCACTTGCTAGGAATGATGGCGTTGTGCATATACTTGGTTCCCCACGCGCGACTGTGCATGCCTCCCATGCAAGAGTGGCTCAACAGCCAGTGGTGTCAGGCCATCGGACAATGGGAAGATCTGGTAGTTGTCTCGCCAGCCCTCGTTCTCTCTCTGCAGTGGTGGTCAAGAGAAAACCTCTTGACCACCCCAGCAGTGGAAGCCATTCTCACGACAGACTCATCTCTCATGGGCTGGGGGACTCACCTGCTTCAGCAGACAGCACATGGAGTGTGATCCCCTCAAGTAGCATCCAACCATATTCATTTACTGGAGCTATTAGCGTTGTTCAAGGCATTAAAGGCCTTTCAGATGCAACTACAAGGGAAGACGGTGCTGATTCTAACGAACAGCACTACAATATTACCTGAACAAACGGGGGCACTCACTCTCCAGGGCTATCCAAGCTGTCCCAAAACATTTGGATATGGGCTCTGACACAAGATGTTCCTGTTGTCCCAACATGTTCCAGGGGAACTCAATCTTATGGCAGACGTGCTCAGCAAAGATTTTCCTCTGCCCGAAGAATACGGATGGCGTCTGCACGAATACATTTTGTCCAACGTCTTCGCAGAATGGGGATTCCTCGAGATCGACCTGTTCGCAACTCAGGAGAACGTCCAATGCCAAGACTACGCCTCCAGGTACTCCCAGAACCCCTCCAAGGGGAACGGTCTCTGGATAACATGGTCAGGGAAATTTGTCTACGCTTTAAACCCCCTCCCCCCCCCCCCCCCCCGACTCCCCTTCTCAACAAGATAGTGCACAAGATGCACCAGGAACCAGTTACCATGATACTGGTGGCCCCCCATGTGGGCCCTCCAACCCTGGTTCGCTCATCTGACAGAAATGTCCCTCTTCCCCTCCTGTAACACTAACCTGCCCATACAACATGTTGTCTCAGGACAGGGGGGAGACCCTACACCCATGCCCACAAACTCTGAATTTAGCAGCCTGGCTCCTGAGGTCATAATTTGGACACCTACAGCTCCCTCAGAGGTGCATGGACATACTCAGGGAAGCTAGAAAACCTAACACACGTTAATGCTATGCCAGCAAATGGAAACGTTTTGTCATCTGGTGTAATTCCAAGGGCGTCAATCCCATCGATTGCTCACCCACACACATTGTGCTGTACCTAACCCATCTGTTAGACACTGGGTTGGTCTTCAATTCCCTAAAGGTTTATCTAGCTGCCCTTTCAGCCTACACCACATCACAACAAAAGGTGTTGTGGTGGAAGATACCGGTGATTAAGGCCTTTATGGAAGGGGTTAGGAAGATTTATCCTCCCATTTCTCACCCAGCTCCTGGGTGGGACCTAAATGTGGTTTTGACAAGGCTCATGGGAGGTCCCTTTGAGCCAATGCATAAAGCAAGTCTAAAAGACCTGACTTATAAAATGGCCTTCCTAGTGGCTATCACTTCTATTAGAAGGGTTAGCGAACTACAGGCACTTTCTGTTCTAGAGCCCTTTGTTACAGTCCACAGGGCTAAGGTAGTTCTGCGCACTCACCCCCAGATTTACACCTAAATTCATCTCGAAGTTCCATGTGAACCAATCCATTGAACTACCTACCTTTTTCCAGAATCCCACTAGCATGGCCGAAAGAAGCCTACACACACTAGATGTGCGCAGGGCAGTCATGTTCTACCTGGACAGAACTAAACCACTGAAGAAAACGAACCAATTTTTAATTTCAGTGGCAGCTGGTAGAGAAGGGGATCTTGTCTCTAAGGTGGATTGTCAAATGCATCACACTATGTTACACTCTTGCTAAGAGAGAACTGCCCTTAAAGCCTAGAGCACATTCTACTCTGGGCACTGGGGCATCCATAGCATTCATTGCAAATGTTCCCCTTGAGTCCATTTGCAAAGCGGCAACCTGGAGTTCTGTACACATCTTTACAAAACACTATTGACTAGACACTCATTCTAGGTCTGATTCTCAGGTGCGACAAGCAGTACTAAGACATCTTTTCTCTACTGTTCCTTCTCACAACCCACCTCCAACTCCGGGTACTGCTCGCTAGTCTATGCACAGCATGTGATTCTAAGCAGATTAACAAGCATCAGAAGACATGCATTACTCACCGAAATAGCATTTCTGATGATTGTATCTGCTTAGATTCACATGCGCCCTCCCTACCTCCCCGCTCGGGGTGGAAGGAACATAAGACTACTTACTACTTCTCTCCTCTTCATGCACTCACTCACAATAGCCTTGGGCTCCCTCGTGGCAGAAAAAATACAATCAGAGGGACCACGGCGCGTGAGGGATTTTGGGTACACTACACGTCACGATAGGGATAGTGTTACAGACACGCCTATGCCGACGTCCCATTTTGGTCCCCGAAAGACAAGATACAATACTCTGCGGTTACCACTGGATGTCGGACCATATGCACAGCATGTCAATCTAAGCAGATACAATATCATCAGAAATGCTATTACGGTAAGTAATGCATGTCTTATCACTTTTGGAGGGTCAAAACCAGGAAGCCAGGCTGATGGTTTCGGCCATCATGGAAGCTTACGAGGGGCAGTGCATCAAGTTGCTGGCAAACATGCACGCTCATGCGGTCAGAGCCAAGGCTACCGCAGTGGCATTTCAGAGGCACGTGCCATGGCAAACCGTCAGTAAGGCAGCCCCTCTGGCCTCCCCATCGGCCTTCTGCAAGCACTATTGCTTAGACGCCAGTGCCAGATCAGACGCAGCATTTGGACAAGCGGTCCTAAAAAAACGTTCCTATGAGTTACAACGTCTCTCCTCACCAGGGTTTGAATCGGTGGTAATCGCCCATACAGTATGGAGGAAAGGGGATGGGACGTAGGAGTAATTATAAGTTACTCACCGTAGTGACTAACGTACTCCTAGTCCATAGACCCCTTTCCTCGGTATGTCCCACCATCCTCCCCCCTTAAAAAAATAGCGTTATTCCGCAAACGTAATATAGCCGCATCAAAGGGGGCTGAGGTGTGGCGCCGATGGGTGGAGTCAAGGGAGCGCATGCTCCCAGGCCACGCCCTTGTGCGCAACTAGATTTATTTATTTGTTTTCTGGTGAAAAGGTTTCCGTTCTCGTCCTTAGCGAGGGACACCCAAAAAGTATGGAGGAAATGGGACTATGGACTAGGAGTACGTTAGTCACTATGGTCAGTAACTTATAATTTCTCAAGGCTCCAGCTGCCTTGAGCCTTTGCAAGTGGCCCTTGATTACCCAGTAGACTGACCAGCTCTCCAGTGGGCTGCCTACGTAGAATAGTCGCCGTTCCGTGTTCATAGCCGAAACTTGGGTGGTCACCACACCATGCCACAAGGTGCTTTCCTGCCAAATGTCAGCTTCCCAGCATCAAGGGATCCTGCTCTGGAAAATCTTCAACTGCGACTGGCAAGACGACTTCTGTCACCTCTGTGCAGTAGCTGTTGCTGGAACTCGCCTTTCCCGTCTGGTGAAGTGTCATGAAGAGGTCTGCATCGGTGTCTTCCGCATTTTTCTTCACAAAGGTTTGCACTCTGCTCCTGTGCATCTTCACAAAGGGTTGAATCCTTGCCACCCACATCTCCTGTGCATCTTCTAATTGATCAAACAGCGGGACAAGCTACCTCCAGCGGCCCCCAAAGTCCCTCACTACCCCCGACCCCCCACCCACCCACAGTCGACATAGCTAGTCACCTGGGAATATCGGAGTCGGGGGAGTAAGTAATTGCAATGCATTCACCTCCCCTGTTCTCCTTAGAATTAACCGTAGAATAAACTTTGGTTCTCCGGCATGAGGTCTGGCATGGATTCACATGCTCATGAATATTCCCCGTTGTTAGGCTGGGAATCCTCGGTAAAGATAAAATCGGTTTCAGTTTTGTTTCTGTACTGTCTTTCTACTAATAACCAATCACTGGTCTCTGGGTCATACTTCCCCCAGCCAATGACTGCCTTCTACCTAAGCCCCTCCTCTGGCAGCCATCTTCAGATTTTTACCGCACGTTCAAGTGTTGGGAGTCCTCGTGCTATAGCTCTCGAGCTTTTACTGCGTTTTTTCGAAGAGTTTACTTTTATATTTTTGGTCAATCGAGCCTTAAGCTCCATCGATTCTACTTCCGATCAATGGGGACCCGTTTCAGAATTATTCTACACCCCTCAAGGGCGAATTCTCGTCGAGTTTTCACTTCTTGGAGGATTCTGGAAGATCTTTGAGGCCTACCCCGCGTGGTCATGGCCCAGGACAAAGGAAACATAACGCCTGTTGGATCCAAGCTGTTCAGGGGCTCCCCTGGATGCGGATTATAGAATGTCTTCAAGGAAGATGAGCACTCCTGGTGCCTCTATTGCCTTCACAATCACAAATCGCACGTGGAGAAGGACTGTTTGTTTTGTAAGAACATGTCTGAACCGACAATGAAAGATCGTCGCGTTCGACTCGCCAACTGGCTGGAGGGGAAGAGCCCAGCAGCAGGTGAGAAGAAGTAGTAGTCTGAGCAGTCTTCTAAGACCTTTGAGGGTGCTCTGGCGACGGGGGCCCAACAAAAGGCAAAGCACCGCAAGTCCACAGGCATCGGGAGTGCCGATGGTTCGGGCTCCTTGGCTGCCAGGCAGGGCTCATTGTCCCCAACTCCATCACCTCTGGCTCGGTGAATAGAAAGTTATAGAACCCGGATAAGCTTCGGGAGATGCCCCGGTCGGTCCCGACAGCGACAGCCGAGGGGGAGTGAGGCAGCGACCCTCCCTAAGGTGAAGGCCTCAGGTGCGCCTACGGTCACGAAGGCCCTGATTCACCCAGCGAAGGCCTTGATCGAAGGAGTCGTTGCGGCCCAGGCAAAGCCTGTGGAGGCTACCCCAGTGGAGACGACTGCTGGGCCTAGAGTTTACCTGCCACCCCGGAGGGAATCATCTTTTCAGCCTTTCGAGAAGACCCTGTGAAACCTTGGGAGGAGAAAGGGGGGAGGGCACGGTAGCCATGACGGATACCACCTCCGAAGATGAGCTGGCTGGCGTCGCAAAGATACTAGACAAGAGGTTTGAGGAAGTCCGGTCCTACGGGAGGGATCCCGACGAGGCGGATGTAGAGAGCAACGGTGGAGCCGATGAGGAGTACAGGCCGTGGAGGAGACGGAAGACCCCACTCCCCAGCCGTCGCTCCCGTCTCAACCGATGCCTAGGTTGCGACAGGACAACTCGGGAGCAGTCTTGATGGCTATCCAGACCCTGTGTACGGAGATAAGGACAAGGTTGCCCTTACCCACAGCGGACGATCCAGCGGCACCTGGACCGTCGGGAAGCCCTCCGAACAAGCGGAGGCGAATCCATCCTTCCCCTCCTTTCCAGCCTTCAATTCCTTCCCCTCCACCGAGGGATGAGACGCGAACGGAGACGGTGACGACGGGGACGGACGACAACGGTGGTGACGACGGGACAGATCTCCATCACCCCCTGCCCGTACCTCCCCTCCTGACGAAATTGGCTCCTTCCACGCTATGATCGCCAGGGCATCTGAGCTTTTCCAGCTTTGTCCCAAAGAGCAGAAGGAGGAAGGTTTCTTCTACCAACGACGGGAGGCCAAGAGGGAAGACCCTCCTCTCAGTACCATTACTGGACAACATCTGGGACAAAGGACTGTCGCAGCTCAAGGACCCGTCCATGGCTCCTGCGAAGAGGGACCGGAATGAGAAGTAGTACCGGGTCCCAGATTTCACCCCGATGTGCCTTAGTGCTCATCCGCCCGGCCACTACCCATGTGTTTCATGCTCGGTATGTAAATTTACCAAGAAGATAAAAGCATTTACCATTGGTGACAGCCAATGGGTACTTAAAATGGGGCAATGGCTACTTAAAAATCAGTCCAACTGCAAAAGCAGTCAAGTTATATACTGCATTGAATGCCCATGTGGCCTTCACTACGTGGGCCAAACAATGCGCAATGTAGTTACACGGATTTCAGAACACCGGTCCAGGATCCGGTGCAAAAATATCACCTCACCCTTGGTCACACATTTTCGGACCAGTCACCATACACCGGATGATATTCTCTGGTGGGTCTTGGAAAAAATCCAAACAGGGCAGAACATACAAAACAGACTCCTTGAACTGGAAAAGAGGTTGATTTACAGACTTGACTCTTTGGAAAATGGTCTGAATGAGCAGTCTCCCTCTTAATGTGGTTCTAACTGATGAATCCGACTCACACACCCTGAGCAGTGCCCTTCAATCTTTGCATACTCCAGCACCTTCAAGACATGGGGCCACTGATCGTCAATATATTTTGTGATTTGCACCCGCTCGTTTCGGTTTCCATGCAATTATGTCTTCCTTGCATTTTTGCAGGCAAGGGAACCCATTCTCAATGATTATATCACATAGCTCCTTATCCCATCCCATTCCATTTTTTACTTGCAACCATTCAGGTTTGCCGCGGCACGGTTAGCAGCCGCACGTTTTACACTTGGAGTTCTATATACACCCTTGATCAGATGATTTTCCTCGTAAGATTTTTTTAACGTTGTTAGGCAGAAACCTGTGCAGTTCCCTTGGGGACCACTGCAAAAAGTTTAAGACTACAGGCGTTAGCAGTAAACCCAATTGGTAGCAGTCTGCACCACCCAGATTTACCTGGTAGCTGTGGCTTAGCAGTCAGACTTCTCTCAAGAAGAGTTAGGCAGTATATAGAGTATACACAATAGGGCTAAAAATACAGTATTACAAGCAAACACTGACCAGAGCTTTGGTATAAAAGTATATAATTATTTATTTAAAGACACTCTTGTAAAAATACATTGGCACTAATATGTCAAGCAAGTTCAAACACAGTCATTTGACATATATACACATCCCTGATTAATTATTTGACAAGTCTAGGTTAAGACACCACTTATTTAGCAAAACAGAGGTGAGCGCGTAACCATAGATGGCACTCCAATAATTTGTTTAAAAAGGGAGAGAAAAGGCAGAATAGGAAAATCACACAGTACCAACACTTTTAAGAACCCACAGCAAGTCAGGAAAGGCAGGGTCTACTGTAGAGCAAAAAAAGTTCATAGGCCAGGCCCACCCTTGGAGAGAGCAAGGCGGAATGTGCCCAAGATCACACAGTGGAAATGCACTCAGTCTTTGCAGAAAAATCAAAAGAGGTTGGATCAAGTTAGAAAGGTAATGTTAACAGGTCCGAGGTCACCCCAGGATAGAGAGTCAAGGATTTACGGGACACCTTGGACAGTCTGTTGCAAGGGAGACCAGGCGAGACATAGTACCTGAAATGGTGAGAAAGCTCCAGCGGGAGCAGTTGTTCCTGGCAGCAGGTGCAAGTCGGGGCTTCGCCCAGGGGAAGAGAAGATCTCGACGTGGAGGAAAGCTGGAGGTCGTTGCACTGCCAGGGAAGAAACCAGCCGCAGAGTTTCCCGGTTAAAAGGTACTACCCTTTTATTTGCGGTAGTGTTGAAGCGTGGCTATCCGGCCGCTGGGGTGCTTGGCACGGGCGATTCGACCACGAGACGATCCAGGAAGGCAAAAAAGGCGAACTGGTTGGTCCCACCAGCTCAGAGGGAAGAAGACTCCTGGAAGAAGATCTCCTCTGTCGTCGGGAAAGTGGTGGGTTTCGTACAGCAGGGCTCCACCGGTGGTGTCGTCGTTCTAGATGGCTCAGCTTCTCCCCTCTTCGGATTCTTTAGGTCCTGTGGCGACTTCTGAAGTTCCAGTCCCCAAAGCCCTGCTTTCATGCAGCAAAACCCCCATTCATCAGCCTAGCTGTCTCTCAAACATGCTAAGTGGTGAGCCGGGTGGGTCACCACTGGGCCAATCACACAAGAGTGCGACTTGAGTTGCCAAGGCAACTCAGTCCAGGGTGCCTAATCCCCCTCCCACACATCCTGTTGACCCCAGACAGAGTGGCACCATTTGGAGGGCTTCTGTGGAGAAGCCAGCCAAAGAGTGAAACAAAGGGTTCGACTTGGGTTAGAGTTTCAGAGGCGAACGCAAATGCCATTTTAAAACCGAGTCCTGGCAAAAAGACCCAACCGGTGACACCCCTGTGTTACTGCATGGAGGGTGCTGTGTAACACTCTCATGTTTGATTGACAGCTAGGCTGAGTGAATAGGGGTGTGCTGCATAAAAGCAGCGCTTTGGGGACTGAAACTTCAGAAGTCGCCACAGGACCCGAGAATCCGACGAGGGAGAAGCTGAGCCGACCTACCACGACACCACTGGTGGAGCCCTGCGGAACCGACTCACCACTTCCCGACGACAGAGAAGATCTCCCGGCTGGAGAGGCTTCTTCCCCTGACTGGTGGGCACAACCAGTTTACCTTCTTTTCCTCGCATCCCAGGACGTCTTGTGGTCAAATTGCCCGTGCCAAGCACCCCGGCAACCGGATAGCCACTTACCACTGGACCGCGAATAAATGGACTGCTCCTTTTACCTGAGAACTCTGCGGCTGGTTTCTTCCCTGGCATTGCAACGGACTGTCTTCCTCCCCGACGAGATCCTCTCTTCCCCCGGACGAAGCACCGACTTGCATCCGCTGCCATGAACAACTGCCCCGCTGGAGTATTCTCACCACTTTAAGGTACTGTGTCCGCCAGGCCTCCCTTTCTAAAGATTGCTACAAGGTAATAATAACCCCTTAACCTTCTGGACTGGGCTGGCCGCCTTGACCCTCTAACTGGTCCCTTTCTTTTGATCCAACTCCTTTTGAACCTTTGCAAGACTCTTGTGCACTTCAACTGTGTGACCTTGGACACATTTCGTTCTGATCCTCTTAAAGTGGATCCGGCCTACTGAACTCTAACTTCACGGTTTTACTTGCCTTCCTCTCTTGTGTTGTTCTTATGAAAGTGTTGGGATCTGTTTCAAATTATACTCTGCTTTTCTCTCCCTTTTAAAAACAAATTATTAGAGTGCCATCTACGTTAAGCGCTCACCGCTGTCTGAAAATAAGTGGGGCTTTACTTAAGACTTGTCTAATATTCTTCTAAGGGAGTGTATATCTTTTAGTGACCGTGTTTTTGAATTGCTTACTATTAGTGCCTGTGTGTTTTTCTAGATGTGGTTTTTAAATAAATAATTATATCTCTTTTACACCAAGCTCTGGTCAGTGTTTACTTGTTCTACTGTGTTCTTTTGACCTATTGTGAATACTCTGTATACTGCCTAACTCTTCTTGAGGGAAGCCTGACTGCTCAGCCACAGCTACCAAGTGAATATGTGTGGTACAGACTGCTACCAAGTGGGTTTACTGCCAAACACCTGTAGTCTTAAATCTTTTGCAGTGGACCCAGAGAGAATTGCACAGGTTTCTGCCTAACAGACCACGCCATCACGGTGGCCACGGACATCGGCAACACCGGGTTTTCGACAGATGGGTAACAGTTTTTGCCTTCGCCGGCACGGTTGGCTGAAGGCCACCGACTTCCGTCAGGATGTTCAGACCAGGGTACTAGACATCCCCTTCGACCGGGAACAACCTGTTCGGCAAGGCCGTGGACGAGTCACTGCAGGCCATCAAGGCGGATACCAAGACGGTCCGGGCCTTGGGTTCTCTCCAACGACGGCCGCCCTTTCGGACCCCCGGAGGCAAGTCTCAAGGTGCCTCCAAAGGATTTGGTGGCGGTTCCTCGGCGTACCGCCAAGCGGCCCGCTCATCGTCGCAGGAGGCCTACAGAGGCCGCAGCAAGGCCGGAGGACGTTGTCGCCAAGGAGGCCAAAGCGGCAAGGCCTCTGCGAAGCAAGATTGAACTGGCCATGACGTCGGGCCCCCACCCAAGCACCCCGGTAGGAGGCCGGCTGGCGAAATTCGGGCACACTCTGGAATTCCAAAGAAAGTGTCCCTGTCTACCACCCTGGCCATGAAGGAAAACCACGTGCCACAGCTACTTCTGGAGGTACGAGCAATGCTGAAAAAGGGCGCGATAGAACTTGTCCCAAAGAGGCTCCAGGGCTCCCCAGTATACTCGCGGTACTTCTTTGTCCAAAAGAAGACGGCGGTTGGCGACCCATCCTGGACCTTTGTCACCTAAACAAATGCATCAAGTCCCAGAAATTACGGATGGTCACCCTTCAGCATGTGCTGAGACAGCTGGAGGAGGGCGACTTCCTATTGTCGCTGGACTTGGAGGATGCCTACTTCCACATCCCCATACTCAAAGGACATCGAAGGTTCTTACAACTCGTGGTCCAAGGGCGACACTACCAGTTCAAGGCCCTGCCCTTGGTTTTGAAGTCGGCGCCCAAGGTCTTCACAAAGTGCCTGGCACCGGTGGCGGCGTGGCTGCGCCTGCAGGGGATCCACGTTTACCCCTACCTGGACGATTGCTCAGATGAGCCAAAGTCAAGGGAACTCGCCGTCGATCACACAGCGAAGACCGTCCAACTGCTCACGGATTTGGGATTCTCGATCAACTTTCCGAATCCCACTTGGTACCATCGCAAGATGCCCTGTTCCTGGGAGCCAGGCTTGACACAGTGGCGCGATTGGCTTCTCTGTCGGAGGAAAGGACGAAGTCCTTCCTGGGCAAGGTACAACCATGGACATGGCCAGGGTGAGGTGCATCAAGTCTCTACTCGGCATGATGTTGTGCATCTAACTCGTGCGCCTATGCAGGTCGTGGATGCGTCCACTGCAGGAGTTCGACGCCCGTTGGATGCAAGCAGCGGGCAGTTTCGAAAACCAGATCTCCCTCATCGAGGCGTTCCGCCAAGCAATCCGGTGGTGGGGCAACCGCACGCATCTAGCGGCGGTTATGGACTTCCAGACCCCGACACATCAGGAGACGGTGACGACGGATGCCTCCCTGGAAGGATGGGGGGCGCACACCGGAGATCTCCACGCAAGAGGCCTTTGGCTCCCGGAGGAGAGGTCACTACACATCAATGTCCTGGAGCTCCGAGCTTTGTTCTGGGCTCTCAGGTCATTCCTCCCGTACCTCAAGGGCAAGGTGGTGAGGGTCTTCACTGACAACACCACCACGATGTCCTACATCTGGAAGCAAGGGGGCACCAGATCCCCAGCCCTATCCAAGGAAGCGCAGGATCTGTGGCACTGGGCCGTTGCCCACGGGATATTCCTGGTACCCTTCCACCTGGCAAGAGTAAAGAACCCCATCGCCGACTGGCTCAGCAGGGAGCTGCGCTTGTGCCACGAGTGGGAACTCCGGCAGGATCCGGTGGATCTGCTATTCCGATGATGGGGCAATCCCCAGATAGATCTATTCTCGACGGCGACGAACACCAAGTGCCGGAGGTTCGGCAGCAGGTTTCCCCAGCCGGAGAGCATGGGCGATTCCTTCTCCTTCCCCTGGGATGGCCTATTCCTGTATGCGTTCCCACCGTTGCTTCTGCGACTCATCAGTCAACTCAGACGGTCCCGGTGCAGGATGTGTTACGCTCACCTGGTTCCCACAGGGGTGTCGGGCAGAACCGGACAGCCGCGATCTCCACCAACGTGATGTGTAGTGGTGCAGAGATGACTGGCTGGACTGGCCCACCTAGCTTCGTCTGCTTGACCCGTAGAAGTAGTCTCCTAAAGGCGGAGAAAGGGAATTAGCCACCCGTGGAGTTGAGTAATAGCCCCTCACTGCGTCCCCATTTTTCACCTTTGATATTCCCTTTCACCAAGCTCACCTTATAGTTTTGAATGATGAGCTCTCCATCCTGCAAGGAACGCAGGGGCGCGTTGATGGCCAGTTACTTCACTGGCTTGAGGATATTGGAAAAGTTCTAGACAATCTTGGCTCCAAAACTCCTGGCGAAGGGCCATAAGTATATAGTTCTAAAGAGTTCAAAAATGTCTGAATAATCACTCTTGTCCAATTCCTTTGTTTATCTTGCAGCTTGGACCCAAATGAAGATAGAAAGCAGCTGGAAGCGTTCTGGTAAGAGTCTGTGCTATTCCACACTGTCCGTTACATGATGCCAAAGTTTAACTCGCTGCTGTCTCTTTTCTTACAGGTGCGGCGTAAGAAGATTTGGCGTGCTGGTGAATAATACCTCCGGCGGTAAAATCAGGCAAGTATATGGTGGCAAGAGATTGTCCTTATTTGTTTCCCCCCGGCTCACCTTGTTGTTTTCTTGTCCCCCTTAGGTGCTGGAATGCGGTAAGTTAGTGGATTTCACTGATGCCCCTATTTCAAAAGTAATAGATCCGCCGTAATAACCGGGTTAGATCCCTCTGCTTTCCATTAGGCGTACAATCGCGTGCTACACGAAGTCTCGAAGTCTCGAGGGGGGACTGTATCTCGTGACTGTATATATGTTTGATAATTGAATGTGTTATGATATTACTTCCTGCTTGTTTCATTTTCTAGTTTTTCTGGGCCTGTAATAGAGTATTTCTTTACTTACCTGTCTAAATTGAAGTAGTGCTTGCTTCACTGTGTGGACTCATTGTGAAACCATAACCCCCACTCACTTTCTTCTGAGACCAAGCCTTTCCTCACGCTTAACTTGATTAAGTTTAGCTAAACTACGAGTTCCCCTGTTAAGTATAACTAGGTTGGTCTCCTAAAATCTGTCCACCTTGCCAGATTCTAGGAATCCTTCTTAACCATAATGAACCCTCATTATAGCTCCTCCGAAGGACAGGTACGAGAAGAAATACAGGGTGCCAGACAGCACCCCCAAGTGCCTGCGAACTTAGCCCCATCCGGATTCTGTGGTCTCTGCGGCAGCTCGCAAACACTCCACCAACACCTTTTCTCCATGTGCCGTACCACCTGTTAAGGAAGGGCAAAAACTAGATGATTTTGGAAAGCGCATTGTGTCTACAGCAGCCACAACCATTAACGCAGCTAACTCCTGGGCAATTTTCTCCCGCTACAACAGGGAATTGTGAGCTGATTTTCCATCCTAGATTTCTTCTCGGAAAACAAGAAAAACTCCTTCGTGAGGGAGAGGTTGCTTCCGATCATGGCATATTCGTGGCTGTAGACATTGCTGACATTGCCTTTTGCCAGATGGGGAACGGCGTGGTTCTGCACAGTCAGTGATAGCTAAAATATACCAACTTCCGGCAAGAGGCCACAAAAATTGTGGACATTTGTATTATTTTGTATTTGTATGTATTTGGGACTTATATAGCGCCTTAATACAAAGCACTGTACATAGCAACAATATAAATAAAGGTATAAGAGTATGCAATGAAAAAATGACAAAGCCTGAGATCAAACCTTCTGGATCAGATGAGATTTCAGCAATTTGCTAAACAAGGAATAAACGGTGACAGAGCGTAGAGGAAGAGCATTCAAGTGCATAGTAGCAAGGTGCGCAAATGTGCAAAAGCGTGACTGGGCACAGGGGGGTGCTGGTACTACAAGACGAAACAGAGCTAGAGCGAAGAGAGCGAGTATATAATGAAGAAAGTGAGGAGAGGTAATCCGGGCTAAGACCGTAAAGACCGTACAGAGATTTAATGACAAGGGATAGAAATTTGAATTTGAGTTGTGCATACAAAGAAGGGAAGCCAACCAAGAGTGAGAAGAGTCAAGGAAATAGTCATGTGAAGTCGAGCAGAAAAATACACAAATAGAGGCATTGAAGACAGATTTTAAGGGAGCAAATCGAGAGGTTTGG
Source organism: Ambystoma mexicanum (assembly GCF_040938575.1). Taxonomy (NCBI): domain Eukaryota; kingdom Metazoa; phylum Chordata; class Amphibia; order Caudata; family Ambystomatidae; genus Ambystoma; species Ambystoma mexicanum. The sequence continues at coordinate 698,277,056 of NC_090921.1, forward strand.
AGGCCGAAAACTGTAGTGGTACAGTAGAAAAGACGTGAGAAAATGAATGAAGATATCAGTATCTTAGTTGCATCAAAAGTCAAGAAAGAGCGAACTTTGCACATATTGAATAGATGATAGTGGCAGGCACGAGAAGAAATTGAAATATGATGTTTAAAAGATAGAACAGAGTCAACTGGAGTCCCAGATTTCGTGCAGTAGAGACAATGGGGAGTTGATAAGGGAGACATTGAAGGGTAGGGGAAGAGATAGTAGTAGAAGGGAAAAAGAATACTTCAGTTTTTGTAGTGTTAAGTATGAGATGGTGGATACTGAACGCATGTCTTCTGCATCAGAGAGCCCAGAAAATTAACTCATAACCTAGAAGGACTAATTGGGAGAGAAATCGCACAAAACCCCATGCATCCACATTGGCACAATACTACAAGGAAAAAAGAATACCAAGGGGACTCGGAATATACTTGCACCCAACCTTATCTAAAGAAAACTGTGATTTTGTGAAATGGTGGGAACATATTTTAAACAAATGCTCATTGGACTTCATACTATTAACCAATGAGGAACTAGCCAAGTCACTCTCCAAAATAGATAAAGAAATGAATGAATTTAGGAACAACTTGGCATTCCTTTTTCAGCATTAGACCTATTTAAAATATTAGAAGATACCAACAGAAAACTTGATTCTTTCAAAAAAGAAATAGAATAAAGGAAAATTTGAAAATTCAGGAGACACAGTTTGGGCTACTCACAGGACATAGGTTTTACCTGGCAAGATTTGTACCATCCGAATCAGCCACAACAACCAAACAGACAACCGTTCCAACCAAGACAACCTAACAATCCTGGGACAAACGGATCCATCCAGGAACACTTCCTATAAACACGCCGCCATTAGAGAATAGACACACCGATCTCCTAATACCCACAGGACCAACATCATCATCATCTTCCAATGCACCTATTTTTTAGGCGGAGAAAAACAAGAAGAGGGCACAAGATAAAGGAACAAAAAGAAAACCGTAAACTAAGATAATTTCCTATAGGACATTTTCCAAACAAAAATGAGACCTACTGGAACTAGGTCTCTCGTTTGTACCGACCAATAATGCCACACTATTTGAGGAACACGTGAACATGTTCAAACTAAAGAGGAAAATGCGATTAAAGACTTCTTTGACTCTACACCACCACTAGACGAAAGATAAAGGACTTTCGACTACCTAGAAATGAAACCGAAGAGCACCTTTAATCCATATGTCTGGAATTCAGCACTCGAACTCTGAGAATTCCATGTTGAAATACCTGAAGCGAATAAAATATTTGCAAGTGAGATCACAAAACCTGAGGAAACATCAGCACAGATTACTGCAGCAATTGGCTAATGGTACTACCATCATGATCAAATCAGAAGATAAGGAAGGCGCTACTGTGATTATGAAGAACAGCACATTCTACAACCAAAGCTGCTTATCTCTTTTGAATGACAAAGATACTTGCCTCCGACTAGAACAAGAACCCAATAATGAAACTAAACTATTGATTGAAAAAGTACACGCCAAGGCTTTACATGAAGAATGGATAAATGGGAAAACAAAAGATTTTTTATTCAATAAACATCTTATGCCAATATTCTACGGTCTTCCAAGATTCATAAAAATGTGAATTCTCCACCACTATGACCTATTGTGAACGTAACAAATAGTATTTTTGACCCTTTAGCAAAATTCTTAGACCGAATACTGCAACCAGTCGTACAAAAAACCACAACGTACCTGCGCGATACCACACACTCGTACTTGAGGGTTTGACAGAAATTGAACAAGATTGGACTATTTTCACTTTGGATGTACAGAGTTTGTACACTTCAATCCCACGTAGTGATGGTCTTGATGCCTTGGAATGGGCCCTTCTTAGAGAGGAATATGTACAATCCAACTACATTTTTTTGTAATTGAATTAGCCAAGATCAATTTGTGCAACAATTGCTTTCGATTTCAGAAAATACATTACCTATGCAAATTTATTTATGTACTTGTTTGAGACAGAACATATATTGGAACATCACCAATGGAAACCCAATTTGAGCCTATGAACATATTTGGGATCTGAAAAGGTCCCAAACAAGAATTGGACATGTTTCTGGATTACTTAAATACGCAACATCCACAGATTAAATTTACTATGGAAATTGGAACACCAAGTATCCACTTCCTAGATGTAATGATTACACCACGTGGAAACACTCTTACTACCAAAAACCAACGGTTGTTAAAAACACTTTGCACTACTCAAGTTTCCTTCCAGACCATCTGAAAGACAATTTACTATTAAGTCAATTTTTTAGATTACGCAGACTCAATACAGGAGACGAAATGTTCCCATATTTATATGGATAACATGACCACTATATTTAAGAACAGAGGCTATCCAGACAATATTTTGAATAAGGCCAAAGACAGATCTTCAGGCAAATCAAGACTTAACCTTATGACATCAAAAATGCACATCACAGATCCACCCTTTGTGCATTTAATGAGGTACTCTAGACTGAGTCACCAGAGAAACCGCCTTTTGAAGAAGAATTGGAAACTGACAAGACTGGACCCCCAACTATGTAAATAGCTTCTGAAACCACCCATGATTGCTTACACCAGAGGGAAAAACTTGAAAGGCAATCTGGTGAAAGCAGAGAGAATCGCCCAAGACAGACCCAGATTTTTGGGCAAACTGAATTGTGGAACCTTTCCTTGCTTGCACTGCAGTTACGTTAAAAAAGGAGAACAAATCAGACACACCAACACAGGACAGAGAATCAAGATGAAACAATTCTCAACATATGATTCAATATTTCTCATCTATGGCCTAATATGCCTATGTGGCAAATTTTACGTAGGCCAAACTACTTTCCTTCCTCAGGCCAAAGAACACACCAAAGCAACGATCCGCTATTTATCCTCACTGGGATTCCCCATCAATTACAACAAATCCTGCTTGTCTTCTTCTCAACGTATGCTATTCCTGGGTGCACAGCCAGACACTGTTTCTTGCACACTACCCTGTTGGCCAATATGGTCAAGGCCATGCTTGCAAAAATCTGTTTGCTCTCACAGAAACAAGTTCCATCAGTGAACTCTCTAAAGTCTCTTCTCGGTGTTGGGGAGAATTCTCTGTTTAGGCTGAATTTCCTAACCTAGTGAGTCCCCAGCAGCTTTGCTGGATTTCTGGAGTTTGTTTTTTTTCTCCTGCCAAGAGTGAGACTCTTTTCCTCACACTCTTAGACATGATTTGAGGGGTTCCTTTGACTGTTAATGTGTTTTATGGGCTATGGGGTCTTTTACTCCATAGGGTCTCATGTGTTTTTACTATGTGTGTTACACGGCACCCTCAGTGCAGTGACACAGGGGTGTCATAGTGACACCCCACCATAGACTCCATACCCTTGGACTGACTACTGTCTCCCAGGGCATGTAAAGTCACCATTGGCTTTACTAGTCCCAAATTATGAACAGACACCAGTACAAACCATCATATTGTGGATGTACTGGTCGGGGCAATTCGATTGCCCCGGGTTCTGTTATTCGAGGGGGCACGTCTCCGTCCCCCCCTGATCGAGTTTTAGCTGGTGGCAGTGGATACTACTTTTTATATTCGACCGCAAATATATCTCTATGGGATTTTCCCATTGTTCGAGGCTACCAACTTTAATTATTTAATTCCTATAGCCTTGAACATACCGCCGGGTTATTTATTTAATATTCACCGGTTGGTATTTTTTGCCAGAACTCTATTCTAAAATGGCGTTTGTGTTCTCTTCTGTGACTCGGGCCCTTTGTTCCACTTTTTGGCTGACTTCTCCACGGAAGCCTCCAAAAGTGGTGCCACTCTGTCTGGGTACCACAGAGGGTGTGGGAGGGGGTTTAGGCACCCTGGACTGAGTTGCCGTGGCAACTCAAGTCGCACTCTTGTGTGATTGGCCCAAGTGGTGAGCCGGCCGGCTCATCACTTAGCATGTTTGATTGACAGGTAGGCTGAATGAATGGGGGTTTCATGCATAAAAGCAGGGCTTTTAGTGCTGGAACTTCAGAAGTCGCCACAGGACCTGATAATCCGAAGAGGGAGAAGCTGAGCCGACCTGCAACGACGACACCACCGGTGGAGCCCTGCTGAACCGTCTCACCACTTCCCGACGACAGAGGAGATCTTCTTGCCAGAGAGTCTCTTCCCCTTGAGCTGGTGGGGACAACCAGTTTGCTTTCCTTTTCGCCTACCAGGACGTCTAGTGGTCGAATTGCCCGTGCCAAGCACTCCGGCAACTGTATAGCCACTTACCACTGAACCGCGAAAGAAAGGACCGCTCCTTTGAATCGAGAAACTTTGCGGCTGGTTTCTTCCCTGGCAGCACAACGACCTCCTGCTTTCCTCCCCGACGAGACCTTCTCTTCTGCCGGACGAAGCACCGACTAGCAACCGCTGCCAGGAACAACTGCCCCCGCTGGAGTGTTCTCACCATTTCAAGGTATTGCGTCCGCCTGGCCTCCCTTTCTATAGATTGCTACAAGTTGACAGTAAATCCTTAACCACCTAGACTGGGCTGGCCTCTTGACCTTCTAACTGGTCCCTTTCTTTTGGTCCAACTTCTTTCTGAACCTTTTTGAGACTTTTGTGCACTTTTCAACCGTGTGACCTTGGACACATTTCGTTCTGATTCTCTTAAAGTGGATCCGGCTTTCTGAACTCTAACTTCACGGTTTGATTCTACCTTCCTATCTTGCTGTGTTCTTTTGAAAGTGTTGAGATCTGTTTCAATTTATGCTCTGCCTTTCTCTCCCTTTTAAACCAAATTATTAGAGTGCCATCTGCGTTAAGCGCTCACCGATGTCTGAAAATAAGTGGTGCTTTACTTAAGACTTGTCTAATATTCTTTTAAGGGAGTGTATATACTTTAGTGACTGTGTTTTTGAACCTGCTTGATATTAGTGCCAGTGTGTTTTCATAGATGTGTTTTTAAATAAATAATTATATATCTTTTACACCAAAGCTCTGGTCAGTGTTTGCTTGTTCAACTGTGTTTACCTGCCCTATTGTGTATGCTCTATATACTGCCTAACTCTTCTTGAGAGAAGTCTGACTGCTCAGCCACAGCTACCAGGTAAATCTGGGTGGTGCAGACTGCTACCAATTGGGTTTACTGCTAACTCCTGTGGTCCTAAACTTTTTGCAGTGGTCCCTAAGGGAACTGCACAGGTTTCTGCCTAACACTAGGGGTGATATCCTCCTGCATCCCCCATCTACAGCACTGTGTCTGTTTTATATGAGGCCTCTTGAGTGCGTAGATGGCCGCTGGTAGCAAATCTATGGCAACTGGGGCGTGTCACTCACACACCCTTTCCAAGACACCTTGCGCTAGGGTCTGTGCCCACCAATCTCAACGAGGCAGTGGCACCCCTCCTATCTCCAGTCCACCAGCTCATGGTCATAATCCAACGCATCATGGGGTGGGCTGAGGGCCCACACCGGCAGCAAATTGAAAGATTGTCTACCATCTGTTGCTATAATCTCAAATGGAATTGTTTCTCAATTTGGTGTGCTGCCAATAACATTGATCCTTTCCAGTTCCAGCCTCCGGTAATTCTACTACGCCTTAGGTCAATGTCGCACAGTGGTATTACACATTCTCCAGCATGGGGTCTGGCATGGATTCACATGCTCATGAATATTCCCAGTCGTCAGGTTGGGAATCCTCGGTACAGAAAAAATCAGTTTCAGTTTTGTTTCTGAACTGTCTTTCTACTAATAACCAATTGCTGGTCTCTGGGTCATACTGCCCCCAGTCAATGACTTCCCTCTACCTAAGCCCCTCCTCTGGCAGCCATCTTCAGATTTTTACCGCACATTCAAGTGTTGGGAGTCCTCGTGCTTAGCTCACGAGTTTTTACTGCGTATTGCATTTTTTCAAAGAGTTTACTCTTTTTTTTTTTTTTTCTGGTCAATTCGAGCCTCAAGGTCCACCAATTCTTCTTCCGATTAACGGGGACCCGTTTCGGAAATTTCTACGCTCCTCAAGGTAGAATTTGTCGAATTTCACTTCTTGGAGGATTCCGGAAGATCTTTGAGGCCTACCCCGTGGGTTGGCCTCAAGACAAAGTAGACTCGATGCCCGTTGGATCCAAGCTGTTTAGGAACTGCCCAGGATGTGGACTGCAGAACGTCTTCGAGGATGAGCACTCACGGTGCCTCTACTGCCTGCACTCCGACAAGTCGCACGTGGCGGAGGACTGCGCGTTGTGCAAAAACATGTCCGCCCGGACGATGAAGGACCGTCGTACAAGACTCCCTAACTGGCTGGAGGCGAAGAGCCCAGCAGCAGGTGAGAAGAAGTCGTCCGAGCGGTCTTCTAAGACCTTTGAGGGTGCTCCGGCCACGGGGGCCCAACAGAGGGCAAAGCACTGCGAGTCCAGGAGCACCATTGGTTTGGGCTCCTCGGCTGCACAACGTCATTGATGCCGTCAACCACGAGCCAACGCTCCGGCTCGATGAAAAGGAAGTCGGAGAACCCGGGTAAGCTTCAGGAGAACCCCCGGTCGATCCCGACGGAGAAAGCCAAGGGGGAGCGAGGCAGTGACCCTCCCCCCACAGTGAAGGCCTCGGATGCGCCTAAGATCGTGAAGGCCCAGATTCACCCGGCTAAAGCCTTGATTGAGGGAGTCCTGGCGTCCCTGGCAAAGCCCGCAGAGGCGACCCCAGTGGAGACGGCTCCCAGGCAGAGAGTTTCCCTGCCATCCCGGAGGGAATAGTCTTTCCAACTGATCGAAAAGACCCCCGTGAAGCCTCGAGCCTAGAAGCGGGGGGGCGCAGTAAGTAGTCCTAACGGACTCAGATACCTCCTCTAAGGACGAGCTGTCTATCAAGTCGGTCCTGGACAAGAGGTTCGACGAGGTCAGGGCCTACGGGAAGGATCCTGACGAGGCTGACGTGGAGAGCGACGGTGGAGCAGACGAAGAACGGCAGGCCGACGAGGAACCGGAGGACACCACGCCTCTGCCGATGCTCCCGTCGCAACCGATGCCACCGCCGCTAGACAGGTTAGAGGACATCTTGCTGGCATTGCAGACACTGCATGGAGATGAGGACAAGGTTGCCCTTCCCTCCGGCGGACGATCCAGCGGTGCCTGGACCGTCGGGGAGTCCTCCAGCCAAAGGGAGGCGAGTCCATCCTACCCCACCCTTCCATCCTTCACCTCCATCCCCTTTGCCGAGGGCTGAGACGTGGACGGCGACGAGTGTTAGGGAGAATTCTCTGTTTAGGCTGAATTTCCTAATCTAGTGAGTCCCCCAGCAGCTTTGCTGGATTTTTGGGGTTTATTTCTTTCTCCTGCCAAGAGTGAGACTTTTTTACCCTCACTCTTGGACATGTTTTGAGTGTATCTCTTTGAATCTAAATGTGTTTAATGGGCTACGGGGTCTTTTACTCCATAGGGCTTCATGTGTTTTTGTGAAGTGTGTTACACAGCACCCTCAGTGCAGTAACACAGGGGTGTCATAGTGAACCCCCAGTATAGACTCCATACCCTGGGACTGACTACTGTCTCTGAGGGCATTTAAAGTCACCATTGACTTTACTAGTCTCAAATTCTGAACAGAACCAGTACAAACCATCATATTGTAGACGTACTGGCCGGGGCAATTCGATTGCCCTGGGGTCTGTTAGTCGAGGGGGCACGTCTCCGTCCCCCCTGAACGAGTTTTGGCTGGTGGCAGTGGATACTACTTTTTATATTCGACCGCGAATATATCCCTATGGGATTTCCCATTGTTCGAGGCTACCAACTTTAATTATTTAATGCCTCTAGCCTCGAACATACCGCCGGTTTATTTATTTAATATTAATTCTCCGGTTGGTATTTTTTGCCAGAACTCGGTTCTAAAATGGCGTTTGTGTTCGCCTCTGTGACTCCAACCCAAGTTGAGCCCTTTGTTCCACTTTTTGGCGGGCTTCTCCACAGAAGCCCTCCAAAGTGGTGCCACTCTGTCTGGGGTACTTAGGAGGGGTGGAGGGGGATTTAGGCACCCTGGACTGAGTTGCCTAGGCAACTCAAGTCGCACTCCGTCCTGATTGGCCCAAGTGGGGAGCCGGCCGGCTCACCACTTAGCATGTTTGAGTGACAGCTAGGCTGAGTGAATGGGGGTTTTCTGCATAAAATCAGGGCTTTGGGGACTGGAACTTCAGAAGTCGCCACAGGACCTAAGAATCCGACGAGGGAGAAGCTGAGCCGACCTGCTACAACGACACCACCGGTGGAGCCCTGCTGAACCGTCTCACCACTTTTCCCAACGACAGAGGAGATCTCCAGCCCGGAGAGTCTTCTTCCTTCGACTGGTGGGGATAACCAGTCTGCTCTCTTTTTTGCTTCCTGGAACATCTCGTGGCCGCCTTGCCTGTGCCAAGCACCCCAGCAACCGGGATACCACGTTTTACCACTACCGCAAATCCAAGGGTAGTACCTTTAACCGGAAAACTCTGCGACTGGTTTCTTCCCTGGCAGTGCAACGACCTTCATCTTTCCTCCACGTCGAGATCTTCTCTTCCTCTGGACGACGCCGCGACTTGCACCCGCTGCCAGGAACAACTGCCCCCACTGGAGGATCCTTTCCGCCTAAGGTACCGTGTTCCGCCTGGCTTCCCTTGTAACCGACTGTATGGGGTAGATTTAGCCCCCGGCTTTCGACCCTGGGTTAGCCTGGGACACCCTGGCTAAACTTTTCTGAGCCTAACTAAAACCTTTCCGAACTCCCTGCAAGACTTTTTAAGCCTGTTGTCATTGTGTGATCTTGGTCGCATTTGTGCCCTGCTCTCTCCAAGAGTGGGCCCGGCCTATGGACTTTGGCTCACAAGTAACTTTTGACTTTCCTGCCTTGCTTAAGAGTTCCTAAGTATTAGTGTGGTGTATTTTCCTACATTCTGCCTTTTTCCCTCCCTTTTTCGTTAACTTATTGGAGTGCCATCTATAGTTAAGCGCTCACTTCTGTTTGGAAATAAGTGGTGTTAACTAAGACGTGTCTGATAAGGAATAAGGAGTGTATATATAATAATAGTAATTGTGTTTAGAGTGATTTACAATAATAGTGCTGGAGTGTTTCAATAAGTGTGTTTTTAAATAAATAATTATATACCTTGTTACCAAAGCTCTGGTCAGTGTTTGCTTGTGCTATTGTATCTGAGTGCCTATTGTGTATACTTTGCATACTGCCTAACTCTTCTTGAGGGAAGTCTGACTGCTAAATCTGGGTGGTACAGACTGCTACCAAGTGGGTTTACTGCCAACACCTGTAGTCTTAAATATTTTGCAGTGGTCCCCAGGGGAACTGCACAGGTTTCTGCCTAACAACGAGGGACGATGGTGGCGATGACGGAACCTCCCCAGGCGTCCCCTCCTGACGAAATTGGCTCCTTTCATGCCATGATCGCCAGGGCCTCTGAGCTTTTCCAGCTGTGCCCAGAGGAGCAGAAGAAAGAAGGATTTTTTTTTTTTTTTACCAAAAACGAGAGGCCAAGAGGAAGACATCTGGGACGAAGGGCTGTCCCTTCTGAAGAATCTATCCACGGCCTCTGCGAAGAGAGACCGGTACGAGAACAAGTACCGGGTCCCAGCCTCCGCTCCTATGTGCCTCAAGGTGCAGCCGTCCCCGGACTCAGTGGTCTCTATGGCGGCCAAGAAGAAAGCAGCAGGGGCGACGTCATCATCTTCACTTCCCCGCCGGACGGTGAGGGGAAGAAGCTAGACGCCATGGGACGTCGGGTCATCTCTTTGGCTGCAACGACCATCAAGGCAGCCAACGCCCTCGCTATCGTGGCCTGCTATGATAGAGAGCTGTGGTTCAAAATCGCTCCTCTCCTGGACTTCCTCCCAGACGACAAGAGGATGCAAGCCCTTGAATTCCTGCAAGAGGACGAGGTGGCTTCGGACCACACCATCACGGTATCCACGGAGATCAGCGACACTGGATTTCGCCAGATGGACAACGGCGTTTGCCTTCGCCGGCGCGGTTGGCTGGGGGCCACTGACTTCCGTCAGGACCTACAAACCAGGGTACTGGACATGCCCTTCGATGGAAACAACCTGTTTGGCAACGCAGTAGACGAGTCGCTGCAGGCCATCAAGGCGTACACAGACGGCCCATGCCTTGGGCACTCTCCACCAGCGACGGCCGTCCTTTCGGACCTCTGGAGGCAAATCGCAAGGTGCCTCCAAAGGATTCGGCGGCGTCTCATCGTCATACCGTCAGGTGGCCCATTCTTCATCGCAGGAAGCCTACAGAGGCTGCAGCAAGGCCGGTGGACATCGTCGTCGTTGCCAAGGTGGCAAGGCCTTGGCGAAACAGGACTGAACCGGCTGTGACGTCGGGCCCCCACCCGAGCACCCCGGTGGGCGGCCGGCTGGCGAACTTAATCGGTGTGTGGGAGTCCATCTCCACTGACCGTTGGGTGCTTGATGCCTTGGCCCACGCGCACACTCTGGAGTTCCAAAGGAAGTGTCCCCACTTTCCACCGGTGGCCAGGAAAGAAACCACGTTCCACCGCTGCTTCTGGTGGTACGAGCAATGCTGAAAAAGGGTGCGATAGAACTCGTCCCAAAGAGGCTCTGGAGTATACTTGCGGTACTTCCTCGTCCGAAAGAAGACTGGTGGCTGCCTGCCCATCCTAGACCTCCACTACCTCAACAAATACATAAAATCCCAGAAGATCCGGATGGTCACCCTTCAGCACGTGCTGGGACAACTGGAGGAAGGCGACTTCCTGTCGTTGCTGGACTTGGAGGATGCCTACTTCCACATCCCCATACACAAAGGACATCGAAAGCTCCTAGGCTTCGTGGTCCAAGGGCGGCACTACCAGTTCAAGGCACTGCCCTTCGGTTTGAAGTCGGCGCCAAGGGTCTTCACCAAGTGCCTGGCACCGGTGGCGGCGAGGCTGCGCCTGCAGAGGATCCACGTCTACCCCTATCTGGACGATTGGCTCATCCGAGCAAAGTCAAGAGAACTCGCAGTCGACCACACAGCGAGGACCGTCCGCCTGCTCACGGAAGTGGGGTTCTCGATGAACTTTGCAAAGTCCTGCTTGGTACTGTCACAGGATGCCCTGTTCCTGGGAGCCAGACTCAACACGGTGGCGCGGTTGGCCTCACCGTAGGAGGAGAGGATGAAGGCCATCCTGTGCAAGGTACAACGGCTGTTGACCATGGAAGTTGTCAGGGTGAGGTCCATCAAGTCCCTGCTCGGCATGATGTCGTCATGCATCTACCTTGTGCGACTGTGCAGGTTGCGGATGCTGCCGCTGCAGGAGTTCCTCGACGCCGTTGGATGCCAGTGGCGGGAAGCTTCGAAGCCAAGATATCCCTCAAAGAGACTTTCCATCAAGCAATCCGGTGGTGGGGCACCCGCGCACATCTCGTGGCGGGCATGCACTTCTAGACCCCAGCGCATCAGGAAACAGTGACGATGGATGCCTCCTTGGAGGGATGGGGAGCTCACACCGGAGATCTTCACGCAAGAGGCCTTTGGCTCCTGGAGGAGAGGTCTCTGCACATCAACGTCCTGGAGCTACGGGCCGTGTTCTGGGCCCTCAAGTCTTTCCTTGCGTCCCTCAAGGGCAAAGTGGTACGAGTCTTCACCGACAACACCACCACAATGTTCTACATCCGGAAGCAGGGGGGCACCAGGTCCCCAGCCCTATCAAGGAAGCGCAGGATCTTTGGCACTGGGCCGTCACCCAGGGGATGTTCCTGGTACCCTTTCATCTGGCAGGAGTAAAGAACACCATTGCCGACTCACTCAGCAGGGAGCTGCGCTCTTGCCACGAGTGGGAGCTTCGGCAAGATCAAGTAGATCTCCTATTCCGACAATGGGGCAATCCCCAGATCGATCTGTTCGTGACGGCGATGAACACCAAGTGCCAGAGGTTCGCCAGCAGGTTGCCCCAGCTGGGGAGCATGGGCGATGCATTCTCCTTCCCATGGTTGGCCTGTTCCTTTGTGCGTTCCGGCCGTTGCTCCTGCGACTCATCAGTCAACTCACAGTCCCGGTGCAGGATGATCCTCGTCGTACTGGCGTGGCTGAGGCAGATATGGTTCCCGGACCTTCTGGACATGTCAGCGTCCCCTCCAGTCAAGCTTCCGGGCAGACGCGGATCTTCTCGCCAGGGAAGGAGGTGCGATCCTGCATCACAACCCAGGATCGCTGAACCTGCAGGCCTTGCTCCTGCGGCACTAGAGTTTGGAGGCTACACTATCCGGGCGGACTGCAAGGAGTTACTTGCCAAGGCCAGGGCGTCATCGACTCTTAAGTGCTATGGACATAAGTGGAAGAGGTTCTCTGTCTGGTGCGATGCACAGAAGATCAACTCTCTACGGATTACGCCCCCTCAAGTGCTGCTGTACTTGCTGTCGCTGGCCAAGGCGGGGCTGGCCCATGCCTCCATGAAAATTCATCTGGCGGCTATCTCCCGCTACACCAGAATTCCGGGGTGCTCATCGGTGTGGTCCCACCGCCTGGTGAAGGAGTTCATGAAAGGACTGTTCTGTTTGTTCCCGCCGGTGAAGGCTGCGGCCCCGGCGTGGGCGCTCAACATGGTGCTGACCAGGCTCATGGGTCTGCCATTCGGCACCTCTGAAATTTCTGTCGTGGAAGACAGCGTTTCTTGTGGCCATCACCTCCGCATGAGGAGTGGGACAGATCCAGGCTCTCTCCTGTAAACCGCTGTACCTGACATTCCACTAGACGAGGGTAGTGCTGAGGACGCACCCCTCCTTCATGCCCAAGGTGCCGTCGGACTTCCACCACAACGAGCCCTTGGCGTTGCCTGTTTTCTTCCCGTCGCCTGCTGAGAGGACTTTGCACTCGCTGGATGTGGCTAGAGCGCTGAAGTTCTACGTGGACCGCACGAAGAGTTTTCAGAAAATCCTCACAGCTGTTTTTGAACTTTGGCCCTGTAAACCAAGGGAAGGCCCTCTCCATGGCTTCCATTTCCAGATGGCTCTCCGGCTGCATCATGCACTGTCACCGGTTGTCAAACCGACCATTGCCCGGCCGTCCGAGAGCCCATTCGACCAGAGCGATCGCTGGTACCACGGCGTTCCTGCTGGACTTTTGCAGGGCAGCTACGTGTAGGTCGACGCCCACCTTCACGAAATTCTACTGCGTCGACCGGGATTCCAGGGAGGAGTCCAGAGTTGGCCAAGCAGTGCTGTGTAACCTGTTCGCTTGAAGGTGAGCCTGGTGAGGAGGTAAGAGGTGCTTAATGTTGAGTTGTTGAAATACTTAATGTTGAGCCTTGCCACCTCCCGTGGTTGTGCATGTGTGTACTGCTATGTATTCATGAGCATGTGAATCCATGCCAGTTCCCATGCTGGAGAAGGAACAAGTTACTTACCTGTAACTGTTCTCCAGCATGGGTCTAGCATGGATTCATATGCGAACCCTCCCTCCAACCCCTCTGCGGCTCTTCTCTTGGTCCTACTGCCACTTTACGTGCTACCAAATCTGAAGATGGCTGCCAGAGGAGGGGCTTAGGTAGAGGTCAGTCATTGGCTGGGGGCAGTATGACCCAGAGACCAGTGATTGGTTATTAGTAGAAAGACAGTTCTGAAACTGATTTTTTTCTTTACCGAGGATTCTCAGCCTGACGACGGGGAATATTCCGGAGCATGTGAATCCATGCCAGACCCATGCTGGAGAACATTTACAGGTAAGTAACTTGTTCCTTCCTCTATTAGGGTCCATCTGGCTGTGATTTCCAGGTTTACTTCCACCTCTACTATGCCCTCGTTATGGTCTCATTGACTTATTAAGGAATTCCTGAAAGGTCTATTCCGTGTTTTACAGCCATCTTTCTAAATTAATGCGACCTCCCTTTCAGCCCTTGCACAATGCACATTTCAGTATACTTTTCTAGAAGAGTGCTTTCTTGGGCATCATCACATATGCCAGGAGAGTGGGGGAGACCCAAGCTTCATACTGTAGACCCACCCTACCTTGTGTTCCACAAATCCAAGGTTATGTTGTGGATGAATATCACTTTATTGCCCCAAGTGCCTTAATTAGCCTTTGGTCTTATCTGTCTTCATTAGCTCTTATTTCGGCAGAAAGCTTGCTGCATTTCTTAAACATCATGCATGCTTTAAAGTATAATGTTGCCCGTACCAAAAAGCTGTTCAAGTCATCTCAATTGTTTGTGGCTTTTGGCCCCATGGCTCTGGGAAAGGAGCTGTCTAAGTGCTCCCGGTGGCTGTCAGTTTGCATCTCCTACTGTCATTGCATCGCCAACAGACCGCTTTCTGGCCGGCCTAGGGCACACTCCGCAAGGGTTGTTTCTTCCACCACTGCCGCCTTCTTGGGTGTCCCACTGTTGGAAGTATACAGAGTGGCTACATGGAAGTCTCTCCACACCTTCACAAGGTTCTACTGCATCGAACGAGATTCCACAAAGGTGTCCAGGGTCGGAAAGCAGTGCTTCGCCATCTGTTCGCATAAGGTGAGAGCGGTTCCTGAAGATGAGACTATTTCCTTCACCCATTTTGCGCATGGTATATGTACACTACTTTGTATTCTATTCAAACAGCATGTGAATCTTTGAAAGATCAAATGCCGGAGAAGGAATATGTTACTTACTAACCTGTAACTCCTGTTCTCCGGCATTGCTATCTTTCATAGATTCACATGCAACCCTCCTCCCTAGCCCACATGTGGCTCTTCTTGGCTCATCTTGACACTTTCACATGCACTCTGCTAATCTGGAGATGGCCTCCAGGGGTTGAGTGGAGGGAGACTCTGTTTACTGGTTAATGGGCAAGATGAACCAAAAAACGACTCTTGAGAACACTAAACAGTTTTTCAAATTCAAATGAAAACTGCTTGAATTTTAGAGGAATACCAGTCTGGTGACACATAATATTTAGACAGCATGAATGTGACTCTATGAAAGATACCAATGCTGGAGAACAGGAGTGACAGGTAAGTAATGTATCTCTTATTAGTGCACGCAGATTGAGCTCTGAAGGATTGTGTATTCTGAACTGATCAAGTGCATGAATTACTCGCCTGCTTCTTGAGCAGGGATTGTTGCACATTGGTAGGTAGTGCTGAGAGCTTGTAATGCCCTAGTGTGTTCACTCCAGCACAATTTTAGTGCTGAAATCATAAATGGTTCAAGAGTCACACTGCTAAAGTGTGTTCACAAAACGTTCATTTAGCTGCTCGAAGACATGTATATCCCAGATTGCCTGCTTCTATCCCCTGACCAGTCTTGTTCGCATCTCAAGTCTATACAGGGTTTAAAGTTCTCTTTTTCTACTCACCAGTTTGAAGAGCAGCAGGCCTTTGACAAAAGTCGCAGATTCCTAAGACAGCTGGAGATCTGCTTTGCTGAGAATCCATCGCACCACCAGAAGATCATCAAGGTTCTCCAGGGCTGTACAGAGTGTCTCCCGGAGGAAATTGCAGAGGTACCTGGATCTGTTTGCATGCTAACCTCCCCTACTTGCCATAGTTGCCCCAAATGTTTATAATTTCCATCCATAACCACTTGCTCTACTGTTGTCTTTATTTTTCCAGTTCTAACAAACCAAATACCCTGCTTTTTCCAGTTTGCTTATGCTGACGCTTCAGTGTCCCAGGTATTCAGTGAACATGTTGCCAGTAAAAATGTAGTCCGTGGAAAAGTCGTGGTGAAAATATTGCTGCTGTGAAAGTTACCAAGCATTAAGTACAGCTGAAAAGTAGCCAAAAATGTAGTGCTGCTAGGGTCATTGTTAGGGTTAAGGAGGGTTTTGTGGGCTTGTGATTGCCTGGTTTAGGGCTAGAATAAGAGTTAGGGTAAGGATTGGGGTTAGAGTAAAGATTTTGGATGGAATAAGGCTAAGAGTTAGGGTGTTGCTGCAGGACTGGAGATGTTAGGGTTTGGTTAGTCGTTGGGGTACATTAAGTGTCAGGGTACATGTTGGGGTAGGGGTCGTGGTAAGGCCAGGGCTAATGGAGTAATGGTTTGGGTAAGTATTAAAGAAAGGGATAGGGAAGTTGGAGAGGGCTGGTGATGTTGGCCTATGATAGGAGTTAGGATAAACCTAGTGGTTAGAGCAAAGTAAGCATTGGGGTAAGTGTTAGTATTGCAGTTAGGGTAAGGCTAAGGTTCCGATTAGAGCAATGCTTTGGGTTAGGACAAGGGCTATGTAATTTGTGGCGAGCTGGTGATGTGGTTGGAATTAGTTTCACTGTTCATTTTCCATTGGTTTTGTATTGAGTAACATGCAAATAAAATGCTTTAGCGTGCTAAAGGTTTCATTTTCTGTAAGAGTTCAGGGTTGCAATTAGAATTACGGAGAAGGTTTAGGAACGGAATTAATGTTTGTGGAGGTTTTATTAAATGTTTGGGTCATTGTTAGAGTTACAGTCGTGTACTTTTGTTTATTTAAAAATAGTTTTTTTGGAAGCCTTATTACTGGCAAAATGTTCACACTTTGTAATTATTAAACTGTTTCTTGCTACATTTTCACATAACTGTTTTGTTGGGGAAATTTTCGCATAGACCGCTGTCGCACATTTTGATAGCTTCCCTCTCTATAATCTCTGGTTATCGTTTTAGCTCATTTTGTGAGCCAACTTTTTAGAGGAGCCGCCAAGTACCCCTACCTTAACCACTTTGCCCAGAATGCCTATATGTTGGAAACCAGAGGATGTAACCTATGCAGAGCAATTGAAACGACAGATGCCAAAGGAAATCCTGGAGACAATGTTCCCGTTGAGAAAACCATACCTGCTTTCGAGACAGTATGATGGCTGTTTAAACAAAATCCCAGAGGAACAGGATGCCTGACTGACGAAGCAGATTGGTGACATCATGTGAGAGTCGACCTGACATACCTAGAAAAGATGCAGAGACGAGAGAATCTGGATATTCTATAAGGCATCAAGAACATATCAAAGATGAGCAACATCTTGCGCTCAAGATGAAAAGGCTTATGCTAAAGAAACGATTAAGATATTAGGTCAGTTTACAAGTGTACAAACGCAAAGTAACGCAAGCAGACAAAGTTTTCATGAGGCTAGCTTTATAGTAAAATAGATTGTGGCAAGCGCCAATGTATGGATATATAGGAATGATTAAAGAATGGATTGTCCACTTATGAACTGTAAGCAGAACTGAGCTAAAGGAGAAAGGCCATCTTTTCCGCCTATGGCGCAGTTAGAAAACAAATGGATTACAGGTGAATTTCAGAAAGGCGAGGTTGAACGAGCCAAGAAGCCAAGGTCATGTTCGGCTGAGAAGAACAGAAATGAGTTACAATCTTGTGAAGGAATGAACCGCCTGTTCAGAAGCTTGGAGAGAACTAAGAAGACCTCAGAGGCTCATTGGAAAATAGTCTTTTTAATACACTGAAAGCTTGATTTCGTGGTCTGCAGTCACGTGGGGAGAAGGAGTTGGACGAGCGTGATGGTTGTCAATATGTGGGATATATTGACCCACTCAACAGTATTTCCCCACATCACCAAGCTGCATTTGCGCAGAAACGGCAAAATGGCTGCTTTGGCTCCTGTGAGCGCTATGGCTTTAAAACTGTGTTTTGCAGCAACAAAAAGATGGCTGCACCTTCTTGCCAAACATACATTGGGCAGGATGGAACAAGGGGAAACACTGAAAGAGCGTGCCAGTGTGTTCTGACATCTAAAAAAGGAGAGTGAGAAGGCAGCACTGCTTTGCTGAAAATCCCCATTGAAAAAGAAGCTTTTTCACCTTTAAATAAACTTGCTGCTTTGACACAAATCTCCTCTGTTCTTTCTTAAACCACTGTGATCAATAAGGCCCTGCCATGCCCAGTATCTCATTGTTTTTTTTTGTTTATTTGTTTTTAGTTACATAGTAACTTTCACAAAAATGTCTGTGATTTAAAACAGAAATTAATACAACAATTTCTCAATACAAAATTCACATTAATCATACACTTTCAATTCTTACAACACTATACGTTTAAAAAAACCATAAAATTAATTTACCCAGATTCTAGTTTTCCCTCACAACACATCTGGATACATCCAATTCCTAAAAAAAAAAAAAGTAGCACTAGATTCTCAATCGTTTTACCTTGTAGAATAGACCATTTTCCCCTTTATTTACAGACAACAATAGTTCTTCAAGAACCTGACTACAGCAATCTGTAGTTTGACTCTTTTACCGTGCAACATATCAAGCTACAAGAGATCCAAATCTACGCATTCAGTATTTGGTACATACTTACTAAAGTGGCTAATACCTTCATTCCTTAATCCGTTGCACCTGTTCAGTAAATGCTCGAAGGTCTCAGGATTTTCCTTTTGCTTACAGAATCTACAAAAGGAGAATCCCTTGATCTGCCCACTTCAGATGTGTACTATTTGTCCCGTGCATAGCACGTTAAAGCGAAATCTCATATATTCCTGTCTCCAGGCTCTATCCGGAAATTTGTTTAGGTTTGGTGCAAGCTCCCCCCATCTTTTTACAGTCAGAAACAATATGATTATATAGATGGGTCATCTTAACCTCTAGGACTGTTAAATTCCAGTCGGAGTGAAGCAGAAGTTTTTTTACTTTCATTGGGTTCGTAATAAGCGTATCTCTAGGGATCCCCAGTTTATCTAGAACTTCATGTGCTTCTTCCAGCATGTCCCTGAGATACTTGGATGTAGGAGCACCACTCCTGATGCCCCTACCCATAATATCATATAGAGTTGTATCCTTGCTGGTTAACAGCTTCCTGTATAGGGCTATTCCATGCCATTCTATGGTGCTTCTAATCGAGTGCAAACCAAGCTCGTATCTTATTGCCACCAAAGGCACACATTTTGGCAAGCATTGCACCATAGTTTTTACAATTTGGGATTCGTATACTGCGACGTCCATCCTACACCATAGCGGTGCTAGTTCTAGTCCATAGCATAGTTGGGGAACTATTCTGTTTTTATCCAGCGGATACAAAGAAATAACGAGAATTTACCATATTTTACGTCAACATAATTGAGCTATCATAGGGCCGATTTTCGCTTCCAATAGTGCCCGAAAGTTTGCCTTGTTCTTGTTTCCAAAAACTGGGTAGCCTAGATATCTTATTGCCGTCCTTGTTGGTAATTTCTCCTGATTTAGGAACAATGCATTCATTTTTTGTTTTTTCTTATGCATCAGACATACAATCATTGTTTTTGAATAATTAATTTGTAGTGCATTTGTGATATATTCATTAAAAGCAATTAAGAGTCGTTGGAGACCTATGGGAGTATGATCGTAAAGAGTCACGTCATCTGCATAGGCAGTCCACTGGATCTTAGGGCCCTCAACTTTAGGTGAATTTATGATCAACTTTTTGAATCTCTCATGTCAGAGAAATATAGATTAAATATTGTCGGTGCATATATGCACCCCTGCCGAAGGCCATTTTTAACCCTGATTTCTTGAGACAAATTTCCTTCCAGGCTGAGACGGACCTTTAATCTAGAGTCTTGGTGCATATTATATACAATTGACAGCAGAGAAGCAGGCATCCCAAGGTTTGCTAATTTTGTCCACAAAATTGATCTATCAACTAGATCAAAAGTGGATGTTAAGTCTATTGAAGCTAGGTAGATAGGAAGGTTTCTCATTGTGCCTCAGCAAAACCAGGCATGATTTCTGAATGACAGGCCCTGTCAAACCAACTCTGAGAGAAATCAACAAGGAGCTTCACTTTTACTCAAACGGGAAAACGCGTTAATTTCTTTACAAATGTATCAAAGCTCAGTAGTTCAAAAGGGACTCAGCCATGTCAGTTTCAATGCATCTGTGATTCAAATAAACTACTGGCTAGAAGAAAATAACTATGGCTGCAAGGCAATATTAGGAAGTCAGGTAGCAAAATCGAATTTGAAAAGATGCTAGCAGTTTTCAACATGTGTAAAAATGGGCTTTTGCAAATCTAAAGGAGAAAAATGCCCGCTTAAAAAGTAAACTGTTCAAGGAAAGCCTGCAATTACCTAGCAATATGAAGGGGTTTGTGGCTGGTGAAAATGCATACATGGACTATTTTAAAGAGCCAAATATCAGAAAATAAAGGTTTTTAAACTGCCTTGGCTGGATTTGCAAGCTGTCAAAAACAGGTTATTCCGGTTGGCAGGATTAAAGCTTCCCTCTAGGAAGGGAGCCACACCTCCAGGACACGAAAGTGATAATTGCTAGCTTGAAAAATCCTTGAATGGACCAAGACAAAGTTCACATGCTGGTCAGACATTCGTCTGTGCTCCAGGCTGGGACAACAGAAAGTCCTGGGACACTAACCTGTGAAGTGGAGGGGGCCATAAAACCTTCAATCAAACTGGGAACCCCCACCCCACAAAGGGCTGAAGTGACAGTGATTGGCAGCTGAAGAAAGAAAAAAATGGTCCAGTGACAAAGGACTGCCATTTGCTTCCAAAGACTATTTTATAAATAAACTTTAAAGACTTTTATCTCTGCAGCAAAAATTGTAAAAATTTGACGCAGGGGAGCCCAGAAGCCTGAAAGCGAAAGCCGCCGCAGTCTGAAATACAACATTGTTGTATTTGTAAATGCTGCAGTATTCGTAGAAAGAAACCCGCAGCATTTACAAATACGTTGTATTTATAATTGCCACGCCTTTGCTTTTTGCCTTTCATTTTACGTTTTATGTGCTTCCCTGGGCTTAGGGAGCACCGAAAACGTAAAATGAAAGTGAAGGCAGCCTCCCAAGCTCATGTACAGCTCTACTCTGGCTGCAGTAAGCAAAAGCTCCCAGTAGGGGGCTTTTGCTGCTTTAGTGCCGCCAGGGCAGAGTTTAACATGAGCTGAGGTGGCTGCCTGAAATGGCAAAATGGATGCTCCCATGTAAACGCTTTGAGCCTCGTTTGCTCAGAAATTTACATAGGAACTGTCATTAAAATTATGTTTAATGCATGTTTTTCATTATTATCGTTTGGGACAATCATATTTTTGAGCGCACTATTCCTTTAATATGCCCATAGAACCCAATGTGGTGTTTGGCAAAGCGATGGAAGACTGGACAAAGAGGGGGCTATAATCTTTCCTGTTTTAGAAGGCAAAACTCTCAAAGAGCGTCCGGTTACAACCAAGGTCAAAGCTCGATCTTGGGTTCATCACAGGGACAGTCCTCAACACGGGTTTCAACGAGCCAAAGAAGGTCTCGAAGTGTGGGTAGATCCTCCTCCTCCAGAGGCGGCTGAATACACACCCCCCCCCAAGCAATGACCACCCGCTACAGTTTCCCTCCCATGCTACTCCAGTAAGAGGCTGCATTTCATACTTTACCCACGTATGGGAGGGAATCACCTCGGACAAGTGGGCACTTTCAACCGTGGCAGATGGTTATTGCATAGAACTGATACAACAACCAACCACCCTCCAAGACAAAGGAACACCTCCCAGGAAGAACAACGTATCCTGTTGGAAGAGGTGACCGCACTGCTCTTAAAGGATGCCCTAGAAATCGTCCCGGCGAACCAGGTAAACAAGGGTATTTATTCAATGTACGTACTTGTGCCAAAAAAATACCTTACGGTGCGCCCTGTCTTAGACCTGTGCCCTGCAAACACCTATGTCAAGCCACAGAAATTCTGCATGACAACGCTACAGGAAGTAATCCCACTGCTAAACCGGGGGGGGGGACTACATGGCAACCTTGGATATGAAAGATGCATACTTTCATATTTCAATGTTCCCAGCGCACAGAAGATTCTTCCGTTTCTAAATAGCAAACCAGCACTACCAATTCAAGGTGCTACCCTTCGGCATAGCCTCCGCTCCAAGGGTATTCACCAAGGTACTGGCAGTATGGCAGCACATCTACGCAGGGAGTCAATCCCAGTGTACCCTTACCTGGATGACTGGCTGATCACAGGGGAGAACCCCCAAATTTGCAAGCAAAATACCCAAAGAACAATCAATCTACTTTTTCAATTGGGTTTCTCAATCAACAAGAAAAAGTTAAGCCTTGTACTAAACAAGACCAAACAGTTCCTAGGAGCTCTCATAAAAACAGTAGAGGGTCTAGTCTTTCTGTCGTACAGAACATACTGCTGCAAATACCTCGGTATCAAGCCGGTCGCCAGATAACCATACGCAAAGCAATGCGGTTGCTCGGGAGGAAGGCATCCTGCATTTACCTGGTCCCCCACTCATGATTGCGCATGCGCTCGATGCAAGAGTGGTTGGCGAAACTGTGGTGGGACGATCTAGTGGTTGTTTCGCCAACCCTAGTATGAGCTCTATGCTGGTGGACAAAGGAAAACCTGTTAAAGGGAAAACCCTTTAACGACCCGGCGGTGCAAGCGGTTGTCACAACAGACGCATCACTCACCGGGTGCGAGGCCCATTACCTTCATCTCACAGCACATGGTCTGTGGATTCAGATCACTTCCTAGAATCACATCAACATTCTGGAACATCTAGCAGTGCTCAAGGCATTGCAAGCCTTCCAAGCACACCTGACGGATCAGAGAGCACAAATACTCACAGACGGCACCACTGCTATGTTTTACATAAACAAGCAGGGAGGCACATACTCTCCATGTCTGTCCAGGCTAGCACAAAAAAATCTGGAAGTGGGCACTCAAGTGGGGCATGTTCCTAACATTGCAACATGTTTCAGTGGAACTCATTTCTCTAGCAGATTCACTAAGCAGTGATCGTGTACCAGAAGAGCACGAGTTGCAACTCGACAAAGATAAGGTAGACTCCATCTTCACACAATGAGGCTACCCCCTTCTAGACTTGTTTCCAACAAGACAAAACAGACAAGGCGCAGACTTCGCATACAGGTTCCCCCAACACAACTCCAAAGGAAACGCCCTGTGGATGAACTGGTAAAGGCAATTGGCCTACGCTTCCCCCCACAATTCCTCGATGAGCAAACTGGTGAACCAGATGCACAAAGAACAAGTGACAATAATCCTAGTTGCTCCTATGTAGGCAAGACCACCTTGGTTTCCACATCTGCGCAAACTGGCGATGTGCGACCCGATCAAACTCCATGCCCCTTCAACATGCTCACACAGCACGGGCGGAAACAACATTGCACCCTCAACCTCAGTCTATGAACTTGGCAGCTTGGCTCCTGAAGTCATAGAGTTTGGCCATTTAAATCTACCTCAAAAGGTGTATGGAAATCCTCAAGGAGGCACGTAAACGAAACACTGGACACTGTTACTTTAACAAGTGGAAGAGATTTGTAATTTGGTGCCATTCAAAACAAATAAACCCAATAGAATGTACTCCATCTCACATTCTTCATTACATGCTTCACTTACTAGACTCAGGGCTAGTATTTAACTCAAAGGTCACCTGGCGGCTCTATCCGCGTACCCCACTTCTTAAAGTAAGGTTTCCTGGTGGACATTAAGGCGTTCATGGAGGGAGTAAAAAGACTCAACCCCACCCTCCTATTTTGAACCCGCCGCCAGGGTAGGACCGGAATGTGGTTCTTGCAAAGCTCATAGGACCCGCCTTTGAGCCTATGTATATGTCCAGCCTTAAACACCTCACATATAAGAGGATTTTCTGGTGGCCATCACCTCCATGAGGAGAGTCTGTGAACTGCAAGCTTTGTCAGTGCAAAACCTTTTCTTTGTTCTCCACAAAGACAAATTGGTATTAAGAACGCACCCAAGGTTTTCACCTAAGTTAATTTCAAAGTTCCACGTCAATCAGGCCATCGTACTACCAGCTTTCTTTTAAAATCCATCATGCTCTGCTGAGAAAAAAACTCTGTACACTAGATGTAAAGAGGGCGGTCCTTTACTATGTAAACAAGAGCAGACTGCTAAGGAAAACAGACCAACTGTTTGTTTCCACAGCTCCAAGCAGCGAAGGAGACTGCGTGTCCAAAAACGCCATCTCCTGTTGGATAGTCAGATGCATACAGCTCTGCTACACTCTATCAAATTAAGCACTGCCTTTCACACCAAGAGCTCACTCCAGCAGGGACACAGGAGCTACCTTGGCTTTTATCGCAAACTTCCCGTTGGACGCCATCTGCAAGGCAGCTACATGGATCTCTATCCACACTTTTATTCACCACTGCTGTATTGACACTCGCTCTAAAGCAGATTCCCAGGTGGGACACACAGTGCTAAAACATATATTTGCCCCTGTACCTTCTCACAACCCACCACCTTCTCCAAACGCTGCTTGCTAATCTATGCATAGCATCTGATCTAAGCAGTATCCACAAGCCTCAGAAGGGATACATTATTCACCGTAATCGTAGTTCTGATGCTTGTATCTGCTTAGATTAAAATGTGCCCGCCCTTCCTCCCCTCGCAGTCGAAGGTGCATAATGTTTTCTGGGCTTTATCTGATACATAATCTGCTTTACTACACCTGTACTCGTGTTACACTTCATGCAACCTCATGTCAGAAACAAAATGTTCTGAGGGACCTCGACGCATGAAGCACCATAGGTACAGTGGACGTCACACTAGGGATAGTATTACTGACACGCCCTGTTGACGTCCCTTTTCGAGTTTCGAAAACAACAACTGTAATACTCTGCAGCTTCCACTAGATGTGGGCCTATACGTAGCATGTTAATCTAAGCAGATATAAGCATCAGAAATACGATTACGGTGAGTAATGTGTTATAAATATATATGGCTACATTCATATATAGTCCTGAAATGTGGGGTTACACCAACAATACTAAAATCATGATTGTTGAAAATGTTTTTGAAGAAATTACTGCATTTGCCCTTTAGTACCCCTACTGAAATTAACCGAAAATCTATTTTTGATCTCCTACTATTAAGCCAGTACTTTGCTGGGTAAGTGTAGTCTTCCCCGTTTTTGGGGAAATATAGAGAAGCCCTACGGGACCTTTTGATACTGGGCTGTAGTCAAGATTTACTGTTCAAGCATGTTAAAGCAATGCTAGCGTCACTGGGATGTCGCACCTATCGACCAATATTCAGGGTATTACAGGCTAGAAGAAACAAATGCTCTTAAAGGCACAAAACAATAAGTAAATGTTGATAGTTCACTGCAACAATTCTACTGTAACTGCTGTATATTGGGCCTGTGAACAAAAGCTCGATATTTGAGTATTATCGTGAGGAGTTCAGACCCCTGTGCACTTTATATTAAATTCCAATTGGGTATTG
Organism: Ambystoma mexicanum; assembly: GCF_040938575.1. Taxonomy (NCBI): domain Eukaryota; kingdom Metazoa; phylum Chordata; class Amphibia; order Caudata; family Ambystomatidae; genus Ambystoma; species Ambystoma mexicanum. The sequence goes on from NC_090921.1 coordinate 698,302,235, forward strand.
TGAGGGGTCAGAAATGAGAGGCAGACACAGTTATGTTATTCTCCAAGTCAGACATTTTATTAAACAGAAATGGGTTGGAAAAACACCACTGTAGCCCCATTCTAAAGATGATACTCCCTACCTGAAATTGAAATAGTAAAACTAAGGATCTGTCTGTGTCAAGTAGTCAGTAAGTTAAAAGCTGTCAGTGTCCAAAACATTCTAAGCTGACCCTCACACTAGAAACAAAACAACAAAAGGGTGCATGGAAATTTCTTTGGGACAGTTTTCTGTCCAACTAAGGGCTTAGTCAAACCATTCAACTGAGACAGTACAAGACTCCACTCTTAGTAATAATGCTGTACCGCCTCAGTTTAGGGTAGTGTAGACAGAGCAGCCAGGCTTATTTTAGGAGGGAGAGAGGGCTGTAGGATCAGTACAATGAAATTGTAATACAAATAGTCCAAAGAAACACTGAAATGCTATGTATTGTAAAAATAAATGGTTTATTTAAATACAAGTAGACCCAGATAAATCTTGGAGGAAATAAGTACTATCACAGGTCACGTAAACACAAGGTACACAGACCAAAGCTTATAACCTAACTTGGGACACCTAACAGGAGTTCTAGGGAAGTCAAACCAATAGTTACTTTTTAGATTACTTTTTGGATTACTTTCAGTAATATAAGGGTAGTAGAATGTAGCAGGTGTACCGTGATGCTCAGCAAGAAATCACATAGTGATATCAACTCGACAGTATACTTTTCTTATCTAGTGAAACACCGATTCTAGGAACAGTATAAACCTATAACTCTGATTCAGGATAACCGTTATTCTAGGGGAGTTGGACCTTGGGGTGTAATATTCAATTACAGTTGCTTTTCAGTTCACAGACTAAGGGAAGCAATAAATCTAACGTATTTTAGGTTAACACAGTTATTCTCAAGGTAAGTAAAACCTACACACTTTTTACAGGAGCTATATGCAACTTAAAGGCAGGTATAAAACTAACACTGTTTTTGTGTCTGTCTACAACAGACCAGGGAAAGCAAAACCCAGTGTTACACTTTATTAATTACTCAGTTATTCTAGGTAGGTAAAACTTAGTCTGGACAGGCTAACAGCAGGTCAGGGGAAGCAAGACCCAGTTGGGGACACTCGTACATTTATCCTAACAGGAATAGTGAAGTGAAGCCAACAGCATTACTTTTGGAAAGAGGCACAACCAAATCACAGGTGATTAATATACCCTTACGTCTACTTTGTTAGAATGGCGAAACAGTTTCTAAGGAAAGAAAAAGGTTACATATACTTTTCAGAATTGCAAAACATTTCTAAAATGAATAACTTTTGTAACTGTTCACTCTGAGTTACAGTTACCAACTAACTTTTTTTTGCCAGTAAGTAACTTTTAAACACGTATTCTCTTTTCTAGGCAAAAGGCCCGATCCTTAGAAGTCTTTCCCTTATTCTTGGAGCATGAGTGTTCTCAGTGGCAGAATGGGGGAGGAGGGGTCACTAGGGTCTTGTGCTCAATAGGCAGGCCAGGATAGGTTCTTAAGTAGCAAATGTCAGTGTTCCTAAGGAAGACTGTTAGAACAAGTAAGTTCTTTAGTTTAGAGTTAGTTGAGGGTCCAGGGGCTTGAAAGAAGACACCCTAGGAGGATTCCAGCAGGGGCCTGGATGCACTGGACGTGAGGACTCCCAATCACAGTAAACATCCCAAAACTACACAGGAATCAGAAGAGGCTTAAGCTAAGTAAATACCCAAGCCAGCACAGTACCTGCAGGATGACTTCAGGATCTGCAGCCAAAAACCTGTCTGTTGGATTCCTTCATCAAGAAGACAAGACAGGACACTGAAAGGACTTTTGCAGCAAGGATCACAGTGAAGGCTCGAGGCAAGGTTTTAATCACGGCTGGATGCGGCACTGTGGATTTGGCATCTTTTTCAGGAACACAGAAAAAGACAGAATATCTCTGGTGGGATTCTCGTCGTTTGCAAGGTCCAGCGCACTGATGAGGGGACTTGTTGTACTTGAGTCGTCCCTCTGGAGATCCAGCAGGATGCCCACGGAATTTCAGCGAGATTCGCAAATCAGAAGACCGTGTACCTCCAGATGGCTGGTGGCCCCAGGGTATTTCCATCCCTGCAAGGTAGCAGCACAACGTTGGATGGCTCAAAATGCTGTTCGTCTTGAATCTAGTGGGTCGCACCAGGCTCTGTGTCCGGGTTGTCATTTCTGGAGTCCACAGGTCAATTGGAAGGAAGGGCTACAGCAGGCTCCAGTTACAGAGCAGGCTCTCCGGTCGCTGGAAATCATTTCATCCGTGAATTCTTAATCTTCCTCTTCGGTTTTGGTTCCAGTGGTCGATTATCTCTTCATCTTCCATGTTCGGACTTGGAACCCAGGCAATCAAACAGGCTTGCAACATTCAAACATTGGGCGGGGGTTTGGGGGTTGGCAATCCTTTTCGGACAGCCAGCCTCCCAGTTTGAACTGGAATCTTGCACCCATGCTGGAAGACAAAGGGCTGCAGAATTTTGGACTCCTCCCTCGCTTCCTGCCTTCAGACACTCTGGAGCCTGGGTGGTGAGTACACAGGGCTCCCGAATTTAAAAATCACACAAAGTAATTTCCCACCCTGGATGGCAGGGGAAGGAACAAGAAATGACAAGGAACACTAAAATGGCAAAAAACCAAGTCTGGCCATTTTGGTAAAATAAGCACACATGGCTTCCTTTACCGGGGCTGTGCAAACCGCCCGCTGTAAAGGTTCACTGAATTAATAAAAAGGTTCACTGCCACCAGCCATTAAAGGTAAGGTTTCCCTTGTAACATAAATGTTACATATAAAATGAGAAAGGGGATACTCCGTATCTCCCCAGCACTCCACATAAAATGGTGGAGGGCGGGGGGGGGGGGTAGAGGGGTCTGACATAATAAAACGTAAAAGGGATCCAAAGATCCTTTCTACCCATGGGAACTGTAGTTCTCACAAGGTTAGCCAGAGAAAGTTAAAAGGAGAGCCCCTAGGGCAACCCAGCAACAATAGGCACTGTATCCCAAAAAGTTATCAGAGAGGATAACTTTTAAAAGACACTAGAGGGAGTCTTGATAATTAAACCCATAAAAAGAGTGAAATATTCTGAGAGTGTGGGAAAAGGTTCCCACTCAGAGGTATAAAGAAAAATAATCCACTAGTAAAAGCAAATGTTCTGGGGTGGACAGGTCAGGATGATTTATCATTGCTATGAAAATCTTACCGAACAACTTGATATTAGCAAAAAGTGATCACAACCAAAAATATAAAGATAGATCTAACGAAAAACCCTTGGATCTAGAGGGTTCTTGCCTTGCCCTGGATTGTTAGGTAGGATGGCAAAGTGTGTCTCTTTATCCAACAGTTTTTGTGTCTTTGGTACTGGATTCACAAAGCTCTTGTTCAAACAATAAATCCCATAAGTCTTCCTTTCACTTTAAACAATACATTCCAGAACAGTCTTTCTTTAGCGTCAAACAATTATCCATAACGGTCTTGCTTCTATTGTGAATTACCTGGTAAACCCCCTGGCTAGGAATCCTTCTATGGGGTCTTCAGATTCACTGCCGGGTATCGTTCCACAATGTCGAACTCTTTACAAAACTTCAGAGGCCTGGTATCCTTGTTTGCCAGAATTTCTGCAAAAGTTCACGAGTTGAGGGTTTTCCTTTCTCCCCCTCTTTTACCTCTCACAGGCTTTGCTTCCCAACTGTCTGGTGTATTAATCTACCAGGATGTCTGTTTTGTTTCACTTTTTTTTTCCTGTACCACAGTAGCATATACCCTGAGGTGCTCAGTATATTTGCCTATGGTAACACTTGTTACAACTTTCCCTCCACATTGAGATTTCATGCATACATGATTGCCTGGGGCTTGTTGCAGCACTTTGTTTAGTTTGCGTTCAAACGTCGTTCTTATTGGTGTTTGAAATTGTACTTTTCCTTGATTGCATTTAAACAAGCGTCATGCCTTTTGTTATTTACAACTTCATACAGTTCAGACATTTGCTGGCGTGTGCATTGTAATGCCCCGGGGTCCCCCTCTGCTCTAGGCAGACTCAGTGGGTTTTCTTTGCGTCTGCAAACTTGCTCGCACTTCCACAGTGCTGTCCCTTACCCGTCGGGAATGTGCAGATGCTCTGTGAGCATGCGCCAGGTTCCCTGGACCAGAGAGCAACGTTTGCTTGGGCGGTCGTATTCCTTGGTGTTTCTGCTCGGCTTCCAGCCTCCCCGAGGCTTTCCTTCCTCTGTGCTCTGCTTTCCGTCTCACCACACCGGTCCAGATACCTTGCGGTCAGGAGCCCCAGCGCAGGGTTCCTCGTCCTCTCCTGCACAGCTCTCTTCTGCGCTGCCTCTGCCATTTTTAATTGTCCCACTAACTTCAAGTACAGCAAAACAACTAGTCTGCACATTAAACTTAAGGTTTCTCTTGATCTGCATACACTCCTTCCTCCTCTTCCTCGTCTCATTACCTGAGGGTTTATGGGAGTTGAAGTCCATAGGTGTTACTGGATTTCTTGGATGTGGCTGTTCAAAGGTTTCACACAAAACGCATCGAAACCAGAAGATGTTATGCATGATTTGTGAGTGTTTGAGTCATAAAAGGGGGCTTGATTAGTGATTTAGAGGAAAGGTTTTCTGACTTTTACTATAAGATGGAGTTGTTAGATGACAAGGCATGAAGGACTTAGGTATTCCAGAGTCTTCTTCAAGGGAAAGAGGGGAATACCTCTTGTCATCTGATGGAGTCACCTTCTCCCCTTGGCAGATGTCTCCTCCCATTTGATCCTTCCCTATACAGCTGCTCCCAGGATCCAGATCAGGCAACGGCTACCGTCTCCTGGCCACATTGCAGGAGGCCACTGCGAGGAAATCAGCGATGACTCCACTGGATTCATCACAGCACCTGGCCTCTAAGTAGTTTGATACACTCTTGGAATAGTTCTGTTTCCGATATCTTACCTGTATGCTTTGTGGTCGAAGAAACAATTGAAAATTATTTACTTCTGTTCAGGATTCAGATGGCTCAGAATGAAACTCTTGAAACCGATTTTGAAAGAACATTGAATGCAACAAGTCACTGATGCCATAACCCCACGTAAATATACACAAGACAACTGTGTATCTAGATTTCTGGTGAGGACATGGGCAATCACGAAGAAATGTGTCGCAGGCCTACCACTGGATGTCTGATAGGGTTGGTTTTAGAGATTGGATCCTATAGTTAGCGTTTTATTTCAATTTTTGAGGTTTTAACGTAATGAACATTACGTATCTGTTGGACAACATTTTGAATATAGTTTTAACATAAAATAAAAAATTCATAGAACACATCTTTGCAAGATGTTTTGGTGTGAACTAATAGAATTTGTATCAAATTGTAGTCATAGTGTTATCATTCTCAATGCATGACCTGAAAGGCCCATTGTGTTAAGGGTCTCACCAGGTTAGCAATGACGAGGAACTATAATCGTGCTTAGATTGTATTTTAAGAAGCTTGTATCTGTTCCTCTAGTTAAAAATGTTTTAATTCATGATTTTATGTATCGCTAATTTGTTTGGAATCTTGTATATAGATATTGTATTTATTTTATGTTTAAGATGTGTATTTACTGTACGTTTTATGACAACTTGTCGAATGTTACTATTCAAACAAACGTAGTTTTGAATGCTTAATGTATGTTAAGAAAGTTTCCAATCTCACAAAAAAGTGGCTACTGCATCTTTCATCAGAGAAGAAAATTTATCTCAAATAGGAAGGTTCCCTTTTTCAACATCCATGTGTCCATTGCCTTGTGTGGACTTTTCCATCATGATGTGAGTGATTTTACTGATCAATAACATCTGTTGTATAGCCAATGTTTGGGAGGAGCTATCGCCTTCCTGCACCCCCAAGCGCTTTACAATTAGGCAAGAACTTTCAAAGCACTATAGCATTGAGAAAGCTTTTTTAATGCAAACATAATCTCACACAGACGTGGCCAGCCACTAAATGAAAATAATATTAAAATATAAGGTGCAAATAACTATTTAGCTGAATACATTTGTAAAAATGTTCAATTGTTAGTTTTTCTCAGAGCATGGTAAAGGGCTCTGTGCCAAAAGGAATGTAGCCTGTGCTAAAAATAGACTACAGGCATTGCTTTGCCGAGGCTAGCTCTGGCAGAGCACACTAATTGGCTGAGCAGCTGTTTCTGTCCATCAAAAGCCCATGCAGACTAAAAACTCATTGCACGACATACAGAGTACTATGGAAAACAGAGTTTTAAGGAGACTTACTGGACCAGATAAAATATAATTATATTGAGTGGAATATGGAGAATATGGCGGGAAGGTGTATTTATATATAAATCTTACAAGGAGGAAGACTGCAGCGTCTCTTTTAAGGCAAGAAGAACAGTTTTGGATGAGCTATACCAGCATCCAGTAACCAAGTTGAAAAGTATATAAGGCCCCTGCTTGGCATCAGGCTGGAGGAGCCAACCACGGAAGACAGACTGCTGGTCGCGGAGCAAAGTCCTTTGCCCTTTCCCCCCGCCCCCCATCTTCATCTTTGTACAGATTAAAGTTTGTTATCCTTGCAAGATGACTCTTGACCGTCATTCCCTAGAGGGGTGAATTATTAATCTGGTGTGAGCGGGATTAGGGGTAGCTGTATATTTAAAGGGGTACCCCTGTAAATTGGGCAACCTTTAGTGGTGACAACCCGATGTGACTGTAGCTCCTTGCCCCCCGTACTTTGCGAACCCCCAGGCTAGTCTGCCAAGCCCAATTATAGTGGCTGGTCCCCTAAATAAAAAAGCACGCGTTTCCTGAATGGTTTTAGTAGAAGCCATTTTAAACGAAATCCTCTCCGCTCACTCAAGCAGGGCGTGGCTCCAGAAAGACAGGACAGCATGGGGACTTTGTAACGGAGGAGAAACTCAAGTGAAGCACGCTCATATCAGTATACTCTTCCAAGTGATAACAAAACGGGAACATGTATGCATGATATGGTGATGTGAATGATAATATGTTGATGTGAATGATACTATGGACATGTGAATGATGTACGAGGTCAATGGAATAGGATTTTTGGTGATGTTATGGAACAGGACTTTTGCTGGTGTATTATGGAATAGGACTTTTGGTGATCAGGAATAGATGGGAAAGGATTTCAGGTGATGTTTGGATAGGAGGTGGGTAATGTATTGAAATTGTCATGTATTTCTGTTTTTCTACTTTTTATAATGGAAAAGGGAACCTTGGCATATAAAAGACTGAGATGAAAGGGAACCGCACCGTATAAAAAGACTGAGATGAAAGGGAGCCCCAGCTTATAAGGACTGGGAGGTAAGGGATCCTCAGCCATAACCGGTTGAGAAGGTATGTCAGCAAATATACAATGTTAGATATACATATCAATTGCTCCAGGTAAATAGAGAAGGAAAACAGAAAATCACCTACCTGGGCAGAATGGACGAAGAGAAATGTCCTATGGCCCGGTGGGTACCTGGAATGGATCTCGCTGACTCTCCCTGAAGATATTAGGAATTCCCCTGAAAAACCCCTCCGGAGTCCTGCTCAAAGGCTTGATCCCCGAGAGGTGCCCAGGGAAACCCTCACGGGGGAAAAAACCCTGTGGAGAGCTGCTTGAGAGCGTTGTATCATCGGGATGTTCCAACGCGGGCTGAAACTTCACCTTCAGAGTTTGGGAGCTCCTTAGCGATTGATATTAAGTTCTAATGAGGAATACAAAGTAGATTAGAATATAATTTCCTTTGTATATCAGAGGTCAGATCCCCTTAGAAACTTTAGTTCTTATTCTTACCCCCAATTAGTAGAAAGGGAGAAATCGATGTGGAGGAAGGGCGAGATAGCCTGGAGTTCCCAGAAGTACTGAATTGCTGGGCTAAGGAAAATAGCAGAATAAAAAAGGACGGGTAGAGAGAGAGAAATAGCTAATGATCACGACCAATAGTAGAAACAACCATAAAATATAAAGCCTACCAGTTCGTAAACAAAGGTAGTCTCCTGGAGACTGCTCAAAGAAGTTCGGCAGTGGACCTGGGATGTTGCGGTAGGTATCCGTGCTAAAATGACAACGTGAAGAGGAAAAATAAAACGATAACTAGATTCCCTAGACTGCTAATGAAAGAAGAAAGAATATAAGATGTATGGAATACCTCGTGGAGGGCGAGGATCTGTATTCCTGAACCAAAGAGAAACTGAGCTGGAACCGCGCTCCAAAGGGGCGTGGTTAAAGTCGTCCAAAGTCTGACAAGTATTTTCCCGTGTTTTTGTAGCGGTCTGGAAGTCAAGAGAAAAAGGGAAAAGTAACGAGATGAGAGAGTGTCAGCCGAAGTCAGGAATAAGAAATAAGGAAACACAGAGGTAAACTAACAAACTGACTCACAAAGCGTTTGTATACTCCTAAGAGAGTAGCAACGCACTGGACTCCTGGAGGATCCTGTTGATAAGCTGCTTGGGAGGATGTGACATCAGAGCGCTGCAATGTGTTCTGGGAAAGAACATCTAGACTGCTGCGTGTGCTATAATCGCCAGACACGGCGACCATGTTGAAGTGCCTCCCGGGAAACGGATCTGCCGAACAGAACATGACAAGGTAGTACCGCGCATTATTCTTTTATGACGATAGAAGCAATAGGTGATATTACAAAAGTAGTTGCTCGGTATAAGGAATTGGCCTGGATTTTAGTCAATTATGTTTTTTATATTGTCTCTTGCTGTCTTTTATGGTAAAAAAGGAAGGAAGGTGGATGAGTCGTGGTGTGTGTATGTGTGAAATCAAAGTGAAGAAAGTGTAAAGAGGGTAGGGCAAAAAGTGGGTTGATCTGTATTTTTGTGTAAAAAGCTGAAGAATGCAATAGGGTCCAAGTAAAGTATTAGGGACACGCGCAACATTATGGAAGAAGCAGCTCCAATAAAACACATGCATAGGGTTCTGCCACTGTATTGTGACAGAATAAATAAACAATGGATAGTAGAAACAAAGGAAGGGGGGATGTCCTGCTCCTGGCCAGAGCAGGGCTCCCGTAATGTTAATGTATATTTGTACCATGCACTATCACCACCGGAGTGGTCCCCTGGCGCTCTGGCGGATATGAAAAGTAAAGGGGGACGAGGGGCGTGAGTTAGTGGGGACAAGCGGGAAAAGTGCAAGAGAGCAGTGATGTGCTGTTGGCAGCTTCAGTTCGGTTAACACTGAGTTTGCTGTTTGCTGAGTTTGGGGGTGCTTTCCGGTCGGGAGCCGTCCTGTGCTGTTGTGTTTGTTTTGTTGTTGCGGTGTAGTGAAGTTTGTGCAGTTTGTTGTGCTTTAGGTTTGTGGTTGTGTTTGGTTATAATTTGAGCGGTTTATGCAGAGGGGTGAAATTGTTAGTGGGTTGGTTATTGGCCCCGCTATCTAGAAGTGATGTGTTAAATTTCCATATTCTTTCTAGATGGGGTGTGTGAATATCTCTGTATTCCTATATAGATCTGGCACTGGCCAACATTCTCAATTCTGTCCATATATGATGCACGTTAATATACACAATTAAATCCAAATGTGGGGCTGGCCCACCTTCAAATCCCGTCTTAATGCGAAGTAATTCAGCATTCACAATTCTATCTAAATGTGGAATTGGTAATATTCCCAATGCAATCTAGATGTGGCACTGGCTGACATTCACAATCCGGTCTAGATGCAATGCAGGCCAGTATTCACAATGTTCACAATTCTATCTAAGTGTGGTGTTCGCTAACATTCACAATTCTATCTAGATGTGACGCAGGCTTATTTTCACAATTCTAGCTAAGTGTGATGCTTGCTATCATTCGCAATTCTGTCTGGGTCCGGCGCGGGCCAATGTTCACAATGCTATCTGAATGTGGCACGTGCTAATATTCATGATTCTATCTAGAAGGCGCAAGCCAACAGTCACAGTACTATCCTAGAGGGCACAAGCTATCACAGTACTAGTGGTACAACATAGAAATGCTAGAAAAAATGTCCTTCTTTGTAGCAGCAAAATATGAAGGGACCAAGTCCCAAAAAAGAAAAGAGCTTCTAGATCTCTGGCAATTAGTTGAGGATATGGAAGATCAGGAAGGTGAAAAAGAGATCCAATGTAAGGTGATATACTCCGTAACGCCTAAACCTGCAGTAGGGTATACAAACCCAGTCTATAAGCCTCCAGTGGTGTAGAGTGTGAACAGATTATCAGGATTAGCAACTAGGGGGCGGGAGGGACTCGAGAGCTTTTGGACCTCCATACAACCCATCCACAAGCGCTGATATGCCCGTAACATCGGTGTACCCAGAGGGTCCACAAGTAGACATAGACAACGAGTTAAGAACATTACGGGAAAGTTTAGTCAGGTTACAAGAACCTGAAGAAGTATCACCAGAAGCAAGGGTACCGGGGCAGAAAATAGGGGATTGGAAGTCAGGACATTTTTTGTTTAGGTCTAACCCTGGGGCAACATGAAATGTTTGTGTTGAAAAAGATGATGGGCAGAGGGTATGGACGGTCCTGGGAGAACAAACAAGGGAAAATGGAGGGGAAGATCAAGGTGGTAGAAATAATGAAGATACAGGGCAAGGAGGAGATCGAGGAGAGGAGGTAGCGAGAAACCTGTCCCTGCCACAAGAGGCAGTGAGGAGGGACAGATCAATAAATAGACTAGATTTAATCATGGTAGTTCAAGATCAGAAGAATACTAAAGGGGTAAAAAACAAGCAATATGCAGATGCCTCTAATACTTAAAGCAGTAGGGATAACGCAGTATGTGCCATGGCCTAAAATGGACAAAAATAATTTTATTAAATCTTTCCCGCAGCTTATAGCCAAAGCTAGCAAGGGATGGTTACTCTGGGATAAGCCTTGTAGATAATGAACATGATGGAGCAGCCTTTGATGAAGTGGGGGAAGGGTATGGGCTGCCCTACGAAGGATGTACCCAGATACCCCTGACTTACATTCTTTAATGCAGTGCACAATGGGTGATGATGAGGACCCAGTTAAGTTTATTCTTAAGTTACAGGAAATGTGGAGAGTTGGGACCGTACCATTTGTCTATTTTATTGTAAAAATGGGACTACCAAAAGAGGTCCAGAAGGCACTAGATAAAATTGTTGGAATTGAAGCCAAATTGTGGGCAGAGATACAAAGTATAATAGTCCACAATTGTGAGAGAATCAAGGAGCGGGACAGGGAGACACCCCAGAATCGATAAATGGACGGAGACTGAATGCCTGTTTTTCTTGGACTCAGGAATATTGTTTAAAGATTGGTTAAAGACACAGAGAAAGAAAAGACTTTCATTCAACCTCTTTCCTACACTAAAAGAAGTGTTATTTATACAATATATCTTATTTCACTTATTTACAGAGATACAATCTTAAGCTCCGCCCTTTTTCCCCACAATCCTTAAAAAGAACGAGCCGCGTGCATTTGGCGCATGCGCATTTGGAGGAAGTGCCTTTGAGAAGTGCTGTCGGCTGTCTGCTGGCTGAGGGTCTGAGGCCGGTGGGTTAAAATAACCTTCATTATATTTCCTTATATTTCTGAAACACTAAGTTTTGTCCATCTGCTTCTTCAAGCAGTTTGGTTTTGCCAGTGTGTGGCTCATTGTTGCACAATATTGATATGAGCAGAGGATATGAAAGAACATCTGAGTCTTATTCTACTTTGTGTCGATCCATTGTTCAGTAGTGTAATTATATGTGCAGTGAACAAAACATTGTTTCCACCAGTTGAAAGGAGGCGGTTTTGGGTGAATCCACTTGCGTTTGTGACTGTTGAAAGTGTGGATTGATTTTCAGTGCTGTGACTCCATTTGCTCATAGTATTCAAACCGCTGCTTTAAGCAAAATGGTAATGACTCTGCGTACGGTTATGCCGACAAGCGGTCATTACTGTGTGTTCGCGGGAAGCGATTTCCACGCCAAAATTGTCCTCAAGAACAATAAATCTAATGCGAGTCAACAAGTCAGTCTCCAATATAAAAGCATGCTCAGTAATGGCTGACATAAGAACATTTTGTGCCCCAGGGGGGAAGTGGGAAAGGGTCATGAAAACGTCCAAGCCCTCGGTCTCAATGTTGATTTAACTAATCAGGGTCTTTCGCGTAAGGACACTGATGGTGACAATGCGAGAATACAACCCTCTATCCCCGACTCGCTAATTGCAGCAGGAGTTCTGAAGGTAGTTGACCAACAAGGAATCGGGGGGGGGGTGGGGGTAATCCTAAAGAAGTGATATCAATTTCACCCGTTTCAGAAACGACCCCCGAACATAGCGAAGAGGAAAGCAAAATGATTACACCTGTGATCACAATAGAAAGTGGGAATGTAGATGATGTGGCAATGGGAAATGCTCATAATAGATCCAGGGTTAGCTCACCAAAGAAAACAAAAAATAGTAGTTTTCCCCAACGGCAAATGCATCCTCCGTGATGTCTTGCTCCTTTGCCCAACCGACTCTTCATCGGAATCATCTGCTCCAAATGAGAAAATACAAGCCATACCGGGAAATTTTGTAATAGGTCTAGAAACATCCTTGCAAACAATGAAAGCGCACTGTTCTCACTTAACCGTCTATATGACACCTTAGACACTAAAGTAAATGATCAACACACGTTACTGGTTACATTGTTACAAGGAAATAAATCCAATGGATCACACTGTGTCTGCTGTGAAAAACAAAGCAACCTAGTTAATAGACCGACTGTGGATTCGATCTCGAGGATTGAGGAGATAAAAACGATTCATGATGAGGTATTGCTAATCAATTGTACACAAAATCAACAGGCGGTATTGCAACTGGGTGCTAAAGAAAAAGGAGGAAACCTTGTCGAGCTTGCTAATCTGTTCCTTCGGAACTGCATAAAGAAAGGTGTGTGGAAAGTGTACCAACAAATACTGCCCAAGATAAAAATGATGAATGCAAACCAGGGCAATCATGCACTAAAAAAAGAAAGCCAAGTCAAAGAACTTGGAAATGCCCATTATGCATTCCCTGAAACAGACTGAAAAGAATATTGTGTTTCAAACTGCTCCTGGGGTACCTGGGGATAATAATGCATTAACGTATAACATCTTTGACATACGAAAGAAAGAAATGAATACCATTGTAAAACCTACAACAACAAAAACCAAAAAATGTTCTAACTGTTGCAAATTCTAAAATTACAGGCACGAGGCAGTTTATCTGTTCATTAACGCTCCCCAAAACTGCCACTGCTATAGCTCGCACGGCCATCGCTAATAAATATCGTAATGTGATGCTACAAAAAGCGAGTCAAGGTCGCCAGGTACAAAATACGCCTATAGCGTACGAGCCCTTGGACAATTTAATGCTTCTGGCAAAACAGCAAAAGGAAGTTGTATCTGGCAATGCTCAAAGGGAGCAGGATAAAATTAATGTTAATAACGAATCAAATGTTACATTTGAATCGTTGTCGTGTCGGCAAACTAGTGATCCAAATCACTCAGTGGGAATGTCATTGGGACAGAAATCAGAACAGTCCTGTGAGGGGGGGGCGTATGGTACGACACAGCAGAGTTGAGCCATGAAAAGATGATTTCAATGGGTGAATGGAAAACTGAATTAGAGCAGTCTTTTAAAAAGAATCATTGCTCAGGTGAATAAACAAGAGACTCCAGCATTAAATGCTATAAGTGGCTCAGCCCAAACACCCACCATTAACATCTCAAAGCAATCTCATTTTCAGCCCCAGTCGAAAGTAAGCTAAGCGACGAAAGCTGGGCTTCGCACTCCGTCAAGAGATACGATCTGAAATTGCTTGATGATGCAGTGTCGCCCCCACCCCTTTCGTAGTTTTGACCTGAATAGACAATCAGTGATGAATATATTTGCAGATGTACCAGCTCTTGAAGGGATATGTTCGAATGACAAACCAGATTGAATTTCCTCACAGAAATGATTTATCTATGATAAAACTATGGTTGAAATCAAGCTTTGTTAAAAATGCTGTGTGGCAGGCGAGAGATGACTTGTATGAATTGGGTTTCATTTTGTTGAATTCAGCTCTATTTGATCAACAACAGCTTCCAAATTAGAGAAATCAGTACGTCTCCAAACCTAATGTGTATACGAAACGCCAAAGTCTAAATTCACAGGCGGACTTGGCAAGAATTGATGGGCAAATGTTGGATGCTATGGAAATGAGAGTGAATAATAATTAACTAGATCATAATTTGAATACCCTTTCCCTAGCCTCTTGGAACACAAGAGGCTTTAAGCATCTTACAAAGTCCAAAGATAGCTTGCTGATGAATTATGACATTTTGGCCTTCCAAGAAATATGGCTTTCTACCGTCCCTGTTTGGGATAAACATATTGTACTATTGGTTCCAGCTATTATGCCAGTCGGAGGTAGACCAATGGCAGGTTTAATGGTAGCTGTGAAAACATCTTCTAGCATGCAAATTGAGTCTTGGCTCTCCCCGAATAGTTTTCTCCAGATGGTAAAAATAAAATTTGTCAACAAATATTGGTCTAATAAACACTTATTGGAACCATGATGCAATAAATGATACCGATTCTTTTCGATGCCATGGATGAATTACTAAACCTAACGATATTGGACCCAAATTGCGGTCATGTAATAATTACTGGTATCTAAATCTAACCTGTATAGCCCAAGTGGGGAAACCTCTGACTCCGACAGCCATAAGATGGAATGCTTTAATGGATGAAAGGCAGTTCCTAAAATTAAATGGAGCCAAAAAAGGTGACATGCCGCCTCAAAGTACTTGGCATAGAGGCACACAAACTGCTACGATTGATTATACCTTTGTTGATAGAGGGCTGTTCACATACATAACCGAGTTCCAAATTGTATCTCAGAAAATAAGCGACCATGACATTCAATCTACACAATGGTCGTGGCACATAAAAACTAAAACACACGAGGCTTCCTTAGCACATAACATGACGATGAATACCGCACAAAATAGGTTCTATTGGACCTCTCTCTCTTTAGAGAGACTAAGTAGAAATGTCAATCGGTCTCTAAATTACGATGTGCATCATGGCTTTAATACACTTCCTTCCTATCTCAAAGAAATGCAAATCTTTATAACAAAGAAAAACAAGTCTAATATAACAGGTTATAAGACATTGCATACATATGATCATGAAGTTGCCCATCATAAAACTCAATTTAGAGCTGATTAAAGAAAGATTCTAAAGGAAAATCCTCCCGATTGCTTGATCCAATTGAATGCTTTAAAATGTAAACACAAAAATTGGATAAAAGCAAGGAAGGCCCTGATGTACCAACGTGATGCAGAGGCCATGCTAATGAGTCTACAATCGAAGAGTTCGGCCAAAATATGGTCACACTTTAAATACACTCAAAGTAAAATTCAAATGGTGAGTCAAATAAATCTGATTCCTCAAGAAGTGTGGGCATCTTTCTACAAGTCCTTATATGCTGATACAATAACTAGTAGGTGCGAGGGCGCTGTGGAGTGGAGAAAAAAAGGAGACCTTGTTTTTGATGCTGATGACATACTACTGTTCATCGCAAAGTTATCAACATCCCGTGCTCCTGGTCCTGATGGACTTTCCAATTTCATGATTAAAAAAAATCCCACTGCTTGGGCTCAAATTTTAGTCGCCATTTTCAAACAAATCGTGATAACTCGGTGTATTCCTGACTCCTGGAGGAAATCCATCACTGTACCCATTCATAAAAAGGGGGACAATGCCAATCCAATAAATTATAGACCTATATCTATGTTGAATATTCCGAGCAAAATATTTGCGCGACTTCTATTAAGAGATCTTAATAAATGGTTGGATGGAACTGGAATCGAAGACCCAAATCAAACTGGCTTTATGTCGGGGATGGGGACGGCAATTAATCTTCACATCCTGGAAGTCATAAAGAATCAAGAAAAGCAGAAGGGACAGGTGGTTTATATGGCCTTTATTGACTTTCAGGCTGCTTTCGACTCCGTCTGCAGGAAATTACTAATAAACAAGTTGAAAGATGCAAATTGCCCCAACTATTTGATATTTTGGGTAAATGAATTACACTCTCAAACCACAGTTCAAATTAGATTAGCCTTGGCCGGCACATTGTCAGACCCAATTGAAACTTAGCTAGTAAAACAGAAATGGATTGTTTTGCAAACACACTGCGCACAAACACAAAATAGAGTATAGTTGGTGTGGTATTTAATCAACACTGAAGTAGCCTGACACGCGTTTCGAGCGACTTGCTCTTCTACTGAGGCTGCGGTAAGGTTTTCTTTATTTAGAGCACCATAAATATGGTAAGCGAATGTAGAAATGAAATCGTGGGCTCCACTGTATTATGCAGTTGCAAGGGCAAATTGGTAATGCGTATTTGCGTTGTCACAGTGTCTCTGCTGCATCTGGGTGCAGGAGCCGGGTGTCCTTTCTTGCCAACCTCAGTCTTTCCTGTATACTAGCTAGTACCTTGTTCAATTTTTTCATGTCGGCTGTCCAGCAAGAGTTCATGAACACCAGATCTGATGCACCCCGCCTTGGAGGTCATGCACTCCCCTGGATGTTCTATGCTGACGACCTTGTGTTGTTAGCTAAGACACCAGGGGGCCTGCAAGCCCTACTATCATGCCTGAGTAATTATGCAAATGCATCTTTGTTGAAAATCAATCAAGACAAATGTAAAATCATGATACTTGATTCTAACAGGTGGAGGTTATCCAAATTCAAAGAGTGGTATATACAAAATGTAAATATTGGAATTTTTACTGAATACAAGTACCTGGGAATAACCATCAGTAATGATCAGCAGGATAAACCTTATCAAAGAGAAGTTGATCATAAAATTAACACGGGTATTGCCCAGACAAAAATTATACAGGCTAATTTTGGAAAATGTTTGATATTACCGGCCATAATATTTTACAAGCAAAAAGTTACACCTATAATAACTTATGGGGCTGAAACTAGAGGCAATGTCCCAGAGAGTACTTGGATTAAATTGGAAGGTTGTTTCTAGAAGAAAGTTTGTGGTCTTCCAAGGTCTATATCAATGTGTCTACTAAGACATGAAATGGCGTTAGTATCCTTGTATGCAATATACTCATGGAAAGTTCTGACATTGTATCGGAAATATTTGATGGCTGTGAAAGAAAATGGTATAATGTACATTATGGGAAGATATATGTTGGAATCAACAAATCCTAAAATTCTGAAATGGAGAAAATGGATAAAATCAGTAATGGAGATGGCCGGCATTGATGACGACCTTCTTATTAATAATCCACAAACAGCTAAAAAGAAACAGTGGTTGTATGACTGGATCAAAACTAGAGATGCATGTATGAAATTGAAACTGTTTAAACAGCAAGCTTTTGCAATCGAAGAACTTCATGTTGTTGAAAATTATCTGATTAAGTTCCCAAATCCTAAGTCTAGATCCACATATATCAGAATCGGATTGAACATCTGCCCTACAAATCAAGTGCGCTTTATGCGCAATAATACATCAAATACTAGTTGTTGATTCTGTCTTGTACCATCAGATATAGAGACATTGAAACATCTAATCTCTGAATGTCCAGCGTTACTATGGCAAAGATGTCAACTGTTTAAACATATGTTCGTGGGCTATTCCATGCTGAATCAAGAAAACTTCTGGAACATTTTGTATAATAGTCACCTAAAATGAACATTGCGGTTCTTTTGTTTATTGAATCTTTAGGTTTGTTGAATCAAGCTGACATTATTGACCTCAAATTGTTGCAGCCTCTCAAATAACTTCTCTTGGAAAAAGCATACGTCAAAAATGCTGACTTATAACATGAATATCATTTTATGTATTAAGTTTTTATGTTATCAAATGTATTTATTAGATATTGTATTTCTGAATTGTACTATAATCATGTTTATATTGTATGTTTATTTTTGAAAGGCTGTATTTTTACAGCTATATCAAAATAAAAAAAAATAAGGGTGTTGTCCAAGCACCAGTGACGGCACCAGCTCAGGGGGAAAGGACTGGAGACACTCAACAAACTGTGAATGCCACAATTGTGGCGTTATGGGGGGAAGGAGGACATGGACAATGGACTTGTGGGGACAGTACCCCAACAAACAGTGGCAGTATGGAGGAACTCCAAGGGGAAGCGGAGGATTTCGAGGAACAAGAGCATGAGGCTCTAGGGGGTATAGGGCCTCAGGGAGGAGGATTGGGAACATCTCAGTGCTGGTATTGCGGGAAATGGGGGCATTTCACAAGGGAGTGCAGGAACAGGCATGGGATGAGATTTAATGGGCCATCACCTCCTGGGCAGGGATTCCAAGGCCCTCAAGGAAGGAGACAACAGCAATTTGGCGAGGGGGTCAAAATCAGTTGCCTTATCGGGCTGACGGGCAAGGGCAACATGGGCAACAACTCCAGCAGGGTGAGGGAACACAGTTTAACAGGATGGCAGGGGGAACAGGCACCCCATTCCAAGGAGTTGCAATGACTGGGTAGGCCTTTTTCATTGCCCGGAACAAATTCATATTCTGATTAGGACAGCCCACAGAAAGCACTTGCATGTCCAATCCTGTTGACAACCGCACACCCTGAAGAGGAGCCCTTGGTGAAGGAGGAAATGGAAAACAAGCAATTTATATTTATGGTAAATTCTGGTACATGCAGGTGCAACTAAATCATGCATTATGGAGGGGAACTTTCCATTATCATGTAAAACTCTTTACATGCAGGGATTCTCTGGGGCTATTTCTACGGTTCCATACACTGAGGAGCTGGATATAAAAGTGGGTGGGGAGGTAGTACAAGCCCTCTTGTTATATTCAGAGTTCCCCTGTTAACTTGTTGGATAGGGAACTGCTCAGTAAACTAAATATAACTATATCATTCACAGATCAAGGGGTAGCGTGCGCCACTCTAGGTGTGTGTAGCTCAAGCAATGGTAATGTTCAATGCAATAACAAGGGGGTCAGTAGTCCATGGGGTTCCTGTGGTCCCAGATATATTTATCTATGATATTAAAGGTATTAGTAAAAGCAGTGCCTCCAATTACGACAGTGTTGGCAAGTGCCCACAGATTTTATTTTCCAACACATGGTGCCACCCGAGATGGTTGCAAGGACAATATGGTCATTAGATTTACATGGACTAGTAGTGTCAGACAAAAGAGCAGTCCTGATTGGAACAGACCATGTTGGATGCGAGTGGTGCACAATATTATGTATAGACCCGACAGTATAATTAAAGAAAATGACTGATCAGGAGTTATTTAAGGACAGTGAGCAAAATGGGGAGATTATTTTGGAAATCTATCCCCGTGATAGCATGGTGCAGTATAGGAAGGTACAGTGCCCCCTTGATGACAGTGGTGACCCAGTCTTTATTCTTTTGAGGAGGACATGAGATATGTGCCAGCACAATTATGGACTGTTAATCCACATGATGATGGGTTACTGAGAGATATGACCCCAGTAAAGATTACATTGTAGTCAGGTGCTTAGCACAATCTTCCAGTATGTGGATGATAGGTTGGTATGTAGTGAAAATAAACATCAGTGCAGGAGGGATTATGTTGCATTATTGCAATTGCTGGCTCACAAAGATTACAAGGCAGATAAAAAGAAGCTAAAATACTGCCAACAGGAGGGACTATATTTGGAACTCCTCCTTTTTGCAATGGGGTACAAATGTTACCAGATAGGGGCGGCGGCAGTACGTGCCACCCCTATGCCCAGTACTGTGAGGGAAACGTAGCAGTTTTTTGAGATTATGTAATTTTTGTAGGGCATGGATCCTAGACTATGCAGTCTACACAAGGCCACTGTTACAAAGTCTCAGGGAAGGACAGAGGACTTAAAAGTACATGGGAACGGGCTGACTAAAGGACTAGTCAATTTGAGGACTTAAGCTATTTGCTTGGCCCCTGTTTTAGCAACTGCGGATTATATGCAGGAGTTTTATTTATTTTCCCACTCTGATGAAGTATTATATGTTGATGGGTCATAAATAATTGACCCGGAGACGGGACCGAAGCACAGTGCCGGTAGTGGCGTGCGGTAAAGGTGGGAGAAATAGTGACTAGCCCTGTAGAAAGTGGGACCACAGTTCCATACACATCATTGCCCATATTACAACTGGACCATTATTACCTGGGGAACTGATCAGCCCCAGGTTTAAAGATCCATATGAGGTGGTGTTCTGTACTCCTCTCGCCGTCCGTATGAAGGAGTTCGATATTTGGTTTATCTCTCGGATGTCCGAAGAGCACCTGAGACAAGGCAAGTTTCAGTAAGGACATGGCCAAAGAAGAGACATTTTTAAGGATCCACGCCAGGATGGTGTGCAATGGCAAATGCCTGATGTTTTCTTTTTCTTTTTTCATTTTGTATTGTTTTTTCTTTTTTTATCTTTTTTTTCAATTTTCTGAAGGTCCAGAACCGGATCGACCCTTGTGGAAAAAGGGTCTTTCTCTCTCTCTCTCTCTCTCTCTCTCTCTCTCTTTCTCTCTCTCTCTCTTTCTCTCTCTCTATTGCTCTCTCTTTCTCTTCCGTTCCCTCTCTTTCCTTCGCTCTCTTTCTTGATAACCTTTTTTTCTCCTCTCCAGGAATAAGCAACAATGGCTGGCTGACCCACCTCTGTTATGTAGGGATAAGATTAAAACAAAAGTAATTTGTTCTAGGAACTATGTATTATATAAAGTACTATGTTGTTTTGTATGACACTGGTTGTGGTTGTTGGAGTGGATGAAGGTATGTCTGTTATGGGGTGGCCATATAAAAGGGGGGGGATAAGACAGTTGGAAAAAAATGCTAAAATGAATGTCTATAAAAAAGAAATACAAAATGGGCCCACTTTTTGACAGGCACCCCTACAAGTTTTCTAAAAACGAATGAAACGGGAAGTATGAATGACATATGGCATATGATGTATATAAAGGGTTGGGCTTTGACACTATTTCTGACATGCAGCATTTAGAAACATTGAATAGCTGGTAATCTGATATGCACATTATAGGAAGGAATATAATCAATGAAAGCTTTTACCTGCACACATCAGGGGCTCCTAAGGTTTTAGCTCCATATCCAGTCCCAATTACAGAGGCACAATGCCTGGGACATCTTGCACTGTAGGGTATAAAGGGCACATTCCAGGCACAAAGCGTGCAGTTGAGGAGCATTGATCTAGACCCAGCATTATGCAATGGCAACACAAAATACTGCCAGTGTCTACAAGGACCATATTTCTCCTTGGGAGGTTATTTAAATGGCAACGACAAATGGCAGGGCACCACAGTGACGTGCCAGGCAGATGGACTGATCGAGTACAGTGGAGAAGTGTTAGGCAGAATCCTGTGCAGTGCCCTTAGGGACCACTTCACACAATTAAGACTACAAGTGGTAATACAAGTTCACCTTTGGTACAAGCCTGTACTACCATGTTTGTTTGTTTGTTTGTTTGTTTGTTTGTTTGTTTATTTATTGTGCGCACCGGACCCTGGGGTAGCAGGGCGCAAGAGAACAAGGAAGTTTACAGCTTGGTTACATACATTACAAGTTATAGGTTACAGAGCATGTGGAGTGGCCATTACTTGACTTTACAAGGTAAAACAAGTGCAGACAATCAATCAAATCCAAGGCGAGCGAGCAATATAGCAGGTCGGTAGAGAACGAGCAATATAGCAGGTCATAGCGTATCAGGTGAAATGTGAAGTACATGTAGAAGTGCAAGGGTAGAGAGTCATTTAAATCTCATTCTCAGTAAGCCATTTTATGGAGTTCTTTCTGAAGTTGTTGAACGTTTGGTTAGCTCTGAGTGCATGAGGTAGGGCGTTCCATAATTGCGCTGCCTTGACTGGGAAGCTGGATCCTCCAATAGTGGCTAGTTTAAATCTGGGTACTAGTAGGCAGTTAGGGCTGACTGTCCTTGTAAGTCTAGTGGGATTTTTTCTGTTGAAGCGTTCTGAGAGGTAGCGGGGGGCTTTGTTGTTTAAACATTTGTGGATAAGGGAGGCAGATTTGAGGTTGATTTTTTCTTGGGTGGATAACCATTTGTGTTTACGTCTTATTTCTGAGATATGTACTCTTCTTGGGATACTTAGTGCCGCTCTAAGTGCATTGTTTTGGAGCACTTGGATTCTATTGATGATTTGTTTGGTTGTCCCTATGTAAAGGGCGTTGCAATAGTCTAATTTTGATAAGATGAGGGCTCTAGCTAGGATAAGACAGCTGTCATCTGATAGGAATTGTTTCCCAGCTCGTATTAGTTTGCATGTATAAGCCGTGGATGAGGCCAATGCGTTCACCTGTTTGGTAAAAGATAGTGTCGCATCAAGGTAAAAACCTAGGGTTTTTACTTCTCTAGCGACTTTGATGGTGTTACCATCGATGATGAAGGCTGAGTAGTTTTGGTTGAGTTTGGAAATGCGGGCTGCCGTACCTAGGATGATGAGCTCTGTTTTGTCATCGTTCAAGCATAGGCCATGGTTGGCCATCCAAGCTTGAACGATGCTGTAGACTCTGTTCACCAAAGCCAGATCTTCAACGTAATCCCCAGTAAGTGGTAGGAGAATCTGGGTATCGTCTGCGTAGTTAGTATAGGTGATACCCAGATTATCAAGATCGTCGAAGAGTGGCTTAGTGAAGATATTATAGAGTGTCGGCGAGACACAGGATCCCTGGGGCACTCCGCAGGTGATGGGAATCGGGTCTGCTGCCGCTGCGGGGGAGAACACCCTCATGGTCCTGTCACTAAGGAATGACTGTATCCAGACTATAGCTTCCCCATGAGAAATGGGCCGCCGAGTCCAGGTGATTGCATAGGACTCTGTGGTCCACCAAATCAAAGGCGGCAGATAGGTCTAGGAGGAGGAGGAGAGCTAATTTGCCCTGGTCTCTGAGTGAGTCTATTTGGGCCTTTAAGTCGATAAGGGCAGTTTCTGTGCCGTGTTGTGGACGGAAACCGGATTGGCGGGTGCCAAGGAGATGGTTCATCTCAAGGAAGTTCTGGATTTGGGTGTATGCTATCTTGTCTAATATTTTTAGTAAGAAAGGCACCGTGGTGATGGGTCTATAATTTGTAGGAATGTTGGGGTCCAATGTTTGCTTTTTTAAAAGGGGGAGTACCCAAGATTCCTTTAGATTACGAGGGATGGTGCCCGTAGTGAAGGAGGCATTAATAAGTTTTGTAATGAAGGGGGCTAGATCTCTAGCCGCGTCCTTGATCAGTTGTGCAGGGCATTGGTCACCTTTGCAATTAGAGGGTTTAAGAGTCAGAATGGTTTTCTCTACCTCAATTACCGAGACCTTGGAGAAGCGGAATAGGGTAGATTCTTTGGGTGTGGGAATTTTGTCCAACGGAGGTTGAGTTGGTAAAGAGGCTTTCTTTAGGGCAATTTTGGTTTGGAGGTTGGCCACTTTGTTGGTTAGTGCCAGTTGTATGTCTGTACACCAGGTTTTATCTTTGATGGAGTCATCCTGTACTGCGATAGGGGATTCCAATTCTTTTAAGATGGAGAATAGCTCCTTCATACTTGAGTTGGCTTGGGTGATCCTGTTATTGTAAGTTTCTTGTTTGGCCAGGATAATATCTTTTTTGTATTGCGAAGAGATGTTTATTAGGTTGGTTTTATTTTCAGCGGTCGGGTGCCGGTTCCATGCTGTTTCGCATTTTCTCTTCTGTAGTCTTAAGTTTTTTAGGTGGGGTGTAAACCAGGGGTTCAGGTGCTTTTTGGTTTACTGTTCCTAAGTTTGAACGGAGCAACTCTGTCAAGAGCAGAGGACATGGCATTATTGAATTCATCCACTAGGGTGCCTGGGTCAGTGTGATCGGGAAGAGAATTCAGTTTGGGTAGGATATAGGGCAGAATATTAGCAGCTGTGATGTTTTTCTTGTTTCTGGTTAAGGTGGGTATGGCGGGCGTGGGTGTAGAAACTGTGGGTCTTTTAGTATTGAGGGTAAAGGAGATAAGATGATGGTCTGACCATGTTTGGGGGGCAATGGCTGTTATAGAAGGGTTACAGTTGTGACTGGCAATCCAGTCAGGGGTTCTTCCTTTGGTGTGTGTGGGAGTATTCACGATCTGCGTGAAGCCTAGTTCCGAGAGGGTATTGGCTACAGCAGTAGCCTGGTGGTCATTGAAATCGTTGAACCCTAGGTTGAAGTCACCTAACACTAAGGTTTGGGAGGAATTTTTTAGCTTCTCAGAGATAACAGTGGTGATATCTTCATTGAAAGTGCTAATGGGGCCAGGGGGTCTATAGAGGAGGTAGATATTTAGTGTTTGAGAGTTGGCGGTGGGTAGTTTGATGGAGAGAAGCTCACAGGATTTAAGGGAAGGTGTGGAGGTGATTCTCATAGAGAGATCAGATTTGGCGATAATTGCTATTCCTCCACCACGTGCGTCTGGTCTGTCAGCTCTGAGGATGGTGTAGTTTTCTGGGACTGCCAGAGTGAGTGCCGGACCTGCTGCCTCGTGAAGCCATGATTCGGTAATGGCGATGAAGTCAAGGTCATTTTCCCGTATGGCATCTGCTATGTCGATAGCATGAGCGACTAATGATCTGGCATTGATTAAGGCAGCTTTTAATTCAGGTTCTGGTAGCGAGAGAGGGAGATTGGCTGTAGGTTTGTGAGTTTTATGGTAGAGTTGGCTACTGGGAGGGGCGGGGGCTGCCAAAGGTCGAAGTAGTTTGGGACGAAGGTGTTCCAGGTTGATGTTATATTTAATGATAGGTTCGAATATTTTGGGTAGTCGAGCACGGAGTCTAAGGTTCCTCTGTGCTAGGTTGCAAGGTTTGGAGATAGGTTGTATGTAGGCTCCTAGGCCCTCTGTGGGCAGAAGTGTTGGCATGGTCATATAGATAATGGTGAGTATGACTGTCAGATTGGTGAGCGATGCTTGGTGGGCTGGGTTAGGCAGGAAGGAGTACATAATGTTGCTACTAGATAAACTAGGGAGACTAGACTTGGATGCCGTAGTTGGATGCTGGGCAGAGTGGGCTAAGTGCAGTCATCAGATACTAGACGAGATAAATGCAGCAGTCAAGAACTAGGCTAAAAGCAATAGTCAGATACAAGTCTAGAACTAGGCTAAAAGCAATAGTCCGATACAAGTCTAGGGCAGCAGTCAAATACTAAATGAAGATAGGCTAAATACAGTGATAGGAGTATTTGTGCTAAGTGCGTCAATTGGGAGTGGAAAGTGTGCTAGCAAAGGATGACTTGGCCCTTTCAGCGTTACGGAAGTCTCTATGCGACCATAGGGGACGACGCAAAAGTACAGTGATCTCTAGGCGACCATAAGGCACAATGCAATAGTACAGTGGTCTCTAGGCGACCATAAGGCACAATGCAATAGTACAGTGGTCTCTAGGCGACCATAAGGCACAACGCAATAGTACAGTGGTCTCTAGGCGACCATAAGGCACAACGCAATAGTACAGTGGTCTCTAGGCGACCATAAGGCACAATGCAATAGTACAGTGGTCTTTAGGCGACCATAAGGCACAACACAATAGTACAGTGGTCTCTAGGCGACCATAAGGCACAATGCAATAGTACAGTGGTCTCTAGGCGACCATAAGGCACAACGCAATAGTACAGGGGTCTCTAGGCGACCATGAGGCACAACGCAATAGTACAGTGGTCTCTAGGCGACCATAAGGCACAATGCAATAGTACAGTGGTCTCTAGGCGACCATAAGGCACAACACAATAGTACAGTGGGCTCTGGGCGACCCGAATGGTTGAGGCCAGACAAAGTGGCTCAGTATGGGCAGCAATGGCTGGGCATGGGCAACAGGAGAGCTAGAGATCCGTTTTATCAACAGTGCAGAGAAGCAGAAAGCACAGGCATTAGATCGATAAGTGGTTATGTTATACAGCAACTAGTGGGGAGAGTAGGATGGATTGGATCGCCAAGTGGTACCAAGTGGGATATTCGTAGGCGGGCCGCAGGGACAATAATAAGCACGGCTGGGAGGTTGCGTTGGGGAAGAGAGCACAGACGGTAGGGGACAAATATATTACGAGTGCTCGCCAAGTTACAGCTAGGTAACGCAGTGTCAATGTCTAAAGGTCAGTAAATGATATGAATTGGGAGAGTAGTTAATAGTATGACTATGGCATTTTGGGCGGCACATATGAAAATAACATGCATGTCTGAGGATAGTGTAAGGATTAGATATAGCCCGCAGGCTTACCTCAAAGGACAAAGAGTCTCAGTGTTGCTCCTGCAGTGGGGTTGCTGTGGGGGAGCTCCTACTCTGACCCCGGAGCGTGACAGTCAGGCGTAGCAGCTCGGAGCAATAACGGTGGTAATAGTCAGTGTCCGAGCAAGTAGTTCATTCTAGTAGAAGCTGGTCGAAACATATGTGCCCGCAGCGTCCCGGGGCTCACTGGGGAAGAACAGGGCCTTTTTCCTCTGGCCGCCTTCCGGAGCCGGCTTCCGCCTACCGGTGTAGGGGATTGGCTCAAATATGCAGCTAGTTACTTGGCAACGCTACACAGCCTCGTTTTCAGGCCGCGTTGCGACCGCCATTTTGGGGTCAGGCCACATATTGTGACAAAATGGTGGATCGTCGAGGTGGCAGTGTGCAAATGCACAGGAGGGGCTCAAGTGGGCAGCAGGCCTCAGGATGCAGGCGCACAGTGGGTAAAGGAGGCTAGTTAGCCATACACTTGCCTCATCAAGATGGATATTTCCGAGATTGCTGCTTCATGATGGTCAGGCAGCATGCGTAGAGTATTCCGGCGGTGCTTCGGGAAGGATGTGCTCGTGAGGGGCAGGGAGGGGCTCCAGCCCTCTCACCCTTCGTGGGTGCAGCTGAAGTTAAAGTGGTAGCAGTAGTGGAGCAGCCAGGCTTATCTCAAGAGTATATGAGCAGTAGCAGAGATTACACAAAGGGACCACAATTACTGTGACTCAAGCAAACACTGACTCAATGTTTCAGGTAAAAAATATAAGTACATTTATTTTTAAACTATCTGTTATAAAACACTTCACTTCTATAAATTCGAAACCACACGTAAAATACACTACACACAGCCAATTCCACTTGTGTCAGTAAATTCAAGGTAAGTACATTAGGATTTGACAGACCGGTGTTGCGATACTAACGCATAACCGCGGATAGAAATGCTCACGAAGTTAAATCACACTTTGTATTTAAGAATTTCAAACAAGGGAAAAGTGAATAAAAATCAAAGGCAATACTTTTTCAAGGCAAGGAGACTCGAGGACTTGTCCAAAGATACAGATTGAAGTCAATAGGCCTGTGCCAGTGTCAATGGAGCAGATGCTCAGTTGCTGAGAATTACACGTTGAACAGTTCGAGATTCGTGATGTCGAGAGTTCGTAAGATTGTGAAATGGAAGGAAAAGTTATAAGGAGGGAAGAAAGAATAAATCTTCGTGGAGGAAAAGGGTTCACCCCGATTCCGGCTGATCAGAAGGAGAGAATGACCAAGTGTGCACAGTACTTTATTCCGTTGGAGAAACGCTGGTGCCATGGCAGTTGTTCCTGGTAGTTCCTGCAGACTCACGGTTCCTGCAGCTTCAGTTGTGCGGACAAGGACGACATCTGGAGCGATCTGCCCTACGCAGGGATGAGGGCAGCAGCAGCGAAAAGAACGATGAATAAAAGGTGCGCTCCTTTAAATCAGGAGAGTGCTCTTCTGATGGCTATCCAGACCACTACAGCACAGCAGTGATTTCGACCCAGGAGAGGATTCTCTGACTGAAGAAAAGGCGAGCTGGTTGATCCCACCAGGCTCAAGGGAAGAAGACTCCAGAGTGGATCTTCTCTTGTCGTTGAAGGGTAGATAGCTCAGGACTGCAGCAGGGCTTCACCGGGACTCGGGGTTGCAGCAGCTGTCCCCATCTCCGCTTCTCTTTGGTTCCTTGCAGTTCCAGTGGCGATTCTGACTTCTAGCCCAAGAGTCCTGCCTTTTATGCCAAAATCCCCCATGTACACAGCCTGGCTGTCAATCACTCAGCAGGGGGGTTGTCCAGCCCAGACAACCACCTCAGCCAATCAACACAAAGTGCGACTCGGGTCTTCAAGGAGACCCTGTGCAGGGGGTGAGTACACCCTTCCCTCACATTCAGCCCACCTAGACACCCAGACACGAAAGGAGGGCTTCTGGTCAGAAGCCCGCCAAAGGTCGGCGAACAAAGGAGGCAAACCTGGTTTGCCGCGCAAAGAAAGACCCAAGATGGATTTTAACAAAAAGAAATGGCGATTAAACCCAACCGGAGCCGAAATAAAAAGTATTTGGGCTAGCGGGTTTAAAGTTTGAGGCTACTAACATAGCCTAAAACAATACCACGTTATGTAATATAATCGCGGTAGGAAAATTAGGGTAGATACCACTGCCAACAGCCAAGTCTTAATGTTAAGGGAGTGAAACAATGCTCCAGGAGGTACAGATAAAAAGGGCTAAGAATTAGCCCTTTCCAATACTCAATGTAAGATGGGGTGTACTGGATCTGTGGTTAAATGACTATGTAAAGTTAATGGCAACTTTACCCTTTTCTGGGGGACCGTAGTCAGCCCCAGAAATGGAGTCGTGGGAAGTCTAAAAGACAACCCTGTGTCACTGCACTGAAAGTGCTGTGTAACACACAAAAGAGTGGGACTACTGAAGTGGTATTCTCCAGAGTCCACAATTACAAAAACAGATGAAATGCACATGGCAAAACACAGGCAAGAGTGGGGGAAAGGCTCACGCTCTTACCAAGTGGAAAAAATTAACTCCAGAAATCCAGCAAAGCTGCTGGGGGCACTGACTGGGTAACAGAAATTAGCCATAGAATGAGAATTCTCACTAACAAGAAGCGATAGCCAAAGTAGACTGTGTGCGCAAATATGGTCCTAACACATCACAACGCTGACACGGATTGCAACATTGAAGAAGCCAGTGCGAGTACATAGAGCCATAGACTCAATGAAGGAACAGTTCCTGTGGGCGCAAACACACAGTGCAACCACACTCTGGTGATCCATGTTATGACGAAAGGTACGGCAGCAGTGATGGATTACTACTGAGTTTGTGGCCAACAAGCCTACTTGCACCTCCAACTCTCATGGATGGGCAAGTTTTCACTGGCCACCCTGCACTCAGTGCTGCTAGTAATCCTGGAAGAACACCTGAAGAGAGAAGAAATGCCTGTCAAGGTGCCAACAGCCACTCCAGCACCTAAAGAAGCAGAATGAACCTTGCAGATCACACTAGAATTTGGTATGTTGCCAGAAAAAGGATGATTTCAGCATCAGGGAAGAAAGAAGAGATCAAACTGTCTCAAAAGACTATTCCGCACTGTTCAGAGGAATACCTGACGGCATTTTTAGCTCAGCAGATACTTTCTTTTTTGCCTCCTGGGCTACAAGCAGCTTGTGCACTTTTGTACCCCCGGAGGATTCTGAGAAAGGGTCACTATCCCACGTCATCAAGGTGGTGCACAATCTAGGTGTTCAAATGAAGAAAGAAGGTGGAGTTCAGATCTCAGATTGGCTATTGCTTGCCTTTAATTGGGTCTCATCATGGCTGGGGGCAGCAGTGTAACTACTGGTGCCTGTGATAATTTTCTTCTTGGTTCTCTTCTGCACAGGCCAATTGGGTCTCCGATGTTGTGTTCATATAATCCCTAATAGTGCAAAGATGATGGTATCAATTGGGGGAATCTAAAACACCTTGCCATACAATAAACAGCAAAACTCAAACTGATATTTCTGGGATTGTAGATATGTCGGGTGGGGATGAGTTTGTTACTGTAGAATAAACGAAAGGGGGGGAATATTGGGGAGGAGCTAGCGTCTTGAATGGTGCCTTCCTGCTCCCCCCACCCCCCCTCAAGTGCTTTACAATTAGGCAAGACTTCTCAAAGCACTGTAACATTGAGTAAGCTTTTTTCATGCAAAAATAATCACACACGGACGTGGCCGGCCACTAAATGAAAATAGTTGGCATATAAATATAAGGAAAATAAAAAGGACGGCAATGAAGCAAAACACGCACCAATCCAGAGCGACTTTATCCGTGGCGATAAAGAAGTACAAATCATGGCTCAAGAACCACCGGATTAGTCTCTACAACATGACTCTGAACAAATGCTAAAAATCGTGAGCAGCAATAAAACCAGAGAATTCTGGACTTTAATAAAAAAAATCCAGATTCTAGAACAAATGAGACTCTCACAATTTCGGTAGGCGAAATTAAATGGGTGAACTACTTTACGGCCCTCTTTGCACTTCCAACAGGGCCTCCGCAGATTCTGAAAAAGAGCATCAGTGCCGCATGGGAGGACCTAACAGATGAAGGCGACATTAAAGGAGTCATTCTGAAATTGAAATCATCCAGGGCCCCTGGTCCCGACGGTCTGACGAACATAGACTTAAAACTTTATCCAGAGAAGTGGACAACTCTCATCAGTCAGATCTTCAGTCGGTGCAAAGAACTAAATACTATTCCGACGTCATGGACCATGGCGGTGGTGGTAGCAATTTTTAAGACGGGCAGCAGGGAGTACCCAAGCAACTACCGCCCTATTGCCCTGCTAGACATCATCAGCAAGGTTTTCACATCTCTCCTCCTTGTAAGATTTCAAGCATGGGCCACACTCTCCCCTTGAGCTGACCCCTTTCAAACGGGTTTCCTGAAAAATGCGAGCACATCGGTGAACATTATGCTGTTAAACATCATTAAAAGAAAAATTAGAGCTGGCGCCCTGAGAGTGTTCTTAGCTATTATTGATCTAACCCAGGCGTCCGACCGAGTGGACCGGGAGTGTTAGGGAGAATTCTCTTATAAGGCTAATTTCCCAAACCTAGTGATCCCCCAGCAGCTTTGCTGGATTTTAGGGGTTTGTTTTTTTCTCCTGCTAAGAGTGAGACTCTCTTACTCCGACTCTTAGACATGATTTGGGGTATGTCTTTGACTTGTCATGTGCTTATGGGCTATAGGGTTTCTTTTTACTCCATCGTCTGTTTTTCTGTATGTGTGGTACACAGCACCCTCAGTGCAGTACCACAGGGGTGTCACAGTGACCCCCAAACATAGACTCCATACCCTGGGACTGACTACTACTGTCTCCCAGGGCATGTAAAGTCACCATTGACTTTACTAGTCCGAAATTGTGAACAGAACCAGTACAGACCATCATATTGTGGAAGTACTGGTAAGGGGTAATTCGATTGCCCCTGGGTCTGTTTTTGAGGGGGCACTGTCCCGTCCCCCCTCGTCGAGTTTCTGGCTGGTGGCAGTGGTTACCACGCGAAATATTCCACTGGAATATTCTCTATGGGATTTTCCCATTGATTTTAAACGCACCACTTTTTGGTGCAATGTTAAAGATACTGCCAGTTTATTTATTTAATATTAAATCACCGGTTGGGTCTTTTTGC
This sequence comes from Ambystoma mexicanum, assembly GCF_040938575.1. NCBI lineage: Eukaryota > Metazoa > Chordata > Amphibia > Caudata > Ambystomatidae > Ambystoma > Ambystoma mexicanum. Next base: position 698,333,647 of record NC_090921.1, read on the forward strand.
CAGAACTCGATTCTAAAATGGCGTTTGTGTCCGTCTCGAACTCTGACCAAGGTCGAGCCCTTTGTTCCACTATTTTGGCGGGCTTCTCCACAGAAGTCCTCCAAATGGTGCCACTCTGTCTGGGTTCCACAGGAAAGGTGGAGGGGGGAATTGGCAACCTGGACTGCGTTGCCTTAGCAACCCAAGTCGCACTCTACTCTGATTGGCCCAGTGGGAAGCCGCCCAGCTCACCACTTAGCATGTGTGATTGACAGCTAGGCTGATGAATGGGTGTTTTTCTGCATAAAAGCAGGGCCTTTGGGACTGGAACTTCAGAAGTCGCCACAGGACCTAAGAATCCAAAGAGGGAAGAAGCTGAGCCACCTGCAACCGACGACACCACCGGTGAAGCCCTGCTGCAACGAACTCACCACTTTTTCAACGACAAGAGAAGATCTTCTGCTGGAGAGTCTTCTCCCTTTGAGCTGATAGGACCAACCAGTTCGCCCTTTTTCGCTTCCAAAGACGTCACTTGGTCGAATCGCCCGTGCCAAGCACCCCGGCGGCCGGATAGCCAAGCTTCACCACTTTTAACCGCGAATAAAAGGACCACACCTTTTAATCGGGAACTCCGCGGCTGGTTTCATCCCTGTGCAGTGCAATGACTCCACGTCCCCTCCTCGACGAGATCTTCTCTTCTCTTGGTCGGAACCACAAACTTCAACCACTGCCAGGAACAACTGCCCCCGCTGGAGCTTCATTTCTCTTTAAGGTACTGTGTACTGCCTGGCCTCCCTTTCTACAGATTGCTAAAGGTGACCCTTAAATCCTTGGCTTCTAAACTGGGTTGGCTCTGGCCTTCTAACTATATCACCCCAACCTCTTTTGAACACTCTGCAAAGACTTTCAGTGCACTTTAAACCGTGTGATCCTGGGCACATTTCGCTTTGCTCCATTTAAAGTGGGCCTAGCCTATGAACTTTGGCTCTACAGTATAACCTGCCTTTCTCCCCTTGCTCTGAACTCTTAAGTGTTGGGAACTGTTTTGTTTTATGCTCTGCCTTTTCTCTCCCTTTTTAACCTAAACTATTGGAGTGCAATCTAGGTTAAGCGCTCACTTCTGTCTTAATACATAGTTGTGCTTTAACCCTGACTTGTCTGATAGTTATCAAGGGAGGTGTGTATACTTACCTGACTGTGTTTTAACTTACTTTTCATTGAGAGTGCTAGTGTATTGCCTAAAGCGTGTTTTAAATAAATAACTATATACTTTTTATACAAAGCTCTGGTCAGTTTTTGTTTGCTCTACTGTGTTTTGGCCCTATTGTGTATACTCTGCATGCTGCTCTTCTTGAGAAGTCTGACTGCTCAGCCACAGCTACCAGGTAAATCTGGGTGGTGCAGACTGCTACAAATTGGTTTACTGCTTACTCCTGTAGTCTTAATCTTTTTGCAGTGTTCCCCAAGGGAACTGCACAGGATTCTGCCTAACAGGGAGAAACTCTGGCAGAAGCTTGTAGCTTGGAAATGTCCACCATCCATCTTGGGCCCCTTAATCGTGTTACATACCAATGCAAAAATGCGAGTGCGGCTCAGTCAACAAGGCTTTCTGTCAGCCGAAATCCCCTCGAATAGGGGGGTGAAACAGGGCTGCCCCTTGGCTCCTGCCCTGTTTATCGCTTTCCTGGGGGACTACAAAGACTCGGCGTCAACAGTCCAATAATTTCCACCTAGATTCGGAAACTCCAGTGTCTCACGGCTGCTTTATGCCGACCATTTGATATTGTTGGACTAAACATCTATTGGGCTCCAAAGGCAATTGAACAACCTGGCGAGTTACATAGAACAAAATAACTTGGAAAAAAACAAGAGCAAGACGAACATCTTGACTCTGGAGAAATGTACAAAACAAGGTGATAAACTGAGCTGGTTTTTGGCCGGTTCTAAAATTGAATCTGTCGCCCACTTCAAGTATTTAGGAGTCACTATCGACTGATCAAAATCAGAAATCCGAATGCAAGAAGTCCTTTGGGACAAAATGCGCAACCTCACTGCGCAAACTAGAGCAATCGATTAAAAAATGTGGAAGGTTCTCCCTGCTGCTCGCAATCCAATTCTATAAAACCAAAGTGGTACCATCGATTGTCTACGGGATGGACGCATGTCCTGCCATCCCAACAACAATATGGCCTAAGTTAGAAGGATTCCTCTGGAGAACTGTGCTTAATGTACCTAAGTCAACATCTGCTGCAGCTATTGGGCATGAATTAGGCCTGATCTCCCTGTCAGCTATGGTAGATCATAACAGTATGCAGCTGTACGGAAAGATTTTGATGTCGGACAGCCCGCCAGTTTATCGACTGATTGCAGAAGAAGCCAAAAAAAGAAGCTGTCTGATGTTAAATACCTGGGTGACTATAAAAAAAAGCTCCAGCTAGAGACTATAACCTGCACTGAAGAACTCCTAATATCTAACCCCCAGAGAGTGAAAAAAAAATGGACGATCTGGACTGGATCAACACTCAAGAAAGAGCCAACAAGTAACAAACTGTTAAGACATCTACCTCCAGCGACTAGAAACTCAAAGGAAACTATGGCATACATCAGTAAATTTCCAGATAAAAGGCTAAGGGGCATTTTCATGAGAACACAAACCACCTCCTGACACATGAAATCCTGGAAATAGGATCATTGTCAAATTCAAATGATTGTAGACTATGCCGTGAGAAACACCAAACGGAAACTATAAGACACCTCTTGATGTCCCGTTCGGCTACACAAGGAGCAAGAGTCTCATATCTCCTACCTTTGTTCGCAGACTCTAACCTTCGAGAAGAAGAGACCTGGTGGGTCTGCCTAATTTCTAGTGAAAAGACCAGATGGACTATTGCAGCAGCAAAGATTTTAAAATTCGCCATGGACAAAATAGAAGCTTTATGAATTTTATTAGACGGAAAACCTTCAAGGACCTGAATTTCGGAACATACCTTGTAAAAAGTCCAAATTGACTATACACAAGTAAAACAATTTAAAAATATAAGTGTCAAGGAGTACCCCCCCCTCTCACCTGGGTCCGGTGTTTGCCGGTGTCTTCGATCGCTGTCTTCTTGCGAACGCTCCTGATTTTGAACAGCGCTGCTCGAGTCTCGTCTGGTTCCAGGTTGCGTTTAGTTCCGGGAGCGCGGCGTCCAGGAATCCGGGAGACTGGGAAGGGCTAGTAATGCTCGGAACCAGGAAGCGGGAAAGGGTCAGGAGCGGATAATAGCACTGGGACAAGGGAAACAATACCGCAAGCTCAAAACACACGTCTGAAGCTACTCTGCAATAGCATTGAGACACACAGAGCCGCGGAAGGCGTGGTCTATAAATAGATCACGCCGCGTTCAGCGCATGGAGCGAACAAGGGCTTCAGCTCTGGATGGCCATGTTGGAAGTATTACGGAATGTAAGCCCCGTTGAGACAGGGACCAGGAGGTCCAAAAGGGGCGTGATCTGAGGTTCATGACAGCATGCCTCCTCCGAAGGCCTTTCCCTCCAGGTTTGCCCGGGTGTATTAGGTGGTATCTTCTGAGCAACCGAGGAGCCTTGATATTTGAAACAGGTTCACAGGTCCTTTCGCTAGGAGGATATCCTTTCCACTCCACTAGATATTGAAGATGGCCCCGCTTATACCTGGAGTCACAAATCCGGGACACCTCATATTCCAGTTGGTTGTCAACCAGTAGAGGAGGTCGTCTACTGGATTTTCGAGAGGATTGGATGTAGGGCTTCAATAGGGATGTGTGAAAAACTGGATGAATTCTTTTCCAGGAGTCAGGTAGCTTGATTCGATATGAGACAGGATTGATAATCTCCTTGATGGGAAATGGACCATAGTAGCGGGGAGCCAGCTTGTTTGGTCGCAAGTGTCGGGGGAGTAGTTTTGATGACAACCACACTCGCTCACCGACTGTATAGGAAGCACCTGGTCTTCTCTTGGAATCGGCATACCTCTTGGTCTGTAATCTGGCTTTCTCTAAGTGTTCTTTAGCCTCCCGGTGAATGTTGATAAGAGTTTCGATCCAGGAGTCAACAGTAGGTACTGGTGTAGGGTAAGGAAGAACCGAGGGTAAAACCGATGGATGTAACCCCTGGCTACAATAAAGAGGGCTGGTCTGTAGCGCTGAATGTTCGGAGTTGTTGTAGGCGAATTCCGCAACGGGTATCAGGAGAGACCAGTCATCCTGGACCTTGGTGGCGAAACATCGGAGATATTGTTCCAGGGTCTGATTTGCACGTTCTGTGGCTCTGTTGGTTTGGGGGCTATAACCTGATGAGAGGGCACGTTGGATTCCTAGTACCCGACAGAGGTGTTTCCAGAATTGAGAAATGTATTGGGGACCCCGGTCAGATATGATCTTGGAAGGAAGCCCATGTAGGCGGAATATGTGTTCCAGAAATATTCCAGCTAGCTCTGAAGAGGAGGGTAGTTTCATCAGTGGCGTAAAATGGGCCATATGGGTAAACAAATCTATGGTGACCATGATGGTAGTATATCCTCGGGAAGGTGGTAACTCCACTATGAAGTCTGTAGCGATAATTTCCTATGGTTTAGATGGTAGAGTGGGCTGCAGAAGAAGACCCACCGGTCTTTTGTTATCATGTTTATTTTTGGCACAGGTTATACAAGCCTGGATGTATTGCTGTACGTCAGACTTCATTTTAGGCCACCAGAACTGTCCCTGTATAAGACGGAGGGTGTTGGTGATACCCCGGTGCCCGGAATGGAGTGTGTCATGACAAAGGTTTATTATTTTTTGCTTTAACTTCCTTGTAGGAATGAGTAGAGCATTGTCCTTGAATAAGTATCCTTCCTTGGCTCTTAATTTCCAGTGATTTCTTGTTGAAATGTCCTTCCATATTTCTGAGGATTGGGTTTGTGATCGGACTTCTTCCAGGAGATTAACTGCTTGGGCTGCGAAGATCGTGGGAGAAAACATTTTAGGAAATGCCTTATCTTCAGTAGTCACGTAGTCAGGACGGCGAGACAAGTCGTCAGCGATCAGGTTCTGAGATGTAGGGACATGGTTAATGTGGTACTGATACTGGGCAAAAAAGTAGGCCCAACTGCCTGACGACTGTTCCTGCACTCCAGTGACTGTAGAATCTGAAGGTTTTGATGATGAGTACGGACTTGGACAGGATGTCTGGCTCCCAGAAGTAGGTGTCGCCATTCAGGGAAGGCTTGGCGAATGGCTAAGAGTTCCTTTTCCAGGACGGAGTAGTGTGTTTCACTAGGAGTTAAGGTTCTTGAAAGATAAGCAACAGGGTGTTCCAAATCGTCCTCCATTTTCTGCTTCAACACTGCTCCTATAGCGTAATTAGAGGCATGTGTTTCCACTAAAAAGGGTCGACTTGTATCGGGTTGTGCCAAAATGGGAGCTTGTGTGAACTCGGTCTTCAAACGCTGGAATGCAGTTTCTTGTAATGTTGACCAGACAAATGGGGTATCCTTCTTTAGCAGAGCCACTATAGGTTGTACAATCTCAGAAAAAGTGGCTATGAACTTTGCGTAGAAATTGGCTAGTCCTAGGAAGGATTGGATTTGTTTCACGGATGTGGGAGTAGGCCTGGCGAGAATGGCCTTTACCTTTTGAAGGGTCCATGCCAAGCCCCTCTGGACTAAGGATAAATCCCAGATAGTGTACAGAGGTAACGTGAAACAAACATTTTTCAGGCTTGGCTAAGAGGTGATGTTCCCGGAGTCTTTGTAGAACTGCCTTAACATGTCCTTCATGCTTCAGAGGGTCCTTGGAAAAAATCAATATGTCGTCCAGATAGACAATGACGAAGAGAAACAACATATCAGAGAACACCCTATCCATAAAACGTTGGAATACTGCTGGGGCATTGGCTAGTCCAAAGGGCATGACCAGGTACTCGTAGTGGCCAAAGGGTGTTGTAAAGGCGGTCTTCCACTCGTCTCCTTCCTGGATACGGATCAGATGGTAGGCACCCCTGAGATCCAATATGGTGAATATTACGGCTCCTCTCACAGCTTCCAGGATATCTGAGATCAGGGGCAGTGGGTACCGATCCTTGAGGGTGCATTGATTTAAGCCTCTATAGTCGAGGCAAGGTCTGAGTTCCTTGGTATCCTTCTTGGGAACGAAGAACAGCAAAGCACCCGCTGGAGATTTCAAGGGTTTTATGGTGCCGTTTTCAAGATTGTCTAGGTATTCCCGAAGGGCCTTTTTCTCGGGTTCGGAAAGAATGAACATTCTGCCAAACGGAATTACAGCTGAGGGATCCGTATCTATGGCACAGTCTTCGAGCCTGTGAGGGGTTAAGGCTTGGACTATGGCAGTAGAAAATACATCAGCATATCCCTGATAGGCCTCTGGAACTTGTATGATATTGGAAACCATGAGTGGTGTTTCTTGGTCTCTTGGTGGTTCTTTAGAAATTACCGAAGAGGGGTCCAGGGATAGACAGCGGGCCATACAGAACTCTGAGCCCAGGAATAATGATCCTGCTGTCCAATTGATATACGGATTGTGCTTTTGTAACCAGGGCATTCCCAAAACCACGAGGTAATGGGCTGACTTAATGATGTCGAATGTAATCCGCTCTTGATGATGGTTTATGGAAAGTTGAATCTCTTTAGTCTGCAGGCTGCTGGGTCCTGAAGAGAGGGGTCTTCCGTCAATTGCTTCCACCGGCTGCATGGTGTTTCGTGTCTCGTACGGAATATGATGACTAACAACCCAGTCTTGATCAATGAAAATTCCAATAGCTCAGCAATCCACCAAGGCCAGAATGGGATAGGTCTTGTCTTTGGAGGGCGACAGGAATGCCTGTAGTATCACCAAACTGTTTTGTCCAGGAGAGTTCAAGGATGGAATTGATGTGGAGCAAACATCTCTCTCCCGAATCTCTGCTCCGTTTAAGATCGGGAGCTGGCGTTTCACGAATGCCGAGGAGGTGCCAGAGGGCATTCCCTGACCAAATGTTTGTCTGAAGTACAATACATACGCAAACCCGTATGGATCCTTCTCAATCTTTATTGAGGTGATATGGGTCCACGAAAGGCTCCAATTTGCATGGGTTCAGGTTCTGGGGCTGGACTTGGGTTTGCATCCGTTCTGGCTGTGCTCTCAAAGGACGTCTTGGGTGGGTTCCCTTTGGATTTCTTCCTTTCAGTCTTCCTTTCCTGGATGCGAAAGTCTATTTGCAAGGCCAGGTACATTTGTGCTTGGAATGAATTAGGTCTGGCCACCCTGGCCAATTCATCCTTGATCTCATTGTTCAGGCCTCTCCTGAACAGGGTAAAACTAACCTCAGAGGACCAGTCTGCTTCCTTAGCCAATTGTTTAAATCTGGTCACATAAGTGAGCATATCTTGGGAGCCCTGTTGAAAGTCCAGCAAGCGTTCTTGGGCAGTGTAGACCTGTTCTGGACGGTCAAGCATGCGTTTAAGGGCCTGTATGAACCCATCATAGTCGCCGAGGAGGGCATCGCCGGAGTTAACAAGGGGTGTTGCCCAAGTTAAGGCGTTGCCGGAAAGGTGGGATATGATGAAACCCACCTTAGCCCTAGGAGTCGAGAACTAATAGGGCCTAAAGGTAAAGTGGACCAGGCATGAATCCAGGAATCTGCGAAGTGTTTTTGCCGAACCATCATAATTGTCAACAATACCGCCCAAACGGGCACCCTCCTTTGTAGCAGAATCCCGGGATAAGACCAATTGTTTGAGCGTGGCGTTTTCCGCCTTAAGATTTTGAACCTCGGTTGATAATTCTTGCATGTGTCGCATTAAGTCCTGCACGGCGGCTTCCATCTCGTTTTTAGGTTCGATCGGGTGGCGTCTCAAACTGTCAAGGAGTTCCCCCCTTCTCACCTGGGTCTGGTGCTTGCCGGTGTCTTCGATCGCTGTCTTCTTGCGAACGCTCCTGGTCTTGAACAGTGCTGCTCAAGTCTCGTCTGGTTCCTGTTTGCGTTTAGTTTCGGGGGCGCGGAGTCCAGGAATCCGGGAGACTGGCAAAGGATAGTAATGCTCGGAACCAGGAAGGGGGAAAGGGTCAGGAGCGGGTAATAGCACTAGGACAAGGGAAACAATACCGCGAGCTACGAACACACGTCTGCGGCTACTCTGCAATAGCATTGAGACGCGTGGAGCTGCGGAAGGTGTGGTCTATAAATAGATCATGCCGCGTTCAGCGCATGGAGCGGACAAGGGCTTCAGCTCTGGAGGGCCATGTTGGAAGTAGTACAGAATGTAAGCCCTGTTGAGACAGGGACCAGGAGGTCCAAAAGGGGCATGATCTGAAGTTCATGACAATAAGGTACAAATAACTATTTAGCTGAATACATTTGTAAACATTTTAAATTGTAGTTCGTTTTTTCAGAGCACGCCGAAGGGGTCTGTGCCAAAAGGAATGCAGCCTGTGCTAAAAATAGACTACAGGCATTTTGTCACCGAGGCTAGCTCTGGCAGACCACACAAAGTGGCAAAGCAGCTGTTTCTGTCCATCAAAAACCCATGCAGACTAAAAACTTAATGCACGACATACAGTGTACTGTGGAAAACAGTTTTAAGGATAATTACTGGACCAGATAAAATATAATTATATTGAGTGGAATGTGGAGAGTATGGCGGGAAGGTGCATATATATATAAATGTTTATAATATAGCAATGATGCTAAAAAGGAGCTTACATGTATTCCTGTCTAGGCAGTAGTATGCTAAGTAGTTTGTAACCTAGCCATGCAAGAAGGAAGACGGCAGCGTCCCCCTTAAGGCAAGAAGAACAGTTTTGGATGAGCTATGCCAGTATCCAGTAACGAAGTTGAACAGTATATAAGGTGCCTGCTTGGCATCAGTCTGGAGGAGCCAGCCACACAAGACAGGATCCTGGTCGGGGAGCAGAGTCCTTTGGCCCCCCCGCCACCATCCTCATCTTTGTACAGATTAAAGTTTGTAATCCTTGCAAGATGACTCTTGGCCTTCATTCCCTAGAGGGGTGAATTATTAATCTGGTGTGAGCGAAATTAGGGATACCTGTATCTTTAAGGGGGTGCCCCTATAACTTGGGCTACCTTTCACCTGTTTCTCCAGTCCTGTTACCTGAATATCCATTATACCAAAGAGAGAGTTCCTGGGCATACAGTAACTTAGTTTATCTTAATCTCTATTACTTCTGTTAATTTCTTCCATTATAGTTCAGTTTAGGGCAGCACCACCACTTTCCAGCCCTTACACATCCTCAGCAGCACAGACCTGACTTTCTCTTGCCCATATGTTTCATCTTGTCAGGTGTCGCATATCATGTTGCTATGAATTTATCTGCCTGCTGTGATTAATCAAGTGGCGTCGTCACTGATCTGACGGTAACCTCCTCCAATGGGGATGGCAGCCGCTACCTGATCCTGACCCTGGGGGCGGCTATACGAGGGAGGATCACATCGTAGGAGACAGCCTCTGAGGAGGTGTCATGGCTTCATTGGATGAGACATGGTATCCCCCATTTGCCCATGAAGAAGACCTCTTTATAACCAATACCCTGAAGACCGATTGCCATACATCTTCTAGGGAAAATTGAGAAAACCTTTCCCAAAAACCTATAGACCAAACTTCCATCCCTAGTCTAAAATGTGGAAGCTCCAAGACCACCTTTTCCAGTTTAATTATTTACCATATAGAAATGACTTATCCTTCAGAAATGTAAAGTTATTTTCCAAGTGAACTGCATCATCCAACATCAATGGAATTGTTTTCCCACAATCGCCCAAATACTGGGACGAGGAAGAAGGAAAATACAATGCAGAACGGAAGGACTCAGAAGCTCAATGCGTGTTATAGTTGTTTTCGCAATGCACCGTCCACAGAACGTTTAAAGACCGAAGGCAAAGAGTTAGAAGCTGCTGCTGTTTGGGAGAAGATGTCTCGCCTCTCTGCGAGGCTTGTGAAGCTTGAAGCACAAACCGGTCTGGCAGAACCGAGCGTCTCACCAGCGAGGGAGAAGAGAAATGCTGCGAGGACAGGACACACCGCAGACACGCTAGGAGCCAGTGGGAAGACTCCTGGGCATTTGGCAACCGAAGAAAGCAGCGTTTCACCTACCAGGGCCTGGATCGAGACAGGCATGCGGAGACAAAGCCGTGGGAGATAACGGAACGATACGAAAACAGTACAGTGTGGAAAGCAGGTCGGTACACCTTTGCCACGTGAACACGAATGGGGCCGAGAATGGCAAGCAGAGCCAGTGAGTTAACGCAAGCATAGTGGGGACCCCAGAGCATTTCGGCAACAGCGGCAAGTACGAACTATAATAATGAATGCCACAAAAGGAGAGAGAGTAAGGAGACTGATTGAAAACCAAGAAAGCATATTGCAAATCTGTACCCTATCAATATATGAATGTATGGAATGCAAATATGTGGGGAACCCAAATCAAATGATCTATCAATTAGATCTACTATACCATGTTCGGTAAGATTTTCATATCAATGATAAATCTTCCAGACCTATGTCAACCCCAGAACTTTTTGCTGTACTTGTAGATTATTTTTCTCTATACCTCAGTGAGTGGGAACCTTTTTCCACACTGATTCTTTTACTCTTTGTATGGGTGTCATTTTCAGACTCTCCGTAGTGTCTTTTAAAAGTTATCCTCTTTGACAACTTTTTGTCAATAAATGCCTATTGTTGCTGGGTTGCTGTAAGGGCTCCCCTTTTAACTTTCTCTGGCTAACCTTCTGAGAACTACAGTTCCCAAGGATAGAATGGATCTTTGGTTCCCTTAAACATTTTATTAGGTGAGACCAGCACCCCCCACCTTATGTGGAGTGCTGGGCAGATACTGAATATCCCCTTTCTCATTTTAAATGTAACATTTCTATTACAAGGACAAACTTGCCTTTAATGGCTGGTGGTGTTAGGGAGAATTATCTTTCTATGGCTAATTTCCCTTACCTATAGAGTCCCCCAGCAGCTTTGCTGGATTTGAAGGGTTTGTTTCTTTTCACCTGCTAAGAGTGAGACTCTTTTTCCCACTCTTAGGCATTTTTGCTATGTGTGTTCTAGGCTATTTTTGTGTTTAACGTCTATGGGATTTTCTCAACCCCATAGGAACCATCTTTATTCACATGTGTTACACAGCACCCTCAGTGCAGTCACACAAGGCGTCGTAGCGACCCCCCAAACTAGACTCCATACCCTGGGACAGACTACTGTTTCCCAGGGCATGTAAAGTCCCAATTGACTTTACTAGTCAATTTTTATGAACTTGACCAGTACAACCCATGTTAGTTTGGAGGTACTGGAAAGGGTTAATAGTTTTTCCCTTATTTTCATTTTCGAGAGGGTACCGTACAGTCCCTCTCTCAAAGGTTTCTGGCTGGTGGCAGTGGTTACTACCGTGAATATTCGACCGCAAATATTTCCCTGTGGGATTTTCCCATTGTTCGAGGCTACCACTTTTTCTGTCAGCCTCCAACATACCGCCGGTGTATTTTAATATTAACTTTACTCCGGTAGGTTTTATTTGCCAGAACTTTAATATAAATTCTTTCTCGTGTCTTTCTCTAAACTCCTAACCCAGGTCGGGGATCCTTTGTTTGTCCTTTGGGTGGGCTTCTGCCAAGAAGCCCTCCTTTCGGCGCCACTGTGTCTGGGGGGGTCCGATGTGTGGGAGGGGGCGTAGGACCCCTGGACAGGGTTGCCTCAGCAACCCATGTCGCACTCTATCCTGATAGGCTGGAGGGTCTCCCGCCAAAGGTGACCACTTCACTGTGTGAGTGACAGCGAGGTTGTATGAATTGGGCTCTTTTTGCATAAAAGCAGGGTCCTGAGGATTGGAAGAGCAAGACGTTGCCACTGTAACTAAGAAGCCGAAGAGGAGAGAAGCCAAAGACATCTGCAACGACTGAACCACCGGTGAAGCCCTGCTGCAACATCTCACCACTTTTCTCCACACGACGAGAGAAGATCTTCATCTGCAAGAGCTTTCTTCCCTTGAGCTGATGGGGCCAACCAGTTTGCCAATCGCCTTCCTGGACCTGCCTTGGTCGAATCACCAGTACCCAGTACCCAGTACTCAGTGGCCGGATAGCCAGGCACCAGTCCACCCGGACTGCGATTTAAAGGAGCGTACCTTTTTATTCGTCGGGCAGCACTGCGGCTGGTTTCATCCCTGGGTAGTACAGTAACTCGAACCTTCCTCCACGACGAGAGCCTCTCTTCCTCTGCTGGATCCCCCTAACTGCAGGAACAACTGCCACCGCAGGAGCCACTTCTTCATTTAAACGTACATTGTTCCGCCAGGCCGCCCTTTCTTCACGGTAGCACTAAAGGTGTTTTAAATCCTTTACCTACCTGTTGGTTGGCCGCCCCTCTCCCTTAACATTCTTTTCAACGTCTTCATCAACCTGCAGCTACAAGAACATTTTGCTCCTGGGCCCTAGCCCTGTACCACTGACTCTGGCACAGGCCTACTGACTCTGACTACATTTGTTAGATCTGCCTTCTTTAGATTGATTCTCATCTAGAACTGTGTGGTGCACCTATTTCTTACAACTGCCCTTTCCTTCCCTTTTCTAAACCTTGTGAAATGCCATTTTGCTCAGTTTTCATTTAAGTATTGCCTATACGGATGCACTGTCTTGCTTAAACTGGTTCACAAATGTATGGGAAGTGTTTCTAGGGGGTGTAAGTGTCATGATCACTGCTTCCAAGGAGTCAGGAACAGCCCAACGTCCTTGGAAGCAGGCCCCTAACCGTTATCTTAGGCACCAGCCGGTCCCCACTGGGACCTTTTGGACCTTGTCCTGGCGCCGGTGGCACCAGGCTCATCAAAGCCATCGGTCCCGGCACTGGAAGCGCTGGGCTCATAATATGTATGAAGATGCTTGGGTGGACTTACTTGCAGCAGACCATGCTGCTTACTTACCAGCCACATAGGAATCCTCTGTGAACAGGAACTACTTTCTTACCTGGGTGGGGCAAGCTCCACTCCCTGGATACAACACGGGAACTCTTCTGGAACTGGAACTCTTTTCTTACCTAAGCGGGCCCGTGGAGGAAGACGCCTCATCACTCCAAGGCTATTTAAACCACACCCGATTGAACAAACGTGCTTCGCGTTATTCTGCATCTGCAGCAGAACGCTCACCGAGTCTGTTCCAGCCTTTCTTCCTTCCGATCCTGAACCTGCAAGAACAATACTTACCACTCCTGTATCCAGTATTCAGCAGCACCTGCAAAGACAAGAAACAACAGGTTAGCACGGCAACCTTTACACGCAGCGCTTTCCTCACCTGGTCCATTGGCAGCGAACATTTCTTCACGCTGCACCTCCGCCTGTGAAGACAAAAGCATTGTTATTACTTACCGGCACTCCGCGAATTCCGGATTTCTTCAACGCTGCAACCCAGCATCTGAAAGACAAACGAAGAGACATTAGACAGGTATTTACTAACGTCCATCGCACTCGCCACAATAGAACGCCTGCAAATACTCCGGCGTTTTCCAGCATCTCTTCAGCACGAACTCACAGCTGCAAGGGAAAAGAGACAGTTAGAGCGCTTGCATTTACTTACGCATTTCCAAGCGCTTCATTCCAAGGCTCTGGCTCCAACTTCGGCTCTCTTCACACCATCTCCTATCTCAAGAGCCCTGCAAGACAAATAGGAAAAAGCATTATACAGAGTCCTGTTCTATATTAACGTGCCCACGCACCTAAAGACTATAAGGACTAAAAAGGTGTCCGGAAACTCACCGCTCGTGCAGTTAACGACGGTAGCGATCCTCTGATGTCGAGAGGCCTATGTTTCACCAGTGAAGGAACTGGCAACGGCACCCTGCACCAGACGCAGATGGAGAGTCCAGCAATCACCTATCTAAGGTGAGCACGTTGACCTGGGGGCTCTACGGAGAAGCTAGGAAGAGAGAGAGAGAGAGGGACATTCAACAACCCAGATCATTAACCCCCATATTCTTTCACCTGCAGAAATCTCACTCTTCGAGTTCGACACACAGTGCGAAGAGGTTCGGCCCCAGAAGCAAATAGAGTCCTGCACATCACTTTTCGGGTCACAGACACCTTCCTGCCAAGACCAGCGCCTCCGTGGGAATCAGGTGAGCGTTACAGAACGCGAAGCCCACCGCAAAACTCCTACCCAGGCGCAATGGAAACCTCAGACACTGATCAATTAGCCCAGTTGCTTGGGGAACTAAGAGCAGAAGTACATGCAGCTTGTCAGGAAACAAACTCTCTATGAAGAGAGCTGATAATTTCCAAGGAGCGAACAGAGGACCTCGCTAGGCAATTGCTACAAACGCAGGCAGGACAGACACCTTTGCCCGCTCCAGGAGGAAGTTATCCTTCTGCATCATCCTTAAATCCAGTGCAAATCAATCTACCCGCCAATGTGCCCTTGGCTCCGCCCGAACGCTTTTCTGGTGACCCAAAGAAATTTGCAGTGTTCATTAACCAGTGCCGCCTACACTTCTTATGTCGACCAGCTGCCTTCCCAACAGATCAGACCAAGGTGGCTTTCGTGCTTTCTTATCTCAGTGGCAGCGCCGCAGATTGGTCGATCCCTTTAGTCACTCAGGATGATCCGGTTCTGCATGATTTCCAGGCCTTCCAGTCCAGCATGGAGAAACTGTTCGCAAGACATGCACAAGGGCAGGCCTTGGACAATGAACTTCTTTCGTTACGACAGGGTAATCAAGACCTCTTGACTTATATAGCCTCATTCAACAGATTTATAGTGGAAACTCAATGGCCTGAGGATAAGAGAATAACACTCTTCTACAGAGGCCTGCATGGAGAGCTCAAGGATGTGTTAGCTCAAGTTGTGAATCCTCCACAAGAATGCTCAGACTATATTGACTTAGTTGTCCAATTGGACCACAGATTACAGAACAGGAAGGCTGATCGTTCCAAATTTGATACCCGAATGTTTTCTAAACCACAGACCTCTACTAGGGGAGCTGACACTGTGGAACCCATGCAAATAAGGGGGCATGAAAGGACCTTTAACCCAAAAGGAGCGGGAAAGAAGAAGACAGCTGCAATTATGCCTCTATTGTGGATACTCGGGGCACTTTCTTCGAGACTGTCCAGTGAAACCAGCTAAGAAGGCTGTATGAGCCGCAGATACCTGTACCACAAATTCTGAGCAGGGAAACGACCTAGCCCGACAAGTGTAGAGGTCCTCTTGCCGAGCGTTAAAATCTGTCCCGTGACCTCGCATTTCGTGGTGCCTATGGTCCTCATTAGTCCTGAACGTCCGGATCGTTTGCATGCAATTGAAGCTTACATCGACAGCGGAGCAATCGGTAATTATGTGGACCGTGAAATGGTATCAAGAATGAATCTACCTCTTGTCCCTAAGGCACTAAAAGACATCATTACTACAGTGGATGGCACAGAGATAGCCTCCGGACCAGTAACACACGCCACCCAAGAAGTGACGTTAGTGAGCCAAGATGGACACCGGGAGAAAATAGTGTTCGATGTGGTCAAGGCCCCTCAGTTCCAGATCATTCTGGGAATCCCTTGGTTAGAGAAGCACAATCCTCAGATCGATTGGCGAGCAAAGACGGTTCAGTTTCCAGAATGTTTTACCACTTGTTATCCTCGGCCTGATGTTTCACTGGCGGCAATCTCTTCTGAGGTTCCCAAATTACCTCCCGAATACCAGGAATTCCAAGACGTCTTTCGGAAGGACCAAGCTAACACCCTGCCTCCTCATAGGTCTTACGACTGTCAAATAGATCTGATACCCGGAACAACTCCTCCTTGCAGTAGGATTTATGCCCTCACCGAGCCAGAGAATCTTCACCTCAGACAATATCTGGACCAATACCTAGCTAACGGGTTTATCCGTCCTTCAAAATCTCCAGCTTCCTCGGCTTTGTTCTTCGTTCCGAAAAAGGAAGGAGACCTTAGGACTTGTATAGATTACCGCGCCCTGAATCAAATCACCGTTAAAAACAGATACCCGTTACCTTTGATCCCTGAACTCCTGGACCAAGTCAAAGACGCATGTATATATACAAAGTTGGATCTCGGAGGAGCCTACCATTTGGTACGAATAAAAGAGGGCGATGAATGGAAGACGGCCTTCCGCACCAAGTATGGGCTGTTTGAATATCAAGTTATGCCCTTTGGACTTTGGAACGCTCCTGCCGCCTTCCAGTATTTTATGAATGATGTCCTTAGAGAACTCATTGATGTGTGTGTTGTTGTCTACATTGATGACATTCTCGTCTATTCATCATCTGAAGAAGAACATCGGAAACACGTTAGAGAGGTCCTCGAGAGATTACGTCAACATAACCTTTTTGCTAAGCTCGAAAAATGCGTTTTCAACGTAACTGAAGTTGAGTTCCTGGGATTCATATTGTCACCTAACGGAGTCCATATGGATTCAAAGAAAGTCGATGCAATCATCAAGTGGCCTTCACCAACCTCTGTAAAAGGAGTTCAAAGCATGTTAGGCTTCCCTAACTTTTACCGCAGATTCATCCCTGAATTCTCTCAAATAGTCCAGCCCATCACCGCTCTGTTAAAGAAAAACAAACGTTTTGAGTGGTCTACCGAGGCAGAACAAGCTTTTCAGGACTTAAAGACTAAATTAATTTCTGCACCTGTTCTAAAACATCCTCGCCCAGAACTCCCCTACATCGTAGAAACAGATGCTTCTAGTCTTGCTATGGGGCAGTTTTATCACAAAGGGATCCGGTCACACACCAATTACATCCTGTAGCCTTTTGGTCCCGCAAATTCTCGGCTCCCAAGATCAACTATTCAATTACAGACAAGGAACTTTTAGCTATCAGATCGGCCTTTAAAGCCTGGCGGCATTATCTTTTGGGAGCCAGACACACAGTCACCGTAATGACTGATCACTGCAACTTACAGTATCTGAAGACAGCCAAAGCTCAGTCTTCCAGGCAGCTTCGCTGGGCTCTGTTTTTGGCTGAGTTTGACTTTATAATTACTTATCGACCAGGCAGTAAAAATGGAAAAGCAGATGCCCTCTCCCGGATGGGAATAGATGAACATTTGACCAATCCAGAACCAATACCCATAATCCCAGAACAAAGGATTTTGGGCTTGATCAGCGCTCAATCCTTTGAAGACATTAAGACTACAGTCAAATCACTTTTAACTCCGGCCGACTTACAGGACTGGCAATTAAAGGGAAAAGAATTCTCAGTGGAGCGAGACCTACCATATTTCCGAGGACGATTGTACTTGCCCAGTGAGAAAATACAAAAACAGGTAATCGCCTGTTATCACGATTCACTAATGGAGGGTCACCCTGGCATAACCAAAACCATGGAAAAGGTCAAAAGACATTTCTGGTGGCCATCATGGAAGAAGGATATTAGAGACTTTGTAATCTCCTGCGGTGTGCGTGCCCAGAATAAGAGTCAGAAGGAGAAACCAGCCGGTCTCTTACACCCACTAGACATCCCTCCCTGTCCATGGCATACCCTGTCCATGGATTTCATCACGGATTTACCTCCATGCTCAGGGTATAATACCATTTTAGTAGTCGTGGATCTATTCTCCAAGATGGCTCACTTCATTCCCCTGAAGGGCCTACCTTCAGCTTCAGTATTGGCCCGAGAATTCTTAGAAAACATCGTTCGGTTACACGGTTTCCCCTCGGTTTTGGTCTCCGATAGGGGAAGTCAATTCATCTCTCACTTTTGGCGAAGTTGCTGTCGTTTAGCCCAAATTGATGTGAGACTTTCTACCAGTCACCATCCCCAAACTGACGGACAAACCGAGAGGACAAATCAAACTCTAGAGCAATATCTACGTTGCATGCTCCAACAAACTGAAAACCCTTGGAAGGACCTTCTTTGGATCGCTGAATACGCCTATAACAATTCGACTCATTCTGGAACCGGGAAGACTCCCTTCTTCCTATTATACGGACACCATCCTAGAACCTCTAACCTGGATCCTCCCCAAGAATTCGAAACACCTGCTGTGGATAACTTGCACTCGGAGATCACTCGTGCTTTTAAGGAAGCCACTGCCCATCTGCAAAGAGCTAAAGCTCAATTTAAGAAAGGAGCAGATCAGCACCGTAAAGAGGCCCCTCACTACGCAGTGGGAGATTAGGTCTGGTTATCCACTAAGCACCTACCTCTAAAAGGACCCCGCACTTTCATCCCGAGATACCTTGGACCCTATCTTATCTCTGCCATAATTAATCCGGTGGCTGTTAAATTGGAATTGCCTTCCCATATGAAAATACATCCAGTATTCCATGTCTCCTTACTAAAACCAGTGCAACCAGGAACCCGATTGACCGAACTCCCGGAACCTGTTTTAGTAGATGGAGAACTTGAGTTCGAAGTAAAGAACATCCTAGACTCCAAAATCTCCAAATCTAAATTATATTACCTGGTTGATTGGAAAGGATACGGCCCCCAGGAAAGGTCTTGGGAACCCTCAGAGCATGTCCACGCACCTCGTCTGGTCAAGAAATTCCATGTGAATCACCCCGACAAGCCAAAACCCCCGGAGAAGACACGCTTGGGAGAGGCCTTGAGGGGGGGTGCTGTCATGATCACTGCTTCCAAGGAGTCAGGAACAGCCCAACGTCCTTGGAAGCAGGCCCCTAACCGTTATCTTAGGCACCAGCCGGTCCCCACTGGGACCTTTTGGACCTTGTCCTGGCACCGGTGGCACCAGGCTCATCAAAGCCATCGGTCCCGGCACTGGAAGCGCCGGGCTCATAATATGTATGAAGATGCTTGGGTGGACTTACCTGCAGCAGACCATGCTGCTTACTTACCAGCCACATAGGAATCCTCTGTGAACAGGAACTACTTTCTTACCTGGGTGGGGCAAGCTCCACTCCCTGGATACAACACGGGAACTCTTCTGGAACTGGAACTCTTTTCTTACCTAGGCGGGGCCGTGGAGGAAGACGCCTCATCACTCCAAGGCTATTTAAACCACACCCGATTGAACAAACGTGCTTCGCGTTATTCTGCATCTGCAGCAGAACGCTCACCGAGTCTGTTCCAGCCTTTCTTCCTTCCGATCCTGAACCTGCAAGAACAATACTTACCACTCCTGTATCCAGTATTCAGCAGCACCTGCAAAGACAAGAAACAACAGGTTAGCACGGCAACCTTTACACGCAGCGCTTTCCTCACCTGATCCATCGGCAGCGAACATTTCTTCACGCTGCACCTCCGCCTGTGAAGACAAAAGCATTGTTATTACTTACCGGCACTCCGCGAATTCCGGATTTCTTCAACGCTGCAACCCAGCATCTGAAAGACAAACGAAGAGACATTAGACAGGTATTTACTAACGTCCATCGCACTCGCCACAATAGAACGCCTGCAAATACTCTGGCGTTTTCCAGCATCTCTTCAGCACGAACTCACAGCTGCAAGGGAAAAGAGACAGTTAGAGCGCTTGCATTTACTTACGCATTTCCAAGTGCTTCATTCCAAGGCTCTGGCTCCAACTTTGGCTCTCTTCACACCATTTCCTATCTCAAGAGCCCTGCAAGACAAATAGGAAAAAGCATTATACAGAGTCCTGTTCTATATTAACGTGCCCACGCACCTAAAGACTATAAGGACTAAAAAGGTGTCCGGAAACTCACCGCTCGTGCAGTTAACGACGGTAGCGATCCTCTGATGTCGAGAGGCCTATGTTTCACCAGTGAAGGAACTGGCAACGGCACCCTGCACCAGACGCAGATGGAGAGTCCAGCATTCACCTATCTAAGGTGAGCACGTTGACCTGGGGGCTCTACGGAGAAGCTAGGAAGAGAGAGAGAGAGAGAGGGACATTCAACAACCCAGATCATTAACCCCCATATTCTTTCACCTGCAGAAATCTCACTCTTCGAGTTCGACACACAGTGCGAAGAGGTTCGGCCCCAGAAGCAAATCGAGTCCTGCACATCACTTTTCGGGTCACAGACACCTTCCTGCCAAGACCAGCGCCTCCGTGGGAATCAGGTGAGCGTTACAGTAAGAAAGTATTTCTGAATAACTTGGGTTTTCCGTCCCTTGTGAGAAATTGCTAGAGCATCCCTTGTGTGTGGTTTTCACTGTGCCGTTTTGCTCAGTTTTCACTCTGGTTCACTTGGTCTACAATTTAACTTTGGAGTGTGTATATTTTTCCTTTGACTTAATTTAACTTGCTTGATGACTGTGATACATGTGTTTTATTAGAAGTGTATACAAAATATATATATATACTTTTTAATACAAAGCTTTGGTCAATGTTTCCTTGTTTCATAGTACTGTAGGCCTAATGTGTAAACCCTGAATACTGCTCATCTCCCTCTTGAGATAAGTCTGACTGCTCAGCCACAGCTACCAACTAAATCTTTGTGGTACAGACTGATACCAAAGGGGATTTATTGCTCTCACCTGTAGTCTTAATCTTCTCCCTAAGGGAACTGCACAGGATTCTGCCTAACAGGTGGCAGTGAACCTTTTTATTAATTTGGTGCACCTTTACCACGGGCTTTTTCCACAGCCCTGTTAAAGGCACCCAGGAGTGCTCATTTTACCAAAACGGCCCGTCTTTTTTTCGCCATTTCAGCGTTCCTTATCTTTTTCTTGTTCCTTCTCCTGACATCCAGGGCTGGAAATTCCTTTGTGTGATTTTTATCTTCGGCAGGAATCCTGTGCATTTCCTGTCCAGGCTCAAGAGTGTCTGTGAAGGCAGGAAGCGAGGGAGGTGTACACAACTGACAGCCCTTTTGTCTTCCAGCCTGACTGTGCAAATCCAGTTCAGACTGGAAGGCTGGCTGTCCTAAAAGGACTGCCAACCCCCCAAGTTTGAATGTTGCAAGGCTGTTTGATTGGCTGGGTCCTGCATTAAAGTCTGATCCTGGAAGCTGAATAAGTAGTCGACTGCTGGAATCAGAACCGAAGAGGAAGTTGAAGAAACTGCAGCTGAGACAATTTCCAGCGACCAGAGAGCCTGCTGTGTAACCGGAACCTGGTGTAGCCCTTCCTTTCAAATTGACCGGGGGACTCAAGCAATAGCGATCCAGAGCCTGTTGAGACCCACTAGACTCAAGAAGACCTGTATTTTGAGCCATCCAATGTTGTGCTGCGACCTTGCGGGGCTGCAATAGCGCAATACCCAGGGACCTCCAGCTATCTGGTGGTGCACAGTCTCCTGATTTCCAAATCTCGCTGAAATTTCGTGGGTATCCTGCTGGATCTCCAGAGGGATGATTCAAGAACAAAAAGTCCCCTCATCAGAGTGCTGGACCTTGCAAATTACGAGAATCCGACCAGCGATATTCTGGCTTCTTCTGTGCTCCTTAAAAGGCACCAAATCCACATTGCCGGATCTAGCCACGAGTAAACTCTTGCCTGGAGCCTTCTCCTATGATCCCTGCTACAAAAGTCCTTCCAAAGTCCTGTCTTCTTGACAAAGCAATGCTTCAACCAGGTTTTTGGCTGCAGATCCTGAAGTCTTCCTGCTGCAACTCTTCTTCTGTGCTGAGGTACTATGTTGGCTGGGGTATTTTACCAACCCATTCGCCTTTGTTATTTCTGTATAGCTTTGGGGTGTTTTCTGTGATTGGGAGGCCACTCATCCAGTTCACCCAGGTCCACTGCGTAATCCTTCCAGGGTGTCCCTGGATCCTCAACTAACTTCAAAGTGAAATACTTACTTGTTTGAACAGTCTTCTTCTGGAACTCTGACTTTCCCTGCAACTGAACCCTATCTCACCCTGCCTAAAGGTGGCACCTAGACCACTAAGGTCCCTCTACTGCCTCTGATTGAACTCATGCAATAGAATAAGGGACGGACTGGATAAGAAAAGGGTTCTGTCTTGGAAAGAATAACATGTGTTCAAAAGTTACTTACTTGTAAAAGTAGTTGGTTGGTAACTGTAACTCTGAGAGTGAGCCATTAAACAAGTTCTTCCGTACCTTGAATGTGTGTTGCACTATTCTGAAAAGTGCATATATAAGGTTAATTTTTTTTAATTTTTTTTTTTACTTTGTGTGCTATCAAAATTAAATTGATTTTACAAAGGTTGTTAATTCGTGATTGTGTCCATTATTGTTTGTGGTTGTGTGTGGTTCCGTTTCTAATTTCCTTGGTTCTTTATACTTTATTACTTTCATTTGATAATTTCTTTCTTTATTTCTTTGTTACTTTACTTCTTTATTTTTTCCTGTATTCCGGTCGCTGTGTCTGATTCTGTCCTTAAGATGTTGGATTTGTGTTTTTCAAGCATTTTTTCAAAGCAGATTCTAGGATTTTAGTTGTTGCTATCGTCCAGCGGGTTTTTTTCCCACTTAGGAGGCGGCACCACCAAGTATCCTCCTCTCGGAGGACGAAGGATTCCAGGAGCGGGGTTAAGTATGCTTTCCTGAGATAGACGGTTTTCGGGCATGTCATCAAAAGATGTCTTGTTTCGATTTCAGCAGTATTCTTGCAAAGACGCCACTTGTTCGTGTTTGATAGCCCTCTTAAAGCTCTTATCTCGTTTGTATGCAAGAGGTTTAGCCTGGCCCTTAGGAAGATGTTTCTTCTTCGTTTGTCCGGAAAGCATGTGAAGACTTGGTAGATTTCATTTAGTTTTTTGGGTTGGATGGGTAAATGGCCAAGGAGTTTATTGGCAGCTGCTTTTTCCAATGTATCAATCCAGTCAAGCTCTTGGAGCTTCTTCTTCACCCGCATTGGATTTCGGGTTAGATCGTTCTCATCGCATCCGATTTTTAACAGAGAGGCTTTCTGTTTGAGCACCCATTTTGCAAGGATTTCGCTTCTCCCTGTAGTTGTTTCATCTTTAAGCATATTATATTGTGAAGCGGAGTCTGGCATAATGATTTTTCTAAAAAGGGCCATCTCATTCCAATCGACAGTTGCCTTCAGTGACAGCAGTCCCAGTTCCCTTCGAATTGCTGGTAGGGATGTCGATTTCGGAAGGTGTAGCAGTTCTCGCCAGAAATAGGCTTCCAATCGTGGCCAGATGTTTGGCGGAATAGTTGGCATACCTTCTCCTCCATATGTTATTGATGGAACGAATTTTCCTTTGTAATATTTTATTACAGGCAACAAAGAAAATCGGCCAAATTTTCTGTCTAGGGCCTTTGCCTGGGAGGATAATTTCCGTGTCTTTTCCCATAGGTTCGATTGCATACTTGTCTCTCTTTCGGAGGAGTCAATCATAACCCCCAAGTATTTAAAGTCCTTTACCTGGTCCACTTTTATGGAGTCTATCGACCAGTGGTTAGGTTTTTGGTTTGGTTTAGTTGTTCTTTCAAGAACCAGG
Organism: Ambystoma mexicanum; assembly: GCF_040938575.1. Classification (NCBI taxonomy): domain Eukaryota; kingdom Metazoa; phylum Chordata; class Amphibia; order Caudata; family Ambystomatidae; genus Ambystoma; species Ambystoma mexicanum. The sequence continues at coordinate 698,356,921 of NC_090921.1, forward strand.
ATTTTGGTTTTCTCTTTATTGATCAGCAAATTGTTCTTAGTTACATAAGTGTTCAAAGTATCCAACTGCCGTTGGAGACCGATCGAGGTCTGATCTATCAGGATAATGTCATCAGCATAAAGCAGCCTCGGAATTTCTGTGCCCCCTAGTTTTGGTGGAAAAGTTCTGGGCTGGTCTTCGGAGTCTTTTAGGTCGCCGAGGAATGCCGTGAAGAGGGCGGAGCCAGAGGGCAACCCTGCTTTACGCCTCTTTCAGTTGTAATTTCTTCTGACAGGGTACCGGTCTGATTTAACTTTACTCTGATAGATGTTTTTGCATGTAGTGCAATAATAGGTTCAAGAATCTTGTCGGGGCACTTCCATCTTTTTAGCTTTGCCCATAATAGGTCTCGATCGATCATGTCAAAGGCCTGAGTCAGGTCCACAAATGCCAGATAGATCTTTTTATCTTTTTTCCTTGCCAGATTTTTTAAAATGCTTATGAGCATGATGTTCATTGTTGTTCCAACGTTTTTTGTGAAACCTGCTTGCAACGGGTCATAACATGACAAATTTTTTGCCCACTTTTGGAAACTTGTGAGCAGGTATGAGCTGTAGATTTTCCCTATTGTATCTAATAGGGCGATCGGTCGATAATTTGATGGATCGGATCTTTCTCCCTTCTTGAAAATTGTTACCACCGTTGCTGATGACCATGAGCTAGGAAACGATTTTGATAAAAGATGCCCAGGGTTCTTGGTTTGTTTTTAGATCGAAATTTGATATCCCATCAGGACCAGACGCTCTTGAAGTGGTTAAAGTCTGTATTGCTTTTTCGATGTCCTCTTTGTCTGAGTAGTCTTCCCACAGTGTACTACTCCAGGTGTAGGTACAAGTTTGAATCGAGTGAGTCAGAGGTTTCTTGAAAAGCGTAGTAAAATGTTGTATCCAGCGTTCTTCGCTTACTGCATTTGTTGTTGCTGCGATTGAAGGATTTCCTGCCCCCTTTACAAGGGTCCAAAACTCACAAGAATTTTTTCCATTAACCTTTTTCAACATTAGTTCGGCGTCTTGCTGATAGAGGTCAGCTCTGTGGAATTTTAACCATCCATTATATTCCTTGGTCTCCTCTTTAAATTGCCTCTTCAGCGATTGTGAGTTTGTCTTTTGAGCTTGTCGTTTGAGTTTTCTAAGTGCTCTTCTTTTTGTAACCAGGAGTTTGTTGTATTGGTGTGAGCCTTGTGGGGCTTTACTGGTTGTTTTTGAATATTCACTTTGATATGGGATCAAGAGGGGTTGATAGTCTATTGTGTGCTGGCTTTTGTTTTTTTCTTCACCAGCAAGTTTTTGCCTGTAAAATTCAGCAAGTTCCACAATCCGGTCTTTTGTCATCCTTAGCCGGTTTCCTTGGTTGTTTATTTCGACCCTTGTTTCCATAGTTGTTTTTGAGGAGTTGTCAGACAGCCAAGTTTTTTCCACGATATTATGGTCACTTGCTTTTGCTCGTATCACGCTGAAAGATGTTAGGAGGTTTAGCAGGGGTTCAGAAGTAAAGATATAACCTATTGTGGCATTTTGATGAGCTCTTTCCCATGTCGGTATTTGTTGCGCGTTTGTTGACTTTTAGGCTGCGTTGTATATGTGCCTCGAGTCCATCAATTTCACCCATTTTTGTCCTCTTGAGTCTCCCCGATGTGGCTCTTTTAGGTTGGTCGATGGTTTTTTCGGAACGGGACAAGACGCGTTTAGATCACCACAAATCGCAATCATCGTGATTTCTGTGTTTGCTTGAATGTCATCGATCTCAGCTTCGATCATCCTCAGGAATCTCTCGTCTGAGATTGCTTTCGGGTTCCAATATACCGTTATTACAGCCAATGTTGACTTTAAAGACTTTTTACTTGTCGGGTCTTTTCTTGACCATTCCACTTGAATTTATAGATGACTTTGGGAAAATGAGCGTTTTTTGGTTATCTCGAGGCCAGAGCCGCTTTTTACGGCTGTTAGCAAACCTGCGGACGGTCGGTTTATGACAGCTTTTTTGGCTGGTGCAATTTCAAGTGAGTATCCATCTAACGCTGGAGCTTCTTCTAGCCAAGTTTCTTGGAGAGCCACGATATCAAATTGCCCAAGGTTTGTATCTCCGTTCGTTGTTAGGTGTTTAAATCCCCTGGTGTTCCATGATCCAAATTTCAGTGAGGCTACATCTTTTGTTTGAGTTGGAGTTTCAGATGTTGTATGCCTCACTTCTGACTGCTATTTGCTAGAATTTGAAAATGAAGGTTTTGGCAGCCATGCCCAAAGTTGTCTAATTGGTCCAACAGGGGTTTTGCTATTAGTTTTAGTTAAGGACAGAGGAAGCTTTGCGTGATGAATTGTGGGAAGCTTTTTTCCCAGGTCTATTTTGGAACTTCTCAGATTAGGCTCTGTTTGTGATGGATTAGTGCACCTTCGTTCTTCTGGCCGCAATATCACTGCAGAGTTTAGTCGTGGATGTTTTATCGGGAAGGCTTCATTTTTCGTTGAGTGATGGTGGCGAATATGGTCTTGCTGCCTGATGTTATCCCGAAGGTTCTCTGGCAACCTTTCTCGTTGGTTTTTTGCTGGAGCTCGCTTTGACTTTGTGTATTCAGTGATGATTAGTCCTAATTTTGAGAGGATTTCAGAGTCTCTGTTGGATATAAACGAGTTAGAGCACTCCTTTATATGAATAAAAGCTTTAGCTTTTCTAGCAATGTGGTATGGTTCCACGAGCGTGATTTCCTTCGGGGTTAAACGTTTGAGGTCTTTGGTGTTTTTCGGAATCTTCATAATAGTGCTTCTATTCAAGGTTAGCGATTCCCTGTTTGTTTCGGATTGTTCCAGTTTTAGAATTATTCCATTATTGCTCTTACGGGGAGAACTGTGATCTAATCTGTTTCTGTCCCATGGTCTGTTGTCTTTGATCTTGTCTTGATGAGATTGATGTCTTTGCTTTTTCATTTCTGCCGGCCCTTGTGGTTCCAGTTTGTCTTTAGAAGTTCTATACCTGAAGGATGATTGTTCTAGTTTACTTTTTTGCGGAGCTTCTTTCTGGAGAATGTCTGAGCACGAGAGAGTTTGAGTAGTATTAGTTGAACTCTTTCTTCTGCCTTTTTTTGATTGTTTATCTTTTTCAAAAGAGCATATCGATGTTGGTTTGCATGCTCTTGGGGGAATTTTATCTCGTGTTTCTGGCGAAAGATGGAGGGTATTATTCATTGCGCTTTGATCCGCTAAAAAATCTTCAGCAGTTCTTGGAGATTTTTTTATTTTATTTGCAGACTTTTCACCAAAGTTAGATGAACTTTTCTGGTGATCGAATGCCAGGTAATTTTGTTTTTCATTGGAAGCTCTTTTTATACTGTTATCAGGAGAATTAAAGTGGTCAATGATGATGCATGTTTGATCATTTTGGCTTTGTTCGACAGCAGAGGTTTTTGGACCTGCCTGTGGTTTTCTGTTTTCTACGTTGGCTGAGATTTCTTGAATGCCAGAAAATACAAATTGAACTGGTCCTTGTTGAGAATCAGTTTGTGTATGAACGCAAGCGCTCTTTAGTTTGGGAGCCGCCCTTGCTGTATTGTTCGTTTTAGGACTTGAAGTTGCTAAGTTGAAACAATTTTTAGGTGTTTGGGGACTCTTTTCTTTTGCAGTGATGAAGCCCTCGATGAAAATCAGCTTCGTGTGCAACATAGCTAATAACGTAGTGTGGTCTCTCATTGTCTCATTGAGAGACTCGTAAAGTTTACCAAATGGTGATAAACCAATTGTTATAGCCGACATTATCGTCGTTAGGTCTGGTTTTTTTGTAAAGGATTCATTCTGCCTTCCAGAATAATCAGGTTGGTTTCTGTTTGATGCCTCAAAGGAGGAGTCTTGAGGAACCCTCTGTTCCTGCTGGTGGTTCGTTTCTCGAGGCTCTCGTACGAAATGAGGAAGAGAAGATCTTCTTGCCGGTCTATGTGCGCCGTAAAGCAGCCAATCTGCGTCTGCGGATATTCTAGGATGGTGGGACAATGAGGTTTTAGATTTAATAAAGACTTTCGGGTGGTCTGGCGTAAAAGTTATTTGATTGCTGAGGGAGGCGGAATCTAAGCTTTCACCAACTTTTTTTGATTCGTTGGGCCGTGGCGGACGGTGACTTCAGCTCCCCGGTCCTTGTTTAAGGGCGATTGGAGTGGGTGGGTCGTAGTTGGAGACCCCAAAAAAGGGGGGGGTACAACCAACCCTTCTCAAATTCATCTCGCTTGGCGCGGACTCATTTGCGCATATTTCAGCTGAGTTGTCTTCTGTGATTTTCGGAGTCCTGCTGGGTTTTAGGATTGGTGCAGTCTTTCTTGTTTTCACTACGGGTTGTACATCGATCAGGGCATCAAGTATCTCATCAGTGAGTTCCGTAAGCACATCGTGCTTTCTTTTCCCTTGTCTAGCGAAAAGTTCTTTTATGGAGTTGCAGATCCTGGTTTTGGGGGTAACATCCTCAAGCGCTCTTTGTTGTGTTTTATTCATTTGGCCAGTTTTTTTGGCATTTATTTGTCCTATGTTTTTTTTTTTTGTAGTTCTTTGATGTTACTTGACTCTCCATTGGGTCTCTGGGAACTTGTCTTTTTCTTTGTCAGAAGCCCGAGTTTAGGGTCTTGGATGAATCCCCATTCCTCAGCTGAGTCCGGCGTTTTGTCCTCGGATTGGGCTGCAGTGGCGCTAGTCTCCTCCGGGGGAGCTAGTCTGTCCGGGCTGGTGCCGAACGCGCCTGCGCAAGGGCAGCCGACCGGAGAATCACCCCTCGGGCGAATCCACCCGGAGGTACCACCGTCCCCGAGGCCGCCCGCGTGCACCTGTGCGCGGATCCCCACCGCCGGCTGGGGTGCCGCCACCACGGCATCGAGGCGGGTCCTCCGTCTCTGGCGCCGACCTTCCCGCCTGAGCCGCGTCGTGGGAAGAGGAACCCGCCAAACCCCGAAGAGCCGCCTGCTCAGTGCAAGCTTCCACGGTAAGTGGGAGGTCTTGTGTTATGCAGCAATTTGTTTGTTTGGGTTGTTTAGTTGGTTTTGCCTGTTGCTCTACGGCCTCTTCCTGGTTGAGCCTATGCACCTGTGGAGACTTTTCCCTCGCGGTCGGTCCTCCGACTGGCCGCACTGGGATGCCTACGACACTTGGCAAGGGCTGGGTATTCGGGCTGAGTTTTCAGAACCTTTCCCGCATTTTCAGCACTTCCCGCGTTGTTCTCTTTGGTCAGAGAGGCGGTTATGTGCTGCGTTGTGGCTAGAGCTTCGACCTCATGACTCACTCCTCGGGTTTTAGATTTTTGTTGATTCGTGACTTCCGTGAGGGGGATGTGAGTTTTAGCCACACATGATTGGCCCTTTTTAGGTGATTTCTGAGTGGTCACTGCCGCTTTTTTCTGACGCTGAGACCCGGCTGATGTGATGGTTGGGCAGGTGCCCATCAAGGTGGTGTTTATAGGCAATAAAGCCTGAGTTCTGAGTTTGACCGGGTGTTTTGAGGAAAACGGAGGACTTGAGGACAGTTGGAGTTTCCGTGAGCTTCTAAGGCGCATGTTTTCTTCTTCTATGCCCTCGCTGGAAATATTTAAAGTGCCTGGTTGGTGGAAGTCAGAGGTTGTCGCCATGTCTCTGCCAGTCCTGGCAGGGACTGCAGAGACTGCAACTGACTCTGCTCTGACTCCGCGGCCGCTCCGCGGTGTATCTGGGTATTTGTATTCTTCTTCCTGTAGTAGACAGTGAGAACAGACTCGGAAAGTAGAGGAGCAAATGAAAAGTCCGACCTGCAGAGACTGCAACTGACTCTGCTCTGTTAGTTTACTCACCTGTGAATTGGTTGTTCTCCTTACCCAACAGTAATACTGTTGGTTTCACTTTACTATTCCTGGTAGCATAAATGTAGGAGTGTTCCAAATTGGATATTGCTTCCCCTGACTTGCTGTTAGCCTGTCCAGAATAATTCTGCTTAAGGTTATACTTATCTTTAAGTTGCAGATAGCCCCTTTAAAAAGTATGTAGGTTTTACTTACCTTGTTTGTGTTAGCTTTGTGCCATCCTAAAACAAATTAAATAGTTTTTGCTTATCTCAATCTGTCTTCCACTGATCTTAAAAAGCAACTGTAATGGAATATTACAACTTTAGGTCTTACCTGCCTAGAATAGATGTGTCTCATTCCTGAAAAGTGTTCCTTTAGGTGTAGCTGACCTCAGTCTTCCTGGTTCATACAAAATGAGTATAAAGTGTTCGTGCTTATCTTAGCCTGTGTTCCGCTGAGCTGAAAAGGAGCTGTGATTGTAAATTGCACCAAAAAGCTCACCTAGTATAACTGTGTGCCATCACAAAAGTAGTAGAGGTGGGGGGCGTGGCTTGGATCCATGGCGGTCGGTGCGGCTCTGAGAGAGCTCCCGGATGGTGCCACGCTGCCATCCACAATGCCCGGTGAATCCTGAGTTTCGGAAGCAGGAAAATCTCAAGAGTTGCGTGAATGAAGGGGCAGGTTTTGAGGTCTCTTGCCCAGCTAGGACACCAGGAACGGCTGATTTACCTGATTTGAGGCCGCAGGGAGCCCACCACGGAAGCAGAGACAAAATGGCGGACTTCACCTCTGCCGAATCCCGCCGTTGATGGGGGGAGGCTCGAGCGGAGCTCACGGCGGGCTCAACATAACGAGACGGACCGGGGCTTACCCATCCTCCTGAAAATGGACCTGCAGCCCTGCCGATCTGCATGAGGGGACCCCTGTGGGCAGCGCTCTCCGACTTCCCGCCGGAGCACCCACACAGCGGTTGCTGGAGGTGCAGAGCCAGTTCGCGGGGGGAGCGCCAACCAAGCAGCAGAAAGCACCATCCGGCACTGGGACGGCCATAACTACTGCTCTCCTGGGACGAGGGGCACAGCCCTCATCAGCCTGTCCCCCACTGGCATTGGCCTGGGATCCACGCCGAGGGGCTGCAGGGAGCCTCCGCTAGACAGCGATCCTCTGTCTCCCATCCACGGGGAGGAACCGCTCCTCCTCCTGAGCCAGCGTGAAGGGGCCCACTCTGAAGTGACCCAATGGACCACCCAATCCACGGACCAGATAGCCCTGTGGCCAAGCATTCTGTGGGGCCAGCACCAAGCCTGCGACCGGGGATAGAGCTCCTTGGCCTCCGTGAAGGCTGCAGCCAAGGGGGCTCCTGCATCTATCTCCACACTTAGACAGTGACCCTGCAAGTCTGCAGGGGATCCTACGCCCACTCATTCGTGTCCCCCTTCGGGGGAGGGGAAGGGCGGTCTGGAGCCAGCTCCAGCCGATCAACGCGCCCTCGGGCGGAGGGGAGTCATCAACAGTGTGCGGGACCCTCCCGACGGGCACAGTGGCCCTCCCGCATCCATCACCCCCTGGGCCGGCAACGGAATAACTCACCCCCGGAGCCTCGGGCGGAGTTCCGGGTCAAGCACCCTTCTATCTCCCTGCAGCGCATCAAGAGTGCCTCCATAGGGTCCCTGGATCGGGTTCTCGATTGCCCTGCGTTCTTCTCCGAGCCCTCCAATCGGTAGGGCGGCACCTACCGCAACGCTCTAGTAACCAGTAGCCCTTGTGCCTCTGGGTCTCCTGCTCTCAGGGCCCCTGGACCGTGCGAGGCTGCAGCTCAACGGTAATAGGGTGGGGACCAGTGACCACACGCAGCCGAGGGGGGCTGGGTTCTGTGACCCCCACCCATAGCCACTGCACGAATCTCCCAGCACCGGATCCTGGCTTCTGACCCTAGGGGTTCCTGGGGAGTCTGCTAATCCACCCAAGACAGCGACGTACGGCCTTTCTCCCATTGTGAAGTGTCAGGAGGCCCTAAACACCACCACCACTAGCTCTGGGGAGGTTCCGGCCTGGAGAAAGTAATGTAAACCTGTTATCCCAGAGAGCTCCACACTGTCAGAGCTCCACGAACATGCCATATCTTCTAAGGGTGATCAACGGTAATTAGGGAAGGAACCCACACTAACTGCCATAATCTGAAGGTGGAACCTACTGAGGCCGGCAATACCGAGGGGGGGCGGGGTCCCTACTCCCCACCACACACCTCCTGGCCCACCCTGGACTACGTGTGCCAATTGCCCCGACAACCCATTGTGCAGCGAGACGCCAATTTAAGGGGCCCACAAGGTCCTCCTGCTCTGGTCAACGAGGTGTGCAGCAGCTCGTGAGCAACGGGGGAGAGCCTCAACTGCTTAATCCTTCCCCTCCTACCTGACCCAGATAAGGGTTGACTGTATCAGTATGGCCAAGACCCTCAAAGCGACTAAGCAAATGGACATAACGGTGTTACTAGCAACACCTGGGGGTGGTGGGGGGGGGGGAGCAAAAGAAACGAGCGCAACGAATGTGGGTCAGGAAGTAATCCGCCTGAGAACCAGTCAGCCATGGCATCTGAAACTGTCACAAAATCAGACTTATAAGAGCTCCTATCGGCTCTCACCAAGGAATATCAGAAAGGAACTGAAGAGGTAAAGAGTCAGATTGCAAGGCTGGACAAGCGAATGGGGGAAATCGAATCAAGAACGGAAGAGATCGAGACCACACTGTATGAACAGAACTTTGAGATGGAGAAGGGGCAGATAGAATCAGAGCCCTAGAATCCAGGTGTGATGCACTAGAGGCCAAGCAAGAAGATGCAGAAAACCGCTCTAGATGTAACAACATCCGCCTGCGGGGAATTCCAATGTCAATCTCTGAGAAAGACCTTCCCGCCTACGTAAGGGACCTCTTGCGCTTCATCATTACCCTCCCAGATGACTTCCCCACTAGAACTCGACCGAGTGCACAGGGCATGACCCAGACAAAGTTCCATCGCTGCAGCAGATGTACTAGTCAGAGTCCATTTTTACAGGCTTAAAGAGGAGATAATGCATGAAGCCAGGGCCATGGAGCGCATCCACTTCAGAGACTCATCAATCTCCCTCTTCCAGGACTTAGCAGCATCCACACTAGCAAAAAGAAAGGCTCTCGGGCCCATGACTGATTGGCTCTGTGAGCGGAAAATCACTTACCGATGGAATTTCCCTACAGCACTTGCCTTCACATGGGAAGGCAAATCACGGCAGATCAACTCCCCGAAAGAAGCCGAAACCTTCTTGAACCCTGACACAGAAGAGGAAGCCTCTGTGAACTCAAATCCAAATCCAGAGGGAGGAGAGAGGGAACCCCTTTGCACCTGGTCCCGGGTGGAGGGTCGCCGCAGGGTGCGTGGCCCCTTGGCCAAAGGGAAAAAACAGAATAATCATTGAGACTACACTCCAGTGGCATGGCACCCTCTCAGCAGGCCATATTTGTCGAACTTGTCTCCTTGGGGCTCCCAACGCTGGAGCCTCTGGGATCCCGTATCATCCCCCTGGGGTCATCGGGATGGAAGCCAGAGCCTCACATACAGACTCTACTCCTAGGGCCCCAGAGGGTTAAGCCTCCTACTCCTACTATACCAATCGCCAAATCAACCAATGAAACGCAAACCCACATTGCAGCAATTTCACCGATACTCAGGGAGGTCCTTGGGCCTCTTACCGAATAGGTAGCTGTGGCCCTGGGATCCCGTATCATCCCCCTGGGGTCATCGGGATGGAAGCCAGAGCCTCACATATAGACTCTACTCCTAGGGCCCCAGAGGGTTAAGCCTCCTACTCCTACTATACCAATCGCCAAATCAACCAATGAAACGCAAACCCACATTGCAGCAATTTCACCGATACTCAGGGAGGTCCTTGGGCCTCTTACCGAATAGGTAGCTGTGGCCCTGGGATCCCGTATCATCCCCCTGGGGTCATCGGGATGGAAGCCAGAGCCTCACATATAGACTCTACTCCTAGGGCCCCAGAGGGTTAAGCCTCCTACTCCTACTATACCAATCGCCAAATCAACCAATGAAACGCAAACCCACATTGCAGCAATTTCACCGATACTCGGGGAGGTCCTTGGGCCTCTTACCGAATAGGTAGCTGTGGCCCAGCCGTTCGCCCCGTTGGTAGGAGGCTGGTCCGGAATACCGGTTTTTGGTTGTTTTTTGTTTGTGTTCTAGTTCTTTTTTGTTACGGTTGGGGGAGTGAGGGGACTGGGAGCCAAGGGGACATCACGAAGGGGAGGGGAGACATTGAGTAAGGAATACAGCTCAAGGGAGGATGATCTTCGAAGCAGAAACACTCCAACATCAGACTTCATTCCCACCGGGGAGGGGGGGAGGCTAAGGGTCCGCAATCCAACAGGGGCAGGACAAATCCTTCAACCATCTTAATCTCAAATGGCCCGGCTAGATAACGAACTCTGTGACGTCCTGGAAGGTCCAGGGTCTAAATGCCCCTTGTAAAAGGAAATCTGTGGAGCACATACTCTCTCAGCTGACGTCCGACATAGTCTGCTTACAGGAAACGCACCTCTTGGCGACAAATGAAAAACGTATCTCATTCCAACGCTACCCAAGACGCTATTTTCGCCTCTGCGGGTCAAAAGAAAAGGGGGGTAGCCATATTACTAAGACCAGACCTGCCGCTAACACAAATCACTATCAAAAGAGACCCAGAGGGGCGCTATATACTACTGAAAGGCCTCTTTGTGGAACTTCCCATCACTCTATCTGCAATATACTGCCTGAACGTCACGCAAGGCCCATTCCTCCGCAATCTCCTTCCCACACTCATAACCTTTACAGAGGGCCATTTAAAAATGGGTGGCGATTTCAACTTAAACACCAGACCTGAATCTGGACAAAACCCTCCCCCCAACAAAGGAGGACTTCAGTAAAGCTCTCGCCATGGCAGAATTTCTGAGAGAAACTGAAACCATAAACGTTTGGAGACTTTCCAACATGAGGGTTAAAGACTATACATTCTTCTCTCACGCCCACCTTGGGCACTCTAGGATCGACCTGCTGCTCCTTTCCAGCGCTCTCATCCCCTGTGTAGAAACCATTCAAATCGGACACAGAGCTTTGTCGGACCATGCCCCGGTCACAATGAACCTTGGGGTACAAGGTTTGCCTCAACGATACTAGAAGCTACAAGACCAAATTCTGACAGACCTGGCCATCAGAACAGAAATTGCGGATGCCCTCAAGAATTACTTCAAGGAGAACACCACCAGGGACACGCCGGAATTGATCATTTGGGACGCAATGAAACCTGTCATTTGGGGCGTCGCAGGTGACTGCACAGCAAGGCTCCAACGACTGAATAAGTTACAGCAGGACAAACTTGAAGCAGAGGTGGTAGAAGTGGAGCGTATCCTCAAACAAGGCCAAACGAAGAAAGCGAGCCGCAAACTCATGAAAGCGAAAAGAATTCTTGAAATGCACTTAGCGGACCAAGCAGCCAGAGCATTAACTTACACCAAGCAATTCTATTATGTGAACAGTAATAAAGTAAACCAGCTTCTGGTCCATAAACTTAAAAAGCTCCAATCGAGAAACAATATTCAATGTCTCCTCGATAGCCAAGGTATCCTTCGCCACTCCAACGCAGAGAAACTGGAAATCATGACAGCACGCCACAAGGGGATCACAACAGGGCCACCAACGACAAAATCTGCACAATCCCAATATCTAGCAGGTGTCTGTCCGGCCCCTCCGCATCCTCAACTGAAAGTCCTAGAAGACCCAATGTCAGCGGAAGATGTGAGCGATGTTATCTCAACATTAAAAAACTCGACCCCAGGACCAGATGGGCTCACGGCCCAATTCTATAAGAAGTTTGCTTACATTCTCGCACCCCAGCTGGCGGCCCTGTTCAACACGTTCCTCTCATCGGGAACCACTACCCCCTCCATGGAGGAATCGCTAACTGTGCTCATACTGAAGCCCGGTAGGGATCGAAACCTCTGTTCCTCTTACAGACCCATCATACTATTGAACAATGACGCCAAAATATTTGCGAAAATTTTAGCAAACAGGCTGGCTCCCCTACTCCCAGACATTATCCACCCTGACCAGACAGGATTTATCCCTGGTCGTAGCACCCACGACAAAATAAGACAAACCATAAATATCATTGAATCCGCCAACAGGAAGGACCTGGAAATTATGGTTCTATCGTTTGATGTGCATAAGGCCTTTGATATGCTAGACTGGGGTTATATCCAAGAAACACTAAGGCACTACGGGGTTGGCCCTAATTTCATAAAATGGACACTAGCCAATTATCAACATCCCTCCACCAGGCTTAAAATGAATGGGACTAGGCTGGACATAATCAAGGTAACGAGAGGTACAAGGCAAGGATGCCCCCTTCTCATCTTTGCACTTTCCATGGAGCCATTCGCAAATAGAATCCGCCACAACTCGGCAATCCACGGCCTGGAAATCAAAGACCAAGTCTACAAAGCTGCCTTATACGCCGACAACGTCCTGTTAACATTGGCCCAAACCCAAGGAGTCCATGAAAGCACTGTGGTCGGAGCTCAAGGAATTTTGGGAGGCGTCGGGATTCTAGGTTAATCTCTCCAAGTCCACAGCGATGGGCATCAACCTGCCTCGGACACTGACATCGGGGCTGGAAAACGACTATTCAATACCTTGGGCCAAAGGGCAACTGCCCTATCTAGGGGTCCAGCTCCCAGTCAAACCCCACAGAATATATAAAACGAACTTCCCTCCTTTTGTTCAAAGAACTCAAGTGACCTGATACGCTGGCAGAAACAGAAAATCTCCTGGTTTGGGAGAATCACAGCTCTGAAGATGAACCTAATTCCCAGACTGCTTTATCACTTCTCAGCCTTGCCAGTTACCATCCCGAAACAAGCGGTACAGAAGCTGCAAAGGAACATAATGAAATATATATGGGAAGGAAAGAAGCCCAGAATTTCGAGGAGGATTATGCTCCGAGGACGGGCAGGGGAAGGCCTGGGAGCACCAGATGTAGCAAGATAGATCCTTGCATCGCAGCTCTCACAGGCCTTCGGCTGGAACACCGTCACCCTGAAACCCCTTTGGCTGGAGCTGGAGGAAGTTTGGAGCCCAGTCCTGATAAACTCACTGCTGCATAGGAAGAGACCCAGCGGTCGAACAAGCACGGAACCCCTTACAGCAACCGAAAACACAGTTCGGAGCTGGAGGAAAGCAGCGCAACTGTGGAAATGCCGAAGCACAACCAGCCCACTCACCCCAATCTGGAAGAACCCAGACTTCACTCCGGGCACTAGCCCTAATAATTTCCACAGATGGAAAGAAGGAGGGCTAGAGAAGGTTCAAGACTTTTTTGAGAATGGAAACCCCCTAGACTTTGAAGTCTGCAAGGCAAAATTCAAGGTTCCCGGGACGGAGAGGTTCAGATACCCACAGCTGAGGCACTGGCTCTCAAGCAGCATTATGAAAAAGCACGGAAGCAGAGATCTTACAGCCCTGGAGCAAACCGTCACAGCGACACCCCCCCAAGGGAAGAATATCAACCCTCTACAAGATCCTAGATGGAACCGACCCATCCTGCAAGGAACCATACATGCAAAAATGGGAGGAAGACATAGGGAGGCCCATCGAACCTGAGGAGTGTGGCCACATTTGGGCCAGAGCTAACGGAAGCTCTAAATGCGTATATAACCAAGAGGGGGCATTCAAGGTATGCTACAGGTGGTACCGAACCCCGGAGATGCTCAATAAATGGGACTCCATGATCCCTTTTCTTATAGAGGATGTCCGGACCAAGGCAGGCTGTACCACCTACTATGGACGTGCCCCAAGGCCACCAAGTCAAAGAGATCATCGGCCTCACAATCCCATGGGACCCCGGAGTTGTCCTATTGGGAGCAAGTGGCGAGGGCCAATTCCCCATGTCGGGCTGCAGAGCAGAACTATGCGCCCACCTACTAACGGCAGCTAAAATATCAATAGCCAGGCTCTGGAAAAACCCAGAAGGACCGGCAGTCCAGATGTGGTGGCCAAAATGTTGGGACATAATAGCGGCCGAGAAAATAACAGCATTTCGGTTTGGAAACAGACACATTTTACCAAACCTGGGCCCCATTCCTGGACTACACACAGCAATACCCATGCCTGGCCAGACAGCCCCCCACTCTCCGTTGGATGGAAAAGCAAGATTAAAGAGGAGGTCAGAGGAGTAGGACACAACGCACAGCCAGGGGAATCCAGCAGGAAAATACATATGGGCCTGGGACTACTATCTACCTACCCCCTCCCGCCCGAGAGAGCCTACTCGGACTACTGAAGGTTCATGGCCACAGAGTATCTTCTCCCTCCCAATCCAAAGTCGAACTGCAAACAGCAACTGCTTTCTCCCACCCCTGTCACCTGTCCCATCCTCTCCCCCGTACCCTACTGAGATTGTAGAGTCTTGTTGTTTGTTTACTGTCTCCTTTAATGTCAAGCAATTGAGTGCTGCACTCGGCGCATGTAATAGTATGCCATAATGTATTATCGCTTGTATAAAACCAATAAAAAGATGTTTTGAAAAAAAAAAGTAGTAGAGGTGTGTGTGTGTGTGTGTGTGTGTGTGTGTGTATATATATTTCTGAGGCTTGTGGAATCTGCTTAGATCACATGCTGTGCATAGGCCGACATCTAGTGGAAGCTGCGGAGTATTACAGTTTGTTTTTCGAAACTCGAAAATGGGCGTTGACACAGGCGTGCCAGTAATACTATCCCTAGTGTGACGTCCACTGTACCCAAGATCCCTCACGCGTCTGGGATCCTCAGATTGTTTTTTTCCGCCATACTGGTCGGAAGCATCTTGCGGAGACCCCTGGCCTTAGCCATACTTTTGCTAATTATTGCAATTTAAAATTATTTATTTACATCCTTCCCCACCCCAACGTCGACACTCGACGACGGCTGGAGAAGACATCGACCGTCGGCTGCTGCACGACGGATCTGGGCCTCGGAAGGCCGCTGGCCTCGGCCCGGGCCTAGTAGACCGCTGGCCTCGGCCCGGGCCAGTAGGCCGCTGGCCTCGGCCCTGCAAGTAGGGAGAGTGGGGGGTGGTACATACTCTTCACTCTTGGTATATAGGTACACCTTATATATTTCCTACACTTACCAGCCCGCTGCCTCAAGGTGCGTATGGAGGGTACCCCTTTCCAATTCTGCCCCAAGTGCAACCGCAAATACCCTTGGGTCGACAGGCACGCCACGTGCAATCTCTGCTTGCCGAGGGACCACCCCGAAGCGAACTGCAGAGCGTGTAGTAGGTTTAAACCTAAAACACTTAAGGACCGTTCGACAAAGCGTTGGGCCCACCACGCCAGGCAGGCAGCCATGGCAGCGGAGGGCGCCTTCAGCGATGGCAGCGACGCCGTACTTTCGGACGGCGAGGGCATTACGGCGTCGAAAGACTGCCGAGCGCAGGTCCCCGACCTCGGAAGGTTGTCCGGCAGGGCGGCTATGGGGAAGACCCCCGGCGACGCAAGCGCTACACACCCTACACACACTAAGCACACTAAGTCCAACCGAACCTCGACGACGTCGACTTCTCGGAAAGAGGCACGGATAGAACGGTCCGACTCGGTGTCCTCTGGGCGCTCTCGATCGAGATCGCCTCATGACGCAAGGCAATCATCCACTCTTGCCAAGAGTGCCTCGCTCCCTAGATTAACAGAAGTTCGATCGTCGGAAGACGAAGACGACTTCCACCCCCAGGCCGCGCTCCAAGAGACCGAGAGCGCAGTTAACACCAGCGAGGCCCCACGCTCGAAGCAAGATACCTCTCCCGAACCTCGGCGTCAGGCGTCGAAAGTCTCTGGGGCCTCCAAAGGGCAGGGAAAAAAATTTTCCACGCACGGGGAGGGAGGGAAACAGCGGAAAGCTCAGCCTTCCACTCCTGTAAGACCATCCTTCCACCCCAAGCAGACAGATAAACATAAATCGACTGGGACATCAACATCCAGCAAGGGTACCCTTGATAAGTCCTCTAAGTTGCCTACTAAAGTCATACCCTGTTCCAAAGAATGGTCCAGTGAGGACATAGACAGGGTCATGTCAAGGATGTCTTCCTTAGCTGATTTTTATGACAAAAACCCAGAACATTTCCTTTCGTATGACCCTCAAGGGGCCACACCCTCAGGCTCCTCTGATCCTATCCCCCTAAGTAAAAAGGCCCGGGTCGAAAGACCTGACCCCTTTGAGGTGCAGCCTTACTCTACTCCATACTCTACTCCACACCCCAGATACCAAGGAAAACCTTTCCCTGAAGAGGACCAGGAGTTTACAATTATGGAGGAACGAACCGGGTCTGAATACTATGCGGAGGATGAGGACCTGGAGGAGGTAGAAGATGAGCAGGAAATTTACAGAGTAGATTCCCCGGTAGAGAGCGAAGCCCCAGTTACCGACTCGCCAGTTGATAACCAACCCCTCCTTAATGAAGTTCTCGCTCGCGCAGCAGAACATTTTCACATCGACACCCACGGTGTACAGGAGGAAAGGGACTTCGCAGAAGAGTTGGTGGGAGAGAGGAGGCCGGTCGCTCAGACCATCCCTATCCTTAAATCCATCCAACGTAGAATAGATCCATCCCTGGTGAATCCTAACCTCACCAGAGCCGTCAACCCCAGAGTCGAAAAACTTTTTCGGGCAGCCCAGTCTGATCCTCTTTATATAAGAGGTCATCTTAAACCAGACTCCCTAGTGGTTACCAACACTCGGAAGAGGGCTGGGACACCCTTATCGTCGTCAGAAGCTCCTCCCGACAAGGAGAGCAAAGGACTGTACGGGTTTGGCAGGAAGGTAGCCTCAACGTCCGCCTACCAAGCAAGGATTGCAAACTCCACCACCCTGTTGGCAAGTTACAACTGCCATCAATGGGAAGAGGTCGCGGCGCTCATAGCCTCTGCTCCTGAACCGTTAAAGGGCCAGTTGGCTCGGATCTCGGCAGAAGGGAGAGCCGTGTCTGGTTGCATATTAAAATCAACTTTCGACGCTGCAGACAACGCAGGAAGATTGATAGCAGAAGGTACTGTTATCAAGAGACATGCGTGGTTACGGCAGTCGGGGTTCAAAACAGAAACACAGGCTTCATTAATAGACAAGCCGGTGGAACCAGATCTATTGTTTGGGAAAGCGGTCGAAGACGCACTTAAGAATGCCAAGGACGAGTACGAGACTCTCAAATCCCTTGGCCAGCTTACCAACAAACCCCCGAACCAGAGGGGGAACAGTAATTTTCGTCGCCCACGCGGCCAAAATTCACAAAGAGGCAACTATGCCCAAGGACAGGGTACACAATGGAACAACAACCAGCAGTCTACCCAAAGTTACAGCAAGGGTAACAAAAGAGGTCGTGGAAGAGGCAGAGGCAGCCCCAACAAGGGAGGTGGCACGCCTCCGCCAAAGCAGTGACGCTCAGTTCAGGGTCCCTTCTCACGCAACCCCAGTAGGGGGACGCATTTCCAACTTCACCCAGGCTTGGGAAGGGATCACCTCAGACAGATGGGTGCTGTCAACAGTGTCCACAGGATATTGTATAGAATTACTGCAGCGTCCCCGGAACCACCCTCCACGACAAAGAATACACTCCTTAGAACATCAGAAGATCCTTCTCGAGGAGATCGCCATTCTGCTAGAAAAGGACGCGATAGAACTCGTCCCAGGACACCAGGTAAACAAGGGTATCTATTCAACTTACTTCCTTGTGCCAAAGAAAGATTTGACAATGCGCCCAGTATTGGACCTACGGCCTGCCAACAAGTATGTCAAGCCCCAAAAATTCCGTATGACCACGCTACAAGAGGTAATCCCCCTCCTAAAAAAGGGGGACTACATGGCAACCTTGGATATGAAAGATGCTTATTTTCATATTTCCATGCTCCCAGCGCACAAAAAATACTTGCGCTTCAAAGTGGACAGTCGCCACTACCAATTCAAGGTACTGCCCTTCGGGATAGCTTCAGCACCAAGGGTATTCACCAAAGTACTGGCGGTGGCAGCTGCACACCTACGCAGGGAGGCAATCCCAGTGTACCCTTATCTGGACGACTGGCTCATAACGGGGGAAACCCCAAGAATTTGCAGGTCAAACATTCAGAGGACTATCGACCTCCTCCACGAATTAGGCTTCTCTATCAACGAGAAGAAGTCAAGTCTGGTGCCAAGCACCTCAAAACAGTTCCTAGGAGCAATCCTAGATACTCAGAAAGGGTTGACCTTCCCCTCGGAAGAGAGAATTCGGAATATACTACTGCAAATTCCACATTATCAGTCAGGTCAACAAATAACGGTACGCAAAGCAATGCGGTTACTGGGCATGATGGCGTCATGCATTTACCTGGTCCCCCACGCGCGTCTGCGCATGCGTCCCATGCAGGAATGGTTGGCGAAACAGTGGTCTCAGGCAAGTGGTCAGTGGGACGATCTAGTGGTCGTTTCGCCAACACTAGTACAGAGCTTACACTGGTGGACAAAAGAGAATCTCGCAAGGGGAAAACCCTTTTACGATCCCGAAGTACAAGCAGTGGTAACTACAGATGCTTGCCTGACTGGGTGGGGAGCTCACCATCTCCACCACACAGCTCAGGGTCTCTGGTCTCACTCAGTAGCCAAGAACCACATCAACCTGCTAGAGCTTCTGGCAGTATTCCGAGCGCTTCGGGCGTTCGAGCCCCATCTACTAAACTTGTCGGTGCAGATCCGGACGGACAGCACGACAGCCATGTTCTATCTGAACAAACAAGGAGGGACTCGTTCGCCAAATCTGTCCAAGCTTGCCCAGAAAATCTGGATATGGGCACTCAGACGGAACATCTTCCTATCAGCACAACATGTTCCAGGGGAGCTCAATTCCCTAGCGGATGCCCTAAGCAGAGACTCCCTCCCAGAAGAACACGAATGGGTCCTTCACAGAGAGATCGTAGAAGATCTCTTCTCTCAGTGGGGTTTCCCCACTATAGACCTATTCGCCACAAGCGAAAACAGACAATGCCCAGGATTTGCATCCAGGTTCCCCCAGCCAACCTCCCAAGGGAACGCCCTGTGGATGAACTGGTCAGGGATGTTTGCGTACGCTTTTCCACCAACTCCTCTCATCAGGAAGGTGGTGTACAAGATGAACAAGGAATCGATGACGCTCATCCTAGTTGCTCCCATGTGGGCGAGACAACCATGGTTTCCACACCTACGCAGGATGGCGCTGTGCGAGCCCATCAAACTCCCAGCCTGGTACAACCTACTGTCCCAGCAACAAGGTCAAACAGTGCACCAGGAACCCAACTCAATGAACCTGGCAGCATGGCTCCTGAGGTCATAGAGTTTGGCCATCTCAATTTACCACAGAGGTGTATGGACATCCTAAAAGAATCCAGGAAACCAAACACAAGGCACTGTTACTTTGTCAAGTGGAAGAGATTCGTTATTTGGTGCCAGAATAAACAAATCAACCCAGTTGATTGCACTCCTTCCAACGTGGTAACATACATGCTCCACCTGCTGGACGCAGGTTTGGTTTTTAACTCTCTGAAAGTACACCTGGCAGCCCTCTCGGCTTACACCACATCCCATAACAAAGTATTGTGGTGGAAAGTACCAGTAGTTAAAGCCTTCATGGAAGGAGTAAAGAGACTTCACCCTCCTATTTCGAACCCACCGCCAGGATGGGACCTCAATGTGGTGCTAGCTAAGCTCATGGGCCCCCCTTTCGAACCCATGCATAAAAGTAGTCTCAAACACCTGACTTATAAAACGGCCTTCTTAGTAGCCATTACCTCCATAAGAAGGGTCAGTGAAATTCAGGCTCTGTCAGTGCAGGATCCTTTCTTTATTATCCACAAAGACAAACTGGTTTTACGCACACACCCTAGGTTTTCACCTAAATTTATATCTAAATTCCATGTAAACCAGTCCATCGAGCTTCCGGCTTTCTTCCAGAACCCGCAAAGCTCGGCTGAGGTGAAACTACACACCCTTGATGTGCGTAGGGCGGTCCTCTACTATGTAAATAAAACCAGACCGCTAAGAAAAACAGATCAACTGTTTGTCTCTGTAGCTACAGGCAGAGAGGGGGATCGCGTCTCTAAAGGTGCGATCTCGAAGTGGATTATCAACTGTATACAGCTGTGTTACTCTCTTTCTGGAAAAACTCTGCCTTTTACGCCAAGGGCCCATTCTACTAGAGGCATTGGTGCCACTCTGGCTTTCATTGCAAATGTTCCCCTCGACACCATTTGCAAAGCAGCTACTTGGAGCTCTATTCACACTTTTACTCAGCATTACTGCATTGACACTCATTCCAAGACAGATACACAAGTGGGACAAGCGGTTCTAAGACACCTGTTTGCTCATGACCCTTCTCACATCCCACCTCCTTCTTCGGGTACTGCTCGCTAATCTATGCACAGCATGTGATCTAAGCAGATTCCACCAGCCTCAGAAGGGATACATTACTCACCGTAATCGTATTTCTGATGCTTGTATCTGCTTAGATTCACATGCGACCCACCCTTCCTCCCCTCCGAGAGAAGGCGCATGATTACTTGTAGTCTTACCTTTCTGTCTATCTGCTTGGATTATCTGTACTCACGCTACTCCTCATGCTTCCTCATGTCAGAAAAAATACAATCTGAGGATCCCAGACGCGTGAGGGATCTTGGGTACAGTGGACGTCACACTAGGGATAGTATTACTGGCACGCCTGTGTCGACGCCCATTTTCGAGTTTCGAAAAACAAACTGTAATACTCCGCAGCTTCCACTAGATGTCGGCCTATGCACAGCATGTGAATCTAAGCAGATACAAGCATCAGAAATACGATTACGGTGAGTAATGTATCCCATATATGTATGTATATATCTTTCAAACGCTTTCTCTAGTTGTGCTCAACCTCTATTCAGCGGGTGCTCGTGTAGGTTTAGAGAAAACCAGTATTATGCACACACTGCTTTCTGTAATGTTGTTAAAAAATGCCCTGTGTTAGACAATCTAACACTATACAGCTTTAAACACAAGTACTCAGCCCCACACATTAGTGCTAAAATGTAATTTTATTCAGTATTTAACATTTAAAAAAATACAGTGAGCATGGACTTACAAATTTGTAGCAGGGCTCCATCGCCACTGTTATTTGCCACACGTTCCGTCCCTACTCGGGGACTTCTTCAGGCTAGATTTGCAGTTAAAAGCTCTGCAGCCATTTATCTAGCATTCAAACAGGAAGTTGTAATGCAATCAGTCATTTGACTTCTTAGTACCATATATTATGGTTACGCCGAGCGGCCATATTGTGCTAATCATTATTGGCTGATTTCTCCTCGGTTATGTTCTAATAAATATTAGTTCAACATTGTCACTGAGTAGGTAACAAACGCGTGGCACAGGACAGAGGCCATGGAAGCTTGTAAGTCCATGCTGACTTGTATTATTTTAAATGTTGTTTAATACTGAATAAAATTTCAATTTTAGCACTTGTGTAGGGCTGAGTGCTTGTGTTTAAAGCTGTATATATTATTTTTTTATTTCTGAGGCTTGTGGAATCTGCTTAGATCACATGCTATGCGTAATACTGTCCCTAGTGCGATTTCCACTATAACCATGGTCCCTCATGCGTCAAGGTCCTCAGATTGTTTTTTCCCGCCATCATTGTCGAACGCTGAAAGCGGGGTTCCTTTCCGGCTAACGCCATTTATTATCATAAGAAAATTAGAGCTAGTTACTCTTTCTGTCTTTTTATAGCCGTTCCTCAACAACAACTTCAACAACGGTTTTGAGGACAAATTTCGTCGGCTGCAGAAACTGCTTCGACGAACCTCCACACAGCCTCGGAAGGCCACTCCGGTCCTCGGCCCACACAGTAGGGAGGATGGGGTGTGGTACATATCTTAGATAACTAAGAGAACACATATTTCCCCTTCTTCCCACTCTATTCGCTGAGCTTCCCTTCAAATTCGAAATGGGAAACACCACTTTTAAATGATAATGATGTGTTATTTATATAGCGCCTTAATCCAAAGCGCTTTACATATTTCACATACAATATCACCCAACCGAAATTGGTACGAAAATGTTGTCCTACTTGTAATAGAAAGATTTCCTGGAAGGACACTCGCACCGGGTGTGCAACCTCTGTCTTCCGAGGGACCACAAGGCGGGCCACTGTAAAGCTTGAAAGCTTTTTAATCCCAAAACCCTAAAGGACTGCAAAACGAAGCGCTTGGCCACCACGCGATGCAGGCCGAGGCCGCCACAGACGTGGAAGGTGCTTCTAGCGATGGCAGCATTGGCGTCTTCAGTAACGGCGAAAGGGAATTCTGTCCTGTGCCTTGAAAAATACCTATATGGTCGAAACGCGTGTCGGCACCACTGTTCTTTAAATGTAAACATCATTATTAAACTACTTTTGCATCTGATATTGTATTCCAATCCTGAATCCTTATTGACGGATGTCAGTGCATGTAGTCTGATCCTTTTTGATATTCTCTTTTTGTCGCACTAGGCAGGGGTCGCCTAGGCATCCACTTTCTGCAGCCGACACAAGCATACAACAAATTTCTTGTAACTTCAGATACGACGCCCACATACTTGTTCACCCCAAACACCACTTTCTGCTTTAGAGTCTTGAGGTGCATGTCCTTTATGGCCAATTTTTTCGGGAAGAACCCTCAAGTTCTAGAAAACATCCAGAACATGCCTCCAGAAGTGGGGTGGCACTGTCACAACCCCCGCCAAAAAAGCCAGGCCAGACACCCTTCAATCAGACACCCCTCAGGAGGACCCAAACCAGTTTGAACTCTATGACCCCAACCTAAACTTTCAGGAGACTGGAGAATATACTGATTCCGAGGATCAGAGGGACCTAGGGGAGGTGGACAATTATTTTGATGACTAAGAAGACGTTTGTCATACCGTCTCCAGACCATGTAGACCCACTGGTGGCAGACTCACCGGTAGATAACGAAATTCAATTCAATTCAATGACATGCTCCTAAAGGCAGCTGATCACTTCCAAATTCAGACACAAGAAACACAGGTCGACAAATTTTGTCAGATATATTGGGTGACAAAGCAGCAACCCAATTTATTCCCTTATTGCAATCAGTGCAAAGGAGCATACAACCCTCTCTGGTAACCCCTAACTTAAATGCATTGGTAAAAATATCCGTCCAGCGCCCTCTGACCACCCCCAACACCAGGGGTCAGTTAAAGGGCGGGAACACCGCTTGCATCTTCAAAGGCTCCCCCCGCTAAACAAAGCAAAGAAATATACACTTTCGGTAGGAAGGTTGCCACCTCGGCAGCATATCGGCCAAGAATTGCCAACCACACCACTTGGTTGGCCAGCTACAACTGCCACAAGTGGGAAGAAATAGCCACAATAATGGCCTCAGCCCCAGAGCCATTAAAATCCCAACTCTCCCTCGCAGTAGCAGACAGGAAAGCTGTATCGAACTGCATTTTGAAAAATAATTTAGATGCAGCGGATAATGCTGGAAGAATTATCGCAGAGGGCACACTTATACTTTCTTTATTAATTTTCATATATAGGGAACAGACAACTTAACTAACCCCCCAGTCCACCCTACCACCTCCCCCACTCATCCCACCCCCATCCCTCCCAACAAAACTTGTCTCGCACAAACACACGCTCTGACCTCCAGTGCATATCTTAAATACAGAAAAAGTCCATGTTTCTAGACAGAACATTAATCCCATGTTTACTCAGAACCAGCAGTCCGACGTCCATTGCCACCATCTCCACAGATTCATGCAAGGTCATCTTGTCTTGTTTCCGAGCGAGGAGATTCCGTGACCATATCTGCCATATATCTCCGGAACGGATGCCAGTAGTCAACTGAACGGCTAGAAATTGACATAGCCATGGCATAGTTAGATTCCCTCAGCTCACAGGTTTTCATACACTCTAGCCAGGAATTGAATGTCGGTGGGTTTCTCTTTCCCCATTTCCTTGCCACCAGATGTCTGGCCACTCCCACTGCCATACCCAATAACTTCCTCTCCGTGCGAGACCCCCCTTCAATCGGGGCCAGTAGCCATACCTCAGGTGCAAATTCCCGATGCGTGGGTAGCATTACTCTCATTGCCTCTTCAATCTCTCTCCAAAACCCTCCAATTTGCAGGCACCCCCACGCCACATGGTAAAAATCAGCAGGCTCGCCACCACATCTCCTACAGCCCGGGGAATAATCAGCATACATTTTACTTAATCTCATAGGGGAATAATAGGCCCGGTGTAAAAATGTAAAGTGAGTCAGTCTAAATCGGGCATTTAGGGATATTTTCCGGGTTTGACTGCATATAATCTTCCATTGTGCATCGCTTAAGTCATATCCCATGGAGGCCGCCCAGGCATTCCTATAGGTCGTTCTCCCCGCATGCATGACGCTTCGGATCCCTTTATAAATGGAGGATACCAATTTACTGGTGGACTGAGGCCTAATAATTAGACGCTGGACCAAGTTGGGGGTTGGGGCTCTTGGGAAATCCGGCCACATAGATTTTAAGACCCCTCTTAGACTCTAATACAGGAATAGAGTCACCGCGTTGTGCTCTCCTCTTTCACGCATTTCTTCCCATTTTATAAACCTCCCCTCCTGCGTCATGTCTCCCAACGATTGCACCCCCAGTTTGTGGAAGTGATCCTTAAACACCTTTTCATTCGTAAGAGGAATGCCTATAACATTATAGATCCACCAATCAGGGTGGTCGTGGCATCACGTCAGATAGTCGGCATACCCGCTTCCAAGCTTTACAAGACACATTCACAGGCTGAAACTCTTCCCTTGGGACCCCTTCTCTATTGCCCCATAACATTCCCTTTAGATTATTCGGGAAGGAGATCCCTTTCGCTGCCATTCCGTACAGGCAAGCCGGGCTCGGGGAATCCCAGCCCCCAATATACTGCACTTGTGCCGCCTAATCTTACCAATGCAAGTCTGGTACTTCCAGTCCACCATACTCATATGCCAGTGTCAGAGTGTCATAAGCTATGCAAGGCTATTTACCCGCCCACACCAGTTGGGACATCATTGCCCTCACCCGGGACCAATAAGAACCAGGAGGCCATATTGGGACGTTATTAAAGACCAGAGGGCACACTTATAAAGCACCACGCATGGCTACGCCAGTCAGGCTTTAAATTAGAAACACAAGCGACCCCCCCCTCAATATGCCAATCAAACCTAACGTTCTGTTCGGCAAAGCAGTAGAGGATGCACTCAAAACTGCAAAAGAAGAGTATGACACTCTAAAGTCACTGGGACAACTAACAAACCCACCCTCAGGTCAAAGGGGAGGCCATCATTTTCATTGCTTCAGGGGACAAAATTCGCACAGAGGTTCATCCTGGGGTTCAGCGCTAGGCCAATCTTCACAGGGCTTTCAGAGATGCCAAAGGAGATCCTGTGGCAGGGGCAGATCCTCCTCTTCCAGAGGTGGATCCACTCCCCCAAAGCAATGACCACCTGCTCCAGGTTCCCTCCCATGTCACTCCAGTAGGAAGACCCATAACACACTTCACCCACGCATGGGAGGGAATCACCTCAGACAAATGGGTGCTATCTACTGTGTCGGGCGGTTATTGTGTAGAGCTGCTACAACGACCCTCCCACCATCCTCCGAGACAAAGGACGGCCACAAAGGAAGAACAGCACACACTGCTGGAAGAGGTAAAGGCGCTGCTGTTAAAGGACGCAGTCGAAATAGTCCCGGCGAACCAGGTAAACAAGGGTACCTATTCAAAGTACTTCCTTGTGCCCAAAAAGATCTAACAATGCGCCCTGTATTAGACCTGCACCCAGCAAACACCTATGTCAAGCCACACAAATTCTGCGTAATCTCACTGCTAAAGCAAGGGGACTACATGGCAACCTTGGAAATGAAAGATGCCTATTTTCATATTTCAATGTTCCCAGCACACAGAAGATTCTTGCGTTTAAATAGCGAACCAGCACAACCAATTCAAGGTGCTGCCCTACCGCATAGCATCTGCTCCAAGGGTATTCACCAAGGTACTGGTGGTGGTGGCAGTGCACCTGCGCAGGGAGGCAATACCAGTGTACCCTTACCTGGACGACTGGCTGATCACGGGGGAGACGCTCCAAATTTGCAAGCAAAATACCCAAATAACTATCAACCTCCTCTTTCATTTGCGTTTCTCGATCAACGAGAAAATGTCAAGCCTTGTACCAAACAAGACTAAACCGTTATTAGGAGCCGTCTTCAATACAGAAGAAGGCTTAGTGTTTCCATCAAAGGCAAGAATAAAAAACCTACTGCTGCAAAAATATGCGTTTGCTCGGCATGATGGCATCTTGCATTTACCTGGTGCACATGCGCCCAATGCAGACGTGGTTGGCGAAACAATGGTTTCATGCAAGCGGTCAGTGGGACGATCCAGTGGTTGTTTCGCCAACACTAGTAAAAGCTCTACGCTGGTGGACGAAGCAGAATCTGGTGAAGGGGAAACCCTTCCACGACCCAGTGGTGCAAGCGATCGTTACAACAGACGCATCCCTCACCGGGTTGTGGGGGGGGCATCACCTTCATCTCACAGGGCATGGTCTGTGGCCACAAATCACAGCACAGAACCACATAAACCTGCTAGAACTTCTAGCAGTACTCAAAGCGCTTCAAGCCTTCGAAGCACATCTGACAAATCAATCGGTACAGATTCTCACAGACGGCACCACTGCAATGCTCTACATCAACAAACAGGGGGGCACACATTCTCCAAGTTTGTCTAGGCTAGCACAGAAAATATGGAAATGGGCACTTAAACGGGGGATGTTCCTGACTTCCCAGCATGTGCCAGGGGAACTCAACACGCTAGCGGACTCGCTAGCAGAGATACTCTACCAGAAAACCATGAGTGGCAACTCGACAGAAATGTCGTAGATTGCATTTCCTCACAGTGGGGCTACCCCACGCTAGACTTTTTCGCTGCAAGTGAAAACAAGCAATGCCTAGACTTTGTGTCCAGGTTTCCCCAACCAGACTCCAAGGGGAACGCCCTTTGAATGAGTTGGACAGGGAAATGTGCCTATGCTTTTCC
The DNA here is from genome assembly GCF_040938575.1 of Ambystoma mexicanum. Taxonomy (NCBI): domain Eukaryota; kingdom Metazoa; phylum Chordata; class Amphibia; order Caudata; family Ambystomatidae; genus Ambystoma; species Ambystoma mexicanum. Next base: position 698,383,881 of record NC_090921.1, read on the forward strand.
CCCAACTCCGCTAATGAGCAGGGTGGGGAACAAGATTCACAAGGAACAGGTGACGTTAATCCTAATTGCTCCCATGTGGGCAAGACACCCTTGGTATTCACATCTGCGCAAACTGGCGATGTGCGATCCAATCATGCTCCCGTGCCCAGTCAACTTGCTTTCCCAGCACGGGGGAAACAACCCTTCACCCTCAACCTCACTCACTGAACTTGGCAGTATGGCTCCTGAGGTCATAGAGTTTGGACATCTTAATTTACCTCCAAGGTGTATGGACATCCTCAAGGAGGCACATAAACCAAACACCAGACACTGTTATTTCGACAAGTGGAGATTTGTCATTTGGTGCCAGTGAAAACAAATAAACCCAATAGAATGTACTCCAACTCACATTCTTCATTACATGCTTCACTTGTTAGACTCAGGGTTAGTCTGTAACTCTATAAAGGTTTACTTGGCGGTTCTATCTGCATACACCACCTCCCACAGTAAAGTATCATGGTGGAAGGTTCCTGTCATTAAGGCATTCATGGAGGGAGTAAAAAGACTCCACCCTCCTATATCAAACCCACAGCCAAGTTGGGACCTCAACATAGTACTTGGAAAGCTCATGGGATCCCCCCTTTGAGCCTATGCATAAGTCAAGCCTACAACATATTCCGTATAAAACCGCTTTCTTGGTTGCTATCACCTCCATAAGGAGAGTCAGTGAACTTCAAGCATTGTTAGTGCAAGACCCTTTCTTTGTTATCCACAAAGACAAATTGGTATTAAGAACACACCCTAGGTTTTCACCTAAGTTCATTTCAAAATTCCAGGTAAACCAATCCCTTGAGCTACCAGCCTTCTTTCAGAACCCAACAAGCTCAGCTGAGAAGAAACACCATACACAAGATGTAAGGAGAGTGGTCCTTTACTATGTAAACAAGACCAGACCGCTCAGGAGACCGCATTTCCAAGAATGCCATCTCGAGAGATAGTCGGATGCATACAGCTCTGCTACTCTTTATCAAGCAAAACACTGCCTTTCACACCAAGAGCTCACTCTACGAGGGGTACAGGAGCTACTCTGATTTTTGTCACAAACCTTCCGCTGGACTCCATTTGCAAAGCAGCTACATGGAGCTCAGTACACACCTTCACTCAGCACTACTGCATTGACACACACTCTAAAGCAGATACCCAGGTGGGGCAAGCGGTTCTAAAGCATCTATTTGCCGCTGTACCTTCTCACAACCCACCCACCTTCTCCAAAACTGCTTGCTAAACTATGCATAGCATTTGATCTAAGCAGATTCCACAAGCCTCACAAGGGATACATTACTCACCATAATCTTATTTCTGATGCTTGTATCTGCTTAGATTCACATGCGCCCACCCTTCCTCCCCATTGAGTAGAAGGTGCATAGATTGTTTTTCTGGGCTTTATCTGATACATATCTGCTTTACTACACCTCTACTCAAGCTACACTTCATGCAACCTCATGTCCGAAACAAAACAATCTGAGGGACCTCGACGCGTGAAGGACCATGGGTACAGTGGACATCACACTAGGGATACTATTACTGACACACCCTGTCAACGTCCCCTTTTCGAGTTTCGAAAACAGCCACTGTAATACTCTGCACCTTCCACTAGATGTCGGCCTATGCATAGCATGTGAATCTAAACAGAAACAAGCATTAGAAATATGATTATGGTAAGTAATGTATCCCGTATATATTGTTCCTTGAATCTGTATTCCACTATTCAGAAACGTATATTTGCAAGTTGTTGACTGTGATTTCCTTGTTGAATATCACTGTTTAGCTGGCAGGGTCTTACTACCCTTGCATTACTGTAAAGTAATATGAAAGTAACTTATGGTTTTACTCCCCAAGAATAGGTGTGCACTATACTGAATGTGTATACAAAGGTCTCACTTGCCTAGAAATACTGTTAGGTGTTCTAAATAAGGTCTGTGCTTTGATCTGTGTATTTAAAGCATAGTGTTGTGTTTTTATGTGTTTATATGCTTTGATTGTTTTTTGTTGCTTTATTATAGTGCATGTGGTTAATTAAAACCTTAAACACTTATAAAACAAATTACCATTATTAAATTCAAATAAAAACTAGTAACCATAATAACTTTATATACAACATGTGACAAAGCATATTAATGCATATTAAAATGTGATATTAAATAGTTAATTTCATCCACCTGTAAAACAACATTCCACTTAATACATTAATACATGATATTCCCTTCCTTTTACAAATGGGGCACAAGGGTGCCAACATCTGTATCTTTAAAATATGAAATATAATTATTTCATACCAGCTTGCATTGCGTGACAAATGTCCATCTTTCAACAGCTCCATATAGAAATATACACAATCCTTTACTAACTTCCCCTTTTTAAATCACCAAATTCAATTTTCCCCTTTCTAATAGGATTCCAAACATAAAAAGCTACCCCCACATACACTAATAGTTCTGCCATGTAAATTGATTACCAAAACTGATCAGACGTGATCATTCTCCTGTCATGGACCAAGTCATTATAACCTTTTTATATACCATTCCACCAATTTTCCACAGGCAGTTAATAAATGCCTAGAAGTCTCGATCTCCAATTTGCAGAATCTACACAATCTTTTTTCCATAGGAACTCCCCTCCAAGCTCCCTCATATTCATAACAGGGTAAAATATTAAACCTTAGTCATATTATACATCTGGAGAGTTCTCTACTTCTAACATTCCACAAGTAACTACAGGGTTTCGCAGGTCTCATTCCTTGCAAGCAGTAATTTGCATACCTTCTCTTTTTAGCTAAACAATTCAAGTTGTTTACTAGGTCCCATTGTATGGCTTTCCTTTTCAAAATGTTATACAAACCATTCACATCCCCTGTATCTTTTGGCAGTTTCATATTGATCTCATTTAGGAAAGTAATGGAAGTGTCTGTCAAATCCTTTATAAACTCATTAGTTTGTTCTATTTTTCATACTCAAACCCATCACCCTCATCAGACTAACTTCCTTATTCTCTTCCATTATGATTTTTATATATAATTTACAGCATCTAATTTACCATAAAGCCATCAAAGCAGTAAGACCTAATTCACACCCAATGACCTCAATAGGAGTTGATTTGGCTAATCTCAAGGCCGGACTCCATAATCTTCCATAGATGCGACTGTTTCCAGTGCACACAAAGCACCAGGTATTATGCAAGTCTTGTATATTTCCAACAATCCCTCAATCAAATGTCCGCCCTTTGTAGACACACATGCTCTAATGACATTCCACTTTTTTACCACCTTTCTCTCTCTTTTCCTCATAATAATGTCGGGGGGAATTATTCCTCACCAGCATGCCCAAGTATGGGTATGTTTCCACCACCTCAATAAGTTGGGTATCAATTTTCCATCTAAATGTACAGTTTTCTTTCTTTCCTCCCTTCCCCCCAGAATATAAGTATATTTGTTTTCCCCACATTTATGCTCAAGTTGTTCTATTTAGCATATTGATGGAGCTCATTGAGCCATCCTCTGAAGTCCAATGGGGGTTTTATCCAGGAGGACAGTGTCATCAGCGTATGACATCCAGTTTATGGGGAGATCTCCTATTTTAGGTGGGTGGTTATTAGTATCTACAAAGCTCGCTCCCGTGTCTGATACATAAAGATTATATAAAACAGGGGATGTCACACAGGCCTGTTTGAGGCCCATATTTGTTTTAATGGGTAGGGACCTTTCCACTCCTTTGTTTACACATAGTTACTGGGGTTACCCTGTACATTTATTTTAAGAAGTGAAGAACTATGGGGCATATTTTTCAATTTGTTAGTTTCCCCCAAAGTCTTTTCCTGTTTACACAATCAAATGCCCTTGAAAAATCAATAAAACAAGCATATCATTTTGTCTTTTTCTTTGTGGCATCTGCAACGATGTAGTTCAGTGTAACCATATCATCTATGGTACTGAACCACGCTCTGAACCCTGTCTGGAGAGGAGATATACGTTTATTTAATTTACTCCATTGGTTTATCATTTGTAATAATAGTGAGCAGAAAATCTTACAGCTGGTGTCCGCCATGGCCAGCAGTTGATAGTTCTTGGGGCATGTCTCTGAACTGTGTATTTAAAGCATAATGTTGTGTTTTTATGTGTTTATATGATTTATGATAGTACTTAACCAAGAATCTCTTGGTCTGCTTGTATATAGAATAAACCCTTTATTTTTACAATACATAGTATGTCAGTGTTTATGGCTGCTCTGTCTATGCTACCCTGAACTCAGGTGGTACAGCCTTATACTAGGATTGGAGTCTTATACTGCCTCAGTTGAATGGTTTTACTATGTCGTTAGTTGGACTTCAGAAAAACTGTCCGAACATACAAAAAGGGATATGCACAACTGTGGAAGTAAAAGAGGAACAAAGTGTGAATATAAGAAGTCTCAGCGCACCAAATGGGTCCTTAAACTTATTAACACAGAATGAAATGTTTTTATTACAGCAGACATGGCTAATGAGTCACAGAACTATCGATGGTTATGTCACCTACCAGGTCAAAGCCAAGAAAGGAGACCAGGGAGGGCCTACGGGGGGGTTTTAATGGGAGTCATGAACAGGCTCAGGTCGTAGAGAACTCCTACGTCAGATACTGAGTGTTGCTAGCAGTTGAAGTAGATTTACAATGTACTGCCTTCGAAAGACCATACATAAAATATAGGACTCCTCTTAGCCCTGGTACACTAACGAGTAAAAATATGCATGAGGTTTTACACAACTAGCTACATGGGCTGTGGGAGATGTAGAGGATGTGATAATTATGGGGGGTGATTTGAACACGCATTGTATCTGTCAAGAGGCACTGTCGGGCTGGGGGAAAATAACTAGTTTGAGTTATATGAAGCAATTTAGGCCTAACAAAGCTGGTACAACTTGGAAACGCTTCACTGAGAACTGGGATCTCAAAATGCTGAATGATCGAAACAGAGGGGGAGGAGCTTTGAGATTGCACCTGGAGACAAGGTGCTAGGAAAGCAACCCTAGACTATTTCTTCTTCTCCGCTTGTGTACTACCTAAACTATTGAATATGCATGCCCAATGGAACGAATGGAGTGACCATGCACCCTTGACCTTGGCCCTAGATAGTTATTTAGTTGTCCAGGTTAAGTGTACTGGAGAAGTTGATCTCAACCACTCAATCGTATAAAATGGCCCCTCAATAACATAGAACATGCAAAAGATGTCACACTCGCCTTTTTTGGATTACATACATCTATTTGACTTTCGTTTCATGCACATAGATGAAATAGAGGCGTGGATATTTGTATTTTCGGCACACTATGCCTCATATTTCCCTTCCTCTAACATACAAATTGAAGGCAAACATACTTGGTATGATAAGGTCATTTGTGATAGAAACGCCTACTTAGACCAGATTCAGGCTGACTTAGTGAGGCAAGCAGACATGCATGTGCTATGGGGTGAGATGGAAGGAGCAAAAAATGCCTACAGAAATTGGCTCGTCACTAGCACGCACTCAGTGGCAAAACATGATTGCAGTTCTAGCTGCTAGAAAATCGAGAAACATATGGCAATTGCTTGGCCAAGCAAAGGGAAACGGAGCATGTAAAGTAATAAATCCCATAAGCGAGGAATCGTGGACGCAATTCTTTAGTGACCAAACTCCAAGCAAAATATCTGTATGGGCTGCTTCAAGTTACACCTGTAATAACAGCTCTCCCCTTATTATTGATGAAGAAGGTATACAAGCTTGGCATAAGTAGGCTCTTTTCTGCTCAAGGAGTTACAAAAATGGGTGGGAAGTATAGGTCTGATTGATACATTTCAGTCCTTTTCCACCCGGGATATTCCACATCGCATAGTCTTAGGCTGATGGACCATCTCGCGGAGAGAGCACGAAAGAAGGACTCTCCACACTCCCCTTCATGGATTTTAAATCCGCTTTTGATTCTATTGACCGGGAAAGAGACTGGGCCAAGCTGAAGAAAACTGGTTGTCCTCCAAGGATATTACATTTTATGAAACCCCTTTACACCAACACCACATCCAGTGTGAGGTTTGATGGTGAGGGAGCCTTGACAGCACCCATACTCATAGTACGTGGTGTAAAACGGTGCGTCTTGGCTCCCTTGCTGTTCAACTTATATCTGGCGTACTTACCTGAAAGCCAGTCGAAAGCTGGGATTATTCCACCTAAAATTCACATGCCCACTGCCAGGTATTAGCCCTGACTTGGTAGTCCTAGACCATAGTTTCCTTGGAATAAGTCGGATGGCCAATGCCCTATGGGATTATGCTAAAGACAATTCTTGGAGTATAACTGGGAATAAAACCAAACTGATGGTATTTTCGGCGAAAGAAGTTGCTCGCCCGACTCTGGTGGTTAACAATACCGTATTAGAATACCTCAGAGTAAAAATATCTTGGTGTTGAATTGCAACCCCAGCAAGGGTACAACGGCTGTATAAGCGCACGCTTAATGAGGGCCGCCCAAATGACATCTTTGATACACCGGTTCTCAGTGCGAACAGGTTTTTTTCCCTTGAGGGAGCCAGAGGGCTATATTTGCAATGTTCTGTCACCGCAGTCACCTATGGTTTGGAAAGCTTAATCATTATTGACCTTCAATGGTTGCAACTTATAGAGGGATGCTTCGGGCAGAAGATTCTAGGCCTACCTCACTGTATTCTGATTCTCCATCATTAGGCTGGAGCTAGGCGTGTTGTCCCTATACTCTGTGGTGTTGAAAAAGAGAGCTCTAATGCATGTTCAAACAGTAAACTGTGCCAAATCGCACTTCCTCCATGATATGGGTCTTGGACGCTCAAAATGGATGGGGGAAATCAACCTTTGTACGTTATCAAGTTCTTTGAACAACTTGGTTGGCCACTGATTAGCAGTGAGGGGTTTTCTGCACAAAAAAAGGTATAAGTAAAAAGATACACCTGGGGGATCGGGGTGAGCATTTTCTCCATTTGGCCACGTTAGGGAGCTATGAGTTTGTAGCAGAGACCCTATACTCCTCCAAAAAAAACATAACCGTATTTGGTGGTTTGCCCATCCAAGAACTTGCAACGTTTTGTAATGCTACTGCGAGTAAAGTGATAGTTAGTATGGAAGGGGTTCCCAGGACCAAGAGGTTCTGCCATGTCTGCCAGTCCTACTCAGTGTTGGAAAACCCTAAACGCATCCTAACGCTATTTGGGTGAGCACGTCTATCAACTGGACTATATCACATTTAAATCATTCTGGAGAAGATGTCGCAACTCGCCAAGTAAATCCTTCCAACTGGCTCTATATAGAGTCTGGTTGGAAGTTCGACTAAAATTACAGAAATATGGCTGGGTCCGAATGAATGTGGTAATGGGACATGTATAGCAAACTGTTAGACCAGAAACGTAACCCTATAGACGAATGATATGTATAGTATGTTGGCCTGAAACCAATCGCATCATGTGATAAACATCGCAACAAAAGAATCGTCAATGTAACCAAAAGGTGTCCATTTTGTATAAATGTCGGCCATTTGCTTTTTTGTTTTCTGTCAAAGTGCTTTGCAAATATATTCTATGCTTCGAACTCGCACACAGTGCGAGGCCACGGCCTGAATGTTGAAATACTAACACAAACAGGAATGTCAAACTGTGCAGAAATACATTGTTTTTCTCCCTCACTAAGTCCTTGAAGGCGAGCAGAAGCCGCATCTGATCAGCAGACCAGGTGCCGGGTTGTCTTGCAAACGCTGTAGTAAAAGGCAGTTAAAACATGAAATTATATTCTTCTAGCGGTGCTCCTTTGCGGAGAATTGTATTTTCTGCTTCAGAGCTATCTGACCATTAGCTCATGACCCAAGTCATAAAGATAACATAGTAAGGAATGTTTCCCTGCTAAGAACACAATATCCTTGCTGAGCCAGAAGCTCCATGTTCCTAACAGAAAGCTGTCTCTTCTGCATTTGCTAGAATAACTATGTTTAGACTGAATGAAGGCTTTTCGTAACGTATCATAATTGTCAATCACTGAACCCTAGCCTGAATGACATGAATATGGGCGGATCGAATTGCTTTCACAAAGATTATGTCTAATGTATATATATTGCTGCTTGAGCGCTGTTCGCTCTCTCTCGCATCTCACAGTGTTTGGGAACACGCGTCGTAAGGCGTTTTAGACCTAGTCGGCCGACTGAGAATACTTTGTAATATATGGTAAACTGCTCCAGTAGCTCTGTGATCAATCTTTTGGAGAAATTGAAATATGAATCTTATGTTTTGTATTTTTAATAAAAGTTGTTTATTTCTTTCATTTCTATGTAATGTGTATTGTTTTAAATACTAAAGCACATTAATAATAAAAAGTAAAAAAATATAAGCTATCCTGGCAAATGAGTAAACCAGGCAATCACAATTGCATAAGAAGTCCTGGCAGGGGAGTATACCAGGCAGTTGTAAATCTACAAGTCACAAGAAAATATATAGAACTGTGTTTACCAGAAAAGAAGGAACCTTTGAAAGAAGTGGAACTACAAGGCTAAGCAGCTTTGTAAATAACTACTGTTTTGGGCCAAGAAAGACACACAGAGCTGTTAAAGAACCATTTGTATTGAGGAGGAATTCAGGGGAAGTGAGCCACCATCTGGAACCAAGACTCTTTGACCTTGGAGAACCTTTGTGTTGGAGTTGTTCATTTTCCTATACAAACTCTTTTTACAATCACCTACGGATAAAGACATTTCCATTTCCACCTTATAGTTTGGTCTATAGTGTGTGGGTCAGAATAGAACTCTTGAACACAAGGACCGTTTTGATTTTGACATACTGACACAGACAGATCCTCAGCTTTTGGTTTTAGGCAGGGAAATTCCTCTTAGAGCAGAGTCAGTGAGGCCTTTTCCCAACACTGAAAAAAAGTCTTTAACCAAAAACATAACTACCTTGTGTCCGAGTTTCATTCCCGACTCTTCACACTGCTCAGCATATTGTACATGTATGACGACGTTCCTGGACTCCCGCCGTATGTTCGTCCATAAAGTATCCGGAAGGTTGCGTGGCAATTCATTATGCCAAGTTAGAGTGTATGTTGTTGGATTCACACCTGAAGTCTCATTTATACATTTACAGAGTGTAGATATGAAGCCTATCGAGGTTTAATTCAAATAAAATTCTTTCTAGTTTGGTTAATGGTTTGACCTCTTAGCTACATTTTTGTATTGACCAGTGTCCTATTTGCCAATATCTGAGGCAGTATATTTCTAGGATCGTAAAGGCATTTTTGTACTCTTCAGACAATCTGATCTAGCCCCATTGAAATAAGTGTCCCAGGAACTTGCAGTCTTCCTCCACAGATCTTTCAATTGCTCTGCCCTTATAGGCAGACTTGCAATCTGTGTTCTGGTGTTGGACTAGCCAAATTCCCATAATCAACCTTATAGTGGGTAGTTCATACATGGCTAGTGTTCTCTCTTTTTGGTAACCAAATCGCATATCTCAAGGGTTTCCCCACTTTCTTCCTCAATGAGTTTCCAACTCTCCGTACTAAAGGATAAATGCAGTTTCTAAGTATCCTCATTTGGGACGCTTGGTAATATTTTACTACATTCGGGAGCCCTTGTCCTCTTCCATCACTCGTTATATAGATTGCTATTGCAGCTACCGCCAAGCCCCCGATAAACATTTGGAAAATAGATTGAAATCTTTTAAGGACTGTGGTAGGCACATAAACTGATAGTTTTAACTTGATATAGAAGTCTAGGAAGGACATACATTTTATAGAAGCTTCTCTACGTGCTGACCCACCTTCACCTACCCCCCCTCCCTCTTGCTCCTCCTTTCCTCTTTTCTCCCCTAATGAGGTCGCTAGACAAGCCCGATCTTTGAAAGCCTCATCAAAACGGGTCCATCCCTGTTCCTCTAAAACCATTAAGGACCACATTGATACCCTCGCTCTGGCCCTTGCCAATTTCTGCAACCTCTCCTTTGCCTCTGGACCTTCCCCTCCCACCTGAAGCACTCCCTTGTGTATCCTCTCCTCAAGAAACCCACAACTGATCCTTCTTGTCCGGCTAACTATTGCCCAATTTCCATCTCCTGGAAAAGCTTGCCATCTCTCAGCTTAACCTTAATTATGATTTTGTTGACTCTTTCCATGACCACCAATCTGGCTTCAGAGCTGCCAGAATCACTCAAAAACTGCTCTCCTGAACATCCGTGAAGACCTGCTCTCCAACCTTGACTCGAACATTCACTCTGCCCTCATCCTACTTGATCTCTCCTCTGCTTTCGACACGGTCAACCATACCACCCTGCTCAATCGTCTGCGTGACAACCTGGGTATCACTGATCAGGCTCTGGCCTGGCTGACCTCTTTCCTCTCTGACGGGACCCTCCCAGGTACAACTTGGGTCCTTCCTATCTTCTACCTCTGGTGTTCCCCAGGGGTCTAACCTCTCGCCCTGGCTTTTCAACCAATACCTGGCAACTCTCGCCTAGTGCATTTCCATTTTCTGCTCAAATTTCCAGTGCTATGCTGATGACACCCAACACATTTTCAGGCTCCTGCAGCCACCTCCACTCCTTCCTTCATCTCTGAATGCCTAATCGCCATTCAAAATTGCTGTGCTGCCAACAATCTTTGTTTAAATACCAACAAGATTGAGATCCTCCTCATTGGTACACCTTCACTATCCTTTCCCCTCACTCTCTGGCTGGCCTCCCTTGGTGGTCCTCCTGCCTCTACCTGCGAGACTAAGAACCTCATGGTCATCTTTGACTCCACACTTTCCTTCTCTGCACACATCTCTGACGTCTCTAAAAAGTCAAACTTCTTACTGCCCCTCCCTGGAGGTACTTCGCCTTTCCTCTCCTTCCCTCAGAATCTCAGTCTCCCAAGCTCAGGTTCTCTCTAGGTTGGACTACTGTAACAGCCTCTTTCTAAATCTGCCTGCCTCAACTCTCCACCCGCTACAACTAATCCAGAACAGGACTGCAAGACTTGTCCTTGGCCTAAAGCCCCGGGATCGTATCTCTCGAGCTCTGAAATCCCTTCATTGGCTCCCAGTGGATGCAAGGATTACATTTAAAACAAACTGCATTGTCCACAAGGCTTTCTGGGGCATGGGTCCAAAATACCTTAAACTGCCCCTCCGTAAATACCTCCCCTCTCGAGCCCTTTGTCTCCTCTACTTCTAACTCCCTCAAGGTTAGTCGTTTTTCAAATAAACGAGCTGGGCTTAGATCTGTCTTCGGCTGGGGGCTCCCTTTGGAACAGCCTCCCTGCCACCTTGAAACTTCAGGAGAACCATCTACTGTTCCGGAAGCACCTCAAGACCTTCCTCTTCGCTTCTGCCTTTGCCCCTCTTCTCACCTGCTGATTTTCTTTCTCTCGGCATTGTGCACCTGGCTACCCTCTGTCCTTCGGGCCCAGGTACCTGCTCACCTTGCCACCCTCCTGCACTGCCTCCGGGCCACCCCATGCACTGTGGCCTGTAACTGTACCCATAAAGCTCCCACCCACTCTTCTTCTGCACTTATCAGATAAATCCTATCTGACTAACCTAGCACTTGCCACTTGCACTGCCACTGTGTATTGCCTCTATTTATTTATTTGTTTATTCTGTTCTCTCCTCTGTTCCGCACTTTCCAATTTCTCTCCCCTTCCATCCACTTTCCCCCTGTTGCCTTCTCTATGCACTTGGGTGTTCTCAATGTCACTGTGCCTAGTAGGATCGTTGGTTTTGTTCTTCCCTGTTCCTCTCCCTTTGCCTGGTCGCGCTCTGAAACACTTGTGTACGAGCGCGATATAAATAAAATATCCTTTCATTTCATACCATGACAATGCTCTATTTTCCCAACGCTGAAGGTCTGCTTTAATTTCTCACCATAATTTAGGGTAATTCAAAGTAAAGAGCGATGAGTTAGACACACCCAGGAATATCCCCAAGTACCTACAACTTTCTTCGCCCACCGCAATGGCATTGTCTTGGAAATCGCCACCAGATGTACCTTGTCTAAGGTTGGGTTCGACACCTCGCTTTTCCTTGCATTTATTTTAAACACTGAGATTGTCCTAAAGGTTTCACTACTGGAGCATTGGCAGAAAGGAAGTGTTGGGTGAGCTCAGCCAGAATATAATTTCATCAGCAAAGAGCATTATTTTGAGATCAACCCGCATATATGATGTCCCTGATCGATGCGTCAGCCTTGATGTTGCAAGCGGCTCAAAAGCTAATGCAAAAAAAGATGTGAGCTCAAACATCTTGGAAAGGAAGCCATTTATTACTCGTAATCCCATCGAGTCAGAGAATAATGCGAAAAGAGCAAATTTGGTCCCGATTCCCCTAAAAAAAGACCATTCAGCATCTGAAGCTCACAAGATTGCTGCTGTCATCTTCTTGTTGGCATTGTCTAACAGATTAATTGATGACCCTCTTGACATTATCTCCTAAGCGCCAATTGGCTATGAATACTAATTGCTCAATTCCAATGATATCTGGCTGTACCTTCTTCAAACCAGCTGCTAAAATGTTAGGGCATCTATATTTAAGATGATACTGGGGAGGTAGGAAGCAAGATTATCAGGATCTCGACCCTCTTCATGAAGTATAGTCCTTTTATCCTCGCCCATCATAATAGAGGTGCATCCTCCTTCCCAGATATGGTTATAGGCTTCCAGGATCAGTTTGAGAAGCATAGCAAAAAGCTTTGTAGAAGCAGGCTGCTAAGACTTCATCCGATAATCTTCTTGTTTAGGACCTCTTTCGTCATTGTTCAGTACAGATAATGTTCCTGGATTTAATAATTATTCTGTCTCTGTTTGGAATGGTTTCTCGGATCTATATCAGTCCTTGTAAAACTTCCTATGATCCCAATCAGACTATGATAGGGTTGCTCCCTTATTCCCGATTTCACCTATATGGGTTGACGTGGCCTTAGCAGTTTTTCCATATTTATTTCCCCATTTATAATACATTTGTTTAGTTCACAACAGAGGGTGTTCTGCTTTACTGCTGCTCGAAATATTATATTGCTTATGGATATTTTGCAACTCATGAAAGGTTTTCAGCAAGCCCGATTCTCTATCTTTGTTCATGCTTCTTGAGCTTCTTTGTTAGTACTGTCATTTCTTATTGCCTCCTTCTTGGGTTATTATTGAAAAACTCCAAAATCTTATCCCCCACCTCCCTTAGCACCACAGGAATCCCTTAGTAGAGATGGATTTAATTTCCACAACTGCAACTTCCTCTCCTGCAGCGAGTTTATAACTACATGGATAGGGGCATGATCTGAAATCCCTTTATCTTCTGCCTGCTTCCATCACCTATGAATTAGGCTCTGACCGAAGTAAGTTGGATAAATTCTGGAATACCTGGTGGGAGTGGTAGTAGAAAGTATATTTCTTGTCTTTAGGATGAACATGTCTCCAGGAGTCAACCAGGCCAATGTTTTCCAATACCTTTTTATTGTTGCTTTAGATGCCTGCTTTATTCCACAATAGAACCCTTTGATAACATCCCAGTTAGGGCCCGATACCAAATTCAAATCCCCAGCTAATATGATATGACCTCTTGCAAAAGTCACTGAGTCCATGAATAGCCTCTTCAGAAAGCTATTTTGACCCTTGTTTGGGACATACATAGTAGCTAACACTACCATTTCTCCCTTTACCAATATCTCCTCTCCTTATTCTGTTTTAGTGCCCTTCAATTGGAAATTTATCTTGGAGCCCATCAAGATAGCCACACCTCTTTTCATTACTTTTGCTGAAGCGTGGACCTGTACCAGGAAGGATTTGTTTCTCAGTCTAACGGTATCTTTTTGTAACGGGTGCTTTTCTTGCAGGCAAATCGCATCCATATGCATTTACCTCAGAGTGTACACGACAAACCATTTTATTCAGAAAATGTAACCCCTCTACATTAAAAGATAGCAACTTGAATTTTCACCCGTTTAAAGAACTCATATTCAACCTCCCTCTCACTCGTTATACATTTATCATTGCCAATAAGTGGTGTCGAAAAATACCCTCACAAACCTCGACCAGTTTCCCTACTGTTTCTACATATAGAAGAAAGACAATAAAGAACAAACTGAAGGGGCCCCTGAGGGACCCTCGGATGTGGAAACAAGGTACAGTCACCACACTCGAATAGATACGCCAGACACGAGGTTCCGTTCCCAAAATCTAGGGTTTATTGCAATACAAAGAAGTCCCAGTTGGCCAAATGGTCCCACGCCCCGCCACGTGTGTCTAACAGACCTCGGGGGATGCAAGAGAAGTGAAACGTACATCAGTTACATTTATACAAAACAAGCACCTTACAATCAGCAATGACACAGTATGACACATTCGATGCCGCCCCCATTTCATTTCCCTTTCGAATTAGAGGCGATGATTGACCAGTGTGACGATAACGGTTTGCAATCTTCAATTTTACAGACACCATTCTTTATTTGCGCCCATCTCTGTATTTCGTCGGCGGTAGCTTCCGGCTGCATTTCTTTGTCAGTCACAATTCCATTTTCTATCATGCAGGGCACTTCCTCCGATTGTACTGTCAACATTTTTGTGTTCAAATCAGTGGCAGTCTGTTTCGCAATCTTGTCTGCAAATGCGTTTCCTTCTCCCACTTTACATGTCACCTTTTTATGCGTCTCGCATTTCACTATTGCCAGGTGCTTTGGAAACGTAAGTGCAGACAGTAATCGCACAATCAGAGGGCCATGTTGAATTCTAGCCCCATGGGATGTCAAGAAACCTCTCTCGGCCCATAATCGGCCAAAATTATGAACTACGCCAAAGGCGTACTGGCTATCAGTATAGATATTTACGCTCAAGTTCTCTGAAATTTCACAAGCTCTTGCTAAGGCAATTATCTCTGCTGCCTGGGTACAGCTATAAGGAATTCTTTTACTCTCCATGACACTTTTTAAAGTCATAGCAGCGTATGCAGCAGTTGATGTGCCATCAGGTAGTTTAAAACAGTAGCCGTCACAAAACAGTTCCCCTTCTGGTTCTTTTAGTGGTGTGTCACTCAGATCAATTCTCCCTTTTGTTTCTTCCTCAGTAACCATTAGGCAATCATGGGGAGGCAATTCAGTCCCACCACTGTTTTCCCCGGGCATTGGTATTAATTCTGCTGGATTCAAAGCGCTACACCTCATAATTTGGATGTGGGGTGCGAACAATACAATTTCATATCTAGTCAATCTAGCAGAGGTGAGGTGTTGCGTCTGCGTTCTATTGGGTAGAACATTTATGGCATGTGGCACCATCAAAATTAAGGTGTGCCCCAAAACCATCCCTTCTGTTTGTTTCACTGACGCAGCAGCCGCTGCAACAGCTCGCAAACATCGTGGTAGTGCGCGCGCTACAGGGGCCAGCGCAGAAGAAAAATAGCTGCACGGCCTATTTCTTCCACCTTGTTCCTGTGTTAAGACAGACAACGCGCATCCTTTGTTCTCATGCACAAATAGCCTAAAAACCTTTTCATAATTCGTTGTGCCCAAAACTGGAGCAGACCTAAAATGGTTTTTAGCGAATCAAATGCTTTCTGACATTCTTCATTCCACTGCAAAGGCATCACAGCATCCTTTTTTGTCAATTCCACCATTGGTTTCACAATTAAAACGAAGTTTATAATCCATTGACGGCAATAAGAAGCCATCCCTATTATCACTCTCACACCTTTCTATGTTGGTGGAATAGGCATACCAGAAATACTCTTTATCTTCTCTGGCGTTAATCTTCTCCCTTCCTTTGAAAGTAGGTAACCCATATAAGCTACTTCTCTCTCTCACAGTACTGGAATTTCTTTAAGCTCGCTTTATGGCCATGCGTAGCTAGAAGTCAATAATAGAACAGTACCTTCTTTACATATCTCCTCCGTGTCTGCAGCGATTAGTAAATCGTCAATGTATTGTAGCAACACACAGTCTGCTGGTAATTCTAACATGTCTAGCTGTTCTTTCAATGCTCTACTGTATATGCTCGGACTTTCAGTATAGCCTTGTGGAATGCGTGTAAATGTGAATGATCGTCCTCCTAGAGTGAAAGCAAATAAATACCTGCTTTCTTTGTGTACTGGAATGCTGAAGAAAGTGTTTTTTAAATCGATAACACTAAAGTATTCTGCTGACGCAGGGATCATTGTCAAAATCGTAGTGACATCTGGCACTAACGGGAATTGGGGGTCTACCACTTTGTTCAGTGCACAGAGATCAATTATGAAACGGTACGGTACCTCATTACCCCCTTTCTTGTACACAGGAAGAATGGGACTGTTACATACACTACATGTAATCTCTTCAATCACTCCCAATTTCACCAAATCAGAAACAATGCTTTTCAATCCTTTTTCTCCTTCTGCTGAAATTTTATACTGCGGAATACGTGGTAGCGTTATTCCTTCTTTTTTTACTGGCTCTATTTTCAAGTATCCCACATCATTGTCATTCACGGCCCAAGTGCAAGTTGGTACCTTACTCAATTCCCCATATAAAGGTTGTTCTGCCACAAATTCAGAAGTCGGCATAGTCTGGGGAGAAACAGTCAGAAATACCCCATCTGGTGTACAATGGATAACTGCGCTCAGTTTTTTCAATAGATTCAATCCTAAAAGATTTTCCCCACAATGCTCTGTTAAAAGAAACAGACAATGTTCAGTAAAAGGCCCTATTGTCACTGCTACTGATTTGGACTCAGGGTTTATTACTGGGGTACCTGCGAACCCTGTTGAAATATTCTGTCGCCCTGACAGAGGTATGTCTGGAACCAAGTGATGATCTATCAAGCACTTTTGTGCCCCCATGTCTACGAGGAATCTATGCTCTTCATTCCCGATTTTCATCTCTACGTAGGGTCCTTTCTGATTCGCGGGAATTGACACTGGTTCCGACCCCTGTCCTGGGCTGTCCTATCGGGGTAGCAACACATCATCCGATGTGTAGTCTCCACTGTTATTATATGATGCACCTGTCTGGTTATGAAAAATGTTCCCCCCTCTCCCTCTACTTCCCGTTTGTACACCTTGCTGATTTTGATTTTGAGTAGTTTGATTCGGAACCTGGCCTTGATTCTGTGCACCATTCCCTTTATTATTTTGGTGCTGCTGCATATGATTTCTGTTGTGACCATTTGTTCCCATGTGCCCTCTGTGAGGCCTTCTCTGACTATTTCCGCCTCTATTTTGCAAATGCGGACATTGTGCCCGCCAGTGTCCTTCCTCTCTGCAGTATGCACATTGGTTTAATCCCAAAGGCCCTCCTTTGTGCATTTCCCCTTCCCCTGTTGTGTCCTGCTACCTGCTGGAGTAACACCCCTACTATCGTCCGCAGAGCTTCTATTCTTATTTGCAAAGGGTGCTCATTACATATCTCATTTATCTCCCCTACCGAAGTCTTAGGGCTTGACATCCATCTCATCGTTTCCCGCACACACACCTGCAATCTTTGTCTATCACCTATCTGTCCCGGTGGCGGCGAAGATTTCTGCATATACAGTCCTGACGCTTTCTTCCTGCCTCTCTCAATATTCTTTCTCCTATTCCCCGGTGTGGCGAGTACTTCAGAATTCTCTTCATCCAATTCATTCTTTATTTCAAACAGTCGCTTCACATGCTCTTCTATTTCTTCATCTCTCCCTCTACAACGGGCTAATCCATTCAAATCCAACAATCGTTGTGGTGGTAACTTCCCAATTAACTTTTTCCATTGTCCCGACAAATATTCCCCCATGCATTCCAACAATACCTGTCTTTCGTTGTTCCTTCTGAAGTCATATAGGGACGCTAGCGTGGATGCCCCATCATTCTCGTCTACATACATTTCTGCCTGTTCTTGCAGCTCACGCTTTCTCTCCTTACTGATCGCGCTGCGAGTTACTCTCGTACATTCATTCTGCTCAATTCCACTCATGGGAGGGGCGGTCGGAACAGTGGCACCCTCTTGATCGGGAGGTGCGGAGGGGTCAGTGAGAGTGGGATACGTCTGGTGGGGCTGTGGTAATTGCGAAACACTCGGGGCTGGCTAGTGGGCAATGCAGTTACTGATGTAGCCTGTGGCTGTGCTGGGATTGGGAGGGGCTGAGCAACGGGAGGGGGTTGAGCGGCAGCTACTGACGTAGTCTTTTTAGTTTCACTCCTTGGGCCCTGTTTTGTTTCAGTTAAGATTTTGTTTATTAATTTGTCCGATGAGTGTAGCTCTCTTTGTGGATATATTTTTTCTATGTTTAATTCATCGCGCCGTCTTGTCTTTCTCAAGCTATTACTCCACTCCTCCTCCTCCTTCTCCTCAGCTTTCTCCGCCTTTGACTTATGCCTGCGCGCATGTTTCTCTCTACTTCTAAATCGGGGCATTGCGTCCCTCCTCCAGTCCCTAAGGATATCAAGTGCCCCAGGGCATGCTCTCTTACTTAGCAGAGGTCAAGATTTATTCTAAACCTTCCAGCCATCAACTCTTTTGTTTTGCTATTGTCACCCCGAGTGGGAAGGGTATGCCCAGACGTGGGTCCCTTGCCTGCTGGGCCTAGAGACCCAAGCTACTCCTCACTGATGACGCCCAACAAGGCTGATAACATGTCTGGGGATGCTTGTGGTCTCGTGCAAAAGGGATGTGACCTAGCAGTTCGGGCTGGACTGCCCCTTTGGGGGTGGGACCAAGCCTGATTTGCATATGGTTTTTCCCCTTTTGTAATGGCTTGGCAGGCGAAGAACGATGGTCTGGAGGGTTGCCCAGAGCAATGCCAGAGGTCAAGATTTATTCTAAACCTTCCAGCCATCAACTCTTTTGTTTTGCTATTGTCACCCCAAGTGGGAAGGGTATGCCCAGACGTGGGTCCCTTGCCTGCTGGGCCTAGAGACCCAAGCTACTCCTCACTGATGACGCCCAACAAGGCTGAAACATGTCTGGGGATGCTTGTGGTCTCGTGCAAAAGGGATGTGACCTAGCAGTTCGGGCTGGACTACCCCTTTGGGGGTGGGACCAAGCCTGATTTGCATATGGTTTTTCCCCTTTTGTAATGGCTTGGCAGGCGAAGAACGATGGTCTGGAGGGTTGCCCAGAGCAATGCCAGAGGTCAAGATTTATTCTAAACTTTCCAGCCATCAACTCTTTTGTTTTGCTATTGTCACCCCGAGTGGGAAGGGTATGCCCAGACGTGGGTCCCTTGCCTGCTGGGCCTAGAGACCCAAGCTACTCCTCACTGATGACGCCCAACAAGGCTGAAACATGTCTGGGGATGCTTGTGGTCTCGTGCAAAAGGGATGTGACCTAGCAGTTCGGGCTGGACTACCCCTTTGGGGGTGGGACCAAGCCTGATTTGCATATGGTTTTTCCCCTTTTGTAATGGCTTGGCAGGCGAAGAACGATGGTCTGGAGGGTTGCCCAGAGCAATGCCAGAGGTCAAGATTTATTCTAAACCTTCCAGCCATCAACTCTTTTGTTTTGCTATTGTCACCCCGAGTGGGAAGGGTATGCCCAGACGTGGGTCCCTTGCCTGCTGGGCCTAGAGACCCAAGCTACTCCTCACTGATGACGCCCAACAAGGCTGAAACATGTCTGGGGATGCTTGTGGTCTCGTGCAAAAGGGATGTGACCTAGCAGCTCGGGCTGGACTACCCCTTTGGGGGTGGGACCAAGCCTGATTTGCATATGGTTTTTCCCCTTTTGTAATGGCTTGGCAGGCGAAGAACGATGGTCTGGAGGGTTGCCCAGAGCAATGCCAGAGGTCAAGATTTATTCTAAACCTTCCAGCCATCAACTCTTTTGTTTTGCTATTGTCACCCCGAGTGGGAAGGGTATGCCCAGACGTGGGTCCCTTGCCTGCTGGGCCTAGAGACCCAAGCTACTCCTCACTGATGACGCCCAACAAGGCTGAAACATGTCTGGGGATGCTTGTGGTCTCGTGCAAAAGGGATGTGACCTAGCAGTTCGGGCTGGACTACCCCTTTGGGGGTGGGACCAAGCCTGATTTGCATATGGTTTTTCCCCTTTTGTAATGGCTTGGCAGGCGAAGAACGATGGTCTGGAGGGTTGCCCAGAGCAATGCCAGAGGTCAAGATTTATTCTAAACCTTCCAGCCATCAACTCTTTTGTTTTGCTATTGTCACCCCGAGTGGGAAGGGTATGCCCAGACGTGGGTCTCTTGCCTGCTGGGCCTAAAGACCCAAGCTACTCCTCACTGATGACGCCCAACAAGGCTGAAACATGTCTGGGGATGCTTGTGGTCTCGTGCAAAAGGGATGTGACCTAGCAGTTCGGGCTGGACTACCCCTTTGGGGGTGGGACCAAGCCTGATTTGCATATGGTTTTTCCCCTTTTGTAATGGCTTGGCAGGCGAAGAACGATGGTCTGGAGGGTTGCCCAGAGCAATGCCAGAGGTCAAGATTTATTCTAAACCTTCCAGCCATCAACTCTTTTGTTTTGCTACTCTTACTTATCAACACCTTTTCCAGGTTATCTATACGTTCCATCTCAAAACTCCCATCCCTCGGCCACTGAAGATTTTCCTGTTTTCTGGTTTGCTTATGCCAAGTTTTACAAAACATTATCGCTCCCATACCATACTTTATGTACATATCATAAGCCTGCGTTCCTCCCGGTGGTGCTTCCTGGCCAGTTTCCAAAGATTGTTCGCCGCAGCGGAAAAATCCTGCTAAGGTGGACAATACCCCAGGCATGTTTTAACCTTTCCCTTGGCTAATCAAACTTAATCTGTAGTGCAGATCAGTTCTGGACTTGCCCTTTCACATCTTGTGGACGTGGTCTTGGTGATTGGCAGATTTAGGGGCCAACCATATTGGCTGGCTAGCTAACGCTTTGTTTTTAATGCTTTAGTATGATATGTGAGCTATTTTAGGCCAGCCCGTGTGTGTTTGATTTTGTGCTTGGGGGGGGGGCATGTGCCACCACTCGGTTCTGACTGAATTTTCTTAGAAGGCTGGTAAATTACTTTCCTTGTGGAAGTTTCCCACCATTTTAGATCTGGCCGAATTGACAGGGTATATTTGGGATTTTCAGCTGCTAAACGTCCTTCCTGGGTCTCATTCGTCCTCTTGCTGGTCTCCTTGTTTGCTGGGCGAGGCCTTTCATGAAGGAGCCGTCTCCAGGCAGTTTTACCACTAACTTACTGTTTTCACCCTGCCATGGTGTAGGAATCTGCCGTCAACTGGAAGGTTATTAAGACTCCAGTACCCTACCTATTCTGCTCTTCTGGACCACCCTTCATGGTACCAATGCTCCTTTTTGTTCTATTCGCTGGAATTTGCTCTGCCAGGTTTACCACTTTTTTGGATTCGTCCTCACTTCTGCTTTTTCTTCGGGCTCAAGTCCCTCTCATAGGAAGAGTGATTGTTCTCCTTTTCCATTGGCTCGGTTGTTTTTTGTCTGATGTTCAATCCCTGACTGTTTGGACGCTGTAAAAGGCACCTGAAAAGAAGACTTGTAGTCACTGACTTGTTTGGTGGCTTCCTCAACTGACTTTTCAGGAAACTTTACCAGAGTGGCCTACCTCTGGGCCCTGTGTGGGTGGGCTACTCTGGTTACTTCACCTCAGGGGTGAATCATTTTGCAGGATGGCTTTAGCCGCATTTTCACGTTGACTTCCATTGGAGCTTAACCCTGTTATGTTGCATCTCCACTCAGGACTGTTGGTTCTCGAAGCTGCTTTTGGAGCTTCCTAGGGTCTCGTCTATCATCCTCTTCGTTGTTTGCTGCCAAATCCATAGCTGTTGGGTGGAGCCAAGACTTACCTCCCTTTTTCCCCCATAAACCTATTGCCAATGGACTTTGTCCTGTTTATCTCTATGGGGGGCATTTTACCCACCCCTCTTCCAAAGTGGCATTTGTCTTGCATCCAATGCAGGTCTAGTGAGGTTAAGGACAAACAATAGAATTTTAGCTTGCACCTTTGACTTTTTATTATATTGTTAAATTCATTTATTCCACGTCTGCTAATGTCGGATTACACTGCAACTCTATCTAGTATCTTGTTTTTTTAAAGTTTAATGTTTGGTGCAATCCATCTAAAGTATTGCTATCCTTTTGTGGCCTCTAGCCGTGTGCTAGAATTGCGCCTCCATCCCAGACTCTACATCGACCCTAATGTGTGCATTAGCATTTTCCAATGTTCTAGAGGTCTATAAATACTATCACTGTGTTGGTATTGTGATGGATTTTCAGAACCAGCACTGTGGGAGGATTCTGAGGGGCCGCCTACTTAATGAACAGTGTAATTGACAGTTGGGTCTAGCCAAACTCAGTCAAGGTCGAGTAGCAGAACAGTAAGGCAAGAGTTGAGGAGATATGTGACTTGTGCAATGGTACCATGAGCCACAGAGATCACTCAAATTAGACTGAAGTACATAAATACTCTACTTATTAGGCCTTTAATACTCTAGGAAGGGAAAATCAAAGGTTATGTTAACTTGCATTTGTGTAGCCCCTCCTGCCATAATTCTTGTTGTCAATGTTCTGTGCGTTTCCCAGTGTCGAGCAGATTTGTGGGAAGGAGCTTGCGACAGTAGAGGGTAGCCAAATGTTGTGTACAGTTCTAATTAGGGTAAAAAACGATCCCTAAAAACAACCCTGCACCCATATATACATACACAGTTGGTGAGATCGCTGTTGATCACCCACACTTTACACTGGTAACAAGTTCAAAAAAGAAACAGTAACTGCAGGCAGTAAAGTAAGATTAAACATAATGTAAAAGCAATTGAAACAAATGCCCTGGCTTATAAAATAAGGCACTTTCAAATGGATTCATTCCTTCCCACGTTTTCCACATCTATGATTCCTCATCTATGATATCCCTAACCCATCGCAACTGTTCTTCGGAAGCTTTTCCACCACCAGGTCATGACATCGGGCCAGTATATATTGAGGCGCTATGACCTCAGTTCCTTTTTTCTGCATATTCTGTTCACTAATCGGGAACACACTTGTGGAGCTTTGAGATGTTTCTCTGCAGCATGCTTACTCCATCTAAGGCCTCTGGCTTCAAGCCGTGTGTGGTTTGCAGCTGACTCTGACCCGCACTGAATTTATCTGTACTGCTTGGACACACACCCAGGATTGTGGGTCGGGCCAGTCCATGCACCCAAAGGCCCTCATGGAAAGGGCAGCGAAGATCTTCACGTTTGTTCCCAAGGCAAAGGGTGAAGTTCCCCGATCTCAGTCGAGGACGCACAGCGCGGACCACTACTCCGAAGACAATGCAGCTACATGAAAGAAGGAGGAAAATAAGAAACCGCATTGGAAGAGGTCTAGCTCCCCGAGGCAGTCCTCACACCGACACTCCTCTTCCTCTGAAAAGAAGAGCTACTGCTCCACGGACTTACTCTTACGTACCGTCCCCTTTCCTCCATACTGCATGGGCGTCCGTTAAAAGGGACGGGAAACTGAACCTTTTTCACCAGAAACAAACCTTCTTCCACTTTAAATTTAGAGGCGCGCAAGGGTGCGTCCCTGGGAGCATGCGCTGCCCTGACTCCGCCCTCCGGCACCACACCCCATTCCCCTTTTCAGCGTCGACGGGAACGTGCCAAATTCACCAGCGCTCCTGGGTTTGGCTTCGGCCATGTAATTCCACGCTCGGATACTTCCTGTCTTTTTGTCTTTTTATCATACAGGTACTCTGTACTCAGGCGTCATGCTCCTCCCCAGCGCATGTTAACTTCCACAAGGTTTAGCAGGTGTCCATCCTGCGACTGGCTCTTCGCAACTTCAGACCCCCACGCCCTCTGCCTACGTTGCCTTGGCCCAGACCACGGTTTGCAAGCTTGTACATCGTGCAACGCCCTGTCAACGAGTTCTCTGAAGAACAGGCTAGCCAGGTGGAGGGAGCTCTTCCAGAAATCGCTTTCAGAGGACCTGAAGGACTTTGTCAAACATAGTTCCAGGCCCAAGGTAGGGCCTCTGTTCTCCATCGCACCCCACAAGGGAGACTCCTTCCCAAGGACTCACCTGCGCGGGTGGGATCGCCCAGGTTCCTACTACCAACACATGCACCGAGGTCTCCCCGGCTATCGGCCTATGGGTCGAGGGATCCTCGGGTCCTCCCGGTGACAGTGTTGAGGGACCGGAAGGTTCTTGTACCGGGTCTTCACCCGAGGGGCTACGCAATATGTTTGAAGGGCCATGTCCTAGTACCGGCAATATGGCCGAGGGGGTACCTAAACGCAGCTCTACCGGCCCCCCGGGCCGAGGGTGTTACACCTACCAGGCCTCAGCCTGAGGAGCAGGGTAGGCCTCATGATCCACATTCCTGGAGGCGCTGGGCCCAGCAAGCTGAGCAACACAACGCAGACACGTGGAAGGCAGCTCGACAAGATGGCCGCCGTGCCAGACATCAGCACCCGTCGAATGCTGCACCAGGAATGGGAATTTGGCGAAGAACGAGTGTCAAGGTGGGACTGGTGTCAACCAGGTACATGGCCTACAGCCTATCCTTCATTTGCGCATGGCAGGTTCCCGCTACTTCCCTATGGACAGGGTATGCAGCGCCTCCAGCAGCCACCTGCTACTCCGTCTATATCCCCTACAACCTCTACAGCCTGCGAGGACAGGTTCCTCAGACTCATGGAGTCCCCTTGGATGGGGGTGATCCTCAGGGATGCCATCAGGGAGGTGCTCCCACCAATGCTTCCAGCACCTCAGGCTCCTCTGCCAAAGCCCTGGGCCCCGGTGCAGCCTTTGCCTCTGGCTCCGGCCCCCCAACCGATGCCTCAGGCGGTTCTGTACCGGCCTCCGCCACAGCCTCCAGCTCCCGCCACTCCTCCACCGGTGCAGGATCCTCCTGACCCTCAGGCGGACACGGACGATGAGGACCACCCCAACACGCCATCGTCGGCAAAGGCCTTCCATGAATGTCTTGCAGGGCTGGCTGTGTACCTGGGCCTTACTCAACCCGAGGTCGAACAACCAGCAGATGGGGTCCCCGCAGAAGTCCTCACGCAACGCCTCTCTGCATTGAACCAGGAATTCCACTGCAGACCGATGTAGTCGCCCTGGCCAAGAAGGGTTGGCTCAAGCCCCACTCTGTCCAGCCGGTCAATCGACACCTGGATGCCAAGTACAGGCAGATGGAGGGGGAATACACTCTTGCTATCTGTCCATCCTCAGCCACACTCCTCGATGATCGCTGCAGCATCACTATACTCCAAGCATCAGTCGTCCTCAGCCTCCTCCTCTGCGGCGCAGCTAGGCAAGGAGGAGAAGATCTTGGAGGCGTACGGGAAGAAACTCCAACTCTATTCCAACGCATCTTTGCATCTTCGTCAGGCCAACGCTGATGCCATGCTGGCGGCCGCTAACCAGAGGTTGTGGCGGGGAAATTGCTGATTTCCTCCCAGAGCTTCCTATGCAGAGCCAATCACGTTTCAAGGCGGGACTGGCTGAGGCCAAGCTGGTGGCGCGGGACATCATGGAGTCCACCGTGGCCCACATTGACACCTCTGGCCATCTGCATCGCCACAGACATGAGAAGAACAGCCTAGCTCCGTGCACCTAAATTTAACCCAGACGTCCAGGAATGCATATTGGACCTGCCGTTCGAGGGGAGTGACCTCTTCCACTCCACCACGGACGAGGAGCTGGACAAAAGAAAAAGCAGCTCACAAACGGCCAAGTCTTTATCCATCCTGACAAAGAACACGCCCGAATCAAGCGGCGTACATACAGAGTGTTCCGCGGCTTCCAAGAACGGAGGTCCAGACCGCCGGACTGCTCTAAGACTCCACATCGGCGCAAGCTACAAAAAGGGGTGGGGAGGTAAGGGCTTTTTGCAGTCCCCCTCCTCCGCAACAGCCTCTGAGGGAATAAACGCATGACACACCCCTCCGGGTCCATGTGTCTCCAGTGGGGGGCAGGCTTGCTCTCCATGCACATTTCTGGCTCCAGAATTTCGCGGACCCCTGGATCCTCTACACGGTATCCACTGAGTACAGCCTACCCATCCCAGCCTCTCCTCCCCTCTACTCCCTCAAGTTGGGACAGCAACTCTTCTGGCAGAGATTCTATCGCTCGCAGAGAACCAGGCTGTGGAGGAAGTCCCAGCCTCCCAGCGAGGCTTGGGCTTCTACTCCAGGATTTTTACCATTCAGAAAAAGAACCAGGTGGGCCTGAGAGTTGTACTGGACCTTTCCACCCTTAACTTCTCCTTACCTCTACAAACATTCAAGATGGTTATGCCAACTTTTATAGAGGAGACATTGTGCAAGGGAGACTGGATGTGCTCCCTGGATCTGATGGACGCGTATCTATGGACGATGCCCCCAAGAAGGGAGACACTCCTTCCCATCAGTGTGGCAGTGGAGGTCCCCGTGCTGGAAGTGCGGGTGAAACCTGCCTCTGTTCCGGCAGTGGAAAGGGAACTGACAAAGAAACATCAGCCCACCCCATCGGACCCTGTGTTCCTCTCCTCTCATACCTCACAGAAGAGTCTTGTGGTTCAGGCTGCTACGACTAGCCTGAGGACCTCCACCTTCCCTTCCACCAGACCTGGAAATTAAGAGGCTTGACCCCTGCAGTAACAAGGTATTTGCGTCTAGCAGTATTGCCCTGCGTGCTGTGAATTCCTCTTGTGCCATGGCGAAGTTCTCCTTTAGCCTTTGTGCAGCTGTGGCCAATGCGGCCTGCCCACGTTCCAGAACGAGAGACGAGGGATGGCTGTCTCTCCACAGTGACTGAATGCAACATATGGCGGGCCGCCTCCTTGCCATCAGGACTAAACACTGCAGATTGTGTGGGCAGGTCCACTCTTGGCTGAGGACGTCAGGATTTGCAGCCGATGTTCAGGCCAAGCTGTTAGATATGCCTTCCTATGGCCATAATCATTTTGGGGCCAAAAGAGATGACGCCCTCCAGTAGGCAACGGCTAAGACCTTAAGGCTTGCCATACAACCCTCTGCATAGTCGTCGACTCGTTAGAGGGGTTTTCATCACTCCCCTGCTATGCTCGAAGAGGCCGCGATCAGGCTGCCCCGGAAAGAATGCAAGGCAGGCACTTACCGAGAGGCAGAGGTGCTCAGACGGATGGGGCATCCGCCATCCCCACCGGCACTCAATACCGGTGGGGGGAGGCTTTCACTGTTCAACCCGGAATGGTCAAGGACCATTTCTGATGCTTTGGCCTTACAGGTTATAGAACAAGGATATTGCCTCCCATTCCTACAGTGCCCTCTAGACCACAGCCCTCAGGCCCATCCCCTTGTACGCGAGCCCCATCCTCCTACATAAAGGAGGTAAGTCAACTTCAGTCCAAGAGCACAATCTGCTGGTACCACTCGCGGAACGAGGCCGGGGTGGTACTCCACCTATCTTCTGGTGCTGAAGAAGGACAGAGGCTTAAGTCCCGTTCTGAACCTGCGGCTTCTGAACATGTTTAGTTTATTTATATAGCTCACCTGACCCGGAGGCATCTGGGCGCATTTCTTACAAAGTTAAAATTACAGAACAAAAATATTTCTTACATAATACAGATGAAAAATGTGTTAAAATAAAAGTGCAGGTACTCAAGAATACAGTGGGCAGTGATGCAGATCTTCGACAAACATTATGAGCAGGATCCCGCTATGTCCAGGTCAGAAAGCCATTTTTTTGTTTTGTCTTTGAAGCATGGAAGGAAGGCTCCTCTCTAAGTTGGGTGGGGAGGTTGTTCCAGAGTTTGGCAGCGAGGACGGGGAAGCTAGTTCCTCCTGCTGTTTGTAGCACGAATCTAGTGATGGACAAAAAGTTAGTCAGCGTGGATCTCAATGGGCGAGGGGCAGTGTGTATGGTAAAGCGGTTGGCCAAGTATTCATGGGCCAGATTAGCTTGGCACTTGTTGGTGATCATTAATGTTTTCTGTGAAAATCTGTGAGCAACCGATAGCCAGTGAAGGCTCCGTCTCGTGTCTGATGTATGTGATTTCCTAGGGAAGTTAAGAGCAGCCCTGATGTTATTGTTCTGGGTAACCTGAGGTTTGTTGATGTTTCTTTGGCTTGTCCCAAGGTAATGCGCATTACAATAATTGATCTTTGGCAGGATGAGTGTTCTGGCCAGGATAATGCAGTTGTTAGTTGACAGAAAGGGTCTACATGCTGTTATCAGCTTACATGTGTGGGCTGCTGCAGATGCCACTGCGTTAGTTTGTCGATGAAGTGATGGGGTGAAATCTAGATAGATACCGAGGGTTTTAGTATCATTCAACACCTTAATGGTGTTCCCATCAATGATAAATGATTGGAATACTGTCATGTTTATTTAATCTGGTTAGTGAACCTAGGATAAGTAACTCAGTCTTATCATCGTTTATGCAGAGCCCATGATGCGCCATCCAAGCTTGAATGACGGTGTAGACATAATTAAGCGCTTTTGAGTCGGTTACATAGTCGCCAGTTATAGGGATCAGTATCTGGGTGTCGTCTGCGTAACTCGTGTAGGTGTCGCACAGAGAGTCCAGAATATCAAAGAGCGGCTTTGTAAATGCATTAAATAATGTAGGGGAAACAAAAGACCCTTGCGGGACCCCAAAACTAACTGGAGATGGCACGGTAGTAGCAGATGGGGAGAAGACCTTCAGCATTCTGTTTGCAAGAAAGGATCTAATACAAGAGGTGGCCTTGTCGGAAAAGTGGGCAGCGGTTTTGAGGTGATGGCACAGAATTTGGTGGTTGTCCAAGTCAAAGGCTGCTGAGAGATCAAACAGGAGTGGTGCCAGTTTGCCCTTGTCTTTTAGGTCCTCTATTTGGGTTTTTAAGTCGATCAAAGCAGTTTCCGTCCCGTGTCTTGGTCGGAAGCCTGATTGACAGAGTCCCAGGAGTTTATTATCTTCAAAGATAGGCCTGAATTTGTAGATAGGCGGCGCGGTCAAGAATTTTCAGGAGAAATGGCACTGTGGTTATGGGCCTGTAGTTTGAGGGATTACTCGGATCAAGGTTGGGTTTTTTAATTAAAGGGATAACCCACTCGTCTTTCAGATTGTCCGGGACAAAACCGGATTTGAAAGAGGCGTTAATGAATGTGGTGATGAACGGTGCAAGGTCATGGACTTCCTCTTTGATAAAAGCGGCGGGGCAGGAGTCGCCTTGACAATTGGAGGGTTTAATCTTGTTCATGATGTTTTCCACTTCCTGGATTGACAAGGGCGAGAAACAGAAAGGTTTGAAAGGATGATTAGATGCTGGTGGATTATTATCAAAGGAATAGCCTGGTACGTCTGGTAGCAGACCAGCCAAGGACATGTTCAAGATGGTTACACTGGCTCAGATCCTGCAAGCCCTTGATCTTCAGGACTGGTTGGTATCATTGCACCTCCAGGCTTCCTACTTCCACATGCAGATTCATCGGAAGCACAGCAGGTAAGAGGTTTGTGGTGGCCCAACATCACTACCAGTTCATTCCTACCTTTCGGTCTTTCGTTGGCTTCCAGGGTTTTCACCAAGATGCTAGCAGTAGTGACCGCTCCCTCAGGAGGGAGGACAGTCATTGCTTTCCCTCACTGGATCTAGTGGCAGAGCATCTACTCCTCACATGCACACTATTGCGGAGCCTGGGCTTTTCCCCGAACTTCAAAAAGTCTCGGCTTAGTCTTGCTAGTCCATCCGATTTATCGGAGTGGTCTTGGACACTTGCCTGGGCAAGAATTCCTGCCTGAGGACCAAGTGGCAAACATCTTTTGGATGGTCATTGTCCTCCAATCCCAGGAAGTCCCAGTTTTCCTGTGCCTCATGGCCTCATCCTTTTCCTTTTGGTACTAGGTGCGAGGCTGTGCATGAGATCTTTTCAGTGGCTGCTCCGTTGCCAGTGGTCGTATTTTCAGAACCACACGTCAGACCTTTTACAGGTCCTGGAGCAGGTGGCTCACAAGGTTGCATGGTGAGCCATGCGAGACAACTTGCTGAGAGGTGCATTGTTTAGTCAACCTTGTCCCCAGGTGACCGTGATCACATATGCATCTCCGACTGGTTGGGGTGCTGACCTGTCAGATCTGACCGTGAGCAGACTGTGGTCTCCCGCAGAGTCTCGGGAACACATCAACTTGCAGGAGCTGAAGGCTATCAGGGTGGCCCTGGTCGCTTTCCTGCCCTCTGTGAAACGCAAGACTCTGTTGGTCCTGACAGACGACAGTGTCCATGCACTATGTCAACATACTAGGTGGTGTAGGGTCCTTTCCTCCGTTCAGAGAAGCAATGCGAATGGTTCTCGGCTCTGGAGAAGGGGGTTTCTCTGATAACGGCTCACCTGGCGGGAAGAATGTCACAGCCAATGCCTTAGCAAACTGTCTTGGGCCTCCCACGAGTGTAGCTCTGCCAGGAAGATCTGGAGGAGATATTTGCCTGTTGGGGGACTCGACAAGTAGACCTCTTTGCGTCCAGTGTCAACAGGAAGTGCGTGTTGTACTGCTCCAGGGAATTTCCTCATCGAAGAGCTGTGGTGAATGCACTGATGGTCGAGTGGACTTTGGACCTTCATTGCAAGACTTGTCCTTGGCCTCAAGCCCTGGGATTGTATCTCTCCAGCTCTGAAATCTCTTCATTGGCTCCCAGTGGATGCAAGGATTAAATTCAAAACCCTCTACATTGTCCGCAAGGCTTTCTGGGGCCTGGGTCCAAAATACCCTCAGCTAGCCCTCTGCAAATACCTCCCCTCTCAAGCTCTTCGCTCTTCTACCTCCCTCTGGGTCAATCGTTTTTCAAAGAAACGAGCTGGGGGTAGATCTCTATCTTCGGCTGGGGCCTCCCTCTGGAACAGCCTCCCTGCCACTATAAAAGTTGAGGAGAACCATCTCCGGTTCCGGAAGCACCTCAAGACCTTCCTCTTTGCTTCTGCCTTCGCTCCCCTTCTCTCCTGCTGATCTGCTCTCTCTTGCTACTCTGCACCTGGCCACCCTCTGTCCCCTGGGCCCAGGTACCTGCTCACCCTGCCACCTTCCTGCACTGCCTCCTGGCCACCCCTAGCACTGGGGACTGTATCTGTACCCAAACAGCCCCCACCCCCATTTTCATCTTTTTCTGCACCTATCAGACTTACCCAGTCTGCTGCCTTAAACACAGCACTTGCCACTTGCTGGCTGCACTACCACTGTCCATTGCCTCCATTTTCAATATATTTATTTTTATTTATTATTTATCTGCGCTCCTCTGCTCCACACTTTCCACTCTCCCCCTTCCATGCAATTTTTCCCTTTTCTCTTTCCCATGCACTTGCCCGTTCTCAATGTCACTGGGGCCTAGTAAGATCGTTTTTATGTTGTGCTGTGTTCTCCCCTGTGCCCCTCCCTAGCCTAGTCGCACTCTGAAACACTTGTGTACGAGCACGATACAAATAAAATATCATATCATTGTACATTCCTGCCGATCCCTGCCTTCTGTTGTATTTCAGGAAATTGTGCCAGTTCGGAACCACGTTGATTCTCATAGCTCCCAACTGGGCTCAGAGGGTGTGGTATCTGGAGTTGCTGGACTTGACCATCTGCCCTAATGGGCGCCTTCTGAGGAGGTACGGGTCCTCCACCCGAACCTTAGCAGTCTGATCATTCTTGCTTGGCTACTGAGAGCCTGAGATGCAAAGAGTGTGACTTTGTTGGACCACGTCTTTGATGTGCTCCTTTCAGGTTTGTGCCTGCAGGTGGCGTACATTTTCAGTTTGGTGCCAGGAGAGGGACCTGGATCCTTTATCCTGTCCGCTATTCCCTGTGTTGGATTTTCTGCTATCATTGACCCAGGCGGACCTGCAGGTTGGCACTGTAAAGGTAGTCCCTCATCACTTTTTCAAGAGGTCTCTGGAGCAGGCTGTTTTTCACAATCTCCACTGTTCTGCACTTCTTGTGGGGTTTGTGGAACCATTTTCCTACCAGCCAGTTTGTGGTTGCGCTGTGGGATTTAAATTTAATTTTGACATTCCTGATGTGTATTCCAATTGAGCCCCTCCATTCCTGTTCTATTAGATTACTCACCATTAGTTATTTTCCTGGTTGCCATCACTTCTGTGAGGTGGGTGAGTGAGCTCTGGGCGATGTCTGTTTTACCTCCTTTAACCTTTAAAAAAAATAAGAAATTCCCTTCTAAAGAGAAGGTGACTTTGAGAGTGAGACCCTCCTTTATGCCGAAAGTGGTCTCGGATTTCTATCTCTCTCAGAAGATCTATCTTCCTGTGTTCTTTCCTCTGCCTCACCCTTCCAAGGCAGAGGAATGTTTTCATCGGCTGGACCCGGTGTGGGCCATCAAGTTCTACACATCTTGTACTAGGGAGGCTAGGAATGATGACCAGTTGTTTGTGGGTTGCGCTGGGGCTTGTGTCACCAAATAGACCTATTCGCTAAGCATTACTGCTAGGATTCCCTTTCAGGGCAAGATGCCCTTTTTGGTAAGACAGTCCTACAGTGTTTTCTGGGTTGTGTACTTGCTTCCTCCCGCCTCCAGATTTACGCATTGCTTTAGGAGTCTATCATAGATGAGGAATCTGTGGGAGGAAGGAATCCATTAGAAGAACAAATCACTTACCTCTCGGTAATGTTCTTTCTGATGGATGTTCCCCAGCATGGATTGCTCAGTGTCAGAGTGCTAGGGTAAAAGGGTGAAACTGAGGTCACGTTGTGCGCTGCCTCAATATATACTGGCCCCAACGTCCTGCCGGATGTTGGAACGTCGGGCAGAGCTGGCGCTGTGCTGCCTGGTGGCAGAAATGTTTCAGAATAACAGCTGCGTTGGGATAGGGATATCGTAGATCAGTAATCTGTGGGAGGAACATCCATCAGAAAGAACATTACCAAGAACCAAGTCATTTGTTGTTCCACATCAGAAGTCTTTCACTGCTAAGCTAAGTAGGCCTAGTGCCTCAAACAGTCCACGTCCAAGTCCCAGGTAAAGTCTTCACAGGAGTAGAACCATGTGTTGGAAAAGCTAACAGGTGGGTAAATGCTTCAGTGAAGAAGACATTAAGGTCAATTAGGTAGGTTAGGGGTACTCTCTGAATCCCATCACACTAGGGGAAGTCCAGGGGATGGATCTTTGGCCAGAACACCCCTGATCACAACCCAAACCGTCAAGGAAGCATTAGGGAGTGGACTTAACACCCATACAATTCCCACGGCAGAGGGTGTGGGGACCGATTCGCAAGCACACTCACTTATCCTGATTCTCTGAATGACCACCTCTAGGGTCCTTAGAGTTGCTGGACCCACTCACTTCAATCGGAGGTCCGGTTCTAGCTGGTGCAGGAGCGCTGGTGTAGTAGTAGGTTGATGCATCGGGATTGTGTTCGGTTAGACTTCGGTTCCATACACCAGTGAGACTGTTCTTGATGCCTTGAAGCAGGATGGACCTGGCACCTCCATCCCCAGGACAAGCAACAATACACACTCCATTTGGAGGGCGGCATATGCTCCAGAAAGGCTATTCATGTTCGAGAGCAGCAGCTGCAGGAGGACGGGTCTCGAGTCACAAGGAGACAGCATGTGGAGTTCGAAGTCAAACCTCCAAGTCAAAACTCAATGCACCGAACGTGAAGGTGGTTAGTCAACAAAAGGGTTCTAGGATGCTTCCGAAGTTTTCTGAAGGAAGGATCTTTGTGCAGGAGTCCGGAGTAGTTGGCCCCACCAGCCCAAGGGTTCAAGCTGTGACGAGGGTCTTCAGGAGAATGATGCAAAGAGACTGGGCTTTGCTGGGACATGGCTGGAGACATCCTTCAATGGCAGTCTTTATCAGGCTTCTCTTCTTTGTAGGGGTCTTGGCTCCAAACAATGATCTTGTGAACAGCTGCAGGACTCCTCCTTGAATCCCAAATTCTTATTGGGGCTGCCCCAGGCCACCAGTAGTAAGGATCTTCACCATTCAAACTGGCAAGTGATGCTCAATCATGGACTGCTTCGTGCCCCACAGTCGCCGAGGAATAGACATCTCCTGGATAGAATGTAGATTGGGGCAGGACCATTTCAACCCCACATCCAGCCAGGATGCACATACAGTTTTCCTGGGAAACTCGAGGTTATGCTTGGCAAAGGGCATACAATATGTTAAATTTCCTTGCCTGAGAAGGCAGGAAAAAGTCCAAAGGACATGATGACAAAAGGATATGGCGAGAAATGTGGCACAACCACTTTGAGTGTATGATACTTAAAGTAGTATTATGCAGTAAAGTGTACACCGTAAAAATAAAAAAACAGGAGAAAAACATCCACTGCCACCAGCCCTTCTTGGACACATCAGGAAATGTAACAAAAATGGTGAGAATGAAAATCTTAACAGGGATACAATGTACCTGTGAAGAGCCAGGAATGAGACGTGGACACAGTGGATTCATGGTTTTGGTTGAAGACTTTTATTAAAATAAAAGGGGGTTGGGAAATACTCTGAGGTATTTCCCTACCTAAAACCAAAACCTAAGGGTCTGTCCAATGTCAGGATGTCTAAAGTAAATCGTCCTGTGTCCAAAGTACTATTCTGGCCCTTACATCTAGGAAAATTAACTCTAAGATGAAAAGGGAAAATGTCTTTGGCCTTTGGTAGTGCACAAATGTCCAAAAAGGAAATGTGTAACTCCAACACAAAAAGTATCCAGAAGGACAGAGTTCCTTGTTCCAGAGGGTGGTTCCCTTCACCCCGGATTTCTCTTCACTCTTCCCTGTATTTCAAGAATGTCAGTTCCTCAAAACACTTGGCTGTTAGTCTGTATCTTACTCGGATACCTGGTTGTTACGCTCACCTGGTCTCTGCGGAGGCATTGGGGCACGGTTGCAGCCCTCCCGGGGGTGAGGTCACTCGGGTCCGACTTCGCCCTCTGCGCTTATGTGGTGACTAGTGGTAATAGGTGATGCTGCTCTGGATTGCTCCTGCATGGAGAATAGTGGACGTGAGTATGCCAGCTTGTGCCCCTGATCCCCTTCCAGACCCCTTTTCCCAAACCGTGGTACCCGTGGGATGTGCTGTCCCTGGAAAGCTCACCCGTTGATTAGTTTTGGCAAGCACTCTGTCATGCTGCTTCTGGCAGGAGCGCTTGTATGATCTGGACCGAGTTCCTTCACTGGTCCCTTGCACGTGGTAGTCCAGTCCTGCTGCGACTAAGCCACTATACTTGAGGTAAGCGTTCCTGTTTGCCTTTGTCTTTCCTCGTCTGTTTTTGTTGTATTGTAAAGTTTGTTGTCTTGTATTGCTGTCCGTTCCACTTTTGATGTTTGCTATTGCTTTCTTCCCTTGCAGGTGATGTTGCCGGCACGGCAGAAGCTGCAGAGTTCGAGGCGGCAGCCGGAGGGAATGAGGAACAAAGCTGCAGCGGTACAATAGCTGGTAAATTGTTAACTAGGGGGCGCGTGGGTGTCAAATGCGGTGTGGCCCTAGGACGGATGTTCTAACCTTTTCTTTCTTCTTCACAGGGTCCGAGTTCGTGGATGCGGAGTGCGGTGCTCCGGCATTGGGATCAAGATCACTGGATGTCAGGAGATGAGTCTGCAGATGAAGCAATGAAGCACCAGTTTACTGGCGGGGTGTATGCAGGAGAACGCCTGGTTTCAAAGGCAAGTAAACTGGTCCAAGCGGCGGTGAGCATCACGTTGCACGCGAGTGCACAGTAACACGAAGCACCGGCCTTCAAGATGGAGCAGCTTATATAGCTGAGCATCTGAAGCCACGCTCACCAGGTTCAGCCTGCCTGCCACACCTGATGAGTCAGCACAGGATGTTCTCTGGAATGAAGGCTTTCAGCTCCTGGAAAGTTCTTTTAAAATAAAAGCACTCCTGCACTGAAATAGTATTCCTGCTCACATCTCTATATAAGCCTGGCGCCAGGGCTGAGTCCAGCCAGGGCCCCTGTGTTTATGGGTCGCAAAGGGACATATGTGAGTCAAGTGACCCATTGCCCCCATTACTAGATGGTGTGGTCTTTGTGTTCTGAGGCCTGTGACCATGACACTGGTGTACTCTCCTGCCAAGTTTCCATTTCTCTTTAATGTGTTTGCCCAGCCTTCTCGCTAGTCCTGATATATCCTGATCAGGACTTTCTCAGGTATTGTATAGTACACACTGTTCAACTTGACCATGCCTGGTATACTTTTCCTGCCAGGGCTTCTCTTATGTGTATATATTCTTATGACTTGAGTTTGCCTGGTACACTCTTCTGCCAGGGCTTTTCTCATGTCTGTATTCTTGCACCTTTAATTGTCCTGATATGCTCTCCTGCCAGGGCTTGTCTGTTAGGCAGAATCATATCCAGTACCATTAGGGAACACTACATACAATTAAGACTACAAGTGATGGTACAATTTCACCTTTGGTTTAAGCCTGTACTACACAGTAAAGTGGTAGCGATGGCTGAGCAGCCAGACTTATCTCAAGAGCAAATGAGCAATAGTAGGGGTTACACAAGGGACTACAATTACTGTGACTCAAACACTGACTCAAGGTTTTTGGTTAAAAAATATAAGTACATTTATTTTTAAATCATCACTTCACAAAAACTTCACTTCTATTAGGTAAAACCACATCTAAATATACTACACACAACCAATTCCTCTTGTTCAGGTCAATTCAAGGTAAGTACATTAGGATTTTACAGACCAGTGTTTCGAAACAAAGACGTTACCGTGGGTTAATAGGCAATCACTTTTTGATAGTAATCACAGTTTGGTCTTACGAAAATAAAGCGTACCCGTGGGAAGAAATGCACCTGAATTCAAACACACTTAGCACAGAGAATAAAAACAAGGGAATTGTGGAAACAAAAATCATAGGCAATACTTTTTTCAAGGCAATATAATCAGAGGACATTTCTAAGAGGCAGATAAAAGTCAATAGGCCTGCGCCAGTGTCGAATGGAGCAGGGGCTCTGTTGTCGAGGATCACACCTTTAGAATAGTTCAGATTACAGCTGCCAGGAGTACTGGGTATTGTCAAAGGGAAGCAAAAGTTATGAGATGGAAGGAAGAAAGGACAAGCCTCTGGAAAGGAAAAGGGTTCACCCCAATTCCTCAAGGTCGGACGGAGAGAACGACCAAATGGACACAGTACCTTATTCGGCTGAAGAAAGCTGGTGCTACGGCAGTTGTTCCTGGTAGTTCCTGCAGACTCACGGTTCCTGAAGCTTCAGTCGTGGGGACAAAAAGGAAGACGTCTGGAGCGATCTGCACTAACCAGGGATGAGGCCAGCAGCAGCAAAGCAACGATGAATAAAAGGTGCGCTCCTTAAAAACAGGAGAGGGCTCTTGTGATGGCTATCCGGACCACTACAGCGATTTCGACACAGAAGAGGATTCTCTGACTGTAGAAGGTGAGCTTGTTGATCCCACCAGGCTCAAGGGAAGAAGACTCCGGACCGGATCTTCTCTGTCGTTGAAGGGTAGATAGCTCAGGACTGCAGCAGGGCTTCACCGGGATCCGGGAGTTGCAGCAGTCGTCTTCTTCTCTACTTCTCTTCGGTTCTTGTAGTTCCAGTGGCAAGACTGACTTCCAGCTCAAGAGTCCTGCCTTTTATGCAAAAATCCTCCATTCACACAGCCTGGCTGTCAATCACACAGCAGGGGGGGTTGTCCAGCCCGGACAACCACCTCAGCCAATGGACACAAAGTGCGACTTGGGTCTCCAAGGAGACCCTGTGCAGGGGGTTACTAAACCCCTCCCTCACATTCAGCCCACCTAGACACCCAGACGCCAAAGGAGGGCTTCTTTGCAGCAGCCCGCCAAAGGACAG
Source organism: Ambystoma mexicanum (assembly GCF_040938575.1). Lineage (NCBI taxonomy): Eukaryota > Metazoa > Chordata > Amphibia > Caudata > Ambystomatidae > Ambystoma > Ambystoma mexicanum. Next base: position 698,421,549 of record NC_090921.1, read on the forward strand.
CGAACAAGGAAACCAAACCTGGTTTGGCGCGAAAAGCAAACAAGAAAGACCTTTCCAACACAAAATGGTGAAAAACCATGCTAGGACCCATGATAAAAATGATATGGGGTAGCAGGTTTTAGGTTCGCGTCTGTCACCAGAGCCAGAACACTAACACGGGAATCCGTGTAAAAATGATAGTTACCACTGTCACCAGCCATGTCGAGTCGGGAAGGGGGACACAAAGTGCCCCATGAGGTACAGAAGGACAGGGGAAATATATTCCCCTCCAGTACTCCATTGTAGGATGGCCTGTACTGGATCTGTATTTAAAAGGAGTAGTAAAGCCAAAGGTGACTTTACATGTTTCTGGGGGACAGTAGTCATCTCCAAAAATTGAGTTCACAAGGGAAGCCTAAAAGACATCCCTGTGTCACTGCACTAAAGGTGCTGTGTGACACAAGTAAAGAGATGATGCCTAGGGAGTTGGTGACACTCCATAGCCCATGAGCACAAAAAGTACAACACACACAAAAATACACTGTAAGAGTGGGGAAAAAAAGGCTCACACTCTTACCAGGTGGAAAAAATAAACTCCAGCAAAGCTGCCGAGGGACTCACTAGGTAAGGGAAATTAGCCATAAATGAGAATTCTCCCTAACACTTCCTCCTATGTATTTATTTTTTTATTTTTTGCGCCTTTGATCTGCCTGGTATCCTTTCTTAGCAGAGCTTTTCTTCCATAAATATGTTCTTGTAGCTTTTAACTTGCCTGGTATATTTTCTGCCAGGACTTTTGTCATAGCTATATTCTTGTAGCTTGCATCGGTCTGGTACATACTTACAAACGTGATAGATTCTTGTTTTTATTTGGTTCCATCTTAAATTTGCCAGGTATACTCTTCTACCAGGACTTTCTGTATGTACGTACTGCGCACCCTTGCAAACTTGGCAGTCTCTTATATCTGTACTGTCCTGGCTTGAATCCCCCTGGTATACTATCCTGCCAGAGTTGTCTTTATAGATGTATTGCATACACTCACAAACTTGACAATCTTTTCTGCATAGTCGTCATGCCTCTTTAAGAGGATTTCACTTGCTTGTTCTTTATCTGCTTTATTTACATTTGTTTGGTTTTGGCAGGCTTGCTGATACGCCCTGGTGTACCCGCTTCACTTAGGTGGACTCACTGGGTTCTCCCGCTGCACACCGGTTGTGGCCTTCTGGCTTTCTGCCTCACTCACCACCTCTACTTCCCAGCTTCATGGCCTCTTGCGGGTCCCGCTTCTCTGTTCCGCGTCTCTCTGGGCTTCAGTTTGGTGGAGACTGCCTTGTAGTAGCATAAAACGCCCAGAAGTTCTCGGTCTGCTTCTGATGTCCCCATGCATACTCTCGCCTGTAGTTTGCTTTCCTTTTCCCTTCTCGGAAAGCGCTTTCCTCCACAGAAAACACTCCAGCCCCACAGTTCCTCGGTCAGCACAGAGAGAGGTAGCGTTCTCCAGCCAGTGTTCCTTAATCAGCTGTTGTGCCGGTTTAAATTTCCCGACTTCAGGTAGGTTTCTGTATCTAGAGCGCGGCTTGTGCTCTTGACCTCCATTGGTCTTCATTACTTGGCTCATTTTCCTCCTTACAGTATTTTCACACTTAGGAAAACAAAAGTCTGTTTCTGATAATTTATATGTGAAGTTTGGTACAGTGTCTTGGTGATCTTGAAGGGCAAGTCCGTGCTTGTCTTGTGTGCAGAACCTGGGAAGATGTCTTCAATGCCTTTCTTAGGTCGTTGATGAGCGGGATGACAATATGCCATTAGGGTATGGGGAATGGCAGGGGTATCCTCAAACGAAAAAGGGGTATTGCATGTCTTGTCCAATATCACAACGCCCCAACCTCCCCCTCTCTTCCCAAGGGTTTCCCCCCACCCCCATGTGATCCTATCTCATATAGCAGCCACCAGGGTCAGGGTCAAATAGCGGCTGCGTCGCCTGGCCACATCGGGAGGGGGCTACCACCGGTAGAGAAGTAAGGACGCCATCGGATTCCTCACATACCCCTGTAGCACTTCAATGCAAGGGGATATGGCTACTTTAAAAAAAAAAGGTTATTCATCCAAAGGGTGCCGGGGTCCCCCGGCACCCTTACACGTTTGAGCTGACACAAATTGTGTGGGCAACACTCCTAATGTACTTCTCTGTAAAAACCAGTTTAAAGACCTGGATGACAACATTATGTAAAGACTGCCCATCGATGTTACCAAATTCTTAATAAATACTCATTAGACCTGATCCTTTTAACTATTAAGGAATTAGCCAGCAGTCTTCATACTGAATTACTTACAAAAAATCTGGCATGGTCTTATAGCAAAGAACAATTATTGTCTACATTAGCCGAGATTAACAGTAAACTAGAGCACTACAAAAAGGGAATATAAACTAAAAATAATCCACAAGTTTCGACTGGACATACTTGACTATAAGAATATTATCTATACATGACATGAATATTATACTACTTAGAAAACCTCAAGAATGAGTAATACTAAATCTGATTTATTAAGTAACGAGCCCGAACAATTGAATAGTACTACTGGGAGATCAATGGTAACACAGATTGATAATACAGAGAGAGGAATTGAGGTACCAGGAGGATCTAGTACCACGGGATGAGTGTGAAAAATACTTATGACCAAGAAAGCTTAATAGTGAATATTTCAGACTATTTTTTATCTAAGTTTCAAATCAAAACTTTGGAGAAGGGCCTATCATTTGTATCAAATTTGAGAAACCTTAATGTGTCGCACCCACTAGACCCCGGGCATCTTTCATCCAGATGGGCAGGACAAGACCATTGCTTTTGGATCCAGTTCCTGTGGGTGGACCAGGACGGGAGGATCACCTCGGCGAGGGGTCTTCGGGGAGTGGCATTGGGACACCGGTTGATGAGACAGGGTATCCCCATCCTTAGAACACCTTTACCCCATTCTACCATAGGATATTTAGGAACTCCAACCCCCCCCCCCCCCCCCACCCCTGACTTCCATTAAGCTTCCCCACATGGATAAAAGCGGGAGCACGAGAGCACACTCTGAGCGAGGCAAAGCACACAAGGAAACAGCAGTGGCAATTTAACAAGAGGAGAAAGACGGCGAAAAAGAAGGGGATTGCAAGGAGGGATGTTCCTTTGGCCTTTTCGACAAGGAACTGTTTGCTTTCATGAGCCCTCGAGATTGGAAAGCGTAAGACCAGGAAAACCGGCTGAAGAATCCTGCATTGCGTGTCGGAGATACCCGGGGTCCTCCTGCATCAAGAATGAAGGCGGGGAGAATTACCAGCCGCCGTGATACTGTCCTTGGCTCCAAGAACAAAGCAGAGTCAGTGAAATCAACAGAGCTGGTGAGTTGGGGAGACTGATACAAGACCGGACTGTGTTGAAGCCAAGGTTGCAAGTTGCAACATTGTATGGCGAGCGCTGGGACGAACATTGTTTGTAATACGTGTGATAAAAGATGCAAGTAAAGTTGAACTGCTGATGAGTGATTGAACTTTGAAACTAAGATACAATACCTTTGACAGAGTGGTCCGGCACCACGTGGGTGCTCAATCGAAGGTCTCTGTAAGGTATCCAGCTGAAAAGTAAGAGTTGTAGAGAATTGTGAATCAAAGTGGTCCTGTGACGGGTGAAGCAAAACCCTGCGCACAATCGAAAGAACATTTGTGGCAAAGTTGATAAAGTTGGTTCGAACCCGGCAGTGGGAGATCAATTGAAAGCTTTGTGTACAGTGGGTCTGAGCCCGCCAGAGGGGGTCCCGGGGTGAACAGAAAATCTGAGAATATGTACGTGTGAAACCCTAAGGAGAAAGGAACTTTGTTGTTTGTCATATTGCATCAGGCCCTCTGAAAAAGAGACTTTGAATGGCAAATAGACGTTGGCACAGGAGGCCATTATGTTGAAATTTTGAGTTGCACCCTCGTGCTAGTGAAGCCATGGACTGTGCAAAGCTCGAGTGTGCCGCCTTGTCCCGTGCGGAAACCATGGGGAAGGGAAGCCAGCGGCTTGAATAGCCTGACATTTCTTGAATGCTATTCTTTTGCATAACATTGTTTCCCGCACTATTTGTATTTAGAAGTAAGGCTTGGCAATAGGTTTATTAGTATAGGCCCTTTTTATTTTGCCAAGATACCACTAGGACTGCGTAATTATTTGATTGTCGTAGCATGCTCCCATCTTCAGATTTAGGTTAAGATGGGCTTTTTTCAATCCCAGTTGAAGTTCAATAAACACATTGAACTGTGATCACTTGTCTGTCTTACTGTTTGATACCATGCCTTCCTTACACAGCTTACAATTCTGATTGGTTTATGCAACTGATTGATTTTATTCAATTAAGTTATACTTCTCCAGCATGGGGTCTGGCATGGATTCACAAGCTCATGAATATTCCCTGTCGTCAGGCTGGGACTCCTCGGTAAAATAAAAAAACGTTTCACTTTCACTTTAAAACTGTATTCCTCCTTTAAACCAATCCATGTCCTGTGGGTCATACTGCCTCCATCCAATGACAGTGCTCTCCCTAAGCCCCTCCTCTTCAGATTTGTACTGCATGCTTCAGTGTTGGGAGTCCTTGGGTTTGCTGTTTTTTTTTGTGTTTTTCAATGGGAAAAGGTTCGATTTTGTTTTTTTGTTTTTTTTCCTAAAAAGAGGCTGTGTGCTCTTTTCTCCATCTGCCAACAGCGGGGCTATGTTGTCTGTGAATTTCAGCGCCCCTCAAGAGCGAAGATCGTCGAGGTTTCCAGAAGGCCTTCAGGCCTACTTTGCGCCCTGCGACCATGACGGAGGAGGAGGAGGGAAGGTCACTATTGCAGCCCTGCACCAAGTGTGGGCTACGAAACGTGTTTGTGGAAGACAAGCACCTACAATGCCCCTACTACCTACACCCGGACCATAAGGTGGTGGAGGGCAAGATATGCCTTGGGTTCTCCAAGAAGACGAAGGACAGGCACAGTAGACTGGCAAAATGGCTTAACGCTAAGGCCTCTGCCCCGCGCCCCGAGCAGGGTCATGGCTCACCCGGTACCGGCCGGTCCGTAGAGCGGTCTTCTAAGTCCTTTGAGGGCACCTCATATGTGGGGGCTTAAGACAAGGCCAACAACCGCAAATCTGTGCCCAGCAGGATCGCTGCGGAAGCAGGTCCCAAGGTGGATAGTGCGCAATCGACGTCACCCTCTGCCTCCATTGCCAGCCGGCAATCGAGCTCCTCCTCAGAAAGCAAATCAATCTAAACTGCGGAAGAAGTCTGAGAGGCCGCGGACAGAGGAGAGGAAGAAGGCCGAACTGCCCAAGCAGGCACAATCTGCTCAGGCTAAGACTTCGACGATAGAGTTGGAGGCAGCTGCTCTCACAACAGCTAAGGGAGCTGACCCTGTGAAGGTTGCCCCCGCAGCACAAAAGGTATCCTTGCCCCCTAGGTGCAACACTGCCGCAGTGACTTTGGCAAAGTCAGCTGGCACGCCAGAATGTTTATTTGTTAATATTGCGCTGGAGCCCGCAGGCATCAGGGCACAGACATGCAACCGACAAGACCAACAGATTACAGTCTATACAAACAGAAGGGGGGGAACCGGCTCAGGCTCCGGTTCAAGCCCCACAAAGGGGAAGGGGAGGGGGGCGAGGAGGCCCCAAAACAGCCCCTCCCAAGCCGTGGCTCAAGCCATAGAGGTCTTGTCCACAGACGAGGACCAGGAGTCCTTGCACACGGTCCGCAAGGATGTGGAAGAGGAGGGTGATGACGGTGCAGTGTCTAGTTTTCCGATACCGCCAGTTTAGCAGAGGGATGTGTCTCATTCTGTCGACCCTTCATACCTCGGTGTCAGAGATCCAAAAGAGGATGCCACAGGGCCTGGTTCCGGTGGTCCTCCAAACACTTGTTCAGCCTCCAACAAAGAAGAGGAAGTGTCATCCGATGCCCCCATTTCAGCATCTGGTCGGGCTCCTTCTCCCCGAGCAGACCCAGTCCCTCCATGCCCTCAAGGCGGACATGGAGATGGCCTGTTCTTTGGGCACTCAACAGCAGCGCTCTTCTTTTCACTCCTCCAGGGGAAAGTCTAGCAGCTCTTCCAAAGGTTTCTTCTCTTCGTACCGTCAGCCTTCCAGATCCATGACCAAGGAAGCCTATAGAGGCCGTTCCCAGGCCTACAGTAGCGGAGGACAGCGTCGCTGGCACAGCAGGACGCCGGGCCTGAAACAGGCCTGAACCGGACGGGACGTCGGGCCCACACACATGCACTCTGGTGACGCCGATGACGCAGTTCATCGGCGAATGGAAGATCGTCACCATCGTCAGATGGGTGCTGGAAGCTCTCACCCAGGGACACACCCTGGAGTTTAAGCGCATGTATCCACGGATCCCTCTGGTGTTCCGTCAGGAGCAGCACATCCCTCAGCTCCTGGAAGAGGTACAGGCCATGCTGCGGAAAGGGCCGATAGGGCTACTTTCCCAATGACTTTGGGGCTCTGCAGTCTATGCCAGATACTTTCAGGTGAGAAAGAAGATGGGAGTGAGGGGGTGGAATCCCATCCTAGACCTACGACGTCTCAACAGTTGCCAAGGCCCTACCTTTCAGATTGAAGTCTGCCCCCAGAGTGTTCACAAAATGCCTGGCATTGGTGACGGCCCATCTACATCTGCGCAGTATACACGTATACCCATACCTCGAGGACTGGCTCATCCAGTCCCGCTCACGGGAATTGCCCGTCAGACACACAGAGGCGACCATACAGCTACTGTTGGATATGGGATTCTCCATCAACTATTTGAAGTCCTGCTGGACACCATCGCAGAACGCACTGTTCCTAGGAGCCAGAGTCAATACGGTGTCCCACCTGGCGTCGCCCTCGAAGGAGAGAGTAGCGGCCATTCAAGGGAAGGTGCAGTGGCTGATGTCGATGAAGACGGCCGCAGTGTGAACCATCAAGTCGTTGCTCGGAATGATGTCATCCTACATCTACCTCATCCGGCTCTGCAGGTTACAGATGTAACCGCTTCAGGAGTTCCTGGATGCTCGCTGGATACAGGTGTCCGAAAGCCTCTGGGACAAGATCAAGCTGGATGACGAGTTCCGTCGGGTGATGGGGTGGTGGGGTGTCCACTCCAATATCGCCCAGGGCATGGGGTTTCCCCTCCATACCAGGAGACGGTCACCACGGCCGCTTCCCTGCAAGGCTGGGGAGCCTACACCGGATGTCTGCACGGCAGAAGCCAGTCAACATCCTGGAGCTATGGGCAGTGTTCTGGGCCTTCAAGTTATTCCTTCCGTCTCTCAGAGGCAAGGTGTTGAGTATCTTCATGGTTAACACCACCACAATGTTCTACATCGGAAAAACTGGGGGCACTCGATTCCCAGCGCTCTCCAAGTAGGCGCAGGACTTGTGGCAATGGGCCGTCAGACAAGAGATGTTCCTCTTCACCTAGCGGGAGTCAAGAACACCATTGCAGACTCCCTCAGCAGGAAATTGCGCTCCTGCCACGAGTGGAAACTTCGGCAGGACCAGGTGGACAGCATCTTGGTCAAGTGGGGCAGGACCCAGATCGATTCTGTTTGCGACGACAGCTAACTCCAAATGCCAGAAGTTTGCCAGCCGATTCCTCCAACCGAGGAGCCTGGGGGACGCCTTCTCCTTCCTGCGGGAATGTCTGTATTTGTATGAGTTTTCTCCGTTGCCTCTCCTGCTACGAGTCAACACACTCAGATGGTGCCAATGCAGGATTATACTCATCACCCCAGAGTGGCCGAGGCAAATTTGGTACCCGGATCTTCTGAGCCTGTCAGCGTTGCCTCCGGTCAAGCTGCCAGTGGTTCTGGATCTTCTCACCAGAGAAGGAGGCGCAATCCTTCACCACTACCCAGGATTGCTGAACCTGAGGGCTTGGCTCCTGCAGCCCTAGAATTCTTTAGGTCTGAGTTTCCTTTGGAATGTAGGAAGTTCTTTGCCAAGGCCAGGGCGTCGTTGACTTTGAACTGCTACGGTTACAAGTGGAAGCGTTTCCCTACGTGGTGCCGGTCTCAAAAGATTACCCCTCTGAGGGTCGCGACCCACAGATTCTTCCATACATGCTATCCCTGGCCAAGGCCGGACTGGTGTATGCCTCTATCAAGATACATATGGCAGCTATCTCCTGTTAAACCAGGTCTGCAGGAAGATCTTCACTTTGATCTCATCCACTCGTCAAGGAGTGCCTCAAAGGACTGTTTCGATATTTCCCGCCGGTGAAGCCTCCTGCCCCAGCCTGGGAACTCAACGTGGTGCTGATGAGGCTCATGTGGGCCCCCTTCGAGCCTGTGCATCAGGCCCCTCTCAAGTTCCTCTCGTCGAAAAGGCTTTCCCTGTGGCCATCACCTCTGCCTGGAGGGTAGGTGAGATCCAGGTCTTATCCTCCAAACAGCGATACCCGTCTTTCCACGAATCGAGGGTGGTGCTGCGGATGCACCCCTCTTTTATGCTGAAGGTTCTGTCGGAATTCCACCTCAATGAGCCTTTGGTGTTGCCTGTTGTTTTCCCTGAAGCCTTCGTCACTGGCTGAAAGGGCCTTGCACTCGCTGGACGTTGCTCGTGCCCTGAAGTTCTACGTGGCACACATGAAGAGTTTTCAGAAGACTTCTCAACTGTTCGTGAACTTTGGTCCTGTGAACCATGGGAAGGCCTTGTCCAAGGCTTCCATCTCCAGGTGGCTCTCCAGCTGCCTCATGCACTGTCATCGGTTTGCGAACTGACCGCTGCCTGAGAACCCACTCTACCAGAGCGATTGCTGCGACGCCGGCATTCCTGTCTGGTGTGCCCCTCCTGGACATCTGCAGGGCGGCTACGTGGAGTTCCACGCACACCTTCATGAAATTCTATTGTGTCGACATGGATTCCAGGGAGAAGTCGAGAGTCAGTCAAGCAGTGCTAAGCAACCTGTTCGCTTGAGGTGAGTCTTTTCCAGAGTTAAGAGTTGATTGCTTCTGTTGAGCCTTGCCGCCTCCCGTGGTTGTGTAATGTTGTACTGTTATGTATTCATTATTCATGAGCATGTAAATCCATGCCAGACCCATGCTGGAGAAGAAACAAGTTACTTGCCTGTAACTATTGTTCTCCAGCATGGGTCTGGCATGGATTCACATGCAAACCCTCCCTCCATGGTTCCATGTGTTAAAATCGCGGCAAAAAGGCAGTGGCTTTGCTGCCACAATCCATGTAAAGGATGCAGGGGACACTCCTGCAACTCCCAGACCCATTTTACCATTTAAGGGGAGTGAGGAAATCCACAAGATCATCCTTGGCTTGAAATCCACATCATGTCTGGGAGACAGCTGTCCTGTGGACATCCATAAAGGCTCCCTTGAGCTTCTTGTCCCCTGGCTAACCAAACTCATTGACCTATCCTTCCGTGAATGCTCGGTTCCATCTTCTCTTAAACAGGCACGGATCACGCCACTACTTAAGAAAAGTAGTCTGGGTCCAGCAATGGCTAATAATTATCGGCCCATCACCAACGTGCACTTCCTTCTTAAAATCATGGACAAAGGTTGCTTATGTACAGCTTCAGGGCCACATCGAAGAACAGGGCATATTGGGAGCACGCCAGTCAGGATTTAGAGCTGGTCACAGGACAGAAACTGCTATGCTGCATCTCAACTCACCCCTGGCCAGCATAGTGGATTGCGGACACCCAGCCCTCTTGATGTTGTTAGATATCTCTGCAGCCTTTTACCTGGATGATCATACCCTGTTGGTCTCCAGGTTAAGGGACCAGGCCTCTTGCTCAGACTAGGCTGCCCAATGGATATTCTCCTTCCTTGGACCACGGACTTCCAGAGTGGCAGTGGGTGCGGCCAGCTCTACACCTGCTATCTAAACCTGTGGTGTTCCTCAGGGCTCATGCATTGCTCCCACACTTTTCAACATTTACATCAGGCCCTTGTTCAGTCTTTTGGACCACGGTGTGCAGTATACTAACTACGCAGATGGCACCCAGGTTGTCTTTGAGCTTACCGGAAAGCACACTTAGGACAAATTGGTGATTAACAAGGTATATGAGGCTGTACATATTTGGATGGCTGAAAACTCTTTAGCTCTAAATAGAGACAAAACCGAGCTTCTGATCGTAGCCTCTGGTCCACGATTGAAGAAACTTGACTCTACCTATATCAGCTTTTGTATCAGAGGCAATTCTATCAATGTCTCCAAGAGCGTGAAGAAAACCCCTGTCTCGCACATCCATTAATCATGCGGTCATACAACTAAGTTGCTGAATCAAATCCGACCATTCATTTGAACCAGCAATTGCTCCTTGCTAGCCACCACACTAGTCAATTCAAGGCTTGACTATTGCAACATCCTGTTGGCCGGTACTTAACAGGCAAATTTATACTTGCTACAGGTCTCGCAAAATTGTGCGGTTTGGGCTATCCATGGTTTCTCAAGGCGGGATCACGTTTCTGATGTCTGCAGGGACCTTCACTGGCAGCTGATACATCGCATCACCCATATAATCCTGACCCTATCATATAAATGTTGGAATGGTACAAGCCTGAAAAATATTTTAAGGATCTGATTAAGGTTGATAAACGAGGACGCCGACTTCGCTCCCATGATCGCCTTAATCTCTGCCAACCTAGATACAGGTGTGGCAGGTTTGGCGGCACATCCTTTGATGTTCAGGCCCCCATGGCATGGAATGCTCTCCCAGGACAGATGAGATCTGCAGATACACTTTGTCTTTTCAAAAGGCTGATCAAGCATCACGTCTTCAATCTCAAACCTAGTTGAACTGTCAGCCTTTGTTCTGCTTCACTCTTCTGGTCCTGATTCTTGTCCGTCTTGTACTTTTATGTTCTATGTGTGCTATGAGGCCAATGGGCATGCAGTGCTTAATAAAAACTGAATAATACAATGTATTGGGAAGGCCTATCATAGTTGCAATGGGAAGCCTGTTAGAACCATTAGCTAGATACATGTGTGATTTTACAACCTTTGATTTCCCAAACCCCTACATATGTGAAAGTTAACAGTGACTTCTTGATATCTAGAAACAATTACAGATATTAATGAAATTGGCATACTTGTGACTTTAAATGTACAGACCGTATATACTTCAATTCCACAGGCTGTATAATTGGATTCAATAGAATGGTATCTGCTTAGATTTGAGGAGTTGGAAAAAGAAATTGACCATTCTGAAATTCATTTCATATAATTGCTTATGATTTAAAGATCACGCAAATATTTTTATGTACCTTTTTGGATCCACTGTTATCCTTACTAATTTGGAATGTCAAAAATATTTGAAAATATATCAGTTTTATATAGATGAAATATTCTCGATTTGAATACTACAAGGTTTTTTAAAAATACCTTAATTAGATTCATGACCGAGCTGAATTCACCCTTAGGATCAGTTTGTCAGAAATTGATATCTTTGATGTTAAGGTTCAGCAAGTTCACAACAAATTATCTGCACCTCATTCATTAAACCAACTATCTACTCCTAGCACACAGTTTTCATCCCAAAATATTCCCAGTTATTGCTTGTCAAATGAATTATTCCACATTAGGTTGAACTTAAAGAGCATTATGAGAATATGAGTTTGATATTCCAGAACAGGTTAAATGAAAGTACTATATTGTTACAAGCACATCAACAGATATCTATGATCAAAAGGGGTACATTATTGCAATCAAGACCAGACAAAGAGTCTCCAATCTTAGTTTGTGTAACAACTTCTTTGTAACAAAGTCCTTGTATTAAACACAGCATTAAGAAAGAATATCTCTTGATGAACTCTGGAATGTTTTCCACATCTTCCCATGTTTGCGTACAGAAATCATGAATTCCTTGAACAGATGCTATTAAGAGCGGAACGAGGATCAATTAAGATACATTCTCAACCTAAAAAGGTTATATCCATATCCATGCTTAAATTGTTGTTGTTGTGATTGAGAAGGAATAAGAACCAACAACCCTACAAAGGCCAAGTCATCCATCTACGAGATTATCTGTCGTTTGACACTAGTAATATATGCTTTGGGTATTTTAATATATGTTCTGTCTTAAATTACTTATAAAACTAATATAGATACAGCTGTGTAATTTAATAAAGATGTACATTTCTCAGTATAACAGTGTGGTGGGGTTTCGGTTGGATATTTGTGTGGACTAATTGTATCTTTGTGCCGACCTACTTCCACCTTGAGTTAAGCCAAACCGCTCTGTAACTGTATCAAACCTAAGAGGTTTCCTTCCCTTTCTGGATTGGGTGCACTGTCCACCCTTAAGATTAGTTGTTGTGCCAGAGATTTATGCTGTATTTTAAGCTCCAGATCTGACCATACTGGCTGGACCCTGTGTCTGTTTTTTATTTTCAGCTGCTTAATGTCTTTCCTAGCCCTGCCCATTGTCTTACTGACTGCTTGTCTGGGCTGGGCCAGGTCTTCTGTGCTGCAATGATCTCAGAGCTACTTTACCCGACTTTCCCTTTTACTTTTTTGCTTGTTCCACTTTGGTGTTGGAAGCTGCTGTCATCTGGAAGGTTATTGAGACTCTTCTACCCTCTCTCATCTGCTCCTCTGGACCCTCTTAGGTGCCCCTCACCGTAGTCTAATTATTGGTACTATTTTGGTTGGTGGGCTGCCTTCCTTTGTTACACCGCTGAATTTTGCTTTGCTGAGTTCTCCTACATTTCTTGAGCCATCCTTGCTTGGCTTGAGGGTCCCACTGTTAGGAAGGGCATTTAAGGGAGATTGCTCTTCTTTTCCATCAACTGGCTCATTTCTGGGGTTTACTCCTGCGACGGTTCAGATCCTTTAAAATGCTCCTGAAAAGAAGACTTGTGTTCACTCGGTTGTTTGTGACTTCCTGAGCTGGATTTTCGGGGTCCGTTATCATGAGTACTTACCTCTGGGCCTGTGTTGGTGGGTTATTTTCCATACTTCATCAGCAGCCACCCTGTTCTGTGGTAGAGACTTTTTGCAGGTGAGTCTTAACCACATTTTCCCATCGACTTCCATTCAGGCCGATTCCTACTGTGCTGCATATCCTCTCCGAGCTGCTCGTTCTCAAACCGGTCTTTGGAGCTGTTCTTTAGAGTCTCTTCTACTATCTCCTCCCTGCAATGGTTTGTATGTTTCCCAACCATATGGAAATTGTGACTTGCCTCCTTTTCTCCATAAATACATGTTGAATCAGAGTTCCTATTTTAGGGACTCTATGACCACTTTTGGGAATCCCCTCTACTTTTTACTTTTTCACTTAAGAATTATTTTTATCCATTGACTTTTCTGGTGGCCAGAAGGACTTCTCCTGAAGTCCCCTCCCATATGTGCCTTGAGGAAAGTAATGTTGGGTTGCCCCTAAATTGCCAGTCATGCCTCCTCACCCTACAAAGGTTTTAGAGAGCAGGTTGGAGCAGCTAAACTTTCTTTATGGCTTTACCAAGGGTGGAAGCCATTTTATCTCCTTAATAGACCAATTTGGTGTTTTGGGATCCATTGGGGTACCAATGTTTTTTTTTAAAATCCTGATCTCTGTAATTTTGTGTGCATCTGGGCTTAGTTTGTACTGGGTGACCACGTGTTGGATCTAAAATGGACATTCTGACCATATGTGCTCTTTGTGAGCCCACAATGGCAGCTGCCTCGGTATTGGTCCTAATTGGTTTAGGCCAGTGTACATCCCTGGTCTACCCCTCTCACTTGCTGTGGGGTTCCTGCAAACTGGCAGTCCTACAGATCAAGCAGTATGGTCGGTCATCTGACCCTTTGCCCCCATCCCCTTTTAGTGATTGTCCAGCCTCTTTGTGCAAGGTTATTTGGGCTTTGTCTTTCCCCTGCTTCTCTCTTGCTTTCTTGTTCCTGTCATTTGAAGGTGGAAGGTCTGCTGACCTGCTGAAGGAGGTTTCCTACCCAACATAACGATTTTGCCATTTTTAAAGTCCTCACTTGACAATACTTGCTAAGTGCATCTCCTGGTCCCGGCTTTTTGAGTCCTCCACTCTGGAATCTTTTTCGGTGTTTACTGCCATGTCCCACCAATTACTACCATTATCCTCTGCTGGGTTGAGAGTTGCTACTGTTGCTGATACTTCAGAACTCATCTAGATCATTGGCTTGAGACGTCCGAGGTGGCTTTCAGCTGTTGCCCCCCCCTACTGTGACTTTGCTGCTGCACCGCAGCCTTTTTTGGTTCGACAAACTGCTGTCAGTCGCTTTTGCCAGTTCCTGTGTCTACCTGTGGTGGTCATTGCCGAAATTTGATGCAGGCATGAGGGTCTGGGTCCTGGGCAGAGCCCTTGTTCCTTTTCTGGGTTGCTGAAATCGTCGTTGGCCCAGAGTTCAAGTCCTTGGCAATTGAATCCTGAAAACCGCACCTGTGGAAAAGATCTGTTTACTCACCATGTTGTTTCATGCTGCTGGAGGCATTTTTTCCAAAATTTCCGATGTTAGTACGTACCTTTTGGTTCCTGAGGTAGTTGATCATTTGACATACTCACCTTGAGTTGTCCCTTTGGTCCGGGGTAGAGATTTCTTGGAGGCATGTCTTTACCACAATTCCTGCAGAGTTCTATTGAGGGTTCTCTTTTTGTGCTATTCTTTTCTCTGGGTCCATCTTCCGACCTCTGGGACACTTAGTTTGGGTCTCCATTGGCCTTCCCTGGGTTGCTCACCGCAGAATCCACACCTGCGGGGGGTAGATCCATTAATGCTGATAGCCCTTTAACTTCTCCCATCAATTTCTATATAACATTGAACCTACTCTAAAATGCTGCAGAATTGACCCTACGGTACTAATGACTGGCCCTGGACATTTCTCCTAAGTCCCCAAGGGGTCCAGTGAGTTCCTTACCAAGACCTATGTTTTTTAGAACTTACCTTTGATTTTTAAAGTCATTTTTAACATTGTCGCTAAATGTAGTAACTCTATTAATTTTTTTCTGAACTACATGAACAAGTTTACGGTTTCTAAAATGTTGCAATTTTTGAACATATTTAGTTTTGGTTTAAAACTGCTCCTACCTCAGAAGGCTTTGGTGTATTATCAGTTGTGCCTATGCATTAATGGTAATACGCCCTATGAGGTCCGAATGATTGCGGATTACTGTTGGAGGCCTTGGGAATTTTTAAAATATGTTTCCTGCTGGTAAACTTGTTTCTGTTTTCATCCCATGCCCTACATTGTATGTTTGGTGCTGACCATCAGGTCTAGGGCCTTCCACATATACTAGGGTTGGGTTGTGTCTTTAGGACAATACATAATAATTTCAGGCCCTCAGGGAACTTAACTGCTTGCTAGGTTTTATGGTTCCCTGGTTCTCCCCACCTCCTGTTATTTTATTGTGTGCGCTCAGCTCTGGTAGAGATTGAAGAGTGTCCTTGTCTACTGTTTTTATATTATGCTTTGTATCTTTTTAATTTTGTGTATTTCCTGAGTACTTATTTAAACTGGCACTTATTTGTTACCTTAAAGTATATATTGCTAGTACATCCAGTGTGATGTTTATTCTAGAGCAATTTGTGTGGACTAATTGTACCTTTCTTTCAGCCTACTACCCATACTTGAGAGTTGAGCTTTGTCGCTCTGTCCATGTTACTGTATGGAGATTTGACTTCCCCTTCATCTGTTTGCCTGCTTCCTAGGGTTGGTGGTTATAGCTTCCTCGCAGCTCTGCTGTGAGAGTTGTCTGTATATCCTCACATTTTACCATTCAGATTTTAGATTCTAGCCTTTTAGATTTATTTTTTTGATGGACTCTGCTGCTTTTTATTTGTACGTCAACTTTGTGTTTGCTTAATGTTTCTTCATTTGCCTTCCGGCCTTCAGGCTTACCTATATTGTGCACCTCTCATCAGGGTGGCAAAGGCTTGGGAACTAAATCTCCCATCCTGCAGCCTGGGCAAGTGATCTAGGCATCATCTTGAGGTGCCCTAAAGGCATAACTTACTTGCTTCAGTGAAAAGCACTGATGGGAAAACCTGTTTGTGTTTGTTCAGGCTGTGAGGGGCCAAGGCCTGCTCGCCAGTAAAACGTCATTTTATACCATTACCTGATTTTCCTGGTTGCCCATTTGCATTATGTATAATTAGCACTTGCTTCTGCTGATTTGATTTTCATATTGGTTATCCAATGTTTTTTTTTTCCTGTTGTCCAAATCCTTCCCTCGGGTACTTGCCTACTCAGCTACCCTTCATATTTAAGTGAATCGGTTGTGATTCAGTCCTCTTCTTGTCCAAATCACTTAACCTCGTATTCTTCTCTCTAATCATGTAATTAACTCTTTCGTCAAATAAACCCTGTATCAGCGTTGTGAAACCCAGCTCGCCAGACCTGTCCTCTAGCATACAATTAGTTTGTAATAGTGACACACTTCCATACCATGTCTCATTTTTATCCATATGTGAAGCCTTCTCTAATCGTACTAATCCAAGCTAATTCCTATTCCATGCACAAGGTTAGTGATAACTACACCTAGTATAAATAAAATAGTTACTGCCGCTCTATTAAGTTGTCAATCTGCAATATCTTGTAGATCTGCTATTTTTGATAACATCTTACCTTATTCGCTTTATTTCTTATTTTTAATCGAAACTTAATTTCCTTTACCCCAGAGAATTGCTACCTATTCCATATAGACAGAATTGGTAAATTTGGTGTGGGGTGGGGATGGGGGCTGGTGGTGGCCTGCATTTAACTGTAATCACCCCCTCCCCGACTGTTTCCTCTTTTGAAATTGTATGAATTTCTATGGAAGGTAATCCAATAAGAAACATTGTCATTGGATGTTATTGTTCCCCCGGAAAACCCAGTGAGTTTCTGGGTCAGTTTTCGGATTTAACTGTTCATACAGCACACAACCATGCCATTAATCTCTTTTTAGGTGAATTTAATTTGCCTGGTAATGCTACTTTTGCTTCATTTATGGCCAAGTCTTTTAATACATTTTACTCTTCAACAAAAAGAGTGGCACGACTCATTCCCTTGGAAACAGTTGGATTTTATTGTTACACCTGATTTTCTTCTTAATTGTTCTTCCCCACCACTTGTGGATTGATCTGATCATTTAATTGCTTTTGATCTTAGTTTCAAATACTAATGATCAACCAAGGCTGCTACCCGTAATATCGCTACACTGCCTGCGTCCATTTTAAATCATGCCTTAACACAGTCTGTTGAACATCTATCAACTGAAACAGATAACTATGCATTATGCAATACATTTTTAAGTGCCAGTTCTACTTCTATTGAATCTCCTGCACCGTTACTCTGGCCTGAACAATGTAAACCTAATTGTAATCCTTGGTATACTCTGGAATTTACCAAAAACAGAAGGATGGTACGTAAATAAAAATGGAAACTGCACCAATCTACTTGATACTTTGTCACTCCAAAAAGCGCCTAAGATCACAACATATTAATTGCTAATACTAAATTTGATTACT
The DNA here is from genome assembly GCF_040938575.1 of Ambystoma mexicanum. Classification (NCBI taxonomy): domain Eukaryota; kingdom Metazoa; phylum Chordata; class Amphibia; order Caudata; family Ambystomatidae; genus Ambystoma; species Ambystoma mexicanum. The sequence continues at coordinate 698,438,994 of NC_090921.1, forward strand.
ATACTAAGTCAATTCTAAAGGCCAGGTCTGATATGCTAATTGTTTTTACAACAGTGTCAAATGTCTTAACTCCTTTAAACCCCCTCAATTGTGCCCATTTCAGTCAAGACGTATGTAAGGAAAGATTTTCTTTTTGCACCTTTTTCTTCCATAGATTCATGTGGAACCCCATTCGTTTTGATTTTTCTTTTTTTAACCCTGTCCTGACTTTTTGGAGATCATTAAAGCCACCTGCTTTACTTCCCTTGCCTGTTTTGCTAATTCTTGTGGAGAAACTGATTAGTTCCCAAGACTGTCAGTACTGAGAGACTGTCTTCCTTTATGAATGCATGTTTTTTTTTTTTTTTTTTTTTACAATTGCACACATCACCTTACAGTGAAGTGCATTTAGGATACTTTGTATCATTATAACTGTTTAGATTAGGCTTCTTTGGTTACTTTGACAATGTGCCTAAGATAAGCGGGTGGCTACTGTGTGTTTTTGACCACTTTTAGGTGAAATTACTCGGGCACCTTGGCATTTACCTCAAATGGCTACTGAAGGTGGCTAGCACCTTTTAGGTGGCTGTGACACGATTTGTGTCCTTGTTCTTTGGCCATATCGGCCTTTGGCCTTCTTAGGTCAGGAAATGCTTCTTATGGAAATCCCCTTCCCAGGAAAGCTGTGGCTCTGGCTTCCGTTGGCAAGGGTAATTTGTGTGTGTATATGTGAGCCAGAGGAGGGGGCTGGGACTGTGTTGTCCCAGCCCACATCTTTGCGTCTGAAAATCTGTTACTGGACACATGTGTTGACCACTGGTGTTCCAGTATTGCACAACCCCTGGCTGTTTGAATGGTGCAGATCCTTAATGTTGGTCAGCTTGGGCTTGCTCCCAGCCTGAATCTTAGATAAAAGTAGGGCTCCTGAAGCTGTTTGAGGGATCATTGTTGGTACCAAGACTTTTACAAAAAAGAGCAACTTGCTGACGTCCCAAGACGACCTCTGCAGATGACTAGCATAGACTCCTGTGATTGGCCCGGTGAAGCCCTGCTAGTCTGCCTGATCTCACAAGACACTTGGACTAGTGGGAACAACCAGTCTCAACCCCCTGCTCCAGGATCCATGCCTTCTGAGCTTTCGAACGTATCCCTGGACCACCCGATGAACTGGCCAGCTCTCTCCTGGGTTACCTCGCTACATCCATCGTCATTCCGAGCAGAGCCTTCAGATCTTCAGCCTGTGCCACAAGTAGTCTGTCCTGCAATTTCAGTTGTCGGACTCCAAGAGACGCTGTGCTGGAGCTGCTTCTATGTTTGCTGCTGTATGATCACCTGTCACCCCCTGACCATGGCGACCTTCTTTGGAACAATCCTCCTTCAATCCTGTGGCGTGTCCTTACTGGGTCTGTACTGCAGGCGTCTTAATCTTTATTTTCTTTCTTTTCATTTTCTGGAAGCTGACTGGAACCGTTTGCTATGCAACACAACCAACTCCTGGCACAGAAAGTAATCTCTGCATCTACGACCTCTGAGCCTTCCTCACCCGAACCACTTGCAGATGATTTGTAACCCCAGTGTATTCTGGATTTCCCAAAGACCCGCAGAGATATCTGAAAGAACCATAGTCAGGGTGGTAAATTAACATACCTGTTTCTGGGCTGCCACGCCCACCCTGCATAGGGTGACTTTGGGCATAAACTCCTTCACCCAAAGTCCCTCTGACCTAGAATCTAGTCATCAAACCTGGCTTAGGGACCCTTTGCTAGGTCTTACCTGGTGAATAGGATAGAGTTGGGTTCTTACCTGAATTTGGGAAAATACTTATTTAATTTTTAAAAACCTACCAAAGCACCACCATAAACTACTGCATCATTTCTGAATAACTTACCTGAAGAAGCTATACTATATTGTGACTTTTGGGCACAAGGCCACATACCAATTTAGGGTAGGACTTTGTAGGATTGAGGGAACCTGTACTAGTGCTTATTCTGACTATTTTACCTATTTTCCTTGCATCTGACTTCTCACCCATTTAACACTGGAAACTAATTCATGTGCAACTCTATTCTCCTTGAAAGTGTACATATGTTATATATGATTTTGACAATACTTACCTATGATTTTATATGATTAGTGTGTAACCAAAGCCCTAATAAATAATTGTATTTTGATATACTTTCTTTTTATTAGTGTTACTCTATGTGGGCTTATTGTTGCTCTAGACCACTTGCATGTTTCCTGAGACCTTGACTGCTCGCCTATCTTAACTTGGTTGGATTTTGGTAAACCGCTGTGTCTTTCCTGTTGAATATAAATCCTGTGGCCTCACACCAGTGCTGATTTTGGAAATCCATCCTACCAACATATGACATAAATGTATTCTTTGTCAACAAAATACTGTTGGTTGGTAATGAACTTTGGAGTAAAGCTAATGACATTGTCCATTTGCTACTTTCTCGTACCATACCAACTTAGAGCTCTGTCTGCTCTTCTTCAACCAATGATTTTTCTTCCCTTTTGAATACACTTAAATTAATGTTTTATTCATCAGTGGAGCCCCGGCCGGTGAAGGAGCTCTCCCGCTAATGTGGGGGTTGATCGGAGTACTGATTGACCCTGCTTCCAAATCACTCAACACATCCATTGAAACCTTAGGCTTTATAAACACTGTCACAGACCCCACCCACTCCTTAGGCAGAACACTTGACTGGATCGCCCAGCACAACTGCCCTCTCACAATCACAGGCGATACTCCCACCCCGTGGTCTGACCACCACATCATAACCTTCAATATCCACACTACCAGTTCCCCACCCCCCTCAACCCCTGTCACCTGCCCTCACTAGAAGCGCCCGCCTACTCACGAAAGAGAGACTTCTACCATTCCTACAGGGGCCCGTCTTCAGACCCCCCTTTTCCAACGACCCAGAAACCCTTGCGCAGAACTACAACACTGCCATATCTGAAGCAATCAATTCTATTGCCCCTCTCAAGCCCCCGGAAATCTAAACCCACTAGCCATATTAATGCCTGGTTCACCCCAGACCTCTTCAAACTCCGTACGGACAAACGCTCCGCCCTAGCACGCTGGCAGTCCTCCCATGATGACAAAGACAAACTTGACTTCAAAACGCGCCCCAAAGACTACAAAAAAAAGCCATCATCCAAGCCAAATCATTCAAATACAGAATCACTGAAGCAAAATCCAACACTAAGGAAATGTTCACCATATTTAGGGAGCTCGAAACCCCAACCCCCACACCCCAAAGCTTTACCAAAGATAAGGCCTGGTGTGATGGCATTCAAACAGCCATGCGTAACAAGCTGGACCTGCTTCAAGCCAAAATTATGAACACCAGACTTACGCTCCCTACCCCCCTACTCCCGCTACCCCTCCCCCCTCGGATGCCTCACCTACCTTCTCATTCAAAGCCATCCAGGAAAAAGACATCATCAACCTAATGAAAGGTATTAAACCCTCCAAATGCAAAGGGGGACCCCTGCCCTGCCGCCATTATCAAGGACTGTGCCGACTCACTCGCTCCATTTCTCCCTGCCTTTGTCGACGCCTCCTTCACCACAGTGAAAGTACCTTCATCCCTCAAGGAAGCATGGGTCAGGCCTCTCATAAAGAAACCCACACTTGACCCCACCTCACCCAACAACTACAGGCCCATTACCATCGTCCCCTTCCTTCTTAAAATTCTGGACAAGGCAGCATACCTACAAGTTCAGCACTTCCTCGAAGAGAATAAACTCCTAGGACTGAGACAATCCAGCTTCTACCCCAAACACGGGACTGAGACCGCCCTACTCGACCTTTAAAAACCAGGTGGATGATGCAAGAGACCAAGGCAAACCTGTCCTGCTTCTTCTCCTTGATCTCTCTGCCCCATTTGACCTTGTAGATCATGACGTCCTATACCATCACCTCGCATCCACAGCCTACTTCTGAGCTGAAGCCAGTACCTGGATTACCTCCTTTCTATAAGGTAGAACCATGCAGTTCTTCTCTGATCTAGCCACTGCCTCACCTACCATCATGTTATGTGGTGTGCCGCAAGGGTCTTGCCTCTCTCCCACCCTCTACAACATCTTCACTCGCCCCCTCGTTCTCATCCTTGACGCCATGGGGATCTCCTACACCAACTACGCGGACAACACGCAGATCCTCCTCACTCTCACAGGGAACTATGACACTGACTCCACGACCCTCAACATCATCTACAACACCATCCAAACATGGATGGCTGCCAACAGCCTCTGCCTCAACTCAGACAAAACCAAACTCCTACTTGTAGGTTCCTCTGACACTGTCAAAAAACCTGACGACCAGTTTAGCCACTTCACCATTGACTCCATCAAAATTCCAGTATCCGAGTCAGTAAAAACCCTAGGCATCTACTTGGACTGAAATCTATCCATGACTAGGCAAGTAAATGCCATTGCCTTCTCGGCTGCCTACCATGCTAAAATCCTCAATGCAGTCAGGCCCTTCCTCTCCAACGACACCTGCACAAACTTAGCAAGAGCCATCACTGGATCCCGGTTGGATTACTGTAATGTTCTCTTCCTAGGGACCTCTACAAAAAACCTTGAGAAACTTCAAGTAATCAAAACAACGCCCAACGTGCAGCACAAGGCATCTCCAAAAGAGCGCATCACTGCTGCCAGAAGAGCAACCCACTGGCTTCCCATAAAGGAGAGGATCATCTTCAAAGCCCTGACCATCACCCACAAATGCATCCACCTCGCTGCACCAGCATACTTGTCGCTAAGAATCCACCCTGCCTCCTCCTCAAGACCAACCAGGAACCCCTATGCTAACCTACTCACTGTACCCAGGGTAAAAAGAGCTAGAGCAGGTGGCGCCAGCTTCCCCTACCTAGCCTCACTGCACTGGAATGCCCTGCCCACTGCCCTGCGAGCCGAACCATCACTCACTGCCTTCCGTAACACCATGAAAACCACCCTATTCGAAATAACCACTCCACCTTCTGATATGACGTCCATCCCTTTGTCGAGATACTATGAATTGTGTACGTTTTTATGTATAACATCTCTGCTTTCCAATGCACTAACGTATGCTTACTGTAACTAAGTCTCCTGCAAGTAACAGGGCCACAATGCCCCTGGGCTGTCTGTGCACAATATAAATGTAAAAAATAAATAAATAAAATACGGAAAAAAACAGCAACAAACACTTCAATTACCCAGCCATGAAGCCGTATAGTAAGGGGAAACCTGTTGGATCAGGGTTACTTCACCACCGTACTCATGTGCTGCCTCTTCACGACCTGCTGTTTCGGGTAGAAGAGTACATAACTGACGCCCCCTACGGGTGTAGAGACGAAGTTCAGAGTAGTGACCAAGTTGGAGTGGATTGAGCGGCGGTGTGGGGTAGCCATGGTGAAACCCCAAGAAGTAGGCAACCATGTATCACTATGCCAGTCCAGGCACCCCTTCAGCAGCAGCAACAGGACAGACCACAGGAATAGCAGCACCAGACATGACCACACTGAACCAAACCCTGATGGAACTGAAGGACAGTACAGATATACTAGTCAAAAGATAGATGGCTTGACCAGTAAGGTGGACATATTAGCTATGCAATTGGAAGTTATGCAGCAGGATGACGGAGGCTGAACAGCATATCATCGATGGCGAAGCTGCAAAGCGATGTCCTGCAACTCGTACAAAACAAGAAGGTAGTGGGAAAGAACTATGACTTAGAAGGGCGATACAGGTGCAACAACATGAGTAGCCTAGGACTTCGGGAGTCGATGGCAATAGAAAAAAGGGAAGCATTTCAGCGCTTACTAATGGAGGTGCTGGGCAACCCCAGCCTCGCACCTATTTATGGTTGAGGGAGCACATTGATCATTAGCCCGTAATCGCCACCTGGGGCTCTGGAGAGATGAATCATAGCCTGAATATTTAATACCGGGATTGAGATGTGCTTCTAAAGGCTGCCAGAGAGAAGGGGAAGCTGAAATACAAATCTTTCCAAATTTCAGCCCACAGGTGCAGGGTTCAGGAAAACCTTTCAAGAAGGCAAAAATATATTTCACAAGCCTCGACTGCATTATGCCATGTTATACCCAGCAAAAAATAAGGTTATGCACAACGTAAAATCTCAATTTTTTACAGACCCGAGAGCAGCAGAGAGATAAAGATTAAGGTGATGCCCCGAAACACTCATTCCCTCCCCACAAAGAAGTTCTGGCGAATGAGATATGCGCAGAGACACCATGTGCAGGTGCTTATGCTGCAGGAGGCCCATTGTGGGTTGGAAGATAGATTAACATCAGCGCAAGTTGGTGGGGTACATAGATACGACGTGCCCCACTCCAATTCCAGAGGGGTTGCTGCATACACAAACGCATAGGTGTAATACAAACAATACAATAAGGTAAGTGATGGAGAAGGTTGATATCTTATATTTGTGGGTGAATTGCTAGGGATGAGAGTGGGTCTAATCAATAAATATGCCCTGAATGTAGACTGGCTCGAATTGTTTCGGAAATGTGCAAGTCACCTGCACAAATAAGAGGGATTTGAAATAATATGGAGTGGTGATTTTAACTTTACACTCACGCTAGACCTAGCTAGATCAAACTCTTTTTGCAGAGACACTTACTACAGTCAACTAAGGTTTTGGGGAAATTGCTGCCACAGCTTGAATGACTCTTAGAGACATAGACACCCCTCGAAGAGAGAATATATCTACTACTCGAGTGTACATGATTCAGCATCTTGCATTGACTATATCATGGTCACCCTAAAGATATGGAGGAATTCCAAAGAATGGGAGATTCTCCCGAGAACACGGTCAGATCACTCCTGCATGCTGCTCATGTTCAACAGGGCTAGGCCCAGACACAGGTTTCCCAGGTGGAGGTTTAAAAATGAAGCAGTGAGCGATCCAGTGTTGATATAGCTCAGGCAATGTAGCAGTTCTATCATCACAATGCCGACTCGATTGATAATTTCAACACAATATGGGAGGCATTCAAGGTGTGTATATGGGGCGTTTGCATGTCCAAAGAAGGAGGCATTCTGGAAACAATTGGGAGAACCCTGTCGAGTCTTGAAGCAGGAATGTAAATATTGGAAAGGGGACAGTCTGCTATAAGCAGGTCCGCTGCCACTCATTGAGTGCGGGAGGCCAGAGAGGAATTTGCTAGATTAGCATCTAGTGAGGTAAAATACCTGGCGGGTCCAGCCATAGTTTGAGCATGCGAGAAGGGGATCACCCAAGCAGAATGCTGGGATGTGCGATCCAGTAGTAAAGGTAAAATGTAGACATCCTAGAGATCGAAACACAGAGAAATGAGCGATAACGAGAGGATCAATGGGATCTTTAAGGACTACTATGATGCCCTCTATGCAGCGCAGTCTGGGGCTACACAGACAGAGGTGCACTAGGATGGTTGGAAACTGACCAGTCATTGCTGCTTAATAACCCACTGACGGACGAAGTCATTAAAAGGGTTATACAATCACTGGCCAATAATAAGGCCCCGGGTGTTGACAGGCTAACTTCTTTTACAAGGAATACGCAAAGGAGCTCACCCCACACCACCTACCGATGTATGACTATGAGTACACCACTGGCTAGTCCACACAATCTGCCCTAATCACAGTATTACTGAAACCCAATAATTACCTGTTGTGGCGTGCGTCATACAGGCCGCTCTCACTAATTAACATAAGCGTTATATATATATATATATATATATATAACACTTGGGTATGTTTCCGTAATTGGCTGATGCAATTTATCAGTGTTAGGTTGCTCTCTGCTGTCCAAATGGCAAAGTGCACCTCTGTGTGCCCTTCCAAATCAACAACAGCTATGATTTTAACAAAGCAAATGAGCACGGTATTACGCGGTCACCTTCATCTTCCACTATCGCAAACATTCGGAATAATTTCAAATTACTTCTTTCCACCCCCACTTCTCTTCACTCAGGGCATGGTAATTCCAGTGTCAATGAACAGTTAATTACCGGCTCAATGTTTCAGTCTCTAAAGAGCAAAACGCTGTAGGACGAATGCCTCCTTACAAGCTAAAACTGAAAGTAGGTTCTGTAATTATGCTACTACGCAATCTTATGCCATCACAGGGACTCTGCAATGGAGCAAGGTTGACCATTACACATCATAGAGGACCATGTAACAGATGGGACTTAGATCCTGTTCTTATACTGTGCATACCTCTCATTCCATCTCATACAAAGCGTTCAGTGGTAATTCCGGTATTTAAGAAGGGGACAGAAGTGACCCTATGAATTACAGACTGATATTGACCCTTAAATTTATGATGGAATGGCATATGTTACGCCTGGAACGGCTAGTCAACAGTAAAATATTTGCCAAGTTACTAGCAGGTCGATTGCAACCTTATATGCCCTCTCTGATATTTGATATTAGCTGACCAGGCTAGTTTCATGCCAAGGTGATCCACACAGAACAATCTGAGGACACTGTTCACACTCCTGCTGAGAAAGCATTCAACTCAGTCGAATTGCCGTTCCTCCTAGTCCTACAAAGATCAGAATTGGTTTACCTCTTCCAACAATGGATCCAAATATATAATTCCCTGAAAGCAATGGTGCTTAGTCCAATCGGGTGGTTCAGGGGTGCATATCCATCATAAGAGGCACGTGACACAGTTGCCACCTATTCCCATTGCTATTCGCCCTAGCAATAGAATCTTTGAAATGTTATATTGGGGAATTTCATAACCACAGGAGGATAAAGTTCTACCCGAGGGTAAACGTATCTCTGTATGTAGACGATATGCTCTTGTACGTTACGGAACCTAAGCATAACCTCCCGTCTAGAATGGTGGATGTGCAAAAGTACAGCATCCTATCGGGACTCAAGTATAATTGGGAGAAGTCAAAGACATACTGTCCCTGACACAGCACCAAACACGATGAGATAGGCTAGTCAACTTCAAATGGTGTTTTGCTGACATTAAGTACTTTGATATCGCAGTAGCAACTAACATGGCCACACTGCATGTGGAAAATTAGACCAAAACCCTAATGTTACTGGAAACCAAAGTGGATGCTTGGATTCTACTTCCAATATTACAGGCGGCCAGAATATCTCTGGCAAAATGGTTGTGGTTCCCAAGTTGTTATACATCTTCAATAACGTACCTATATAACCCCCTGCTTCCCATCCCCCACAATCTTCTGCCAGAGGATTAAAAGCATGATGTTAGGGAGAATTCTCTGTAAGGCTAATTTCCCAAACCTAGTGAGTCCCCCAGCAGCTTTGCTGGATTTTTTGGGGTTTATTTTTTTCTCTCCTGCTAAGAGTGAGATTCTTTTGCTCCCACTCTTAGACATGATTTGAGGTGTTCCTTTAACTTTCCATGTGTTTTATGGGCTATGGGGTCTTTTACTCCATAAGGTCTCATGTGTTTTTTTGATGTGGGTTACACAGCACCCTCCGTGCCGCAACCCAGGGGTGTTGTAGCGACCCCCCAACATAGACTCCATACCCTGGGACTGACTACTGTCTCCCAGGGCATGTAAAGTCACCATTGGCTTTGCTAGTCCCAAATTATGAACAGAAACCAGTACAAACCATTATATTGTGGACATACTGGTCGGGGCAATTCGATTGCCCCGGGGTCTGTGGTTCGAGGGGGCACGTCTTCGTCCCCCCTGATCGAGTTTTGGCTGGTGGCAGTGGATACTACTTTTTATATTTGACCGCAAATATATCTCTATGGGATTTTCCCATTGTTCGAGGCTACCAACTTTAATTATTTAATTCTTATAGCCTCGAACATACCGCTGGTTTATTTATTTAATATTAATTCACTGGTTGGTATTTTTTGCCAGAACTCGATTCTAAAATGTTGTTTGTGTTCTCTTCTGTGACTCCAACCCAAGTCGAGCCCTTTGTTCCACTTTTTGGCAGGCTTCTCCACAGAAGCCTCCAAAAGTGGTGCCACTCTGTCTGGGTACCACAGGGGGTGTGGGAGGGGGTTTAGGCACCCTGGACTGAGTTACCTTGGTTACTCAAGTCGCACTCTTGTGTGATTTGCCCAAGTGGTGAGCCGGCCGGCTTACCACTTAGCATGTTTGATTCACAGCTAGGCTGAGTGAATGGAGGTGTGCTGCATAAAAGCAGGGTTTTGGAGACTGGAACTTGAGAAGTCGCCACAGGACCTAAGAATCCGAGGAGGGAGAAGCTGAGCCGACCTGCAACGACGACACCACCGGTGGAGCCCTGCTGAACCGTCTCAGCACTTTTCCCGACGACAGAGGAGATCTCCAGTCCGGAGAGTCTTCTTCCTTTGACTGGTGGGGATAACCAGTTTTGCCTTCTTTTCACCTTCCTTGAGCATCTCGTGGCCGCCTTGCCCGTGTCAAGCACCCCGCCAACCGGAATACCACGGTTTACCACTACCGCGAAGAGAAGGGTAGTACCTTTTAACAGGAGGACTCCGAGGCTGGTTTCTTCCCTGGCAGTGCAACGACCTTTATCTTTCCTCCACGGCGAGACCTTTTCTTCCTCTGGACGAAACACTGAATTGCACCTGCTGCCAGGAACAACTGCCCCCGCTGGAGCTCCCATCACACTTAAGGTACTGTGTCCCGCCTGGCTTCTCTTGCGACAGATCGTTCGGGGTGACAGTAAAGCCTCGACTTTCTAACCTGGGCTAGCCTGGGACAACCTAGCTAACTTTTCCTGACTTGAATTTCATCCTTTTTGGTGCGAACTATCTACAAGACTCTTTGGGCATAACCCCACTGTGTGAACCTGGACCCCTTCTGCTTGCTCTCTCCAAGAGTGGGCCTTGCAATTGACTTCCTTGCTCTCCAGTAGAACTCTGCCTATCCTGCCTTACTGTGGTTCTTGGTAAAGTATTGAAACTTGTGTGCTTCCTTAACTCTGCCTTTTTCCCTCCCTTTCTTTTATTAGAGTGTCATCTTATGTTAAGCGCTCACCTCTGTCTGAAAATAAGTGGTGTTTCTCACGAAGACTTGTCTAATAAGTGAATAGGGTTGTATATATATGATAGTGACTGTGTGTTGAATTTACTTACCTCGTTTTTGCTAGTGTAAACTACAAGTGTGTTTTTAAATAAATAATTATATACTTTTACACCAAAGCTCTGGTCAGTGTTTGTTTGTACTACTGTGTCCCTGTACCTATTGTGTATACACTGCATACTGCCTAACTCTTCTTGAGGGAAGTCTGACTGCTCAGCCACAGCTACCAAGTGAATCTGTGTGGTACAGACTGCTACCAAGCGGGTTTACTGCCAAACACCTGTAGTCTTAAATCTTTTGCAGTGGACCCTAAGGGAACTGCACAGGTTTCTGCCTAACACATGATGATCAGGTTGGTCTGGGCATGCAAACAACCCACGTTAGCCTATGTCATACTGACAAACCCATACGGAGCAGTGCCCTAGACTGTCCGGACCTATACTTGTATTACCTAGCAGTGCAAGCACAATATGCAACATGGTGGTATTCCACAGCAGGATAGATGTAACATTCAAAGGACTGTTGAAGGCCCATTTCAATGGATTAAATATACATACTCTGCAGGACCTATTCAGGGAGGGAGAACATGCTTTCTGTGGAGCAACTCAAAGCAGTGAGTCATGGAATGCAATCACTATATTCAGATACTATAGGTTCATACACTCGATACAGACATACCTTCCAAGCATCCTTGGGGAACCATTCCTATCGCTAGTAGCTCAAAATATCATGCAACCACCCAGATACACCAAACTGGTATCATACATCTACAAAATGATTAAAACACAAAGGGTGGAGCACTGGATAACTCGCGGGACAAAATGGAAACTGCCCTGGGCAGGTCTCTCTTGTATCGCCAGTGGAAATCTGCATGTATGCAAACCAGAAAAATAGCAACTAATGTACTCGCACACTAGACGTACTTACACCAAACATACTATACCCCACTTCGGCTCCATTCTTACTACCCGGAGAGATCAGCCGAATGTGGTAAATGCCACAAACAAGAAGCAGATTTCAAACGCTTGGCGTAGCAATGTCCTGGGGTGACAGAGTGTTGGCAAAGAATAATAGAAGTTATACGGGAAACGGAAGGTGATCATGTCGATGAGGCCCCTGTGGACTGGCTACTGGATGTGTTTGAAGGTGGGAGCAAAACAAGAAACAGATTCTTAGGAATGGAACTGGTGATGGCTGGATCACTAATAGCCAGATCGGGTTTAAAAGCCCTTCTGCCACTCTTAAAAATTGACTGCAGGCCACAACTAACAGCAAAGTGAATGAGTCCTAGCTTGCTGTCGGCCAGAAGTACACCATCAAATATTTGGGTCCCACTGAGAAGATATCTGGAAAATGAAGCATCCCTTGATACAGCAGGACACACAAAGCTCGGAATCAAGGAAAGCAGAGAGAGCAGGGTTAGTAAGTGGATGGCAAGCACAGTGGGGCCCACAGTGAGTGTACACTGCAGCAGCCCCTATTGTGTGATGGGGTCCTAGACAGATGAGTGGGGGCTTGACACACCAAGATGAGGATAATTTTAACTGCATTGTTGCTGTTGGGGAAGTGGGCTGGGCGTTGATAAAGGAGGGTGTGGGGGGGCAATGTGCCTGAAATTTGGTTAGCCTCTAACTGTTGAGGAGCATTGTAGCCTGTGACACTGCAGTTGTTGTGAGGTTATGAATATTATCAATAAAATAAATATATATTTTTTTAAATTATCTTCTACCCATACAAAACCATTACCGGATTTTGAAAATTCGAATAATCTTGAACAGATTATTAGTCTCCCCTTTCTGGGTAGAATCCTAGTGAATATAGTTTTGTGTCAGTTAAATGATTATAAAATCCAACATAAACTTCTCCATTCCTACAAGACTGGTTTTCGCCAGTTCCACAGCTTGTGATGCATGTCTTGTTATTACTCAATTTTTTTTACCTGCATTTGAACATGTCTTCCAAAAGTCCTCTATTCCCAAAGATCGAATGTGATGGGCCTTTATGATGGGGTTCTAAAATGGTTCTGCTCATATTTGGGCTCAAGGTCCCAATGTGTTGTGTAAGGGTACTATAGTTCGAGTCTGACACAATGGTGGCATGTTGGTTGGCAAAGACTTTTCTTTAAGTGAAAAAAAGGAAAAAGAAACCTATTTTACCCCATTTCTGAGAGGAGTTTCCCTGCTCAGGCTTCTCTTTGCTTCCCCACGGTGCGTGGTGCCTCAGCAGCATCCCCCTGTTCTCGGGCTTCACGTCCCCTGCTGACTGTGTGCACCAGCATCATCGGCTGGTTGCCCATGGTCTTTGTTTGACGGTCCAGCCACCTCTGATTGCGGTTAAGCGCCTCAGTTCGTGCTCTCCTGGCCTATCTTCTCCTCTCGCCTTTTAACCTTCCGGTTCCTCCAGGGCAGGCTTCTCCTTCTGAATTGTCTGTCGTTTCTCTTTAAGATTTGACTTTTGCAGGCTTTTCTTGAGCAACTAGACAGCTCACCATAGTTGTTGCTCATAGTGATCTTCATGGTTCTGTGTTTCTCCCTCGTCTCAGTACTCCTTATGTAGGATTTTCTACCTGAGCTATTCATATTGAAGTATTGGTTATTGAAGGCGTTTGGGTATGACAAGCGGTAGAGGGAGGGGTTGATGGAGTGTGGGAATACCGCCTCCCTGGATAGATTGCCTTGGTCCCACTGGGGATGTGGGGGGGGGGGTCCTTTCCCCATGCGATCGTCCCAATGAGTACCACCCAGGGGCGATATCGTCACATTTGTCACACAGATTCAACATTCTTCTTCCATTCCAGTTCTGTGTGGGGTTTAACAGGGCCCAATGTTAGCCCCCACACTTGTCTTCAGTATGCCAATGATACACAGCTTTGTCTTGGTTCGTCCTCGCCTGACGATTTTTGAAATCTCAGACTTTGTCTATTATAGACAAATGGATGACTTTGACAAATCATACATTTAATTGTTGCAGTACAGAAGTCTCCAAGTCAGGAAGCCAATTACATGGCCCCTTTGTCATTATTCCCTCATTTACATCTGTAGCTACATCCCTTGGTTTTTGGCTTGACTTAACTTTCTTTTTCATACCAGATTGATGAAGAAAAAAACAGCATTTTTGCAGCCTGTACTTCTTAGCAAAATTAAATCTCTGATCCCTAATGACTTATTTCGTACTGTTCTCCATGTACTTGTCATTACACATATAGATGGTGGAAACTACATCCTTATGGTGTCCCTAAATATTTTCGGAGACCCCTTCTATCAGTCCTACATGCTGCTGCTCCATTGCTTGCGAGCAAGGGTTACGTTTTACTTAATTTCTCCTATTCTGGCTGAATGACATTGCCTGCCTCTTGAAGCATGTGTTAAGTTGTCCCTTTGGGGAAAGGAATGGTTTGAGAAAAATATGGATAAGATATCCTCCTTCATGGCTTTCTTATACAGACCCTCGCCCCTTCCGTTCAGAGGAAGCATATCGTCACAGAAAACCTTTCACCCCCTATAAAGTCTAAACAAACCATAGCACCACTATATGAGGACCCCAATGAGGGTGGTGATTATGCTGATGAGGAGGGCACCATGTGAGGAAGATCCTGTTACAGATCTGAACGACTACCCTATGCCTTCTCCAGACATAATTGACAATCCAATTTCATAGTGTCCTTCTAATGATCAGATCTTATACAATGATCGGTACAAAAAAATGTTTAAAAAAACAGAACATTTTAAATAGACACTCATTTGTCCGAGGAGGACACCGATTTCATTGAACAGATTCTGAATGAAAAGAAGCAGATTGGAGAGTACATCCACTTAGTACAGTCAGTAAAGAGGAGAAGAACTCCCTTACTTTTTTGTCATTCCTGCTCTCATTAAAACTATTAACCCCTGCATAGAAAAGCGCTTTAAACCTGCCCCGGTAAACCCGCTCTACTTTAGGGGTCTGTCACCTTGCACCAGATTCGGTGGTAGTGCCGACAACTCAGAAGATGGCTGGAACCCCCTTAGCATCCTTAGAATCCCCACCAGACAAGGAACACAGAAAGATGTATGCCCTGTAGAGAAAAGTGCCATGCCAACCTCTGCAGCATACGAGGCACATATTGCTAACGCCCATGCCCTGATGGCCAGTTACAACTGGGCACAGTGCAATCAAATAGAGGATCTGGTTAGAGATGTCCTAAAACCTATGAAATCTCAGATGCTCAAGGTGAGCAATCTGCTAGAGCAGACTAATAAAAATGCACTATTTATTTATTTTTTACATTTGTAATGCGCACTAAACCCTTAGGCATCAAGGTGCAGCTCAAGTAGAACAGAGCAAGCATAACAGAGAAAAAGGAATAGAGTTAGAGGGAATGTTACAACTGGTACATTACGTAAACGGTTGATTCAAGAGTTTCCTGAAGACCCAGTATGATTGTTCTTCTGGATGGATTACATTCCGACGTAGCCACCATCGGAGTACAGCCCGAGGGCTGAATCTCCTCATGTGGCTAATCTAAATTCACGCCATCATGTTCAAAAGATAACACACTCTTATCCCCACATCTATTAACCTTGTTTCACCCAGTAAATATTTACAAAACGTAATTAATATGCATATTATAACCAGTTACAGATTTCAGAAGTGTCTTCCTCGTGACCACGACGTATAAGGCCGGCTTAAGACGCTGAAAGACAAGCGGACTAAGCGGTGGGCGGCCTACGCTATGCAAGCCGAAAGTCTTTCCCCCGCCGGTGCTTCGAACAAGGAATCCGTCGACAGCCATAGCTCTGATTCGGAAGCCATCAACCTTTCTGCGGAGCTTATGCACTTCCAAATGCCCGTCCCCGGCCTCCATGGGCAGGCTGTCTGCACTGTCATGGGGAAGTCGCACCTGGGCAACGAGCACCCACGCACTGTGTGTACTTAAGCACACAACCCCTAAGGCCACTTCGACTGGGTCATTGGAGAAGTCCTCAACGACCCTGGGCAGCCGCAAATTTTGACAGTACCTTCCGAACATCATGGTTTGGCGCCCTGGCCGGGGCATGCAAATTGGTATAAAACTCCTTCTGGAATGGGCGGTCTCTTTAAAAAGTCCAGTGCCGTCGGCATGCCGTCCAAAGGCGCTCGAACGCTGAAGGACTCTGTGGTGTTGCTGACTGTGGCAGCGCCTTCAGGCGTGCTGAAACACTCTAGGTCATCAATACAGCTTCCAAATCTTCACGAGAAGCTTTCAGATCCTCTTTCGGCAGCTGAGGACTACAAAGGAACCCCCTTTCCCTGAGAGGACGATTCTGAGGCCCCCAACCTCTTTCTACGGCCTTACATAAGGGTTCATCCCCTTCTAGGCAAACCATCCCACCTCCTGATCCTTTCTGCATCCTAAGAGTGGACTAGGGAGAGGTTTGAACAGTGTATGGCTAAAATGGCTGAGTTCATCGACTTTTCAGACCAGTATGACGGAGCCTTGAAGAAACCGAGGGAAGTGGACTCTTACCCCATCCCCTCTAAATTTCAGAAACTTCCCTTCCCTGGTGCCCAGTTTTCTTCTTTGGAGGAACCACAGGGACACCACGAGAATATCTTTGGGGGGGGGGATGACCCTGATGACCTCTTACACGGGCAGTTAATCCCCAGGTGGAATTCTTTTTTTGCCCATCCCCCTCTGACCTGTATATTAGGGGTCACCCACACCGGACTCCTTAGTACAGCCACTAGCAGGAGGGCAGTACCACCACTGTCCTCTACAGAAACCCCTCCAGACAAGGACTGCAAAAAACATTACTCCCTTGGGAAGCTTATCACTGCTTCTGCAGCCTACCCCACGAGAATTGCCAACAAAACTATGCTTCTTGCGAGCTACAGTGATGTTCAGTGGGGACTAGTACAGGATGGTCTTCAGGAAGTTCCAGAGTCTACCCGATCACGCCTGCTGGCGATCGTGGCTGAAGGCAGACAAGTGGTCCAGAATATCCTGAAAAACACACTGGACGCACCCTTGCCCAGGGAACCCTACTCAAGCAGCATGCCTGGTTACAAAACTCTGGGTTCAAACCTGAAACACAAGCCTCCCTAATTAACAAGCGGGTGGAGGAATCCACCCTTTTTCGGAAGGCAGTTGACCAAATCCTTGGAAACGGCAAAAAAAGGCACTAGACTTTGAAGTCACTTAGCCAGATTGCGGCTAAACCCTTTCACAAGCGTGACGGCCCTAACGCACACCAGTCTTTTTGTGGCCAATCCTTCTCCCGCCCACCCCAAGGTCTGTATGGCTCGGGGGGTACCCCCTGGTCCTCCCGTCAGGGCTCCGCTGGCAACTACCAGTACCAACAAAAAGGTTCTCGTAGGGGGAAGGGCATAGGTAGAAACTCTACTCCCAGAGGCTCCCCGATCTCCACCTCCAAGTGACTCGCTGGTATGGGTCCCCTCTCACGCTTCCCCAGTCAGGGGGTCGCCTGCCTTAATTTATCCACACCTGAGAGGGGATCACTTCAGATCAGTCGGTACTAAAGACCGTTGCCCACGGGTATTGTATCGAGTGTCTAAGACCTAGAACGTGGAGTTGTGTAAAGGCTGTGTGGAACGCACAAGCCACGGGTTGGGAGTCATTCCCCTGCCATTCTTGTTGCAAGAGAACATTCTTTCAAACATCCGAGTATCAGGAGAAGAGAGACATTCTCCTGGAGAAGCAACTTTTGGAGGATTATTCTTTAATTGTAGTGTAAAAGATAGAAGTAGATTGTGACACAGGATGGTGGAGTTTGATTTTAATTGATTGCTTTTCTTTCGCAGATTCCTCATGATAGATATCCATCTCTTCAGCTTTGCTGTTTGGAAACTTTTCGCCAGGGGGGGCGTAGTGAACATCGACACAATCGTCGATCCGTCTAGTCTAGCTCTCAATCGTCCGCTCCAGGCGTGACATCAGGCGTCGTATATATACCACGTCACTACACCACATGCTTCAGTTATTTTTTTCCATGCGCTTGCATGCTGCATCGGGAACACGACTCGTTTACTTGACATTCTTATTGTACTTTGTACACGTTTTTTCTTCAAAAACCTTGACGCAATGTCGTCCCACAGGGTTTTGGGCTTCAAGCGATGCCCTGATTGCGAGGCCAAAATGTCTATGACCGACCCCCATGACGTCTGTCTATGGTGTCTGGGTGCTAGTCGCGACACGGAGGCCTGTGCTTCGTGCACAAAGATGCAGCTGAAATCCCTGCATGAGAGGGTCAGGAAACTGGCTTTGGGCCAACCTGTCGCCAAGTCTCTGGAGCTGTTGCTCGTCCAGTCCTCGGAGGCCGAGACTAAGGCGCCCACCCCCATCAAGGGGAAAGACCAACATCATAAGAAGACCAAGAAACAGTCCCATTCCAGGAGCCTTTCCTCATCTTCCTCACAGAAGAAGTGGCGCCATCGATGCAAGTCCAGCTCGTTGTCGGAATGAGGTAAGCCCTCGGCGGGGCTGACTACTCTGGAACAGTGGGAGAGTTTTAAGACCTCTGTTCAAAATGTTTAAGACGCAAGCGGCTGTAGGTGCAGTGCCGGCCCGGACCAGCAAGTTTTGGCAGCAAACGTGGCGTTTCGGTGCTCCCAACCCCAAGCTAGCCATCGGTCGTTGGCGTCGAAAGCGTCTTCGGGTGTTACTCCCGTCAGGTATAAGTCGCTGTAGAGCCGAGGCTCCCGACGTCTCTTGCCCGATCTTCCCTAAGCGCCGAAAGTACCCTCTGCATAGAAAGCTTCGGCTTCAAGGTCTAACCGCAAGCCTTTGGCGCAGACAGTCAGCGATGGTTCCTTTGTGCCACTGTCGAGATCAGCTTTTTTCGATTCCATGCACTCCATTTTCAGAGTCGAGGAGCACGATGACCCTGAAGACCCTGTCGACCCCGTTTACACAGGAACTGGCGGCATCAACTATTTCAATGACAACGCCAATTTATTGGCTTTGGGTCAGAGTTTACATGATGCCAGTGGTCTGGCTACCTCCCCAGACTTGGTGACAAGCACCATCAGCTCAAAGTGCTACCCTTTGGGTTGACCTTCGCGCCAAGGGTCTTCACCAAGCTGATGGCGGTAGATGCGGCTCAGCTCAGGAGATTTGGGGTCTGTGTATTTCCGTACCTGGACGGCTGGCTGATCCGAGGGAAATCGGCGGGGCAAGTCTGGTCTCATCTGGAAGACACCTGCCTACCACTGCCCGGGCTGGGCTTCTCCCTCAAATTGAAGTCCCATCTGACACCAGTCCGCAGCTCCAGTTCGTTGGAGCAGTCCTAGACACCCGGGTAGGGAAGGCTTTTCCCGTGGAGAGAGTCGGCAACATCGCTCAGATGGGGCAGCTGTTTCAGAACCACGCCGCTCTTCCAGCAGCTTCCTTCCTCTGCCTATTGCGTCTCATGGCCTCCTGTATTATTCTGGTGCCATAGGCCAGGCTGCCTATGCAATCCCTCCAATGCTTCCTGAGGATCTAGTGGTCTCAGTACCTGGGAGCACTCACGGATCGCATGACAGTGTCCAGCCAGGTAGTCCGCAAATTCGGCTGGTGGACCATGCGCAGAAATCTATTGGCGGGGGAACCCTTCTGGCCTCCTTGGCCCCAGGCCAGAGTGGTCACGGATATGTCCCTGAAGGGTTGGGACGCCCACTGCGACGAATTGCAGGTGAGCGGCCTCTGGTCTCCATCAGAAACCAAGTGGCATATAAACAGGCTGGAGTTGTGGGCCATCAGCTTATCCCTGAGGGCCTTCGCCCCGTGTCTCCGAGGGAAGCATGTCCTCGTCCTGACAGACAAAACAGTAGCCAGGCATTACCTCAACAAGCAGGGTGGCGTGCACTCTCGCCCATTCTGTACAGAGGCAATTCAGCTGTGGTTCTGCTTGAGGGTGAACCAAATCTCAGCAGTTCATCTGGCTGGGACGGAGAACACCTTGGCGCGGATGCTCTGAGCAGGCAGAGCACGGTCTCACATGAGTGTGAAGTGTGCCCGGAAGTCTTAGAGGAGGTCTTCGGTCTCTGGGGGTACCCCTGCAGTGGATCTGTTCGCCACAAAACAGGAAGTGCAAACTGTTTCGCTCGACTGGCTCATTCCCCCCGAACGGGAATTCCCCCCGAACAGTGCACTGGGGGATGCGTTTCTGGTGGATTGGACCTTCCCTCACACCACAGTGATGGAGTTCCTTCTGTCCCTGGCCTCTTGAGGCCTTCAGGTTGCCACAGTCAAAGGGTGTTTGGCGGCCCTGTCTGTTCGAGATCCCCAGACCAAGGTTCTTTTTTCACCATTCCACTGAAGGCCCAGTTCCTGAAGGGCCTTCTCAACAAGTTTCCGCCAACCCCTCTTTTTGTCCCAGATTGGGATCTTAATCTGGTTTTGACCTATTTGATGGCGGCTCAGTTTGAGCCTATGCACTCATGTTCTTTACGGCTGTTGTCCCTAAAAACAGCCTTTTTGGTTGCAATCACATCTTCCAGGAGGCTTAGCGAACTGCAAGCCTTGTGCTGCAAACCTCCCTAAGTTCTTTCGTGAGAAAGGATCTCTTAAAGTCAGGCCTGGATTCCTTTCTAAATTGGTTTCAGAATTTCATCTTTCCCAATCGATTGTTTTGCCTGTCTTCTGACCTCCTACGCATTCCTCGAAGGAGGAAGAGCGCTTCCACCCCCTGGATCCCAAGAGAGCGTTTAGTTTCTATGTCGCTAGTACATAGAAACTAAACGCTAGTACATCTGAGTTTAGGAAATCGGACCAGTTGTTTGTAGCCCATTACTTGTCTAGAAAAGGCCTTGCCATCACTAAACAAACTCTGTCACAGTGGATTATCTTGTGCATATCTGAATGTTACCAATCGGCAGGCAAGGAGCTTCCAGCGGGCTTCAGGGCGAATTCGACCAGAGGAGGCTCTAAGTCTACGGCCCTACAGAGAGGGTTCCCTGTTGGGGATATTTGCCGGGCGGCCACTTGGTCATCCGTGCATACCTTCACCAAGCACTATGCCTTGGGCGTTGCACAGGGAGCTGATGCTTGGTTTGGTGGGGCGGTTCTACAGAATCTACTGGTTTAAATCTTTCTAGCCTCCTCCGTTAACCTAACTGCTTGGGGAGTCTATCCTGATGAGGAATTTGTGGGACAATAGCAATCCTTACAGTAATGTTCTTTGTATGGATTCGTCTTCCGCAGATTCCTCATCAACCATCCCATCCATCCCCGCTCAGAAAGTTCTGTGGGTTGTCGCTTCTATACATAGGATAAGGCATCTGGTGATGGCTCTAGGATGACTGTATCAGTCTTGTTGTTGGTTCACCCTGTTGCGGTGTACCCTTAATGTTTTAATGGCTGGTTAGTCTCCTCCTGTTTTTCTTCTGCAGCGTTCAAGCGCAAGGGGAAAAATTTACAGGAACTGAAGCATGGGGCGTAGTGACGTGACGTGGTGTGTGTGTATGTATGTGTGTGTGTGTGTGTGTATATATATATATATATATATATATATATATATATATATATATATATATATGATTATTAAATCACTGACTTCACACGAACCAAACTAAGCAGAAACAGACTACAGGAACCAAGCCTGTCTTAAGATGGCCTCCGGCATAGAACCAACTGATGGAGGTACAATATTCATAATCTTACCATGTTGAATAGTGAAATGATAAATGCTTTCTTATTAGAGTTTTGTGTGCTGTGCAACATGTATGTAATAAGTAGCTAATAAAAAGACTTACATACCAAACAAATATGAGTATATATAAAGAAAGTGAAGTATGCAAAAAAGCAACAGTAGAAGCAGAAAGTGTTCACAACCTAACTGATTATCATTATGCACAGAAAGGGTTGCTCTGCTTCAAACCTACTACTTCCCTATGTACAAATATCACATGAAGTGACTGCACCCTAAAGAAACTAATGCAAATACAAATGTAAGCACATCCATATTTACAGTAATAAAAAAACAGCAAAACAATTAGTGTTGATAACCTTACTGATTGTGTATTTTTCCTATGTATAGATTTCATATGCTGTGAGTGGACCCCAAGTAATTTATTGTAAGAACATATTTAAAGTATAAATCTACAAATATAGTACTTTATGATTTGTTTTTTTCCTAACTATTACTGTCTAAGATAGACCACTAAAGGAAAAAACAGCGAGTCAGACATGTGATATCAGTGATGTCATCAATTACATTTGTGATGTCATCTTTGAGGTCCCGGGTGTTAGTCTTAGCAATGCACGGTGGTGGCGCGAGTTATGGTTGTTTAGCTTACCATAACTGGCGAATATCAGGGGGTTTTCGGTTTTACTTGGAACCATAACGTCCCTTTAACAAAGTTTTTTTACTGAATTTCATAGGTTTTTAGTAGTGCAACTTACCCATAAAGTCCCTTTAACAACGTTTTTTTGAGTGAATTTTACAGGTTTTTAGTACGTCATTTTAATTTTATGTATAACGTCTTGTTTATAAAAAAAAGTGTACTGAATGGCACTGCTGTAATGAAGAAGCATAAGAAACAGTGCTGCTGCCTTGCAAATAAGAAACGCACATTTGTCGCCATACATCTACCGACCCATATTACCGTTTGTTGTCTCTTTGTTCATTGCCGTTAAGCCACCCGTACACAAAGTAAACATTGCGTTAATAGCGACCTTTCACAGTGTAAATAAATGTATAAATAAATTGCATACACTCAAAGTACTGCATATTTCTCGGTAAAATATATAGACGCAATAATCTTTGCCAGTAATAGTCTACATTAGCAAAGCAGTAACGTGTGCTACTAAAAAGGTGGGTTACTGCTTATAAGTCGGGGCGGCTTTGTCGGGTCGGGTCGGATTACAAAACAAAATCCTTTTTCAAGATGGCCACCATAGAAAGGGAAGGCGGTTATTTCATACATAGTCCCTCTTCCCTTTCAATGGTAGGCTGCGAAAAACACAATTATGTGACGTGACGCAGAACCTGTAAATAAACATACAGCGACGTACAACCTAATATCTTATATTTGGAAAAGAAGACTGGATTGTAAAAGAAAACATGAACTGCCAGAGATCATCGGATTAATCCCATTTTCAATGCAATGATAACAATGGTTAAAAGGGTGGCATTGCAAATGTTAAATATGAGGAACACATTGGTTTTTCCCATACAAAAATTTAGAATTCTTGGTTAAAGCAGCCGCTTTGTTTCCACAGTGATTTCCAAGAAGGCGTCATAACCTTGAGCCTACAGCACCATAAATGATGTGATGTTGCCCCAAGTAACAAGGTCAGCGTACGGACAAAGCGGGTTTAGGGTATCATCCCACATAATTGTTATGGACAGGCAACCGCTCACGAGCAGTTGTATTTGATGTCCGAAAAAGCCCTCACTCGGCATCTGAAAGCCATGGCATGGACAATATGGCAATATGTACCTGGGGGGCAAACTTAACAGAAAGTATGTGTCAGTAACCAACCTCTACCAAAAATATTTTTAAAAAGACACAAAAAATTGGCAAAGTAATACAGAAATGTAAGTGTTCAAACATGACATTTTAGTGAAATGTTACTAATGACCATGTGTAACTATAGTAACAGTTTACAAACGTCGAGGATCAGCATGCACCGTAAGAAGAAAAAAAAATAACTACACGGAAAGACGATAGTGCAGTTATGAAAGAAAAATGAATGGACAATGTAAAAAAAATTACGTCTCGTGATTTGAAACAAGACCACTAGAAAGTGCAAACTGATGCACAAACCTATGAACACAAACTTAATGTTGCAAACAATAAATAGTAATGCTAAACAAGGATGAGTGTACTCATACTCTACAAATGCGGAACCTGTGCACTTGGAAATATTACAGGAAAAATGTAACAGCGCAGAAACATAACACGTCAGTTATATTGGCACAATTACATTTTCGGTAATGTAAAAATAAAGCGTAGTTCACTGTAGAGTGGTCAAAAGTAAACTTACATAATATTTACTGCCTCCATTCTTTTTCAGTGAGTCGGACACCAATGTATTTGCATCAAATAATCTGTGTACAGTAATATTGCATGTCCCTAACAAACTTTTTAAAACATAACCTTTTCAGTTGCTATTTTTTTCGACCCTTTCATTCCTTGAATTTCTTCTAAGGTTTCCATTTCGCTCAAGCTCAAACAATTGCCCCTTAAACAATCACATGGATGCGCAGGTGTATTGAGGGTCCAACCAAAAAAGCAACTCATGTGACCTTCACTCAGAAGGCACAAAAATGCCTAGTTTGCAACAACATATTGAAATCCAGTTATGAGAACCGCTACTCCCATACACCTCCAGAGTCGCTGTTCCCAGCAAACAGTGCAGATGGTGGCCTTAGTTTTCAAAACTTAGGACGCCAGTCTGACGGCAATATTATTCCAAAAACATTTTAACCCATGCACACTAATTGGTAGTGGAACAGGAACACGAACTTGCATTTAAACGTATGACTTTGGGGACAAGAGAACTCCACTTTTTCAGTTTGTGCTCCCACATTCCATCCCAACCCCCTCAAAGGTCAGCTTCTGAAGTAGTATTACATAAGTGTGACAAGTACAATGCTGTCTTGTTTTGTATGTGGTTCTGGCGATGCCCGCGTACACCAAAACATTAAAAGATAGCGGGGGGACTGAACAAAGCTGACGTACTTGACGCTGTTCCACAACCAAGCATGGAAAGTGCCACATGTTTGTGGGCACAAACCTTTTCCCCCATTCAGTCTAAGGGGAAAAGAGACGTTTTCAGAACCCCCCAGCCCCTGCCCTTATAATTTCCCTCCTCCCCCATGGACTAAACATCAGCAAACGTTCCAAAGAACTTTAAAGTGTCCGATATATTTTTTTTGCAAACTTTGGTGAGGATTCGTCCAAGGGGAATACAGTTGTAAGGCACACAAAGTGCTCTTCCTATGGAAACAGCAACTTCACCATAACTAGACAGCCCCTAACGTGCCTATGTGATATGCTGCAGTGGTTGTGGGTGTGATGCTGGAAATGCATCGGAGGGACAGGGCCTCCGTATCCTTGTCCTTTACTGCTTTTTATCGTGTGTTCTGTCGTGTTTTCCGTGCAGGAGTTCATGTGGGACTCCTGGCGGTGCAGCTCTCTCTTTTGGTTTAGTGAATGGACCCGTGGAATACCCTTATGGCACCCATGGGTGGGGGGTACAACCCTGTGCCCCTAGTGTATGTTTTTGGGCACCTGTGGGTGGCCCGCAGAGCACGGTATGGGCTAGTGGCAGCTCCATGCTGAATTTGACAGGTGCGCAGAGTATCCTCCATTTTGGGTTACCCTGGCCCTGCCATTGGGATCAGTTTATTCCGGATGGAAAACGAAATGGCCCCTGTGGCCTCTTGCTTCCTATTACCTTGTTTTCCCAAAGTCCTGGGAAGCCCTGACTCTATCCCTGTCAGGATGCTCAGGTCCTAGGCGCAGGAGCGACGCAGTACTAACCACCCCCTCAATGGTTTCAGTGCCTGTAAGTCAGAGCTTACACAGACCTCTTTAACCAGAGCGGGGAAGGAGGGTTAGGATCTCGATGAGTGGATAGGTAGAGGGATTTTAGGATAACCGGATTGAGGGTTGGGGAGAGGTTATGGATGGGACTGGGGATTTTAGGGTAAACGATGTCTGCACACTTTCCTCAAACTGGCTGGTGGAACTGCCGTAACACCTTTACGTGTAAAGGTGTTTTTCCTTCACCTTACCCTTAGAACAAACACGTAGGTGCTCCTTTGAGCACTACAGTAAACATACTAGGATTAGCAACAAACAATTGTTGACATGAGCCCATTTACGTTTTCATGAACACAGTCACATGCACTAGCACACTTAGATTTTGCTTCAGTCTTTGGAAGTCCTGTCCTGCAAAGGCTGTCAAGTCCTGTGCCACGTCCTTGCAGTCCGAGATTCAGGTTCAAATCAGGTTCAAGCTAAAAGAAAACAAAGGACAAGCATTAGCGTATGTCTTACGTTCTGTTGGCCTCTCACTCTCTCACAAACTCACTCAACACGCATTCAACGTTTTAATATATATATATTCCACGAATCTTAGGGTGCGCTGCCGCACGTGGCTTATCAAGCCCCAAGTTTTACAGTTTGCCCAAAAACACGGTCTTTTCTCAGACCGGGTGCCCCAAACTAGTGCTCCTCCATCTCATGCGCCCTTCCGGCGTTTTCCCCACGAGACGAATGCACCTGAAACCATGCACACTTCCTTCCTTCACTTTCGCAAATGTGACTTTCCCGTGAACCCGCCCACTTAGCTTTTACGTGATGCGCAGGGGCTCTGGGGGGGATCAGGCAATGCCCCCTGCGCTTCCCCTAAGGATCCCAGACTCTGCTTGGGCTGAGCGGCACTTATCTTGTATCAGCGAGGGGCCGGATCGTTGTTCCAGTGGCTCTGGGCCCCTCGCGTATGGATTCCGGGGAGCTGCTGGGCTTACGTCCTCTCTCCTCGGGGCTTGCGCATGGGCATTCGCGAGCCACACCCAGCGCGGCTTCCCATTGGCTCCCGAGCCCGCGAAGCATGCTGGGGATTGTAGTCCTGGCGAGCCAAACGCTGGGATTTGTAGTTTGTAGCCGCATTTTGTCTGCAGAAAGGGCATAACAGCCCTCTAAAGTACAATACCCTTCTGGATATGGGTTTCTTCATGGTCCCTGGCCCCACAACTCCAATAGTACTTGGCCTTAGGCCAAGCCTACTCCTGACAGCACTCCCCCCTCCCACAGAAGGCAGGCCCTCCTGGTTTATCAGGGTGGTTTTTGTGGAAAGTGCACAGCAACCGTGGGGCATGCACATGGTGCGAGGGTTCCCAGGAGCGGTCTTCAGGCCCGTACCCCACCCAGTCAATTAAATAATAGATTTGGCCATCCCTTAATTTTTTGGAATTCAGAATAGCTCGAACTTCATACTCGGGTTCCCCTTGTATGAGTACTGGGGGTGTTTTTTGGGTGCTTGCGCCAGGCGGAGCTGGTTTCAACAGTGACGTGTGGAAAGTAGGGTGAATTTTCATCTGGGGTGGCAGGGCTAGCCGAACCGCTACTGGGTTGATTATTTTTTCTATGCTGAATGGGGCTAGATAGCGAGGTTGTAATTTTTTGGGCCCTTCTAACCGTAAGTTTCGGGTGGACAACCATACCAGATCGTTTTTATGATACACAGGGCTGGCACGTCGATGTTTATCGGCATATTTTTTGTATGTATGTTTGGCTTTTACGAGATTATCCTGCACCTCCTTCCAAACCTGCTCTATTCCGATCCGTTGTCCTGCCAATGTAGGCAATACCGCTTCTGCTGCTGGGACGGATAAAGGTAAAATCCGTGGATGTCTTCCATACAAGCAGAAGAACGGGGATCGTTTTGTGGAAGAGTGAACAGCATTGTTGTATGCCAATTCTGCTAGCCAAGTGTGTTGAACCCACGTCGTCTCTCGTCCTGCGGCCAAGCAACGCAGGAACTGTTCAAGTCCTTGGTTCACGCGTTCGGTTTGGCCATCCGTCTCAGGGTGATAACCTGAGGATAATCGAACTTCCATTCCAATGATGTTGCAAAACTCGCGCCAGAACCTGGAAGTGAACTGTGGACCCCTGTCAGTGATTATACGGCATGGAAGGCCATGAAGGCGAACCACATTTTGCAAGAACAAATCTGCAATTTCCTTGGCTGTTGGAACCCCTTTACAGGGGATGAAATGAGCCATTTTTGAAAAGGCATCTACCACCACCAGTATGGAGGTGTAGCCTTGCACTTGTGGGAACTCGACTATGAGGTCCATAGTGACTGTATGCCACGGTGTAGTAGGCGTTGGCAGGTGACGTAGGAGGCCCGCTGGTTTCTGGTGGTCGGCTTTATTCCGGGCACATATTGCACACTGTTGCACGTATTGCTGAACATCAAGCCGTCACCTTGGCCACCAAAAATGTCTTGCTACCAATTCTAAAGTCTTTGCCCTACCGGGATGACCCGCTAGGGAGGAGTCATGGCACCACGACATCGCTTTTTCCCGTAGAGATATAGTAGGCAAATACAAAGAATGCCCATGATACGGGAGCCCATCCTTAATGGTGTGCTGGGGATCCAGTTTGCACCATTGATGAAGGTTGTGCATGGAAAGCTCTTTTTGGATGCTCTCAAAAATGTTGGTGGTTAAACCCACTATCTGTGCTGGGGAGACTATTGGCCGAGGCACAGTTTCTATTTCCTCAGAGACCTTGTCTGGATAGCGGGACAAAATGTCAGCTTTCCGATTGTTTGTTCCGGGTCTGTATGTGATAATAAAATCAAACTCTGCGAAATATTGGGCCCAACGCAGTTGACGCGGACTCAAGGTCTTGGCAGTCCTAATAAACTGAAGGTTGCGATGGTCGGTAATAACTGTCACTGTGTGACGTGCCCCCATCAAATAGTGCCGCCACTCGCCAAAGGCTGCCTTTATGGCCAATAGTTCCCTATCTGCTATGATGTAGTTCACTTCTGCTGGAAGCAGTTTCCTCGAATAGTAGGCTACTGGGTGTAAGAGGCCCGTCTGAGGATCCCGTTGGGACAGAACGGCTGCCAGCGCATAGCTGGAAGCGTCCGTTTCCACCACAAATGGTTGGGACAAGTCCGGATGTTTCAATACCGGCGCATCGGTAAAGGCCTTCTTGAGCCGTTGAAATCCCTGCTCAGCCAAGGCATCCCAAATGAACGGGCAGCCTTTGCGCAGAAGTCTTGTGATCGGAGTGACCAGCTCAGAGAAATTCTTGACAAACCGTCTGTAGAAATTTGCAAATCCCAGAAAGGATTGTACGTCTTTTACATTGGCTGGCGGGAGCCAATCAAGAATGGCCCTTACCTTTTTTTTATCCATTTGTACGCCTGTCGGAGTAAGGTAGTACCCCAAGAATTCCACGGTAGTACGGTGGAATTCACATTTCTCTAGTTTGGCATATAGATGGTACTCTCTTAGCTTTTGTAAGACAGCGCGTACATGCTGGACGTGATCTTCTAGGCTGTGAGAATAAATGAGGATGTCATCAATGTACACGACGGCACATATGTCCAAATATTCCCGAAGAACCTCATCTAAGAAATGCTGGAAGGCAGCAGGTGCGTTACAAAGACCAAATGGCATAACCTGATATTCATACAATCCGAATTTGGTTCGGAAGGCGGTTTTCCACTCGTCACCTTCGCGCACCCGCACAAGATGGTAAGCCCCACGAAGATCCAGCTTAGTATAGATGACTGCGTCCCTAACCTGATCTAGAAGGACGGGGATGAGTGGAAGTGGGTAACAGTTTTTGATGGTTATCCGATTCACCCCGCGGTAATCTATGCAAGTCCAGAGTTCCCCGGACTTCTTCGGTACGAAGAACAAGGGAGAAGATATCGGCGAATTAGAGTGTCTAATAAAGCCATTTTGTAAGTTGGCTGTTATATACTCCCGAAGGTGTTCGTTTTCAGCCTCGGTCAAGGCGTATATACGGCTGCATGGTAACGTTGCCCCTGGCTCTAGATCTATCCGGCAATCGAATGGCCGATGTCAGGGCAGAGTTTCAGCGGCTTTCTTATTGAAGACGTCTGCAAAGTCTGAGTACTCTGTGGGTAGTTCTTCTGAGCGCGCTTCGGGTTGAACACCGGTAATGCCTGCGACTTGAGAGGCCGCGGCCACCGGTTGTTCACAATGCTCCCGACAATAAGGAGAGCTAAATTTTACCAAGCCGGAGGTCCAACAAACCTGAGGATCATGTTTTCTCAACCAAGGTAACCCTAAGATAAGGCCGAACTGCGGGGCAGCAATTAAGTCAAAGGCAATATATTCCCAATGCCCAATACCACAACTCAGGGTCACTAAATGAGTGTTATGTGTAATGGGATCCGAGCATAGAGGTGTACCATCAACAGCGCGTACGGGCTCAGGTTTTGCCTTTTGTTGGATAGGGATACCCAAACTGGCCGCAAACTGGATATCTATAAAGTTACCCGTTGCCCCCGAGTCAATGAACATGGTGACCTCTTTTGATATACCCTGAAAACCAAGACACCCCCTTACCGAAATGTGTGGGGCAAAATTGGGACAACCTTCAATTGGGGCCCTGCAAATAGTCAGGCTCGACCGGGTGACCCCCACTACCGACGAGCCGAGGCGTTTCCCTGAGTCTTGGGCTTTGTGGGGCATTCACGAACAAAGTGTCCGGACTTCCCACAGTACATGCAAACACCATCTTTTTTCCTTCGTTCTTTTTCTTCTTTTGATAGGGGACCTCGAACCGACCCAATTTGCATCGGCTCGTCTCCATCGGACTTGTCCATTGACCCTCGTGTCCCTTTAAATTGGTCAAACCTTACCGCTGGACGTGACTCCCCTTTCTTCCTATCCCCCCGTCGCTCCGCCTGACGATGATCCAACCGCATGGCCAGATCAATCATATCCGAGCATTCTCGGGGTTGGGGGTCAACTTGGGCGATAAGAGCTTTCAAATCATCCCTCAATCCCTGATAAAATAGGGACATGGATTTGTCGCGTGGCCATTCGGCTTCGGCTACCAATCGGTTGAACTGAGTGACATACGTCACTAGTTCCTTGTTTCCCTGCCTCAATGTCAGCAATTCTCGATACTTACACAAGGTGGCAGCCCTACGATTGAATATTTTCTCAAAATCACTGAGAAACTCGTCCCAATCATATAGGATAGTATTGTCCTTTTGGACTAAGGGGTTTGCCCATGCTGCATCATCTCCTGTGAGATAGGAGATAACGAATGCAGTCCTAGACTGATTGGACCGGAATGCTGCCGGCTTCGTAAGGAAATGGAGACGGCATTGCGTAATAAAGGTAGAGAATTTCTGTGGGTCTCCTGCATACCGCTCAGGTGGTGCCAGAGGAATCACAGGCTCTGGGGTGACTTGCACCTGTACTGGTGCGTGACCCGGCAAAGGTGCTGTTTGTGCGGCCAAACTACGTACCTGCGCTGACAGCGTGACATAGTCCTGTCTGGACGCCGCTAATTCGCTTTGTAGGTCCTGTAAGACCTTGGCGATCTCTTCCATAATGGTGATGCGGGTTGGCTACACCACTCAGGCGCCTGAGTATTACGTGGGCTTGTGCTTCTGTCAGGATGCTCAGGTCCTAGGCGCAGGAGCGACGCAGTACCAACCACCCCCTCAATGGTTTCAGTGCCTGTAAATCAGAGATTACACAGACCTCTTTAACCAGAGCGGGGAAGGAGGGTTAGGATCTCGATGAGTGGATAGGTAGAGGGATTTTAGGATAACCGGATTGAGGGTTGGGGAGAGGTTATGGATGGGACTGGGGACTTTAGGGTAAACGATGTCTGCACACTTTCCTCAAACTGGCTGGTGGAACTGCCGTAACACCTTTACATGTAAAGGTGTTTTTCCTTCACCTTACCCTTAGAACAAACACGTAGGTGCTCCTTTGAGCACTACAGTAAACATACTAGGATTAGCAACAAACAATTGTTGACATGAGCCCATTTACGTTTTCATGAACACAGTCACATGCACTAGCACACTTAGATTTTGCTTCAGTCTTTGGAAGTCCTGTCCTGCAAAGGCTGTCAAGTCCTGTGCCACGTCCTTGCAGTCCGAGATTCAGGTTCAAATCAGGTTCAAACTAAAAGAAAACAAAGGACAAGCATTAGCGTATGTCTTACGTTCTGTTGGTCTCTCACTCTCTCACAAACTCACTCAACACGCATTCAGCGTTTTAATATATATATATTCCACGAATCTTAGGGTGAGCTGCCGCACGTGGCTTATCAAGCCCCAAGTTTTACAGTTTGCCCAAAAACACGGTCTTTTCTCAGACCGGGTGCCCCAAACTAGTGCTCCTCCATCTCATGCGCCCTTCCGGCGTTTTCCCCACGAGACGAATGCACGTGAAACCATGCACACTTCCTTCCTTCACTTTTGCAAATGTGACTTTCCTGTGAACCCGCCCACTTAGCTTTTACGTGATGCGCAGGGGGCCTGGGGGGGATCAGGCAATGCCCCCTGCGCTTCCCCTAAGGATCCCAGACTCTGCTTGGGCTGAGCGGCACTTATCTTGTATCAGGGAGGGGCCGGATCGTTGTTCCAGTGGCTCTGGGCCCCTCGCGTATGGATTCCGGGGAGCTGCTGGGCTTACGTTCTCTCTCCTCTGTGTCTCGAGCACAAGCCCCGTGCCTCGGGGCTTGCGCATGGGCATTCGCGAGCCACACCCAGCGCGGCTTCCCATTGGCTCCCGAGCCCGCGAAGCATGCTGGGGATTGTAGTCCTGGCGAGCAAAACGCTGGGATTTGTAGTTTGTAGTCTCAGAAAGGGCTTAACAGCCCTCTAAAGTACAATACCCTTCTGGATATGGGTTTCTTCATGGTCCCTGGCCCCACAACTCCAATAGTACTTGGCCTTAGGCCAAGCCTACTCCTGACAATCCCTCCCCACTGACTGGCTATTGGGTGGAAGTGCCATATGTTGTTGTGAAGGCCTGGCCAGACTAGCTGGAGCCTTCCCAGTGATGTATGTTGTGGGTACCTCCTGTGGGTGGGACCCGGGTGAATAGAGTGTGTGACGAATATGCATTCTGTGTTGTGGATGTCTAGTATCTGGTGGTTGACGCAATGATTAAGACAGCCCTGCCCGAAACCGGTATGAATGCAGTTGGGAGTGTTGAATGGCTTGGTACTTGTCCCAATACACATAACTTGTTGTAAGTGTCTGGAGAGAAGTGAATGGCCTGAATACCTTGTGTGCCTGATTGGCTGCCTGCCTGCATGAATGCCCTTAGTCGCGATTGGATGCTTGAGTGTGACCCAGCGGAATGAATGGGAGATCAACAGTATATCTGGGGACCTCTCACTGCTAGGAACCGTTCAGAAGCTGAAGTCCACTACGACGAGTAACTGAAGCTTGACCTTGAAGCCCCGCTGGTCGAGAAGAAGTGCTGTTGCTCTCCTTCACAATATGAAAGCTGCTGTGTCTCCCAAGGACTGACCCAGAGAGGACCTGGTAAGGCGCCCTCTTCCCAAGCTACGAGGGACCATCGTGCACCAGCTGATCTTTGCCAAAGCTCCCTGGTAGACAGACCTACGACAGGCTGCCGACCCGAGACGGGGACTGCCGCGGAATCCCAAAGAGAAGCACCCGGACTGTTGTCCGCCATTGTCGACGACCGGAGCCGCCATGCTCCCATTTGCCTAAGAACTTCATTTGATCATCGGACGCTCTCGTCTGCATCGTCGCCCGCTTTATCCCGCTGGAGAAGGCCCGACCGTCGATGCGCCGAGGAGCATCCGCCGGTGGGTTTTCCGCCACCAAAAGACCACAGAGACGCCGATGACTTGACGCCCTTGCTGGGCCACAATTCTTCATCCTCTCTTTGCGGTCCAGAACTATCGTCACCGAGGTGCCCCGCACGCCTCTTCCTCGAAGGACGCCAACGCTCCGTCGTCGACGAGCACCGCTAGGAATGAACCTGCCACTGCCGTAGTTCAACCTGTTCTCCGTCAGACGTTCAACGACCCATGACTCCTGCCTTAAAGGGAGGGCACTCAAGAAGGGCCGCGATTCCCCTACACCGAACGCTGAGTTCCTCGACGCCTCTCGACGATCCGTGGCTCCTGCTTTAAAAGGGAGTCACTCAATGTAACGCTCACCTGGCTCCCACGGAGGCGCTGGTCTGGGTTGCTGTGGCCTCTTCAAGCCTGATGCGCAGAATTCGGACCACCAATTGAACGGGACCCCCAAATCTTGCTTGTCGGGCCCGTAGGATTATCCTTCTGCAGATGAGAAAGGGGATTAACTGTCTGCCGAATAGTGTGCTTGCTCCCCCCTTCCCACCTTCGTTCTTCTCTGATTCCTCCAAAACCCCCGGTTTAAGCTCACCTTATGGTTTGGAAGGATGAACTCTCCATCCTGGTTCTGGTGCAGGGGCGCACGTTCGTCCAGTTACTTCACTGGTTTTCAGAATGGCGCTGGCACATCCACTTGACTTTTCTGAGCGATACGCCATAAGTATGAAGATGCAAAAGTTCAAGTGTGAGCCTCCTTTTATGTTGTCTTTTCTGTCCTTTATTTCAGGTGCAGAACAAAGGCGATGCGTTGAGGGGTTAAATTGCCGGTGGTAAAATCAGGTGAGTTAGTGATGAGGGCGACCCCTCTAAATGTCTTTATAATTCCCCAGTAATGTCTTTTGTCCTTTCCCCATAGGGGCCGGGGTGCGGTACCTGCCAAAGATGCGGCGCCGACCCGAGATGTGGAATGGTTCACCAAGAAAAGCCGGTAAGTAATATGGCTGAAAATTCGGCTTTCCTCTTGTGTTCCCTTGCTCACCTTTTGTCTCTTCTTCTCTCCCCTAGGTGCAGAGATGTGGCGACCGGTGCTGAGAGCCGCGATGGAGCCGGGCGGCGTCTCGGGAACAGGTGAGTGAAGCGCGGCGCTGCAGCGAGCAACGCAGTGCTTTTAAATGGAAGTCTTCCTTCAGGAATGCTGGCGTGAAGATTCCGGATGCAGGTAAGAAGGTTGAGAACCTTTCGCTTCTCTTATTCCCTTAGAGGTGTTCCAGGTTCGAGGCGGGCGTGGCTGGAGTCCAGGTGCAGGAGCAGACACGGTGAGCGTTCAGCTGCTGGGATGCAGAACAACGCGAAGCACGTGTGGCTGTCCGGGCGTGGCTTAAATAGCTTTGGAAGAAGTTCCAGGTGAGTATTCTTCCACAGCCCCACCCAAGTAACAAAATAGTTCCTTCAGAAAAATAGTCCCTCCTAAGCCTCATTTGGCTTGGTTCTTCATGCAGCATGGTCTGCATCAGGTGAGTGTGCAGCATGGTCTGCTTCAGGTAAGTGCACCAAACACTTCCCCTTATGAGCCTGGCGCCTATGGCGCCAGGACTGATGTCCAACATGAGCCTGGCGCCAACGGCGCCAGGACAGAGTCCAAAGAGCCCCTATAAAGGGCCGCTGGGCTTTTACCCGGGGGCGTGATGCCTGCTCCCGGGGGTGCTGGGCCTGGCCTGGTGCTCCGGGGGTAGGCATCATGACACTCAAGAAGGATCGGTCGACGCATCTTCGGAGAACTCTACTCCACCATGTACATTGGGGGGGGGATAAAACCTTAATAGGAGGAAATAAGACTATTGAACAATATATTGGACTGGGTTTGTGCTATATATCTTTATTTACAGGTTTCCCAGATGGGGGGATCTCCACACAGAACTGTGCCTAGCGGTAGGGGTCAGCATTCTGCCTATTGTTTCAACCATCTTGCGTTCCTTCCTATCTCTATTGCTGGTTTCCTCGTTATTGATCTGTGACATTTTTACCGTACAGTTGATGCACTTTAATGAGATTTGCTAACATTGGTGGTACTACTTTAGAATTGTATATATTTATCATTGTTGACTTCCGAGTACAAAGTGCGTTATTGTGATTGTGTACATACCTTTGAATATTAATTATATAAAGACTGTGTTTTCAGTAATACAGTGTGTGGACATTCCTTTGTGGGGGTTCGGGGACTACGCTGTACTTAAGAACCAGCCTGCATCACCTCCCGAAAAGCTGGGCCTTGATTGCTCGTCCATTGCTACCTTATAGAGAAACTTGGCTGTGGTCTTCTGTGCCTCTCCTCTACCATATAGAGAGCAGTCTTTACAGTGGGCAGGACCTCGAGATTCGCATATATGGCCATAGATATTTGGATGTATGGGTGTACATTGGCTTATAAGTGCACTGGGTGTAAAGTTTATAACCACCACCATGCCACCTTTGTGTCAGCTTCCTGTTCGACACCCTTACAATCCACATAGACTCCCACTATCATATGCCTTTAAGCTTGTGTTCCTCCATCTTCAGAAATGTTCATCTTGCCGTCATCTATCCTTATCCTTCATTAACGTGTCCTTTTCCGCTTTTATGAACTTATCAATCATATTTGTATTACTTCTCCCTCCTTCACTTTTTCTCCAGTCCTTATGCTTTCCCTTTGACATGTCCCCTATCTACTTAAGTGTCCGTGTGCACTGTCACAGGGCTAGAGATCTGCCCCGGTCAGTTGGGGGAAGCGACCCCTCTGTCTGGGTTGGGAGGCCTACCAGAGTTTATGCCAAAGAAGCCCTACCCAAGAGGCGGGCTGTTGAAGTTGGGAGAGCCCCAGTCCCCATCCCTTCCCCCTATTCCAGGTTGTTTTAAATAAGTTCAACTATCATCCCATGACTCCACAGCAACATTCTGGCCCGTGTTTGTTTTTCCTTTTGAGTTGTAGAATCTACACCTGCAACTGCCATAATGGGGCTTCAAGCCAGCACACTGAGGGGAGAGTGAGCCGGGCAAACAAGAGTAAGAACAGGACGTGCAGCAGCCTGACAAATGTAAACCGCTACAAGACCAGCATCACAGGGATCCTTCATGCAGGTCTATGCATGGAGCCTTCCAAGGAAAATCATCCAAGTGGAAACCAAGACCCACCTAAGCACCACGGCAGAGCACGGCAGGTGCAGTGTGCCCAGCAGGTCTAACCTCGACTTTGCACGTACCTGTAGGAGGACCACAGAGCTTCTTCCTCACCAAACATACATTCATAAACTTCTGGGAGACCCTAAAAAAAACTGGACATTAACTGTTGTCTGTCGCCATTGCTGGAGACTGGTGCTCATGCAGACAAAAAGTGTGGGGATTAAGACCCCTTTGGAATGTTTGAAGCATGGTAATACCTCCCAGGGAAAAGGGCAGTGAAGGTTTGGCTCGGGGAACCAGCAGAGAAAAAAAGCAAACAAATGGGTAAGGGAGACCATAAAAGGATGGACAGGAAACTGGAAGGTGTAGGTTGTTGGAGTGAATTCAAGGGAGGAGCAGGAGGACCAAGTGACCAGGCAGAGGAAGGACTGCACAGAGGAGTGTGGAGCAGAATTATTAAAGACATATCCAAGGTGAGGTATTGACTGACTGAGGGAGATGGTGTGGGTGGTGGTGAGCAGTAGTGTGAGGGGGTAGTAGTGTGGAGAGAGGGGTGCTATTAGTAGCATGGCGAGGGGAGTACTAATTCTGTTGCGAGAGGGAAAGTAGCTGTGTGGAGAGAGGGGACGTAGTAGTGCAGTGAGAGGAGTAGTAGTGAAGCGAGAAGAGAGTAGAGGTATTGCAGTGGAGAGAATGAGAGTAGCAAGGAGTAAGGTTGGAGGGTAAGTAGGTGGCCCAGATTAACATCGGAGGGATAGAGGAAGTGTCAGGGAGAGGGAGGAGAGACTGTGGGTGGAGTCTAAGGGAGTAGTAGGGGAAAGGGAGAGAGACAGTCACAGGGAGATGAAGAGTGTGAAAGGATCTGAGCAAGTGGTGCCCGAGCCTTTGGAAGGCACAAACCCTCCTGTTATACCATCTGTGGGAAACCTAAAGTAGGGTCCACCTAGATTGTTCCCTCAGGAAGCTTTGGGTAGTTTGATAGTAGGATCGCCAATCTCCAGAGACCATTCCAAGCCTATTGAATACAAACATAATAAAAACCCTTTAACTGTCTACAAGAGTTGGTGTATTCTTGATGCCATTTGTGACAGCACAAACTCAATTTTGTTTCACCGCACAACAACCAAAACTATTGGCTTTGTCATTGCTTCTTTATGTTGCTAATCGTTTGAGATACATATACTTGCATGCCTGAAATGTGTTTTTCATAAACTGCTTTGGCTTGTGAATGTTGCAATGGTACATGTCAGTAACATGATTCACTGTCATTGCTGATGTAATCAAAACATTAAGTTGCTTCATATGAGACAAACACGAGGGGATATTGTGGGTGCGTATTTTTCCATTGTTTTTGTATAAACAATCCTGTCAGTATACTGATTACTAATATGATGTTTCCTCAGTTGAAGACACAAATGAGCCAATTGCTTAAAGGACATGACCACTTGCAGGAGGAATTCTCCATGTTCTTCGATCATTTGCGGCCACCTGCAAGCCGAATGGGAGACTTTGAGATCATTAACTGGACAGAGGAAAAGGAATATGAGGTACTGCTATATATTGCATTGCTGATATACACATGGGTATACCATTGGGGAATTGGCAAGAATGAGCATGAATTCTGATTCTCCAGCATTGGACCTTTCATGCTTCGAATGATTCCTAGAAGAGCCTAGAGCTTTTCTCCCCTTCATTGATCAGGGCGGAAAGCACTAAAGGGAGGTTGATAGCAAGTGCGGATGGCAAGAATTTCCAGTTTGTTGATGGGGGGCCGTTTTTGAAGAATGTGATGTGTGCAGTACCTTTCAGTGGCTTTTGTATATTTAACTTTTTTTATCGGTCAGCTGAATCTGCCCCATCAGCCACAGAACTTGCAAAAGGTGCAATCCATACTGGTTGTACATAGCTTTTCGAGACACTATTTATCAATTCCCCACTAGGTGGCTCCTTGCCATTCAAGGGGGTGGAAGTGCACTGTGAAGGGGAGGAGAGTGTGACATTGAAGTCCTTTCAAGCACATAGGCTTTCAGACACCGGTCTCACTCTATAGCAGTGGTGGCTGTATGGTTGAAAGGTTACCTGGTGCATCTGTGATAAACTAGGAAACCATGATTCGAACTTGGTGTGAGTCTCAACAACAGGATGACCCCAAAATCAACTGCGTCCCAGAGGCCCATCTGCCCTGTGTCACAGATGGCCTTAATAACTTGCTGCCTCAAGGTGCCGACTATCTAACTCCCTCAGGTTCTTCCTATCTTCCCCTACTCTCAACAAATGTTAGTGTTCTAATGGGAAAGTTAGGATTGTGCCTTAAAGTTACTCTGTTAGATTCACCTGTTTCCACTCAGGTCCACAGTTACATTGCCCTTCTATACCTGCCTCCTCTTCTGCACTCCTCCCCACCAACCTTCTTTCCCTCCTATGTTTCACTCAGCCTTCCTCATGCCTCCACCATTTGATAACTGTACTCCTTTTCCTCCTACTACCACTCCTGCCTACTCTTCCTCTCACCCTACTATTTTTCCTTGCTCCCTAATACTCCTCCTCTTGCACTACTACTCATCCCACATGACTCCTACTCCTCCCCATACCACTATACATCCTCACACAAAATTCCCACATGATAACTCCTACTTCTACCACTACTCTCCTCCCACTATTATCACTACTCTTCACCCACTATTATCACTACTCTTCTCTTCCACTCCACAAACACCCTCCTCCCACCCAGTACTAATAAATTCGCATTCACTTCTTACACTAGCTCCTATTCACCTCAAACATGCACACTCGCATTGCAGTGCTCTTGCACTATTTAAGCAAGTACCTCATCTTTTCCAATAAACACTTCCATAATCCGCCACTCCTTCCTTCCTCCTGCTGGTCTTAGTCTACCACCTTCTCCTCTGACCTCACTCAGACATTGGCCAGCTTTCCTTAGCCAGTCTGCTTTCCTCTTTGCCCTCCCTGAGTGTGTTGTGCAGGAAAAAAATGTTTAAATGGGACTAAGCCCCGCCTACTTTCTCCACGCTGAGCCACGCGGGTCAGCGAGCTCAGTGTCCCAGCCTGTGTCTGGGTTTCCATGGCAGTGGTTCTCCCCGCTAAGTATAGTCCCAGGAGAGGGGTCTGTCCCCTCTCTCAGTTCCCTGGTGGTTTATATTGAACACAAGTCTTTGGTGGAGCACCCGCCTGGATGTCAAAACGAGCTGCTAATTGGTGTGTTCTTACGTTGGTCCTGTGACGCTGCTCTTTTTCTCAGGCTCTCCCCAATGGGACACTGTAATCACGGCATCCTGGATGGTTGCTTTGGCTCATATGTCAGCCTCTGCAGCTCTGACACAAACATGGGGTGTTGGTTGAGGTTCGGTGCTCTGCTATTCGCCTGCTTAGCAGGCCCTACAAAAGGTAGAGAACTGGTGTGCATCTTTGGGTAGAGTATAAATATATACTGCCAACACATAAACTGGCACCAGGGAAAGTGGTCAGGGTTGGAGTCCCCCAGTTGCCTTCGCAATCTTGACAATGCCAGGATACTGGCCTTGTCAAATCCACCATTGTTACTTTTAAGGCATTCAGCACATCATACATTTTAGACCTCTGGCATTTATTCTGCATTTTTGTGTTATCTTTCTTATCATTTATCTACTGTTATGCATTTGTTGTTATATTCTCACATTTTTGGGGTGCAAGAAATAAGCAAATGTTGGAAATACCAGTACATGTGTGCAGTATTACTTGTTTAATAATGTTATCTAACCTCTTCTGTTTACAGTACAATAATAAATGAATTGGCCATATTGGGTTGGTATGTACTACAAATAGAAACAGAAAAAATCTAGAGTATTCTTCTTAATTCCACTCCGCAAGTTTATTCAAAACGGCGTTTTTCATATCCTAGTTAAACTGCCTTCCATTTGCTGACCTTGCCCCTCTCATCCTTCGACAGTG
The DNA here is from genome assembly GCF_040938575.1 of Ambystoma mexicanum. NCBI lineage: Eukaryota > Metazoa > Chordata > Amphibia > Caudata > Ambystomatidae > Ambystoma > Ambystoma mexicanum. The sequence goes on from NC_090921.1 coordinate 698,479,376, forward strand.
GACAGCAACAGGATCCCTGAAAATGTGCAGGGTGCGGACACCTTGCTAGTGGCCTGACCCAAAAAATGCACTCTGTAGGAAATTGAGGCGGTGGTACAGTGTCTTTTGTCATTCTGCCCCACTGCCACTCATATACTTTACTGTACACTTGAATATTCTCTTCTCTCCTCCTATGACTGTTCTTACAGCAAAGTGGCACATTCACACCTGATATACTGTTAATCCCTGTTAGTGATTTTAAAGAGATCACACTTTCCAATTAACTCACTAATGGATGTTTGGAGGTTGTTACCCCTCGGGTCCCAGGTTGTGTGGGGTTAGAGTTAGGTCAGAGTTGGCCAAGACCAAAGCTCATTTAAGGTTTTTCAATTATACTGCAGTATATCTTTTTTTGAGACGTTGCAGTAATTTATCTCGAACCGTACAATACATCAATACAAGTTGATCACCAGAAGACAGGATGACCATGGTTGCTCCCGTTGGGAGATTTATTGCCACTGCCTAGTGGAATATGCTGTTGCTCAAGCAAGGAACTTTTAGTGATAGTGCCAGCACATCAGCAAAGGCATTTTGAAATGGGTCAACGTTAGCACCTAGCTGTATATACATTTAAATGGATAGCCCAACCTATTTCTTAGAGACCATGAACGGTGGAATCAAAAAAGGAGAAAGGAGGCGCACTGTGCTGCAGCTGTCTTCAGTTTTGTTCCTTTTTAAAGTGATCCAGCATAACACAGGCATTGTTACACTTATTGATCTGCAACCGTTTGCTCACATATGTTTGGAACTGCAGCTTCCATCAGCCCTAGCAACCATTTTCAAAGGCAAGCAATCAGGGAAGCCATAGACCAAAACAGAGGAATTGCAGGTTGCAGATCTCCATACTAAAGCTAAAACGGGCTTTGCCAATGCTAGTTTTCATTTGTGTTTGTAAACCTTGCTAATGGAAATAGAAATGGACACTGGGAGTCGCAATGAGCCTTTTGTGCTGTTTTACAGTGCAATGCGTGTCACTTTGTGACCAATTGTAGTGTGACATATGAGGATAGGTTAGTGATGTTTTTCTCTTCGCCAAGATTAATCATTATGGCCTTGAATGTGAAACAGTGAGAGCGCTAGCCTTCAATAGCAAGAAGCCAGCAGAGGGGTTTGACTCTCCGCAGCCAACAGTTTTTTTAATTGGCCTTTAAAAAAATATGTTCTGGTTCATTTGTGTTGATCTCTTCAAGTAAATAAAATACACACAATTAAAGAGATTTTTTTCCCCTTTATTGTGACACTGGTTGCACACACTCAACCTTAGCCAAATCTTACACAAATCAATAATTCCCATACAAATGTTAAAACATTGTTAAAAATCACAAATCAAATTATTTTTACATTTTTTTAAAATTGTTATAGCTGATATTTATCAACTTTTCAATATTGAAAATGCAAATTTACAAAATTTGAATAAAAGTTTGACGCATTACCTTTACAATTTAACACATTGCCATTACAGTTTACAATCTACAATTCGGCACACTGCGTTTTGCTATTGCTTAATTACTTCTTACTGTTGTGATGATACGACAAGTTTGTGTTCATCTAATTTTAGCTCGTATAGAAATGCAATTGCTCTTATTGAAACCGCACTAGAGATGCCAGAGTATATAGTTTGCCACAGTGTGTCAGATGTCGAAACACTGAATGGTTCCGTTATCTGTTTGAAGTATTTCACTCGATGGCTTAGGAGTGTCTCGCACTCAGTGAGTAGATGTCTCAATGTTTCAGTTTTATCTTGCTGTTTACAATATCTACAATACTTTTGCTCACTGTTGATGAGCTTTCGCCGAGCCATCACCTGTCTTGTTGGCCAAAGATTGAGTCGCAGTCGAAGGAGGTCATTTCGATGTTTCATAGATGGAGACCTAATCAAATATCGTTCTGGATAGGTGTGGTTTTTTACTGTGATCGTGGTGGAATCAAGGTCCCGGTAACTGGAGCATTTGACTCTTGTTTTATCCCAGTCAATAGCAAAAATCATGGTTTTTATCTCCATAGGATTCTGAAGCAGTATTGACAAGGAGGCATCTATCGACGCAATAGTGTGGATGACTTGATTTCGCCATTTGCATATGAAGTTGTCTTTGGATGCAAAGATATACACGGCCAGTGTTCCCAATACCACGGTTGAGTTCCAGGCTAATAAACATTTTCTAAATAATGCTATTATTAGCCATGTATATCTCATGTAGAGGGAGATCAGCCCCAACTCGTATCTGATGATGGGTAGTGGGGTTGATGTCGGTAAATGAAGAACATCCTGTTAGGCAGAAACCTGTGCAGTTCCCTTGGGGAACACTGCAAAAGATTTAAGACTACAGGTAGAGCAGTAAACCCCTTTGGTAGCAGTCTGTACCACCCAGATTTACCTGGTAGCTGTGGCTGAGCAGTCAGACTTCTCTCAAGAAGAGTTAGGCAGTATGTAAAGTATACACAATATGTACCAAAACACAATAGCACAAGCAAACACTGACCAGAGCTTGGTTTCAAAAGTATATAGTTATTTATTTAAAATACACATAAGTTAAAAACACTCTAGCAAAAATATAGTAAAAGCACTTCAACACAGTTATACTGAAAGTAAATTCAATCCTTTCTCCTATCTAGACAACTCTAGGTTAACACCACTTAATTAAAACAGAGGTGAGTGCTTAACGTTAGATGACACTCTAGTAGTTTCCAAGAAAGGGAGAGAAAAAGCAGAAATAGGTTAGACACACCACTCTAAGGTCCAGAACATTTGCAATAGGCTTAAAGAAGAATAAAGTCACAGGTGAGCAAAAGTCACTAGGCAGGGCCCACTCTTAGAGTAGCCGGAGCGAAAATGTGCCCAAGATCACACTGTTAGTTAGAGATTCAAAGTCTTGCAAAGAGTCAAAAAGAGTTTAGAGTGGCTCAGAAAGTTTAGCCAAAGTGTCCCAGGCACTCCCAGGTTCGAAAGCCGGGGACTAAATCTACCCCGTACAGTCGGTAGCAAGGGAAGCCAGGCGGAACACAGTACCTTAAGCGGAAAGGATCCTCCAGCGGGGGCAGTTGTTCCAGGCAGCGACAGCAAGGCTCGACGTCGGTCAGGGGAGAAGAATATCTCGCTGAAGAGCAGAAGAGAAAGGTCGTAGCACTGCCCGGGAAGAAACCAGCCGCGGAGTCCTCCGGTTAAAGGGTTGGTACCGACTTTCGCGGTATGGGGGTAAAGTGTGGTATTCCGGATGCCGGGGTGCTTGGCACAGGCAAGGCGGCCACGAGATACCTCAAAAGGACGGAAAGAAGGCGAAAACTGGTTGTCCCCACCAGTCAAGGGAAGGAGCCACTCCGTTAAGAGTTCTCCTCGGTCGTCGGGAAAAAGTGGTGAGACGGTTCAGCAGGGCTCCACCGGGTGGTGTCGTCGAAGCAGGTCGGCTCAGCTCTTCCCTCGTCGGATTCTTGGTCCTGTGGCGACTTCTGAAGTCCCAGTCCCCAAAGCCCTGCTTTTATGCAGCAAACCCCCATTCACCCAGCCTAGCTGTCACTCAAACATGCTAAGTGGTGAGCCGGGCGGCTCACCACTTGGGCCAATCAGGACGGAGTGCGACTTGAGTTACCAAGGTAACTCAGTCCAGGGTGCCTAAATCCCCCTCCACCCCTCCTAAGTACCCCAGACAGAGTGGCACCACTTTGGAGGGCTTCTGTGGAGAAGCCCGCCAAAAGTGGAACAAAGGGCTCCACTTTGGGTCAGAGTTACAGAGGCGAACACCAACGCCATTTTAGAATCAAGTTTTGGCAAAAAGTCCCAACCGGAGTTATAAAAATAAATATATAAACCGGCGGTATGTTTAAGGCTACCGTAAATAAATAATTAAATGTGTTAGCCTAAAACAATGGGAAATCCCATAGGGAAATATTCGCGGTCGAATATAAAAAGTAGTTTCCACTGCCACCAGCCAAAACTCGATCAGGGGGGACGGAGACGTGCCCCCTCGACTAACAGACCCTGGGGCAATCGAATTGCCCCAGCCAGTACGTCCACAATATGATGGTTTGTACTGGTTCTGTTCAGGATTCAAGACTAGCAAAGTCTTTGGTGACTTTACATGCCCTGGGAGACAGTAGTCAGTCCCAGGGTATGGAGTCTATGTTGGGGAGTCCCTAGGACACCCCTGGGTCACGGCACAGAGGGTGCTGTGTGACCCACATCACAAAAATACATGAGGCCCTATGGAGTAAGAGACCCCATAGCCCATTCAACACAAGGTTTAACCAAGAAAACACACTTCAACATGTCCAAGAGTGAGGGTAAAAGAGTCTCACTCTTGGCAGGAGAAAAAAATTAAACCCCAGAAATCCAGCAAAGCTGCTGGGGGACTCACTAGGTAGGGAAATTCAGCCTAACCAGAGAATTCTCCCTAACACTCGCCCCCCCCAGACTAAGGGACAGGAGGATTTAATCCACTCCTGGATGAACCTCATACCTCTAGTCGATGATATACATCCTAGAGAGTCCATCAGCATTTTGATGGTGACACCTTGACCTATGTTCAATGGAGAACTCAAAGGTTTTCTTTTGCAAGCTAACGGACCTACAGACCCTTTGAGGAACATCAGTCTTTTTGTTATAGGGGATCTGGTTGACCAGTCCCTCAGAAGTTGGTACAACTTCTGAACCTATGTTAGGCTTTTTGAAGGGGTCCTTATAAAGGATTCCCTTAGATCTAGAGGGGCCTCCAAGGTTCCTCACCACCTCTCTTGTGGGAGCAGGTTGGGTCTTAGGCCTCTTGGTTGGAGGGGTTGGGGTTAGGCAATGTACCTGCTTCCCCTTCCTCTTAGATCTACCTTTACCTATTTTAGGAGTTTCCCCCCTAATATTAGGATTTGAGTTGGGGTCTTCAGTAGAAGGTCCAACAGTCCGAAGGTTTTTGGCCTTAGACTTTTCTTTTCTGGTTTTCCACCAGCACTGAGAATTACCAGTTCTCTCGGGTCCAGATAGGGGCCTAGTTGGTCTATCCACCTCTTCCTCAGAAGCAGGGGGAGTCAGAGACTCTGAGACTAGGGGAACAATGATGGAGCTTGGTTGGGGCGCCCATGTTCCTAGCATACTATCCTGAAATGTGCCTGGGTTAGAGGTCAACTTACTAACACCAGGGCTTGTAGTGGGGTTCTCAGTAGAGGGTCCCACAGGCTTAGAAGGGTCCTTCAAGGTAGCCTGTCTAGCCAATTTGGTTAAGTTCTGTTTCTCCATACTGGGAGGCCTGGGGGTATGTGACACTACTCCTAGAGTTCTTAGGTCATTCCCCAACAGGACCTTCCCAGGTACCTCAGTCTGAACACTGACAGGGATCCTCACTGTCATGTTGTTACACTGAATGAGGGCTGGTAGAATAGGAACCATTTGGACAGGGCCTCCAGACATTTTAGTGGGACCTTTGGGTGCTTTGGCCACATCCTCAGGTTGAAAGAAGCTTTCATCCACTACTGTTCTGCTGGCCCCAGTGTCTCTCCTGGCAGGAGTATCCTGGCCATTGACAAGAACACTGTCCACATAATACACCTTAGAGTTAACAGGTAGGGAGTTATACACAACCCTATTCTGGGGACTAACCAGACCCATAGGCTCTAAGTTTACAGTTGCTTGAAGACCCAAGGGTTCTTCAGCAAAGAGTTCAAAGTGGGCACTAGCCATCTGTACTTCATCCTCAGGAGTGAAGGCTAAGGAGACTGTGCTGATCCCTGCAGGTTTACCCTTGCACTTGGGATCTCCTTTGATATGGTCAGTACCCTGACAGACATAGCATTGTCCAAATGCTCTCTGGAAGGGTGGCTTGTTCTGACCTCCTTCTGGCTTGTGGCCAGAAGGTACAGTAGCCTGACTCGGTTTACCCTGGGGCTTACCCTGGTTATTTGGTTGTTTGTGGCCCTCTTGGGTATGGGAGGTATTAGAATTCTCTTTGGGGTCCTTTTTAGGCTGTTTCTCCCCATCCTTCTTCTGAGTTACCCCAGAATCCTTGTGAGTGGCCCTGTTGGCAACCCACAAGTCAGCAGCCTTAGCTAGCTTCCTAGGATCCAATTCCTGTGAATCAGCCAAGTGCTGTCTGAGCTCAGGAGAGCAGGCATCATAAATTGACTCCAACATAAAGAGATTTCTCATCCCCTCATAAGTGTTCACCTTGTAACCCTTAATCCATCCCTCTAAGTTTTTCAAACATTCACTCACCCAGGTAGCCCAAGGGGTACCATCATGCTTTTTGAGGCTCCTAAACCTCTTAAGATACTGGGAAGGGGTCTTCCCAAACCTAGCTATCAAAGCTAGTTTCACACATTCATAGTCCTTCCTATCCTCCTCCCCCATCTCCATTACCACATCAGTTGCAACAGGGGGAAGCCTAGAGAACAACCAGGTGAGTAAGTCATTTCCTGTGATGTTCTGGAGCCCATGATTATATTCAAACAGAGACAACCAATCCAACACATTCAACTTAGGCTCATACATACCAACCAATTCTTTAGGCATCCGGGGTCTTTTAGGACTGGAACTTCTAGAGGAGCCAGAGAGAGAAACATTCTCAACAGATAATTTCTTCATTTCTAAGTCATACTTGAGCTCCATTTCCCTTAGCCTTAGTTCTTTGTCAGTTTGAGCATTAAGTTTCTTATACTCCAATTCTAGCTTCATTTTCTCCAGTTCAAAGTACTGAGGACTAAATGTGGGACCTGGTAAAGGTCCAGTAGGCACAGCAGGTAGAGCAGGCAGAGGCCTAGGGGGGACAGTTACAACAGCCTCACCCTCCTCTTCTGACTCTTCCTCAGAAACATCAACATTTTGCTCCATGTTAACTTCAATACTGTCATCTACAGTTGCTGGAGTGGTAGGCTCCTCTGAACCATCACCCAGACTTTGGTTAGCTAACAATCTTTCAATCAGCTCCATTTTCTTGCCCTTAGTCAGGAGATCCTTATGTTTACAGAGCACTCTTAAACAATCAGCAGTTTTGGCTGCAAGGGACTCTTGACTATAGCTTTCTATAACTGACATGTTAGAGGTTTTACTTTTTCAGTGCTAAGCTTTGTGGTTAGTTGCACTAAGGTATCTAAAGCACAATAAAATGTATACTCAATACAAATCCCACCGCTGTACACCAGTGTTAGGCAGAAACCTGTGCAGTTCCCTTGGGGAACACTGCAAAAGATTTAAGACTACAGGTAGAGCAGTAAACCCCTTTGGTAGCAGTCTGTACCACCCAGATTTACCTGGTAGCTGTGGCTGAGCAGTCAGACTTCTCTCAAGAAGAGTTAGGCAGTATGTAAAGTATACACAATATGTACCAAAACACAATAGCACAAGCAAACACTGACCAGAGCTTGGTTTCAAAAGTATATAGTTATTTATTTAAAATACACATAAGTTAAAAACACTCTAGCAAAAATATAGTAAAAGCACTTCAACACAGTTATACTGAAAGTAAATTCAATCCTTTCTCCTATCTAGACAACTCTAGGTTAACACCACTTAATTAAAACAGAGGTGAGTGCTTAACGTTAGATGACACTCTAGTAGTTTCCAAGAAAGGGAGAGAAAAAGCAGAAATAGGTTAGACACACCACTCTAAGGTCCAGAACATTTGCAATAGGCTTAAAGAAGAATAAAGTCACAGGTGAGCAAAAGTCACTAGGCAGGGCCCACTCTTAGAGTAGCCGGAGCGAAAATGTGCCCAAGATCACACTGTTAGTTAGAGATTCAAAGTCTTGCAAAGAGTCAAAAAGAGTTTAGAGTGGCTCAGAAAGTTTAGCCAAAGTGTCCCAGGCACTCCCAGGTTCGAAAGCCGGGGACTAAATCTACCCCGTACAGTCGGTAGCAAGGGAAGCCAGGCGGAACACAGTACCTTAAGCGGAAAGGATCCTCCAGCGGGGGCAGTTGTTCCAGGCAGCGACAGCAAGGCTCGACGTCGGTCAGGGGAGAAGAATATCTCGCTGAAGAGCAGAAGAGAAAGGTCGTAGCACTGCCCGGGAAGAAACCAGCCGCGGAGTCCTCCGGTTAAAGGGTTGGTACCGACTTTCGCGGTATGGGGGTAAAGTGTGGTATTCCGGATGCCGGGGTGCTTGGCACAGGCAAGGCGGCCACGAGATACCTCAAAAGGACGGAAAGAAGGCGAAAACTGGTTGTCCCCACCAGTCAAGGGAAGGAGCCACTCCGTTAAGAGTTCTCCTCGGTCGTCGGGAAAAAGTGGTGAGACGGTTCAGCAGGGCTCCACCGGGTGGTGTCGTCGAAGCAGGTCGGCTCAGCTCTTCCCTCGTCGGATTCTTGGTCCTGTGGCGACTTCTGAAGTCCCAGTCCCCAAAGCCCTGCTTTTATGCAGCAAACCCCCATTCACCCAGCCTAGCTGTCACTCAAACATGCTAAGTGGTGAGCCGGGCGGCTCACCACTTGGGCCAATCAGGACGGAGTGCGACTTGAGTTACCAAGGTAACTCAGTCCAGGGTGCCTAAATCCCCCTCCACCCCTCCTAAGTACCCCAGACAGAGTGGCACCACTTTGGAGGGCTTCTGTGGAGAAGCCCGCCAAAAGTGGAACAAAGGGCTCCACTTTGGGTCAGAGTTACAGAGGCGAACACCAACGCCATTTTAGAATCAAGTTTTGGCAAAAAGTCCCAACCGGAGTTATAAAAATAAATATATAAACCGGCGGTATGTTTAAGGCTACCGTAAATAAATAATTAAATGTGTTAGCCTAAAACAATGGGAAATCCCATAGGGAAATATTCGCGGTCGAATATAAAAAGTAGTTTCCACTGCCACCAGCCAAAACTCGATCAGGGGGGACGGAGACGTGCCCCCTCGACTAACAGACCCTGGGGCAATCGAATTGCCCCAGCCAGTACGTCCACAATATGATGGTTTGTACTGGTTCTGTTCAGGATTCAAGACTAGCAAAGTCTTTGGTGACTTTACATGCCCTGGGAGACAGTAGTCAGTCCCAGGGTATGGAGTCTATGTTGGGGAGTCCCTAGGACACCCCTGGGTCACGGCACAGAGGGTGCTGTGTGACCCACATCACAAAAATACATGAGGCCCTATGGAGTAAGAGACCCCATAGCCCATTCAACACAAGGTTTAACCAAGAAAACACACTTCAACATGTCCAAGAGTGAGGGTAAAAGAGTCTCACTCTTGGCAGGAGAAAAAAATTAAACCCCAGAAATCCAGCAAAGCTGCTGGGGGACTCACTAGGTAGGGAAATTCAGCCTAACCAGAGAATTCTCCCTAACACATCCCTCCAGTACTTTGCCTCCAGACTGTTCCAAAATTCATTCCTCCTTTATGATAGGTCTTGTTTCTGAGGAGTACAACAGAATGGGTGATACCTTCTGATTATGAAACGATGGGGCCGGGACTAGAGTAAACTTCCCGTATTTCCTTAGGATAATCTTAGTTTGCTGGATAAATGTTGTTACCCTATCTTGTTGCTGTTGTTCATACGCGGCAGTTTGGTTATTTGGCAAAATTTGGGCTCCCAAGTAAGTGTAGTGGTTCACTACCTGGAGGGTCTCCCCCGTCAGATTCCATTTATGCGATGTTCTTTTTTTATTTTTTTTTTAATATCTTTTGGGTAACATTAAACATCATAACTTTCGTTTTTTCACGATTAATGCTTAGATGATTGACATTAGTATAAGTTATTACCGCATTCAGTGCCTTCTGTAGGCCCATAGGAGTTTTTGACATGATGACCAGGTCGTCCGTATACATTAGGAAAGGGATGCTTTTGTTTCATAATTTCGGTGGGTCTGTGCAAATGGTTTTGAAGGTCTCTTCCACATCAGAAATGAAAATGTTGAATAGCGCTGATGCAAGCATACAGCCCTATCTCAACCCTCTGAATGTTCTGACTGGTTGTGATAATTTACCTTTGTTTGTTAATCTGATCTTTACGCTGTTGTCTATGTGGAGGTCGTCTATCAAATGTATGATGCATTTCGGACAGCCTTGACATGTTTGTTTTTTTTATTAGCAGTTCTCGGGAGACAGTCAAACGTAGCCCGCAGATCTATGTATATGATGTATAGTGGCTGTTTGATTGCTTTATGGTGCTCAATGACTGATGTTAGAGTCAATAGGTTGACACATGTTCCCATCCCAGCAACAAATCCAGTTTGTAGAGGATTCTGGCTCCCGATTGATATGTCCATTTGTTAAAGTCTCTGTGAATGAATTTCGAGAACAGCTTGCCTGAGGCATCGAGCAATGAGATGGGTCTATAATTATTGGGTAGCTTTCTGTCTCTTTTTTTTAAAGATCGGGATAATAATCGCTGATTTCCACGTGGCCTGTATTTTATTTGAGTTTATGACCGGATTGAAAATAAGAGTAAGGATCTTTGACCATTGGGCTGGATTTTGTCTGAACATGAAATTGCTCATGCCGTCAGGGCCAGGAGCCCGTGAGTTTGAGAGTTTGTTTATAAAGTACAAAACATCCTCTTCTTCGATTTTGAGACCTTCGTAGTTAGAACTTTCTCTCCAGGCTAGACTTGACTCATACTCTTTTCTGGTAGATGTTAGTGAAGTATGATGTCCAGTCTAATTCACTTACACCATTAAGTTGTGCTGCTTTTTGGGTGGCATTGGTGCTGATATTGATCAGTGCCCACATCTGTCCCATGTTTTTATTGAGACTACCGCTGAGCAGACTCCATCTTTTTGGAACATTTGTATACGATGGACTCTTAGCCAGTTTTTATATTGGCAAATAAGTGTTTTTAGTGTCTCATATTTATCTAAACAATTTGTGCTCAAGATCAATTTTCTATTTTTCCTTGGGGCTTTTTTTTTAGCTTGTACGAGAGCATCAAATTCATGTCTTGGTTTAGAAAATTCTAAATTGTGCTCCTTGTATGCTACTCGGTAGAGATGGAGAAATGATATGTAGTCAGTAGAAGTCAATTGACTGTCTTGCATATTTAGCTCTATTTTTTTCCCAAACTCTGACAGATTCTGCATGTTCTATTTTAGTCTTGTTCGAGCATTATTCACTGTTAACTGATGCGCGAAGGTTTCACTGCTCTCCTGAGCGGCTGATTCTGCCAAGTTCCATTTTAGGTTCAGGACATTGTGATCGCTATGTGTCTGTGGGAGAATGTGAAAGCTTACAGATCTGTTAAATGTCTCAGGGTCCAGGAATACATAATCAATTATTGAGGATGCTGCCCCTCTTCCCCAAGTTGTGTTGGGATTGATGTCACCCAGAATTGAACCATTATACATGACTAGTTTGCGATCTTTTACTAGTCTCTTCCATCTCAAGCAGGTTAAGTTAAATTTTTTGTTATGGGTTGGTATAAGTTGTAAATTTATGTCCCCTGCCACTATCACTGTCGTGATCTCTGGAGAGTCTATTATGGTGTTCAAAAGAAGTTCTAGGTCTAGAAAAAAGACATCATCAGAGATGCCTTTAGGATTTCTATAGACGTTTAGTATGGCCATTATGCCTCCCAAAATTCCAACCTAACCAGTTGCAGATACAGGTTCGGGGTTAGCCAGGGAGAAAGGCGCCAGTTTCTATGATTCTTGGTAATCACCATTAGGCCAGAAGAAGGCCTTCCACACCTCCCAGACTTTGCTGGGTTGAGTAAAATAGTATGGTCTTCCCAAGTTGGACTGTTGACTAGCCATGTTTCTTGTAGTATTATGATGTCATGAGGGCCCACTAAATGAATATATCCACAGGTGTTCCAGATGATTAAGGAGGTGGCACCTTGTTCTCTGCCTGGTTATGACTTGTGCGTCCACTCGCTTTCTTGGATCTGTAACTGAGAGATTAGAGATCTTCTTGCAGTGTCATTTGTGTTGGCATTGCTTCCATGTCCCTGTTTCTCCAGATAGCTGTCTTTTCTTTCCATCGTGATATTTCCTTCTGCATCTATGCATGTAGGATCTCTAGGTACGAATCCTAGTGCAAATATTTCCATTCTGGCTTGCCATAGAGCATTTCTGGTTAAGTTGGATTGAATCCAGAGTCTTACCATGGAGTGATCATTCTCTTTAAAAAATTCGACCTGTTCAATGTCAATGGAAGATATATCTTGTAGCGAGTCCACTTCTTCGCAGATCGCCAGTATGCTTGTGCAAATCAAATTCACATTAAACATTTGCTTTACAAATAGCTCGCTATACGTTTACAACCAGATTAATTTACAGCAATAGCATTCACTATTATTCAGTCCCAATGTTATCATCTTAACTTAATTACACCAGACTCTTTTAGAATTGTTATAACAGGAAATACTAGTTGCAGCTTACCGTAATGTATGTTTATGTACACTTAGAGCAGCATTTATCATCACAGCTTGGTTGGCCAAGGGGTTCTATTTTTTATTTTTTATTTGATTGGCTGAAGAATTCAACCTTTCAAAACAAAACTTTGTTACATCATATTTAAACAATAACAAACAGACTATCAAAAGAAAAACAATACCAGATTCTCTGCACAAGTTAAATCGGGTGTCTACACTTATACAAAAACATCATTGTTATACAAGAGTTTTTTTTAAAACCAAGACTCTCAATACACCTAAAATTCATAAAATAGTTAGCAAAACATCTAGCATTTAACAAGTCATACATAGAGGAACTTAAGGCAAGAAATTATAAAATAGTCTTATAGGCAAGACTCACGGGGCAGAATTGTTTTTATAAACTGCGTAAGTGCAATGTGAATAGCAGTTCGATTACTCGTGATTAATATAGTCCAGATTTCAAATGAGGGACGATAGCAAAATAATTTTAGTAAATTGCGAAAGTAAAGTTCTCGTAAGCCAGAGAGTGCAGGGCAAACAACTACTAAGAAGTGAGATAGTGTTTCCACTTGTTTGCAATTTTTACAAAAACGTCAAAATTGTTGATTTTTTGGAATTAATCCGCGTCTCGCTAGGATTTGGTTAGTCGGAAGTAGATTCAGACGTAATCTTAGCATTTCCACACGGACATAATGTGATGGGCACTTTATAAGGTAGAGGGACATTTTTTAAAACTTTTTCGGAGGGAAGAGATTGAAATCAAAATCCACATACTTTGTACACAGTTGCTGCGTCAAAGCCCAATCATGCCAATAGATTTTCTTCTTGGCTTTGTCAGGATTAGTAATTAACAAATCAATTGATATGTCAGCATCAGCCAAGAATCTCAAAATATATTTGACCCACTGTTTTGGAAACACATCGTGAGAAGAACAGATGTACATTGCCAGTGACCCCAGAATATTCCTGGTGTTAAATCCCAACAAGCATTTACGGAGGAAGTTTAACCGCTTCCAAAAGACCAATGCGGACAGCGAGATCAAACCCAGTTCGTACCTTAATAAACAAATCGGGGTACACATTGGTAAGCCAAAGACAGTTTTCCAAAATTTGCCTTCCAGGTGATCCCAAAAGGTTCTCGGTCGAGGTATAAAAGTGTCAGCTCTGTACGACAGAATAGAGACAGCTTTCTGATTGAAGAAGGTGGCGACATGGGTTGATGTGAATTTACCATACTTATACAAAATTATCTTAGCTTGAGATATTAAAGTCATTGTTTTTGCTCCTAACGTGTCTTCATGAATTTGATTTTTCACTGAGCCTGAAAAGGGAAGTCTTAGATATTTATAATCGGGCACAATTTTTAAAGGTGATTTCTGCAGAAACCACTGAAAATTAGACATTTTTGTGTTCTTTTTTCTTTGACAGATCACTATCTGCGTTTTGCTCACATTGATGGTCAAATTGTTATTGCCAACATACGCGTCTAGTTTATTTAGGAGTTCTTGCAGTCCTCTTGGGGTTTGCGAAATTAAAACTAGATCATCGGCATAAAGAAGCCATGTGATCTTTTGGGACCCTAACTTTGGCGCATCAGAGATTGCTTCTTCAAACGAAATTCCTATATCCAATAAGAAGAGATTAAATAATGTTGATGCTAAAATGCACCCTTGTTTTAGACCTCTCAATGTCTCAATCTTCGCAGATAGTCGTCCCTCAAGAGATAGTCTAACTTGCATGGTTGTATTGGTGTGTAGTTTTTAATTATGGTTAGGACTGAGGGAGGACAGCCATAATTTTGCAGCTTCTGAAAGAGCAACATTCTATCAACCGAGTCAAACGCTAAGCGAAAGGCTACGAATGCCATGTATAATGGTTGGTTGATCTCAGCATATTTTGACTTTAGCCTATTTAGCGTGATTAAGTTCACTGATGTCCCTAGACCCGCCACAAAACCAGTTTGAAATGGGTCTCGTTTGAGATCGGCTAAGGTCCATCTATTCAGTTCTTGTAATAAGATGCGACTATATAATTTCTCGGGAGCATCTAATAAGGCAATCGGTCTGTAGTTCTCAGGCAGACATTGATCACCTTTTTTATGAATTGGAACAATTAAGGAGTGTTTCCACGAGGCAGGGATCTCTTGCGTATCATTAATGTGCTCAGAAATTTGATACAGAATCGATGACCATAATTCAGGATGTTGTTTGAAGATTTTGTTGGACAAACCATCAGGACCCGGGGCTCTGGACTGACTTATTTTATTAATGTAGTATAATATATCAGATTTAGAGATCTTAATATGAAATGGTTTGTGAGAGGATGAACTAGGAATTTGCACTGAATTAGGCGGGGGAGCATAGATTTTAGAAAAGTAACTAATCCAACTCGCTTCTGGAACACTCTGAATTTGAGACATTGTTTGCTTCGGCGATAGGGCATCAGTTAAGGCTTTCCAGATTTGTGCTGAGTTCCGGTCACGAGTGATTGTTAGCATTACCTCACCATCTTGCTGGAATAGTTTACTGCGGTGATGTCGCCGCCAATTTCGATATAAGGTTTTAATTTTAGTTAGTGCTTCGAATCCAATGCACAATGGGAGCTTTAATGCCTCTCTTTTTTGGAGTCGAAATTCTGTTTTTTTGTTTTTAGTTT